>NW_027507758.1:566437112-567676279 GCF_037356315.1 Lithobates pipiens | reverse complement strand
ATTCTTTCTTTTATTCTTTCTTTCTTTCTTTCTTTCTTTCTTTCTTTCTTTCTTTCTTTCTTTCTTTCTTTCTTTCCCTCTGTCTGTTTATCTATCTATCTATCTTTCTTTCCGGCCCCCCTTCCCTCTTTCTTTTATCTATCTATCTATCTATCTATCTATCTATCTATCTATCTATCCATCCTTCTTTCTTTCTGGCCCCCCTTCCCTCTTTCTTTTATCTATCTATTTATCAATCTATCTCTCTGTATATCCTTCTTTCTTTCCTCCTCTCCTTCCACTTTTTCTATCCTTCTTTCCTCCGCTCCATCCATATTTCTTTTATCTATCTAGCTATCTATTCTTTCTTTCTTTCTTTCTTTCTTTCTTTCTTTCTTTCTTTCTTTCTTTCTTTCTTTCCTTCTTTCCTCCACTCCTTCCCTATTTCTATTATCTTTCTTTCTTTCTTTCTTTCTTTCTTTCTTTCTTTCTTTCTTTCTTTCTTTCTTTCTTTCTTTCTTTCTTTCTTTCTTTCCTTCTTGCCTTCCCTCCTTCCCTATTTCTATTATCTATCTTTCTTTCTTTCTTTCTTTCCTTCTTTCCTCCCCTCCTTCCCTATTTCTATTATCTTTCTTTCTTTCCTTCTTTCTTTCTTTCCCTTTGTCTATCTATCTATCTATCTATCTATCTATCTATCTATCTATCTATCTATCTATCTATCTATCTTTCTTTTCTTCCTTATTTCCTATCTTTCTTTCTTTTTCTTATTTTGCTATCTATTATTTCTTATTGAATACACCAAGTAATGCATCTAAGTATTAGGCCTGATTCACACCTATGCATTTTTAGTGCTTTTTGCATTTTGCAGATTTGCTCTACAGAACGTGTTCCATAGGAAACCATGGTAGATGGACTGTAGTGCAAATCTGCAAAAAGCACAAAAAATGCATAGGTGTGAATTAAGCCTTAAAGTTCATTGAATGTATGTTTAAATGCACCAAGTATAAAGCTGGGAATACACACATCAAAATTCAGCCGGTTTAGCAGTCTACAATGTCAGAATACAATAGCACACATTGCTTGAGTGGATGCAGGAATCTGTGAGTTTTTTTGATCAGCTTGCTGGTTGAACAAAAAAACAAAAAAAACTTTACAGTCATCTTTAGCATCCTAATCTGTCTTGATATTATCCTTCTTTATTTCCCGTGCACAGCAGAACTCTGTCTGGAAGAGGGAAAGCTAGTAATAAAAGCCATTCTATCTTTTCTGCCATGCACATGTGCAAACAGACAGCACACTGCCAGGAGAAGTGAGCAGAGGGATGACTTTCTGGGCGTTCTGCTGCTTCTACAGTGTTCAATCAGCAAGCTGGAGGTATGTTTTTGAACAGGCTATGGAGGATCTATTTACACTGTGCCTGGATCACAAAACTGGATATACAGAATTTCAAATCCTTTGGCAGGTTTAACAAAGCCCATATATATATATATATATATATATATATATATATATATATATATATATATTGAAGTGTAGAGGAGAACCGCACAAGATTTGATGGAATAAAGCAACACATTTTTAAGTGCAGCAACCTTTTTTTATATATATATATATACCAAATCATCCCTCCTTTGTGTAACTGTAAACCGAATAATATAATTTTTAAATAAAATTCCATTGACTTTGCTGCTGACTTACACCAGTGCGGGTCTCTATTATCCAGCAAAGAACAGAAATAACAGACAGCTGGGGATTTAAGATTATAAATTTGAATTTCCTTTTTTCTTTTTCTATCATTATAAACTAAGATTGGGAAACCACCCAGCATGAAATAAAATAAAAATAAAAAAAATTAAAATAAAAAACTATTATTTAGATTCAATTATTTCAATTATTGATTAAAGGCGTTAAATTTAAAGTCTAACTATATTTGACCAAGTCAATCGTTATAATATCATGGTAGACACAACCTTTAACCTGCCTTCAATTAATATAAAATCTACATGAGTAAGTATTTATAGACTACTCATACTAGTATCACTTGCATTGTCCCTTTTAAATGTGTTTTTCTGCAAATAAAATCAAAATCAAAACAAAACATAAAACTATAGAAAATTCTCAATAAAATTTTTACCATAATCCACCACTGTATCCAATGACATCTATATGCCTCTAATGCTCTTTGGATCAAAAGTAGAATTCTTGCATTTACCTTTGTTTATTATACTTATTACCTTTAAGTGGTAGAAGTATTTAATTCCTAGAAAAATACACAGGGGCGACTGTCATTTTCTCCTTAGCCACTAGGGGGAGCAAATGTTTAGCAATAAGTAAATGTGCTAATGCCAATTCTTTTTCATTTTTTTTTTTTTTGCACAGACACAGTGCTGAAACCACAAAACAGAATTCATTTATCATACAGTGTGGACGCAGAATAAATCCATACATATTATTTTGAGAACTGACCTTATTCAAGGAAAAACAAGCAACAATTCGAGAACAATTCGCTGCTTTTAAAAAAAAAAAAATGAAATATCTTACCAATTGTGGATGTATAAAATTGAACAGGCTCCTCTGGATTGATTTACTAAAAGTGCAGAGACTGTTCACTTAGCAAAGTCAATGTTAAGATTTCAACCAGCATTTTCCTATGTAGTATTAGGTGGGTTGTAAGAGGCCCCCCTAGAAATGGGGGATGCTTAACCGCCTCAGCCCTGGAAGATTTTACCCCCCTTCCCGACCAGAGCATTTTTTGCGATACGGCACTGCGTCGCTTTAACTGACAATTGCGTGGTCGTGCGACGTTGCACCCAAACAAAATTGATGTCCTTTTTTTCCCCACAAATAGAGCTTTCTTTTGGTGGTATTTGATCACCGCTTTGGTTTTTATTTTTTGCGCTATAAACAAAAAAAAAAAAAACACGCAATATTTTTTACTTTTTGCTATAATAAATATCCCCCAAAAATATATAAAACATTTTTTTCCCTCAGTTTAGGCCGATATGTATTCTTCTACATAAAAAAAAAAAAAATATATATATATATATATATATATATATATATGTAGCGGCCATAACCCTTTGCAGGGCGGCCTTGACTTTTGGGATTACCGGTTACCTCCGTTTGGCTTGTTCTTTGTTCTTCCAGGTCTAGGGGTTCCCAGTGTTGGTACCCAACAACTTTGGATGCTGACACCATAAAAGTCCTTTAGAAAGGTTTTTATTTGCAGGGGTAACATCCAACATACACAGTCTTGTATGGGAACAGAGGGCAAGGGTGAAGAAACTCAGGCACCTTGAAATGCTGATCATCAGAAAGTCTCTAATATAACCCAGAGAGTAGCTGGGTGCCTCAAAGTTGAACAAATCTCTAGCCAGAGATTATGGCAGTCAGAACTTGTGAAATCTTTTACCTTGAGTAACTTGTAACAGAAAGTGAACAGGAACCTTTTTCTCAGTACCTGGAACGTTCTCTGTCTCCTTGGCAGTACTGGAAAAACGTGGATTCGTTAGTGTCCTTCACAACTCAGCAACCAGGCACTTCTCAGGATGTGAGTTTGTTGGCCCTCCTCCGAAGAGTCCTCCCCCGGTCACATACACGAGCTGCGGTGCCCCTCCAAGCCGAGAGCACACCCGGACACCTTGAATCCTCCATCAGTTACTGCGCCTCAGACCAGCCGGTTCAGAGACTCGGGAACAGACGGATCCCTACCCCAGACCAGGCGGGTCTATTGGGGTTTAGTCAACCAAAGCATGTTGCAGAGCGACACATGCTCCCCGTGACCAGGACCCCTCGCAGGGCTACCCCGGTCCAGAATCAGGAACAGGCAACTATGGCCTCACAAACGAACCCGGAACACGTGACTTCAACATCTTAAGTACCCTTCCCCAGACTCCTCAGCGGGGCCAGACGCACCCACTGATTGGTTCCGGAGAATACTGATACACAAAGCGTCCAACCAGGCCTACATGACCAGGCAGAACTCTAACACAGCCCAGCCAAACTGATGTAAAAAAAAAAACGAAAAAACTAAATTTGTACATAGCAGACACTTTGTCCAAAGTGTCGCCGCTATATATATATATATATATTTTTTTTTTTTTTTGCAAAAAGCGTATATTGATTGGTTTGCGAAAAAGTTATAGCATTATAGCCCCAAAATAGGGGCTAGTTTTATGTTGTTTTTATTATTCTTTTTTTTTACTAGTAATGGTGGCAATCTGTGATTTTTAACTGGACTGCAACATTATGGCGAACACATCGGACACTTTTGACACTATTTTGGGACCATTGTCATTTATACAGCGATCAGTGCTATAAAAATGCACTGATTATGGTGTAAAGATAAAGAATGATGTGGTCCAAGACACCTTTTGATGTTGCACCGCAAGAGCAGGTTTTTCTTTCCAGCTAGGCTGACATTGGGGAGGTACCTGAGCCTGTATGGGTGGATTTTTTCGTTCTGGCATGGATGCCTCCCTCCTCTTGCCATGCCCACGTGACACTTGGCGGGACAGGTTGTATCAGCTGGGAGCATTTCAATTTGGCTCACTTGGTGTTTGTCTTTCTGGCAACACCTCATATGCAAGCATTCACCTGTTGATTCTGGTTCCCCAGTTCCTTGTAAACCAACAAGGTAAATCACCATAGGTTTCACTTATACTTTCAGCACTTTGTTTTTCCTTCTTTTCTGTTCCTTCACTATCTCACTTAGGATATCTTTTTCTTTTCTATTTTTTTTTTTCCCATTTGGTGGTTTTTGAGTATCTGTTTTCTCATCTATGCTTAGTTCTTCCTTTCATCTGACCTGGTGTATGGGCTTTTCACACTCAATACAATACCATACATTCTATATATATATATATATTATGTGTAGCACTTACCCCGGAAGGAGCGGCTGAATTTTGATACGGGCCTGCACTCTGCTAGTGAACCCCCTCTGAATTGACTCAGTCCCCTTGACACAGCTGTGGTGCAATACAATATAACCTCAGGATTCACTGGCTCCACCTGCTGGGAATAAACAACACTCCATACAACTGGATACTTAACCAAATGTATTTTACTGAAAATATATTTCAAAAGGTGGTTACAGTAATTGTGCTGTCATCCCAACATAGGACAACAGTACAATAAATTTCAACATAAACAATTGCAAACAATATACATATATTTTTACCTGGGAGCTCCCCCTACTTTTAAAGCTAGGCGTGAGATCTCACTTAAAGTACTTAGTCTTTGATCTTCTTGTCTTCGCTAGCTAAAGTAACTCTTTGTAATCCACAGATTAGAGTAAGTTAAGTTGAGGTAAAGTTGCTCCTGGTGTAGCTTCAGTAACTATGTTACAGCACTTATGAACGTCAAAGTAGATAGGCCTCAAACCTGCTCAGTGTCAGTTACTCGGCTCCTCCTTTGTGGAACTATAAATCCCAGGTGAGACCTGTGCATGAGTCTATCTGCGTGTAAAAGTTAACAAACTGTGGCTTGTGACCTGCTCACCAACTGGATAGGAACTCTGTGTAGTAGCTTTGGTCCGGTGACTGTAGCTTGCTCTTCCATCGACTGTCTCCGTCACTCCGTTCCGCTATGCTGGGTGAACCCGAACCTCCGATGCTCAAACGAGTGTCTCTGGATGTCTCCAATCCGGTCACTGTGTCTCCTGCACTGTCAGGTCACTTACACAAGCTGTAGAAGTTGTGATCTGTGATGGCTGTGGGCCCCTTCTAATGGGAGGCCACTGCACAGATCCTCACAGGCTGGCCACGCGATCCCAAGAGAGCTAAAATGGCCGCTCGGGTTCCTTTTATGTTCTACCCAGTATGCACTGCTAGAGAAAGTGTTCATGGGTAGGTCACCAAGCCTCCTGGGTAAAAAGGGTCAACCTTCTAAACAAAACAACAGTCACTTCCTGTATTGTGTTCAATGGTTGAAAACAAAAGTTATCCCAGTGCACTTTCTGTATTTGACCGCTAGATGGCGCCAAATACTAAGCTATAGAATTGTCCCTAGGCTTGCATTGTAAAACATTAGCATCACATTAATAGGCAAAAATATATATCTCAATTCACATAAGTTTTGGCTCACCATCACCCAAAATAGCACATTTACCCTGGTGAATCTACAGTACTCCCTGCTTGTCCATGTGTCTCTACCTCAGCTCCCATGCCAGACCTGTTTAACGACTCTGATCCTCTGTTCACCTCTATGCAACTGATGTGAGTACCTATAGGGATGTCCATTCTGTCCCTTACACATTATTTATTCCTATTACTCAGTTACAATATTATACCATATGGTTATGTTTCCTTATAGATCACCATTGCATCCACCCCTGAAGAGTTGGTATACTCCAATGAAACGCGTCAGGCTTACATAGATGCATGATGTCCATACAGATGATTTTATATCTCTTATTTTGTTTTACTCTAGACTTTGTAACATCATTCAGCCCTTCCAGTGGTCCACGTTGTTTAGGACCTGTTTTTACTTTGTTATGCTTATTACCATGGTGCCAATATTTATATGCAGTTTTCAGCATACCCTGCGTGTATACAATTCTGTAAATGCATTTTTGTGGTATTCAATATGTTATACATGATTTTACATGGTATAATAAAATGTTCTTTGTTAAGACTGCTTTTTGGTATACATCTTACTCAAATTCACCCTATTTTGTTGGAACCCATAATAGCAACACTGTTCTATATCCTACATGTTTACTTTATATAGTGATTGACCTCATTTAAAGTCCCGCTGACCACTTTCCTTTCTCTTTGATTACAGTGTAAATGACACTGGCAGCGAAGAGGTTAACCACTAGGGGGCAATCAAGGGGTTAAGCGTGTCCTAGGGAGTGAGTCTAACTGTGGGGGGGGGGGGGGATGGATCTCGCGGGCATGGTCACGCTGTACGCCTGCCTGCTATCCCCACCTTTCAAAGGGGACGTACAGGTACGTCCATTTACTCACCGCTGCCATTGTACCGACGTATATCGGCAGTCGGCAAGCGGTTAAAGTGACACTAAATTTTGGTTTAACCACTTCAACTCCGGGCCTATTCGGACACTTCTTCACTCCTACATGTAAAAATCTAAAAAAAATTTTTTACTAGAAATTTACTTAGAACCCCCAAACATTATACATTTTTTTAAGCAGGAGCCTTTGAGAATAAAATGGCAAGTGTTTTTTTGGAAAGAAAAAAAAAACACTTTAGTGAATTTCAATGCAAAAAAACCCCCACAATATACTATAAAATTGTTTGTTAAAATATAAAAGATGATGTTACGCAGAGTAAATAAATAGATGCATAACATGTCACACTTTAAAATTGAACAACGCCTGTGGAATGGCACCAAACTACGGTACTTAAAAATCTTCATAGGCGACAATTTATAAGCCTTTACAGGTAACCAGTTTATAGTTACATAGGAGGTCTGGTGCTAAAATGATTGCTCTTGCTGTAATGTTAGCGGTAATACCTCACATGTGTGATGCAATCGCCGTTTGCATATGCGTGCAAGACCGATGCATGCATTGTACGAACGCTGTGGGACGAGCATTTTCTAAGTACCCCTGTCTCGAGAAATTGATGGGCTCTGTTGAAGCTGCACTGATGAGCCTGCACTGATGGCTGCACTGATAGGAGGCAATGATGGCTGCACTAATAGGAAGTACTGATGGAGGCACTGGTAGGAGGCACTGATAGGCTGCACTGATGGAGCCACTGATAGGCTGCACTGATAGGAGGCACTGATAGGAGGCACTGATGGCTGCACTGATAGGAGGCACTGATGGCTGCACTTATTGGAGGCACTGATGAGGCTGCACAGATAGGAGGCACTGATGGCTGCACTGATTTGAGGCACTGATAGGCTGCACTGATGGCTGCACTGATAGGCAGCACTGATGGAGGCACTGATAGGAGGCACTGATAGGAAACACTGATAGGCTGCAGTGATAGGAGGCACTGGTGGCTGCACTGATTGGAGGTACTGATGGCTGCACTGATTGGAGGCACTGATGAGGCTGCACTGATGAGGTTGCACTGATAGGCTGCACTACTATGAAGCACTGATGGCTGCACTGTCAGGCTGCACTGGTAGGAGGCAATGATGGCTGCACTGATTGCAGGCACTGATAGCTGCACTAATAGGAGGCACTGATAGGTGGCACTGATGGCTGCACTGACAGGCTGCACTGGTAGGAGGCACTGGTGGCTGCACTGATTGGAGGCACCGATAGCTGCACTAATAGGGGGCACTGATAGGCGGCACTGATGGCTGCATTGATAGGAGGCACTGATAGGAGGGAAGGATGGCTGCACTGATAGGAGGCACTGATAGCTGCACTGATATTAGGCACTGATGGGGGCAGGACATCCAAGGCACCCTAGAGGGGGGGTGTGGGAGGACATGGGGCCACCTCTAGTCAATCAGCCCTGGCTGGGGAAACAACTTCTGGGCAGAGTGATGGGGGCCATTCCATTGACAGGACCTCTGTCAGCTGCCGCCGATCTGACACCCCCCCAGACCTAGGGCGGACTGCTTCCCCATTGATAGCAAAGTCCCTCGCGATAGGCTACAGTAAGCCGCCAGGGACTGTGTGTGTGCGAGAGGCAGGACTCAGGGGACAGAGAACTCTGCTTACCCCCTGCCCGTGATGCACGTACCCCCAGTGGTAGGTGTACCATGAATTGAGAAACCCAGGTCTATTAGACCCCAGATCTCTCCTCTGCCCCCCAAAGCATCAGATCAAATCAAGATCAGTTTGCAAAAGACCAAAACCGGAAGTGATTAAATACTCCTAGCTTCTGGTTTCTGACATCACACAGAGGAAGGGATGACGTCTTTTCCTTTCTCTGGGGTTGATTTACTAAAACTGGAGAGTGCAAAATCTGCTGTAGCTGTGCATGGCAGCCAAACAGCTTCTAATTTTAGCTTGTTCAATTAAGCTTTAACAAAATAACCTGGAATCTGATTTCTATCCACAGCTGCACCAGATTTTGCATTCTCTAGTTTTAGTAAATCAACCTCACTATGTCTCAGGAATCGAATACTGCCTGTTGCAACCTTGCTGGGCTCCCTGGTCACTTGGGAGAGTCCGTTAAAGGTGGCAGGGCCTGTAAAAGTAATCTGGCAGCACTTTACCAACTTTGGAATCCTCCACTGAAAAAAATGATATCTCTGTAAAGCTGCTGGACAGGAAGTGCTTAAGCTGACCTTACACTTGTATGAACAATTGTACAAAAATTCTCATTGGCACAATTGATGACATGCTGAATGTTGTTCAAAAGTACCTAAAGAAAAAAAGTTACCGTAATTTTAATGTCCAATTTTGGAGTGAATAGACTTTTCCGAAAGAAAACCACAATCAGATTTTCCATCCTTTGCCCTTGAGTTTTCTCATTACTGTGGTTGAAAACAAATGTAGCGGGGTCTCTTTAAGAACTATAAAACTACTGTTCCCAGAACCCCGCTGGTTCCCAGGATGCTTGGAGTTATGCCCCAGAGACTTATGGGGGAGGAAATATAAGGAGGGGGAGAGGCCTAGTTCGCTCTCTTTGGACACCCCCCTCTCCTCAAGCAAGAGGAGATCTGTGCTGAACTGCTGAGGCACAAGGCCTGAAGCCTGGGCCTTGTGCTCTTTTCCAAAGAGCTCTCTGCCAGCCTAGTTGCACCTGAGAGACATTTTCTCATTCCTTGCTGCTGTACACCAGAAGGATTGAAGACTTGGAGGTCGGTGGATTCCTGTTCCTAGACGAAAAGGCATAGAAACCGGACTTGGACTTGTCCGGGTGGTGAGAGCTGTTTAAAGACAGAGGCTTTATCTTTATTATTCCTTTGGATTACAAAGTTGTTCAAGTGCACTACCGAAAGATTGCTAGAGAATATTGTTTCACTGGACTTCCATCTAGATCAGTCAGGCCTGACTGCATAGGTAGACAGTGCTGGGTGTTAGTTTACCCATGTGGGGAAGTAGCTGAAAAAGGGCAGCGCTAGAGTTGCATAGCAATACTTTATTATGCTGATTACTCTGTTTATCTTTATTACTGGTTACTGCAGGGACCTGATTATGTGTTGCAATCCAAATGTTTGATTCATGTTATTCCTTTTATAAAAACAATAAGTAAAGTCAGTTATATACTTTCAAAGATTGTCTATGAGCTTGAGTTACCCACGCACGCACACACACATATTTAGAGTATAAGTGATTTAACCAGTTGCCGACCGCCGCACGCCGATGTACGTCGGCAGAATGGCACGGGCAGGCATAAGGGCTTACATGTACGTCCCTTGCCTCCTGCGGGTCGGGGGCCCGATCGGGCCCCCGCCCGGTGCCTGCGGCGGTCGGTATTCGTTCGGGAGCGATCCCGGATGAGGGGACGGCCATTCATTCATGGCCACCCCCTCGCGATCGCTCCCGACGAATAGAAATCCCCCGTGACATCACTTCCTCTCCTGTAATGTAAACACAGGAGAGGAAGTGATGTATTCTCTCCTCCGTGTCGGTATTTTTCGTTCCGACACGGAGGAGAGCGGATCGGTGAGTTGCACCAACACTCTACACACACAGTAGAACATGCCAGGCACACTCACACCCCCCCTTTACCCCCCGATCACCCCCCAATTACCCCTGCCCCCCAGTCACAGTGACACCAATGTCATTTTTTTTTTTTTTTTTTTTTTGCATTGGTGTCATTTGTGACTGTAATAAATGTTAGGGCAGTTAGGGTTAGCCCCCTTTAGTTCTAATGTACCCCCCTAACCCCCCCAATAAAGGTTTAACCCCGTGATCACCCCCCCGTCGCCAGTGTCACTAAGGCTGGGTTCACATTGCAGCGGTTTATGAGAACGAATGTGATTCGCACCGCACTGCAGTGCAAATCACATCCGATCTCTGTGCGATTCGAGTTCAGCCATTCGCCGCACCCGCCACACCCGCCACACCCGCCGCACCCGCCGCAAATTCGCACGGGACCCTTTTTTTGGCCCGCAGCAGAATCGGATCGCATGGGTGTTCACACCATGCGATCCGAGTTTGCAGATCGCACTGCGATATGCAAACTGATCTGGGGGTGTCAGTAACATTTCACTGACACTCCCAGCAGTTCGCATAGGACAGTGTGAACTGCCGCCGGGAGGCATGCGATGCGGGAACCCGCCGCGGATTCACGGCGTTTCCGCATCGCTCCAGTGTGAACCCAGCCTAATAAGCGATCATTTTTCTGATCGCCGTATTAGTGTCACAGGTGACGCTAGTTAGGCAGGTAGGTATTTAGGTTCGCCGCAGCTTTTTATAGCGCCAGGGACCCCCATATACTACCGCATAAAGCCCCCTGATTGCCCCCTAGTTAACCCTTTCACCAGTGATCACCATATAACTGTTACAGGTGACGCTGGTTGGTTAGTTATTTTTTTATAGTTTCAGGGCACCCGCCATTTATTACCTAGTCTCACTAGTGTACCCCTAAATTTAGGGGTGTCTACTTTCCAAAATGGGGTCATTTGGGGGGGGTTTGTGCCATCTTGGCATTTTATGGCCTTCAAAACTGTAACGCCCTTAGAAAGCCTGAAGGCGGTGCTTGGTTTTCGGGGCCCCGTACGCGGCTAGGCTCCCAAAAAGTCCCACATATGTGGTATCCCCGTACTCAGGAGAAGCAGCAGAATTTATTTTGGGGTGTCATTTCACATATGCCCATGGCATGCATGAGCAATATATCATTTAGTGACAACTTTGTGAAAAAAAAAAAAAAAAAAAAAGTTTGTAATTTTCCCGCAACTTGTGGCAAAATATAAAATATTCCATGAACTCAACATGCCTCTCAGCAAATAGCTTGGGGTGTCTACTTTCTAAAATGGGGTCATTTGTGGGGGTTTTGTGCCATCTTGGCATTTTATGGCCTTCAAAACTGTAATAGGTAGTGAGAAGTGAACTCAAAAATTTACGCCCTTAGAAAGCCTGAAGGCGGTGCTTGGTTTTCGGGGCCCCGTACGCGGCTAGGCTCCCAAAAAGTCCCACATATGTGGTATCCCCGTACTCAGGAGAAGCAGCAGAATTTATTTTGGGGTTTCATTTCACATACGCCCATAGCATGTGTGAGCAATATATCATTTAGTGACAACTTTGTGTAAAAAAAAAAAAAATTTTTTTTTTTGTCATTATTCAATCGCTTGAGGCAAAAAAATAAAATATTCAATGGGCTCAACATGCCTCTTATCAATTTCCTTAGGGGGTCTACTTTCCAAAATGGGGTCATTTGGGGGGGTTTTGTACTGCCCTGCCATTTTAGCACCTCAAGAAATGAGATAGGCAGTCGTAAACTAAAAGCTGCGTAAATTCCAGAAAACGTACCTTAGTTTGTAGATGTGACAACTTTTGCGCAAACCAATAAATATACAATTATTGACTTTTTTTTTACCAAAGACATGTGGCTGAATACATTTTGGCCTAAATGTATGACTAAAATTGAGTTTATTGGATTTTTCTAATAACAAAAAGTAGAAAATATCATTTTTTTTCAAAATTTGCGGTCTTTTTACGTTTATATCGCAAAAAATAAAAATCGCAGAGGCAATCAAATACCATCAAAAGAAAGCTCTATTTGTGGGAAGAAAAGGACGCAAATTTTGTTTGGGTACAACATTGCATGACCGCGCAATTACCAGTTAAAGCAGCGCAATGCCAAAGTGTAAAAAGACCTCTGGTCATTTACCAGCAAAATGGTCCGGTCTGAAAGTGGTTAATGTGTATTGCTAGATACTAACTGTGCCAGAGTGGGTAGTGCAGATTGCCGGGGGGTTGGCGGAGCTGTGCTCAGGACCCAAACCAAACTTGCGGCCCTCTTAAGTGAGGGTATCGCTATACGTGGGGGCTCGTAAATCCGGGATTTCTGAGACAGCGGTGAACGCGCCAGAGGTACCGGCATTGACCCACAGGGAGTCAGAGCGTGGTGTGAAGCGGCTAAGGCCGACCCAAGTCAGTCAGTGGTCATTAGCCTCCCAGGGGAGAAATGGTCGACAGAGACCGTAGATGAGTTAATGAAGTCAGTGTCCCCAGACCATGAACCATGCGTGATGGAGATAAAATCAGACCCAGACATCTCATATCAGTATGCGCTAGTGGAATACTGGGATGGGATGCCGGAGGCTTGCAAGCGCAACCGTGTACGGACACAAGACAACAGATCCTATAGGTTGGCGCACGCAACAAAGGAGGAGCCATCGCCAACGGGATCACCGCAGGCTGCGGCCCGTACCTCACCCGAGAGTCTCAGATCAGCACCGGCCACCCTTAGCGCAGAACTGTGTGCTGTCCTGGGGGAGATTGTGGCCCAGTGCAAGAAGGATCCCACAGATTACCCGATGTCGGGGTACAGAAAACTCCGGATGTTTTCAGGGAGGAAACCTGTACCTTCGGAAGAAGAGGGATTTGAAGATTGGTTAGATTGCGCAACTCAGGCAATAGAGGAATGAGAAGTTCCAGAGCGCAGAAAGAAGCAGAGGATTGTGGAAAGTCTAAAGGGGCCTGCTCTAGAGGCCGTTCGCAACCTGAAGATGAGCAGGACAGACTGTAATGCGCAGGAGTACCTAGATGTACTACAGACTGTGTTTGGTGGGACAGAGAAAATCTCTGAGCTTGCTTATCAGTTAGAGCATTGCTACCAGAAGAAAGGTGAAAAACTATCAGACTACATGGGACGTTTAGATAAAATCCTGCATAGGATGATCCTAAAGAAGGGGATCAGCCCAGGAAAAGTAGATGAGGCCCGTGCTCAACAGGTACTGAGGGGAGCTCAACCCATGGATCCTATTGCATGGACACTGCGTGCCCGACTGGATGGGAAGAATCTGGAGTACACTGACCTCATCCAAATGATCAGAGAGGAAGAGGCCCTACTGGAAGAGAAAAGGGAAGAACATCTCACCGAGCCCGTCAACCAACCGGTAGCAATAGTTACACCGGCCATGACTCCCGCTAGAGATAAGGAGCTGGACACTTTGAAGTTACAGATGTCCCAGGTGATGGAGATGTTGACTGCTATGATGGCGAAAGGTCAAGGGGGAGCCGAGAAACCAAGTCCTAGGAGGGAGTTGTTTCCAGATACACCAACACCAAGCCCCACTCGAGACCGAGAAGAGATGCTATGCTACAACTGCGGGGGCAGTGGCCACTTCGCCAGTAGATGTTCCAGTCCCAAGAAGAAGATAGATAACCGCCAGCCGGCGGGAAACTTCAGAGGGCCCCGGTGAGGGAGTCAACAGGGTGCCCATGCCTTTCAGTGAACTCCAAACTGAATAGAAGGAAGAGAGAGAGAGGAAACCAGACCCCTCAGAAGGAATGTCTACAAATAAGAGACAATAACATCCCTCAGCGGGTTTGTACTCCCATTACTGTGGGGAGGGTCAATGCATACCAGGCTCGAAAAAGAGTAAAGTCAAAAACCAACTGGATGAAGATGGGTCCCCAGAAGAGGGTGGCCTCAACCCGGACCTTCCCAGAAGAATTGGTCGGCCCATCCCCCACTGTCTCCATCCAGGTGGAAGGAGTCTACACGAAGGCCCTCCTGGACACTGGAGCTCAAGTGACTTTGTTGTACAGAGACTGCTATGATAGGCACTTGAGCCATTTGCCTATACAGAAGATAGAAGAGCTGGAGATATGGGGCCTTGGAACTCAGAGTTTCCCCTACGATGGTTACCTGCCCATAAAGCTGACCTTCAATCCATCTGTGGCAGGGAAAACGGAGGTGTTTGACACCCTGGCAGTTGTGTGTCCTAGACTGCCCGGGGCCAGCAAGATGTCCCTCATCATAGGGACCAATACGGATCTGGTGCGAAGACTTCTGACCCCTCTAGTGGAGACGAGTAACCATCAAGATCCCAATATCCATCCCATGCTGAAGACAGCCTACCAACGGTTGGTCCTAGAGCAGAAGTCCCCAGGAGAGGGGATAGGGAAGGTGTGGAGACTTGGGAGAGAGGGAGTGGTGCTGCAGCCCGGAGAGGTAGCCTGCTTCAGGGCCACGGTGAAGCTTACCTGGGAGCAGCCTGGCCCCTTTGTCATGCTGGAATCCGATCCAAGGGAGGATCACTCAGGCCTGGAAGTGATACCGGAAGTGATTTCAATCAAGGCCCTGAAGAAGGCTCGAGGAAGAGTCCCAGTGAGTGTGAGAAACCCTACGGAGAGACCCATAGAGATCCCTGCCAGAATGCTGTTGGGTCAGGTGAGTCCTGCGGCCCCAGTCAGCTGGTCTGAAGTAAAAGGAACGGGTGAAGGAGGAGATGTTTGGGAAAAACTTTCCATGGAGAACCCGGACCTACCTGGAGCCTGGAAGGAGAGAGCCAAGGCCCAGCTGACTAGATGGGAGAGGATTTTCTCAAAGGATGAGTTTGATGTTGGATGTGCCAGGAGTGCCACCCACCGAATCCGCCTCCAAGAAGACAAACCCTTCAGGGAAAGGGTTAGGCGGGTCCCTCTAGCTGACCTGGAGGATCTGAGGGAGCAGCTTGCGGAGTTGAAGAAGACTGGTGTGATTCGGGAGTCTAGAAGTCCCTATGCCTCCCCCATAGTGGTGGTCAGGAAAAAGAATGGGTCGTTGAGGCTTTGTATCGACTACAGGACTCTCAACAGGAGGACCATCCCTGACCAGTATACCACACCGAGAATAGAGGATGCCCTACAGAGTTTGGCTGGTGCCAAGTGGTTCAGTGTAATGGACCTCAAGAGTGGGTACTACCAAATCCCCATGCACCAGGAAGACCGAGAGAAGACAGCCTTCATAACCCCAGTTGGATTCTTCGAATTCAACAGAATGCCTCAGGGCCTGTCTGGAGCCCCTGCTACCTTTCAACGCCTCATGGAGAAGACCGTTGGAGACATGAACCTCATAGAAGTCCTTGTGTACTTGGACGATGTCATTGTCTTCGGGAAAACTTTGGAAGAACATGAGGCCAGGTTGGAGAAGGTGTTGAGAAGACTCAGCGAAGAGGGACTCAAGCTTTCTCCCGAGAAGTGCCGGTTTTACCAATCCTCTGTGAACTATCTGGGACACATAGTGTCTGAAAAGGGAGTGGCTACAGACCCTGAGAAGTTGGAGGCAGTTACCTCTTGGCCAAGACCGACAACAGTCACAGAGCTCAGATCTTTCTTGGGGTTCTGCTCCTATTATAGAAGATTTGTGGCTGGGTTTGCCGGGATTGCCAAGCCACTGAACGAATTGCTCAAGACTGAAGGAGAAGAGGATGGTTTGGGACCCAGGAGGGCCGGTGAGTCGGTTCAAGATCAGTGGAGCCCAAGGTGTGAAGAGGCTTTAAGAACCTTGAAGAGGAGCCTTACCACGGCCCCAGTCCTGGCCTATGCCGACCCCACCAGACCATATGAGCTACATGTCGATGCCAGTCATGAGGGCCTAGGCGGAGTGCTCTATCAAGAGCATGAAGAGCAGCTGCGACCAGTGGCCTATGTGAGCCGGAGCCTGACTCCCTCGGAGAAGAACTACCCCACTCATAAATTGGAGTTCTTGGCCCTCAAATGGGCAGTAGTAGACAAACTGAAGGACTATCTCTATGGGGCGGAGTTTACCGTAAAGACAGATAACAATCCTCTGACCTACCTCTTCACTGCTGCAAAGTTAGATGCAACCGGACACAGATGGTTGGCTGCATTATCCGCATTCAACTTCAGTCTAAAATACAGACCAGGGGCTGGAAATAGGGATGCAGATGCCCTGTCCCGAAGATCTCATGTCATGGTCGATGACTGGGAAGACTGGACTCAGGTAGCACCGGAAGGAGTGCGAGCACTCTGTCAGGGTGCTGAGTTTCAAGCAAGAGGGGGCTCCAGAGCAGAGGAGATAGGAGTCACCGCAGTGGGAGTCCCTCAACCCTACTGTGGGGTAATTCAACTAGCAGAGGAACTCCTGCCAAAGCTGTCCAGAAAGGAGCTGAGCTATGACCAATTGGAAGACCCCCATGGGGAGATTGGTCCTTGAAGCTTTGGAGAATGAGAATCCAGAGGGACTTCGACATCACCCTTCCAAGGAGGCTCGCCTGCTGAGGAAAGAGTTGGATAAGCTACAAGTACATCAGGGAGTGGTCTACCGAAGGGGCCCCTCTATTAACTCAGAAGATAAGTGGCAGTTGTTTCTCCCAGAGAAGCACCGAGAGACGGTACTAATTGCCTTACATGACCAGCATGGCCATCTAGGGGCGGAGAGAACTTTTCAGCTTGTCAGAAGCCGGTTCTATTGGCCCTGTATGAGGGCAGAAGTGGAGGAATATTGCCGTTCTTGTGCACGATGCATCCAGAGGAAGACTCTACCCCATAAAGCTGCCCCAATGGGCCACCTACAGAGTCAGGGTCCAATGGATCTGGTGTGCATTGACTTTCTCTGCCTCAAACCCGATTTGAGTGGATTGGGAAATGTTCTGGTGGTAACCGATCATTTCACCCGTTATGCCCAGGCTTTCCCCACCAAAGACCAAAAGGCCTCCACTGTGGCCAAGGTGCTCATGGAAAAATACTTTGTCCACTATGGATTACCACAGAGAATCCACTCAGACCAAGGAAGGGACTTTGAGAGTCGTCTGATCCGGAACCTACTGGACTCATTGGGAGTAGAGAAGACCAGGACTACACCTTATCATCCACAAGGAGATGCTCAACCTGAGAGGTTTAATCGGACCTTACTAAACATGCTTGGAACTCTAGAGACAGAGAAGAAGCAACACTGGAGCCAACACATATCAGCTCTGGTGCACGCTTACAACTGCACCACAAGTGATGTGACGGGTTACTCCCCCTACCGGCTCATGTTTGGGAGAAGCAAGATTGCCGGTGGATCTGGCCTTTGGCATTTCCCTAGACCATGCCTCTGCTACCTCCCACAAGGGATATGTGGACCGACTTAGACACAATTTGAAAGTGGCCCATGAACGAGCTCAGGCGGCATCGGACCAAAGGGGAGCCCGCAACAAGAGGAACTTCAATCTGAAGGTTCGAGTGCAAGACCTGCAGCCTGGGGACCGTGTACTGCTACGCAATCTGGGATCCCTGGGAAGCACAAGCTTGCTGATAGATGGAGATCGGAGCCCTATGTCATTTGCAGAAAGCTACCTGGATTGCCTGTGTATAAGCTAAAACCAGAGGGGAAAGTGGGGCCCTTGAAAACTTGGCACAGGAATCATTTGCTCCCGCTTACTGAAGCAGCCAGTGAGAGATCCACCTGAATCTGTTTCCATTCTGGATACCCCAGGACCTAGCACTCGGTCTCAGACCTCCCGGGTTAGAGATGGACAAGATTCCCAACAAGGTGAAGGTGGAAGAGGAGAGCTTGAGTGGCTGTGGCCTTCATCAACTCCAGGAAATTCTGCCATAGATCTCCCACCTACTGAGGATACACAGGATGGGACACTGAACCCAGAAGCTACAGAGTTCATTCCATCTAGTGGTGTGCCTGAAGGCTGGGAAGATATCCCTAGCATTTACTCAGAAGAGGAAGGAACTGATGTTCCAGAACCAGTGATGCTGTCAGAATGTGTTCCTGAAGTAGAGCCTGTGGCACCAGAGCCTGAAGTCCCAAGAGAACAGAGAGCTCGCCGAGTTGTGAGACCCCCCAAGAAGCTAACCTACTCTCAAATGGGAGAGAGCTCTGAGGACTCTGTTGTGACTGCTAGAAGAAGTGCTGAATGCTCTAATCCTTCCACTGACCATTTGGTGGAGGGCAACCCCAGCTCACTCTCTGGCACAGTTAGGCAGGCCACTCATGTCAGTGTGACCTGTGGGACAGGGAATCCCACCTCTGAGTTCTGGTGGAAATTCCCTGTACCAACATCATACTCAGCACTTTCAAAATTGGTACAGGATATGTGTTAAAAGTTTATCTTTGGGGACCAAAGAGTTTAAGTGGGGGGAGTGTGTAGCGGGGTCTCTTTAAGAACTATAAAACTACTGTTCCCAGAACCCCGCTGGTTCCCAGGATGCTTGGAGTTATGCCCCAGAGACTTATGGGGAGGAAATATAAGGAGGGGGAGAGGCCTAGTTCACTCTCTTTGGACACCCCCCTCTCCTCAAGCAAGAGGAGATCTGTGCTGAACTGCTGAGACACAAGGCCTGAAGCCTGGGCCTTGTGCTCTTTTCCAAAGAGCTCTCTGCCAGCCTAGTTGCACCTGAGAGACATTTTCTCATTCCTTGCTGCTGTACACCAGAAGGATTGAAGACTTGGAGGTCGGTGGATTCCTGTTCCTAGACGAAAAGGCAGAGAAACCGGACTTGGACTTGTCCGGGTGGTGAGAGCTGTTTAAAGACAGAGGCTTTATCTTTATTATTCGTTTGGATTACAAAGTTGTTCTTCAAGTGCACCACCGAAAGATTGCTAGCGAATATTGTTTTACTGGACTTCCATCTAGATCAGTCAGGCCTGACTGCATAGGTAGACAGTGCTGGGTGTTAGTTTTCCCATGTGGGGAAGTAGCTGAAAAAGGGCAGCGCTAGAGTTGGATAGCAATACTTTATTATGCTGATTACTCTGTTTATCTTTATTACTGGTTACTGCAGGGACCTGATTATGTGTTGCAATCCAAATGTTTGATTCATGTTATTCCTTTTATAAAAACAATAAGTAAAGTCAGTTATATACTTTCAAAGATTGTCTATGAGCTTGAGTTACCCACGCACGCACACACACATATTTAGAGTATAAGTGATTTAATGTGTATTGCTAGATACTAACTGTGCCAGAGTGGGTAGTGCAGATTGCCGGGGGGTTGGCGGAGCTGTGCTCAGGACCCAAACCAAACTTGCGGCCCTCTTAAGTGGGGGTATCGCTATACAAACATTTGACCACACTAAAGATTAGAAAATCTTATGAACGTTCCTAAAAAGAAAAAAAATTCAGAACAAAATTCTACTAGTGTATGGTCAGATTAGGTCAACTTCCACGCCAGGGGCCTCCTTTAGAACTGTGAGGGTGGTTTTGGTTACCGATCCTCCTTACCTGCTGGAGACCACAGGGCTACCATGGTCACACATCGGTCTTGTAATATTTCTTGCCCTTCATGGTGTACTAGCCCATTCGCAGATTAAAGAAATACCAGCTCACTCAATACCGGAACGTCCAGTCGACGCTTGCTTTTCTGCTTTACTCATAGTTGCTGTTCACTTTACTCAACAGCCAATCCTTTACAAAATCCAGCTAGTGGCACAACAGTTCTCCATGTAGCAGGTCACATTATCCTGCACAGAGAGGTTGACTGACAGTATTCTGAGCAGGAGTCTGGTTTTGAAGTCCTTCACCCTGACCTATATTCCACAGGGTCCAGTTGGTGCCCACAGAGAGGAAGATGCGTTGTTATCTCTCACCACAAAATGGGAGCATCTAGTAGACGGCACACATGGTGTGCAGCATAAGAATGCTATAGCGGAAGGTTAGTGTGGACTCGAGAGAGAGGACTAAGCAGCAGAGGGTCAGCAGAGCTGGGGAACTGGAGAGAGAGAAACTAGCAATATCACACGTAGTGCGAAAAGTGGAGGAAATATAGCAGTAGGTGAGCAGGGACCAGAGAGAGAGGAGGACCCTCAAATCAGAGGATCAGTAGGGCTGGGGGTTACTACTGAGTGGGAGATCAGCAGATCTGGGGAACCAGAGAAAGAGAAACTAGCAATGTCACCCGTAGTGCGCAGAGTGGAAGCAATATAGAGGTAGGTGAGCATTGACCAGAGAGATAGGAGGATGAGCAAACCAGTGGATCAGCAGGGCTGGGGGTTACTATTGAGTGGGAGATCAGCAGAGCTGGAGGTTACTACTAAGTGGGGGATCTGCAGAGCTGGGGGTCTCTACTGAGCAGGGGACTAGTAGAGCTGGAGCTTACTACTGAGTGGTAGATCAGCAAAGCTAGTGAATGATAGGCACTGATAGGGCATCAGCGGGCTGGGAGTACTACTGATCAGGGGATCTGCTGCACGAAGGTACTAATAAGCTGGGGATCTGCTGAATGAGGGTACTAATGAGCTGGGATTCTGCTGAAGGGGTGTACTACCGAGCTGGGATGCTACTGGGCCCCTTTAAAACAAATAGAAAATCAACATAAACACAGGGCATGTGCCAAGCTTCATTAAAGTAGACCTATAGGCAAAACAAATTTTTTTTTTCATTTTGGGTAAAGCAAGGGAGGGTTATAACCCCTGTCATATTTTTTTCACCATCTGTGTCCCATTGTGGAGATTTCCCTTCACTTCCTGTCCCAAAGCCAAAACAGGAAGTAAGAAGAATCCATGCAAAAGGGAATCCCTTGGTGCCCTCCCAGATCACCAGAACTTGTTTCCCGATTGGAAGATTTCACCTCTATTACTATTCTAGGGTTAACCCAAAATTTGGAATTTTGCTTTTGCTTTCACTTTCAATAATAATGGTAAAATCCCTCTTCACTCTATCCAAAAAAATAAAAAAAATAAAAAGTTTTGCCTTTAGTTATACTTTAAAGCTTCAAAAAGCATCATCAAAGCATCACGGAAGCATGAAAAACCCATCAAAAAAGCATGCTGAAGTGGTAGGTGCTTTAATGTGTGTTGAAGTCGAAGCAAGTGTAAAGTGGGCCTTCAGACTTTTCCCTTTATTTTCATCCACTGATCCTGCCAATAACACGCTTTCCATCCATTTGTGTCAACACTCAATAATCCACTGTCTCTATGGAGGGAGCCAAAACCGTGACCCAGGCTAGACTTCAAATGTCTTCAGTGTCCACTTCCGTACATCTTCTTTACATAGGAGGTAGAGAGGTGAGTAGTTCACAGAAGGAAGGTGACATTGTTTTTTGCTTTCAGTACATGTGACAAGAACACTGAATTTCTTGCAGGATCAATAGGCAATTTCTGTAATTGCTGAAAATGTACTATGCCTGAAAAATGAAAACAAATGCAGCCTCCACATCTATGAACTGTTAAGCTGACAAATATTTGTTTTTGGGTTTGCTTATCCTTTAACCACTTCAATACCGGGCACTTTTTGTAATTCTTTTGTCAGAATGTTTTAGAAAATGAAGAAATTGAAAAGGGACACTAACTAGTGACAGTACAGAAAAAAAAGGAAGGCCCCATTACTTTAGCAGACCAACCTTGAAATTTCAGTGAATCCAGTGTGCATACAGATGAAAAAATAAATAAAAATACTGGTGGGTGGTAAGAGGGCTTCAGAGAGGGAGAGAGATGGTAGTGGGTGGAAAGACTGCATTAAAGCTGAACTCTAGCCTTCCTCAGCTTTAGCATAGTTTGGACCTAAGTGAGCTCTTGGCAAGTATCGGCTAAGCTGCCTGGGAGAGCAGAAGCCCTACAGGCTGAGAACTTCTCAAGGACCAGAGCCTGGCTGCTTAAGTCCCAGACCATTTATGTGCTCTGCAGCCACATACTGAGCACACCTCCCCAGGGATTGGCTGAGATCCCATAAATATTCAAGCTCCTCATTTGACCTGCTCCACTCTTATGTTCTTGGGCCTTCCAGAGGACAGGGAGAAGCAGTCAAGTCTGAAGCCTGTGAGACCCTGATCAGTCCAAAGCAATCAACAACCACTCCACTGATTACAGAGGAGCTCAAAAAGAATTAGATTTACCTGGCAGCCTAGCACCTAACTAGAAGGGTGCTAAATCTGCATAATCCCTTTCAAAAACCAACCCACTGCTTACAGCAGGGCTGAGGGGTGGAGACAGGGTGCTGTGATCGCTTCAAGAAGCTATGTATAGCACCCACCCCTCCCACCTGCCATGATCTGCCCACATTACATAGCGAAGCACAGAGACCATGTAATGATATCACTGGGTCTAGGTGTGTCATGAAATTGGTGTAGCCATGCCCCCCGTAGGGGTTGGTGAATTCACCTGTCACCCTACCCAGCCCGACATCCATTTTTCAGTCACTCAGACACCGACCAGTCCATAGCTTTTTTGTTTATTTGAGGGGATTAAACTTGGATAGAGATTTGGGAATTATGGGATGCCCAGGAATTTCCAGTGCAAACTTGCTTGGGACTAGTATACACACCTCAATCTACTCTCCAGCACAAACACTTGCTGCACACCATTCCTCCTCCAGAACTTCACTTACTGTTACTCCTCTAGGCTAGCTAGCTTCACACTGCTTCAGTCAGGCCTCAATGAACTGCCTTTTGCGGGCAGGGACCTCCAGGTCCCCTGTGGTGTAGAAAATGTTCAGGTGCTAACTGTCCTCTACTCAGCTATCAATCACAGATAGCTCTCTTCAGGCCCTACCAGGCAGCCTGGCAGCAGAGACCTCTTCCCACTGCCCTTCCCACAGTCCTCTACTCTGGTTCTTCACCCATCTCAAACTGCAATCTCTCCGTGATCGCAGTCATGCCCCCCCCCAGTCCTCCCGATTGTGCTCACTCACCAGCCCTCCTGGCTGCGACCAGTAGTCCTCCTGGAGACTTTTAGAGTGTGCTTTCCCACTTTTCTCTCGTTGCTCTCACATGTGCCTCTGATTCCGGGATCTCTTCACTCCTCCTGCATGCACCCGAGCTACAGCCCAAAGTCACCCCCCCCCCAAGACCAGGGAGCTCCCCATGGACCCCAGTAGCCTCCACACTCTCTCACTCCATCTCTTCCACCAAACAACTCCTCACCAGCTTGGCTGACCCCAGGTATTTAAGGAGGCCTGCCCACATGCCAATCCAAGTTGGGGATGGGTCAGGGCTCCTTAAGATATCCCAGACAGCTCCACCTCTTTCCCCTCCTCTCCTTCCAGCACATTCTAGAAAGAAGAGGGAGGTGACAGGGAAGTGATGCTACCTGTGATTCATCAGCTGCTCCCTGAGCCACTCCCAGCCCAGAATGAAACAAACAGGCCTACCAGCTACCAGCTAGGCCTGCCTAAATTTACCTACTCTGCCAGAGAAAAACCTCACTCTAGCACCTTACTATCTAGAGGGTGCTACATTGAAAAAGTTTAATTTAACAAAATTCATTAGCATGTTTATCAGGGGGGGGGGGCATAATTTAGATATACATATAAAAGATAAGCTGGATGTTAATAATCTATGTGTGCTAACCTGTTAAAAACATGTTCTATATACAATTTGTAATTACAGATATATATGGGAGCAGCAGCTCTTTCTTACCGGGACTCAAAATCTTATATTGAAAATCTATAGGCGTAACAGGAATATACAGCAATAAAGATTATAGGCATAATTACACACCAACCGAATGCAATACCTTAAATAAGTATTAAACCCAGTGTTAATTTTGACATCAACTTTCAATTTCGTTTTAGTTATAGTCTTTTGACCAAAATACCATTTTAGTTTTAGTCGTATTTTAATCATCTGGATTGTTTTCGTTTTAGTCGTATATTAGTTAACCAAAATCTCCAGTACGTTTTAGTCGATAAAAATCGAATGGGTTTAGTTAAATTTTAATGCATTATTTTGTTAGAACTGCCAAACATTATATAATAGACATGGGCGCCGTCAAAAAATTTGTTTTGTTTTGTAAAAAAAAAATTGGTATTTCGTAATTTGTGTATGAAATTCAATTCAGATTCGTACGAAATACGAATTTTCATTAGATCCGTAAACTTTTTGTTAAAATAATGAAAGTTTGTTATGATGAATTTATCATTATGAGGGGCTCTCACCATCCCTGTGCTTCGCTGACTTCCTGGGTTTTTAACCTTTCGTTTCGCTAAATTTTCATAAAAATAACGAAAGTTCGTTATGATGAATTTATCATTATGAGGGGCTCCCACCATCCCTTGTGCTGTTCTGACTTCCTGGGTTTTAACTTTTAGGTTCGTTAACTTTTCGTAACAATTACGAATTTTCGTTATGAATTTGGATCTGAAATTCGTAAACGAAATTTCGTATTTCGTACGGAATTCGTATGCATAAAAATTCATATTTCGGATTCGTACGAATGTACGAATTTCCAGAATTTCATATGAATTTTTGATTCACAGATTCACGTCTATTATATATTCTTGGAGTAAAAATCTAATAACATGTTATTTATGGTATTAAGGTTTGAACATGCACTACAGACACAGATTTAACCTTTGCGATACAAATTCAATTTAGTTTTAGTCATAATCTTTAGTCTTATTTTTTTCTTTTGACTAAAATGTCATTTTAGTTTTTAGTCATATTTTAGTCATCTGAATTGTTTTAGTTTTGGTCGTATTTTAGTAGACTAAAATAGTATTAATTTAGAAAATATTTTAGTAGACTAAATCAACACTTATTAACCACTTGCTTACTGGGCACTTAAACCCCCCTCAGTCCCAGATCAATTTTCAGCTTTCAGCGCTGATGCACTTTGAATGACAATTGCGCGGGCATACAACACTGTACCCAAATGAAATTTTTATCATTTTTTTCCCACAAATAGAGCTTTCTTTTGGTGGTATTTAGTTACAGCTCGGAGTTTTATTTTTTGCTAAACAAACAAAAAAAGATGCAAAAAAAAAATAAAAATAAATCATGTTTTAATAGTTTGTTATAAAATTTTGCAAACGGGTCATTTTTCTCCTTCATTGAAGTGCGCTGATTAGGCGGCACTGATGGCTGCATTGGTGGGCACTGATGGGCTGCATTGGTGGGCACTGATGGGCTGCATTGGTGGGCACTGATAGGCTGCACTGGTGGGCACTGATAGGCATAGTTAAGGCGGCACTAATAGGCACAGATAAGGCGGCACCGATGGGCACAGATAAGGCGGCACTGATGGGCAAAGATGGGCACAGATAAGATGGCATGGATGGGTGGCACGGATGGGCACTGATAGGTACCACTGATAGATGGGACTGATGGGCACTGATAGGTGGCACTGATAGGTGGCTCTGATAGGTGGCACTGCTGGGCACTGATGGGCGGCACTGCTGGGCACTGATGGGCGGCACTGCTGGGCACTGATGGGCGGCACTGGGTCGCAGCACCTTTGAGGCAGATTGTGGGCAATGTGGGTGGCACTGTTGGTGGCACTGCTGGATGGCACTGTGGGTGGCATTGTGGGTGGCACTGTAGGTGGCAGTGTGGGCACTATGGGCACTGATGGGGGCACTGATGGGGGGCACTTACTTTTATTCAGGATGGCACGGCGGTGGGCAGGTGGGCACTGGCAGGGGGCAGGTGGTCAGCTGTATTGCTGGCCGTGATCGGGACTGATGTCCCGATCACGGCCGCCGGTGATCGGCTTTTTTTTTCTCTCCTCGCGCTGTCAGCGCGAGGAGGAATAATAGCCGATTACCGGCTCCGTTCTATCACATGATCAGCTGTCATTGGCTGACAGCTGATCACATGATAAGGGGTCGGGATCGACCCCTTGCACGGATCGGTGATCAGGCGAGTCTCACGGACTCGCCGATCACAGAGCGCGCCGCGCGCGCCCCTCAGGGGGCGCGCAGGCCGCTCGTATCCGGGACGACGTCAATAGACGTAGTCCCGGAAATGTGGGTCCGCGCTGATGCCGTCATTTGGCAATAGCGCGGATCCCAAGTGGTTAAACCCTCAGCATTTTTTAGTTTAACACATTTAGGAGTTATTTACTAAAGGAAAATCCACTTTGCACTGCACTGTAAAGTCGCTGTAGATCCGAGGGGGACATGCAAGGAGAAGAAAAAACAGCATTTTAGCTTGCACATGATTGGATGATAAAATCAGCAGAGCTTCCCCTCATTTCAGATCTACCCCTCAGATTTAGAGCAACTGCACTTCCAAGTGCACTTGTAGTGCAAAGTGAATAAATATTCCCCAGTACACTATTAAATTCCTTATCCTTACACTTGCAGCTTGCAACTTTCAATGATGCTGTCTCCTGCTCTGTTTCCCTGAACTTCCAAGTTTCACCGGAAAGAGTTAACAGTGGACAGTGCAGTCCCAAGCACGTCTGTTAGCTGGAAGAGGGGAGGAGGGAGGTGTGCCTTGCCCCCCTAGGCTATAGGGCTGTGTGTTTCTATTGATGCACACAGTGAAGGGAGACATGACTCTAGTACCTGCGTGAAAAGGTGGCTCCATAGGATGTTGAAACAGGAAACCTGAGGCAGCAATCCCGACAACTTAAACTGGAACATAGAAAAGGGTGATGAAGCTGCATTTAAAGCTTTACTCCAGAAAAACAAGACTCTTGCACTGGGGCTCCCCCAGCACTGCAAGTGTTAAATGATACTTTTGTGTAGCACACACTGCACACTTTTCTCTGTGATGCTTTGTGGGTGGGCTGTTTGTGTCTTCGCTTACAATGCAGGACTGAGGGTCCAAACTCCACTTCCCAACACAAATCCCCCCATCTTCTCCAGGTGCCCCCCCCCCACCTCACAAGATACCACTGTGCCCAGGGCAGCCGCCCTTTCTGCCCACCTCTTGTCCCGGTCCTGACAGTCCCTACTGCTCTCAATGATGCAGTGCTCAGTGCTAACTGGCCCATCTGCAGGCCTGAGCACCGTCATGGGGGAGCATGCATAGCCTTGAACAAAGCACTGACTTAGGCCTCCTTCACATGGGGCTTATCAATGTGTACCCTGTGCCAGGGCTGTGTTTAGCCACACGGGGATGCGCGGGTGTTCTGTTCATCCCCATGAAGGCATTTGCATTGATGTCTATTGAGACGCAGCGACTGCTCACAATTTGACATTAGTGGGGGGTACACGGCCCACCATGCAGACTGCAGCTTTCGGGGCTTGTACCGGTACCTGCATGAATGTCGAATTGGGAGCAGTGACTGCATCCCAAAAGACACCCATGGGCCTACCTGTCCAGTGATGCATGAAACATCTGAACATCTCCATGGCCCTCATACAGGATATGCATTAATACAACCCTTGTGAATGAGGCCTTATTGAAAAAGAAATGTGCATGGATTTCAGGGGGCTACAGCGACGCTTAAGGCCATTGGGGAGCATGGGAGAGGTACCCTCATATTAAGCAAACACATCATTTTGGTTAGTTCAGTCAAATTATGAGTTATGGCCCCAGTGCCAGGGTAAGGTCATCTAGTGCCCAGGGCAAAGATGTCAAACTGCAAATTCCACCTCATAGAACACCCCCCCCCCCCCAATCCAAATCTCTAATAGCTCCGATATTTGTTGTCCAAGCACAAATCCCCACCAATCACCTCTTCTAGCACAATCCCCCCAAATCACCCCTCCTAACACAAATCCTCTCCCCCCCCCCATCTCCCTGGCACAAATCCCCTCTCCTGGCACAAATCCTCTTCCTCCCATATCCACTGCACAAATCCCCCCTCCTAGTACAAATTATACCCCCCCCATTTCCACAGCACAAATCCCTCCTCCTAGTAAAAATCCTCATCCTCCCAGCCTCCCAGCACAAATTCCCCCTTCTAGAACAAATCTTACCTCTGTCACCCCCAAATTCCCCCTCCTAGCACAACCCACCCCCAAATTTCTTTCCTAGCACAAAAATACCCCCCATCATCCCTACAAGCACAAATCCCTCCCCCCCCCCATTCCCCCTTTCTAACAGCCCCAGGATTTCCAGTCCTAGCACAAATAACCCCATCCCAATTATCTTTTCCAGCAAACCCCCCCAAATCCCCCATCTTACCCCCCCATCTCCCAGCACAAATCCCCCCTCCTGGCACAAGTCCTGCCCCCCATCACAAACCCCCCAATTCAACCCTCCTAGCACATCCCCCCAAATTTCTCTTCCCCTCCTAGAACAAACCTTACCCCTATTAGTCCCCCCTCCTAACACAAATCTTCCTCCCACATTATTTTCCACAAATACTCCCCCCCATATCGATCCCGTCTATAAGTAATCATCTTCTCCCTACCATTTCTAGTACAAATACTCTCATCTCCCCCTTGTGTTCCTAGTGCAGTTCTCCCTTCCCTTGGCTTGTTGTACACAGACCATAGATACAGCATGGCACATCGCTCTGTAATGCCCTTGTTCTGAGGCTCCTCCTCATCTTCACATGTCAGAGTGGAGGAGGAGCCTGCGAGGGTAGGACCGATTTCTAAACCTCTTCACAGACAGCTGGGGGGACTCACGAGAGATGCCGCTGCTGAAGGGGATTGTGATCGCAGCTCGGGATGCTACCACTGGATGTCAGCTCAGGACTATACAGAGTTTGTTTACCCATACCCATGTTGTTTTCTGGGAGGAGATGGGGGTGGGGGGGGGGGGGCAGGTAAACAAACTGTCCTGATTTTACAGTCCAGATGGAAAAGCGCTACAGTGTCATGAGTGTGAAGCTGGAGAGGAGAGGGAGAGCAAAGCCTCTCCAGACGTGGCATACATCATACAACACTAAGCTGACAGAAGTAGTGATGCCGCTGTAACTACTCTGTCAACTAATAGTTGCAGAAACTCTCCTGGTAGTGTCCCCTCCACCTCCCATGTTACAGATGCCATTTCACGCGTGTGTGCAATTTCAAAGCATGGCATGTTAGATATCTATTTATTTGGCGTAACATCATCTTTCACATTATATAAAAAGAAAATTGGGGTAACTTTACTGTTTCTTTTTTTTATAATTCATGGAAGTGTATTTTTTTCCCCAAAAATTGTGTTTTAAAGACCACTGCGCAAATACTGTGTGACATAAAGTATTGCAACAATCGCCATTTTATTCTCTAGGGTCTCTGCTCTCTTTCTCTATACATATACATACATTATATATATATATATATATATATATATATATATATATATATATATATATATATATTATAAAATTTTTGGGGGGGCTCTAAGTAATTGTCTACCAAAAAATTTGGATTTTAACTTGTAAGCAGCAAATGTCAGAAAAAGGCTTAGGCATGAAAGGGTTAAAGGATTAAATAAATAAAAATTGCTGATTACCTTTTTTTAAGTGTTTTGTGATGTTTAGGAGGGGACGGGGAGTAATGTTTAACAGAATTTACCTTGTCTGTACCATATTTGCAGTTTTTTATTATGAGCTTTAAAGCGGTATTACACCCAAAACCAAAAATGTATTATATTGCAGCTCACCAATTATTAGATGTGGAGGCTGCATTAGTAATGCGTTACTTAGCATGCAGCACTTAAAGTGGGGTGCCCCCTAAAAATTGTTTTTTAAAAGTCAGCAGCTATAAATACTGCAGCTGCTGACTTTTAATAATTGGACACTTACCTGTCCCAGGGTCCAGCGATGCGGGAGAACGAAGCCCCCCCCTCGTTCCCCGCTCCGCTCACGGCGCTGGCATTCTAACTGTGGGTACCCACTGCGCATGTGCGAGCGGCGCCGTGCGCCGTGATACGCCACACAGTCATCTGGGACATGTGACAGGTCCCAGATGACTGTGCGGCGCCAAGGGCAAGTGATGTCACCAGCCCGGGCAATGAAGGATGCAGACTACCAGGGACCCCCTAGCAACATGCATTTAGAGGTGAGTAAAGAAATTTTTTTTTTTCAAATTATTTTTTTTTTAATTTTTTTAATGAATTTTAAGCTATTTTTTTTTTTTTTTGGTGGCAACACCACTTTAACATGAAAAAATATGTATGACATTAGTTCAACTTTAAGACACCTTTGTTAGTTCTATTTAATAATACATTTAATGATTTTTTAATGAATACATTATTGGAATAAATGATGTTTATTTTTTATTTATTTTTTTATCTGCCTGCTGCCTGTAGTTTAACTTCAAAGTAACTTTCTTAAAGCAAAACTTCATTCTCTCAATCAACATTGACTATACTTCATTCTTATGCTCCTAGCATTAGTAAATAGTAAAAAATAATATCATATTTGCTTGTTTCAAACTTTTTTTTTTTCCAGTTACTTGCTGGTTTCTGGCCTAGGCTAATGATGTCATACAACCCAGTAGGGGGAGAGGGGAGGATGAGCTTTCTCAGCTAAGTGCATACTCTCCTGGTTGTATGCCTGAGCTAAGGGCAGGTGGATTCCAGGAAGCAAATTCTACATGAATCATCCACCCTTACTCAAGATGGCCATAAATGATAGGGAGTGATTTCTCAACAACATAAAGCATGGAGACATGGATGGATGGGGGAGTTTGCTGTACATATTAAACATTAATTATATAGCATTTTTGGTTTGTGGTGTTAAGATGAAGTGTAGTTCCACTTTAAGTTGTAATAATCATTTGAGTCCTATGTGATGTTTTAAAATGGCATTGGGTGTCAGCAGCTCCGATGGCTTTTGCTATCCAGCACTAAGTCAAAGATCTGATGAGTGAAATTCTGGCGCACAGAAAGGTGTATGATCCTAAGTAATAAACTCCTCTTAGCAACTACTTAGAGCAGGGGTCTCCAAACTTTCTAAACAAGGGACCGGTTCATTGTCCTTCAGGCTTTAGGGGGGCCGGACTGTGGCCAGCAGGAGTGGAATTTTTTCTGGTATCAGCAGGAGTAAACATCACCACATTTGGTGTTAAGGGGTGGAATAGTGCTTCATTATTGGTATCATTGGGAGCAATAGTACCCCATGGGTGGTGTCAGTGGGAGGAATATGCCCCATTGTTGGTGTCATTGTAAGAAATAGTGGCCCAATGTCGGTGTCAGTGGGAGAAATGGTATCCCATTGTTGATATCAGTTGGTAAAATATAGGAGGAATCGTGCCCCAAGGGCCAGGTAAGGGCAAGCCAAGGGTCCCATTTAACCCCTGGGCCGCAGTTTTGAGACCACTGACTTAAGCCCCATACACACTATCAGATTTTCTGCAGATTTTTGTCTTCAGATTTACCAAAACTATGTAGTACAAGGGCCTGCCTGATTGCATACACATTGAAACTCCTAAGGTTTGACCTCATATTATATGGTTTTGGTAAATCTAAACAGAAAAGTCAGCAGAAAATCTGATAGTGTGTATGGGGCTTTAGAGAGTATATACAGTATAGTCCATTAGTCCAAGTACATAATAAAAAATAAAAGAAATATCTGCGCTAAAAACAGACCACGATAACATACAGCAGCTATGCACTATATCCCAGATAGTGGTCAAAAAGCAAATATATAACAAAAAAAGTGCAGCGTATTGAAATAAACAAATGATAATAAAGTGATAATTAATATATTTTTGCAAGTGCATTAGTCTGGCTCGGGTGGAAGTTTTACACCAAAAGCGGTATCCCCGAGCCAGACTCGGGACCGCATCGCTGAATGCAGGAGGAGGTTTACTTACCTTGTCCCCTGGATCCAGCGATGTCCCCACACTGTGAGCGGCTCGTCCTCCGCTCGATTCATCACGGAGCCGATCTCCGTTCCCTGCGAGCGTTGCGACGCACGGGGACGGAGAGCGATGCCAAATTCAAAAAGTGAAACACACAGTATACATACAGTATAATGTAATCTTACAGATAGATTACATTTCTGTATGTAATTATTTCACATCCCTTTTGTCCCTAGTGGTCTGCCCAGTGTCCTGCATGTAGTTTTATATTATAAAAACTGTTCTTTATGCCTGGAAACTGGAGATTGTCCATAGCAACCAAAACTGTCCCTTTACATCAAAAATGATTTTAGACCAGCTAGAAAACAGCGATAATAAATTGGAATCACTCGCAGAATTGAGGGATAGCGATTTGTGCGTATATATATATATATATATATATATATATATATATATATATATATATATATATATATATATATATATATATATATTAGGGCTGTGGAAATGAAAGATTAATTCCTCGATTCCTTTTTTAAATGAAATGAAATTAAAGATTAATCGATTAATTTTTTTGATCAATCAAAATTCTTTTGATCGGTACTCACCTCTCCGCCAGCTTCCAGGTCTTCAGGGAGTTCCATGATGTCACGGACATCGATGTCACTGGACTCCTCCCCCCTTCCTCAAGTGTCTCCGTGGGCTAACGAAGGGAAGGGGGAGGAGTCCGGTGACGTTGAAGTTCTGATTGAATGTAACGCATACGGGGAGGAGCTATGCATGACGTCACCCACTGCTGCCCTACAGAACTAACGCGATTGTCGGCTTTACATGCTGTGTTTTTATCATCTTTATGTGAGTAGTTTGTGTTTGAACACAAAAATGAAATCTTATACTTAAGCGGTGAGCACTGAGATCTTTTCTTTCTACCCATGACCTGGAGTCCTTGCAGAGATCTAAGGAGACGTAAAAGAAGCCTGTGTTAACCCTTTTGATACCCGCTTGTATGACCACCTGTTTGCACAGGGGTCCATGCCATAAGGTGAGAGTGATTAGTTAGACCAGAGGTGGAGGTATTGTCACGCTACTGTGGTGAAAAAAAACGACTTACGTCCGTGCTACAGTTTGAATTTAAAACGTATTTGTGTGAACTGTGAGGTTAAGTCATAGATTGTGGAAACGAACTAGTGTTGGGTGATTGTATATAGTGTATACCACATTTACCACTGACTAATGTAGAGTTGCAATGCAAGGAGATCAGCTAAAAGTAGTTGGATTTGTATGTGCGTTATAATTAATCAAAATTATTTGATTAATCCATTAAAAAAAGAAAAACTATTAATCGAACACAAAATTTGTAATCAGTAACAGCCCTAATATATATATATATATATATATATATATATATATATATATATATATATATATATATATATATATATATATATATATATATATATATATGTATTAGGGCTGTTACTGATTCAAATTTTTGTGTTCGAGTAATCGATTTTTTTTCATTTTATATATATATATATATATATATATATATATATATATTAGGGCTGTTACTGAATAAAATTTTTGTGTTCGATTAATCATTTTTTTCCATTATATATATATATATATATATATATATATATATATATATATATATATATATATATATATATATATATATATATATATATATATATATATATTGTAAGGGATCTTCCCGGGGTAGGGTGTGTTTGGACACAGTTCACAGCAGACTTGGAATTTATAAAGCAGATCTTGGCGTTTATTCGTGGTACAAACAGTCCAGCAAACAAAATATACAGCAACACCGTGCTTTCTAAGTACAACAAAAATAAAAGTCCTAGCCCGGCTGGGCGCTTACTAACAGGTTCTGCTCACCTATCTGACACTTACAAACACAGCGTCTTTCGCCTGGATATCGCAGGGTGAGTTTTAGCTCCAGCAGTGGCTGTGCTTGCAGCTTCCTTCAACACACAGATTGTTCATTCCCTGGCTGAGAACAACCACCTGCAGACCCTGCAGTGCCTTTAGCTTCCCAGGCTAATTAGGATCAAAGCTCACCTGATCCCAAACCCAGAACTGGATCGGGGGATGTGGAATGACAGGTCCCTCTACCAAACCTACCTGCCATTCCATATAAACCCAGGCCCGGCAAAATTAAATAACAACTCAGCAGCATATCGCTGCTGAGAAACTGATCCATCCTGGATTTACCATCTCACACTGTGTAGCAACCTAGGTGAGATGTACACCCCCTCGATCACTTCTCCAGTGACATGTCTACAATATTTATATATATATTAGGGCTGTTACTGATTAAAATTTTTGTGTTCGATTAATCGATTTGTTTTTCATTTTATATATATATATATATATATATATATATATATATATATATATATATATATATATATATATATGTATGTATACTTATAATCATGGAATGTCTAGATCCAGTCTCCACTAACCAAATCAAGACCCCCCCTATTAATTGTAAAAAAAAGGATAAAATGTACTAAATAAAATAGAATTTTAAAAACATTTTTCTATATAATGTGTATATAAATATATAAAATGTTAACACAATACAATGCTCAGCTTTTCATGTAAGTCTTTTGTTTTAGGATTAACAGTCTAATATAAAACTGATTTCACCCAATAAAATATGGCTTCTTCCACCTCCCATATAAAGTAACTGCCTAATCCTTCTTGTCACCCTTCCCATCTTTCAAAATCAATTTGAAATTTAAATGTTTCAAAAAAACAAACACACTCCACAACATTCGAATTTAATGTACACTTCCCTGATATCCCAAACTCTCCGGGTGGCTTAATTCTAGTTAAATATATTTATTTTGGCAGGCAGTAAAAAAAAAAAAAAAAAAAATCCATAAAATTAGGACCGGTACACCCTGTGTACGGAACACGCCGTTTTTATTGGATTCAATCTAACTCCGTCCAGCGGCTTAGGCTATTAAACAGCACGACTCAGCCACTCTTGTAGTGGTAAACGGATAAATAATCTATAATTATAGAGATACATGCTCCAACAGTATTCTGTTGGAATGTATTTTAATGCGCCAGGCTCTACCTGATGACAGCTACAATCAAGACTGGCTGCAGGCAGCTGCTTAGCTCGGGGCCACACTCAATTATGTCGGACTGTATTAGTCCCTGGTGAAGCTGTCACCTTCCAGCTTGTGAAGTGATAGGAAGTGGATCCTGATGTCTCTACAGTCACTGGCACAGGGAAGGGAGCATGGGAGCTAATGTGGAAAAAATACGCATTAACACTTTTTTTTTTTGCTTATAGAAAAACAAAATGAAGAGCGTGGCTCCATCGAAGAGAGCGGAACCTTTCCTTTCCAGTGACAGAACATCTGGAGGGAATAATAAACGCTGATCTGATCTGTCTGCAAAGGTCAGTTATTAGCATATTCAGATGTGGAAGCCAGGGCGCATTAATCCGTGGGCCCATTGACGAGCGGGTGTCATGCCGGAACGGTTTGTGAGAGAAGACAAGGAAAGGTTAAAGTTGAGCGCCAGCCTTCCGTTCAGTCTTGCACAGTTGCACAGGCTCCTCTCCTGTACTGAAATGGCTTACTCTGATTTCACTGCACACTGTGAACCATTCTCACAGTGTGCATTAGAAAGTGCAGCAGGCAGTGCATTTCATTTTCTGCCTATAGGACATCCAGGGTCACCCATCCTTTTCCTCCTTGTCCCACCCATTTCATTCATTGGAATTACGGACGCTCAGCAACCAAACAGAAATCACATTTCCCACTTTACAGCAGTCCCACAGTGTCCTTAGCAGTGGAAGCCCGTGCATTAAGGATGCACGGGCGCTGCCCCCTCTCTCTTGCCGTCCCCTCTATCACCAATAGATTAATTGCATAAATCTACCTATGGCCGCCGCGGCCAACCCCTTTTTGGGCGTAGGATGCCTGAATTACAGTGGCAGGGGGTGTTTTTGAAGCACCTGATTAGAGTCATAGGCTCTAATAGCATACCTCCCAACTTTTTGAGATAGGAATGAGGGACCGCTATCAGCAAAAATATGAAGGCATCGGACACACCCCTGACCACGCCCCCTTAAAGGAGAATTGTACAAAAAAACAAGATTGGTTAAACCCACAAGTGCTTTTTTTTGCCACTACTATTCCTTTATATTGGCTTTTGGAATTTACAAATGCAGCAATTTAGAAATCAGATGAAAGGTTTAGTGCTGAAAAACACTTTTTGAAAGATAAAAAGTGCATTTTATATACATCTGTATAAATCAGGCTAAAATGAGGGACAAATGAGGAGAATAGAGGGACAGAGGGACATTTCTCCAAATCAGGGACAGTGCCTCGAAATCAGGGACAGTTGGGAGCTATGTAATAGGCTTCAAAAAAAGTGACCCAGCATGGCGCTCGCAGGTCAGTCAGCTGTGTTAAGCCGCGTACACACGGGCGGACTGTCTGGCCAACTAAGTCCGTCAGACTTTCCGACAGACAGTCCGTCCTACTTTTGAATGAACGGACTTGACCACACACGATGAACAGACAGTCCGTTGAAAGCTTGCGCGATGACGTGTACGGCACGTACGACGGGACTAGAAATACGACGTCCAATACACTGCAATGCAACCTTCGGCCGTGTAAATCCTTTCTGAGCATGCGCCATACTTAGTCCGTCCAACTTGCCTACTCACGAGCGGACTGTCCGCTGAAACCAAGTTTGGACGGACAATATTACGGAAATTCCGAAAGACTTAGTCCGCCAGACTGTCCGCTGAAAAAGTCAGCTGAAGCCCACACACGAGCGGACTGTCCGCTGAAACACGTTTCAGCGGACTAAGTTGGACAGACAGTCCGCCCGTGTGTACGCGGCCTTAGAAAAGGGAATGGCTATTTGCTTTCCTAACACTAAACCGGCTCTCCGCCAGTCAGGTGCTCAGGTCTGTTACCTGTCAACTGATTGGCTGAAACTACAGGTGCCACTATTGGACTCCTATCAGGAGGAGAGCATGAGAGATGAGGACGGCAGGAGACGCATGGAGGACCCCGCTCAACATCGTCACCAGCTGCCCCACCAAGACAGGGTAAGTGCCAGGCAGACAGCGAGCAGGCAGGGGTCACACTGCGGACATTCAAGGGAACACTGGCAGCATTTAATGGGCATATTGGCGGCCTATAATGGGCACACTGGAAGCATGTGATGGTCACACTGGCAGCATTTGATGGGCACAGTGGTAGTGTTTGGCACAATGGCTGCAATTGATGGCAAAGTGGCAGTATTTGATGACACAGTGGCAGCGTTTGATGGCACAGTGGCAGTGTTTGATGGGCACAGTGGCATCATTTGAGGGCACAGTGGCAGCGTTTAATGAGCACAGTGGCAGTGTTTGGCACAGTGACTGCAATTGATGGCACAGTGGCAGCATTTGATGGCACAATGGCTGCAATTGATGATTAAAAAAAAAAATTATTGGACCACCAGCTGCCACTGGTCTTCAGTCCTTCATATCACAAATCACAGTCCTCCTTTACAATATAGTACCCTGTTACAGTACAGTCCCCTTTACATTATAGTGCTTCTATCGAGTGCTGTCCTCTTTAAATTACAGTAACCCGTAAAGACCTGATTCACATCTATGCATTTTTAGTGCATTTTCCATAGGAAACCATGTTAAATGGACTGTAGTACAAACCTGCAAAGTGCAAAAAGCACTAAAATGCATAGCTGTGAATCCAGCCTTACAGTGCAGTGCCCTTTACATCACAGTGTCTCTTTACAGTGCAGTCCCCTCTATATTAATGTAAAGGGAACTGCACTGTACTGTAAAGGGCCATTGTGATATAGAGGGGACTGCACTGTAATCATTACAGTTCCCCTTTACAGTGCAGTTGCCTTTATATCACAGTGCCCCTATACAGTTTATGGTTCTAGCTATCCTACCCCCCCCCCAATCAAAGTGCCCATTGCAGTCATGAGCTGTCATGCTAACAAGAGGGTGGTCAGGCATTTGTTAATATAAAAAGACTCACACTCTCTGTCCTGATCTGCCTCTCCTCCCGCCCCTTGCCCTGCTGATAGAATGACATAGTCGCTGGGGTGGGAGACTCGGGAAATGACACACAGGCTGATGGCTGACACGGCCACAGTCTAAACAGGACTGTCATGGACCGTGGTCACTGCTCACCTCCTGCTGTGCGCTCTGGTTATCAACAGGCCAAGCACCGGTACTGGTCTGCGGCCAGGGGGGTTGGGGACCCCTGGCCTATGGTGTAGGTAAAGCACAAACTTAGACCAAACTTTTTCTGTCTGTCTCCCATAGGGAGATTTCCCTTTCTGTCCCGTTTTAAGGCTAAGTCCTCCTTTACCATGCAACAGTTAAAGCAGACCTAAACCCATTGATGGACCTCTGCCCACCTGTTCCTGACTTTGGCTCTGTTCCTGACCACATTTCTGCCTACGCCTGCTACTGACCTCAGCTACTTCTGTGACCTTGCTCCTGCTTCCAACTTCTGAGTGTCTGCTTCGGCTGTCCTTCATAACTTCTCCAGTCATCGCAATGTGTTCCTGCCTAAAGCCTGCTGAGAGCTTCGACAAGCAAAACTTCCAGAACCTGCAGTACATGCAGAGTGCCCCTTTTACCTTGGCTGGTCCAGCGTGCATCACTTCTATTCCTGGCCTGATATCCTGCCTGACTTTTCCAGCCTGCATCTCCTGCTGAAAGTTCTCCTATCAACACCCACTGGCACCCGTGTTGCTCCTGTCCCTCGACACCATCTGTTCCACCTTCAGTGGAGCCTGGGCTGGAGATACAAGAAAGGCCAACCTTGTCGATTCAGTCTCCTACCAGGTTCGTGACAGGTTTACTTAAAATTTAAAGGAGATTTAATCTCACTTTCTGTTATGTCTCTTATACAGGAAGCGAATGAAAATCTCCTTACTGAGGATACAGACAGCAAAAAAAAGAAGCATTTTAACCAATTTTAACCATTCCCTACTCTAACATACACACAATCGGAATTCTCGTCCGAAAAAGCTCTGATGGTTATCCCGACGGAATTCCGACGGAATTCGGCTCAAGCTGTCTTGCCTACACACGGTCACATCAAATTCTGATCATTTATTACGTGGTGATGTACAACACGTATGACGTGACTAGAAAAAGAAAGTTCAATAGCCAGTAGCCAATAGCTTCTGTCTCGTAGTTGAATCTGAGCATGCGTGATTTTTGGTCGTGTCGGAATTGCATACACACGATCGGAATTACCGATAGAAAGTTTTTCCGTCGGGAAAATTGAAAACATGCTATCAATTTTTGGCTGGCGGAAATTCGGACAGCTAAATTCTGATGGAGCATACACACGGTCGCATTTTCTGATGAAAAGCTCTCATCGGTCTTTTTCTGGCCGGAATTCCGATCGTGTGTACGCGGCATAAGTCTAAAATGGTCTTTCTAGGCATTAGTTAGGGCACATGAGGTTACTTTATAGCTACCTACAGTTGTTTCTATATAAACAAAACTTATGCAGAGGAAGTACAATATGCAAGCCGTGTTATACATCAAACTCTACTTTCATATATCACATTTTATACTTTTTTTTTTTTTGGGGGGGGGGGGATGAAAAAAATCTGAGGTGGCACAAACTATTCTTGCTAACAACTCTTCTTGCCTGAGGGAATATATTTGATAAAAATTTCAAACAGAATACTGAACATCACATGAGGAACTTCTGTTAACAATGCACAAGTGGTGGAAAAGTAGTGGCAGGGGGGATAAATTAGCAATGCCCCTTGCCAATAATTACCTGTTTGTCGCAATACAGTTATTGTTGTATGAAGATTAGAGCACAACACTTTGTGTGACAAATTTGTTTTTGGCTATTTGTCAAGCACCGTTTATAAAGAAAATCAATAAGATCTATTTTTACCCATTTTCTTATTTTTTTCCTAGGCTGTTGTTGTATATATATTGGTTTGTGTCTGCTTTTGGGTTAGAGCACATATAGAGAAAGAGAGGAGGAGAACCGGTAGGGTAGATCTGCTCACTACAAGGGAACTTTCAACAAGTATAGAGGAGCAACGTTCAGAAATTCGTTCTAAGTCTCTTCTGCAATCATGCAAAGTGCGCCAAATGGGATGAGCTCCTATCCATTGTTTGTCCTTTAAAGCTGGTAATATATATTAACGTAATACAAGAGTTATGTCTATTATTTTGTGTATTCTTGGACCCCGGTCACCTTCGTCTCTTTCTTCCAGATCCAGCATAAAACTACTACAGGACTTTGCTTCTGTACAGGAGTTCTGTAATAAAGACCGGTCACTGCCATTCCCTCTCCTTGTGCAGGGTGACTGGTCTTGTCTCCGCCCCCTCCTGTAGTTTTCAGTAGGAAGCCTGTACTGGGTGGAGCTGCTGAGATCCTCCCACAGCTCTGCTCTCTGCATAGACTATGTGCAGACCAGCGATGATGTCACTGGGTTTGTAAAGGCATTTGGCGTAGACACAAAGTATGATTTAAATCCTTTGTGTCTGGAAATGAATTCAATTTTTTAACTAAACCCAAGAACAAAAATGTAACATATTGCATCTTATAGTCATTAGATGTGGGGGCTGCATCAGATTTATTTTATTTTTACTCTGAGTCTCTTGAAGATACTCAAGGAAAGGTAATGGAGGAAAGCCGGAAAGTGACCTAGGGTGTGCCATGATCACGTGGTCAGTATGTCTAAGCCCCTGTACACACGGTTGGAAATTCCGACGGAAAATATCCGATCGGACCATGTTGTCGGATAATCCGACCGTGTGTGGGCTACATCTGACTTTTTCCGTCGGAATATACGGCCAACAAAGTTTGAGAGCTGGATATAAAATTTTCCGACAACATGATCCGATCGTTTGTAGAGAATTACGATCAGACAAAGTGTCACGCATGCTCAGATCAAATTATGAGACCAAGGCTATTGGCTACTAGCCGCAACGTAGTCCCGTCGCAACGAACGAACGTCATCACGTTCCGAACGATCAGATTTTCCGACAACTTTGTTCGACCGTGTGTATGCAACACCAGTTTCGGACAAAATCTGTCTGAAAAAATCCGGATTTTGTTGTCGGAATATTCGACCGTGTGTAAAAGGTCTAAAAGGGGGCATACCCAAGAAGTAATTTGAAATAAAGAAGAAGTAAAACAAAGGGAATGGTTTGGTGGGATAACGTGAAGAGAAACGCCAACGGAAGGGGGAGGAATGGGGCAGATATTTATAGGGCTAGCCTCCTCCTACAAATTAAGGCTGGCCAGCGGCTAGCCTTCCTGCTTAAGCTTCACTTCCTGTAATCTGCCCAGAAGAATATCTCTTGCTTCCTAGGTATCTTCTGTAAACTATTGATTGCCCTGCCCCATGATGTAATGGAGATGAAGAGAAACAAGCATATTAGCAGAGCAGCCTAGGGTGGCAACCATGGCTTCCCACATAGATACAGTGGAGAAGTGACGTAGCCACCCAGGGACAAGAAGGGTGTTGTTTGCAGGATTATTATCAGGGAAGGCCATAGTACAGATGGATAATTGTGTGCATGTACAAGCCAGGAACTGGCTGAACAGATGAGCACAGACGTTACCAACACTGGTGCCAAGCAGCTTATTTAAACAGGTTGCTGCACTGCAATTGCTGTTTGGTCTACAATGTTCCGTGTGCTTGTTCCTGATTCCTGTGCCTGACATGGCTTGCTCCTGGCTAAGTTGGCCTGCAACTTGCCCTGACCTTGGCTTGTCCCTGTATTCTTCTTCTGGTTCTTGTCCCTGCCTGATCTGCTTCACCATTGCTGACACTGGCCTGTGACCTGGCGACTCTTCTGCCTGATGTTTATGCCTGTTATCGACCTGGCTTGCCTGACCCTGTATTCTGCTTATCCATCCTGCTACATCTCCGTCAGTCCTGCACGCTGCCCTGCATCTGCAGCCAAAGTTCCGTGCCAGTCTGTCCGTTACTGGCCTGTCCAGCCTACTACATCTGCCTGCTGTCAGCTGCTCCATTTTCCTAGCATTCTCCCAGTAATGTCTTGGCTACTACCAAACTGATCACTGGCACTCATACATTGCTATGCTCTTGGTGCTCTTGCAGCTACTGTTCCACTATCAGTGCCCCCCAAGCCAGGCCTTCCTCTTCAGGTCAGGATCGCCAACCAGGTACGTGACAATTAACAGTTTAAAATAAAGCAAAAGAAACTTGAAAGAAGAAAACAATTGCAGCCATCACACCAAGGACTAGTAATCTCCAATATATTATATTTTTGTCTTTCAGCTTAGATACACTTAGATACTAGATCAGTGATGGCAGGGCACCCCAGATGTTTTGGAACTACATATCCCATGATGCTCGTGCACTCTGCAGTTGTACTAGATCATTCCTCTGCTTGCAGTTCATACACCAATTAATTGTTATAAAGCCCAACAGCAAAACTTTTTTTATTTTTTTTTATTTTGGGGTTTTGTGGAGAAGAATTACGTTCCCTCTTAACTTTTTACACTTTTTTTTTGATGTGTCCTTAGAGATTTGCATATTCCATATGACTAAAGCCGCGTACACACGGGCGGACTGTATGGCCAACTTAGTCCGTCAGACAATCCGACGGACAGTCCGTCCTACTTTCGAATGAACGGACTTGACCACACACGGATGCACAAACAGTCCGTCGAAAGCTTGTGCGATGACGTGTACAGCACGTACGACGGGACTAGAAATAGGAAGTCCAATACACAGCAAAGCATCCTTCCGCCGTGTAAATCCTTTCTGAGCATGCGCCATACTTAGTCCGTCGAACTAGCCTACTGACGAGCGGATTGTCCGCTGAAACCAAAGTATGACGGACAGTATTACGGAAATTCCGAAATACTTAGTACGCCAGACTGCACGCTGAAAAAGTCCGCTGAAGCCCACACACGAGCGGACTGTCCGCTGAAATGTGTTTCGACGGACTAAGTTGGCCAGACAGTCCGCCCGTGTGTACGCGGCTTTAGTTTGTGGAGGGAAAGAATTTTGACGCTGAACAGCAGCTACTTCTGCCAATTTGTAATTTTTATATATATTTTTTAAATAGTGAAAAGTTATTTTTTTTGTCTCTTATTCCCTAGACTAAACTAAGGCCATCATCACAGCAAAACCCCATCCACTGAAATATTAAGCTCTGCCCACCTTTGTCAACACTCTAATGTTTCCAAATGGAGTATGTTCTCCAGACAAAATCTTTTTTTTTTTTTAGTTTATTTGGATGGGTTTGAATTTGGTCAATGGGGAATTTTCCCATAACTTCTTGTCCTGGCAACATACAATAATTAATTTATATTTTAAGTTACTTGATTGTTATTATGCTCCTACTCTTATCATCCTACATTTTTCATAGGGTGCAATCTACTTTTTTTCTTTTCTTTTCTTTTTTTTTTCTTTAGCAATATATTTTGCCAACTAATATTAAAGGATAAAAATATCCCCACTTTTTAAGTGCATGCATTTATGCTTTATGCCAATGGTCTCGAAGCTGTGGCACAGGGGCCCTTTGTTTGCCTATATCTGGCCCCTGGGGCACTATTCCACCAACTGACACCAATGATGGAGCACCATTCCCCTACTGACACCACCAATGAGACACTATTCTTCTTATTGATATAAACAATGGGGAACTATTCCTCACCAATGATGGGACACTGGTGTTGGATCATTTGCTACTCCCACTAGCTACAGTCCGGCCCCCTAAAGCCTGAAGGACAGTAGACTGGTCCTTTGCTTAGAAAGTTTGGCGACCCCTGCTTTATACTATATTCAAGGCCGTTTTTAAGGCAGGGCAAAAGGGGCAGCTGCCCTGGGCCCTGTCATTGTTGAGGGGCCCAAAGCAGCTGCCTCATACTTGCCAACTATCCTGGTTTATATTCCCTTGAGGTTTTAGTCCTGTGCTGTGTCCCAATATCTCAGTGTGAAGTGCTGGTACTAATGCTGCCCAGCTCTGCCCTATTGTTGTGTACAGATGACTTACCTGCAGACCCTGTGTTTAGTGTGTAAATTACTGGTATTCATATGTAAATAGTGGCGGCATTCATATGTAAATAGGAGATCTCATACCCCCCCCCCTCCCCCTCAAGGGGGGATGATATGTATATATGCCTCCCTGAAATCATATCCACAGTACTCTCTAGCAACCAATCAACAAGCAGAAATCATGTGCTGTAACCTCTAGCAACTAATCAGTGAGTCGTAATGTGTGCTGTAACCTCTAGCAACCAGTCAGTGAGCAGTAATGATACAATGTAACCTCTGGCAACCAATCGCAATAGCTACCTGATCTAATTCAGTAAACTGATTTTGAGTCTAGCTGCTATTTATTGTATGTCTCAGAGCAGGTGGAGAGCGAAAACTGCATGGGGGGGGGGCGGCAAGAAAAGTTTTGCCTGGGGTCCAATCAATATTAAAGATGGCCCTGACTATATTTAAAGAGTATGTAAAGCTAAAACATGTTATAGTAGAGTAGGGAATAGTTGAGATCCCTGTCAAGTTGTGTTTTGTTCCAAAAGACATATCTAAGAATCTCCAGGACTTCAAAGGTTGATTGTTCAGTAAAATGGAGTGAACATAATTATTTAACAAGCTATGATGAGACTGCTCATGTAGAGCAAGGCTCCCCTTTGATGGTTACCAAGAATGTGACTCAATACGTAAAGACACAATGGGCGAGCAAGATCAAATAGTGAAAGAGGCTAAGTAGTAGGGATGGGACAAACACCCCCTGGTTCGGTTCACACCAGAACATGCGAACAGACAAAAAATTTGTGCGAACATGCGAACCCCATTAAAGTCTATGGGACACGAACATGAAAAATCAAAAGTGCTAATTTTAAAGGCTTATATGCAAGTTATTGCCATAAAAAGTATATGGGGACCCAGGTCCTGCCCCAGGGGGACATGTGTCAATGCAAAAAAAAAGTTTTTAAAACTACCATTTTTTCAGGAGCAGTGATTTTAATAATTCTTAAAGTGAATCAATAAAAATGAAATATTCCTTTAAATATCATACCTGGGTGTCCCCTTAGTCTGTCTGTAAAGTGGCGCATCTGTCTGATGTGTTTTACAGTGCCGCAGCAACACTACATTTCTAAAGGAAAAAATGTAATTAAAAAAGATCAGCATTTGCCCTCCTCCCCCCCCCGTCCAAACCAGGCCCTTTGGGTCTGGTATGGATATTAAGGGAACTCCATGCCAAAATAAAAATAAACTGTGTGGGGTCCCCCCCAAAATCTATACCAGGCCCTTCGGGTCTGGTATGGATTTTAAGGGGAAATCCACACCAATTTTTTTTTTTAAATGTCATGGAGTTCCCCCCCAAAATCTATACCAGACCCTTATCCAAGCAAGCAGCCTGGCAGGCCAGGAAATGGGGGGGACAAGCGAGTGCCCCCCCTCCTGTACCATACCAGACCACTTGCCTTAACATGGCGAAGGTGCTTTGGGGTCCCCCCCAAAGCACCTTGTCCCCACAACACCTGGCCTGATGGTTGTGGGGGTCTGCAGGCAGGAGGCTTATCAGAATCTGGAAGCCCCCTTTAACTTTAATGGCATCCCGGTCTTAGTCCGTAGGGTTCAATATTGAGTTGGCCCGCCCTTTGCAGCTAAAAAACAGCTTCAGTTTAGGCAATCAAATAAATGTTGTTAAAATGAAAACATTTCGAACAAAATTCTACTAGTGTATAGTCAGGAGTCCTCATTGAAAGATTTACCCTCACCTTCTGTTCCTGGGAAAACTGCTAACTTTTGGAAGTAAATTCATAGTGCATGAATATAACTATTAAATATAAATTATGAATGTAAAAAAAATAAATAAATAAAAAAATAACCAAAAGTTCATGCAAAAAAGTTAATATAACACCTCTAAATTAGTGTTGTGGCAAGGGTTGGGAAGGGGTTAACATCTCAGGCATTCAAGGGGTTGAATGTGTGCTCAACTATGTGTAATCCATGTAAAGTGTGCTGATTGTTTACTAATGATCTCTCAGTTTTTCATCCCTGCAATGCAGGGATGAGAAACTGAGAGCTCCCTCCCTGTGTACAAAGCTCTATGTTAAATGTCAGCATAGAGCTCTGGGCTGTGAATGTGCACAGCCAATCAATCAGCAGGTCCCGGCCCTAAACCTAGAAGTAGGCAGAGATGTACCAGTACATCATACATTGCCTACAGTGGCTGCCCATCCGCAGTGCAATGCAGGCAGGCTGGGGGTCACTAAGTGGTTAATGTAGATTTTAGCGGTCAGTAGTAAATAATGTATAAGTCAGTAGTAACGCAAACTTCAGAGGGTAGTAGTAAGTAATGCAGAGTGCAGGGGTCAATAGAAAGTAAAATGGTGTTTAGAGGTCAGAAATATGTAATACAGTGTTCAGGAGTTAGTAGTAATACATTGCAGGGGTCACAAATAAGTAGCGTAGAGTGCAGACATCAATAGTACTGCAGAGTTTAGAGGTCAGTTTTACATGATACTCAGTACAGAGGCTGGTAGTATGTGAGGTAAAGTGCAAAGGACATTAGTATGTAGGATATAGTGCAGATGTTCGTAGTATGTAAGGCAGAGTGCAGAGATCACTAGTATGTAAGGCAGAGTCCAGAGTTCAGCAGTATATAAGGCAAAGTGCAGGGGTCAGTAGTATGTAAGGCAGAGTGCAGGGGTCAGTAGTATGTAAGGCAGAGTTTAGAGGTCAGTAGTATGTAAGACAGAGTGCAGAGGTCAGTAGTATATAAGGCAGAGTGCAGAGGTCAGTAGTATGTAAGGCAGAGTGCAGAGGTCAGTAGTATGTAAGGCATAGCGCATAGGTCATTAGTATGCAAGGCACAGTGCAGAGTTCAGTAGTATGTAAGGCAGAGTGCAGAGGTCAGCAGAATGTAATGCAGAGTGCAGAGGTCAGTAGCATGTAAGGCAAAGTGCAGAGTTCAGTAGTATGTAAGGCAGAGCGCAGAGGTCAGTAGTCTGTAACGCAGAGTGCAGAGGTCAGTAGTATGTAAGGCAAAGTGCAGAGTTCAGTAGTGTGTAAGGGAGAGTGCAGAGGTCAGTAGTGTGTAATGCAGAGTGCAGAGGTTAGTAGTATATAAGGCAGAGTGCAGAGATCAGTAGGGTGTAAGGTACAGTGCAGAGGTCAGTAGTATGAAGGGTAGAGTGCAGTGGTCAGTAGTATATAAGTCTGAGTGCAGATTTCAGTAGTATGTAAGGCAGCGTGCAGAGTTCAATAGTATGTAAGGCAGAGTGCAGAGGTCAGTAGTGTGTAATACAGAGTGCAGAGGTCAGTAGTATGTAAGGCAAAGTGCAGAGTTCAGTAGTATATAAGGCAGAGTGCAGCGGTCAGTATTATGTAAGACAGAGCGCAGGGGTCAGTAGTATGTAAGGCTGAGTGCATAGGTCAGTAGTACATTAGGCAGAGTGCAGAGGTCAGTAGTATATAAGGCAGAGTGCCGAGTTCAGTAGTATGTTAGGCAGAGTGCAGAGGTCAGTAGTATGTTAGGCAGAGTGCAGCGGTCAGTAGTAGTAGTAGTAGTATATAAGGCAGAGTGCAGAGGTCAGTAGTATGTAACACACAGTGCAGGTCAGGAGTACCTAACACACATCCCCCTACAAGCAAAAATGCTCCCCTTCTAGTGCAAACATCTACCACCCTATGCTAAACCACAGCACAAATCCCCCCTCCCTCTGTAACGTTTACTCACCAGACCTCAGCTGCAGCAGCACCCAGCAGAGTAAAGGCAATCCTCCCCGATCTCCCCTTGTGCGTTTCATATGACATGTCAGACCTGAGGAGAGACCTAGGACTTCTCTATCTGAGGACTATCTCTGATCTGAGGCCTGAGACAGCAGGTAATGCCAGGAGCTGGTGGCACAGCAGGGTCCCAATCTACCTGTCACAGGGCCACGATCGACCATGGTGATTGTCTGCGCGCTCTAAACTGATGAATTGTTCACTGATGGTTATAATTTCCAACACCTCATTAAATAATTCCATCTGTCCTTTACGCAACAAGGGTTTGCAAGTCTTGGATGCATCAGCAAAGAGAGACTAACATAAAAACTGTTAGTAATAAAACAGGACAGAAAATAAGACAAAAAAAAATCTTTTTTCTATTATTATTTGTAGATATTTATTTCATTTCGGCATGTCACTGTAATAAAGTTGGTTCTGACTCCAGGGAGATTTTCTGTAAAGTACAGTTGCCTTGGGCAAGAAGAGATGGAGCCCTCAATAACTGATATGAAAGGTCGTTAATTAAGCACTTAACATTTCAAGGCAGTTATCACGGCTAGCCCACAGACTGAGCTGCCGCTCCGTCATCACCGATAGGCCACCTAGATGACTAACGTGAGTTGAGTTGAGTCTTTTGTACTTGAGGCGAGGAGCCCCGAGGCTGTGCTGATCTAGTGACCCTCCCAAATACACTCTCACTGCCATAAGGAACTGGATATCGGATGTGACAACGGTGCAGACACCGAACACGGCAAAGGAATTTCATTTCCCCCTGAAGATCGGCAAAGGGAGAGGAAGCCAGAGCAGAGATGGCATGTCTTGACTTCGGCAAAACGAAAAAAAACAAAACAAAAAATAAACATAAACAGCTGCGATTACTGCCAGATGAAAGGGAAGGAGAAGTCGACGGTGAATTTATAGAGACGCGTTCCCCCGACAAAGGAATATTTCTATCTTTATTTCTGTCTCTTATCTTTATTGTATTACCTAAGTCTTTAACCAGCTCAACGCTGGAAATTGTATTCAGTTGATTACAGGTGACGTTCCGGTTGCATCAGGTTTCATTAAGAAAAGAAAAAGTTAGAATGGGTTTTGTCTAAACGCTGAATTCCAAAGGAGATATAAAATATACAAATTAATGTATTCATTAATAAATCATTACATGTATTTTTTAAAAGCAACTGCTGAACTCCAGGATAAGCTAGCATTGTCTTAATCAGTGGTCTCCAAACTGCAGCCCGGGGGCCAGATGTGGGCCTTTGCTTGCCTTTATCCGGCCCTTGGACCACTATTCCTCCCACTGATATGAGACACTATTCTGCCATCTGACACCAAAAACAGGACACCATTTCTCCCACCGACACCAATAATGGGGCACTATACTTCCCTAGGATACCAATAATGGAGGCACTGAGCTTCCCTAGGATACCAATAATGGGGGCACTAAGCTTCCCTAGGATACCAATAATGGGGGCACTAAGCTTCCCTAGCATACCAATAATGGGGGCACTAAGCTTCCCTAGGATACCAATAATGGGGGTACTAAGCTTCCCTAGGATACCAATAATGGGGGCACTAAGCTTCCCTAGGATACCAATAATGGGGGCACTAAGCTTCCCTAGGATAACAATAATGGGGGCACTAAGCTTCCCTAGCATACCAATAAAGGGGGCACTAAGCTTCCCTAGGATACCAATAATGGGGGCACTAAGCTTCCCTAGGATACCAATAATGGGGGCACTAAGCTTCCCTAGGATACCAATAATGGGGGCACTAAGCTTCCCTAGGATACCAATAATGGGGGCACTAAGCTTCCCTAGGATGCCAATAATGGGTGCACTAAGATTCCCTAGGATACCAATAATGGGGGCACTAAGCTTCCCTAGGATACCAATAATGGGGGCACTAAGCTTCCCTAGGATACCAATAATGGGGCACCATTCCTCCCACCCAATACCAAATGTGGTGATGTTTAATCCCACTGATGCCAGGACAGTTGCTACTCCTGCTGGCCGCCCTCCTAAAGTCTGAAGGACAATAAACTGGCCCTTTGTTTAAAACGTTTGGAGACCCCTGGTCTAAATTCAAGAGTCACGTGTGCTCTTATTGAAATCTTGGTGTGCTTTGTGTATTTCTTTCAGATCTGTGCAGTAATTCAGTGTGACACTTTACCTCTGTGCAGGAGCTTCCTGTAATAAAGACTGCTCACTACTGCTCTGTCTCATTATTCAGGGTAACTGCCAGGGCCAGACTTACCATTGGGGTTGACTGGGCTCAAGCCCATGGGCCCCACCGAGATACATAGCCGAGTGTACTCGGCTCAGCACCACTCACAGTCACGCCCAGTCCCGACCTATGATGGACATAACACAGGGACTGGGCATGACTGTGAGCCAAGCCGAGTACACTCGGCTACTCTCGGCTCTGCTCGGGACTGCGAGAGGACCAGAGAGCCGCCGAGAGCTGCCGAGAGGACCCAAGAGGACCCGAGATACAGAGGACTCTGTATCTTGGCGGCGCCATTTTTAAACTTCAAGACTGCAAATGACAAGGCTACACTCACAAGGCTGCAAATGACACTGGACAAGGTTGCAGATGGATGGGCAAGGCTGCAGATGGACACTGATAAGGCTGCATTGATGGGTATTTAAATGTAAGTTATTTCCTTAAACTTCCTTCCTAAAAGTTTTTTCCCTTAAAATTCCCTCCTAAACGTGGGGTGAGTGTTATACGCCAGCGCTTGTTAGACGCCGATAAATACGGTAATGTATAGAAGGTAGGGCCCAAAAGTGACTCAAGCCCAGGGGCCCCCACCACCCTAAGTCCTGCCCTGGTGACTGGTCTTGTCTTCGCCCCCGCCTATAGTTTTCTGCAGGCAGCCTATAGTGGGTGTGGCCTGCTGGACCCCTCCCACATCTCTGCCTACTGCACAAGCATGCTGTCTAGCACGGTGATGATGTCATACTTTGACCAAATTATATCTGATTTTGCTAGGGCTTCTGACCCATGCAAATGGAAATTACCCCAGGGATAATATGGGCATGGGAGGGGAAACCAGACCATACAAGAGGTATAGTAAAGTACAAAATGTATTGAAAAAACATATAGAGGAACATTAAGATATACAAGAATGTACAAATACTCATAAAACAATAATGAATGACACAAATAATAAACAGCAACAATTCACCGATATGCACATGAGGTCTAGACCTGTAGTCGACCAAAATGTGTTAACAGTATGCCCAACATGTTTCGGAAAAATATGATATTTATTTCCTTCTTCGGGGGCTGAGCTGAGGTAGGCTGTTAATTCTATTAACAAAAGAAAAACAAAGTAATAGTATAAGATTCATAGTGCGTAAGTATATATATATATATATATATATATATATATATATATATACACACATACACATATATAAGAGTACCAATAACCATTTTCCAAACATCTAATGTATACACTGTGTATTTATATCCTGTGTGGCTATAGAGAAATATATTTAAATGAAAGTTTCTGTGACTGGAGTTCAACTTTAAATTTAAAGTAGAACTAAAATCTTTTAAAATAAATTGTGAGCAGTCAGGTTGTCTCTTCTACTATAAAGCAAAGCTACTCAGCTACATGTAGTCTTCCTTAGGGCCCTTTCACACTGGCTTGTCTGTGTATGGATGCTTTGCTCAGCAGGGATCGATCCGCTGATCCCCACTGAGCAGGCGGATTACAGGTCCGTCTCCACTCAATGTGTGTGGAGATGGAGCTGTCAAAGCTCTGTTGCCCTCTATGGAGATCGGATGAAAACGGACCGCCTGTCGGTTTTCATCCGATCCTATCCGATCCGATTCTCCAAGTAGATGGAAAATAGGGTTTCCATCGGTCTGGATTTCACAGACAGGATCGGATTGGATAGCAGAGGATGTCACCACTGACATCCGCTGCTCCATAGAGGTGCATGGAGCATCCGATTAGTCCCGCCTGAAAAACTGACAGGCGAGCCTGATCGGAAAAGCCTGTGTGGAAGGGGCCGTAGAATGTACACTGAGTTGCAAGTAATCTGATATTGTGTCTGTGTGCCGGGATGATGGAACTCTTGTGTTACATAGTAGGTGAGGTCGAAAAAAGGCACAAGTCCATCCAGTCCAACCTATGTGTGTGATTATATGTCAGTATTACTTTGTATATCCCTATATGTTGTGGTCGTTCAGGTTTCTTGAAACTATCAATGCCCCCCCCCCCCCGCTGAGACCACCGCCTGTGCAAGGAAGTTCCACACCCTTGCCTCTCTTACAGTAAAGAACCCTCTACGTAGTTTAAGGTTAAGCCTCTTTTCTTCTAATTTTAATGAGTGGCCACGAGTCTTGTTAAACACCCTTCCGCAAAATTGTTTTATCCCTATTGTGGGGCCACCGGTATGGTATTTGTAAATTGTAATCATGTCCCCCCCGCAAGCATTTCTATCTCATAACTAATATCCTCCAGACCCTTTATTAGCTGAGTTACATCATCCCATGCTGGCCAATCAAGATGATAGAAGACTGGCAACCGTAAGTAGATGCCAGCACCATTGAATTTGTGGGGCTAAACCATCACTTCCAGTTCAGGACTCCTTGTTCTTCTTTTTTTAACAGAGAATTTTTATTTAAAACAAATAGGAAGTACAGCCAGGAAAAAAAAAATTCCACGGTAATGAAGAGTTTGGAAAGGATACACTAGGAACCGAAAAAAAAGATAAGCCTCGAACGGCATACAGTACAGTAGTACCAAGGTATCCAGTAAAACAAAGTACAAAAAAGAAAAAGCCAGACAAATATAATTCTCAAAGGAGATGTTAGTGCTATTTCATTGACAAGCTGTGGTTAGGGATAAGAAGAGCAATAGGAGGGAGGGGGTTGAGGGGGGACTGGCAGGAGAGAGGACGTGAGAAAAGAGAAAGGGAAGGAGACTGTGGGGGGCAGGGGGGAGAAAGACAGGAACATTTCAAGGAAATTAATTTAAACATCCTCCAATGAGTCCTGACCATATGCATCGATCCAATTGGACCATATTTTGTCGAACTTCTTAGGACAGTCTCTTCTCTCATACTTTATCTTGTATAATGGTAGCACAGAGTTGACTGTCTTCCGCCATGAAGCATGAGTAGGAGGGTCAGCGGATTTCCAGCTCAACAGGATATCCCTTCTCGCATAGAACAGAGTAAAAAGGCAGAGTTTGGTATACCAATCTATCTTAATATCCTCCATACAACTCAGTAGCAAAACAAGAGGGTCAAAGGGCACCACAATGCCACACTGATTCCCCAATAGGGACGAAGCCTAGGACAGGACCACACCACATGCCAGAAGGTGCCAGGTTCAATAGCACACCTATTGCACTTTAGGTCTACCTGAGGATAGATGGTGGCCGCCAGTCTTTAAGGAGTATAGTATACCCTGTGCAGGAGTTTCAGTTGTATGAACCTATCTCTAGCCAAAATCATAGAGGGTATGTAGAGAGAGACACACTCATCCCATTAGTCTTCAGTAAGGGTGGGAATGTCTGCATGCCATCTGTCAAATGGTCAGGTAGATTTAGTGTCATGGGCCACAGACAAGCAGAGGTATAAAGAGGACAAGGATTTCCCCATCCCTTTATAGAGAACAGGAGACGTTCCACGGGGTAGGACTCCAGGACAATAGGGTCTGGGAATTGGGTTCTAAGAACGTATCTCAATTGCCAGTAGCAACACGCCATGGATTTAGGCAGCCAATATGTTTGCCACAGGGAGGAATAGGGCAGGGCTTACCATCCGACATGTTTCAGGGCAATTATTACCCGTTTGGCCTAGAGGTATGGATTAGGAAGTGCATATAAGTGAGGGAGGGTTGGATTTCCTCATAACGAAAAATGCGGGGAGAAGTGGGATGGCTTCCTATATATATAAATCCCAGGCTTGAATCCAGACCTAGATCGTAACTCTCATAGGGCCTGCGACAGAGCGATGAGCATTATGTCCTAGAAAAACAAGGTTACTCAAAGCCACGTAATCACACGCCTCTCTAAAGGTATGGCATGACGGATAAGTATCTGCCTGTATTTCTCAGCATTGAGGACACCAGGACTTAAGTCCTGCGGGAACGCATGGGAACGGAGTTCCTGTACTTTTTCCACAACAGGAACTCATTTCCCATTAGTAGCCGCATCCTGCAAGACTTTGAAATATGTGAGCTGTGTGGCAGGTGCTACACCAGCAGTCGCCAACACAGCTCACAATAGTAAGTTTCGTACACCAGGGGTGGACTGACCATTTAGGCATTGCCAGTAAGGGGCCCCATGACAGCTTCCTCTTCGATCTAACTGCCAATCACAGCTAGCTGACAGGTAGATCAGGTCCCCGCTGCTAAGAGATTGTATTTAGTCAGACCTCTTGTGATGCGCTTCTCCCGCCGACCCCTCCTGATTTTCTGTCTTCTCACCCTCCCCCCCCCCCAGTCTCCTGCATACTTGCTCTGTGTGTCCCGCTGAATCCCCCCCTCCTCTATCCTCAGTGCCTTATGATGAGAGAACCCAGAGGAGGAGCACAGCTATTCTGCTCACAAGACAGGCAGGGAGAGAGGTGAGCTGAGGGAGGAACATCAGTTTGGGTTGGTAAGCTGAGCACAATACTTGGCAAAGTTTAATGCCAGGAGGGAAGTTTATGTGGAAATATGTGAAGGGTTGGAATAGCAGCGAGTGTGTGTTGGAGCCCTGCAGAATTTGCAGCCCCCCAAGCTAACATACATCTCCTAAGCAGGAACACATAACTATCTCCCCAAGCATTCTGTCCAGATAATGTACAGTTCATTTATGACCTTTCCGTTTAACCCTGTGTTATCCAAACTCTGTTCAATGAAAAGTGTAAACTCACCACATAAACACTCTATATACAAAATAATATTCCCCAATAAAGATCAGAACATGATGTTCACATTTGCATGGAAGCACAATGGAATGAATGCTGATTATTCAGAGAATTACCGTATTTATGTTCATTGAGGATTGTTTTTTTTATATACTAACAGTTAAGCTTCATACACACAATACGAAAATTGGATGAAAAATACCACTTTTGAAGAGTTTATGCATATGAGAGTATCATTTTTTAATTTTTTGGTGGGGGAGTGGATCTTGGGTGGCAGTTCCCACACTTTTTCCCCAGGACTTGACCCCTGGAGGACACCATTGATCCTAACCAAATCTCTAATAACTAACCAAATAACTTTATTTGCAGAAATGCAGCCCCAAACTTTTTAAGGAACCTCCACAATGCTTCACTGTTGCCTGCAGACACTCATTGTACTGCTCTCCAGCCCTTCACCAATAAACTGCCTCCAAATATAGCCAAAACTCATCAATCCAGGGAACCTGCTGCTATTTTTCTGCAACTTATTTTCTATGTTTTTGTTTCAGTTAATGACTGTGTTTCAACTTACATATGGCATTGATGATCATTAGCTCCTGTTTGGTATAATTGGTAAATCATACACCTGACTTTAATCCCCTAAAATCCCTGATTTGATACTGGTTTGAAGCCAACAGGTTCATTCACTTTGCATTATGTAATTGATAAAAAGAAACAATTAAAATATATATTTTTGAAAGCATTCTTACTTTACATGATTGTGGGTCAGAGCTTTATAACAGTAAACCAAACATCGTCTGCTTGGAAGCAGGCAATTGGCTTAGCAAGAAAGCCATCCACACTACAGGGTAAGTAAGCAATCAAATTTTCTTCTAATTAGGCCTATTTTTTTTGGCACAGCTTTATGAATGGAGGATAGGTGATTGAAAGGTCCCCTCCTCCTTTTAAAGTGGTTGTAAACCCTTACAAACCACTTTGACCTACAGGGAAGCCTAGATTAAGGCTCACCTGTAGGTCCAAGAAATATCTCCTAAACCGTTACGGTTTAGGAGATATTTACCTGAAGACAGCCACCGCTGTCTACGGCGCATGTGCGGTAGACAGTGGCGCGCAGGCACACTGGGTAAACCGCAGATCGCAGCGATATGCCGCAAGTGTCGGCTCCCATGTGCATGCGCGAGAGTGATGTCACGGAGCCGGAGCAGCGAGACCCACGGAGACCCACCAAGAAGATGGACGCTCGGAACTACAGGGGACAGCGGTGACTTCGCTGGCTCCTGTGTCAGGTAAGTGACACATAATGGACTACTATGCAATGCATAGTAGTCCATTATGCTTTACCTTTGCAGGGAATCAATGAAGAAGTAAACCCATCAGGGTTTACTTCAGGGTTTACTTCAGCACAAGGGACACAACACATTGACTGTATGTATATGTCCCTTGTACTCATTTTTAAGATTTTTTTTATTTTCTTTAAATTTTGCCAAGAGTAGTGACAGGTTAGACCAGTGATTCTCAACCAGGGTTCCTCCAGAGGTTTCTGGGCTTTCTTCAGCATTGGGCAATTTCTGCCTGTCAGATAAGTTCCCACCGACACCATTGATCTTTTTAGCTCTCTGTAAGGAGGTAATTCTTCCCAATGACCACAAGTGTAAGGACCATTCTTCCCACTGACCATCACACTAATGTATCATGAGTTGTAGATTTCTAATTTTTAGCAGGGGATCCCTGAGACCAGGGAACTATTTCAAGGGTTCCTCTGTATTGAAAAGGTTGAGAAAGGCTGGGTTAGACCCTCTGTTGTTTTTATTAAGTAAAAAAATATATAAAAATGATTTCTCCCATTTTCAGATATTGACCCTTTCTTTCCCTATGTGCTGATCTTAAAGGAGTTGTAAAGGCAGGCGTTTTTTTTATCTTAATACATTCTATGCATTAAGATAAAAAAAAAAACAACTTCTGTGTGTAGCAGCCCCCCTCAGCCCCCTCTAATTACTTACCTGAGCCCCTTCTCTCTCCAGCGTTGTCCACGGATGTCTAAGCTGTCCGGGACACTCCTCCTGATTGGCGAAGAAACACCAGCGGTGCCATTGGCTCCCACTGCTGTCAATCAAATGTGGCAGCCAATCAGGGGAGAGAGGGGATATGAATGGATACACGGAGCTCTGACTCGCTCGGGTGCCTCCATAGAGTGCTGCTGTCTGTGGGGACACTCGACAGGAGGGAGGGGCCAAGAGTAGCAAAGAGGGAACCGAGAAGAGGAGAATCTGGGCTGCTTTGTGCAATACCAACTACACAGAGGAGGTAAGTATAACATGTTTGTTATTTAAAAAACAAAAAAAAACAAAAAAAAAACAAAAAAAAAACAAAAAAAAAACTTTAGCCTTTACAATCACTTTAAAAAAAAAATCCTGAACTTATTCAACTTAGCTTTAAAGTGATTGTAAAGGCTAAAGTTTTTTTTTTGTTTTTTTTTTGTTTTTTTTTTGTTTTTTTTTTGTTTTTTTTTGTAACTTAATGCAATTAAAGTGCTTGTAAACCACAGACAAGAAATATGAACAAAATATATCCCTCTATAGTTTGTATGGTTTTACTCAATCCAGAGCAGTAAGTGTACATTCGGTCTGCGATCAGCATGAATCACTTCTGAAGGCTCGTACACACTATAAAAAAAATCAGGCGAACATTTTCGTCCAATGAGCAATCGTACAATTTGCTGATAGTGTGAACGCAACTTTCCACAGCCGATTCCGAACTTTCCACAGCCGATTCCGAACTTTCCAAATAAAAATTTCAGAAGAGACAAACTCCAAAAAACTTTTCGTACAGGAACCATACGATTTTCATTTAAAAATGTGTACCTTTTTCGGATGATTTTCGGACGATTTTCAGACTAGAAAAACCAGAAATGAAAGACTGCACATGATCAGAAACAATAAACAAAAAAAAGCCTTTGTCGTGTAGGAATTTTCGTACATTATTTCCTTCCTCGGTTCCGACTTGCTGTGAAAACGAGGAAAATCAGAAGATCATTTGGCCGGTTTTCTTACAGTGTGTACCCCACTTGACTGGCTGTAAAGAAGAGAAGACTGCAGATAAACAGGTCCAACTTATGTAGGAGGATTTGTTTAATCTCTGTGTATCAGCTGTGGCCAGTCACTTCACTGGGGGTTTTACAACCACTTTAAGGTAAAAACCTTTCTGGTACAGTTCTCTCTATGGACTGCAAACCATCTTCCACTATGACAGGGGTCTCCAAACGTTCTATGCTAAGGGCTAGTTTACCGTGGCCCTTAGGGGGTCCAGACAGTGAGAGTAGAAAATGCTATGACATCGGTGCCTCATCATTGTTTTTAATGGAACCAATCGCACCCCATCATAGGTTTTAATGGGAGGAATGGTGTCCCATTAATGGTTATAATTGAAGAAATAGTGCCCCATTATTGGTTTAATGGGAGGAAAAGCGCCCCATCATTGGTTTTCTTGGGAGGAATAGTGCCCCATCATTGGTTGCATAAGAGGAATAATGCCTCATCATTAGTTTTAATGGGAGGAATAGTATCCCATAAATTAATCTAATGGGAGGAATGGTGTCCCATCATTGGTTTTAGTGGGAGGAATAGCACCCAATCATTGGTTTTAATGGGAGGAATAGTGTCTCATCATTGGTTATAATGGGAGGAATAGTGCCCCATCATTGGTTTAATTGGGAGGAAAAGTGCCCCATCATTGGTTTTAATGCGAGCCAAGGAATACTGGCACAGCATTTGTTTTAATGGGAGGAAAAGTGTCCCATCATTGGTTTTATTGGGAGGAATTTTGTCCCATCATTGGTTTTAATGGGAGGAATACAGCCTCATCCTTAGTTATAATGGGGGGAATAGTGTCCCATCATTGGTTTTAATGGGAGGAATAGCGCCCCATCATTGGTTTTATTAGGAGTAAAAGTGCCCCATCATTGGTTTTAATGGGAGGAATACTGGCACATTATTGGTTGTCATAAGAGTAATAATGCCCCGCCATTGGATTTAATGGGAAGAATAGTATCCCATCAATGATTTTAATGAGAGGAATGGTGTCCCATCATTGGTTTTAATTGGAGGAATAGCGCCCCATTATTGGTTTTAATGGGGGGGATAAGTGCCCCATCATTAGTTTTATTGGGAGGAAAAATGCCCCATCATTGGTTTTAAGGGGCAGAATACTGGTACATTATTGGTTCTAATGAGAGAAAAGTGCCCCATCATTGGTTTTATCGGAAGGAATAGTTCTCCATCATTGGTTGTCATAAGAGTAATAATGCCCCATCATTGGTTTTAATGGGAGGAATAGTATCCCATCAATGATTTTAATGGGAGGAATAGTATCCCATCAATGATTTTAATGGGAGGAATAGTGCCCCATTACTGGTTTTAATGGGAGGAATAGTGCCCTGTCATTGGTTATCATAAGAGGAATAATGCCCCATCATTGGTTTTAATGGGAGGGATAGTGGTCATCATTGGTTTCAATGGGAGGAAAAGAGCCTCATCATTGGTTTTAATGAGAGGGATAGAGCCTAATCACTGGTTTTAAGTGGAGATATAGAGCCTCATCATTGGTTTTAATGGGAGGAATAGTGCCCATCATTGGTTTTAATGGGAAGAATAGTGCCCCATTATTGGTTTTAAAGGGAGGAATATTGTCTCATCATTGGTTATTATTAATGGGGGGAATATTGTCCCTTTATTGGTTGTCATAAGAGTATTAATGCCCCATCATTGGTTTTAATGGGAGGAATAGTGGCCATCATTGGTTTCAATGGGAGGAATAGAGCCTCATCATTGGTTTTAATGGGAGAAATAGTGGCCATCATTGGTTTTAACGGGAGGAATAGTGCCCCATCATTGGTTTTAATGGGGGGAAAATTGTCTCATCATTGGTTATTAATAGGGGGAATATTGCCTCATCATTGGTTTTAACTGGATAAATTGTGCATCATCATTGGTTTTAATGGAATGAATAGTGCCCCATCATTCCTTTTAATGGGATGAATAGTGCCTCATCATTGGGTTTAATAAGAGGAATAGTGCCCCATCATTGGTTTAATGAGAGGAATAGTTCCCCATCATTGGTTTTAATAGGTGGAATAGTGCCTCATCATTGGTTTTAATGAGAGCAATAACACCCCATTAATGGTTTTAATGGGAGGAATAGTGCCCCATTATTGGTTTTAATGGGGTGAGTAGGGCCCCATAATTGGTTTTAAAGGGAGGAATAGTGGCCATCATTGGTATTAATGGGAGGAATAGTGCCCCATTGTTGATATCAATGAGAAGAAAAGTGCCCCATTGGTGATGTCAGTAGGTGGAATAGGGCCCCAAGGGCCAGATAAAGGCAATCAAAGGGCCACTTGGAGACCACTGCACTATGCGATAGAGAAGAGAGGAAGGGGAGGTGTTCAGTAGTCTTGCCCTAGGCCATCAATGCTACTACTACATAGATTCAGTACAGTACAAATTCAGATTCAGTGACTGAGCCTTGTTACCCTAGGGCTGAAAGTGTGTTACTGGGAGGGTCACCAGGTGAAAATAAAGGTGAAAAAAAAACTGAAAAAAAGAAAACTAATGCAGCAACCACATCTAAGGACTAGTAAGCTGCAACATATGACATTTTTGTTCTTTGCTTTCGATAAGCTTTAAGTCGCTCGGATTTCCTACTCTTTGCCGTGCAAAGGGTTAACAGAAAGAACTGTACAGACTAAATTGTATAGCAATCAAAAGAAAGCCAAAGTGTTTATAGCAGCGAACCATCTTCTGGTGTTTGGGTCTGTGTCAAGCCACGGAAGTGGAAAATTAGAGCCATATTGAAGAAAGAAATGAACCATATCTAATATATCTCCGGCAATAAAATGGTTTCACTAGGACTGTAAAGCTCCAGCTTATATTAGGAGAAGGAAAATCAGCCTATATGTCAATTCCACATCACGGGACATGAAGTGTCCTCAAAAATTTATATTACTATTTAAAAGTGTTTCATTCTCGTGTTTTATTGTGATTGGATGTGCCCTTTTCTGTGTCTTTTGACTGGTATGAAAATGATTTGAACTTCTTTTTTAGCATTTATTTTACATCTATTACCTGTTCTATTACTTTTTATTATTTTATTGTGCTTGTGTAGAGGATTTTTGCTCAGTTTTCATTATAATGTTACATTAAGCCAATTTATTCGTGTATTATGGGCTGGATAATTGCACCTTTTTTCCGGGAACAATTTGCTTTTCATTATCCGACAAATCAACAGCGCTATATCCCTGAAAGAGAAAAAAAAATATGGTTAGTAAAGGAAAGCGTGTGTAAAGTTTTCAAGACCAGGGTCAAGACTGATTAATTATTTTATGCTTGGAAATAATGTAATTGGTGGTATTACGTTTTGTGTATCCGGCATTCATTTTTAGTGTGTTTAAGACCTTGTCTTGTTTCGAAAGGTAGTGTGATGTCATTTCAACCTCTGCAGAGACGAATACAATTCATTTCAATGTAATTCATGATTCTTTTTATTGCTAGCATTAAAAAGTTAGTCCACTCTTGACTGATTTGTTTTTCATTAGTAGTGGCCGAACTTCTAACTGGTACTTTGTCTTTTACCAGGGCTATTACAAGGCTAAATTCTAACTGATGGCATTGATTTGGTTGAAGGTTTTTTGATTTCTTTAGTCCAGGGGTCTCCGAAATTTTCAGTACGAGGGCCACATCATACATTTTACAAATATTTGCGGACCGAAAAAACAAAATAAATGAAATTTAAATCAATGCATATGTTTTTCTTGGATTTTTTGTAATCGGCAGTTATATGATTCAGAAAAAAAAGAGAAAGAAATAATAATAGACCCCCTTACATCAAACTCCCCTTTAATATCAGGCATGAGTACCCCCCTATTACATCAAGGTACCTATCAGAGACCCCACTTATATCAGGGTCCCCTTCACAGTCCCCATTTACATCAGGGTCCCCATCAGGGTTCCCCCTATATCAAGGTCCTCATTAGAGCCCCCCCTTACATCAGTGTTCCCATCAGAGATCCCCTCTCCTACATTAAGGTCCCCAGCAGAGTCCTCATATATCATGGTCCCAATTACAGTCCCCCCCCTTCCCACATCAGGGTCCACATCAGAGTCCCCCCTTTCATCAGAGTGAGAAGTATGTCACCAGCACACCCAGAATCTCCAGAACAGGTCCAAGCTTTATAAAGCGATCACATTATAGTTACAAATGCAACATTTTGGGGCTTTGCCGGACCCCTTCATCAGGTTGGTGACCAAATTACATCAGGGTCCCCACCACATTACCATCTATCAGAGTCACCCTTTACATCAGGGTCGACTTCAGCACCCCCCCTCCACATCAGGATCCCTATCAGAGCCCCCCTTATATCAGTGTTCCCATCAGACTCTCCTTTTACACGAGGGTCGCCATCAGAGTCCCCCTTTAAATCAGTGTTCCCATCAGAAAACCTCCTTACATAAAAGTCTCCATCAGACCCCCCCCCATCAAGGTCCCCATCATGGTCCCCCTTTATATCAGTGTCCCCATCAGCTGTAGCAGCAGGATGGAATCCGGGAGGTAAAGCAGGTCTGGACAGAGGAAATTCTGCCCTCATGGGAATGCTGGGGAAAGCTTGTCATTGGTTGCTAGGATGCTGGCCACCCTGGAAACCAACAACAGGGATTATGAAAGTGCAACAGGGGGGTACTGTGCTGGAATTGGGGCGGAGGGTACTGCGTGGGTTAATACCTAAATGCCCAAACTGAACACTTTGAGGATAGGATGCGCCGCTGACCCTAGCTGCAGGCCAGATAAAATCTTGTAACAGGCCACAGATTGGAGACCTCTGTTCACCACAACCTGCATGGTTATGCTATCTGGGTTCCAAGCCCTAATCCATTGAAGCCATGGTGTCCATACACTGCATTGATGGTGGCCAGGTTTGCAAAGCTATATGCAGTTTGGATTGAATGGCTCTATAATAGGCTATATATATATACACTATATACCAGTAGATCAGGATGTGCATTTGGCTTTTAGGGTTTAAAGGAATGGTTTGCATGGCTTTGCCCACTAATCCAGATTTTTTGGGAATATGTGATGGAATGTTCGGTCCCCGGCATTAACCCGGGGGCCCGCATGGGACAGGGCAGAGGGCTCTTTGCCTGTGCATTTTCTTTCCTTTCTCTCAGCAAGGCTATTGGTGCAATATCCCTTAGCAACAAGCCGTCATTGGAGGAATTTGGCGGGCTGTTTCTTGGCGCCTATAACTGCTTATATAAGCCGGACGCTACCTCAGCTTCACAGCCACCTGAAGAGGACCAGTGTGCGCTCAGGTGTACATTTAGAATGGAGTCTCTCCTTCGTCAGCTTCTGGAAAAGGCAGAAAGCTCCGGCGGTGAGGAGTGGCTGAGGCACTGCTTAGCTGAAGACCCTCCTGCTTTTTCTTCTCCCCCTGCCTGTCTGACGCCCATGCCGAACATTAATATGGAGGAACACAGGAATTCTCCTTCAGCTGGCAGCTCCCGCACACCTGTAGGAAAAGGAAAGAAGCAGAAAAAGTCGGCAGCCCCTGCTGTTCCTTATTCTAAGGAAGATTCTTTCACTTCTGCTTCTCGTTCCAGGTATCTTAACAACTTTCAGACCGGACCAATTTGCTGGTCAAAGACCAGACCACTTTTTGCGATTCGGCACTGCGTCGCTTTAACTGACAATTGCGCGGTCATGCGACGTGGCTCCCAAACAAAATTGACGTCCTTTTTTTCCCACAAATAGAGCTTTCTTTTGGTGGTATTTGATTACCCCTGCAGTTTTTATTTTTTGCGCTATAAACAAAAATAGAGCGACAATTTTGAAAAAAAACGCCATTATTTTTTACTTTTTCTTATAATAAATATCCCCCAAAAATATATAAAAAAACATTTTTTTCCCTCAGTTTAGGCTGATACATATTCTTCTACATATTTTTGGTAAAAAAAAACGCAATAAGCGATTATTGATTGGTTTGCGCAAAAGTTATAGCGTTTACAAAATAGGGATAGTTTTATAGCATTTTTATTAATAATTTTTTATTATTTTTTTTTTACTAGTAATGGCGGCGATCAGCGATTTTTATTGTGACTGCGACATTGTGGGGGACCCATCGGACATTTTTGACACATTTTTGGGACCATTGTCATTTATACAGTAATCACTGCTATATAAATGCAGTGATTCCTGTGTAAATGACACTGGCAGTGAAGGGGTTAACCAGTGGGTGGCAGTGTAGGGGTTAAGTGTTCCTAGGGGTGTGTTACCAACTGTGGGGGGGTTGGGCTTTCATCTAGTGAACACTGATCTCTGCTCCAATCACATGGAGCAGAGATCAGCGTCACTAGTTGCTAGGCAGAATGGAGAAATGCTGTTTACTCGGCATTTCCTCCATTCGGCCGCTCCGTGAGACGATCGCGGGGATACCCGCGGCGATCGAGTCCGCGGGTCCCGCGACCGGACTCACGGGGGTCCCGACCAGGGCGGCATTGAATATTGGACGTACCTGTACGCCAATATGCCTGCCCGTGCCATTCTGTTGACGTACATCGTCGTGCGCTGGTCGGGAAGTGGTTAAAGATGCTGCAACTTTATCTTCCTCATCCTCCATTCCAGAAACCAGCGCTGCAGCTCCTTTGGGACAGAATGCTGTGTCAGATATTCCGCCTGGTGAGATTTCTTTTTCTTCTTTACCTGACTTAATTGTTATCCTTAATTCATTAGCAAATGCTTTTACTAGCCTGTCAGAAGGGGAACAAGGATCTCCCTCTCCCTCTATCATTGTCAGGGCTCTGTTTGCAAGCGCTGGCAGTTCTTTTCAGAATAGACAGCAATTAAACAATGTTTCAGTTCAAACAACTATCCCTGTACAGGAGGCACTGCCTTCTGGTACCTTACAAGGGGCACATTTATTTGGTGCAGCTCAGGAGACACAGCCTGCTGGTGCTCCTCTTAATACTATGTCAGGTGTACAGTCTTCTGGTACTTTTTCCTATAATTTGCAGCCAGGTGCACAGTATTCTGGTGCAGTGTCAGGTGCTCAGTATTCTGGAGCAATATTACAAAATCCTGTTAATCATTTGAATATTAGTACTGCTCCCCCTGTTGGTGTAAAGGAAGATGTGCAGCCTTTGCTTGCTTCAGGTGCACAAAATATTGGTGCTTATCAAGATGGTACTGGGTTGCAGCAGTCAGTCACTGCGGATGCTTTAAAGGTTGGCCCTGTCTGGAACGCTATGCGTTCGCAGGGTAATGTTACTATTCCTATGGAGAAACAGTTTAACCCTTTAAGAACTCAGAACATTTTAGTTAATACTGGTGGTCTTTTACAGCCTAGTTCTTGTAATAATACACCTTGTCAAGTAGCAGAAGCTTGTATGAAAGAGGCGCTTCCGTGCAAAATCTCCCCGTTAGGTTTCCACTTGTCTTCCTCAGTTAAGGAGAAAATTTGGAGAGGAGAATTTGTTGATTTATTATCCCTCCTGCCTTCTTCTAAAGAATTTCTTTCTAAATTAGATAAGAAATCAGAGGACCGTTCAGAAGAAGATAGAAGGAGAGCAATACCTAGAACATTCCAGAATTGGCTTCAAGCATTCTGTATTTTCGCTTCAGTTATGGGTGAAAAATTTCCAGAAAAATGTTCTGGGCTATTTCAACATCTAGACATTGTTGCTGAGGCCTTTAGGCATTTCGTGGGTATCTCATGGTTTCATTATGATGAGAATTTCAGGCAGAAGCTGGCGGTACACCCTTCTCTGCGTTGGGGTGTGAAAGACGTTGGCCTTTGGTTAAATCTGATGTTGCCTCCAAAACCGCAGGTGCAATTCAAAGCACTCAACTCTACTAATAATTCATTTTGCAAAGGTTTCTGCTTTGCATTTAATGAAGGACAATGCAGATTTCTGGCCAACTGTAGATACAAACACGAGTGCTCATATTGTACAGGGTCACACCCGGCTTGTAGATGTTATCGAAAGGCCTCTGCCATGTCAGGTCAGCCTCAATCCAGGGATGGGTTTTCAAAAGGCACAGACAACAGTGAAATTGTCAAACATGCTTCCTTGGCTAGAAATGTATTCAAACATAAGGATGGCGGAGCTGCTTTATAGCGGCTTCAAGCATGGTTTTTTAGTCCCTGGTTTTTCTGGGTCTGGTTGTAAGTTAGTGGACAATTTGCGTTCGGTCTTTTCACACCCAGAGGTTGTTAGAGTTAAAATTGAGAAAGAACTAACAGAGGGCAGGATTGCGGGTCCGTTCTTCTCACCCCCTTTCTCCAACTTCAGAATTTCTACATTGGGCGTAGTTCCCAAAAAAGAGCCAGGCTCTTTTCGCCTAATACATCATTTGTCATACCCTGTTGGCGAGTCTCTTAATGATGAGGTTGCTGATTTCGATGCTTCAGTTACGTATGCTTCTTTCGATGAGGCCTTGGTTCTCCTTGAGCATTTTGGAAGGAATTCATTAATGGCCAAGGCGGATATTAAGTCTGCATTTCGTTTATTCCCAGTACACCTGCAAGGCTTTAGTTCTTTAGGTTTTCATTTTAACGGATACTTTTATTTTGATAAATGTATGCCAATGGGCTTCTCCTTATCTTGTTTTTACTTTGAGGCTTTTTCTTCTTTTCTTCAATGGGTAGTGTCTGTGGTGCATCCCGGTGCTGGTTATATTCATTATTTAGATGATTTTCTTTTCATAGGTCCACCTGAATGTTCTGTTTGCTCTGATTCTTTGTCAGCTTTCTTTGATATTTGTGAACATTTTGGCATTCCCCTTGCCCAGGAGAAGACAGTATTTCCATCTACTAGTCTGGAATTTTTGGGCATTGTCATAGATTCAAACGCCATGGAATTCAGATTGCCTCCATCAAAGCTTTTCAAGATTAGGTCGTTAATATCCTCTTTTCTATCTAGACGGAGAGTTCTGCTTAAAGACGTCCAATCTCTATTAGGCTTGTTTGCTTTTGCTGCAAGAGTAATTCTGGTAGCTAGGATTTTTTCTCGCTGTTTTGCTAGGGCTACAAAGGATTTAAAAAATCCTTTTTCTCATGTTACCATGTCAAAAGCCATTAAAGATGATTTAAAGGTATGGGATGAGTTCTTGTTAGGTTTTAATGGCTCAACGGTATGGCAGAAAGAATTTATAGACGATTTTGAACTAGGCCTTTTTACCGACATTCAGGTTCTATAGGCTTTGGTGCCTTCCTGGCAGGTCATTGGTGTGCTTCAGAGTGGCACACATCTTGGAGGATTCCTGACATTGCGCGTAACCTAGTCTTGTTAGAATTATTCCCAGTAGTGGTGGCGGTGGTTATTTGGTGTGATTTGTTTAGAAATCGGAGAGTTTTAATTCACACGGATAATAAAGGTGTCCTATTCGCGATTAATTGTTTATCTTCTAAGTCTGATTTTGTAATCAAATTGCTTCGTTTCTTAGTTCTCCATTGTATGAAATATAATATTTGGCTTAAGGCTAAACATTTACCAGGTGTAAGCAATAGCATTGCAGACTCGTTATCTCGTCTTCAGTTTTCCAGGTTCCGCGAATTGGCTCCGGAGGCAGACCCAATTGGCTCCCAATGCCCGGAATTCCTCTGGGGCTTGATTTGGGATTAATCTCCGCCAATTTAAAGAACTCCGTTTCACTGAGAACATGGGAGGACTATCTGCGAGCATGGTCGAGATGGGATAATTTCTGCTCTACATACAATTTAAGTATTGCCAGTTGTAATGCTTACACAGCACTGTCTTTTGTTACTTTTTTAATCCATTCTAACCTAAGGCCGCGTACACACGGGCGGACTGTTCGCCCAACTTTGTCCGCTGAACAGTGTTTCAGCGGACAGTCCGCTCGTGTGTGGGCTTCAGCGGACAGTTTCAGCGGACAGTCTGACGAACAAAGTTTTTCGGAATTTCCGTAAGACAGTCCGCTGAAACTTGGTTTCAGCGGACAGTCCGCTCGTGTGTAGGCTTGTTCGACAAACTAAGTTTCGCGCATGCTCAGAAAGGATTTACACGACGAAGGTTGCATTGCAGTGTATTGGACGTCGTATTTCTCGTCCCGTCGTATGTGCCGTTCACGTCATCGCGCACGCTTTCAGCGGACTGTTCGTTCATCGTGTGTGGTCAAGTCCGTTCATGCAAATTTTGAGCGGACTGTTTGTCGGATTGTTTGACGAACAAAGTTGGGCGAACAGTCCGCCCGTGTGTACGCGGCCTTAGTGCAGCTTCTATACATAAAATTTTGGCCAGTGTTTCCTTCTTTCTAACATTTTTTGACCTTCCGGCTTTGTCTTCTTTCTATACAGTACGTCAGGTATTGAAAGGTTTTAGGCATTCCCATTTGGTTAGAGATGGTAGGAGACCCATTTCTATTGATCTTTTGGTTAAATTAATTCAGACTTTGCCTTCAGTATGCTATTCCCCTTATGAAATTTTATTATTTAAAGCAGCTTTTTCTTTGGCATTTTTTGGCGCTTTACGGCTGGGTGAGTTTTCCGCCTCAAATAAGTCTTCATGCGCTATCCTGTTAGATAGTGATGTGTTTGTTTCTTCAGATTCTATCACTATATGCATTAGAAGATCAAAAACCGATCAGGTTGGGAAGGGACGCATGATTAAGTTGGGTCGGGCATGGTATATTCCTATCTGCCCGGTCCAAAATAATTCAAATTTTATCTCCTTTAGACCTTTCTTTCACGGGTCATTTTTTATTCACAATGGCCTGTCTCCTCTTACTCGTTATCAATTTTCTTCTGTCCTTTCTTCTTGTCTAAAAACCCTTGGTTTGTCAGGCTTTTATTTCTCATCTCACTCCTTCAGAATAGGGGCTGCCACTGCTGCTAACTCTATGGGTTTTTCTTCTGAGGAGGTTCAGAGGTTGGGTCGTTGAGACAGTTTTAGATATAAGTCTTACATTCGACCTGAGTTAGTTACTAATTAATTTTCTTTTCAGATTTTCCTAGGTTCAAAGCCTGGATTATAGGCCATTCATTTATTCATTGGGCCTACAAAAGAGCCGAAGCACGGAATTTCGAAAAGACTTTGGGTTTTAAGGTTCATGCTTTGCAAATCTTTTGGCATGGTGTTAGGGGGTTACGTTGGAAAGATGTAAGAAATGAATTAATTTATTTAAATAATGTTTGGCCCAGCCCGGATCTATTAATAATCCACGCTGGGGCACATGATATTAGTAAAGTTAAAACTTGGAATCTTTTATGTGAGATGAAACAGGATCTCTTTTCGTTTAAGGTCCTTTTTCCATCTGCAATTATCGCCTTTTCTGAGATGATTCCTAGGTTACTTTGGTCCCCCTCTAGCAATTTGTTTTATCTAGACAAGATTCGTAGACGTTTAAATAGGACCATTCATAATTTTTTGGTTTCTTCCAATGACTTATCCTATCGCCACGTTGAGTTGGAAGGTTTTATTTCAGGTCTCTATAGATCAGACTTGGTACATTTGTCGGACATAGGTCTGGACATTTTCAATATAGGTTTGCAGAATATGATAGAGAAAGCCACGGTGTTGGGGGGGCCTCAGCGTTTTTTTTCACAATTGGCTTCAGCCGGTGGGGTTCGTCTTCCAGTATAAGTCTGGAAGGACATGGTGATTGAGATCTGGTATTGGATCATTTTGTTAATTTTTAAATTAAATTCTATGCTGAAAGCTGATTTTTTAGTTAATGTGAATGTAGCTAATTTGGGTTACCCCTTGAATAAACACCGTGGCCATTTATGACCAAATATACTGTGTGTCAGTTTCGTTTATTTATTATTAGCTACTCTGTACTGTCCCATGTTCGGTCCACGGCATTAACCGGGGGCCCGCATGGGACAGGGCAGAGGGCTCTTTGCCTGTGCATTTTCTTTCCTTTCTCTCAGCAGGGCTATTGGTGCAATATCCCTTAGCAACAAGCCGTCATTGGAGGAATTTGGCGGGCTGTTTCTTCGCGCCTATAACTGCTTATATAAGCCGGACGCTACCTCAGCTTCATAGCCACCTGAAGAGGACCAGTGTGCGCTCCCACCCCCCCTCCCTATTTTCATTATTGTTTAGTCATGGTGCTATTCAGTGGGGATTCGTCTTCCAGTATAAGTCTGGAAGGACATGGTGATTGAGATCTGGTATTGGATCATTTTGTTAATTTTGAAATTTAATTCTATGCTGAAAGCTGATTTTTTAGTTAATGTGAATGTAGCTAATTTGGGTTACCCCTTGAATAAACACCGTGGCCATTTATGACCAAATATACTGTGTGTCAGTTTTGTTTATTTATTATTAGCTACTCTGTACTGTCCCATGAGACATGAGAATTCCTTCTGTTCTAAGAAGGCTTTATTGTGCTTTGCATGGATTCAGTTGGAGGGCTTTTTAATGGCTTTATGCATTGTACACATGGTCAGAGATTCCAACGGAAAAGGTCCAATCGGATTATATTGTCAGAAAATCCGATCGTGTGTGGGCTCTATTGGAATTTTTCTGTCGGAAATTCCAACGGAAAAAATTTGAGAGCAGGATCTAAAATTTTTCGACAAAAAAAATCCGATCTGACTTTTTCCGATAGTTTGTAGAGAATTCCGATGGACAAAGTACCACACATGCTCAGATCAAATTACGAGACCAAAGCTATTGGCTACTAGCCTCTACGTAGTCCCTTCGTACGCAACGAACGTCACCACATTCCGAACTAACCGATTTTCCATCAACTTTGTCCGACCATGTGTATGCAACACCAGTTTCAGACAAAATCCATCGGAAAAAATCCGACGGATTTTGTGGTCGAAATGTCCAACCGTGTGTACAGGGCATAATTCCCTTCTCACCATACCCATATGGATATTTTGTCTTGTTGGTCCCCAAGCCTTATTCTATAGAAGCCACGGTGTCCATACACTGAACTGTTGATCAACAAAAGGCCTGAAACAGCTGTATGCAGCTCTGTGATATTAGGTTATATTTGCACCACACGCCAGAGATTTTGGCCCATTGAGCATAAACCATTTATTGCATGACCCCATTCATTGAAATGAGGATGAGTCCTTACATTTTTGGCATATGTGATAGAATGAGACATATTAATACCCTTTGTTCTAAGGTTGAATTACAAAAGATAGGGGACATTTGAAAAGGTTGACACCCAGCATCATTCAGCCTGGAAGACTGAAGACATACTGTATGTGTATGGGGTCATGGTTTTGCCCCCTGAGGGGGAGTTTTGGAGTGCAGAAAGCAGCACTGAAATAAGAGCCCCTGAAGAGGATCCTGCATTTAATGTAAATGAGCTAAAGACATCTGGAAAAGGTAAGTATAAAAAAGTTAAATATTCACCAGGATGCAGGGGAGCACTGGGAGAGGAAGAGGTTAGCCTGGAGTTGGGTTTTAAAGCAGCTGAAAAACAATCTGATGTTAGAAACACAATTTAGTAAAGTTCTGCATTCTTTAAAAAAAATCATAAAATATAGTCATGTCGCTAATCTAGCTGTGATGTCTGGTGGGACTTTACAAACCTTGGCATTGGATAGACAGAAATACAAACCCATTGGCATATAAAACAGTTACCCAACTTCAATTCTGTACTTAGCTGTTGGCCTGAAATTAAGATGGTACCTACAGTGCCTTGAAAAATTATTCATACCCCTTGAAATTTTCCAAATTTTGTCATGTTACAACCAAAAACATACATTTATTTTATTGGGATTTTATGTGATCGATCAACACAAAGTGGTACATAATTGTAAAGTGAAAGGAAAATTATAAATAGTTTTCAATTTTTTTTTACAAATAAATATCTGAAAAGTGTGGCATTTGTATTCAGCCCCCTTTACTCTGATACCCCCTAGCTAAAATCTAGTGCAACTTCAGAAGTCTAGTGCCTTCAGAAGTCACCTAATTAGTAAATAGACTTCACCCGTGTGTAATTTAATCTCAGTATAAATAGAGCTGTTCTGTGAAGCCCTCAGAGGATGTTAGAGAACCTTAGTGAACAAAAACATCATGAAGGCCAAGGAGCACACAAGACAGGTCAGGGATAAAGTTGTAGGGAAGTTTTATGCAGGGTTATGTTGTAAAAAAATATCCCAAGCTTTTAACATCTCATGGAGCACTGTTCAATCCATCATCCAAAAATGGAGTATGGCACAACTAATAAACCTACCAAGATATGGTCGTCCATCTAAACTGATAGGCCGGGAAAGGAGAGCATTAATCAAAGAAGCAGCCAAGAGGTCCATGGTAACTCTGGAGGAGCTGCAGAGATCCACAGCTCAGGTGGGAGAATGTCCACAGGACAACTATTGGTCGTGCACTCCACAAAGCTGGCCTTGCAAGTAGCCATGTGGGAGACACAGCAAACATGTGGAAGAAGGTGCTCTGGTCAGATGAGACTAAAATTGAACTTTTTGGCCTAAAAGCAAAACGCTATGTGCACACCACCCTGGACACACCACCCCCACTATAAAACATGGTGGCAGCATCATGTTTGGGGATGCTTTTCTTCAGCAGGAACATCAGAGTTGATGGGAAGTAGGGATGAGCCGAACACCCCCCGGTTCGGTTCGCACCAGAACTTTCAAACGGACCCCAAATTCGTACGAACGTTAGAACCCCATTGAAGTCTATGGGACTCGAATGTTCGAAATTAAAAGTGCTAATTTTAACGGCTAATATGCAAGATACTGTCCTAAAAAGGGTTTGGGGGCCTGGCTCCTGCCCCAGGGGACATGGGTCAATGCAAAAAAAAGTTTTAAAAATGGCCGTTTTGGCGGGAGCACTGATTTTAATGACGATTAAAGTGAAAAAAGTGAAATATCCCTTTAAATATCGTTCCTGGGGGGTGTCTGTGGTATGCCTGTGAAGTACCACATGTTTCCCGTGTTTAGAACAGTCCCTGCACAAAATGACATTTAACGGAAATAACGTCATTTAAAACTGCTTGCGGTTTTAATGTTATATCTGGTTCCTGCAATATGGTTGAACATAACTGAGAAAAATGTCATGGGTAGCCCTCCCTGCCCATTACCAGACCCTTTGGGTCTTGTACGCATATTAAGGGGAACCCCGTACCCATATTAAAAAAAGGAAGTGTGTGTGGCCCCCAGGCCCTATATACTCAGAACAGCAGTATACAGGCGGTGCAAACAAGACAGGGACTGTTTAGATTTGTTGTGTTAAGTTGAATCTGTTTGTAATTTTCAACTGGTACATTTTTAAAGTGTAGCTCAATCTCCTACAAGCAAGCTATATTTAAAACGAGCAAGATAGTTAGCTATATAGGTGGATATAGCGGTGTATACTGCGTTCAGAGCACGCAGACAGCACGCATAATCTCCTAACACTGACTGAAAGCTCTATTTAAAACGAGCAAGATAGTTAGCTATATAGGTGTATATAGCTGTGTATACTGCATTCAGAGCACACAGACAGCACGCATAATCTCCTAACACTGACTGAAAGCTCTATTTAAAACGAGCAAGATATTTAGCTATATAGGTGGATATAGCGGTGTATACTGCGTTCACAGCACACAGACAGCACGCATAATCTCCTAACACTGACTGAAAGCTCTATTTAAAACGAGCAAGATAGTTAGCTATATAGGTGGATATAACGGTGTATACTGCATTCAGAGCACGCAGACAGCACGCATAATCTCCTAAGGCCGCGTACACACGTGGCGGACTGTCTGGCCAACTAAGTCCGTCAGACAATCCGACAGACAGTCCGTCATACTTTCGAATGAACGGACTTGCCCACACACGGCACTTTTTGAGCGGACTAATACGGCGTACTAAGTCCGCCATACAATCCGCCCTACTTTTGAAATGAACGGACTCGTCCACACACGCGGAGGAAAGTCCGCTCATTTCGAGTGCGTCTCCAGGTAGGCGGGGCCCGCAAAGCAGACGTCGCTGACCCCGCCGCCTGGAATGGACTTAAAGGGGAACCCAACGCCGAAAAAAATCGGCGTGGGGGTCCCCCCAAGTCCACAACAGACCCTTGTCCGAGCACGCTACCCGGCCGGCCAGGAAAGGGGGGCGAGCGAGCGCCCCCCCTCCTGAGCCGTACCAGGCCGCGTGCCCTCAACATGGGGGGTGCCTTGGGGAAGGGGGGGCCGCGCGGCCCCCCCACCCCAAAGCACCTTGTCCCCATGTTGATGAGGACAAGGGCCTCTTCCCGACAACCCTGGCCGTTGGTTGTCGGGGTCTGCGGGCGGGGGGCTTATCGGAATCCGGGAGCCCCCTTTAATAAGGGGGCCCCTGGATACCGGCCCCCCACCCTATGTGAATGAGTATGGGGTACAATGTACCCCTACCCATTCACCTGTAAAATAAAAGTACCAAAAAAAAACACAACACACGAGATAAAATATTTTATTGCACAGCTCCGGGGGTCTTCCGTCTTTGGGGGTCTTCTCGCCGGACTCCTCCGCTATCTTCTTGTAGCTCTTTTGCTAGCGGAGGAGTCCGGCTTTCTTCCTCGCCGCCGGCCTCTTCTCCCGACTTCGGGGGTCTTGTCCCCCTCTTCGGTTCTTCTGCCGGGCCACCGCGCCTTCTTATAGCTCTTTTACAGGCGGTGGCCCGGTCTTCTTTCGCCGCCGTCGCCGTCGCCGCCACCTTCCGTTCTTCTTCTTCTTCTTCTTCTTCTCCAGGAGATGTTGCCTCGACGATCTCTCCGGCCGGAATGCCAGAGCCGCGCTGCGCGGCCACTTATATAGTAACAATGGGGCGGTGTCACATGGTATATGTCACATGGGCTCGTCACATGGGTTGATGTCACATGGGGACTATGACATCGTAAGGGGGCGGGGTCACCATGTGACACTACCAACCCATGTGACATAAAGCCATGTAACACTGCCCCATTGTCACTATATAAGTGGCCGCGCAGCGCGGCTCTGGCATTCCGGCCGGAGAGATCGTCGAGGCAACATCTCCTGGAGAAGAAGAAGAAGAAGAACGGAAGGCGGCGGCGACGGCGACGGCGGCGACAGAAGACCGGGCCACCGCCTGTAAAAGAGCTATAAGAAGGCGCGGTGGCCCGGCAGAAGAACCGAAGAGGGGGACAAGACCCCCGAAGTCGGGAGAAGAGGCCGGCGGCGAGGAAGAAAGCCGGACTCCTCCGCTAGCAAAAGAGCTACAAGAAGATAGCGGAGGAGTCCGGCGAGAAGACCCCCGAAGACGGAAGACCCCCGGAGCTGTGCAATAAAATATTTTATCTCGTGTGTTGTGTTTTTTTTTTGGTACTTTTATTTTACAGGTGAATGGGTAGGGGTACATTGTACCCCATACTCATTCACATAGGGTGGGGGGCCGGTATCCGGGGGCCCCCTTATTAAAGGGGGCTCCCGGATTCCGATAAGCCCCCCGCCCGCAGACCCCGACAACCAACGGCCAGGGTTGTCGGGAAGAGGCCCTTGTCCTCATCAACATGGGGACAAGGTGCTTTGGGGTGGGGGGGCCGCGCGGCCCCCCCTTCCCCAAGGCACCCCCCATGTTGAGGGCACGCGGCCTGGTACGGCTCAGGAGAGGGGGGCGCTCGCTCGCCCCCCTTTCCTGGCCGGCCGGGTAGCGTGCTCGGACAAGGGTCTGTTGTGGACTTGGGGGGACCCCCACGCTGATTTTTTTGGCGCTGGGGTTCCCCTTTAAGTCCATACCAGGCGGCGGGGCCAGCGACGTCTCCGTCGCGGGCCCCGCCTACCTGGATACCCGCTCGAAATGAGCGGACTTTTCTCCAGGCGGGAAAAGTCCGCTCATTTCAAAAGTAGGGCGGACTGGCACACACACGGGCGGACTGTCCGCTGAAATGCGAGTCCGACGGACAGTCTTTCCAACATTCCGAAAGACTTAGTCCGCCAGACTGTCTGCTGAAAAAGTCCGCTGAAGCCCACACACGAGCGGACTGTCCGCTGAAATGTGTTTCGGCGGACTAAGTTGGGCAGACAGTCCGCCCGTGTGTACGCGGCCTAACACTGACTGAAAGCTCTATTTAAAACGAGCAAGATAGTTAGCTATATAGGTGTATATAGCAGTGTATACTGCGTTCACAGCATGCAGACAGCACGCATAATCTCCTAACACTGACTGAAAGCTCTATTTAAAACGAGCAACATAGTTAGCTATATAGGTGGATAAAGCGGTGTATACTGCGGTCAGGGCACGCAGACAACAACCACTACAGAAGAGCAAGAACGATAAATCGGCCGATAACGATCGGTGTATACTGTGTTGAAGGTACACAGAACACCCACTAACTGCTACAGACGCCAACACACTACACAAGGCCACCGCGCTGGCGGCCTTATATAGTGTGGGGCGTGTACTACACAGCCTGAGCTATGATTGGCCACAGGCATCCTGCCTGTGGCCAATCATGGCTCTCCTCGCTGCCGGCGCTGTGATTGGCCAAGCATGTGGGGTCACAGTACATGCTTGGCCAATCATGAGCCAGCAATGCACTGTGCCATAGCAGTGCATTGTGGGCCGTGAGCGCCACACGAATTTGGCGCGAACGGCCCATAACGTTCAGAATTTGCCAAAAGGGCGAACAGCCGATGTTCGAGTTGAACGTATGTTCGACTCGAACACGAAGCTCATCCCTAATGGGAAGACGGAATGAGCCAAATACAGGGCAATCTTAGAAAAAACCTGTTATGCCCTATAGACAGGGTCGGACTTTCCGACGGAAAATGTGCGATCGGATCATGTTGTCGGAAAATCCGATTCTGTGTGGGCTCCATCTGACTTTTTCCATAAGAATTTCCAACACACAAAGTTTGAGAGCTGGATCTAAAATTTTACGACAACAAAATCCGATCGTTTAAATTCCAATCGTGTGTTGACAATTCCAACGGACAAAGTGCCACGCAATTACGAGACGAAAGCTATTGGCTACTGCCCTCTTCATTGTCCCGTCGTATGTGGTTTACGTCACCTCGTTCTGAATGAATGGATTTTACGACAACTTTGTGTGACTGTGTGTTTTTGCGAAACAAGTTTGGGCCAAAATACGTCAGAAAAAATCTGACGAATTTTGTAGTCGGAAAGTCCAACCATGTGTACAGGGCATTAGAGTCTGCAAAAGACTTGATACTGAGATGGAGGTTCCGCTTCCAGCAGCACAAAAACCCTAAACACACAGCCAGATCTACAATGGAATGGTTTAGATCAAAGCATATTCATGTGTTAGAAAGGCCCAATCAAAGTCCAGACCTAAATCCAATTGAGAATCTGTGGCAAGGCTTGAAAATTGTTCACAGAGGCTCTCCATACAATCTGACAGAGCTTGAGCTATTTTGCAAAGAAGTATAGCACTAACCCCTGAAGAAGCTGCTGGTTTTATGTGGGCTTACCGTTACCTCACCTGCTCGCCTCTTCATCTTAGGGAGGTCCCGTGGACAGAAGCCCAAATGATGATAAAACCGACACTTAGTCCTTTTTGAAGATTTATTTGGGGATAACACCAAAGAAAGACAAAAGACACAGTCCTTCAATAGAGGTTTAGAATATAAAGGGGAGTTCAGGCACCTAGTATTTGCTTAGAGGGTTAGAGGTATTAGTCAGATCCAGAGGACAAACAGCTACACAGACTGGATCCAGCAGTCACCGGATAGGCCCCACTCACTTGACCTAGCAGCCAATGAAATGCTAACAAAGTCTCTGCTACAGACATGTCAATTGAACTTAGTGGTTTTGAGAGTTTTAGGAAGAACTACCATACAGTACCAGATTCTTTCAGCCGACCCGGCGATACTGTAATGATATTGATCTGGGTTGCGTTCTTCAACTGAGTTTCCAGGCTCCTCCAGAGACACCAGCCTTGCACTCGGTCCTCCACTTGAGAAGTCCTCCCTTGAATTCTCCAGTTCTCTTGGCTTCTCCCCACAGGCGAGACAGCACAGGACCACCCGGATCAGTAGGCCCCAAGAAATTCCAGGGCCTACACTCTCAGTTGCGAGGCCTCGGGCCAGCCGTCCCTGAGGCGCAGATCCATGAGGCACAGGCCCCAGGCCAGAAGGGCCATGGGGTCGGGATAGCGGACCCCAAGACGGGGACCCGGGAACAGCCAGACAGACAGACCCAGAAAAAATGGTGACGGTACCCTAAATACCCTCTCCCAGCATGCACATCATGGAAACTACACCCACTGAACTATTTCTGAGCAAGAGGTGGCATTCAATGCATCCAGCCTGCTGATGTTCCACACCCACCGACAGTGACAGCGACACCTACGGTCAAGTGGGAATCAGTGCAACCCAGCTGTCTTTTTTTATTAAACTGTCTTTTTAAGAGATTTTAGTGAGATTCTAGTGATTGATTATACTTTAATGCCGCTCCAGCTACCATTTTGTCCTGAAATGGGTTTTAACACCAAACTTTGCGCTATGCATTGCATCAATTTTTCATAATAAACAGTATACTGGTATATGTCAGCACATACATTTAGCTTCTGTTGATGAAGTCTTTTCCTTAGAAGCATTTTTTTTTTTTTTCTGGAGCATGAAGATTTCGGTAACAATAAATGAAATCACTAACAAGCCTTCCACAATGCAAAAAAACAACATTCTTGAAGTTGGTTTAACTGAAGCAATCTGGAGTTTAGAGGCTCTGCTTCCATGACTTATCTCCAGTGAGGAAGATGGAAGCTGACAACTCAGTGCAATGCTTTGTCAAAAATATACATCTGCATGAAGAGAGTAGAGTTAAAAATTTAATCTGCAAAGCTATTTAGAGAGCGTATAGGCCTTGACAGGCCTCCCAAATGTATTAAGAGAACAAGAACAGTAACGTTAAGGAAAAAAAAAAATGCTTCTGCAGCAAGCTGAATGAAACTAAGTCCTCGTGGCAGAATCAGTTTGCCAAATGACTTTAAAATTGCACTTTGTCTTGGTGGATTTCTTAAATAGACTTCCTTTATAAAAAAAAAATATCTAACAGAAAATTAAGGTTGTGCTATTCTTGTTGTATCGTTAAACTAACAGGAAAAAAAAAAAAATGTCAACAAAGACAATAATAATATTTCCTCCTTTGAAATAATTGGTGGGTAAAGTAGGCATATATTGTCATATCCGTGGTGGAAACCACAAGCTATAAGAAGAGGAGCAAAATTCTCAGTTCAGGATTGTCACTTTGGTTTATGCCGCGTACACAAGACCAGACTTTTCGAGGGACTTTAGGTGCGACGGTCTTTCCGACGGACTTTCAGCGGAGATCCGACGGACTTTCCGAATGAACGGACTTGGCCACACACAATCACACCAAAGATGGCCGGATTTGAATGCGATGACGTACGACTGAACTAGAATAAGGAAGTTCATAGCCAGTAGCCAATAGCTGCCCTAGCGTCGTTTTTTGTCCGTCGGACCAGCATACACAGGAATGGATTTCTCAGTCCAGGCGAGTTCCGGAGGAAAAATTTAAAACATGTTCTATTTCTAAAGTCCGCCGGATTTTTGGCAAGCAAAGGTCTGATGGAGCCCACACATGATCGAATTGTCCAACGGACTCATTCAGTCGGACCTTTGCTGTCAAAAAGTCCGGTGGTGTGTATGTGGCATAACTCCTACATTACAGGTAGAAGGATTAGTGCATGGCCCTCTAAAACAGTGTTTTACAACCCTTTTACCCCAGAGGAACTATTGCTAAATCCATTTCATTGGTGGTCAGTGGGAAAATGTCCCCTTTACAGTGGTGGTCAGACTGCTACCCTTACAGGCAGTTAAAAAAAAAAGATCCTTGATGTCTGCCAAGTGGCTTTATCCTTGGTACTATGCAGGCACCTTCAAATGGGAGGTCAATCAGCCATGGGCAATGAAACCCCTATCAACCCTTGAGTTCCACAAAACCCTGTTTGAATATGACTGCCTTAAAAGATACAAGTTAGGTTAAACAAAAATGAACTCCAAGTTCAATATTTAGCCAAAGGTTTGTGAACACCTGACCACCACGCTTGTTGGACATCCTATACCAAGGATTGGGTCATATTTAAAACCTATTATGTCAGTGTTCCATCTGGTTTATGCCACCAAGGGCTTGATAGCCATGGCAAACAATAATGGGGGCAGTGGGCATTCCTGTCGGGTGCCCCTGTCCACACAGAACATAGGTGACAGTTTACCAGCCTTCCTTATAGCCATTACTGACTTATAGCCATCCCTTTGTTGGGAAAAACAAACAAACATTCTCCTCTGGGTGATCTATGTACAGTACATTGCAAGGATTTTAACAAACTTTGTTGCAGATTCTTACCTTTTGTTATTTCCGAAAAAAAAAAAAACTGTGTTCCTCTGTGTCCATGTGCTGAGTGCGTCTAATGGGAGTGGTTTCATAATTATCAACCAGCTGCTGCGGAATCAGGGCTCTAATGAGGAAAGCTGCTGGGTCAGCATTACTTTAGATGTGATTTCCTATTGGGAGTATCTCACCAAAAAAATGACATTTGTGTTGCAGGGGATGCCAAAAATCTGCCTTGTATCATAGCTTGGCCACACCAATTCCCAAAAGTACTTTCTGTACTACTTTCGCCGATTTCAAGTGCTATTTCAATAGACATCTGTGTTGGATGTCTCTGAAATTGTCGGAACTGACATGCGGGAATGAAATTGTGTGAGTTGAGCTGAACTCAGACCCTTTCAATCCAGCAGCAGTGTGAACCTGGGCTTAGGCCGCATACACACGAGAGGATTGTCCATCCAACTAAGTCCATCAGACAATCCGACAGACAGTCCGTCCTACTTTTGAATGAACGGACTTGACCACACACGATGAACAGACAGTCCGCTGAAAGCTTGCGCGATGACGTGTACAGCACGTACGATGGAACTAGAAATACGACGTCCAATACACTGCAATGCAACCTTCGGCCGTGTAAATCCTTTCTGAGCATGCGCCATACTTAGTCCGTCCAACTAGCCTACTCACGAGCGGACTGTCCGCTGAAACCAAAGTTGGACGGACTGTATTACGGAAATTCCGAAAGACTTAGTCCGCCAGACTGTCCGCTGAAAAAGTCAGCTGAAGCCCACACACGAGCGGACTGTCCGCTGAAACACGTTTCAGCGGACTAAGTTGGACGGACAATCCTCTCGTGTGTACGCGGCCTTAGGGTCTTATTTATAAGGCTCCATGCACACTGCAGCTCATAAACACACGTTTTTGGGAGTTTGGGCGTTTTTTTTTAACAGCTCATCAACTCTATGTTATCCTATGTGTTCATGCACACATGGACATTTTTGGACGTTTATCAGCAGTGGAGTTTATGGGTTGTTTTCTGAACGTCATACAATCGTGGTCGAAAGTCAATTTTCTGACCACAAAAAATGCAAAAAAAGGCTAAACGTTCATAAACATGTCTTACCACCATTTTTTTATGTTTTTGATCCATTGACAACAATAAAAAACGCAAAAAAAACACAAATAAACGCTATTGCAAAAACGTTAAAAAACTTCGAAAGACTCACTGCAAAACTACTGGCGTTTTTATAGCGTCATTTTAACATCCAGTGTGCATGGAGCCTAAAGCAGTGAATATGACATTCACCAAACATTCTGTGCAGGTGAATCTTCCAGGTGAATGTGTTTTAAATGACAGTGATCGATTCACCACCAATGAATGTTTAGTGACAGTCACAATGAAGCTGGGTTCACACATATGTGGTTGCAGTTTCAGTGCAGGAGTCCGTTGCGGTTCTGTTCACTGGTTCAGGTGCAAATATTTACCTGAACCAGACCAAAAATCGCACAGGCCCCTTTTTAACCACTTGTCAACCTCTGCATGCCGATATACGTCGGCACAATGGCAGCGGTGGGCAAATGGGCGTACCTGTACGGCCCCTTTAAGAGGCGAGGGGCTAGCGGGCACACCCACTGTGTACAGCGTGACCGTGCCCGCAGGACTTGTTGTCCGCCGGTCTCCCAGCGATCGTGTCACGGAGCCTCAGAACGGGGAGATGCAAACCGGGCATTTCCCTGTTCTGCCTAGTGTCATGACAGAGATCACTGCTCCCTGTTATCAGGAGCAGTGATCGCTGTCATGTGACTGGAAGCTCATCTCCCCCACAGTTAGAATCACTCCCTAAGTCACACTTAACCCCTTGATCGCCCTCTAGTGTTTAACCCCTTCCCTGCCAGTATCATTTACACAGTAATCAATGCATTTTATGGCGCTGATCGCTGCATAAATGACAATGATCCCAAAATAGTGTCAAAAGTGTCCGACGTGTCCGCCATAATGTCGCAGTCACAATAAAAATCACAGATCGCCGCTATTACTAATAAAATAAAAAAAAATAATAATAAAAATGCCATACAACTATTCCCTATTTTGTAAACGCTATAACTTTTGCGCAAACCAATCAATATACACTTATTGCAATTTTTTTTTACCAAAAATATGTAGAAGAATACGTATCGGCCTAAACTGAGGAAAAATAATAGTTTTTTTATATATTTTTGGGGGATATTTATTATAACAAAAATTTAAAAATATAGAATTTTTTTCTAAATTGTCGCTCTTTTTTTTGTTTATAGCGCAAAAAATAAAAACTGCAGGGGCGATCTAATACCACCAAAAAAAAGCTCTATTTGTGGGGAAAAAATAAATTCAGTTTTGTTTGGCTGCAGCGCCGCACGACCGTGCAATTGTCAGTTAAAACTACACAGTGCCGAATCGCAAAAAGTGCTCTGGTCAGGAAGGGGGTAAAACGTTCCGAGACTGAAGTGGTTAAAACCTCACCGTGGCCAACCCTACACAGACATGTGTGAACCGGCTTTCAATGGAAAGCTGGTCCGATTTACATCTCATGCAAACTGGATGTGGTTAAAAACACATCCAATTCGCTTTTATGTGACCCGAGCCTGAGGTCAAGTTTACACTTGCTGTCGGGGATGGTGGTGAAACTAAATAGTTGAGCCACAGTTTTACCACCCCATCGACTGTACCCTTAAGCGGAAAAGGCAACAATCTGACCCCCCTGTTGCTCTTGGAAGGCAGGACCGCTGCTAAATGCAACCTGTTCAAGTAAAGGGAGCCGCGCCGCCACCGTGTTCAATATGCGTCCCCATTCACGTAAATGAAAACCATGGAAGTTCAGGCTATACAGGAATAACATAACGCCTCCCAGGCGACTGTCAAATACGAAAAGCGACAAAGTGTACGAGCCCTTTACAAATATACTTATCAGGGTTTATATCTACTTAACTTTCTAGTCTATGAAACACATTTTTTCTAACATTTTTTTTAAGTGGGACTCTTTTTTTCATGAACATGTCTTGTCAATATGATCAATAGCTCACTGAAGCGCGTGCAATCAGCTTTTCTAAACCCATCGTTCTCCTCTTAGTTAGCAGCTGCTCAGAGACGAAAAACAGGTGCAGATCTAGACCTAGCCAGATATAAAAACACTTGCAATTAAAAAAGCAAAAAAAAAAAAAAAAAGTCCAATAATGGAAAGCATATCAAATCTCTGTCCACTGGGGCTACCATGCTGGCCTCCAAAACGCAGTCACCTGACATCTTAGGGATGCTAATGTGAATTATGCAAGCTTTACAAAGCGCGGCTGCATAATCAGCTGGCAGGCATGATACGGATGCCTTCTCTGGGTCATTTTTTTTTTTTGGATTGGAAAGTCTAAGTCTGGCAAAATGTTCTTGAATGGAAAGCACCGGAATAACAGAAGGTGCGCACCCAACAGTCTGGGTGAATTCGAAGGACTCATTAAAAATTCAAGACGGTTTGACAGCTTTCTGCTGACTGTGCCATCTTATCTCAGCCAACTAACCATCGTAGATATCTTCTCCACGTCACTGCCTTCCACAAGTCACAGCAAGGACTTAAAGTGGTTGAAAACCCTCACATATACCTAGTGAGGTGACCGGCCTCGGGGGATACACAGAGATGAAACAGATCTTCCTACATATGTTGCACCTGTTTATCTGCGGCCATCTCCTCTCTACGTCCCTTCAAAGACCGCAATTTATAAAGCTTGTCTGAGCTGTCAGAAAAAAAGGGGTGCAGAGCTGAAATGACACACTGCAGAGCTCAGTGAGGAGAGCTCTGACAGCTGATTGGAGGGAAGAGACAACCAACTCCCTTTCACACAGCATAAAAAGTCCTTGTGCTAACTGCTATAACTATGGCTACTGATCCCAGTTAGCCCTTTTCAGGCCCTGCCAGCCCTCCTGGCTGCAGATGCCTCCCTCCACCACCCCATCCACAACAGTCCACACCCCTGGCTCTGCACCCACCTCAGACTGCAAGCTCCCAGTCCTCTCAGGCGTGCCTCCCCAGTCCTCCTGACTATGCCTCACTCACCAGCCCTCCTGGCTGTGACCAGTAGTCCTCCTTGGAGTCTCTTCGTAGGGCTCTCTCCCACTGTCCTCTCCTTGCTCTCTCTTGTGCCTCTGGTCCCGGACCTCTTCACGTGTTCCTGAAAGTGGTCCCAACTGCACCCGAGCCCAGGCCCAAGGTCACCCCCCCCCCTCCCGGACTGGGGAGCTCCCTCAAAGGCCCTGGCAGCCTCTGCACCCTCTCACTCGAGCTCTTCCACATGACAACTCCTCCCCAACTGGGCTGATCCTGGGTATTTAAAGAGGCCTGCCCCCCGCCAATCCAGATTGGGGATTGATCAGGGCTCCTTAAACACCCCAGGTGGCTCCACCTACCCTCTCACCACTCTTTTCAGAAAGCACTAGAAGCCTCTGGAAAGAAATGTGAGGTCCTGATGACACCACCTGTGAGTCACCCTGCCCTAACCTGAGCCAGCCCCAGCTCAGAATGAAAACAAATAGGCCTAGCAACCAGCCAGGCCTGCTTAAATTTACCTATCCTCTCTAGCACACTATTAGAGGGTGCTTCAGCTGTATTACTCTAATAGAAGGTTTTAACACCTTTAACCACTTGCCGCCCGCCCTATAACAAATAGACGGTGGCAAAGTGGTTGCATAATCCTGACCGGACGTCATATGACGTGATCAGGATTATGAACCGCTGCGCGCCCCCGGGGGCGCGCATCGCGGCGATCGTTGTTGCGGGGTGTCAGTCTGACACCCGGCAACTACGATCTCGGTAAAGAGTCTCCGACTGAGACTCTTTACCACGTGATCAGCCGTGTCCAATCACGGCTGATCACAGTGTAAATAGGAAAAGCTGGTGATCGGCTTTTCCTCACTTGTGTCTGTCAGACGCGAGTAGAGGAGAGCCGATCGGCTGCTCCTCTGACAGGGGGGGGGTCTGTGCTGATCGATTATCAGCACAGCCCCCCCGAGAATGCCCACACTGGACCACCAGGGATGCCACCAGACCACCAGGGATGCCCAGGACAAGGTATGCCACCCTAGACCACCAGGGATTCCAGTCAGTGCCACAATGGATGCCAATCAGTGCCCATAATGGATGCCAATCAGTGCCCACAATGGGCATCACTGATTGGCATGCATTATTGATTGGCACTGATTGGCATCCATTAGTACAATATATTATAATACAATGCCGCCTATCAGTTCCCATCTGTGCCGCCTATCAGTGCCCATCCATGCCACCTATCAGTGCCCATCCATGCCCACCTGTGCCGCCTACCCATGCCCACCTGTGCCGCCTACCCATGCCCACCTGTGCCGACTAACCCATGCCCACCTGTGCCACCTATCCATGCCCATCCATGCCAATCCGTGCCAGCTATCAGTGCCAATTTGTGCCACCCATCAGTGCCCATCCGTGTCGCCCATCAGTGCCACCCATCAGTGCCGCCTATCAGTGCCACATATCGGTGTCCATCAATGCCACCTCATCAGTGCCACTTCATTGGTGCCACCTCATCGGTGCCCATCAGTGCCGCCTTATCATTGCCCATCAGTGTAACCCCATCAGTGCCCATCAGTGAAGGAGAAAACTTACTTATTTGCAAAGTTTTGAAACTGAAACAAAAAAAATTATTTTTTCAAAATTTTCGGTATTTTTTTATTTGTTTAGCAAAAAATAAAAACCGCAGAGGTGATCAAATACCACCAAAAGAAAGCTCTATTTGTGGGGAAAAAATTATAAAAATTTCATTTGGGTACAGTGTAGCATGACCGCGCAATTGTCATTCAAAGTGCGACAGCGCTGAAAGCTCAAAATTGGTCTGGGCAGGAAGGTGTTTAAGTGCCTGGTATTGAAGTGGTTAAAGTCCCATTATTTTTGTTTGGATATGTGTGCTATTAACACTAGGGGATGTGGTATACAAGACCTGGAATTAACATGGATTGTTTGAGGATTTGCATCAATTAATTTACAGAACATGCCCACAACTTTAAAAAAAAATTTAATTTATTTTTTATTGTGCAACAACAAATAGGACAAAATAACAGAAAAAGTCAATGTGCATAACTACTCACCCCCCTAAAGTCAAAACTTTGTAAAGCCACCTTTTGCAGCTATTTCAGCTCCAACTCGCTTTGGATAAGTATCTATGAGCTTGCCACATCTTACCACTGGGATTTTTGCCCATTCCTCCTTGCAAAACTGCTCCAGCTCCTTCAAGTTGGATGGTTTGTGCTTGTGAACAGCAATCTTTAAGTCTGACCACAGGTTTTCCATTGGGTTGAGGTCTGGGCTTAGACTAGGCCATTCTAACACATTTACATGTTTCCCCTTAAATCACTCAAGTGTTGCTTTAGCAGTGTGTTTGGGGTCATTCTCCTTCTAGAAGGTGAACCTCCATCCTAGGCTCAAATCACACACAGAGTGGTACAGGTTTTGCTCAAGAACATCCCTGCATTTAGCACCATCCATCTTTCCCTCAACTCTGACCAGTTTCCCAGTCCCGACTGCTGAAAAACATCCCCACAGCATGATGCTGCCACCACCATGTTTTACTGTGGGGATGGTGTTCTTTGGGTGATGTGATGTGTTGGGTTTGCGCGAAAAAGTTCAATTTTAGTCTCATCAGACCAGAGCACCTTCTTCCATACATTTTGGGAGTCTCCCACATGCCTTTTCGCAAACTCAAAACGTGCCATTTTGTTTTTTGCTGAAATTAATGGCTTTCTTCTGGCCACTCTGCCATGAAGCCCAACTCTATGGACCGTACGGGTTATTGTCATCCTATGTACAGATACTCCAGTCTCTGCTGTGGAACTCTGCAGCTCCTCCAGGGTTACCTTAGATCTCTGTGCTGCCTCTCTGATTAATGCCCTCCTTCCCCGGTCCATGAGTTTTGGTGTGCGACCGTCTCTTGGCAGGTTTGCTGTTGTGCCATGTTCTTTCCATTTGATTATGATAGATTTGATGGTGCTCCTAGGGATCATCAAAGATTTGGATATTTTTTTTATAACCTAACCCTGACTTGTACTTCTCAACAACATTGTCACTTACTAGTTTGGAGAGTTCCTTGGTCTTCATGGCAGTGTTTGGTTAGTGGTGCCTCTTGCTTAGGTGTTGCAGCCTCTGGGGCCTTTCAAAAAGGTGTGCATGTGTAATGACAGGTAATATGACACAAAGGCCGCGTACACACGGGCGGATTGTCTGCCCAACTAAGTTCGTCAGACAATCCGACAGACAGTCCGTCCAACATTTGAATGAACGGACTTGACCACACACGATGAACAGACAGTCCGCTGAAAGCTTGCGCGATGACGTGTACAGCACGTACGACGGGACTAGAAAAACGACGTCCAATACACTGCAATGCAACCTTCGGCCGTGTAAATCCTTTCTGAGCATGTGCCATACTTAGTCCATCCAACTTGCCTACACACGAGCGGACTGTCCGCTGAAACCAAGTTTGGACGAACAAAACCAAGTTTGGACGGACAAAATTACGGAAATTCCGAAAGACTTAGTCCGTCAGACTGTCCGCTGAAAAGGTCCGCTGAAGCCCACACACGAGCGGATTGTCCGCTGAAACACGGTTCAGCGGACTAAGTTGGGCAGACAATCCGCCCGTGTGTACGCGGCCTTAGATTGCATACAGGTGGACATCATTTCACTAATTATGTGACTTCTGAAGATAATTGGTTGCACCAGAGCTTTTTATGGGTTTCATAAGAAAGGGGGAGAATACACATGCACATGTCAATTATCAGTTTCTAATTTCTGAAAAAAAGGTTATGCATATATTTTTTCAAATGTTACTTTACCAACTTAGACTATTGTGTTCTGATCCATCACATATAATTCAGATTAAAAATAAACATTTAACTAAAGGCTGTAATGTAACAAAATAGGCAAAAAGCCAAGGGGGGTGAATACTTTTGCAAGGCACTGTAGACAGTAATTATAAAAATATATAATGTTTTATCTAAATAAGCAATATTATAAAACCAATGCATACAATACAACCATATCCATTGTTGTATGAAACCCCCTTATTGGCAATATTGAACACTGTATCCACATTTAAAATTTGACATGCTTCGCCATATGGCTTCTTCAGGAAAAAAAACTTGGAGTTTAGTCTACTAAAAGTATGGGCATACGCATTAATCAACTTCATCATGAAAAAGAGAACAAAAACAAAAATTAGCAAAATATATATACAAAAGGGATGGTATACAGACTATAAGATAAATGCATATGGCTGCAGTCAGACACATGGTGAAAATCCCCAAATGTTGGTTCCTACCTCATTGACTGAGCGTGGGAGCCAAATTGAAATAAAAAAATGAATAAGGAGTGAGATCCAGTGATGCCATGCATCCAATCAGCCACAGCCGGCCAAATATGTTGGGTCTCCTGTAGCGAGGGGTATGGGTGAATAGAGCAGAGTACAGCTCAGAATATAATCTGTCAAACCAAACATAAGATATTCTTGTGAGCTCTCTTTAACTCATCCCAATATGAATGGTAGAGACAAAGAGGAAACAATGAAAAATTATGACACCACTTGTGAGTCACTCAGCCCTACCCTGAGCCACTCCCAGCCCAGAATGAAAACAAATAGGCGTAGCAACCAGCCAGGCCTGCTTAAATTTACCTATCCTCTCTAGCACATTACTAGAGGGTGCTACAGCTGTATTAGTCTGATAGAAGGTTTCAACACCTTTGAAGTCCCATTCTTTTTGTTTGGATATTTTTGATATTAACACTAGGGGATGTGGTGTTGACGTTATCAACTGAACTCATTCATATATATGCAAAAATAAATATATGTTGCCCCTAGCCCACTGTTATCTATTCCCACGCCAGCTAAAAGTTTGTATACCAAATAAGTGCATCGCAACTAAAACAATTTATTCAAACAATCAATTTGAAATTCACACTTTGATAAAGTTACAAGTCAGAAGAAGAAACGCATCAAAGGTGGAGCCACGTGATGTCATCACATCTGGAACCGGAAGTAGGCCGAAATCATGCACATACACTGAGGCTGATATTATTCTTTAAGGGGGAAATGCTCTGCTGGTAATTCTGTGTGCATTTGATGGAAGGGCACTGATTTTGTGAGTGTTGTATGAGGGCTTGCAATAAAGGAATGTAATATTTGAGACATACTACACTATGAAGCCATCTGTTCTTATTGGTGACTGTTGCTGGAGAGAGTGCTAACCAGAGGAGAAAGACTGATGACTATTTTTTGATAAATCTGGAGAAAATCTTGCGTGCACAGCTGGAGGTGGTGGACACAGTATTGCTGCATGGAAGGAGAAACCTTGCACAATGTTTTGATCCAATAGGACGTTCTAAATTTATGTTGATATGGATATTTGAAATAATTCACATAAACACTATTTTGAGGTGTGGTATTATGATAAAAGATCCCCTTTGGGATAAAAAAAAAGATATCCAGGAGGTGGCATGATTGCTTACTGACTGATTGTTAGCCGCTGCTCCAATGCCCTTTGAAAAGTGGTCCACCAAGGATCCTTTTTGTGTGGGTGGTGATCATGGCCACCAATGTGAAAAAGCCCTTACAGTTGCTAGAAAAATACAATTTAAGCTGGCCATGCATGGATGAAAATTTGATCCATGTATATTAGGGACACTGGTTGTACAGAAATCAATCTACCAAATGACTTCTGTACAACCATCCTATCAGATAAATGATGCTCGATCAGCACTAGAGATGTCAAAATGTGTTTAGTTTCATTTTGGAGTTAATCGTTACGTTAACCATTTAATTTTTCTTAATTTTTTTTATTTCAGACCAATTCGTTTTCAGGATTCACTATGTATATTTGGATTCATTTTGTTTATTTGGATATTGGAATTATTTTCATAGTTTTGTTGTTCAAAATAGATTCGGACATTATTTTGGATGATTGGCTATATTAGTTTTAACGTGTTCAATCGTTATTTTAGGAGATTGCTTATGCACTCTGTTTGGGTTGGATGCAGGTGGATCCTTCAGAATCTCCAAATTATAATATAGTGAATGGAATGAAATTAATTTTGAATTCCTTTGTTATGGTATGATTCGGGAATTCTGATGGATCCACCTCCAACCAACTTAAACACAAGTAGGATTCATCTTATTCCACCTTTATATCTTACTGAATTTATTGCAATATTTTTCCATTTCATATGTAGTGCATTTTTTATAATACTGATGTAGCACTAACCCCCGAAGGAGCTGCTGGTTATTTTTGGGCTTACCGTTACCTTTCGTTCTCCTTGTTTCACGTCTAGGGGATGTCCCGTGGTAGATGGCCCAGTAACTTGAGACTGACAATAGATCCACTTGAATGGATATAATTTGCAAAAACTCAAACCATTGAACAGTCTTTCAACTTTGGATCAGAGGGTTGGAAAGGAAAGTTCAGGTACTCTCAATGTCAAAGTCCAAAAAACGTTAAAGAACTTGCTTACTTTAACTGCATCCAGAGAATAGCCATTCGCAGCTGGATGAACACCCAGATTGGACAGTCCCTCTCTCACAAACCCTAGCAGCCAACCAGGTGTTTACTCAGGAACAAAGTCTTTATCACCGACGTTGTTGCAGAACACGTAGGGAAACTAAAGCTGTAGAACACTTGTAGGATACCTGGATCTTTCAGCCCACTTGGTGATATCCACAAGACCAGATTCTCTCAGTTACTTCAGCCCTTCCAGGCTCTTGTTAAGAAAACCAACCCGTACGTGGTATTCTTCTAAAGAGTCCTCCGCTGGAATGCTTGAAGTTCAATGGGTCTCTCCCGAACCGGAGACAGGATCATGTAATCAGCACAGCATACTGGACCGGAACCCCTAACCACGTGACGTCCGCCTCTTAACCTCCCTGGCAGTGATCCTGAGTCTGGCTCGGGTTGGGATTTTAGTTCCAAGAGCGGTAACCCAGAGCCAGACTCGGGATCACATCGCTGGATACAGGGAGGACACAGGGAGAGTTACTTACCTTGTCCCCTGGATCCAGCGATGTTCTCCGCGCTGTGTGATCAAGCTGTCCTCCGCTCGATTCACACAGTGCCCGAATGCCGCCAATCTCCGTTCCCTGCGACGTTACGGTGCACGGGAGCGGAGATCGGCACCAAATTCAAAAAAGTAAAAAGACACAAAACACACGTACTGTATAAAAAAATTACACACCCCCTTTGTCCCTAGTGGTCTGTGCAGTACCCTGCATGCACTTTTATATTATAAATACTGTTTTTTCTGACTGAAATTTGGAGATTGTCCATAGCAACCAGAAAGTGTCCCTTTTTCTGTGTTTTTGCATTTGATTACATTATTGAATAATTTTTATTATTATTTATTATATTATAAACTTTATCATACCTGGGATGTCTGCTAGACTCTGGTTTGAACAGATTTAAGAGAGTTATTCCTAAGAATTACAGGACTACAATATAAAAAACGCCAAATTTCCATGCAAAATAATTGTACCGCTTTCAGCACCTAAAACCAGAACTAATCATACCGCCAGGGAGGTTAAATACCCTCTCCCAGAGGGCATAGCGAGAGGGCCACTCCCACTGACCTGACTCAGAGAGAGAGTAAATTAAACGCCCAACCAGACCATAGTTCCACGCCTGCTACCAGAGACAGTGCCCCCCTGTGGCCAGGCTGAACATCTCACAGCCCAGTCAGACTGACACAGAAGTAAAATTTAGGCAAATAGACCCAAACCAAACTGTAGTTTGGGTAAAGTTAAATTTTGAAAAACACATAGCGCATGCTCTTCAGGAGCCTGGCGCTACACTGAAAAATGTTAATGTAACATAAAAACAAGATAGATCCAAATCAATTTGGATCATTATTATGCCGTTACGTTATTTCAGATGCTTCAAACATTATCAAAATGTCTGAATGAAACAAATGAGTTTGATTACATTGTTTCATTATAATTTATTCAGATTAGTTAAAATTCGTTACTATTGTGAATAATGAAAATTTTGTCAAAATTTTGATTAGCAAGGAAACAAATTGCACATGTCTAATCAGCGCTGCCAGCTATAGCTGAAGTTTATAGGGAAGTCTCTCCACCATCAGAACACAATGGGGTTCATTTACTAAACCTGGAGAGTGCAATATCTGGTGCAGTTCTGTATAGAAGCCAATCAGCTTCCAGGTTTTATTGCCATAGCTAAATTGAATAAGATGAAATTAGAAGCTGATGGGCTACCATGCACAGCTGCACCAGATTCTGAGTGTGTCAGTTTTAGTATATCTACCCCATAAACTCAGCATGAGTGATTCCACCATCCACCTTGAGTGTGTGAATAGGGGAATCGGGTCACTTTTTTTCTCAACAGGTTGGTTGAGAGAAACAGACCCATCTATGGTCAGCTTGAGACTGGGACATAATGCACAATGACAAACATTGACATCAGTGCCTTGTGAACTGCCAACCATCAACAATTTCCTTCAAGTTCTACATGTTATCTTTCCAGTACCTGCACTGTTTTGCAATTTAAGTTCCAGCAGGTTCCTCTATGCTTTTGGAGCATTGAGTTGAAACTATGAATACTAACTTGACTCCAGGTGCCATTGCAGCATACAGGATTAGGTCTGGTGAATTAAGCAGCTCAGGGTAGAGAAAGGTCATCGTCAGCGTGAAAAGTGATGTCCTCCAGGAGAAGCTTGAGAAAGAAAATCAGACTTCAAAGGTAAAAAGAAAAATGGAAAGGAAGGAGCTGGTAGGTGACAGATGAATCGCAGCCACCTGTTTCTTCATTTAGAAGAAACATATGATGGAGGTAGAGCAGCACATGATAGCAGCAATATGGAGAGTAGAGGAAGACTTTCTCATCACCCACACTCCAAAGTAATGGAAGCAGTGAAGGAACCATGCTTAAAGGGAGACTAGAATAGTTTTCTGTTAATTCTAAAAAAAAATTTTTTTTAATTCAGGTATCATTTATTCTCATTTGTTACCTTGAAGGGCAAAGCCCATCCCACCTCTACCTTTTCCATCAACTTATCCCCCCTTTTGTATCACTTGCCCCTTCTGTTTAGATTATAAGCTCACACGGGCCCTCCTAGCTCTCATGTCACATTGTATTGTAATTTTGTATTTTGTAAAGCATTGTGCTAACTGTTGGGGTTGTATAAGCACTGCTTATGCTTAGTAATAATAATAAAAAATAGTAGCTTTTGCGGCAATACTCTCATCCAATCCAAATCTGCCTTCATCAGTAACTACGTTCTTTCATTAGATGTCCTATGTCTTCTGGGTTGACTAGCTGGAGTCTTGGTGCCCAACAAACAAAAATGAGCTACATGCGGCCCTCCAGCAATTAGTGTTTGACCCACTGTGCTCCAATCTTTTAAGAACCAGTACACTTTTTTTTTTTTTTTTTACTCACCTCTAAATGGCTGTTGCTAGGGGGTAGTAGTCTGCCTCCTTCAGTGCCTGGGCTGGTGACATCACTTCCCCACAGGAAGGGCTCAGCTCTGCCTCCTCCCTCTTGTCAATCATCTGGGACACGTGACAGGTCCCAGATGACTGCGCAGCCAATCACGGCATGCAGCACCGCTCGCACATGCGCAGTGAGTGTCTCGCTGTGAAGCCACAGCCGGGTGCCCACAGTTACAATGCCGGTGCCGCCGAATGGAGGGGGAGACTAGCGGGGCTTCGATCCCTCGCATCGCTGGACCCTGGGACAGGTAAGTGTCCATTTTATTAAAAGTCAGCAGCTACAGTATTTGTAGCTGCTGATTTAAAAAAATTTTTTTTTAGAATGGGAAATCTTCTTTAATCAGGTGACGGGTATCATATTGTCAAGCACTTGATCTACGCTCCATATTGCACTTGAGATCCTCCTCACAGGATTTTGACTACACACAAACTTTTGATATCAGCTCAGTTTTTTTTTTTTTTTTGCACTTATATTGTACTTTAAATGCACTTCTGTGCATTTCCATATACTGTATGCTTATTTTATTGCACATTAATTGCATAGAGTTGCACATTTGCATTGTTTCATATGTTTTTGGTTGTTTGTACTATTGCCCATTTATTGCACTGAACTGCACATTTGCACTTTATTAACACATGTTATTCATACATGGGGTTTTTTAGTACATAACCTAGTGCTGCACTTTTCATATTTGCCTTGTTGTTTGGTGCCCAAAATCCAGGTTATAGTGTTCAGCTGCAGGTCACATTTCATTATTTAATATCATTCATTCTTTATTCACTAAACGCAGATATTACTTTATACTTATTCATTAAAATAATACCTGGTGATCCTTACATGAAGGTCTTTGTTAAGGTACTGCTTGATGTACACTATCATTGTCTCCCACCTGTACTACTACATCGTCACTTGGTCGTATTCTACACAGGAAGAGCAAGAGTGTGATCAGGGCAGCTAAAATAGACACATTGGGAAGTAGAGTAGAAAAAAAAATGAATACAATAATAGAAAAAAGGCAAGGTTGGAATATATTTATCAGCAAAGAGGTACTTACCGAGGCCAAGATGCAGAGAGCGGTGGCTGTTGCGACTCAGCACACACCACCCCTGGAGGTGATAGTCCTTGTACACACGGTCGGAGATTCCATCGGAATGTGTCCGATCGGAGCGTTTTGTCGGATATTCCGACTGTGTGTGGTATGCATCGGACTGTTTCCGTCGGACCAAATTTTCCAACTTGCCGGAAATATTTTCCGACAAACTGCTCCGATCGGACATACTCCGATCATGTGTAGAGAATTCCGATCGGACAAAGTGCCACGCATGCTCAGATCAAATTCCTACATCAAAGCTATTGGCTACTAGCCTGAATGTAGTCCCATCGTAACGAAATTACGTCATCACGTTCTGAAAGATCGGATTTTCCGTCAACTTTTTTCGACCGTGTGTATGCAACAGTTTCGGACAAGATCCGTCGGACAAAATCAGACGGATTTGGTTGTCGGAATGTCCGACCGTGTGTACAAGGGCATACAGGGAGTGGGTTGCACCAAGAGGCACAAGCCTCCAGTGGGATACCTGACTTGTGTGAAGGTCTGGAAGAGGGCTTGTGCAGGATGGACCGGACCAGAAGGTAAGTAGCAAGCAAGTCTGTAAAACAGGTAAGAAAAGTGCAGAAACAGGCCGAGGATCAAACACAAGTAATCAGTCCAGGAGCCAGCAAGGCTGAGTGCAGAGGATAATCCAGAGGCAGGCCGAGGGTCAAACACAGGTATCAGTCCGGGAGCCAGCAAGGCTGAGTGCAGCAGACAGAGTATAATCCAGAGGCAGGCCGAGGGTCAAACACAGGTATCAGTCTGAGAGCCAGCAAGGCTAAGTGCAGCAGACAAAGGTTAATCCAGAGGCAGGCCAAGGGTCAAACACAGGTATCAGTCTGATAGGCAGCAAGGCTAAGGCCGCGTACACACGCGGGGACTGTTCGCCCAACTTTGTCCGTCAAACAGTTTCGGCAAACAGTCCGCTCAAAATTAGCATGGACGGACATGGCCACACACGACGAACGAACAGTTTGCTGAAACCGTGCGCGATGACGTGAACGGCACGTACGACGGGACGAAAAATACGACGTCCTATACACTGCATTATAACTTTCGGCATGTAAATCCTTTCTGAGCATGCGCGGAACTTAGTTTGACAAACAAGCCTACACACGAGGGGACTGTTCGCTGAAACTTTGTTTCAGCGGACAGTTTTTCGGAATTTCCGAAAAACCTTGTTCAGCGGACTGTTCGCTGAAACTGTCCGCTGAAAGCCCACACACGAGCGGACTGTTTGCCGAAACACTGTTCAGCGGACAAAGTTGGGCGAACAGTCCCCGCGTGTGTACGCGGCCTAAGAGTAGGAAGTCCGTTAAACAAGCCAGAGGTCAGGTCAGGAGAGAATCAGCGTAGTCTTCAGGCAATCTGGGTCACAACAGGAAGTGGCAAACAGGAACAGGAAGCAGAGGAACACAGGTGAGCTGAGACAAACCAGCAACTTGTCTGTGTGCTAAGGATCCTTTTATAGGCTGGTCAGGGAATTCACGTTATGTGTGTGCTTGTGTGCACTCTCAGTAGGGCCACGAATGTGCGTGTGCCGGAGCGCCGATCCATGGTGAATTTGTGTGCGTCTTTGCGCAGGAAGATGGTGAGTTTGATCCAAATTACTTCCCTGATAGTGCCCCCCCCCAAGGGGTGGCCTCCAGACGCCCAAGCTGGCCATCAACTGCGGATGTTCCTGATGAAAAGCTCTAATCAATCTTGGAGCATGAAGATTACCAGAAGGTTCCCAGGAGTTGTCTTCTGATGGGTACCCTTTCCATTTTCCTGGGTACTGAAGTTGTCTGCCTGACTTTCTGCAGCTAAGTATGGCTTCCACTTCAAATTCGTCCTCCCCATCTATTACAACTGGAGGTGGGGGGGGCTCCTCTCTTCCGGGAAATGGACTAGGAACCACTGGTTTTAAGAGAGATAGAAAGACAGGATGTATTCTGTATGATCTGGGTAAGTCTAACTCGAAGGCCACATGATTCACCATTCTCTTGATTGTGAATGGGCCTATGAACCTAGGACCTAACTTACGTGAAGGGCAGGGTAGTTTGAGATGAGTAGAGGCTAGCCAGACCTTCTCACCAATTCCAAAAGCTGGATTCTCCTTTCTCCCTTTGTCGTAGTACTTCCTGTAGTCGTCTTGAGCTCTTCGCATGGTTTCTCGAATCTTTTGAAAATTTGATTGGATAGAGACTATCCAATCCTGAACAGCAGGGACTGACATTTCAGGGATGGAGTTGGGGAGGAAGGAGGGATGGAATCCAAAATTCGACCAAAACGGTGTTTGGTTAGTAGCCGTGTGTACAGAATTGTTGTATGCAAATTCTGCATAAGACAGGAGGGAAGACCAGTCATCCCGGGAGCTGGAACAGAAACAGCAGAGATATTGTTCTAGAGATTGATTTGGCCTTTCTGTCTGACCGTTGCTCTGAGGATGGTATGCTGATGAGAGACAGACCTTGATTTCCAGGGCCTTACAGAGTTCTTTCCAGAATTTAGAAGTAAACTGAGCGCCCCTATCTGAGACGATACTGTTAGGTACTCAGTGGAGTCTGACTATTTCCTTAATAAAGGTATTGGCAGTGTCCAAGGCAGAGGGAGTACCAATCATGGGCAAGAAGTGGGCCATTTTTGAAAGACGGTCAACCACGACCAGGATGGTGGTGAATCCTTCTGAGGGTGGCAGGTCCACAATAAAGTCCATAGAGACGTCTGCCCATGGCCATTCAGGGATAAGTAGGGGTCTCAGTAATCCCCAAGGTTTGGCTTTAAATGCTTTGTTGCGTTGGCACGGAATGCATGAGGAGACAAATTTCTGACAGTCCCGCCTCGAACCAGGCCACCAGAAGGAACGGGAAATCAATTCTGACGTCTTCCGTATTCCGAAGAGGCCGGCCAACTTGTGGTCATGAAAAGTTTTTCAGATTGCTGGCCTTACTTCCTGAGGGACAAAGATCTTATCCTGTGCCCAAAGTAGATCATTACGTTTCTTCAAGGAAGACACTACGGGATCGGTACAGTGGCTTGAGGCTGTTTTAATGGCGGTTGCCAGGTCGGATTGTGTAAGCAGGAGGAAATTTTGCGGTGACAGAATGGTGCTTGGCTCGGTAAACTGGGGGGATTCAGGGAACATCCGGGAGAGTGCATCCGCTTTGCCATTTTTGGACCCAGGACGGTAGGAAATGTGGAAGTTGAACCTAGAAAAAAAAGTGCCCAACGGGCTTGTCGTTGTCTAAAGCGCTTGACTGTTCTGAGATATTCTAGGTTCTTGTGGTCCGTAAAAATTGTAATAGGATGAGTTGCGCCCTCTAAGAAATACCTCTATTCTTCTAAGGCAAACTTAATGGCCAATAGCTCTCGGTCACCGACATCATATTTCTTTTCTGGAGGATTTGGCTTTCGGGAGCCAAAAGCTACTGGATGCAAAAGGGCCTTGGCTCCCCGTCTTTGTGAAAGAATGGCTCCAGTGGCGGTTTCAGAAGCGTCAACTTCCAACACGAATGGCAAAAGTCGGTCTGGATGCTGTAGAATGGGTGCTGAAGTGAACAAAGATTTCAGTTTAATGAAGACTTCCTGAGCTTCCTGGGACCACTGGAAGCAACCATGTTGATGGGTCAGCTGCGTAATCGGAGAAACAATGAATGAGAAGCCGGCAATGAATCTTCAATAGAAGTTAGCAAAGCCTATGGAGCTTTGCACAGCTTTTTTGTCCCCTGGAGCGGGCCAATCAAGAATCACCTTGACCTTTTGGGGGTCCATGGAGATCCCCTGAGTGGAAATTATGAATCCGAGAAATTGGACAACGGTCTTCTCGAATTCGCATTTTTCTTCCTTAAGGTATAGTTTATGTTTCCTGAGAATGGTAAGGACCTTTCTTACATGGTCTCGGTGTAGTTCGATGGTGGCAGAAAAAATGAGAATGTCGTCTAAATATACGACTACAAAGTCGTCAAGGTAGTCTCTGAAAATGTCATTCACCAGGTGTTGAAAGGTGGCCGGGGCATTGCACAGACCGATGGGCATTATTAAATACTCAAAATGCCCAAACCTGGATCTGAAGGCTGTTTTCCATTCGTCATTGGTACGAATCCAGACAAGGTTATAAGCAGGTCAAGTTTGGAGAAGATCTTGGCAGTCCGGAAGCGCTGAAATAGTTCTGGGATGAGCGGGAGCGGGTATCGGTTATTTTATTGAGTTCTCTATAATCTATGCAGGGTCTGAGCAAGCCATCTTTTTTTCTCAACAAAGAAAATACCCGCCCCGGCTGGAGATGAAGAGGGCCGAATTAAGCCTTTTTCCAGGTTCTCATCGATGTAGGCTTTGAGAGCCTTTAGTTCAGTCTCGGATAGAGGGAATATGCGCCCGAAAGGAATTTCAGATCCTGGTAACAATTCGATGGGGCAGTCGTAAGACCGATGAGGTGGTAGACAATCAGCCTTCTTATCAAAAACATCCTTAAACTCAAGATATACTGGAGGGACATGCTGAAGACTGTCGGATGCAGGAACGACAAGTAGCTGGAACTGGAGGAAAACAGTGTTGAGAACAGTAAGAGGATGTAAAGGAGATCTTCTTCTTGCCCGAGTTAACTTGGGGGTCATGGGCCTGCTACCAAGGGAGTCCTAAAATAATAGGGAACATGGGAGAAGAAATCAAATCAAAGCGTAGGAACTCCTGGTGGCCCGAGTCCGTGATGGTGAGAATCGGCTGGGTCTCTTGTGTAACTGGTCTGGAGCAAGGTAAAGACCCATTAGCCAAGTAGACAAGATGATTTTGTTTTTTGTCTTGGAGAGGGATGTGAAGTTTTTGAGTCACAGAGATGTCCAGGAAACAATTGCATGCTCCGGAGTCAATTACGGCCGGTAGTTGAATCCTCTCTTTCACCAGCTGCAGAGAAACAGAAAAAGTATCATAAGACTGGGTGAGGTTCGAGGCTTGATAGTTCATAACAAATTGCAGAGGTGGATTACAGGGTCTCACTGGGCAGTTGCGAAGGTAATGGCCAACCCCTCCGTAGTACAGACATAGGTTGGCCTGTCGTCTTCGTTGCCTTTCACCAGGGTGAGACGAGGGCGAACAAGTCCTAGCTGCATGGGCTCCCCTTCCGTGGCCAAGGGGCCGGCAGGGACTGGAATTGGAGGGTAAGGAGTGGTCAACTTGGGGAGCATCCAGCTGGGCGGAGGGGTCGGAAGGCGCACAGAGCGCCGCTCTCGCATGCGCCTGTCCAGCTTGGTGGCTAATTGAATCAGGTCCTCTAAAGAGGCGGGGGTCTCCACTCTAGCTAATTCATCCTTCAAGGTTTCGGAAAGGCCTTGTCGGTATTGGTACCTGAGGGCGGCCTCAATCCAGCCGGTGTCAGCTGACCATTTACGGAACTCGACAGTATAGTCCTCCACTGGTCCCTTTCCTTGTGTTAAGGTGTGCAGAGTGGCTTCAGCTCTAGCAGTACATTGTGGGTCATCATATAACTGACCCATGGAGTTAAAGAAGGTTTCCAAAGAGGACTTCTTTGTTCCATAAGGCTATGTGCCCAAACCAGCAACTTGTCTGTGTGCTAAGGATCCTTTTATAGGCTGGTCAGGGAATTCACGTTATGCGTGTGCTTGTGCGCAGTCCTCTCAGCAGGGCCGCGAATATGCGTGCGCCGGAGCGCCGATCCATGGCGAATTTGTGTGCGTCTTTGCACAGGGAGATGGTGAGTTTGATCCAAATTACTTCCTTGATAATATTAGCCCCATAAAACATGAACAGGGAAAGTTGGTCACTAGTGACAGGGAGAAGGCAACTACGGTATATTAAATACATTCTGTAAGTCAGTTTATACAATGAAAAAGGAGGGATAAATTAAAAAAGACAGTAAGGTTAAAAACATTATATCGATTGTAATTCTGCGGCTGGCAGAAACTAGTGTTTGAATAAGACTAGAATATTTTATTGTGAACAAATTCCCAGGACCAGATGGCTTACACCTGAGAGTTCTCAAAGAACTTAGCCATGTTATAACCAGACTATTCTTCCTAATTTCTAAGAACAGCTTACTGACTAAAATGATACCAGCTTATTGGCGAAAAGCAACGTGGTACCAATAATCAAAAAAGGGCCAAGATATATACCTGGAAACTAAAAATCTGTCAATAGTACTGTATGTAAACAATTGGAAGGAATAATAAGGGACTGTATTCAAGAATTTGCTGATAAAAATAGTATCATTATTAGTAACCAACATGGATTTGTGAAGAACAGTTCTTGCCAGACCAACCTTTTAGAATTCTATACGGAGGTGAGCTGTGATTTGGACAGAGGAAGGCCTGTGGACATCTCAATTTTGCTAAGGCATTTGATGTATTATCCCACAAAAGATTCATTTACAAATGAAGATCTTTTGGCATTGATGATATTGCATGTACCTGGATAGAAAATTGGTTGCAGGAGTGCATCCAGAAGGTGGTGATTAATAGCATATTTTCTGAATAGTCTGTAGTTGTGAGTAGGGCGCTTCAGGGCTCTGTCCTGGGGCCAATTCTGTTTAACTTGTTCATAAATGATATAGAGGTTGGAATAAATAGTTCAATCTCAGTGTTCGCTGACAAAACCAAACTAAGCTAACTTCTCAAAAGGATATAGCAACTTTACAAGAAGACCTAGTTAAAAATAGAGAAGTGGGCAGTTACAGTATATGGCAGATGAATCTCAATGTAGGAAAATGTACAGTAATGCACTTGGAGGCTAAACAATATGCATGTAAGTTACACATTACAGGGAGAACCTCTAGGGGGAATTGAGGTTGGATGGAAAAAGACCCGGGGGCCTAGTAGATGACAGATTTAGCAACAGCATGCAATGCAAGCTTCAGAAAGCAAGTCCAGCAGGCTATTAGCAAGCAATAAAATAGGGTATTTACTCAAGAGATTAAATTATAATTCTATCACTTTACAAAACTGTGGTTCGGCACATCTTGAGTATATCATCCAGTTCTGGTACTTAAATTGCAGAAAGGATTTTCTTGAACTGGAGAGATTCCAGAGAAGGGTAACAGAGCCAATAAGAGGGTTGGAGGACCTCACTTATGAGGAACATTACAGACATTAAACATATTCTCCCTGGACAGATGATATGATACCATTATACAAATACTCAATTCAAGTGGTGATGGTAACTTAAAAACACTTAAAGCTGAAGGTAGAAGTGTTTTTACCCACGGTTTTGGTGTGAGTTAACTTTTCCTCTATAATGTCCTGCGGTTTTGGTGCACTGTCAGAAAACATACCAAAGCCACAGGACATAATAGAAGTCTATGGGAAAGTGCCGCTATCACTCATGAAAACCACAGGTGTACTGTGCTGAGTTCAGCCCAGAGAACCAAAGCTTTGAAGCCCCTCAGCACTGGACAATCAGTGCCTGGAAGGTGACTGGGAACCCTTCACAGAAGGATCTACGACATTCAGGACATCCTTCATTACAGGTAACTAAAGGCCCATACACACGATCAGACTTTTTGAAAACAAACATGCAAATTAGCTGTTTTGGAGCAACATCCGACCGTGTGTACGCTCCATCGGACAAACTTTTTGGGTTTTCATCTGACTTTTGTTGGCTGTGCGAACGGACAAACTTTCTGGCAACAAAAGTCCGATGGAGCAAAGTCTGATTGTGTGTACAGAAAACCATAGGACTTTTGTACAAAGTACAAACGGGCATGCTCAGAACCAATGCAAAAGATCAGACAACAATACAGAAGTTGACCAAAGGTGGCGGTAAAGAGCAGAAAAACCACATGATTTGGTGAAAGTTGGCTGAAAAAGTCCTGCTGTGTGTATGCAATACAAGTTCAGGGCCGACGCCCTTTGTACAAAAATCCAAGGGAAAGTTTGTACAAAGTCCTATCGTGTGTATGAGGCTTTAGGAAAACTTAAGGCCCGTACACACGGTCAGACTTTTTGACAACAAACATGCAAATTAGCTGTTTTGGAGCAACATCCGACTGTGTGTACGCTCCACCGGACAAACTTTTTCTGTTTTCATCTGACTTTTGTTGGCTGTGCGAACGGACAAACTTTCTGGCAACAAAAGTCCGATGGAGCAAAGTCCGACCGTGTGTACGCAAAAGCATCAGACTTTTGTACAAGGTACAAACACGCATGCTCAGAACCAATGAAAAAGATCAGACTACAATACAGAAGTTGACCAAAAGGTGGCGCTGGAGTCATTGAATGTCCTCTTTTGAAGTGGCGTCAGTACGTTGTGACGTCACTACATTCGTGTTTGTTGTCAAAAAGTCCGACCGTGTGTATGCAATACAAACTTGTGGACCACGCCCTTTGTACAAAAGTCCACGGAAAAGTTTGTACAAAGTCCGACCGTGTGTATGAGGCTTTAGACCCACCACAAAGTATACTCACAGTAACTTGTGGCAGATGTTTCAAGAGTATCAAGAGGACAAAGCACACTAGTGTTCCATTAAGACAGCTTTTATCTAATAACCAGCAAATACTGTGACAATGTTCTTGAAGTTAATTTCTTTACAGAACGTATAGTCAACAGTAGACTTGGGTTTAGGACAGGTACAGTTTTCATACACAGCAGATTTTACAAAGCATGTTCTTCTTAAGCTCCTGGAAGACTGTTGTGTTCTGTTTGCAGCAGAAACCCATTCAACTATTGAACACCTCTCTGAAAGGATAACTTGTATCTTTACCCTGGTATCTTACCCTGGTATCTTCAGGCTTCTTGGCCAAGCAGTTCTCCCAAATCTCCAACCCGCTCCTAGTTGAGGGGTAAGACATAACTGTCCCCAGGGCTTTTTTTCTCAACGAATAGGTGCAGGAACTACTCCCTTCTGAGCCACCCTTCATCTCTGCCCCCTACCCACCTCTGAGCAGTGTCCCTTGGTTCCACCCCCTACCCACCTCCCAGTATTGCCCATTTTAGAGAATACAGAACCAAGTATCATTTTCTGCTACTAATTTGTATGGAATTTGTTAATGATAACAAGAAAGATGGTAAAAAAATCCACTGCAGTGAGACAAAATAGACCCCACCCCAGCAGCAGTAGACCCCTCAGCAACACTAGATCCCCACACAATAATAGACCCGCAGCAACAATGGACTCCCCAAAACAAAATATCACCCCAACAACAATAGACCCCCAGCAGCAACAACAGATCTCCCAGCAGCAAGCTTCAATAGACTCTCCAGCAGCCAGCAAAAATAGATCTCTCTCTCAACAGTAGATCTCTCCCAGCAACAATTGACCCCCCCAGTAACATAAGCCCCCCACCAACAATAGACCTACCCAGCAACAATTGCCCCCCCCATACAAAATTATATCCCCAATGCAGCCAGCATCAATAGACCCTCCAGCACACTTCAGCACTCCTTGCCTTTGCATACATTCAGTGCTGGCTTTCCCCCACATTCCCACTGAAATAAGCCTCAGCTGTCCCTAATAAATAGGATTCCGTACCTCCCTAATTACATTTCCTCCAAATGGGGCCCTTGGTTAGACAGTACATGCTATTGATATCTTTTTGGCCTTTTGGATAAGAGTGTAGTATCTGTTCTTATCAGCGTCCAGTAGAGGTGCTGCACCGCTTTTCTGGCATTTTGGTAGGAATAGCTGGCTGTATAGTGTCTCCGCTGGTATGATGAAGGCTTTGAAGGCTAGTATCAGCTTAAACAAAAATTCCTCTGGGAAAACTGGAGGGCCCCAATGCCTTCTGATTTCAATGGGTTTATCTTGTCTGGCCAAGGGCTAGGAAGGCAAAAAATCTGTGGTGCTGTGTCCCGTAGGAGCTGGGTGTTCTTATTATCACTTGGGCATAGGAAATCCACTGGGAGATTCAAGCACATCACCATGGCACTAATGCTTTTTCTTCACTATGCTACCAGGACTCAGGGCCTAGCCTAGCACCTGCACCAGCACTATTTAATTTATTTTTTCTTTGTCACTGCACTTTTATCTAAGTTTTGTTTTCTCACTAGGATGAAGGTTGTGGCTCCTTAGGCCTACCCTTAAGTCTAGGGGGAAGATATGTGGTCATTAGGTTCATTCCTCCCTTGAACTGGGAAAAGGGAGGAAGTCCGCTCTTTGAGAGCGCCCCTCACTTAGTAGTTGGCTTTGGGTGACTTTGAGGAAAGGGGTCCACCAGGCCTTATTTGGCTAGTTGGACCAAGTTAAGCCTTCCGCTGGCAGGAGTCTTGTGCCCCAGGGGGTATGGGTAAGGTCCTACTTCTCCGGGGGGGGGGGGGGGGGGACAAGAGGATCATCTTTAAATGCACTTTTTTGTGCGTGTTTTTGCATTTCACCGAATATTTAATAAAAAATTTAAATAAAACTTGCTATTTATTGTGCTTTCCAAATATATCCTATGAACCCTTGTGAAAACTCTTTGCCAAATCCAGACACAGGCTCTCTCAAGATGGTGCCCAGAGCCCATGGCAGAGGACACATTAATCCTTTGCCAGACTCCTTCTAGCACCAGTAGTAAGTAAGCATGCTCATTGTTTACTACCGAGAGTCAAAGTGAAAGTGGTTTAGTGATCAAAGGATCACTGCATCATTACGCATTACCTTTAACCTCTAGACGGAGAGATACCAGCACTCCTACGGTATAGCAGAAGCTGCCTCCCAACCACTTACTCCACACTCTTACATTTTCGTTTTAGATTAACCCAACTCACATTTCTACAAACTGGGGCGGAACAAGAGCTTAAAAATTACCTTGTCTCTAATTGTAACAAATGTTTGTGCATATTAATGTGAATAATTACTACCAAACACAGTCCTATGATAAACACAATACAATGCATTTGCAGATACTTGGCCTTTTCCATATCTCAAGATAGTGTTCCTTCACTCATGAGCAGATGTTTAAATTCCTCAAGGAGCGCTTCCTGTTTTTTCATAAGACTATGGAAATCAACTTGGCATGGGTACCGGACTCCCAGGTGGAGCGGGTGAAAGCAAGCCTTCTTAGAAGTCTTAGATCAAGGCTAGTCAGTGAGAGCAACAGAGCCCAGTCACCAAAAGCCTAGTGCTCTGGTGAGTGACAGGTACAGGCTCCTTCTGAAGCTTGAAACGGAATGGCAAATGATCTCTTTGACAGAAGAAATCTTCTGTTTGTTTGCTGTGGACCAGATGTGTTACAAGCTCATGTGCAAATGTCTGCTTGTGCCAATTGTAGTTTAAATCATAATTTGGCAGAAGGTTAGCTTTGCTTAAAAAAATGACTTTTGGTAATAAGATGGCCAATTAATTAGAACATTCAACCTTCACTCAAAGGCTGGAGGAAGTACGGTTTAAGAAATGTCAAAAATATGGAGGAAATACGGGCTTTATTTCTTCTAATCCCCCTTATGAATATTAATTTTAGCTGTTGGAATCATTTGTTTATTCTTAATTGCTTTGCATATTTTGTAGCAGCTTTTTTACATTCTATAAATTGATTTGATTTTCTGTTTTGTTGTACGATATACACTGGTCTACTGTTTTAAATCCCAGTTTCAGTTTAAACTTTTGTCACTTTCTAGAGTATATTGAAAAATGATTTACATAAAAATTTATTTTTAGTCCTTTTATAAAATAGATAGTCCAACCATTATAAAATTAAAAACCAAAGCTCTGACGATTTATATTTACCTCCTCTCCAGCTCTGTCCTTCATAGACTCACCTGCATTGTGATCCAGCATTGGCTCTTTGTCAGTCTGAATGCTGCCCAAAGTCAACTCACTTCCTGTGAATGGAAGGTGTCACTGACCCACCCCCTGGAGGGTTATCACTGTGGCACTCTTTCTGATGTCATTAGTAATGTTCCACGAAACATACAGGATCACCAGAAATAGACTAGAGTTTTATTTATATTAAGTGCCCAAAAAAAAAATCTGAATTTGGGGGGAGTAGGGGATATGACTGGGGGCAGGATGGGCAAGTTAATGCTCAGCTTTGGGCAGAAAAAAATTATCCCTTGCAGTGGGTCTGTGTCCCCACTGTAAGGGTAAATAGCAAATTTTGTCTAAGGGAGAGGAGAAGATGGTTTACTTACCTCTGTACCTCTGTAACCCTGGAAGATATTGCTCCCGTTCAATCCAGGAGAGGACTGTCCCTAGGCATCTTCATGTATAGAGCAGGGCTATGGACCTTGTTCTTCTCTTGATGATATCGGGACCCTTGACCACCAGCTAGAGCATGGGGAAGCTGTTGCCTTAGGCAAAAATTAGTAATTTACAGCCCCATTGCAAAGGATATTTTCTTTTGGTAGAAAAGAAGGAATTATTTAAATACGACAAGAACAAATACATTGAATCAGTCATCGGATTAGCTTCTAGGAATGGGCTGCGCAGTAGAAACATAAAAGAGTTATTGCAGAAAAAGAAAAAAAGACCAAGTGGTCAATCAATCCAATGATATTTATTTAGAAAATAGTTTTGCATATATATATATATATATATATATATATATATATATATATATATATAGACTGTATGTTCTATCAGTTTTATTAACTGTAAAGTTTTCTAATGGTTTCTAATGGTTACTTACACCACCAGTGTAAGGAGGGCATAAGTGAATACCAGAATAAGTTTCACTACACTGACCACCAATGTAAGAGAGCACACCAATAAAAAGGAAAAGAAAGGGAAGGAAGAAAGAAAGAAAGAAAGAAAGAAAGAAAGAAAGAAAGAAAGGAAGGTGCCGTCTCCCAGTAGAAACATAGAAGAGTGATTGCGGAAAAAGAAAAAAGACCAAGCGGAAATCCATCCAATGATATTAGATTGGAAAATAGTTGGTTTTGCAAATAAATATGTTATATCAATTTTATTAACTATAAAGTTCTCTTACAACGTTTACTTACATTTGTAAGGAGGGAATCACCAAACATCAACAAAAGGGGTGCTACACTAACCCCCAATGTTATAGGGCACATACTGACCAACACTATAATGGCTATCACACTGATGACCAATGTAAGGGGTCTAAGCCCTTGTACACACGGTCGGATTTTGTCCGACGGATTTTATCCGAAACTTGTGTTGCATACACATGGTCAGACAAAGTTGTCGGAAAATCCGATCGTACGTAACGTGATGACGTTATTTCGTTACCACAGGACTACGTTCAGGCTAGTAGCCAATAGCTTTGCTCTAGGAATTGGATCTGAGCATGCGTGGCACTTTGTCCGATCCGAATTCTCTACACACAATCGGACAAAGTCCGATCGGATCATGTTGTTGGAAAGTTTTATAGCCCAGCTCTAAAACTTTGTCTGTTGGATATTCCGACAGAAACAGTCCGATGGAGCCCACACACAGTTGGATTATCCGACAACGTGGTCCGATCGGACATTTTCCGCTGGAATGTCTGACCGTGTGTACAAGGGCTTACACTGACCATTAATGTAAGCAGTACTACAATGATCACTGATATAAGGAGACATTTCACTAATCACCAATGCAAGAGGTACTAGACTGATCATCCAATATAAGAGGGCACTACAGTGACCACCACAGTAATGGGTACTACATTGACCACCAGTGTAACGGCAACACTACATTGATTGCCAATGTAAGAGGGCACTGCGCTGACCACAGATGCAAGGGGTTACTACACTAATCACCAATGTAAGAGGGCACTACACTGACCACCAGTGTAAAAAGGAACTACATTGACCACTAATCAAAGGGGTATTACACTGGCCACCAGTAAAAAGCAGTCACTACACTGACCACCAAATTAAGGGAAGGGGTCACTACACTGACCACCAATGTAAAGAGGGTACCACACTGACCATGAATGTAAGAGTACCCTGCACTGACCACTAGTGTAAAGGGGTACTACAATGGCCACCAATGTAAGGGGGTACTACATTGACCTCCAATGTAAGGGAGTACTTCCCTGACCACCAGTGTAAGGGGATATTACATTGGCTATCAGTGTAAGGTAGCATTACACTTAACACTAATGTGCCGAGGTTTGTGGAGAAGAAACAGACAGGCCATGTCTTCCTGGCATCCATCTCGATGTAAATGCTCCCTGCTGAACTACTTCAATACCGGATACTTTTACACCCTTCCTACCCAGTTCAATATTCAGTTTTCATGCTGTCACGCTTTGAAGGACAATTGTGCGGTCATGCAATACTGTACCCATATGAAATTTTTAGCATGTTTTTTTACACAAATAGAGATTTCTTTTGGTGGTATTTAATCACTGCTGGGTTTTTTATTTTTTGCAAAATAAACAAAAAAAACAACATTTAAAAAAAAAAATAATCGTTTTTCTTTGCATCTGTTATACATTTTGCAAATAAATAATCTTTCTTCATAAATTTAGGCAAACATTTATACTGCTACATTTCTTTGGTGAAAATAACCCAAATCAATGTATATTATTAAGTCTGAAGGAACGTTTTAGAGTCCACAAACTATAGTATATATCTATATACACTGTATCTATCTATTGTATATTGACGGCTCTTCTCATTTCTCAAAGCCGAAAATGCCAGAACAGTACAAGTGTCCCCAAAATGATCCCTTTTTGGAAAATAGACAGTCCAAGTTATTTAGTAAGAGGCATGGCGAGTTTATTGAAGTTGTAATTTTTTTGTCACAATAATTTGGAAAATTAAGAAATGTAAAAAGAGTTTTTTTTCGCAATTTTTGTCCATACTGTCACCAGTGCAGTACATCATATTACTGGTATGACGGTGATCAGGGACACTGACTGGTGACAGTATGTAATTAAAAATGTATACTGTGTATATTTGTTTAAATTTGTGTCATTTTTTTTCTCTATTTTTTGTTCTTACTTTTTTTTTTTTTTACATACAGTGACCAGAGCAATACAGTGTTACCACAGTAATACTGTACTACTATGGGGAGGTGGTCAGGATTTTTTATTTTTTTTACACAGTATGATTGCTTATAACTGTGTATTTTACATTTATAAGCAACCATTTTTTTTTCTCAATGAAAACTACTCATTCAGTGCTTACTATTGTGAAGAGCTGTGATTGGCCACAGCTAATCACATTGTTCAGATGGACTGTAATTGGCCCTGTCTGTACCATGTGATGATTGTGACATTGGCCACAGCGATCACATGGTACTGGCAGTGGGCCAGTACAGCGATCTGTCATCGGCCGTGTCCTCGTGTGTGGTGGCCATATGACGTTCTCCTAGAACAAATGTTCTTCCGCCCAGCCGTCATTTTATAATAAACTGGGCGGGAAGGGGTTAAAGCGGATCTTCACTGCATCTAAACACCACAAACCAAAAACACTATTTAATTCATTTTTATTATTCAAAGGAAATTCACCCATCCATCCATTCATGTCTCCATGCTTTATTTTGTTGAGAAATCACTTTGAAAAACACCCCCCTAGCATTTCTGGACGTGGCCATGTTGAGTAAGGGCAGATGATTCATGTAGCATTTACTTCCTGGAATCCTTCTGCCCTTAGCTCAAGCAAGCATGCAGGAGGGTGTGCTGAGAAAACACCTCCTCCTCTCCTCCACTCCTGAAGACTACTGGGATTTATGACATCATTTGCCTAGGCAAGAAACCAGGAAGTAACTGAAGAAATGTAAAAAAAAAAGTTTAAAACAAGTAAATATGATATTCTTTTTCTTTTTTTTATCTTTTTCTATCTATTTACTAATGCTGGCATCATAATATATAATAAATAATAATAAATAATAATAATAATAATAAATAATAAATAAAATAATCAATGTTGATTGGTGGAGTGAAGTTCCACTTTAAGTCTGTCAGCCAATGTTGAAGGATTGCATCTTGAAATGAACAAAAAAAACATCACAAACAAAAATGCTGCAAGGTTACGTAGTTCAGTTCGTGTTGCCGTGGTATTTTTCTGATATACGTTTTCTTCCTGCTGGCCCCCTTAAACATTTGCATTGACTTTGTTGTAGTTGAAGAGAGCCCCTGCGGTGTGAGCCCAGGAAAGTGACAGGTGGAATTAGACAGCTGATGTGATTCTATTACTGTCTAGCCTGAGATAAGCAGGCGTACTGCTACTGGATGATAGCATGCCTTGTGAGAGATGGAACTGTTCACAGGACCTCTTCGTCTGCAACATGTCTGTGGAAGATCCGTGTATACCGCATGATGCTCCTCTCTAGCAGGTTACTGATTTTGAAGATGAAATGATACACCTAATGTATTGTTTCGGCAACACATTTTGTTAAGAGATCTTCTCACTTAGCAGTCAGTTTGAAAAACGACAAGGTGCATCCATAGCTCCAGAACAGAAGCAGGAGAGAATCGGCATTAAAGGGCCAGGTCACCCACAAAATATTTACATTTTCTTGCATGCTTTGGATACTCTACACATTTTTTTAGTAGAGTAGGGAAAACTAGAACCCAAAAACCACAAACAGCTTTTACTGCTGTCTGTATTCTTGTTGGTAGATTTTCCCCAATTTCCAGTTTGGTAAAGCCATTGTCACTGTAAATTAGATTAAATTAAATCTACTCAAAACGAAAAGGTTTTTGCTGAACTTGTACTTTAAATTTGAAACTTGGGTATGGACTATCTTACATAGTTACACTGGTCCTGTTTGGACAATGTAAGTAAATATGTATCATACCTGGCCGAAGCCTGTAGAAGCTGGAAATCGCTGAAGTAGGCACTGCTACTCGTATTTGCTCCCTCTGTTCAATATTGTCCTAAAACATCATTGTTGACAATTTTTTTATATTTGTTTGTGGACCATTTGAAATAGTTAGATACTGTCCCAGCCAGGAGGGTAGGAGTTTATGCCTTTCCCGGTTCTTTGATCTTTTTGTGAGTTCTTCTCTGGGTCTTGCCCACTGGTCCTGTGTCATAAAAAAAGGGACAGTAGTCTGATATAGAGGGAGTTCAGGGTTTTCCCCTATGAAAGCCCCAGAGAGAAGGTTTCCCCTTGCAAAAAAGAGAGAGAGATTGACACCCACGATGAGCAGAAGGATGTCATGTATCAACATTAGAATCAGGGGCGGCCTGTGCATTGTGGGCCCCCTATCCCTGCCGCCTGGCCTGTTTCAGGATGTTGGATGCATGGACTCTTATGGCGGGGTGGGAGGGGATGTTTTTTTAAGCACCTAATTAGAGCCAGAGACTCTAATAGGCTTCAAAATATGGTGGGTTGGGGGTGGTTGCCTTTAGAGAACCACGAGCCCTGTGGCGGGGGGGAGGTGGTAGTTGCCTTGAGAGGGAGGTTGCTGTCAGTGCCGCGAGCCCCCAGCTGCCCCTGTGCAACTGAGTTCTGTGTGCTATTATTAGGTGAGCTCTGCACAGGGAGCTGCCGGGATGGGGTGACATGAGCATGGTGACAGGTGACAGAAGCAATCTGATCAGAATACCACTCATCTCATCCACAGTGTTCATGATCTGTGAGGCTGCGCTATATACCATGATCTGTGAAGCTGCATCATAATCTGTGAGGCTGCACTGTATACCATGATTTGTGAGACTGAGCTATATACTCTATCCTGTGATGCTAAGCTATATACCCTGATCTGTGATGCTGAGCTATTTACTCTGTCCTGTGATGCTGAGCTATTTACTCTGTCCTGTGATGCTGAGCTATATACACTGTCTTGTGTTGCTGGGGCTGTATACTCTGTTCTGTGATGCTGGAGCTATATACTTTGTCCTGTGATGCTGAGCTGTATACTCCTGACCCTATGGGTGAAAGCAAGTGGAATACAGGGGACGGAGTGAGTGGATTCTATAAGGGGTGGGACTTATGAAAAGTGTGAGGGGTCAAAAATTAAGGGCGGGGTCTGGTGCCCCCCCATCCTAAAACTTCACCAGCCACCACTGATTCGAATGTAAAGTCATCTGAACCCGGGGTTTGCCTTGAAGACATCAGCACTGGAGTATGCCTGAAGGACTTGTAGCTATATGGAGATTCTTGTATTGGACTTATCTGTGCTTGGACTACACCTTAGTATGTATGTCGGGGAGAACTCAAGCTTGTAGCTAGAGTTAGGGAATAGGAAGAATAATACCTTGGCCTGTTGGACTGTGAGATGTCTATTTTGCACTTTCTTAAGTAAACTATTTGAAACCCTGTCATTGCCAAACAAACCAGTCCATTTGGTCTCTATAGCCATCCCACACCATCCAGGTGTAGAGCACCACACCAGGTGTTCCTTGGGGAATGTGGGCGGCCTTTGGGAGGCACCACCTTTATTTGGGGATATTGATAGAGGCCACATGGACTGGTTTGTTTGGACACCATCTTGAAGCGAGCTTGTGGCAGATCACACACTCGTGTGCAGATGAAATTTTATGAACCCTTTTGGAGCTGTATTCTGTAACTTGAGTATGTAGCCAGTATTTGATTTAGATTATTTATTTTGTTATCTTTTTTTCTTAGTTCTAGAAGCCCAAACTTTGCTTTCCTGCATTCTAAGTACTTACCAACTTTCTCCTGAATCCTTAGCTTCTCAGGTGCACTGTTTCTTCTAATACCTTAATGTGAGGTAAGCTGTCCCTTCATGATACAGGAAGGGGATATACCCTCAGCCATGTAAAGTATCTCACAAAAGTGAGTACACCCCTCCCATTTGTGTACATATTTTATTATATCTTTTCATGTGACAACACTGAAGAAATTACACTTTCCTACAATGTAAAGTAGTGAGTGTACAACTTGTAAAACAGTGTAAACTTCCTGTCCCCTCAAAATAACTCAACATGCAGCCATTAATGTCTAAACCACTGGCAACAAAAGTGAGTACACCCCTAAGTGAAAATGTCATCCCTCTCCGGTGACTCATTAGTGTTACAAGGTTTCAGGTGTGAATGGGGAGTAGGTGTGTTAAATTTGGTGTTATCACTCTCACTCTCTCCTACTGGTCACTGGAAGTTCAACATGGCACCTCATGGCAAAAAAAAACATTGCTCTACATAAAGATGGCCTAGGCTTTAAGAAGATTGCCAAGACAATGAAACTTAGCTGCAGCACAATGGTCAAGACCATACCGCTGTTTAACAGGACTGGTTCCACTCAGAACTGGCCTCGCCATGGTTGACGAAAGAAGTTGAGTGCACATGCTCAATGTCATATCCATATACCAGCATTGCTGCAGAGGTTGAAGGGGTGGAGAGTCAGCCTGTCAGTGCTCAGATGATACGCCGAACACTGCATCAAATTGGTCTGCATGGCTGTCACCCCAGATGGAAGCTTCTTCTAAAGATGATGCACAAGAAAGCCCACAAACTGTTTGATGAAGACAAGCAGACTAAGTACATGGATTTCTGGAACCATGTTCTGTGGTCTGATGAGACCAAGATAAACTTATTTGGTTTAGATGGTGTCAAGCATGTGTGGCGGCAACCAGGTGAGGAATACAAAGACAAATGTGTCTTGCCTAAAGTCAAGCATTGTGGTGGGAGTGTCATGGTCTGGGATTGCATGAGTGCTGCCGACACTGGGGAGCTACAGTTCATTGAGGGAACCATGAATGCCAACATGTACTGTGACATACTGAAGCAGAGCATGATCCCTTCCCTACAGGGGCTGAATCACAGAGCAGTATTACAACATGGTAACGATCCCAAGACGACCACTGCCTTACTAAAGAGGCTGAGGGTAAAGGTTATGGACTGGCCAAGCATGTCTCCAGACTTAAAGCCTATTGAGCATCTGTGGAGCATCCTCAAACTGAAGGTGGATGAGCATCCACCAGCTCCGTGATGTCATAATGGAGGAGTGAAAGAGAACTCCAGTGGAAACCTGTGAAGCTCTGGTGAACTCCATGCCCAAGAGGGTTAAGCCATTGCTGGAAAATAATGGTGGCCACAAAAAATATTGACACTTTGGGGCCCAATTTGGACATTTTCACTTAGGTGTGTACTCACTTTTGTTGCCATTAGACATTAATGGCTGTGTGTTGAGTTATTTTGAGGGGACAACAAATTTACACTGTTCTACAAGCTGTACACTCACTAATAAAATATTTACAAAAATGTGAGGGGTGTACTCACTTTTCTGAGAAACGGTATGTTGTTTTGATCAATGCTGGTCCCTTTGGGCCTTTTTGGCCCAATTAGTCGTTCCTACATGTATATATCCTTTTCTATCCATAGTGCCATGTGCTTGTGTGACCTCCCCTATTTTATAAATCCCCAAGCCTGTAGCAATTTATCAGGATTGTTTCCCTTGCCCACCCTTCCCCAATCTTTTTGGTGTTTGTGATGGATACTCAATATGGACAGGAATAGGAAAAATATGGATGTGACTAGAATTGACAGGCATACTAAGGTATGTAGATGGTGCTTTTTTAGTATATTGAATGCATATGTGGGGGGTAGAGGCTCATATTAATGCTGGCATATATATTTATGTATACTATCTGCTATACATGGAACGGTGGGGGTGGGTTTTTGCGTGTGTGCTGCCCCTTCTTCAAGAAGGAGTTAGGATATTGGATGTACTTTGTGTCATTAAAATTCAAATAGTGTACACATATTTTAGTTATGTGAAAAATAATGTGTTTTTTTCTTTATACATCTTTGCTAAATGCCTAATATATGCTTTTGAACATTATTGTAGTGGTTAGTTACTATATTGGTGGAGAACCAATGTCCTGAGGAAGCAAGTTATCCTGCAAAATGTGTTAACCAACATTCTATGGTCTCCAGGGAACCTACAGTTCAAGTTCCTACCATTTACCAATCAATTGGTGTCAAATTGATTTTTAAAGATTTGTATATTTTAACATGTATAAATAAAAATGTATGACTTTTTAAATGGTTATTTTTCATTTGTAAAACCATTGAAGATATACAGTATAGTTAAAGTCACTTTCATTTATTTAAGGTATGATGGGGATTAGTAATGGAAAATGCTGGAAAGGTGAATATGGACATTGCCCATCAAATGCACATTACAGAGAGGGTTTACATTGTTGTGGGGGAACCAAAGTTAACTAGAGAGCAGTTACTCTGTAATTTTTCATGGTGTATGTTTATCTCTAAGAACAACAGAACACCTCTCCCGTTTTAGGGAGAAAATTAGAGGGCAAAGCATTCTGTAGTCCTGTCCTAGAGTGATATTAGTGCTCTTCCATAGATATATATGAGTAAGTGAAAATTGTCATCCTAGGACACAAAGCAAGTTACTGGTTGGATCACCAGGTGAAAATAAAGGAAAAACTTGAAAAAAACGAATGCAGTCACCACATCTAAGACTAAAAAGCTGAAAAATGTTACATTTTGTATCTTGGGTTTAGGTGTTTTACTTAAGTAAGGGTCGGTTCAAACTGAGGCAGCACGACTTACAGCACGACTGCCTCAGGCGACCCAGACGCGACTGCTGCGGCGGCTTGCAAAATGACTTCTGTATAGAAGTCAATGCAAGTCGCCCCCAAAGTCGTACAGGAACCTTTTTCCATCTTAGAATGGTTCCATTGTACAAAGTGGGACGCTACTTGTCAGGCGGCTAAGTCGCCTGACAAGTCGTCCCAGTGTGAACTGACCCTTAGAAGAACCTATTTTTTGTTGCTGGTGTGTAAGAAGTTATTATTTTGATTTAGTAGTTAATTGGTGGACACATTGGGGAAACTGAGACCCCCTGAAATGATTCTGACTGAAGACCAACCATCTACATCTATAACTGCTATCATCGCTTGCACCTGTAACTGCTTTCCTCATAGATTATGGCAGTTCATCATTCAGTAAATTAACATTATCATATCTACCTGTTTGTGTTGGGTTTTTCATTGCTGCACATGCCTGAAGGCTTAATCAAAAAACCTGCATAATTCATAGCGCAGAGGTTAACCCACAAGCCATCAATGCTGATATGAAAGCACTCTGGCTGTCATCAGGGTGGGTGTAAAGCAGATGTCAAGGTATCAGAATAAAGACATAGTTTAGTATACAAAACCCCAGTACACACATTCAAATCCTTCACTTAGGAAATTGAACTGAGAAAGTTCCAAAAGGGTAATTTCATAAATCAGATCACATGATTTCAAAAGATACAGCCTAGAACAGCCTTTTTTGCAATCAAGGTTAAATAGAACCCTAGTTTTTCTCCGAAGGGTTCCTCGAGCAATAAACAAACCCAGCCAATCAGACAAGTAAACAATGACAACATTCATCTTTTTTAACCATGTGTACGTGGGGGAATCTTCTCAATGACCTAAAATGTAAGGAGAATTCTTCCCACTCACAATCCCGCCAATGTGCCATCAGCTGTAGCTATAGTAGTTATTACAGTAACCACAGCATCCAATTAAATTGTGGTGAGCTAAACTGCAAAAATACATAGAAAAAAATAAAACAAAAATCAAAATAGTAGTCCAATTCAGTGATAACTGTCTACGCCACAAATTATTCAAAGCTCCAAGTGTCTAAGAATGTTTGAATAATGTATCCCACTCCAAAACAGATCTCCATCACCATATGGTCACAAATGAAGGCTTAAAGTGGAAGTAAACCCATTGATTTAAACAGTTAAAAAAAAAAAGGCATGCCGGGAATGCTAACTGCACATTGGCTGTGCTCTCAGCCAAACTATGAAACCATCCAATGGCTGGTGTCAAAACAAATCACATGTGCAGCACCATAGCAGTTGAAGATTAAACAGAGGCAAAGATGGCAGCTCCCTTGGCTGAAAACGACAGGGGAGTTTACTTCCACTTTGAGGGGAGGGGTGGCATGGTGCAGTGGGCAAAAAAACACTAATGCCCCGTACACATGATCATACTTTCAACCAACAAAACCGTGATTTTTGTTCGAAGGTTGTTGGCTATAACTTGTCTTGCATACACACGGTCACACAAATGTTGGCCAACAATTCCGAACGTGGGAATGTGGTGACGTACAAGACATATAACGAGCTAAGAAAAAGGAAGTTCAATAGCCAGCGCGGCTCCTTCTGCTTGATTCTAAAGCATGTGTGAACCTGCTAGCAAACGTTTGTTGGTGGAAAGTCCGATAGCAAATGTTCGATGGAGCATACACATGGTCAGACTTTCCGACAACAAGCTCACATCCAACATTTCCCGGTCGGAAATTCTGACCATGTGTATGCGGCATAAGAGTCTAGGTGCAAAAACAGGAACATTTTGTAACATAAGTCCATCAATACAAACGGGCCCGGCGGGAAGGCAAACCGACCAAGGGAGGTTTCCAGGAAGAATGCTGCACTTACCCTAGATGCTAAGCACTGTCCCTAGATGTTAAGCACAGTCGATGACAGATGAGTATCCTATCCCTACACTAACTACTCCAAAATGTGCGCCAAACCCCAGAGCCAGGATCTTAAAAAGGCTATGCCTGATCCAAGATAGCCACCAAAGTCACATGGGGTGCCAGACTCCAATCGGACCAAGGAAACCATAGAGGAACTAGGTTCCTCACGACTTCCTCTTCCACCTACATTGTCACTGCAGATGAGAGCCACCTGCAGTGAAGAAAATAGACTGCACCTCCCTATAGGCTCACTGAAAATGCATTTTCCCTTACAAAAGAAAGGAGATAGTGAATATAGCATGTGGAAATATTGGTTACTAGGGATGAGCCGAACACCCCCCGGTTCGGTTCTCACCAGAACTTTCGAACGGACCCCACGTTCGTTACGAACGTTAGAACCCCATCGAAGTCTATGGGACTCGAACGTTCGAAATGGAAAGTGCTAATTTTAACGGCTAATATGCAAGATATTGTCCTAAAAAGGGTTTGGGGACCTGGCTCCTGCCCCAGGGGACATGGGTCAATGCAAAAAAAAGTTTTAAAAACTGCCGTTTTGGCGGGAGCACTGATTTTAATGACGATTAAAGTGAAAAAAAAAAGTGAAATATTCCTTTAAATATGGTGCCTGGGGGGTGTCTGTAGTATGCCTGTGAAGTGCCACGTGTTTCCCGTGTTTAGAACAGTCCCTGCACAAAATGACATTAAACGGAAATAACACCATTTAAAACTGCTTGCGGTTTTAATGTTATATCTGGTTCCTGCAACATGGTTGAAAATCATTCAGAAAAATGGCATGGGTAGCCCTCCCTGCCCATTACCGGCCTATTTGGGTCTTGTACGCATATTAAGGGGAACCCTGTACCCATATTAAAAAAAGGAAATGCGTGTGGCCCCCAGGCCCTATATACTCAGAACAGCAGTATACAGGCGGTGCAAACAAGACAGGGACTGTGTAGGTTTGTTGTGTTAAGTTGAATCTGTTTGTATTTTCAACTGGTACATTTTTAAAGTGTAGCTCCAGTCAAAAAAACTATTTTTAAGCTTTTTGGAAAACATAGGGAAGGGTTATCACCCCTGTATAATTTGTTTTGTCGTCCATCTTTTTTCATCTCACTTGCTGCTGTCTCCTTGCGTTTGTAAGTAGGAGATGTTTGTAAGTTGGATGTTTGAAAGTAGGGGCCTGCCCTATATGCTCTGCAGAAATGGTGGAACAAGGTGTTGGTTTTGCCACAACATTGTAAGCCCTCAAAGTGACTCTTGGTGGGCGCTGGAACGCCCTGCTGTGAACGATTATATCAAGAATTGTAATTACATGCCATTGTTGAACAGTGGTAGAAAAATTGACCTTTGGTGGTTGTGGTACTGGTGCCACAACACTATAAGTCCTCACCGTTACTCTGGGTGGGCACAGGAAGGGGCCCTCCTGTGAAATATTATATCAAGAATTGTAATTACATGTCCCTGTTAAACAGGGGCAGAAAAATTTGGCCTTAGGCACTGCTGCTGGTGCCACCACACTGCAACCTCTTCCATATACTCTAGTTTTTTTGCTGGAATTAGCCCTGCTGCAAAGCATTGCATCAAAAATTGTACTTAAACGCCCCTGTTAAACAGGGGCAGAAAAATTGGGCCTTAGGCACTGGTGCTGGTGCCACCACACTGCAACCTCTGCCATATACTCTAGTTTTATTGCAGGAATTAGCCCTGTTTTATTGCAGGAATTTGCAGGAAATAACCCCAATTGGGCTCAAATAGAGAACAGCTATGTAGGTGGATTATAGCGGTATGTACTGGGTACAGAGCACGCAGACAGCACGCACTATCTCCTAACACTACTGACTGCAAGCTCTATTATTAAAGATAGATCACTAGCTATATAGGTGAGGTGAATATCGCGGTGTATACTGCGGTCAGGGCACGCAGACAATAACCAGAAAACAGCAGAGATAAAGGGGTATATACAGATGTATACTGTGCTGTGCTGGAGGCACACATAACTTCCAATAACTCCTGCAGATTGCAATTGGGCTCAAATAGAGAACAGCTATGTAGGTGGATTATAGCGGTATGTACTGGGTACAGAGCACGCAGACAGCACGCACTATCTCCTAACACTACTGACTGCAAGCTCTATTATTAAAGATAGATCACTAGCTATATAGGTGAGGTGAATATCGCGGTGTATACTGCGGTCAGGGCACGCAGACAATAACCAGAAAACAGCAGAGATAAAGGGGTATATACAGATGTATACTGTGCTGTGCTGGAGGCACACATAACTTCCAATAACTCCTGCAGATGGCAATTGGGCTCAAATAGAGAACAGCTATGTAGGTGGATTATAGCGGTATGTACTGGGTACAGAGCACGCAGACAGCACGCACTATCTCCTAACACTACTGACTGCAAGCTCTATTATTAAAGATGGACCACTAGCTATATAGGTGAGGTGAATATAGTGGTGTATACTGCGGGCAGGGCACAGACAATAACCACTACACAACAGCAAGATAGGAAATCAGCCAAAAACGATCGGTGTGTACTGTGTTGAAGGTACACAGAACACCCACTGCTTCAGATGCTAACACACTACACGAGGCCGCCTCAAAGGCGGCCTTATATAGTGTGGGGCATGCACTACACAGCCTGAGCTATGATTGGCCACAGGCAGGATGCCTGTGGCCAATCATGGCTCTCCTCGCTGCTGGCGCTGCGATTGGCCAAGCATGAGGGGTCACAGTGCATGCTTGGCCAATCATGAGCCAGCAATGCACTGCGCCATCACAGTGCATTGTGGGCTGTGCGCGCCACACAAATTTTGACGCGAACGGACCAAGAGTTCGGATTTCGCCGAACGGACGAACAGCCAATGTTCGAGTTGAACGTACGTTCGACTCGAACGTACGTTCGACTCGAACGTACGTTCGACTCGAACACGAAGCTCATCCCTATTGGTTACCCAAAGGTAAGTTTCCTGGCTCTCCTTGGCAGGATACACCACTAATAAGAATTGCCCACGGGTATCATGTAGCTGGACGGAGCAACATACTGACATCAATACATTCCCATAGTTGAGCTGAGTCAGTGTGTAATAAGCTTTATTTGTACATTTAATTGTATTTATTTTTTTCACAAGCACAGTTTTTGACGTTGTGACATTTTTTATATACTAGTTATTAGAATCGGTTCCCATGATACCAGAAAGTTATTTCCAGGGTTAATGCATTTCAAAAAGGGCTCAAGTCAATAATGGAATATAATCATATTTTATAGGGAAGAGACTACTATGGTGTCATGGTGGGTGAGTCGTGGTGGCACTAGAAAAAGTAGAATCACCTCCATTATATCGAGATGTCACCACAGCCCACCGGAACTATTACCCAGTTCAAGACCAAACATTAGTTCTGGATACATCAAGAAGGCCAACTACACAACGATACTATAAAAGGAAAGGTACAATAAAGTTATACTAAACATATAATGTATAATTGCCATTATCCCTTCTATTTATGTATAAACATCATGCCACTGTACTTAATATAAAAAAAAATCATCTAAGTAGCTTATTTAATCATTGCTGTTCAGAGGTCACATGATGTTTCCAGGGTCTTTGCTGTCCTCAGGGAAAGTTCTGAGGGAGGAATTTCTAATTCTCTTCTGATGTATGAATCTGTGTCTGCACAGCATTGATTGGTGCTATGCAGGTCACATGACATAAAAAAAGGTTTTCAGAATAGAGAATTAAAATAAATAGTTAAGCAACAAAGTGTTTTAAAGCGTCATACAAATCTATATTTCAAAGCTGACAATAGCTTTCACCTTGTTCATAAAGAGATCTGGAGGAGGTTCAGGCCGTGTCTCGCTCCTTCTGCCTGTGTCTATGGTGTGCATGTGGAAGCCTCCATCAATCAACATTTTATATTACACCCAATAGTATTTAGCAATAAGAGGATATGGAGGAGGAGGGAGGGAATGGGAGTGTAATTTACCACTGTGTATAATGAACGCTACTGGAGAACATATGACCGGCTGACGCAAGTGGAACACCTGATCTTGCGTTCTAGGAAGTGGAGACTCGCCGCTGTCTACGGTAGTGTCAGGGAGTATATGAGGCACGTCACTGGCATCACATGACCCATCCAGCGCTGGTCATGTGCTTCAGCAGTGACCTTGCTGGTGAGATGATGACACCATATTCGTGACTCCGGAAGTTACATTGCGGTGGTGTCCGGCTCCTGGTACAAGGAGCACGGACGAGTACCAGAGTAACAAATGTCTGATATCCCATACACAATGAGCGATGAGCTTCACCACTATCTGATTAGGGTACATACTCCATGGACGATGCAGCGTGAGTACGGTGGGAGTCGTTGCACAATCATTATCAATATTGGTACTATTGATACACTTTATGGTTCAATTATTTGATCAGATGGTTTAAGTTTTTAAATATATTTGGATTGTCCGGAGTAGGTTCTGCATATGTTTAGTGTCTGTGTGATGCATGGGACTATTGTGTGACTATTGTGTGTTTCACAGCCCGGGTTGAATTGAGGCATAAATAAAACCTCACTTCCTGTCCCGCCCTCACAATTTGGGCGGACTCAAGCTTCAGTAGTCTATATATTCTAGTAGCAATGTGAGGAGACACAGCAAGCCCCTGTTGAAGACCCTTAGTGTCAAAACGCGTCAGGCCAGCTTCTCTGTACCCCACATTGCTTTTATTTTTGGATATTTTATATTTTTTACTTTCAGTGATCACTTTTTTTAACATTTTGCATGTCATCTGCGATTTGTGGCATATAACAATACATTTACCGGTCTTTGTTTGACCTGCACCATTTGGAGCCCCTTTTGTGTTCTTTTTGCATATACAACAAAAAAACTTTTTTTCCCATCCCGAGTTTTGGAGGAGAAAGAGAGCCAGTTTTTGATACGCTTACGATCTAAATGCCAGCTCCTTTGGAGTTCCAAGACGGAGAGGTGAAGACCCCCTATCAGGATCCATTCAACCACCGTCCACATACAGTACCAGACTGAGACTCTAAGCCTTTATGACCCACTGTCGTATGGCATGTGTGTCCAACTATACCGGTAAGAGTACCCATCTTTTCATCTTTGAATGGTCGGTGTAGATGTGTCTTCAGACAACCGGTTTCAAGTTTCCAGCACCATATTCAGATTGAATCTGTGTTTTGACAATACCTCACAGGAATATTAATTTCTCTGCACCACTTGTGGACTGTTATAGCCATAAGGACACTTTAGATTGATTTTTGTAATTTCATACAATGTTTTTATAATTTTCCTTCCTAGTTTGTTTTACACTGATTTTTTTTGTGTACTACACTGTATGATTTCGTTCATACTGTAAGTTTAATTACACTTTCACGTATATCGTTTTCACAACACTTAGCGCTACATTCATTTACCATTTACCTCTGTGTATACGCCTACATGTGTGACTCTATAGTCATAAAAAACAATAAGTAAAAGGAGGAAATTAATATCTTAGAAGGAAAGTGAAACTGGAGCATGCTCAGTAGATGTCAGCAGCTGTTCTTAACAGTCTTAGGCTGCAGCGGGGACACAGACAAGGAGGGAGGGACAGTGAACAGCAAGATCAACCAGGATTTTTTCAGTCTACTGAAAACCTATACTCTAATGGATTAGTGAGTATGCACACAATGTAAAATAGCATGTATTGACAGGTTTTGATGATTTGGGAAGAAGAAAAATTGTTTAGAAAAAGGACTGAAAAAAAATTAATTTATTTGCCTCATGATTCATTCAGCTAGCACCTTGTTTTCCAGTTCCCTATAATGAGCAAACAGTTTAAAGTACAACTCCAAATTGGATAAAAAAAATATTTAAAATGTAAATAATATCAGGGTATATGCTCTGGGTGTTCCTTTTTTCTCTTAAGTACAACTATGGAATTCCATTAATTATAAACATACCTGCCCTTTCAGTTTTCTCAAAGCTGGCCCTACATGGATTGATATTTGGTGGAGCAGGAATGGTCCAAATCTAGATCCATTGTACAGGACACAGAGGATGGGTCCTGGATGGCTTCTATGTGTCCCCAATATTTGGGTTATGGTCCTTTTAAAGAGGAAGTAAACCCTGCGTGCCGCTGTCTACGGCGCATGCGCCGTAGACAGCGGTGCCTGACTTCGGGCCAATATCTCCTAAACCGTATAGGTTTAGGAGATATTTCTTGAAAGTGGTTTGTAAGGGTTTACAACCACTTTAAGGATAATGTTTTGTAGGACTCAAGGGTCTCACCCGTACAGGGTGAGTTATTCTGGGACAGTCAGGCATAAGGAAATGACCGACTTACAGTCCTCTCTGCATTGATAATGGCTTATTTGGGACCCAGAATTTTGGAGGTTTCGGGTGGGAAAGAACCATCCCTGTCTGTGAAGACTCCCTGCAGGGTTAAGCAGCCTCAAGGAAGCAGCACATAATACAGGAAGCTTCCAGTGCTGGGTGTGGTGGAGTAGGAGTTTGAGGGAGAGAGACCTGTCTGAGGGCTGCATGTGTGCTGGAATTGGACTGTGTTAACCTTGGGGTAAATCCCATATATGAATTTTAGGTTTCTTATATTTGTGCTGAAGTTTAGCAGACTTTTGTGTTATGTTTTCTGGAAAATTAGTCAGCTCCGTGTTGCTGCTGAAAGTTCTGTTTTGTTTTGAAAGAAAACCAAGCACCTTTATGTTTAAAACAAACAGCTGCACATGGTCCCAAGGTACTATAACCCTGAACTTTACACCATGTATTGCCATTCCTGTTCACGAGAAGTTGATCTATCAATCAACTTTTCATGAATGGTCGTGCTGGAAAAGTTTGCTTTGATCAGCGCTTTCAGCAAATCGCCTACAGCACTGATCAATGTATTCTAACATTGGGGGAGTCCTGCTGTCAGGATACAATGAATGTGTGGATGGAGAAATTGGCTCAGTTTTTATTGTTCAGCTATGCATGGGCACCTTTACTTCCCCTGCAATGACCCACAAATACCAACTGATGCTTCTAGTGAAATTCACCTAATGTAGCATCCTGTGATGGTGTGTCAACAGTGCTGCACTGCTCCTGACTTCAGAGCAGAGTTGCCACTCTCATGTAGGCTGTGTCTGCTTACATGACAGTGGACTGAAAAAAACTCTGTGTGGGGGGGGGGGTGTCATTATTAGTAATGTCTCTGCTGATTTACAACCCTGTAGCATGTCAATCAACACTTAGCCATACCTAGTTCTGCTCACAATTTTCTGGATTGAGAGCACTGCATCTGTTTTGGAAACCCTGTTACTATAAGATGCAGTGTCTGGGGGGAGGGGGGGGGGTGGGGGTTGAGACTGCTGGCATACATTGTGTGCGTGTATTTTGTGCAACAACTACATCAATATCAGTATTTAGTAGAGATATATTTTTCAGTCAGTAGATGGCAGTGTTTATAAGTTTGTAGTTGTATCTATGGTATCCTCTTTCTCTCTTTCTCTTTTCTCTGTAATAAGGTTTCCTGTTTCTTGTCTGCAGTTAAGCAGCAAAGCCCATGTGAACTGTGTAATATCTGTTCTGTAGGACTATATACAGAAGTTCTAGCAGAGACACAAATTAGGAGGCTTTGGCTCAGCCAGGAAAGATAAATGAAGATTTTGGTTTACTTTATGAGGCTTTTGCTTTACATAGTAAAAGGGTTTGATAGTTATTTAGACTATCATACAGGAGCCTTTAGTTGGCTACAGTAGAACCTATCCTAAAGGGTGGGTATCAGTTCCTAACACATGATTTCAGGTTTTCAGTGATAGCATTGCACATATGTGAAAATGAACAATGTTATATTCAATTAAATACTCAAGAATCCAGGTGACCGGACACATGCCTTCCTACAACCTATATGGATGTAATTGGTGTCACATTTCTCCCAGGAATAAATAATAGAAGCAGACGTGATGGTATAAAGCTTTGCTGCCCGATGCCTCTTAACAGAGATACTGGTGATTCTGTCTGTAATGCGCTCCTCAACAAAAATGTAAGCTTGCAAAATGAAGGCTCCTCTGGTGCAGGTTCTCAGACTATAATCCCAAAAATGTGAGACATAGGACATGACTTAGGACTACAGATGAGCCGAACATCCCCCGGTTCGGTTCACAGCAGAACATCCGAACAGGCAAAAAAAACGTTTGATACACGCGAACACCATTAAAGTCTATGAAACACGAACATGAAAAATCAAAAGTGCTAATTTTAAAGGCTTATATGCAAGTTATTGTCATAAAATGTGTTTTGGGACCTGGGTCCTGCCCCAAGGGACATGAATCAATGCAAAAAAAAGTTTTAAAAACTGCATTTTTTTTCGGGAGCAGGGATTTTAATAGTAATTACTTATGTAATTATTAATAATTAATAATTATGTAACCGGGTGGCCTCGCCCCCCTCTGACGCTATGGGAAAGCCATAGGGATGTCCCCGTGCATCAGAGGGGGCGGGGTCACCCAACAACGTCATCGTGTGGCCCCACCTGCAGTTATAAAAGAGCTGTCACCTGAGAGGCGGTCATTATGGTGGGTGATTCCCATGGCGGCAGATCGTTGGTGGCGTGCAGATTTTTTTTTCTTTTTTGGTTTGTCGGAGCGAGAGAAGTAGATGAATGGACTTTGTGGGACACTTTTATTTTTTAATTTTTTAATAAAGGAATTGTCCCAAGCCGTGTCTTATGTTTTTTACCATTTTCACACATTTTTTGTGAAATGGTAAGGGTACATTTGTACTCCGTTACCATTTCACACAGGGGGGAGGTCGGGATCTGGGGGTCCCCTTGTTAAAGGGGGCTTCCAGATTCCGATAAGCCCCCCCGCCCACAGACCCTCACAACCACTCGGCAAGGGTTGTGGGGATGAGGCCCTTTTCCCCATCAACATGGGGGCAAGATGCTTTGGTTGAGGGCATGTGGCCTGGCACAGTTCAGGAGGGGGGTCTGCCAGGTTGCGTGCTCAGATAAGGGTGTGGTATGGATTTTTGGGGGGAGCCCACGCCATTTAAAAAAAAATAATTGGCACTGGGTTCCCCTTAAAATCCATACCAGACCTAAAAAAATGTGGTTCGGGGTTCCCCTGTGGGGGAATCCCATGCCGTTTTTTTTTCAATGACTTTTATGTGTATTGCCGAGACCGAAAATTCATTATAACCATACTTTTAAATTACTTTTTTTCCTTTAGAAATGTGATTTTGCCCTTGGACTGTTCTAAACACGAGAAACATGCGCCACTTTACAGGCATACTATAGACACCCACCAAGTGCGAAATGTAAAGGAATATTTCACGTTTACTGTTATCACTACAGCCATGATTTGCTGTGGTAGACACTCTCCCAGCCGTGCCTGGGGGGGGTGTCTACCACAGCAAAATTGCATTTCTAAAGGAAAAAAAAGTAATTTAAAACTGATCACTATGTAACTATGTAATTATGTGATCAGTTTTAAATTACTTTTTTTTTCCTTTAGAAATGTAATTTTTCTGTGGTAGACACCCCCCAGGCACAATATTTAAAGGAATATTTCATTTTTATTGTTTCACTTTAACCATTTTTAAAATCACTGCTCCCGAAAAAAACTCAGTTTTTAAAACTTTTTTTACATTGATACATAAATAACTATAAACAATAACAAATAATATACTGTATCATAATAATACATTTTATTCAATAAATTTAAGTCAATAACGTAAACAAATCAAAAACACTGAATTTTTTTTGGGCCAAACAAGGGTGCAATATTACTAGTCAGTATTGCTTCAGTAAACATCCCGGGTATGGTAAATTTTAAAACATGGGACTGCACAAAATCCAACGTCACAATCAGGACAATAGAACTTCCAGTGTCATCATGCTTTGTGCAGCAATATACAATTTCTTGCATTATACATGATGATTTCAGAGAGCTGCGACTGGCTGCTTTGAGGGACTGATCACATTAAGAGGAGGAAGCCAGTGGTTGCATGAAATACTTTAACTATTTCAATTTATTAATCCCCCCACCCAGCCAAGCAAGGGTTTAACCCATGAACCCATGCTGTCTGGGGAAAGGGAGTGGCCATTGCATAAGTAAATTTGACAGTGGCCAAGAGTGGGGCTTTAAGAAAGTTGACAGTCCAAAACCTTTGAGGCCTTGTTTCTCAGTCCTGAAATGTATGCCATTCCAGTGTGTTAGAACTTACAGTAGATATTCTTTTCATTTTAGTGGTTTCTGGCTAAGCAGTCAGCATAAACCATATACTATGACTTCTGCTTTATGTTATGCAATCAGAGGGCGAGGCTTTTTCCACTCTAGCGGTGTTCCTCCTGCCAAACTGTGGTAACCTCTAGTTTTTGATACAGTGGAAATGATTGGAACCTCTGTAAAGTTAGTTCTGCTGTCTTTGAATTAATAAATAAGTCACCAGTAAAGTTGGCCTAGTTTTTTTTTTATATTGTGAAAGAAAATGTTACGCCGAGTAAATTGATACCCAACATGTCACACTTCAAAATTGCGCCCGGTCATGAAATGGCGACAAACTTTTAATTAGAACCCCGAAAATTATACATTTCTTTTTTCAAACATCCTAGAGAATAAAATGGTGGTCATTGCAATACTTTCTGTCACACTGTATTTGCACAGCAGTCTTATAAGCGCACTTTTTTTTTTTAAATACATTTTTGAATTAAAAAATAAGACAACAGTAAAATTAGCCCAATTTTTTTTTATATTGTGAAAGATATAGTTACACCGAGTAAATTTTTGCCCAACATGTCACACTTCAAAATTGCGCCCGCTCGTAGAATGGCGACAAACTTTTACCCTTAAAAAATCTTCATAGGCGACATGTAAAAAATTCTACAGGTTGCATTTTTTGAGTTACAGAGGAGGTCTTGAGCTAGAATTATTGATCTGGTTTGAACACCGCTTTCATATGAGGGCGCTGCTCATGTATTCGTTCGCTTCTGCTCGTGAAGTTGGTGGGATGGGGTGCGTTTAAAATATAATTTTTTTATTTTATTTTACCTTTATTTTTTATTTTTACACTGTTCTTTTTAAAAAAAAAATGGTGTCACTTTTAATTATATTACAAGGAATGTAAACATCCCTTGTAATAAAAAAAAGCATGACATGACCTCTTAAATATGATATCTGGGGTCAAAAAGACCTCAGATCTCATATTTACACTAGAATGCAATATAAAAAAAAAAATCCCTTCAAGAGCTATTGGTGGAAGTGACGTTTTGACGTCGCTTCTGCCCTGCAATGATATGCAGATGGGTGGCCATCTTCCCCTCACTGGTCTCCATACCAAGCCAGAAGGATCCGATCGCCTCCGCCGCTACCGACGGCTCCGGTAAGCAGCGGAGGGAGGGGGACCTTCTCCCGCTGAAATAAAAGTGATCTCGTGGCGAATCCACCACAGAGACCACTTTTATCTGAAAGCGGACCTCCTGCTGAAGAAGAAGATACCGGGGTTATGGCAGCCAGCTATGGCAAGTACCGACGTAAAACTGTATCGGGTGGTCTGTAAGTGGTTAAAGGCTTATACGCAAGTTATTGCCATAAAAAGTGTTTGGGGACCTGGGTCCTGCCCCAGGGGACATGTATCAATGCAAAAAAAAGTTTTAAAAACTGCAGTTTTTTTGGGAGCAGTGAAAAAGTAATTTAAAACTGATCACATAATTACATAGTTACATAGTGATCAGTTTTAAATTACTTTTTTTTCCTTTAGAAATGTAATTTGCTGTGGTAGACACCCCCCAGGCATGGCTGGGGGGTGTCTACCACAGCAAATCACGTCTGTAATGAATTTTCAGGTCTTGGCAATATAGATAAAACTCAATGAAAAAAACGGCATGGGTCCTTTACCAGGCCCTGAAAAAATGGCCATTTAAAAAAAAATTTTTTGCATTGATACATGTCTCCTGGGGCAGGACCCGGGTTCCCAAACACTTTTAATGACAATAACTTTCATATAAGCCTAAAATTAGCACTTTTGGTTTTCCATGTTAGTGTCCCATAGACTTTAATGAGGTTCCGCATTTTTCTAATTTGCGGCGAACCACATAATCTTTGTTGTTCGCCAAACATCCAAACACCAAAAGTTCGACCTGAACTTATGCTCGAGGCAAACCGTTCACCCATCCTTGCTTTTTAGTCTTATGCTGCGTACACACTACCGGACTTTTCAGCAGAAAAGGTCAGACGGAACGAATCCATCGGACAATTCGATTGGGTGTGGGCTCCATCGGACCTTTTCTGTCCAAAAATCTGACGGACTTTATAAATAGAACATGTTCCAATTTTTTTAGTCGGAACTCTGCCGGACCCAGTTCCTATCGAGAAACCCGCTTGTGTGTATGCTAGTCCGACGTACAAAAACCAACGCTAGGGCAGCAATTGGCTACTGGCTATGAACTTCCTTATTCTAGTCTGGTCGTACATCATCACGTTCAAATCCATCAGACTTTGGTGTGATTGTGTGTGGTCAAGTCCGTTCATTCGGAAAGTCTGTCGGAACTCCGCCAAAAGTCCATCAGGAAGACCGTCGGACCTAGTCTGTCGAAAAGTCCGGTCGTGTGTACACGGCATAAGGGTGACAGAATAAGGTGAATTACTTACCCTATCTGTCACTCTACCAGTGTTCTCTTTTACACCAGGCTTTGGGCTGTAGGCCGTTTTTTCCCGTATCATTGTGTGCAGTATCGGGCTATAAACTCAAGATAGTACATGAGGAGGCAAGCATGCGACCGGTCTCCAAAGCATCTTAGTGAGGTGGTCAGTTGGACAGCTGAAGGGACCCTGCTGGAGTCAAGAATAAGGTAAGTACTACACATTTTTTCTTGCACCCCAGACTAGAGGAATAAATGCTCTTCTGCAAAAAATAATCCATACATATCCACTACCTAGTAGACTGTAATTTTTATTCACAAAATTGTTTCTTAATGTGTTTTTATTCCTCGTGTTACATCCTTCACCCAGAACCTCTTGTTTTGTCCCTCAGTTACATTTGTTTGGAATGAGCAGTGCACATTAGTTGGGGTCATGTGCACTGCTCTATGCACATTATAAATCTCATAGTCCATTTTAGGAGGGAGAAAGAGAAGACCATAGAGAATGAATGTAGCCACCCTCTAACAGAAAGTGGTATCACAACAGCAAGTGCCAGGCGGGCCCCATGCCAAGAGTAGATTTTTGTCTAATTACTGGAGTCCAGGTATATATGTTTTTCCAGCAATTAACCGGTAGCGATTATAGTAGAAAATCCCCTGTGTAGCTCTAGCTTAATAAAGTGTCTGGTAGCAAATGGTTAATTCTATTTGTAGCAAGAGATTAAAATTGCCTGGCCCTAAAGGTTGTGGTTGGCATGTTTTAAAAAATGCTGATGGAGAGGGCAGCAAATTACACATTTTTTGGGCAAACTAAACTTATCCTTTAAACTTCTAGTTTTGGTTGGCTTGACCCTTTAATTCTGAAATGCCCAAGTGATTTAATTACGGGGCATGGTGTTTACTCCGAACCCTGACGATCTGTACTCTACGATGAAGAGAACATTTCTTTCCAAACGCAATATTGATTACAAACGCCGGGAAAAGAAAAATCACTTTTTAATACATCGGGGATAGTTTAAGCCACCTTAAATCAGTCAACCGGCAATACATCTGAAATGTTAATTAAGTAACTTTTTTCTCTCCTCACCTCTGCTTTGCTGGCTTTAGTAAAAGCCAGGCTGCCAATGTTAAGTCTCCACAGGTACCTTTAATTCTGTTTGATGTTAGTGATCTAGGTTTGCCAAATAACATTCACAGTAGATTCACCTGAAAGATCAATAACAGCTTGTTCAAAGCTAGATTGGCTTCATAGAGTCCAGGATTTTATTAATTTATAGAAACTTCCTAAGACCTTCACTACAAAAGAAAAAAGCGATCTTGAATCCATTCACAATGCATGTTTAAGAGACAGAAAGCCAAAAAAAAAAAAATACAGTGTCTTCATTGAAGGCATTGTTCTCACCGCTTCTGCTGTGGGGCTGAGAATGTGACCACTAAAAATGGATGATTGGAGCACTACGGTGTCTTAGTAGCATGGTGGTCTTTTAACACGGTGATCCTAATTCCTAATTCCCACCAGGTCTCTCTCTCTGCCGCTAGCTTGTATATTCTTCTTTTGCTTGTGTGGGTACTCCCAAGCAGTTCCATTTTACTCTCCAAAACATACAGGGAAGTTAAAAGAAACATAACATCACAGAGATATGTGTTTCTACTGCTGACTTATTTCTGAAAATTCTAGTTGTCTGGTTGTCAGGCAATTTCTCTGGTTTCTGGTTGACTTTAGTAACAATAAATAAAGCCATATTAAAAAAAGTCAGCAATTACATTTAATGAGAAGGTCCTTTGTGCTGATGCTGACTATTCTAGTTAAAATTGTCCTATGCCCTATAATCTTCCAGTGCTGCAGGATTTAATATAGACACTGGACATATCATAGGCCAGTGACGGTGAACCTTGGCACCCCAGATGTTTTGGAACTACATTTGCCATTATGCTCATGCACTCTGCAGTGTAGTGGAGCATCATGGGAAATGTAGTTCCAAAACATCTGGGGTGCCAAGGTTTGCCATCACTGTCATAGGCCCTCATCAAGAGTACCATCTATGCCTGCCCTTTTTGCCTCCTCCTCCATTCAAAGAAGTTGTATTATAGCTTCCATCAATGAAAAGCGCTCAACACAGGTGCAAACCCCATGCAGATAGTGAACCTGGAGGTATTTAAACCTAGCGCTGCAAGGCAAGACTGCTACCCACTTAGGATCACTGTGCTACCAATGCAAAGTTACAGGTACCACACAAAGAGCATTTTTCAGAAGGCCTCTTCAGTAATTTGCCTGTGATTTTTAGCTACATTCCTGAAATAAATAAATAGTGACATTGTCTGCTTGGTATTTTAGCTAAGCTCACAGAAAGATGGAAGAATGCCAAAGTAGAAGCGAGGGAAGAGGGCAGGCACACATCTGCTCTCCTCCCCTTCTTGTTGTTGACCCAGAACTGATATGGGGCTAGGGACAGAATGTAATGCAGTGCAATGTGCATTGCATTAAATTCAATGGAGCACATAGGAGACATTTAGAGTTTTTTTTAGATCCTGGATGTTTTACTAAAGAGAACCTGTAACCAAAAAAAAAAAATGCAGTAAAAAAAAAATGTTTTTAATAATAAAAATGTAGAGTTACACCCAAGCACATAAAATTCCGCCATTCATTTCACAGACGCACGCAAAAAGGTTTGACATGTTGGGTATCTATTTGTGATTCCTAGACGTTTGCGGTAATATCGTCTGACATAAAAAAATTGAAACTACCACTATTTTATTCTCTAGAGCAATGGTTCTCAACCTCAGTCCTCAAGTACCCCCAACGGGCCATGTTTTGTGAACTGCCCTTAGATAAAATAGCTCTTATCAATATCATAGTTACATTCAGTTACAAAGTAGGTGAGGTTGAAAAAAGACACAAGTCCATCAAGTCCAACCTATGTGTGTGATTATATGTCAGTATTAAATTTTATATCCCTCTATGTTACGTTCGCTCAGGTGCTTATCTAATATTTTTTTCAAACTATCGATGCCCCCCCCCTCGTTGAAACCACCGCCTGTGGAAGGGAATTCCACATCCTTGCCGCACTTACAGTAAAGAACCGTCTACGTAGTTTAAAGTTAAACCTCTTTTCTTCTGTGTCTTATTAAACTACCTTCAGCAAAAAAAGGTTTATCCCTATTGTGGGGTCACCAGTACGGTATTTGTAAATTGAAATCTTATCCCCTCTCAAGCGTCTCTTCTCCAGAGAGAATAAGTTCAGTGCTCGCAACCTTTCCTCATAACTAATGTCCTCCAGACCCTTTATTAGTTTGTTGCCCTTCTTTGTACTCGATCCATTTCCAGTACACCCTTCCTGAGGACTGGTGCCTAGAACTGGACAGCATACTCCAGGTGAGACCGGACCAGAGTCTTGTAGAGCGGGAGAATTATCGCTTTATCTCTGGAGTTAATCCCCTTTTTAATGCATGCCAATATTCTGTTTGCTTTGTTAGCAGCAGCTTGGCATTGCATGCCATTGCTGAGCCTATCATCTACTAGGACCCCCAGGTCCATTTCCATCCTTGATTCCCCCAGAGGTTCTCCCCCCTAGTGAGTAGATTACTTTCATATTTTTGCTACCCAAATGGATTTTACATTTTTCCACATTAAACCTCATTTGCCATGTAGTTGCCCACCCCATTCATGTGTTTAGATCTTCTTGCAAGGTTTCTACATCCTGCGGAGAAGTTATTGCCCTGTTTAGCTTAGTATCATCCACAAATACAGAGACTGAACTGTTTATTTACCCCATCATGTCATTGATATTGATTTAAAGCAACTGTGCAAAGTGAAGAAAAACCTAAAAACATGGCCTGTTGGGGGTACTTGAGGACTAGTGTTCGCAATCAGGCGGACAATTTTTGAGTCAAAACTACTTTCTAAGTCTACCGGACTTTTGGGGAAATATAAGTTAGCTGGAGCCCACACACGGGCGGGGGGTCCCCCCAGGTCTATATCTGAGCACGCAACCTGGCCGGTCAACCCGGCCAGGGGCGAGCGAGCACCCCCCTCCTGAGCCGTACCAGGCCGCGTGCCCTCAACATGGGGGGGTGCTTTGGGGAAGGGGGGCGGTGCGGGCCCCCCACCCCAAAGCACCTTGTTCCCATGTTGATGAGGACAAGGGCCTCTTCCCGACAACCCTGGCCATTGGTTGTTGGGGTCTGGGGGCGACTGTTTGGGGTGTCTGCTTTCAGAAAATCTATAATGTTTGGGGGTTTTATGTAATCTTCAGTCCTAAAATAATGTTTTAAACGTGTGCAAAAAATTCCAAAATGGCTGTGGCTGTGAAAGGGTTAAAGGATAAGTTCACCTTTTGGAACATGTTACATATTCTTTGTAAGCTGTGTTAGTTTAAAAAAATAAAAAGGGCTCCTAACTTTTTTAGCTGGCTCCTAGATTCAAAGCAAATTGATTAATCCCTGTGCTAGGTAATACAATAATATAGCAGTTTGGCCTCTTGCATGGATGAGTTCATCACTAGTGATGGACGAACGTTTCGCCCGGCGGTCGTTTCGCGGCGAATTTCCGACTTTCGCCGTCCGCGGGTTCGAACGCCTTTTTCCGTCGTTCGCCCCGGCGGACTTACGTGTTTAATGTATACAAGAACTTTAACCTTTCGTGACACGTTTATCATGTGTTACAGGACAACCAATTGAGACATGACAGCTCATGGACACTTGGACATTCCCCCTAACCTATAAATACACCCGATCCGGTGGCCATTTTACATTCTTTCTTCTGTCACTGTAGGGAAAGGATCCTGTGTGGAGTAGGGACAGAGAAAACGCTAGCTATTTGGTACACAAAAGTTCTTTTCAGGACTGGTATAGGTGTTAGGTCAGCAGCCTGAGTTTCTTTTGTCAGTTTAGATAAAGGGACAGAGCGCTGTATGCTGCTATTTTAGGGACAGCTCAGCCAGATTAGTCTTTCTTCATCATCATCATCATCATCATCATTAGCTGTTACTATCAGGTCCACAAAAGAGCTGTTCCAGCTAATCGTTCCAGCCTACTCTTTTTTGCCAATTTGTATAGGGACAGGCAGGAAGCAGTGTGTCAGGCAGTGAGGATAATTTTAAAGACTTGCTGTTACTATTAGTTCCACAAAGGTTCTTTTCAGGACTGGTATCAGTGGTACGGTAATAGGCTTGTACACGTATAATATTCTTTCTTCCAAATATAGAAAGAATATTATACTTGACTGCTGCCCTTCTGCTGCAGTCTGCTAATCATTCACAACTCACTTGTTCCACAAAGCTCTTTATCAGGACTGGTAACTTGGTCTGTCTAGGGTGCTACGGTACATAGGCTTGGGTGCGGTACAGTCTGCTGTTCTGTAAGGACCGCTATCGGTCCACAATACATAGGGTTGCCGTGCACTACTGCTGACCGCTGCCCTATACTGCAGCAGTCCTTCAGCGGTATAGGGACTGACGCACAGTCTGCTAAACACTAATACACAACCTGCTTGGTCCACAAAAGTTCTTATAAGGACTGGTAACTTGGTATAGGGTGCTACGGTACATAGGCCTGAGTGCGTTACAGTCTGCTGTTCTGTAAGGACCGCTATCGGTCCACAATACATAGGGTTGACGTGCACTACTGCTGACCGCTGCCCTATACTGCAGCAGTCCTTCAGCGGTATAGGGACTGACGCACAGTCTGCTAAACACTAACACACAACCTGCTTGGTCCACAAAAGTTCTTATAAGGACTGGTAACTTGGTATAGGGTGCTACGGTACATAGGCCTGAGTGCAGTACAGTCTGCTGTTCTGTAAGGACTGCTATCGGTCCACAATACATAGGGTTGCCGTGCACTACTGCTGACCGCTGCCCTATACTGCAGCAGTCCTTCAGCGGTATAGGGACTGACGCACAGTCTGCTAAACACTAATACACAACCTGCTTGGTCCACAAAAGTTCTTATAAGGACTGGTAACTTGGTATAGGGTGCTACGGTACATAGGCCTGAGTGCAGTACAGTCTGCTGTTCTGTAAGGACCGCTATCGGTCCACAATACATAGGGTTGCCGTGCACTACTGCTGACCGCTGCCCTATACTGCAGCAGTCCTTCATTGGTATAGGGACTGACGTACAGTCTGCTAATCACTAACACACAACCTGCTTGGTCCACAAAAGTTCTTATAAGGACTGGTAACTTGGTATAGGGTGCTACGGTACATAGGCCTGAGTGCAGTACAGTCTGCTGTTCTGTAAGGACCGCTATCGGTCCACAATACATAGGGTTGCCGTGCACTACTGCTGACCGCTGCCCTATACTGCAGCAGTCCTTCATTGGTATAGGGACTGACGTACAGTCTGCTAATCACTAACACACAACCTGCTTGGTCCACAAAAGTTCTTATAAGGACTGGTAACTTGGTATAGGGTGCTACGGTACATAGGCCTGAGTGCGTTACAGTCTGCTGTTCTGTAAGGACCGCTATCGGTCCACAATACATAGGGTTGCCGTGCACTACTGCTGACCGCTGCCCTATACTGCAGCAGTCCTTCAGCGGTATAGGGACTGACGCACAGTCTGCTAAACACTAACACACAACCTGCTTGGTCCACAAAAGTTTTTATAAGGACTGGTAACTTGGTATAGGGTGCTACGGTACATAGGCCTGAGTGCAGTACAGTCTGCTGTTCTGTAAGGACCGCTATCGGTCCACAATACATAGGGTTGCCGTGCACTACTGCTGACCGCTGCCCTATACTGCAGCAGTCCTTCATTGGTATAGGGACTGACGTACAGTCTGCTAATCACTAACACACAACCTGCTTGGTCCACAAAAGTTCTTATAAGGACTGGTAACTTGGTATAGGGTGCTACGGTACATAGGCCTGAGTGCGTTACAGTCTGCTGTTCTGTAAGGACCGCTATCGGTCCACAATACATAGGGTTGCCGTGCACTACTGCTGACCGCTGCCCTATACTGCAGCAGTCCTTCATTGGTATAGGGACTGACGTACAGTCTGCTAATCACTAACACACAACCTGCTTGGTCCACAAAAGTTCTTATAAGGACTGGTAACTTGGTATAGGGTGCTACGGTACATAGGCCTGAGTGCAGTACAGTCTGCTGTTCTGTAAGGACCGCTATCGGTCCACAATACATAGGGTTGCCGTGCACTACTGCTGACCGCTGCCCTATACTGCAGCAGTCCTTCATTGGTATAGGGACTGACGTACAGTCTGCTAATCACTAACACACAACCTGCTTGGTCCACAAAAGTTCTTATAAGGACTGGTAACTTGGTATAGGGTGCTACGGTACATAGGCCTGAGTGCGTTACAGTCTGCTGTTCTGTAAGGACCGCTATCGGTCCACAATACATAGGGTTGCCGTGCACTACTGCTGACCGCTGCCCTATACTGCAGCAGTCCTTCAGCGGTATAGGGACTGACGCACAGTCTGCTAAACACTAACACACAACCTGCTTGGTCCACAAAAGTTTTTATAAGGACTGGTAACTTGGTATAGGGTGCTACGGTACATAGGCCTGAGTGCAGTACAGTCTGCTGTTCTGTAAGGACCGCTATCGGTCCACAATACATAGGGTTGCCGTGCACTACTGCTGACCGCTGCCCTATACTGCAGCAGTCCTTCATTGGTATAGGGACTGACGTACAGTCTGCTAATCACTAACACACAACCTGCTTGGTCCACAAAAGTTCTTATAAGGACTGGTAACTTGGTATAGGGTGCTACGGTACATAGGCCTGAGTGCGTTACAGTCTGCTGTTCTGTAAGGACCGCTATCGGTCCACAATACATAGGGTTGCCGTGCACTACTGCTGACCGCTGCCCTATACTGCAGCAGTCCTTCAGCGGTATAGGGACTGACGCACAGTCTGCTAAACACTAACACACAACCTGCTTGGTCCACAAAAGTTTTTATAAGGACTGGTAACTTGGTATAGGGTGCTACGGTACATAGGCCTGAGTGCAGTACAGTCTGCTGTTCTGTAAGGACCGCTATCGGTCCACAATACATAGGGTTGACGTGCACTACTGCTGACCGCTGCCCTATACTGCAGCAGTCCTTCAGCGGTATAGGGACTAAGAGTTTTGTCACAGGGTGATTTAAAAAATGACAGGCAGAGGAAGAGGCAGGCCCTTCCGCACGGGTGGTAGGGGTAGGGCAGGAGCAACAGCCTTGAGCCAAAGTGGGAAGTTGCAGAAGGTGCGTTCAATTACTTTAAAGGACGCACCAGACTTGGTTGAGTGGCTCACTCAGCCTTATTCTTCTGCACCCTCCTCATCCTCTCGATCTGCACCCTCTTCTTCACTCTCTGCTATGTGCACCCCCAAAGACACTACCACCAACAACACCACCACCACCACATACCTTCCGCTTGAGTGCAAATGGGGGCCTTCATGCTCCAGTGTTTTAATAGGGACCCCCGTATAAAAAGCATGAGGGTCAAGGACCAGTACTGGGTGGCAACGTACTTAGATCCCCGGTACAAACACAAAATGGCGGAAATGTTACCGCCGTCGCAGAGGGCTGTCAGAATGCAGCACTTCCAGGCCTTGCTTCGAGAAATGCTGCATTCTGCTTTTGCGTGCGCTGGCAGAGGAGCAATTCCCACTCCCAGAGAAGGATTTGCGGGTACCAATCCAACAGCGCCTGCAAGAAGAGGCCGGTTTGAAGATGTGTTGGTGACTTCGGATATGAGGTCATTCTTTCAGCCGACCCATCGACAGGTGTCATCCGGATCCAGCATCAGGGAACGCCTAGACCGTCAGGTGTCCGACTACATTGGGTTAACGGCCGATGTGGACGCTCTGAGGAGTGATGAACCCCTAGACTACTGGGTGGGCAGGCTTGACCTCTGGCCAGAGCTTGCCCAATTTGCAATCGAACTGTTGGCTTGCCCCTCATCCAGTGTCCTGTCCGAAAGGACGTTCAGCGCAGCAGGGGGGATTGTGACCGATAAGCGTACTCGCCTAGCTCACGACAGTGTTAACTACCTCACATTTCTAAAAATGAATGAGGCATGGATCTCGGAGGAATTCAACACATGTGATCAGTAGACCATGTATATGTCTATAAACAATTTTTGGAATCAAGCACACAGACCTTCTTAATTCATTTGGCTCACTTCCCTGACCCAAAAAAGCACACCGTACTATATGCCCCTACCCTCCTCTTTGAAGAGGTTGAGCGGTGTCATATTTCTACTGGGGCTGCTTATTATGAGGGGTTCCCACCATCCCTGTGCTGTGCTGACTTCCTCCTGGGTGTTCTTATTATGAGGGGCTCCCACCATCCCTGTGCTGTGCTGACTTCCTCCTGGGGGTTCTTATTATGAGGGGATCACACCATCCCTGTGCTGTGCTGACTTCCTCCTGGGGCTGCTTACGGTGCTGCTGTCAGCGCTGTATGTCACGGAGCTGCTGTCAGCGCTGTATGTCACGGAGCTGCTGTCAGCGCTGTATGTCACGGAGCTGCTGTCAGCGCTGTATGTCACGGAGCTGCTGTCAGCGCTGTATGTCACGGAGCTGCTGTCAGCGCTGTATGTCACGGAGCTGCTGTCAGCGCTGTATGTCACGGAGCTGCTGTCAGCGCTGTATGTCACGGTGCTGCTGTCAGCGCTGTATGTCACGGAGCTGCTGTCAGCGCTGTATGTCACGGAGCTGCTGTCAGTGCTGTATGTCACGGAGCTGCTGTCAGCGCTGTATGTCACGGAGCTGCTGTCAGCGCTGTATGTCACGGAGCTGCTGTCAGCGCTGTATGTCACGGTGCTGCTGTCAGCGCTGTATGTCACGGAGCTGCTGTCAGCGCTGTATGTCACGGAGCTGCTGTCAGTGCTGTATGTCACGGAGCTGCTGTCAGCGCTGTATGTCACGGAGCTGCTGTCAGCGCTGTATGTCACGGAGCTGCTGTCAGCGCTGTATGTCACGGTGCTGCTGTCAGCGCTGTATGTCACGGAGCTGCTGTCAGCGCTGTATGTCACGGAGCTGCTGTCAGCGCTGTATGTCACGGAGCTGCTGTCAGCGCTGTATGTCACGGAGCTGCTGTCAGCGCTGTATGTCACGGAGCTGCTGTCAGCGCTGTATGTCACGGTGCTGATGTCAGTGCTCTGTATTACGGTGCTGCTGTCAGTGCTCTGTATCTCCTGCACCCTCTTGTTTGCCTACCCTGGTCCCTGACCTTCCCTCTCCTCCATTGCCTTCATTAGCTCCATAGTCCTGAATTGTCAGAACAATTTCCCAAATAAAAAAAAAATGCTTGTAGTTATCGATCCCAAATTCACCTCATACATGTATTATGCTATTGTCCAGGTGGTGGGACTACGTGCTACCCCCTAATAATTACCCCGTGGCCGCAAATTCGACCTAAAGGTTTGCGAAATTCGCCTCCCATTGAAGTCAATGGAGCCCGCGGCGAACGGTCGTTTTCGCGAACGTTTGTGTCCGTTCGCGTTTCGCGTTCGCGAAACGTCCCGTCGGAAGTTCGTCCATCACTATTCATCACTACCACATTATGGAAGCTTGACATACAAAGCCTCTTGTACATAAGACCTAAAGAGAGAGATGAATAAAGAGAGAAAAATATAGGTGGGAAACAGTGTTAATTTTGTCGACTAAAATATTCTCGTAGGCTAAATGAACACTATTTTAGCCGACCAAATACACCTAAAATGAAAACAATTGAGATGACTAAAATACGGCTAAAACTAAAATGGCACTAAAATGGCATTTTTCTCAAAATACTATGACTAAAACTAAATTTAAACTTGACGTAAAAATTAACACTGCACTACCACATAATAATTTGTAGGGGGCATCTACTAAGCTGCTAAAAGAATAAAAAAAAATAAGAAAAAGGCTTTTCTTATTTATTTTTTCTTAATATTTAATGTCGGTGATATATTCAGGTAATATGTGCAATGGCATTACAGCTAAAAGAGTTTACAGTTTTTTAGTTTTTTTTATATTTTCAAGTTGTACTTCTGCTCGTCAAAAAGCAATATATTTGTTTGTTTATGAAACTTGGCTTTATTTTTGGTTTCAGCCTCACTTATCACATTTTCTCTCCTTCTGCAATACTTTCCCTATCTAGATAGGGAATTTCAGGGACTCTTGGTATTAACACAACGCACAATTTTTACAGCTACAGATTGTTTCTGGGATCATTCTTTCTTATCATTCACTGCCCGATGCCTGGCTGTCCATCCTGGGTGGGGCCTGTGTGGGTTGTCCGTCACAGAATATACCATCTCAGCTCCCGGAGGAGACGTTCCCCGCATGAGCTGACTCATGACCTACTGTATCATACCATCAACACATAGATACCTTTTAAGTACCATATGGGGTCCCCCCCTTTTTTTTCATCAGACTATTTGTCAATATACTGGATTAATTTGAATTTACCTATGTCATTGCAAAAACACATTACACGCTTGCTCTTGATGAGTGACGCTAAGTCATGAAACGCGTTGAGAAAAAGATGTCGTGTTCCATTCTGTGTCATATCAGTGTATTCTCTACTGTACCAATTATTCATAGCCTAAAAACGTTGGGTTACATTATTCATCATGTGTTTGCCAAATTTCTTATGGGTGATTTTTTTACGAATTGTGTATTCATCAATGTACAATAAAGTTTTTATCTACTATACCTTCTCATCCCTCTTCCATGTTTGTGATTAGAGTAATTTCTAATTATGCAGGTACCCATGTATGTGTATATACAGTTGTGCTCATAAGTTTACATACCCTGGCAGAATTTATGATTTATTGGCCATTTTTTAAAGAATATGAATGATAACACAGAAACTTTTCTTTCACTCATGGTTGGTGTTTGGCTGAAGTCATTTAATATCAATCAACTATGTTTACTCTTTTTAAATCATTGCCCCCTTTAATTGATGTTAATAGGAGCAATACATGGTATTAAGGACTGGGGTATGTAAACTTTTGATCAAGGTCATTTGGGTAGTTTCTGTTGTGATCATGATTTAAAAAGAGTAAACACAGTTGATTTATAATAAATGCCAAACACTAACCATGAGTGAAAGAAAAGTTTTTGTGTTATCATTCATATTCTCTGAAAAATGGGCAAGAAATCATAAATTCTGTCAGGGTATGTAAACTTATGTGCTCAACTGTATATGAGTTTTATCAAAAATGGAATATAATCGTTATTAATCAATGTGCTATAGAGTACCATATATTATATATCACAGATATGTTTATTACAACAATTTAATACTAAACCATATCCCTCACGTACTTCATATAAAGTCCCGCTCTCTTTGCTCTTATATTAATATAGGGATGGAGGTTAACCACTTATGGACCACCCACCGTCATTATACATCAGTACTTTGAAGAGGAATATCATTGTTATGGCAGCAGCAAGCTGCCATAACCCAGGTATCCTCGTCTTCAGTGGGTGGTCCGCTTTCAGGTAAAAGTGGTCTCTGCAGCGGATTCGCCACAAGATCACTTTTATCGGTGGTGGGACAGGTGCCCTCCACTGCTTACGGGAGCCATCAGTAGCGATGGAGGCAATTGGATCCTTCTCCTCGCTTGGTATGGAGACGAGTGAGAGGAAGATAGCCCCCACCCGTCCCCATATCATTGCAGGGCAGAAGGAACATCAAAATGTGTCTTTCGCCCATACAGTGGGGATCTAAAGTTTGGGTACCCCAGGTAAAAATGTGTATTAATGTGCATAACGAAGCCAAGGAAAGATGGAAAAATCTCCAAATGGCCTCAAATTACAGATTAGACATTCTTATAATATGTCAAAAAAAGTTAGATTTGATTTCCTTCATTTACACTTTCAAAATGACAGAAAACAAAAAAATGGCGTCTGCAAAAGTTTGGGCACCCTGCAGAGTTAATATCTTGTACTGCCCACTTTGGCAAGTATCACAGCTTGTAAACGCTTTTTGTAGCCAGCCAAGAGTCTTTAAATTCTTATTTGAGGTATCTTTGCCCATTCTTCCTTACAAAAGTGTTCCAGTTCTTTGAGATTTCTGGGCTGTCTGTCACGCACTGCTCTTTTAAGGTCTATCCATAGATTTTCAATAATGTTGAGGTCAGGAGATTGTGAAGGCCATGGCAAAACCTTCAGTTTACACCTCTTGATGTAATCCTTTGTGGATTTTGAGGTGTGTTTAGGATCATTATCCATTTGTAGAAGCCATCCTCTCTTTAACTTCAGCTTTTTCACAGATGGCATCAAGTTACCATCCAAAATTTGCTGAAGTTTTATTGAATCCATTTTTCCTTCTACTCGTGAAATGTTCCCTGTGCCACTGGCTGCCACACAACCCCAAAGCATGATTGATCCACCCCCATGCTTAACAGTTGGACAGCGGTTCTTTTCATTAAATTCTGTGCCCTTTCTTCTCCAAACTTACCTTTGCTCATTCCGGCCAAAAATTTCTATTTTAACCTCATCAGTCCACAGAACTTGTTTCCAAAATGCCTCAGGCTTGTCTATATGTTCATTTGCAAAGTTCAAATGCTGATTTTTGTAGTGAGGACGTAGAAGAGGTTTTCTTCTGATGACTCTTCCATGAAGACCATATTTGTACAAATATCTCTTTATAGTGGAATAGTGTACCACAACTCCAGTGTCTGCCAGATCTTTCTGGAGGGATCGTGCAGTCAAACATGGGTTTTGAATTGCTTTTCTCACAATCCTGCGAGCTGTTCTGTCTGATATTTTTCTTGGTCTTCCAGATCTTGCTTTAACTTCCACTGTTCCTAATGACTGCCATTTCTTAATTACATTCCGAACAGAGGATATTGACATCTGAAAACGCTTTGATATCTTCTTATAGCCTTCTCCAGCTTTGTGAGCGTCAACTATTTTCAGTTTCAGTTTTCTAGACAACTGCTTAGAAGAACCAATGGTGCTGATTGTTGGGGCAAGGTCAGATGAGTCTGGCCATTTAAAACCTTTGAGATTGACATAACCTGGTCTTCCCAGACAATGATTGAGAACAATCCATGACACTGGCAGGTCTCAGCTTTGCAAAGGGGGCAGTGCATGCTATAAATTCTGCAGGGTGCCCAAACTTTTGCAGACACCATTTTTTTGTTTTCTGTCATTTTGAAAGTGTAAATGATGGAAATAAAATCTAACTTTTTTTGACATATTATAAGAATGTCTAATCTATAATTTGATGCCATTTGGAGATTTTTTCCATCTTTCCTTGGCTTCGTTATGCACATTAATACACATTTTTACCTGGAGTGCCCAAACTTTCGATCCCCACTGTAGCTCTTAAAGGGCCATTTTTTTATTATTGCATTTTAGTGTAAATATGAGATGTGAGGTCTTTTTGACCTCAGAAAGAGCCTCGGTCCTTGTGGTTAATTACTACATCATTGCCTCATGTAAAGTCCCACAAACCCCTTTTTCCGCTAGTAACATATTATTACAGTTTTACTCTAGGAGTATATAATGAGTTTGGCAGTTCTAAAGAAATGCTTAAATAATGCATTTAAATATAACTAAACCCATTCGATTTTAGATGACTAAAATGTACTGGAGATTTTATTTGACTAAAATATGACTATAATGGCATTTTAGTCAAAAGACTAAAATAGGACTGAAACTAAAATGGCATTTTAGTCCAAAGACTATAACTAAAACGAAATCAAAATTTGATGTAAAAATTAACACTGGTCGGAAAAGAAGAATGAAGGTTAAGCAAGGGACAAACGATGATAAGAGGTTGATCCAACAATGAAGAAAAAAGAGAAAGAGGAAAGCAGAAAAGGTGAAAAAGAAGGACACATAAGAGAGGGAAGAAAATAGCATTGAAGAGAGGGACAGAGAGAGAGCGAGAGAAAGAAAATGGTGACAAGAGAAAAAAATGAGCGTGGGATAGAAGGGGAAAGAGAAAAACAATGATTAGAAAGTGAAAGAAGTAGATGCAAGGAAAGAGAAGGACAAGGGAAGAGACAGAGAGAAAGAAAATGAAGAGTGAGAGTTGGAAGAAGATAAGAAAACGTTGGGAGATCGAGGTGAGATACAGAAAATGTATAAGATGGATAAGGAGAGCTTTAAGAGTGAATAAAATACAGAGACAAAAAAGGGGAAATTTAAAAAAAAAATATAGAGAATAATGCCAAGAAAGAGTGGAAGGAAGTGAAAGAGAATGCGAAAGAAAGAAAGAGAGAGTAGAGAGATAAAAAAAAGAGAAAAAAAAAGAGGGGACTCAGGTAGGAATGAGACATGGAAAGAGTGAATGAGGGGGAATGAGAGATGGAGAAAGAGAGAGAACGATAGAAGGAATAAATAAGAGAAGGAAGAGTAGGAAAGAGAGGGAAAGCAGGGGAATTGGTAGAAGTAAAAAAGAGACATGGTGGAAGGAGTGAGAGAAGGTAGAGTGATGGTTTATGAGAACGAGTTGGTGGAAAAAAAGGACAAAGGAGAAAGACTAATAGAGTGACCGAGAAATGGATAAGGCTAGGCTAAGAGAGGAAGAAGAAGTGAAACGAAGGGAAAGAAGAGAAAGAGAAGGGAGAAAGGATGAGGGAAAAAAGAGAGAGTGATGCAGAATAAGTAAGAGAGAGGGAGAGAAAGAAAGAGCGATATGGGTAGAAAGGTCTAAGAAAAATGTATACAAAACAATGGAAGGGAAATGGATACCAAGAAAGAGACGGAAGTAGAGAAGGTGGCAAAGAAAAGGTGTAAGTGCATGAGACAGAGAAACACATGAGAAACAAATGGAGAAAGAGATCAAGAGGTAGAGAGAGTTGGAGACCGGAGGCAGGGATGGAGACAAGATAAAATAATGACACAAGGATAGAAAGTCAGAAAGCACTCAGCAATGATTTTATGTTGAAATGTTTCCTCCTTTCTCCTAGTTTTCTTATGTATATTTATTAATATTTAAACATTTTCACTCTTCAATGTTCCCTCTTCCTTCTATACTCATGCTCTCAGCGGACATTGGCTTTCTGTATATTCTTTCTTCTTCCGCTCTCAGTTTGTGTCTTCCCTTCCTTTATAGTGGCCTGCTTTTGCCCCTCACTGATTCCTCTGCTAACACATTCACTAATGTCCCCATATAATATCTGATATACCTCGAGAGCACTCTTTTACTATTAGCTGAACTTTCTGAATTATGAGCTTTATATTTTACTACCTACAGTAATAACATTTTTCATTAACACTAAAAAAGTGGTCTGTGTTTTGTGTTGTGTTTTAATAAGGCCAAACCTTTTATGAATAGTAAGTACAATGAGCATACATCATCTAGTCATAGCTAACAGTAACGTTGTCTTATGCGGTACATGGCAAAGACTGAGTAGGCACATTTTCTAAATAATGGGAAAGAGAGGAGGGGCTCGACAATGGGGTACATATATATATATATACCCACATTGGTGTCTATAAAAAAAGGGTTGTAAGTAGTAATTATTAAGCAGAAGAAAGAATAAGAAGAGAGAGGAGCGTAAGAGAGGTAAAGGAGAAGATGGAAAAAAGGTCCACAAGCTTGACAAGTGAGAGGAAAATGGGGGGAGGAGCGGGAGGAGGGCAGATGGCGCCGTTCCCAAAAGAAAAGTGCGTTGTCACCAGTCTCCCCCCTCCCCCAGGGGGTTACATTATGTCGGGTAATGCAACACTAAGATATCTACATTCTAGATCTTTCAAGTGTCATTGGAGTAACAAATCAACATTTGGAAGATGAGATCCTTTGTCAAATTCGCTATTTGTAGAGGGCTTAACCAAGACATTGGTTCCTTTTATCTAGTGGTACTGAGGTTAGTTGTTAGTAATTTACTTTTTTCATGAGGCGACAGGCAAACATCAATGAAGGGTAGCCATTTTCTGTGAATCTTCCTGCTGGAGGCGTGTTCGGGGAGACATGGCTTGTAACATTTCATGAAACAATAGGGTTTTGAGAGTTTGTATTGTTTCAGACAGGGATGGAGGTGTAGTAGAAATCCAGTGGTTAAAGATATTTCTTTGGGCTATAAGCAGCGTGAGGAGTATCCATTTGAGGTGTCCCTGTGGGATTGTGCCTGAAGGTAATGAAGAAACAGTTCTTTGTGGAGGTTAACCGAATAGTAAAAGCATGGGGTCTTTATTAGGTAGGAAGGAGGTAACTTTTTGTATAAAGTGGAGAATTAAAGACCAGTAAGGGTCTATCCGTGGACATGGCCAAAGGTGGTGGAGTAGGGAAGGTTTGTATAATGAGCACCAAGGGCAGGAAGGACCTGCTGGGGGAGAGTGAGAGGCCGAGAAGGGGTAGTAGGCCCTGTGAATCAGTTTAAACTGAGTTTCCCTCCAGGACTCACACAGAGTAAATCTTCTTGTTAAGCGATATCCCGTTAGGATGGTGGTGATGTCTGCTTGACCCGGGAAGTCTGATAACCAGGATGCCATGGAGGTAGTATGTAAATTTCCCGTTTAGGGGGCGATAAATGTTTGCTATAGAGCATCGCTCATCGTCGATCAGCTTATCAATGAAGGAGGGTTTGAATCGTATGGCTTTGTTCGGACAGATTTTATTGATAAAATCGATGAGTTGCATGACATGGAAAAAGTGATGAGGAGGTAGGTTGAATTCCTCTGCAATGAGTGGAAATGGTTTAAGGGTCGTGTTGTCTATGCCATGGTAAAGGGTATAGGCTTTGGTTAGTCCCTTATCTTTCCATTTGGATAATGGTTCATAAGACCCAGCAGAAACATTGGGTTATCCTGAATTGGAAGGTATTTAGAGATATGGAACATCAGGCCCACTTTTCTTCTCCCCTCTCTCCACGCAATTATCGTGTCCTTGAATAGTAAGTTATGTTTGATGTGTCTTGGGATGTTCTGTAGCTTGCTGTGGAGAAGAGCGGCTAGATTGAAAGGACATGCCACCGCTGATTCCAGTCCATAGAGTATTTAGATGACTGACTGATCCAGTCTATACCAATTCTTAGTAGGCACGCTAAATTATACACTCTAATGTTTGGGAAGTTAGCTCCGCCCTTGCTCTTTGGGAGATGAAGTTTGGTTAAAGCAATTGTCGGCCTGACTCCTTTCCAAAGACATTTTGTGATTGCCTTGTTTAGGGCTGAAATATCGTTATGCTTCAACAATAGTGGTAGAGTTTGGAGAGGATATAGAAGTCGGGCAAAACTAACCATTTTGAAGAGTGCGCATCTCCCAAAGAGCGACAGCGGAAGGCAGAACAGGTCTCCAGCTCACCCACAATTTTTGAGATCAGTGGAGGGTATTCGAGAGAATAGAGAGATTTTCCTGCTGATTTTTATGCCCAGATAGGTAATATGTTTCTCGTTTATGCAGAAAGGTAAGGAAGGCGGCCATGGCTTTGAAGGTTTTGCGCAAAGAGGGAGAAGTTTGCTTTTAGTGAAATTTATTTTAAGGCCAGAACATTTACGGAAGGATTTAAACAATTTTTGAATAGCGGGGATATCCAAGTGTGGGGATGTGGTGAAAATCAGAATGTCATCTGCAAAAAGGGCTACTCGCATGTTTTCTTGTCCGAGAGGGATTCCGTGGATGGTGGATGTGGTACTGAGGTATCCTGATAAAGGTTCGATGGCCAGGTTGAAGAGTAAAGGGCAGAGAAGACAACCCTGTCTCGTACCCTTGTGCAAACGTATTGGGTTGGATTGTATACCTGCTGCTATTATCGTGGTTGAAGGGGCAAAATATAGGCTGTGGATAAATTGTAAGAAGGGCCCTGTAATTCCGAATCTGTGCAACACTAAGGATAGCCATTGAAAACTTACGTTATGGAATGCCTTTTCGGCATCGAGGCTAAGGATTGCTATATCGTCTATCGCTAATTGTTTTTCGAATTCTAGGGTGACTAATACTTTTCTAAGGTTGGAGGTAGCTGATCTTCCTTTGATGAATCCCGATTGCGCATGATGTATTAGGGACGGCATAATGGTTTCTAGCCGGGAAGCGATAATCTTAGACAATATTTTGGAGTCTATATTTAGTAAAGAGATGGGGCGGTAAGATCCCGGGTCCCTGGGGTCCTTCTCTTTTTTGGCAATGAGTTTGATATTATTATCAAATAATAACCCCGCCCCCTCTGATGTAACGGAAACCTGCGTTACATAAGAGGGGCGGGGTCACCCACACGTCATTGGGGAAGCCAGGCTTCCCCACTTGCGTCAGAGGGGGGCGGGGCCAGGTGACGGGTGGCCCCGCCCTCCTCATGTAAGAAATGTCAGGCTGCCGGGATCCCCGCAGTGTCTCCGCCAGTGGAGACAGAGGATGGATGGACTGCGCTGCGCTGGACGGAGAGATCACCCATCGCTGGATCAGATCAGCCATTGCTGGACCCCAGAGAGGTGATCATCCGTTGCTGGATAGCAAGAGTGGATTACCACCGCAGTAATCTTTTTTTAATTTTTTTTATTTTTAATAAAGGACTTTCAAAAGTGTGTTTGTCTTTTTTAACATTCTTTTACACTTTCTTTGTGAAATGGTAGGGGTACTTTTTTACCCCCTTACCATTTCAAATGGGGGGTGGCGGGATCTGGGGGTCCCCTTGTTAAAGGGGGCTTTCAGATTCTGACAAGCCCCCCGCCCACAGACCCCTACAACCACCGGCCAGGGTTGTGGGGATGAGGCCCTTGTCCTCATCAACATGGGGACAAGGTGCTTTGAGGGGTCACAGACCCCCAAAGCATCCTCCCAAAGAATTACAGGCATAATAGGGTGTTTCATTTTCTAATGGAAAAAAATAAACTGTAACATTTTTGCAGACTTTGCTTATGCCCCGAGTCTGAGTGATGTAAAAGATATATATGCTACATTTTAAGAAGATTGGATAATATTTAGAGGTTGCACACTTTGAGTAAAGTAGGCAAAAAATACGATTTTTCAATGTTAATTACTTTTATTGGAAAAGCTAGAAATTACAAACTTAAAATACTATTAAAACTATGAAAGAGATTAATAGGTAATAATCAACTTTGAATGATGCAATCCCTTTCTATTCTGTTACGCCGTGGATCCCAAACTATTCAAAGAACGTCTTTGTTTTATTAGTAATGAAATGGCTCACATCTTTTCCTTCAAAAACAATGTTTTTACCCTCTAATCGTTTCACTTCCCTTTTCTTCGCAGGTTTGGTTTCTACATTTTTAGTCATATTTTCCTTAACAGCCTGAGTAATTCGTTGGTCCAAAAAAAGCCAATCCTACTTTTATTTTCTGACAGATACCAAAGGTGTCTCTTAGCAACTGTGAGAGCACATTTTTTGATGTCTGCATCTGGGTAAGTGCTCAAAAGCTGTAGCATATCCAAATCATTCTTTGGAGCCCATCGACTTACAATTGCCTCATGCCAAAAGCGAACATATATGAGGTTGACAAAATGTGCAACCCCTTTAATTTCTTCCAATTGACGTTGAGGAATATTCAACCGTTTAGTGAAGAGGACAATTTTAAGTGCATAAATTGCCTTTGCCATCCACCTTCCTTGATGTAGTGCCCCTGGGATCCTGAAACTGAAGTCGTTTTTAGACCAACCTCCTAGGTACAGAAGTGAGAGTTATAATAACTCTTTGTAGTCATCTCTTGGATGACTTCCGTCATTTTGGATGTAGTTAACCATTTTCATTGTATTTTGCATTGTTGTATATGACTTCTTATCAAGTGAAGCCCACAGACTTTGCTTTGATAAAAGTGATCAATGTGTGCAACCCCTAAATATTATGCAATATTCTTGAAAATTGGCATATATATCTTTTACATCACTGAGACTCGGGATGTAAGCAAAGTCATATGAAAATCATATCTTTGGAATAATGAAACATAGGCTACAAATTTTATGTAAGATTTAAGTTATAAGAGTTCAGACTGGACCCAGCTCATCCCTTGTTTCTGTGTGTGCTATAATATATGCGCTATAATAATTTGTGCAATATAATAAGAGATAAAAAAGCTGCATAAACATAACTATGATAGAGTGGAATGTGAAGGAATTATTAGAAAGCCAACAGTCCACTAATGTAATCAATGTATGGGAATAAAGTGCATATGTAAAAACACAGTAATTAAAATCTGATAGAAGATTTACCACTTTAAGTCTTTGTTTTGTAATATCATATCTGCAGCTTTCATCAAAATAATACCCGATGAGCCTGTCATGAAGGATAGCTCAGGTACTTCTTGTTATATGGTGACAACATGGTGTCCCTATCTCCAATTTTTGCTCCTGCATTGCATTGTCTCGTGGGCCATGGTGAAGACTAATAGCAGTGTCACCTTTAAAAACCTTACCTAATTAATACTATTCATGCATTGCAGTGCACGCAGACATGAAGTGGCTTTAGTAGATCAGTATGTGCCACCAACGTGGAGATGTCTTCTAGGCGTGTCATATGGACAGTGGTGATGGGATATCTCTTCAAAAGGGACAACAAAAAGTTGCAAAAGAGGCACAAACTTCTCTTGGTGTTATCAATGGTTGGTAAAAAAAGGTTTTCGATGGAATTGGGTTTAGGAGGGCTTTTGTCCATTAATATACAAGAAAGTAACTTGTAGTTTCTTTTGCATTGCGTGGGTTTTTGGTCTCTCCCTTAATCATTGTTCAGCGTTGCCCCCTCCCCTCATGCCTTTATCATAAAACCATATTTCCTATGCTTTAAAATGGTGAGAACTAATGGGGTCAAAGTTAAAGTGGAATTTTAGTCAGAAAATTAAGTCCTTCTAGATCACTTCAGGCTGGCGCCTTTTGAAAGGTAGAGCTATGTAAAAAATTTAAAATAAGTGCCTATACATTTTAAAATCCAGTAATACTCTTTCTCACTCTGCTCTGCACATGCTCAGTTGCTCCCTATTTTTAAGTACTGCCGAATTTGAGGAGGCTGATCAGCTGGCAGCCTTAAAGTGAAATTAAACCCTCCCATCCTTTACAGCCAAAGAAGCTGCTTCTATTTGATCTGCGACTGAAATGGTGCTGCACATATGATCAGTTATGACACCAGCCATTTGATGGTTTGACAGCTTGGTTGAGGACACAAGCAAATGGGGCAGTTAGCAATCCTGGCATTCCAGGAATGTAACTATATTTTAAACCAAGAAATCAATGTGGGTTTAGTTTTGCTTTATGATTTACTGTTGTTCAGGGGCTCTGGGCTTCAGCAAAACGGCAGTCTCCAGGAAGAAGAAACAGGAGCAATGCTGGAGGCAATTTACAGCACACGCTAATTTCGGTAGCTTAATTATAATGTGGAATGTATGTTCCTTGCTAAAGAATAGTATTTTGTTATTAAAGTTAGTAAAGTTCCTCTTCAAGAATAAGGTTTTAGATATTTGTTTGTGAGTATGCTGATGAAGAAAAGTTGGATGGTTGAAGTGGAAAGTTTAAGATAGTTGCACAGGGCCACGTTGCCTAAAAGAAAAAGAAAAAGGCATATCACCTAATATATAACCTATGTTCCTGATTCTATTTTTGGTTTATCACAGGAAGTATTCTGAGAGTCTAATGAAGAAATCACCAATGGATCTATCTTCTTCTTTAGCCTTTTCCAAAATATAAAATGAATGCATGTTGCTATGGGTAGAGGAAACACCTATGCCATGTCAGATACATGGGCCTGGGAATATAAAAGAGTTATTCCTGCGCCTACTCAGGAAGAGATATGGTTTTTGTACCGCTGCACACACTGAGAAAGGGGTACCTGAACCCCAAAAAATCAAGAAAGGTAAAAGAGTAGTGGTGCGCAGTACTAGCTTAGGAAATATTAGCCTAAAAGGTCTATAGATTCAAAAAAGTACCAGGTATTTAAATGCTAGGTGTGCTGCCACCCAGACTGAAAAGGTAATGTATAGGGAGCTTAATGTGTGTGTTCTATGAGGGAATGTGGGAAACCCTCGCCACTATAACATAATAGTGTTTGGGATGAGTATTAGATAGATGGAGTCATACGCGAAAAGGAATATAGTGGTTAAAACCTAATGATTTCCAATGCGATTTTTGGAATTGACATAGACCTATAAAGTGGTAATGCTGGACAATAAGTAGGTCCGTATTTGCGTGTCTTACAACATCCCGTGAACAAAATATATATAAAAAAATCAACAAAATATGTGATAATAATTGATGCGATTTGTTACAACTAATAAAATCGCATAAAAAGTGCTAGTGCTAAGTGATAAATAAATGTGTTACAATGTCTACTACACCATAAACAGCAATATACATAAAAACAGTCGTAAGGCTTAATGAAACAGTTTTGTGCAAAAAAGTGACTAATTGTGGCTAGCAAAAAATCGCATAAAGTGCCAGTGCTGAATAAAGATTAGATGCGTGTGGGTGTCTTTCTACCATATAATAAATAATAAATGCAGTGAAGCGAAATCTAGTCATGCAAAATTGACAGAGAAAATAAATGAAAAACACAACATTAAAAACGCATAAACAATATTTGTGTTAAATAAAAGTGGAAAAGGTAATAAAGTCTCTCTAGAAATGATTCGGGTAAATAGTGCTCAGTAGTTAAAAACTATATAACATATAAATTGCACAATAACATATGTTAAAATTGTGTCCATTCAAAGCTTGTGCGACAACCAGTGGCGATTATATCCAAAATCGCATATGGCAAAAAAATCGCATACGGTGCTGGTGTTTAGTTCTATGTGAACTATAGAATAGCGATCCGATCGGTGGTGGTGGTAGTGAAAATATCCCACGTGGTCCTGTGTACTCGAGATATGGGTGTCCCCTTACCTTACAGCTGTAAGGTAACAGCATGTAACATATGTATCCTCAGGATTCCTGGTGATCTTTATCCCACAAGGTCTTGTTACTGTGTCCCCGTCTCCTGCCTATTCCGCCGTGTAGTCTCTTTAAATGGTCGCTCAGCGGTGCCCAGTGTGGGGGGAGGGGGTTGTTACTTCAGCAGTTTATGTAAGGGATTTAAGCAGATAAGGAGGAAGGGAGCCCCATAGCGTAGTAATTTATGAACAAAATTGAGATTTATTCAGAAAGCAATTGAAATACTCACAAAACATACAGATTTCAAGCATAGGGTATAAACGATCTGCGAGCTCGATTGCGTCACTTCCGGTAGCGTCCCGACACGTGTTCGTCACGGTCACGTGACTTCATCAGGGGATGCCTAGTGCTCAAGAAAGTGACCTTAAATAGAGACTATAATGGTAGCTTATTGGCGGCCATTTTGGGTAAGACCCGGAAGTATCCCGGCGGCCATTTTGCGGTCTCCATGGTCGCCGGAAGTATGCGAGCGGCCATTTTTTTGGTATGTTACATCATATTAGGTATATCTTCTGGCCGGAAATGGGTACATGGCCATTTTTTTGGAGGTTCCTCCAGCGGGACCCTCAATGGGGAGCCCGCCCACGTCTCTGTATGGATATCGCCGCCCCTTCAATAAACAGCGTTCCTAGCTGTAAATAGAGACAGAGGGATGTACCTCAAATATGTAGTGTGAGCTACACATTAAAGAAAACGAGTTATTAATGGGCTCTACATGTATACGACAATTTATATTGGCAAATTAGAAATAAGATATTAGTATCTAAAAAAATATTAAATGTGTATGTATACAGAGATAATTAAAAACGATTATATATATCTATATGTGAGCAAGTACCTAAAATATATATAAAATTTAAATGTAAAAAAGGAAAAAAATAAAATATATAGAAATATATATATATATATATATATATATATATATATATATATATATAAAAAAAATCTTTATTTATGAGTCTGTTTTGATATATAGAAAAAATCTTCTATTTAAAATATTAATAGCACGGGTGAGTTTTAAGTTGGAGTCATTTGTTAGGCCTTTTATTTGTAACCGTAGGCGGTGGTAATTTAATCCCAGTGATACGCCAGATCGGCAAGGAAAAATTAGAACGTAAAAAAAATTATTATTAAAAATATAAAATATTACAAAATATGGTAAAATTAAAGTAGAATAAAACGACGAGGGAAATAATTCCCGTAGCTGCCGGAAATGACGTTAGAGCAAAAAATTTTAAACATATTCAAAATATTGCAACACGGAAGTTAAAATATATATAAATAAAGTGCATATATGTGTGTGCACCCACCTCCATGTGCACCGGTGTATATATATGTATATTGTAATTGTCTTTCAGTGTGCGGCATATGGGTGGTCAGAGTTTATAGTGAGGATGATTTAAACCAGAGAAAATAGGGGGACGCCTAAGATCAAAGCTATATAGCGGGTATTTATACCAGAATTGAAAAATATAGGTAAAATATAGATAAAAATATATAAGACATTCCAAAAAATCTAAAAAAACGCTCAAATTTAGGGGATAATTAAAAATCGCTAATGAAGCAGTTCAAATCAAATTCCACGTTGAGTCCTTTTGGTGTGCATGTGTCTAATGTAAATATCCATTTGGACTCGATTTGGCTGAGGGTTCTCACTTTGTGCCCTCCTCTCCAGTGTTTGACATAGGGCTCGATTCCCCAAAATTTCAATTGGGATGGATCTTTCTTGTGGTATAGCGCAAAGTGCCTAGACACGCTGTGCTAATCAAATCCCTTTAGTATGTTCTTTACATGTTCTTTAATGCGTACTTTGAGTGGTCTCTTTGTCCGGCCTATGTACTGGAGGCCACAGCTGCATTCCAATGCGTATACCCCTCCAATGGTGTTACAGCAGATGAACTCTTTAATATCGTAGCTATTCCCTGTACTGGTTGAGGTGAACTCTTTTTTCTTCTCATTAGGACGCTTTGTTTTGGTACATGCGTAGCATCGTTTGCAGGGAAAAAATCCTTTTCCCGTAAAGAAGGAGAGTCCCCTACCTGGTGGATCTGGGACATTCTTCACTATTTTATCCCTAATAGTCGGGGCTCGCCTATATACAAATTTTGGGCGAATGGGCAAAATATCTTTTAGACCAGTATCTGAGCGTAGTATCTCCCAATTACGTTTAATAATTTTTTCTACCTGTTTAAACTGCACATTGAAGTCCAAAATAATCAGAATATTGTCCTGTAATGTCTCATTCTGCGATTTATTCTTTATGAGGTCTTTGAGGTTTAAGCTTGCTACTTCTGATATCTTCTCATTGATAAATTCTTTCTCATAGCCTTTTTCTAAAAATTTCTGTTTCATGTTTTTTGCTTGTTCAAGAAACTGTTCATCTTGTGTACAATTGCGTCTAAGGCGCATAAGTTGGCCTTTTGGAATATTATATAGCCAATTCCTGTGGTGGCAGCTCTCCAATGGTAAGTAACTGTTACGGTCTACACTCTTGAAGTGTGTTTTTGAGACCAGTTTTTTATCATCTTGTATTATTTCCAAATCAAGGAAAGTAATAGATTCATTACTTATCTCCCATGATAGTTTTATATTCCTGTTGTTCATGTTAAATTTTTCTAAAAAAGTGATCAATTTTGATCGTTCGCCCTTCCACAGTATGATAACATCATCAATGTATCTTCGGTATGTGTGCAATTCGTTTGGAGGGTTGGCAAATACTTCCTCTTCCTCCCATTGTGACATGAAAAGGCCTGCGACACTTGGGGCGAATTTCGCTCCCATAGCTACGCCCGTTTTTTGATGGTAATAATTTTTATTGTACCAAAAGTAGCTGTTTTTCAGACAGAAATCGAGACATTTTATAAGAAATTTTCTCTGGGGGCAGGGGAGGTCTGTATATTTACGTAATCCCCATTTTGTTGCCTCGCAAGCTTGGTGGTGCAGGATTATTGTGTAAAGTGAAGCTACGTCCACCGTAGCGAGCCACCACGGTCCCGCTTTGATTGGTATCTCGTCTAGAATCTGCAATATGTGTTTGGTATCTCTCAGGTATGCACGTGTCTTTTGTACTGCTGGCTGTAGGTAATAGTCGATATATTGCCCCATTCGAGATGTCAGAGAGTCGATGCCATTCACTATTGGTCTGGGAGGTGGATGTTCCTTATTTTTATGAATTTTCGGTAAAGAATAAATGATTGGTGTTCTGCATGACTCGGGTATTAAATATTTGGCTTCCTTTTTATTGAGTATGTCTTTCTTTAGGCCCAGATGTACCACTTGTTCAAGTGCTTTCCTACATTTAAAGACTGGATTACTCAACAGTCGGACGTATGTGTCTTTATCTTCAAGTAGGGAGTTCATGCTTGTATTGTATTGGTCTTTGGACAGTATTACGATGCCCTCTCCTTTATCTGCTGGTCGTATGACCAGGTCTTTCCTTTTTGTCAGTTTCCGAATACCGCTTTTGATATGTTTCGGTTCATCGCGCTTCTTTATCTTTAGATCTTTCACCTCCTCAAGGACAATACGTTTAAAAACCTCTATATGTTTATTATCTTTAGTTACTGGATTAAAAATTGATTTATTTCTTAGGGTACTGTGCATAATTTCATCGGTAGATCTTGTAGTCTTGGGTTTGCATGGATTACTGATCAAGTACTTCTTAATATTTAATTTCCTCATGAACTTCTGGATTCCAATATAGGTTTGAAATTTATCAAGATTTTTTGTAGGTGCATATTTTAAACCTTTATCGAGAACCCCTATTTCTTCATGGGAGAGTGGTTGTCCACTCAGGTTAAAAATTCCTTCGCCCTTCACTCTCTTTTTCTTTTGTGATCTCTTCCCCCCTCTGCATCCTCTCTTTCTGGTGTTCTTCTTTGGTTCCTTGAATTTTCGTTCCTCCTTAGTGGATCGTTCTCTCGGCCTCTCTCTAAAAAAGACCTCTCATATTCCATGTCGGACTGTCTGTGTCTATCCGCTCTATCATCTTCCCATCTCTGCTCCAAGGGTGCATAGTAGTTGTATGTTGGGATTGGGCTTCTTTCATGTGCACGGTATGGTGTTTGGGAAGGGGGATTCTGATATCCACCTTCTCTTCTCTCATGTTGCCTGTAGGGGCTTCTTCCCCTTGGTGCTTGTGTGTCAGAGGGGCGCCCTCTGTTATCGTAGTTAGGTCCTCTATTATCTCTCTGTTGGTGGTAAATCCTATTGTCATAATAAGGCCTCGGTCTGTTGTTCCTCCTATTATTCCTCCAGAAAGGTTTTTTCCTACCGTTTCGAGGTGTCCTATCTTGATAGTACGGTCTCCTCTCATTTTTAAAAGGTGTATATCCTCTATCATTTTTTCGGGGGGTGTGTTGGTAGTAGTTACTTTGTCTATCATCATTCCTTGACGTGGGCGGGTTCCCCATTGAGGGTCCCGCTGGAGGAACCTCCAAAAAAATGGCCACGTACCCATTTCCGGCCAGAAGATATACCTAATATGATGTAACATACCAAAAAAAATGGCCGCTCGCATACTTCTGGCGACCATGGAGACCGCAAAATGGCCGCCGGGATACTTCCGGGTCTTCCCCAAAATGGCCGCCAATAAGCTACCATTATAGTCTCTATTTAAGGTCACTTTCTTGAGCACTAGGCATTCCCTGATGAAGTCACGTGACCGTGACGAACACGCGTCGGGACGCTACCGGAAGTGACGCAATCGAGCTCGCAGCTCGTTTATACCCTATGCTTGAAATATGTATGTTTTGTGAGTATTTCAATTGCTTTCTGAATAAATCTCAATTTTGTTCATAAATTACTACGCTATGGGGCTCCCTTCCTCCTTATCTGCTTAAATCCCTTACATAAACTGCTGAGGTAACAACCCCCTCCCCCCACACTGGGCACCGCTGAGCGACCATTTAAAGAGACTACACGGCGGAATAGGCAGGAGACGGGGACACAGTAACAAGACCTCGTGGGATAAAGATCACCAGGAATCCTGAGGATACATATGTTACATGCTGTTACCTTACAGCTGTAAGGTAAGGGGACACCCATATCTCGAGTACACAGGACCACGTGGGATATTTTCACTACCACCACCACCGATCGGATCGCTATTCTATAGTTCACATAGAACTAAACACCAGCACCGTATGCGATTTTTTTGCCATATGCGATTTTGGATATAATCGCCACTGGTTGTCGCACAAGCTTTGAATGGACACAATTTTAACATATGTTATTGTGCAATTTATATGTTATATAGTTTTTAACTACTGAGCACTATTTACCCGAATCATTTCTAGAGAGACTTTATTACCTTTTCCACTTTTATTTAACACAAATATTGTTTATGCGTTTTTAATGTTGTGTTTTTCATTTATTTTCTCTGTCAATTTTGCATGACTAGATTTCGCTTCACTGCATTTATTATTTATTATATGGTAGAAAGACACCCACACGCATCTAATCTTTATTCAGCACTGGCACTTTATGCGATTTTTTGCTAGCCACAATTAGTCACTTTTTTGCACAAAACTGTTTCATTAAGCCTTACGACTGTTTTTATGTATATTGCTGTTTATGGTGTAGTAGACATTGTAACACATTTATTTATCACTTAGCACTAGCACTTTTTATGCGATTTTATTAGTTGTAACAAATCGCATCAATTATTATCACATATTTTGTTGATTTTTTTATATATATTTTGTTCACGGGATGTTGTAAGACACGCAAATACGGACCTACTTATTGTCCAGCATTACCACTTTATAGGTCTATGTCAATTCCAAAAATCGCATTGGAAATCATTAGGTTTTAACCACTATATTCCTTTTCGCGTATGACTCCATCTATCTAATACTCATCCCAAACACTATTATGTTATAGTGGCGAGGGTTTCCCACGTTCCCTCATAGAACACACATATTAATCTCCCTATACATTACCTTTTCAGTCTGGGTGGCAGCACACCTAGCATTTAAATACCTGGTACTTTTTTGAATCTATAGACCTTTTAGGCTAATATTTCCTAAGCTAGTACTGCGCACCACTACTCTTTTACCTTACATGGGCCTGGGAACCCATGTATAGAGACCATGCTTGTTTTTAAGATTTTGATTTCCAGCTGGTACATAGGTTTGCTCATATTCTTTTCACATACAGCCATGTGAAAAATGAAGTATTCCCCATTGAAATTGTTGACCTTTTTCAACATATTTGAACAGGCAAACATTACATCATTATTCAGACAGTGCCTCCAGATAAAGTTGATATGCTTGAATAAAAACATAGGTTTTAAAGTTACATTTTCTGTTTCAATCATTTGCTTCACAGAAATATCATATGCAGTGGTGTATTCTGGAAAAAATAAGAACACCCCTGGCATCAAAAGCTATTTTGCTCAGTTTCACAGAAATTAATTCTTGCATGCATTTTGTATAACTGCCCACCAGCCTCTGACATCAACTCTGTGGAAGTTTTCATTATTTATGTTAAATTCCTTCACTTTGTGGGTTTCTCTACATAGACTACCTGTTTCAAAATCATTCTACTAAATGGCAATAGTGATCAAGCCAAAAGGCTTTGACTAGGGGCATTCATAACCCCCTATTTCTTGATTTTGAGTCATTCCCTCATGGATTTGCCATGCTTCACAGTTGTTATTCTTCTCCTGAAATACTGTCTTTTGCAAGCATATTCACTGTTAGTATGACCAAACAACTGTCTTTGATTGATCCATTTTCAGCACATTTTTGCAGAAGGCCTGCTGGTCTTTGCCTTTTTTTTCAACGGCAAACTGTCCTCTTGCTCTAATGTTGTTTTTGGACAGAAAAGGCTTTTTTTATTTTTAACATGCCTCTATGTAAAGCGATTTCACACCAAATGTTGCAAAATTTACCTAAACAACCCATGATGAAATCTTTGGGAGTTCTTCTAGATTTCCTTTAGCATCAAACAGTCAGATCTTGGGCAGATTTTTCTGTAGGCTGGCCAGTCCTGGAAAAAATTAGCAGTTGTTTGAAATCTAAGCCACTTTTAGATTTTTTTATTTTCCTTAAAGGAGATTTCAAATGATTTGACAATCTTATCGAGCCCTTTCCAAAATCAATGGCATCCACAACCCTTTCATCTGAGGGCCCTAGAGAGCTCTTTTGGTCTTACACCACAAACATTAATAAGAAAGAGAACACCAGACCCTTATTTGTCTAAGGTTTAAATAAGACAGGTTCCTCCTGCATGCTCCCTAAGGAGGTTCTAATCATTAGCACCTAATTTGAATGACTGGATTCTAATTTCATGGATTTGGAGTGGTAGTAAATGGTGGGGATATGGTTACTTTTTCCCATATGACAAATCTGTAGTTTCATAAGTTTAGATCTTAAAAATGAATACAGCATGTCAATTTTATATGTCATTTATTCAAGTATATCATCCTTGTCTGTAGGCACTATCTGAATCAAAATCTAATGTTTGTCTAAAATGTTAAAAAAGTCAACAATTTCCATGGGGTCCACTTTTTTCACATGACTGTATGTATACATTGTAATTTTACTCTTTATTGTAGTCCCTCATCTGTTATTCTTCCCAGCAATAACTTGCAAGTATTTCTCATTCCTGAGCTATAGGAAGTGAAAAAGATTAATAATAAAAGATTCTTGAAGGATCCTATTTTGCTTCTTCTCTCTGTTGTCTGTATTTCTCTTTTCTAATTTATTATATGGGTCCTTGCATGAGTGAAGTAAAAAAAATTTTATTTTAATACCAACGAGTTTCACTGCGGATGTAGCTTCATCAGGGAAAAAATTATTACAAATTTACCCAACAAAAAGTTGAGGACCACACAAGTAATAAACAAAAAATTGACGTGGGTTACATTTGTCTATAAGAAGCAAATGTTTGTATTATTTCCTAATAATATTTGGGATTAATAATATAAAATTTAGAGACTGTGTTGCCAAATTCCAAGTTAAGCAGAAGAAGTTACTGGGTAGCAATCGAATCAGAACTGAAAGCAAAAACCCAACAATTCAACTCCCTACACACAAGCCCAGCCGTCTGTTCAGTCTAGCATTTACCATAGGTTTTCGTTTTCTTATACCGTAAGCTTTTGTTCATGATATGTATGTACTATATGACAGCTTATATGTTGCCTTTTGCTGATGTTGTGATTGTATAAAAAGCACAACCAGGCATTTACAAAGACTCTCAAAATGCAGGCATTTCTATAGAATGAAAAAATATAAAGGCTATGCATCTCTCCCTGCTTTGTTAATGCGCATTTCATTCCTATAGCTTGAACCTACACTGCAAGCTGATTTGAAAGTTTGTCATGACTGTTTTGACAGCCCCGGTCAGCTTAATCCAGGGATCTAGTCCCTGTGGTTTGTCAATTATACTGCTAACCTTACAGAAAGAGCAACACTCAAGGCACCGAACTGTCAACCACTAACCAAGAAACATTGTCAGCTGCAAGCAGATGTGGGAGAAAAAGATTCCATGAGAAATAAAAAAAAATGTTTCCTGTTCAGGATTCTATTTGTAAATTAATTATCTAGCTAATTATAAAATCACATCATTCGGTGACAAAAAATAAATTAAAAAAATTAAAGAGCCTTTAACTGATAAAATTGAAGGGTAAATGTATTACATTTTACGCTGAGATTTGACAGGAGAGGTTGACACTACCTGGAATAAATCTGAATTGTATAAATAGCCCCAACATGTCACAGATAATTTTTTCACATTATCTGTTCTATATTATAGTCAGCACATTCGGAGAATGGAGTTTCTGGTTCCAACTTATAAGGTGAAAAAGATTCCAAAATTCAAAAAAAACTCGATGTTCAAACAGTTGGCAAGGACATCAGTTTCGTAAACTACTTCGGTGACGCGCCAAGGTTTTTTTCTATTTTTTTTTTTTAAATTGGATGTCAAAATAACTAATCTATATTTTGCAAAATTGTTCCCCTTTAAGCTGTGACACGTTTTTATTTCATTTATTTTAAATTCTGCCAGGAAAAGTTACATCCGCGACCACAAAGTTTAAAACCCGGATAACAGCGATCTGACATTTTGTCACTCAACTTCAGCAAAACTGTAGAGGGAGAAGCAATGAATTAATGAATAGGAACAAATCCCCATGACAACAGGGTAGTTCATTAAAATTTTATCAGCATTCTTCCTAAGGAAAGCAAGCCTTCTGTTCCATGCTCATACACTCCTACAATGTTTTACAGCCTATTCGCAGCATGGGGGTGCTTCAAAATTAGCTCCTATGGAGAGTCAACTACAGAGAATCTAGACTCTGTTAGACTAACCCCTTGGGTGCCGTATTGAAATATTGCGTACTTTTCTGTTTATACAGTTCCTTCTGCATTAGCAATCCATTAATTCTCTCCATTTGTAATAGGTTAATTAGTTTCGTTGACAAGAACTGTACAAATCTCTCTCTTTAGAAAATTATGGACTTCCATAATTTGGTTCAAAATGACATTTACCCAGTCCTCATGGGTACAAACTAGTCACAAATAGTGGACAGTGACTGGATCAGGAGTATAGCCTATGCCCCTTCGGACCTTATGTAGGAGCTGCTTCCTATCCTCATTTCCCCTGGACAATGCCCCGACTGTTAGGACACCCACAAATTATGATTACTCTGCTCTCAGCATGGCTGATTTTATTCCCTGAGGCAGCTGTCAGTCATTAGCCTCAGAGACACCTATTGCAAAAGTCTTTTGCACTAACTGACAGCTATGGGAAGCAGAAGAATGGCGTAAGTTAGCAGTACCAGCTGTGTCTCTTCTAGACAGTCCCTGATTTGGACACAATAGCTGCTAGCCTAAGAATCTGATGTACAAATCTGCACAAATAATGCTATGTTTTTAGTTTTAGATTGAGTGTACAAGATTAAAAATGATGTCAAGTTTTGCTTTCCCTTTGTGAACTCACAGGGGATATTTTCCTTTACTTCCTATCCCTGTGACACAGTTATAAATTCACCATTGACAGGTGGCATAGACTCACCTGAGGCATAGAGTCTAAGCGGCACCTTTGTCTTTGCCAGAGCATTGATGGGATGATGGGCTGTTAATACCAGTGGCCACAGAGCTACTTCATTTTGGATGCTGCCAGGTCATGGCCTTCAGGATCATCCAACCAACAGCTAGCAGGAGCAAGGAGGTTATGATTAAGAGACAAAATGGGGGCAAGCAGGTGATTGTTAGAAAGAGGATGAGGTAGGTGTAATGCCACGTACACACGACCGGACTTTTCAACATCACAAGTCCGACGGAATGATTCAGGCAGACCATTCGATCGTATGTGGGCTGCAGCGGACTTTTGATTTGCAAAAGTCTGACAGACTTTAGAAATGGAACATGTTTCAAATTTTTCCGACAGAACTCCGCCGGACCCAGTTCCTACCGAGAAATCCGCTCGTGTGTATGCTAGTCCGACGGACAAAAACCGACGCAAGGGCAGCTATTGGCTACTGGCTATTAACTTCCTTATTCTAATCCAGTCGTACGTCATCACGTTCGAATCCGTCGGACTTTGGAGTGATTGTGTGTGACCAAGTCCGTTCATTCGGAAAGTCCGTCAGAACTCTGTCAGAACTCCGTCGAAAGTCTGTCGTACCTAGTCCCTCTCGAAAAGTCTGGTAGTGTGTACGCGGCATTAGACAAGGGAAGTCAGTCAACAACAGAAACAGGAGACACAGGCAGAGCCAGCCAAGCAGGTCAGCAACAAAAATGGCCAGAGTCAAGCTAAGCACTCTTACAAATTAGCTGCCAAGTCACAGTGTTGACCCCCATAAGGGAAGGGTTTAAATACCCTCCTTAATATGTGCCAAATGCCCCCTATGTGTGGGAGCAGATGTCAACAGTGCCAACAGTGTTAGATGGGGTTCAGCTTTAGTTTGTTAGTGAAGTCCATGTAAATCTGCTAGTACATCTAATGCCACGTACACACGACTGGACTTTCTGGCAGAAAAGGTCCGACGGTCTTCCCGACAGACTTTCGACAGAATTGCGACGGACTTCCGAACGAATGGACTTGCCCACACATGAACGGACTAAAGTCCGTTCATTTTGAACGTGATGACGTACGACGGGAGTAGAAAAGGAAGTTCAATAGCCATTAGTCAATAGCCACCCTTGCGTTGTATTTGGTCCGTCGGACCAGCATACAGATGAACGGTTTTCCTGATAGGAATTGAGTCGTCGGACAGATTTGAAACATGTTCTAGGTCCGTCTGATTTTTTTTAAAGAAAAATGATCGGACTATCCCACACACAATCGGAATATTCGACGGAATGATTCCCGTCGGACCTAGTCTGCCGGAAAGTCTGGTTGTGTGTACACGGCATAACACTATCCTCTCCCCAGACTGACAATGGTGATGTCCAAAGCTCTATAAAGCAAAAAAAAATCCTTTAAAATGGTTACAACAAGCCATATGTAATTAAATTTAATTAAAAATGACCCTTCCATTTCAATCTATAGCTTTAATTTACTGAACAATGCAATACAGCCTGGAAGCATTCTGTTCACCGTTGGTGTGTAGAATGCCTCCAGAAATGTAATTTCCTGCTTGTGAGATTGGCTCACTGACTTTCCCAGAAGTTTGCACTAAGATACAAGTTAGATTTTAGGCATCCCCTGAAACTGATTTTTTTTAGGTGAGATATTCACAAAGGGTTAATCACTCCTAAAAGTATGCAGACACTGCATCTTTCCTCCTTAGAACACTCCGAGCGCACCAAATGGTTATAAAGAACCAGATCCCCCGTTCAGAATGAGTCTGTAATGGTCATGGTGAAACAAACAGTGCAGAAAAGGGTAGTAATAAGCTACAAAGTTTGTTAAAATCCTGCAATGTACATTGAGTACCAAAAGGACATTGTTAACTTTGAATACTCCAACTACAGCTGAAGATCAAAGGCAGCTTCATCCCAGAGAAATATTCTTTCAAAGATAGCAAAGAAAAGGGACTTCTTCAGAAGTTGTAAAGCACATATGTACCTGCATGGAGATGGGGGACACCGCAAGCATTCATCCTAATCCTACTGATGGCATATTGTGACAATTTGATTGGAAAATATTTAATTGGTATAATTAATTATCTCTGACAACCTTTTACACATGATGGCAACTTAGTTTATCCAACCTGGAAGGATATCCCTGGATTGTGCCACCTTTTTATTTGGGTCTTTCTGAGAGAATTTAGAAGTTAGTAGAAAGTCATTTAAAAACAACTGGCTCTGACTTGCTCTCCCTACAGTCTCTTACTGCCTTTGGAGGTGGCTCCCCCCTTATAACAACTATAGTGACCTTTAGCGGTGCTCATTTGAGTGAATTATTAGAATACAGATGGTATGACAGTACATACATGTTTTACAGGTCCTGAAGAAGCAGAAAAGTGAAACATGTCCAGCAACAAGCGTTGTGAATTGCATAAATATCTGTGTGTGTGTGTGTGTGTGTGTGTGTGTGTGTGTGTGTGTGTGTTACATACAGTATCTCACAAAAGTGAGTACACCAGTCACATTTTTGTAAATATTTTATTATATCTTTTCATGTGACAACACTGAAGAAATTACATTTTGCTACAATGTAAAGTAGTGTAAATTTACTATCCCCTCAAAATAACTCAACATACAGCCATTAATGTTGAAACCACTGGCAACAAAAGTGAGTACACCTCTAAGTGAAAATTTCCATATTGGGCCACATTAGCCATTTTCCCTCCCTGATGTCATGTGACTCATTAGTGTTACAAGGTCTTGGGTGTGAAAAGGGAGCAGGTGTGGTAAATGTTGTGTTATTGCTCTCACTCTCTCATACTGGTCACTGGAAGCTCAATATGGCACCTCATGGCAAATAACTCTCTGAGGATCTGAAAAAAAAAATTGTTGCTATACATAAAGATGGCCTAGGCTATAAGAAGATTGTCAAGACCCTGAAACTGAGCTACAGCACGGTGGCCAAGACCATACAGTGGTTTAAAAGGACAGATTCCACTTAGAACAGGCCTCACCATGGTCAACCAAAGAAGTTGAATGCACGTGCTCAGTGTCATATCCAGAGGTTGTCTTTGGAAAATAGACGTATGAGTGCTGCCAGCATTGCTGCAGAGGTTGAAGGGGTGGGAAGCCAGCCTGTCAGTGCTCAGACCATATGCTGCACACTGCATCAAACTGGTCTGCATGGCTGTCATCCAAGAAAGAAGCCTCTTCTAAAGATGATGCACAAGAAAGCCTGCAAACAGTTTGCTGAAAACAAGTAGACTAAGGACATGAATTACTGGAACCATGTCCTGTGGTCTGATGAGACCAAGATAAACTTATTTGATTCAGATGGTGTCAAGCGTGTGTGGCGGCAACCAGGTGAGGAGTACAAAGACAAGTGTATCTTGCCTACAGTCAAGCATGGTGGTGGGAGTGTCATGGCCTGGGGCTGCATGAGTGCTGCCGGGACTGGGGCGCTGCAGAGGGTAAAAGTAATGGACTAGCCAAAGATGTCTCCAGACCTAAACCCTACTGAGCATCTGTGGGGCATCCTCAAAGGAAGGTGGAGGAGTGCAAGGTCTCTAACATCCACCAGCTCCATGATGTTGTCATGGAGGAGTGGAAGAGGACTCCAGTGGAAATCTGTGAACCTCTGGTACCCTCCATGCCCAAGAAGTCAAGACAGTGCTCGAAAATAATGGTGACCACACAAAATATTGATACTTTGGGCCCAATTTGGACATTTTTACTTCGGGGTTTACAAATTTTTTTTGGCATCGGTTTAAACATTAATGTCTGTATATTGAGTTATTTTGAGGGGAAAGCAAATTTACACTGTTATAAAAGCTGTACACTTACTACTTTACATTGTAACAAAGTGTAATTTCTTCAGCGTTGTTACATGAACAGATATAATAAAATATTTACAAAAATGTGAGGGGTGTAATTACTTTTGTGAGATACTGTATGTAAAAGCTCTTTTTTATAAACAAAATATTTGGGATCAACTGCATGCCCCAATTTTTTATTATTTTGAATTAAATAAAGAATCACATTTTTATAAAATTCATGTGTTATGGCACCATTAAAATCCCTTTCCTTTGCTATCTTTAAAACAAAAGTGGAGTTACTCTTTGAGGATTGGTAAACAGAAAAATAAAAATAGTTTTTAAGTTTAATATTCTGCATTCTATGCAGTAAGGTAAAAAAAAAAAAACATCTGTATACAGCTCCCCCCATAGCCCCTTCTAAATACATACCTGAGCCCGATCTAAGATTGCCCTGTATTTGGCTCCATCCATCTTCCCATCATCTCTGACCAGCTTCCCTGTCCCTGGTGAAGAAAAGCATCCCCACAACGTGATGCTGCCACCACCATGTTTTATGGTGGGGATGGCGTGTTCAGGGCGATGTGCAGTGTTAGTTTTCCGCCACACAAGTGTTTTGGTTTTAGGCCAAAAAATGTAAATGTGATTTCATCTGACCAGAGCACCTTCTTCCGAATGTTTGCTGTGTCCCCCACATGGCTTCTCACAAACTGGCCTTCTTATGGCTTTCTTATTTCTTGCCACTCTTCCATAAAGGCCAGATTTGTGGAGTGCACGACTAATAGTTGTCCTGTGGACAGATTCTCCCACCTGAGCTGTGGATCTCTGCAGCTCCTCCAGAGCTTCCATGGCCCTCTTGGCTTCTTCTCTGATTAATGCTCTCCTTGCCTAGCCTGTCAGTTCAGGTTGACGGCCATGTCTTGGTGTCAGGGTTGGCTTAGCCCTTCCTTATCTGGCTTGGCTGCTAAGCTGTGGGCTAATTGCCAACTCTCATCTCTCTCCACAGTTGCCAGCTGTTCCTGCTCTTCTGACCTGCCTCCTTAAAGCTGTACAACCTCAGTTCATCTCTGCCTTCACCTTGGTCACATCACAAGAAACCATCTCCTGCGGTTCTGTTTAAAGACTGGCTTTGCTGACATCCCTTCAAGGCTCCTTATCCTGCTTGCTGTTGCTCCACTTAGATCCCTGACATGTGGCCTGGCTGATTACCCGATCTGGTTATTGAACTCTTGACTGGCTGACTACTTGATCCGGTTACTGGACTCTGGCTATGCTTTAACTGTGCTTACTCTATTTACCTTTTTATTTTTTATTAATAAACAAGTGTGATTTAATTGTACTTCTGTCTCAGTCTGGTTCATGGTTTCTGACACTTGGTAGGTTTGAAGTTGTGCCATTCTCATTCCATTTTCTAACGATGGATTGAACATTGCTCCGTGAGATGTCCAAAGCTTGGGATATTTTTTCATAACCTAACCCTGCTTTAAACATCTCCACCCATTTATCCCCTGACTTGTCTGGTTTGTTGCTTGGCCTTCATGATGCTGTTTATTCAATAAGGCTCTCTAACAAACATCTGAGAGCTTCACAGAACAACTGTATTTATACTGAGATTAAATTACACACCGGTGGACTCTATTTATGTGACTTTTGAAGGCTATTGGTTCCACTAGATTTTAAGTAGGGATATCAGAGTAAAAGGGGCTGAATACAAATACACCCCACACTTTTCAGATATGTATTTGTAAAAAATTATGTACCACTTTGTGTTGGTCTATCACATGAAATCCCAATAAAATATATTTATGTTTTTGGTTGCAACATGACAAAATGTGGAAAATGTCAAGGGGTATGGATACTTTTTCAAGGCACTGTACTTAGAAAAATTGTAATGGTCACCAAGACCAATAGATCTTCATAGTGGCAGCAGAGGCAGCAATAAAAATCTGACAAGGGTTTTATCCTTTTTACATTTTTGTCCAAAACCAAAAAGACTTGTCTTCACATATACTTTAATTTGAGGTTTTCATTGTTCATGCTTGCTCAGCTGACTTGTAACTTTATATCTTTTCATTTTTACAGACATAATAAAGGATAGCCAAGTTATACGCTGTCCATGGTAAAGAGAAAGAGAAAAAATAGGGCACATTTAACAACTGACATAGAAGCTAAGGTCTTATTTTGCTGAAACCAGGAAAATGAAGGAACTGCTGATAACAGCAATCCATACAATCTCACCTCTACGGTGTATTATCAGAGTCACATGAGACTGAGAGCAAAGATCACTTTGGTGTATCCATATATTAAGATATATCATAATGAACAGATTTCTATACTCTACACATTTATAGTGCAGAGCTTGGGTATTTTAAAGGGGAACTCATCAGGATAAAGATTATCAGAAAACCCATCTAATGTCAGGTTTTGTGTACTTGAGTTATTATTATTTTTTGTGATCTTCAGCACTCAAGGTTATAAATCATTATACAACAGTTTTCAACTAACCCACTGTGTATGGAAGGAGGGTGCAATGTAGGTTGGTTGAATTGCATTGTGTGCAAACTTACGTCAAGTCCAACCAACCTATAGAAGACTTACCAAAGTATAGAAAGAGAATATTAGCACAGATCAGCTTCACTTCCTTCAGCTTCCTTCAATTAATCAAAATTATTTATCTACTTGGAGTTCCCTTTTAATTGGCAATCATGCTCTGACAGAGATTTTAGTTTGATCAGGTTAAAATAATTATTGACAGACATTTCCCCATGGGACAGTAGGCAGAACATATAATATATTAAATGGGCTCAGATTTCTGTGGATTCAATTGGCTGCCATCCTTTATTATAGGTATTAATTACATTTTATCAACAATATATAATGTAATACCGATCTTAAAAGTTTACCAACAACATATTTTAGCTCAACTATTACAGCTCGAGCTAATAAACAATTACAACTTAGAAAGATCTCACAATATGAGCCGCAACATTGGGAGGGAAGGCGGGAGGGGATGTGCTTTCCAGCTCGTGCCAGGACCGTTGAAGGCAGCATGTGACCAATCAAAAGTACTGTAAGTAAAAAAAAACGGACATTTTAAGTGAAAAAAAAGTTAAACTTGTCTGCCACTGTCCCATATGTGGAGGCCGGGGACATCTTATGCCCCACCCTCCACTTCAATTCTCCTTCATGGTCATGTATATGCAGAGATCTTGAGAAAAGGTAGCAATTGTGCCCCAGTGTTGAGAAATGTTGTATCTCCTAGTTGGTTTTATTCTGGCTCTGCACAGTCCATTACTTGGCTACATTTTAAGGGTAACTTTCAATGCGGGGCATATAAATGTTCATCATATCCTCAGATTTTGAGAGGTGACACTATACCAATAGCAATAGGACATGTTTGGAATCAAATCCTCCTTCTTGAATTGTAACACTTGATTTATTATTTATGTCATTACATATAAAATCTGCTCTGCTCAATAACTGGCCAGAACTACCAGGAGGTTGAGGGATTATTCAAACGATCATCTCCATGATATAGAACAGCATCACTTCGCTAATGTTGCCAATCATTTTAGTGATTGTTATGGAGGGGCCATATCTGCGATCATGGCACAGACTACTAAGAGAGTAATGTCGCATACACACGATCGGACTTTCCTGCAGACTTGGTCCGGCAGACCGGAATACGTCAGACAATTTGATCGTGTGTGGGCTCCAGCGGACTTTTTTTTCCCCAAAAGTCAGACGGACCTAGAAATAAAACATGTTTCAAATCTATCCGAATGACTAAAAATCGGGGAAACTGTTCATCTGTGTGCTAGTCCGACAGACCAAATACGACGCAAGGCCAGCTATTGGCTACTGGCTATTGAACTTCCTTGTTTAGTCCCATTTATGTCATCACGTTCAAAACTAACGGACTTTCGAACGGACTTAGTCTGGTTGTGTGTGGCCAAGTCTGTTTCGTTCAGAAAGTCCATCGGACCTCTGCCGAAAGTCCGTCAGTAAGACCGTCGGACCTAGTCCGTCGAAAAGTCCGGCCGTGTGTACGGAAGAGGAAAGGATATGTTCAAACTGTTATGCAAAAAAGAGGTTTATTTAACCTTTAGAAAGGATTGCATTATATGTGGGATCTTAACCACTTTTACGAGTAGATGTGTTTTCCCCTCTTTTGCAGATAGTGTGAAACACATACATGTGTACCTGTTTATGCTACTCTGACCCTTTATGCATACCATTGTTATATTGTTTTATAGTGACCCAAAAAGACTAATTTAAGGTGCTGCTCAGGTAGAGTGGTAAAGTGTAATTACAGGCAGGGACAGGGAGCTTGTCCTTGCTCCAAACTGCAGCAATGTCAAGGGAAAACACCCATAAGCCACATATAATGAAACAGACCCATGTGCATGAAGTAAGATAAATGGCAGCCTCAGCCCGGGCTCCAGCCAGGCCATGGTCCAATGCGTTTCACTTCACCCCTTGAAGCTTAACTGGTTCCCGACCGGCTCATGACTATATACTGAGGCAGAATGGCATACGAAACCCTGTATGGGTACGTCACACCCTTTAGGAGCCACTGCATGGCGGGGGTCCTGCTGCACATGGCCGGGGGGTGCAATCACTGCTGGCTACCCGTGATTGCATGCACGAGCGCAAGCATGGGGATTTGTGTGTGTAAACACAATTTTCTGTTCTGTCAGGGAAGAGGAGACATATCGTTTGTTCCTACTAAGTAGGAACAACAATATGTCTCCTCCCCCAGTCAGTCCTATTCCCATACAGTTAGAAACACTAACGAGGGAACACATTTAACCCCTTGATCACCACTAGTGTTAACCCCTTCCCTGGCAGTGACATTTACACAGTAATTAGTGCATTCTGATCGCTGTATAAATGTCAATGGTCCCAAAAATGTCAAAAGTGTCCAATATGTCCACTGCAATATTGCAGTCCCAATAAAAATCACAGATAGCCGCCATTACTAGTAAAATGCGACCCCTGTAGGTACACCCCTGCACTGAAGGTATGCTGTAGTATCAGGTACTAAGCCATCAGTAGAAAATCCTTTAAGTCCTGCAAGTTGCGAGATAGGGCTTCCATGGACCTTACTTTTCCAGCACATCCCACAGATACTACATTGGACTGAAATCTGAAGAATTCAGAGGTCAAGTCAATGTCTCAAGCTTATTGCTGTATTCCTCAAACCATTCTTGAACATTTTTTGCAGTGTGGCGAGTGCATTATCCTGCTTAAGGAGGATACTGCCATCAGGGAATACCATTTCCATGAATGGTTAGCAACAATGTGTAAGTAAGTGATACGTGTCAAGTAACATCTACATGAATGGCAGGACCCAAGGTTTGCCAGCAGAAAATTACCCAACACATCACACTGCCTCCACTGGCTTTTCTCCTTCACATACTGCATCCTGGTGCCATCTTTTCTCTAGGTAAGTGATGCACACACACTCAGCCATCTGCATGATGTAAAAGAAATTGTGATTCATTTAGACCAGGCCACCTTCTTCTATTGCTCTGTGATCCAGTTCTGATGCTCACGTACCCATCGTAGATACTTTTGACTGCAGAAACAGGTCAGCATGGGCACCCTGACCCTCTGTGCGGCTGCAACCCAATACACAACAAGTTATGATGCCTATTATTTATTATTATTTCAGTTCCTCTTATCTTTCCTCATAGCTGAGTTCCTCCATGCCTCTTATCAGCTTGGTTTCCCTTCTCCGCACTTTCTCCAGTTCCAATGAGTATAACTGAGTTCTTGTTAATTCTTTTTGGTATATACATTGTACCACTTCAGGTCTAGAGGAGTTTCCCTATATGTATATTGAAGGTGTACCAAGTTTATTTTAATATCTGATTCTTTTTTATTTATTGTTAATAAACATACAGTGTTATGTAAATCCTTGGGGTGCCAATAAAGTCCAGTTATTATAGCTTTGCTTTTGTATTACGTTGTTACATAGTAGGTAAGGTTGAACAAAGTCCATCCAGTTCAACCTGTGTTAGTGTGTGTATGTGATTATGTCACTTCCATTTCCCATATAATTTATGTATATTGTGTTTCCTAAGATGCCCATCTAAAAAGTTTTTTTTTTTTTTTTTTTAATTCTTGTTTTAGAATTTGAATAAAGACCTATAAACATGCATTTTTTTTTAATATTATGGTGGATCAGCTTTTGTTTATAAGGGATTCTTTAGAGTGGTGTTGTATCCAGTTCTCATGCTTGCCTACTCTCCAGTTCTGATCTTATTGAGGTGATGTACAAATCTAAACACAAGATGGTACAGGATGCCGGGAACAATATGATCACTATGCTCTGGCCTTGGTGCTCTTGTGATATACTTTCCCCTATCAGCAACTCCACATGACTTACAACTGCACATGCACAGAATTATTGCTGATATGCATTATCGGCGTAAAAAAGAAAACAGACACTAGAACATATCAAAGATGGCACCGGCTTTAATGGGAGCAAGTACAATTGGGGCCTTCATTACAACAGGCAGTCCATATAATCCATGCACATGTGCTGAAAGGTAGAGCCAATTGTCAATTGGGCAGATGGTTATTGTTGGGATCCTGCCCAAGCCTGGTACAGCTCTGCAATAGCCCACTATCAGCTGACTCACTCTGGGTCACAGGAATACAAAGAGAAGTACAGCTTAAAAAATATTGGTCATACTTCTCATTTAAAGTGTTTGTTACCCCAACACTTCATATTCCTGATATTTGCCTGCTGTACCATGTACTTGTATGAGAAAGTATCTTGTTCTCTTTGTAATGCTTCCTTTATGCAAAATCCCTGGTGTTGCTGGCACTTTCTCTGCTCACCTATTCAAAAGTAACCACACTAAGCAGGTGAGCATACCGTTGTCAGCTTTGCTGGGAACTCAGTATACTCTCCGCCAATGATCAGACTTGTCCTGACATGTCGCCGCTGCACAGCCATTCACGTGGAAGCTCAGTGTGCTGCTGTTTCTCCTCCTCCCAGCTCTTATGCAACTGGGAACAGAGGAAATGTGATCGATTATAAAAAAGGGAAAAACAGGTATTTATAATGTTTTTTTTTTTTTATATATATCTATGTTTTGGCTTTCATTTCTATTTTAATTTGAATGGGTTGTTTTAAAAGGTGATTGTTTACAATCACTTTAATGATTTTAAAATATTTTAATGAAAAATAAAAAGTAAAATCATGCAAGAAATGATTACAGAAAATATATTATAAAAGTATTCTAAGCAAGAGTAAAATAAAAGGGTTGAAAGTGAAAATATTCTTAAATAGTGTCTGTCTGGTCTTTAGCTCCATGCAGAGTGTGGATCACATACCGAGTATACCCAATCTGATATGGAGTCACTGGCCTTCATAATGACTTTTAGTATTCCTTAAAGTGGTATTAAACCCACAAGAAAACATTTATTATATTTAAAGCGGAGTTACACCCAAAAGTGGAACTTCCACTTTAAGGACTCCTCACCTCCCTTCTATACCCTATTTGGCATGTAATTTTTTTTGGGGGGGGAGTGGGTATGCAGTTTTAACAGGTATCCAGCTCCCACTTCCACTTGTGCCACCTAGGCAACTCCTCCTCTCTCTCTCCCTCTCTGCAATCTGTCACAGGTCCCAGAAGATTGCTTGGCCATTCAGGACGCATAGTGCGACTCGTGAATGAGTAGTATGCACCCAGCTGTGACAGCTTGCGGCTTCAGGTTAGTGATGTCGGCGCAGGAGGGAGCTGAGGGAGAGAACCAAGGGTTTGGAGGGCCGCATCGCAGGACCGTGGCCACCCCCTCTCACACTACCTCTCTCTCTCACACCTTCTCTGTCTCTCATCTCCTCTCTCTCTCTCTCCAAAAAAATTGGCAGTCCTGTCAGGAAGGAGCTGGATGGGAGTTGAAGGCAATTAACCCCTGAATTTTAGAGCATCTTTATTGTACTATGTAACCAGCAGGTGCTACCTACAACCCCCAAGAGCCACACCCAATGCTTGCCACGGTGTGCTGCGCACCACACTTCTTTCTATTCTACTAGGGCCCATATTATGATCTCACACACAGACCCGCTGCTTTCATAAAACTTGGAAGTGCCCAGTGGCTTCTCTGAAAAGAAGCCGGGAACGTCATGCAGGCTATGCTGTTGTAGATATTTAAATCCCCCTCTGTGGATCTGAGCTGCAATATGTTGGTGGGGCTTTGTGTGCGTGTGGCTTGCATATGGACATGGGGGGTCCCATGATCTCCTATTTCCCGGGGGCCCCATGAGTTGTCAGTCTGCCCCTGTTCCAGTTCGTTTGAGGTTTTGTCTCTGTGTTCTTGATTTTGGTTTTATATTGAAAAAAACTGCCTTCCCCTGACACTTATTCACCCCCTTGTTGTATTTCAATCATGTCTCCCCTTTCCCTTATTTCCCCCAGGCTGGTCACTCTCAATATGTTGTATCCTCCAAACCTTTCACCATTTTTGTTACTCTTCTCTGAACTTGTTCTAACTTATCAATATCTTTGTGTAAGTGAGGTCTCCAGAATTAGACACAGTATTCTAAATGAGGTCTCACTAAAGATCTATATCAGGCCTTCTCAACCATCTCGACATGGAGGAACCCTGGAAATAATTCTCTGGTCTCAGGGAACCCCTGCTCATATATTTTTATTTTTTTGAAAAGGTACCCCTGCTAATATTTACTATATCTGCAACTCATGACACATAAGTGTGATGGTCAGTGGGAAAAATGCACCTTACACTTGTGGTCATTGGAAAGAGTTACCCCCTTACAGATAGCTAAAAAGATCAATGATGTAAATGGAAACTTATCTGAGTAGCAGAGATTGCTCATTGCTCAAGGAACCCCTAGCAACCTCTGGAGAAACCTTAGGGTTCCATGGAACCCTGGTTGAGAAACCCTGATCTATATTAAATCTATATTATATTATATTATAAATATGATGTGCCATCGCTCACGCCGGACCAACATCTGATGGTCCTGGGGCTTGGATTAGTAGTGGACCAACCTGGAGCAGTGTATAGTGCTTTTATGCTCTGACAGAGAACTGGAAACCTAATCAATCCCTGTTCTCACCAACAGGAAGCCAAGTAGACATGTCTTCCTCCTCTTGGTAAATTTTCCAATGTAGGCTAAATAATATGAAATCATTCTCTGGTCTCAGGGAACCCCTGCTAATATATTTTTTATTTTTTTGAAAAGGTACTCCTGCTAATAATTACTACATCTGCAATTCATGACACATTAGTGTGATGGTCAGTGGGAAGAATGCTCCTTACACTTGTGGTCATTGGAAAGAGTTACCCCCTTACAAATAGCTAAAAAGATCAATGATGTAAATGGAAACTTATCTGAGAAGCAGATATTGCTTATTGCTCAAGGAACCCCTAGCAACCCCTCGAGAAACCTTAGGGTTCCATGGAACCCTGGTTGAGAAACCCTGATCTATATTAAATCTATATTATATTATAGATATGATGTGCCATCACTCAAGCCGGACCAACATCTGATAGTCCTGGGGCTTGGATTTGTAGTGGACCAACCTAGAGCAGTGTATAGTGCTTTTATGCTCTGACAGAGAACTGGAAACCTAATCAATCCCTGTTCTGACCAACAGGAAGCCAAGTAGACATGTCTTCCTCCTCTTGGTAAATTTTCCAATGTAGGCTAAATAAAAAAATATATGGGGTGAAGAATTCTTGTAATTATTGAAATGGGTAGGTAAAACTGAGAACTCACCAACAGGCTCTTTGAGAAATATTAGGAGCCTGTTGGCCATTCTGCCAACTAGCAGATATCAGATTTAATAGTCTTTAGAAATTAGTATTTTGTCTTGGATAAGTATAAAGTGGGAGAGAGAGAAATGGAAGAATTTATACAGGAGTTGATTATTCCATGTCTGTCGGAGGAAGATATAACAGTATTAGATGCACCAATTACCATTGAAGAACTACAAAAAGTGGTACAGGAATCAGCTAGTCGTAAGACATCAGGACCAGATAGACTACCAAATGAAATATACAGGGAATATAGAGAGATCATTTTTCCAGAGTTACTAGAGGTGCTAAAAGGGGTATTGGAAAGGGGAGAATTACCAGTATCCATGACAGAGGCTACAATTATAAAAATCCCAAAGGAGGGGAAGGATCTAGCACAACCTGCATCATATAGACCAATCTCTCTGCTTTATGCAGATGTCAAGCTATTGGCAAAAATCATGGCCAATAGATTAGGTAAAGTAATTCACACCATAATCCATCCAAATCAATGTGGTTTTATTCCCAGTAGATCAACCTCATTAAATATCAGGAGACTATTTTTTAACCTACAAAGAACCAGGGGGAAGAGTTGTGCTGTCAAAGCATTTGACATTGTTGAATGGCAGTATTTGTGGAAAGCTATGTTGGCAATTAATATTGTCCCTGTGTTTATAAAATGGGTGAAGTTGTTATATACAGGCCCAAGGGCAAAGGTAAGGATTAATGTCGGGATTTCTGAATATTTCCAGTTGGCTCGGGGGATAGGGCAGGGGTATCCATTGTCACCCCTGCTTTTTGCCCTGGTGGTGGAGCCATCATCACTCTTCTCCTAGTGGATGTAATAGTATGGGGACTACCAGAAAATTCTAGACATCTGCAGATAGAGAGCTTTATGTATCTGGGGGTAAATATAATGGTAAACCTTAACTTGTATATAAGAAAAAATCTAGAGCCCCCAATAAAGGCATTTAAGAAAAATGTGCGGGATATGGAATTGTCTCCTCCTGTCAGTGGTAGGCTGTTGTAGCTTAATTAAAATGACATAGCTACCCCAGCTCTTGTATGTCTTGCATAAATCGCCAATATGGATCCCTGGGATATGGTTCAGGAAATTGGAGGGTCTATTTAGGGTACTGATCTGGAAGAAGGGACAGGATAGAGTCCGCATGAAGGTATTATAACTACCGAGAGATAAGGGAGGTTTAGCTGTACTACATCCTTGGAGTTATTTTGTGGCAGCCCAGCTACAACGGATGGGGGGGTTGGGTGTTAGATAATGCCCCTACTAATTACAACTCATGAGCCCTGATGTCCTGTACCCCACATAGACATCTGATAGAAGCATTGGAAGCAGACTCATTGTGGAGAGGGGACCAATGCCCAACCACTAAGTTGCTGTTGAAGGTATGGAATAAGGCACGATTAACATTACAGTACTTGGGATTTACCGAACACACACCTATTTGGGATAATGCAAATCTGCCTGAACTTGAGAGGTTGGAGAACTTTGGCAGTTGGAAACTGAGAGGGGTATTAAGATTGTCTCAGTTATATACGGAAGGAGTACTGAAGACATTCCAGGATTTGAACGAGGAATTTGGACTCTTGAACAGGAACTTCCATCAGTACCTACAATTAAGGCATGCATTGGCATCAGAGTTTAAAGAGAGAATATTGGAATGGAGTAGTCCCCCCATATAAAAAATTTTTGTAGAAACTACTATAATCTCAAAACTATATCGAAATATACATCTAAAATTACTGGAAATATATATTCAGTTGCCAAGTAGCGTAAAATGGAAGGCAGATGTTAACTGATGGGCAATGGAAAAATATAGTGACCTTAACAGATTGACTATCCCTTTCCTAAACTCAAGGTGCCTACACAGTTTTTCATCATTCATAGGGCATATTATACACCAAAGAGAATAATGTGATAGATAGAGATACGGCATTGTTTGGCATTGTTTGCCATTGTTTAGCGGATGGCCAGATGCATCTTGTCCTAGATGTCAGGCCCAGTTGGGGACATGATTCATATGCTCTGAAGGTGCCCCAAATTACATAGGTACTGGGAAGATGTAGTGAAGAAAATAAATCTAGTTTTTGAAACAAACTTAAGCTTGTGCCCAATAATGTGTGTGCTGGGATACATAAAGCAGAGTATATTATTATTATATTATTATTATAGAGTATTGGGAAATAGACATATGAATTCTGCCAGCATTTCTGCAGAGGGTCAGCCTGCCGGTGCTCAAACCATACTGCATAAAATTGGTGTGTATAGCTGTTGTCCCAGAAGGAAGCCTCTTCTAAAGATGATGCACAAGAAAGCCTGCAAACAGTTTGCTGAAGACAAGAAGACTAAGGACATTTATTACTGGAACCATGTCCTGTGGTCTGATGAGACCAAGATAAACTTAATTTGTTCAGATGGTGTATCGGCAACCAGGTGAGGAGTACAAAGACAAGTGTGTCTTGCATACAATCAAGCATGGTGATGGGAGTGTCATGGTCTGGAGTTCCATGAGTGCTGCCGGAACAGGGGAGCTACAGTTCATTGAGGGAACCATGAATGCCAACATGTACTGTGACATACTGAAGCAGAGCATGATCCCTTCCTTTCAGAGACGGGGCCACAGGGCAGTATTCCAACATGATAACTACCCCAAACACACCTCCAAGATGACCACTGACTTGCCAAAAAGTTGAGGGTAAAGGTGATGGACTGGCCAAGCATATCTCCAGACCTAAAACCTATTGAGCATCTGTGGGGCATCCTCAAATGGAAGATGGAGGAGCACAAGGTCTCTAACATCCACCAGCTCCGTGATGTCGTCATGGAGGAGTGGAAGAGGACTCCAGTGACAACCTGTGAAGCTCTGGTGAACTCCATGCCCAAGAGGGTTAAGGCAGTGCTGGAAAATAATGAAGATCACTCAAATGATTGACACTTTGGGCCCGATTTGGACATTTTCACTTAGGGGTGTACTCAAATTTGTTGCCAGAGGTTTAGACATTAATGAGTTATTGAGTTATGTGTTGAGTTATTTTGAGAGGACAGCAAATTTAGACTGTTATACAAGCTGTACACTCACTACATTACATTGTAGCACAGTGTCATTTCTTCAGTGTTGTCACATGAAAAGATATAATAAAATATTTACAAAACATTTGAGGACTGTACTCACTCTTGTGATATACTGTATATATATATATATATATATATATATATATATATATAGATATATATATACTGTATATATATATATATATATATATATATATATATATATATATATATATATATATATATATTTATACTTTTGTTATGATTCTTTCATCCTCCTGAGGAAGTAGCATTCCGAGAAACATGAGAATGGGACTCCCTTATAATATTGCATAGTTAGTCTGATTGAAAAAAAAAATATATATATAGCCATATAGTTCAACCAATAAAAGGGGGGGGGGGATACACTCCTATGTACACAATCCTATACCCACAGTTGATTCACAGGAAGGAAAACAAAACAAAACAGAAAAGTTGCTCCAGCAATCGGATATTCCCTGGATCAATTTTACCTATAAATATTAGTACCCAGTTATATTATGTACATTTAAGAAATAATCCAGGCCTTTTTCAAAAGCAATCTACTGAGCTTGCCAGAACCACCTCTGGAGGGAATCTATTCCACATTTTCACAACTTTTACTGTGAAGAAAGCTTTCCGTATTTGGAGCTTAAATCTTAAATTACATTGTATATCCCTGTATGTTGTGGTCATTCAGGTGTTTATCTAATAGTTCTTGAAACTATTAATGTGCTTCGCTGAGACCACCGCCTGTGGAAGGGAGTTTCACATCCTTGCTCTTATTTTATAGTAAAGACCCCTCCACGTAGTTTAAGGTTAAACCTCTTTCCTTCTAATTTTAATGAGTGGCCACGTGTCTTTTTAAACTCCCTTTTGCGAAAAAGTTTTATGCCTATTGTGGGGTCACCATTATGGTATTTATATATTGAAATCATATCCCCTCTCAAGCGTCTCTTCTCCAGAGAGAATAAGTTTAAATGTGTACAACTGAGTTCTTGTTATTTCTTTTTGGTATATACATTATACCGCTTCACTAAGTCTAGAGGAGTTTCCCTCTATGTATACTGAAGGCGTACCAAGTTTATTCTGATATCTGATTGTAGTACCCTTGTCCCTAGAATAGGGCTACAGGTAAATTTAGTGTGCCAGGCGGTAGTCAGCTTGGCCAATCTGTAGTATTTTGTGATTACATGATTCTGTTAAGTCCATTCTAAGGCTATGTTTCCACTATTACGTCCCTAAAGTTGCGCGATTTTGGCACAATTTTTTGCAACGATTTTGCCGTGATTTTAATGTGATTTTTTGCCGCAACTTGAAGCAAAGCCTGTGCAAGTTGCATCAAAGTGGGACCAAAGTAGTGCAGTAGTACATTGTTACATAGTAGGTAAGGTTGAATAAAGACACCAGTCCTACCAGTTCAACCTGTGTTAGTGTGTGTATGTGATTATGTCACTTCCATTTCCCATATACTTTAACTTTTTTAAATGTTTGTTTTAGAATTTGAATAAAGACCTAGAAACATGCAATTTTTTATATTACGGTAGATCAGCTTTTGTTTATAAGGGATTCTTTAGAGTGGTGTTGTATCCAGTTCTCATGCTTGCCTACTCTCCAGTTCTGATCTTATTGAGGTGATGTACAGATCTAAACACAAGATGGTACAGGATGTCGGGAACACTCTCACAATATGATCACTATGCTCTGGCCTTGGTGCTCTTGCCATATACTTTCCCCTATCAACAACTCCACATGACCTTTGTGTAGCTGCTGACTTTTAATAAACAGAAAAACGAGTGGCACGTTGCTTTAATAAAAAATAAATACTAAAGCACAAATATGGATCCACTGTGGAACATGCCTAAATGAAAATAGCTGCAAACACTTTAACGTGGTCAGTCACCACGAAAAAGGCACGTGGCGGTGACACAACGCGTAGGGAGGTGGAGCCTGTGACGACAGCGTATGATAGTAATAGCAAGTGATATGTTGTATGGACTAGCGATGTTATCTGACCATTTCTCTTAAAGCGCTACTTTTACTGAAACAATGTGAGTGAATATAATTCAGAATTCCTGTGTTACATCATTATAGCATTGCTCAATGATATGTCTCACCCTTTGTTTCCTATAAGCGAATACCCCTCCACTCCAGCAGCACTGTAACCCGTTAGAGCACTCCACTTGGACAGCATATTATGGTGAAGTTTGTATGCCTGGGAATGACTTATCCATCATGCTGAAATCCAAATGCACTCAGGAATGGCTATTCATGCATTTATTCATTTAATTCTGCTATACTGGACATGCTTATTTAAGGCCATTTTATTTAGCACTATATGTTGAGATTATATCAGTAGGGGCTTTATGGTAACTTTCCCCTATTTTTCATATTGCTGCATATAGTTTATTGCACAGTTTGCACAAGTTTTATGACCACCCATTCTCCTCTTAATTTTAAATTAGTTACAATTTTTAATTAAGCTCCTATTTACCTGTTTCACATTGATTTATGGTATTTTTTTTTGATACTATGTACACTTATGTTTGATGTGCCATTTATCTAGTATCACTGCTTGCTGTTGTAGTAGTGGGGGTGTTTATGACATTTCCCCAGGGCCGTCTTTAAGGCAGGGCAAAAGGGGCATCTGCCCTGGGCCCTGTCATTGTTGTGGGGCCCAAAGCAGCTGTCTCATACTTGCCAACTATCCCAGATTAAATTGCCTTGTCCTTTGAAGTTTTATGCCCAGCTCTGCCCTATTGTTGTGTACAGATGACTCACCTGCAGACCCTGTGTTTACATGTAAATAAGTGCCATTCATATGTAAATAAAGGCAGCATTCATATGTATATTATGCCCCCTGCAGTGAGGAGATGATGTGCTGTAAACTCTAGCAACCAATCAGTGAGCAGTATTACTGTACAGTAATCTCTAGCAACCAATTAACAAACAGAAAACATTTGCTGTAACCTCTAGCAACTGATCAGTGAGCCATAATGTGTGCTGTAACCTCTAGCAACCAGTCAATAAGCAGTAATGATATGCTGTAACTGCTGTCAACAAATCGCAATTGCTGCCTGATCTGATACAGTAAACTGTTTTAAGTCTAGCTGCTATTTATTGCATGTCTCAGAGCAGGTGGAGAGTGAAATTGCACGGGGGGGGGGGGGCAAGAAATTGTTTGCCCAGGGTCCAATTAATATTAAAGATGGCCCTGCATTTTCCTCCCCCCGTTTTACTATATTACACAGCACATATTGCACAGTTTTGCACATTGCACTTTAGTTTTATTAATTATTCAATATTAATTATCACAATTGAAACGTTTGGCTATTTATTTCTGGTTATTAATTTAGGATAATTTATTGCACTTTAGTTTTATTAATTATTCAATATTAATTATCACAATTGAACCTTTTGGCTATTTATTTCTGGTTATTAATTCAGGATAATTTATTCCTCACTTATCGTTGAGGCTAGGTTCCATCCGCGGCGTTTTCCCGCATCGCTCACCTCCCGCCGGCAGTTCACACTGCCCTATGCGGACGGCTGGGGGTGTCAATGTTATGTTAATGACACCCCCAGATCCGTCGGCACATCGCAGTGCGATCTGCCGACTCGCACAGGAATCGGATCGCATGGTGTGAACCCCCATGCGATCCGATTCCGTTGCGGACCCAAAAAAGGGTCCTGTGCGAGTTTGCTGCGGGACAGCTGCGAGTTCAGCCATACTATCTGTATGGCTGAACTCGCAGTGCTACGGAGATCGGATGTGATTTGCTGTGCGAATCACATCCGGTTCTCCCCCCGCAGCGGTGTGAACCCAGCCTGAGGTAGTGAGATTTAATTCTGGCACCACTTGTAGATGTTAAAGTGGTGGTGGGGGGGTTTGTGGTGATTTTTCCCCTTTGGTCACATTGTTGTATTTAGCATGTTGCATTATTTGCACTCCACGTTAAGCTTACTAATCCTTAAATGTGATGGTTGCATTTGTTTACTTTTTAAGATTTCTTCCTTCTATTTTCATCTGGTGATCTGGCCAGTAAGTTTGTTTAGCAGAAGAACAAGCTCTTTTGCAGATGTATTAGTTACAGAGATGAGACAAACATTTTAACACTGTCAGGGTGCTTAACCACTTAAGCCCCGGACCAATTTGCAGCCAAAGGACCAGACCCCTTTTTGCGATTCGGCACTGCGTCGCTTTAACTGACAATTGAGCGGTCGTGGGACGTGGCTCCCAAACAGAATTGGTGTCCTTTTTTTTCCCACAAATAGAGATTTCTTTTGGTGGTATTTTATCACCTCTGCGGTTTTTATTTTTTGCACTATAAACAAAAATAGAGCGACAATTTTGAAAAAAATGCAATATTTTTTACTTTTTGCTATAATAAGTATCCCCCAAAAATATATAAAAAATATGTTTTTCCTCAGTTTAGGCCAATACGTACTATTCTACATATTTTTAGCAAAAAAAAAAAAACGCAATTACCAATTATTGATTGGTTAGCGTTTACAAAATAGGGGATCGTTTTATAGCATTTTTATTAATATATATTTTTTTTTACTAGTAATGGCGGCGATCAGCGATTTTTGATTGTGACTGCTACATTATGGCAGACACATCAGACATTTTTGATACATTTTTGGGGCCATTGTCATTTATATAGTAATCAGTGCTATTTAAAGACACTGATTCCTGTGTAAATTACACTGGTAGTGAAGGAGTTAACCACTAGGGGGCAGTGTAGGCGTTATGTATGGCATTATGTGTTTCTTTTATTGTAGGGGGCGTGGCCTGGCATGTGACATCACTGATCGTCCTTACCTATAAAAGGGAACAGACGATCGGTGACAGCCACACTAGGAAGCACGGGGAGAGGTTTGTTTACACAGACCTCTCCTCGTTCTTCAGCTCTGTGACCCGATTGCGGGACACCAGTGGCGATTGGGTCCGCTGGTCCCACGGCCACGGTCACGGAGCTCAGGACGGCGTGCTCCCGACCCACGGCTGGGCACTTAAAGAGCCACGTACAGGTACATGATTGTGCCCAGCCGTGCCATTCTGACGACGTATATCGGCTTGAGGCTGTCCTTAAGTGGTTAAAATGATCAGTTTTCTTAGTGTAGCACTACTCCTGTAGGAGCCACTGGTGAATATGGGTATCTCCCACCCTGCACAGCCAGGCACATACATTTTCCACACACTCTGGCGTCAGAAATCCATCCTTGCAGTTTTCTTTTTGTATTTTATTAGGGGAATTAAACTTTTAAGGGGAAGGGTTATTATGGGATGCCAACTTGATCAACAAGGAATTCTTCAGGGACACAACTATATACATCCAGTATATATACACTTCTCCTCTTCTGCCTCCAGCACAACCTTGCTTGTATAACTACATCTCCCAGGACCAGCTAGCACTGACAAGATAATCCAACACAGACTCAGTCTTTATTTTAAGTTGTACCTAAAAGAAAGCCTATAGAGAACAGGCCTGGAACGGGATGCCCAGCATTAAGAGAAAGGCCTACATGACTGAGTTTGCAGCCTAGGCTGTGCTGTATACACCGCTCCCAAACCGCCCCAAAGAGGCTCTTGCATGACTTTCTCTAACGTCCCGCAAATGCACCTCCCCAGTGTCAAAGGCTTTTACATTTCAGCAGCATGGGAGGTGGTTTTCAGGCGCTTTACAGATGCTATTTCTAGCTCGAAAACACCTGAAAACTGCCTCCCGTGAAAGGGGTCTTACTAAAACTGGAGACTGCAATATATGGTGCAGCTCTACATGGTAGCTCTCCATTAGAATTTCAACCCCAATATAGCTTTAAAGAGTATTTTGCTGAGAAAAAAACATTCCCCTCTGGGTGACCTATGCAAAAACCCTTGTTGCTGATACCTCCTACCTTTTGTTATTCTTGGGTGTAGCAAAATCTTTACCGTAACCTCTTCCAGCCTAATAAGGACCTTCAAGGCCAAAGACAGCTGACATCCTTCCATATGTAGTGGGTTGGGAGGCATAGTGGGTGCAAAAGATGGTGAAAGTCATTGGGTGCCAGACACTTCTTGGATGCAAAAGAGGTTTTAATTATTTTAACAGTCCTTTTATATTTTGAAGGGGAATAGGAATAGGGCCAGGACACCCCTAAGTAGTTGCAGTTTCAATTAGCAGACTCCAAAACTTTAATAGGAGGACAGCCGTACAGGAAAAAGTCCCAGGAAGGTGCCACTTCTGCACATGTAGGATTGCTGTCTCCTATGGCAACAGTATTTAACAGTTCCTGAAACAAAGTCCAACAGTTCACTCAGCTTCACTACAACTACTCCTTGTAGTTATTCAGCCCCTTGAGCTCTTCGTCTCTCACTGGACTCTCGGATTCACTGACTCTAAATCCCGTGAGCTCCTCAAGGCTTTTTTGGTGGTATCTCCCTCAAGAGTCACCCACCCTTCCCACTGGGTCCCTAGCTTGGCACTCCAGATACTTTTCAAGCTTCACCCTTGCTAAACAGATTGGTCCTTGGCTTGACACATAAGGCTGCTCTGCAAACATCACCTCCTCTGGTTGGGTCCCTGACTTGGTCACCACCTGAAGTTTCCCATATTCTCCACTGTTCCCTTTGGTGAGAATGTGGTTCCGGTACTTGCTTCAGTTACTCACTGTGGTCCTAGTGGCGACAGATCTCCTTCTACCTCCGACCACTGACAGGTTCTCCGGCCAGCAGAACCATCTCTTTTGGTTGTACTGCAAGCCGCTGTCCCAACCCTGCATTGCCCTGTCACTCTTGGATAGGCCCTCACATGGCCTGGCAGCCAGATGCCCCTGGGATAGGCCCAATCTCTGGCCTAGCAGCCCGGGGGTATACGAAAAATGTCCACTCAGACAGCGGTCCGGGTGGCACAGAACATAGATCACCTGACCTCATCCGAATGTATAGGCTCTCCCAGAAGGCCAAGGGATTCAAGAAAACCTTTGCCCATTGGCTGAAATACCCCATATACCCATAACCTGACCTTGAGTTGCCCTTTTCATATCTAGTACCACCAAGTTCCCGGCCACCTAGTGGTAGAAGAGAAAAGTGCAACAAAGCCAGACTTAGGGAGAAAACAATAGATCTTTATAAATTAACTACAGTAGCTACTAAAAGGAATTTTGTGAGGAGCTCCCCGACTTAACCCTAGGGCGCTACATAAGAAATTCCTGTGTGGTCCTCTGTGCCCATGTGGGAAAGTGAATATAATGGGAGTGGTTTCATACTTAACAAACAACTACTGCACCTGCAGGGCTCTAATGAGGAAAGCTGCAGGGTCTGAATCCCTTTAGATGTGATTTCCTATTGGGAGTATCTCACCAAAAATGACATTTTTGTTGCAGAAGATGTCTGAAATCTGCCTTGTATCTTAGTGCAGACTTCTGGGAAAATCAGTGAGCCAATCTCACAAGCAGGAAATTATGTTTTACAGGTGGGGCATTCTGTATACATTCTGTGTACAGAACACCTCCGAGTAACCATATTGCATTTTACAGAAAATTACAGAGCTGTAGATTGAAAAGAAAAGGTAATTTGTAATAACATTCAATTACAATATGACTTGTGTCACAATAGTATGTTATATTATTTTTTCTTTATTTGCTTTTTTTTTTCCAATGAAAGTGGAGTTACACTTTAAGCAGATAAACCTTAACGTAATGCAAAAATGCATTGCTATCATGTATAACTAAATAAGAGCACAAGATTACTCCATGAAAAAAAATAAAATAAATAAATAAATAAAAAACGACATCCAAATTTGACATCATTATTTAACATTACAAATCTATAGAAATAACATTGCTGCTATAGGTTGCTCATTAATAAAGACGTTAATGTAAAAATTTACTATTGGTGGCATCAGTAAATGTATTTTTCAAAGCAATCTAAATAAAATATTTACCAGAGCTTATTTATGAGCTAAAAATTCACAAGACAACTCCAAACAACTTCCCGTAAAACGGTTTTGAACTGTTGTGCGACTGTGTCCTTTTTGCGTTTCTTTGTATTGTCAAGTAATGTTTGATTTTCTTTATGTAGGATGTCAAATTTGAATTATGCATCGCCTACCTAGATTCCATGTCTTATTATTTATTTAACAGCAGCCTTACTATGGAATGCTGAGATGTCTTCTGAAGCCAAGCAACTGCATGTAAATGAAAACACGCCAGTTACACTGACACAAACCGACATTCTAGAAGCCGGCTTAATGAAATGAAAGTTTGATTAAGGCCATTTATTGATTGCCGTTGTGAATGAAGAAGTCTTCTTGGAGAAGCTAAATTGGTGTGTCACAGTTATAAAGGGAAAAGAATACACTTTTTACAATACACAATGGAATATATTATTTCTACATATGTCCATCAGGAGTGAGCAACCAGGAGCATGGTGCCATTCACATATTAGTAACATACGTGTTGTGCAAGACATAAAACTTCTGGATATTAACCACTTGAGATTCAAAAGGGTTTTACCCCCTTCATGGCCAGAGCATTGTTTGCTATTGAGCATTGTGCTACTTTTACTGATAATTGTGCAGTCATGCAACACTGTATGCAAATAAAATTTCCATTCTGCCCTCTCCACAAAAAAAAAACTGTATCATAGTTTGTTCTAAAAATGTGAAAACAGGTAATTTTTTCTCCTTCACTGATGTACTGATGAGACGGCACTGATGGGCAATGATAAGTGGCACTGATTGGTGGCACTGGTGGGCACTGATGAGGCAGCACTGGTGGGCACTGAGAGGCGGCACTTGTGGGCACTGAGAGGTGGCACAGATGGGTCGCACTAGACATGTGCACTGCCAAAAAATTTCATTTATTTATTTTTTTTCTTTCATTTTTCGGGTCATTTGTTATGATCGCAATTCCTAAATCCCCACATTCATCCATTCGTAAGTTCGTAAATTTGTAAATTCGTACATTCATAAATTAGAAAATTCATATATTTGTAAATTTGTACATTTGTAAATGAGAAAATTCAGAAATTTAGAAATTCGAAGTTCGAAAATCCGAAAACCCGAAATTGCAAAAATCTGAAATAGTAACTAACTATTAAATTATTATAGGTATTGTAATTTCCTTTCAAATTTGACTGTTTTTTTTTTTTGATCTTACACTTATTTTTAATGTGCCTACTTAACAGATTCCAAAGATAGAATACACAAAAGCAAGTTTGTAATAAAATATATGTATATACAGTATCTCACATAAGTGAGTACACCCCTCACATCTTGGCAAACATTTCATAAAATTGTTTCATGTGACAACACTGAAGAAACGACACCCTGCCACAATGCGAAGCAGTGCGTGCACAGCCTGCACAACAGTGTAAATTTGCCGTCCTCTCAAAACAACTCAAACACACAGACATCAATGTCCAAACTGCTGGCAACAAAAGTGAGTACACCTACAAGTGAAAATGTCCAAATTGGGCCCAATTAGCCATTTTCCCTCCCTGGTGTCATGTGACTCGTTAGTGTTAAAAGATTTCAGGTGTGAATGGGGAGCAGGTGTGTTAACCCCTTCCCGCCGAGCGTACGCAGATGTGCGTACTCGGCTTCCGGGGGTTATACCGGGATGATGTCCGCACCTGCAGGCATCATCCCGGTACCGTTTTTTTACAGCGGGCGATTGGCTATCCAGCCATACCAACCGAAGCGTCTAAAAGCTGCTCGGCTGTTATGCCAGAGGAGCGGGAGGGGACATCCCCCCCTCCCGCCGCTGTTACCGGTGCTCCCACTCAATCGGGAGCACCGATTCAAGCTCCGATGCCTCCGGCTGCTGGGGAGGAACTGGAATGAAGCCGTAATCGGCTTCATTCCAATATCCTAATAGTAAAAACGGAAGTGACGTCATGACGTCAACTTCCCGTTTACACGGCTGCCAATGGCGCCCGTTTTAAAAAAATTCAAATTTGACTGTTAGTGAACGTAACAAATAGAAATTACGACTGTCGCATCTAAACAAATGGAACGGAACAAATTAATAATAAATCATAATACGTTTTTGTTATTACTTATTATTATTGATTCATTACGTTCCATTCGTTTGGATACAGCATTCATTATTTCGGATAATTCATAATTTCGGATAAATTTGTATTTGTTACGTTCACAAACGGCCAAATTTGAAAGGAAATTACAATACCTATAATTTAATAGTTAGTAATAGTTAAGGTATTATTAGTAGTTAATTATTATTTCAGATTTACGAATTTACAAATTTACAAATCTATGAATGTGTGAATCTACAAATTTTCATGATCTCCATGATCAGAACTAATGTCCCTCTGACAAAAGCTGCTAATCTGCTTTTTTTTCTCCTCACGCTGTTAGTGTGAGGGGAAGAAAAAGCTGATTACAATCTTCTGTTTACATCAGGTGATCAGCTGTCATTGGCTGACAGCTGGTCATGTGGTAAGGGGCCGGCAACTAAGGACTGTGCTGTAGCCATCTTTCGGCTATAGCGCGGGTGGGAGGTGGTTAATTGGTGTGTGCAAAAGTTATATGGTCTACAAACTATGGTATATAGCAGTCTTTTTCAACCAGGATGCTTTGAGTTTTTTTCAGGGGTGCCTCAGCAAAATGCCTAAAAAATTGCCCAAAAGTTGTATACAAGGCAGTGAGTGGATACAGCCTGCCTAGTTACACAAAGCCACAAGTTTTCATGTGCACCATTACGACTTTCTAGCTGCCAACCTGCTAAAGATCAATGACATCATCAGTTGATGAGTAGGATGTCAGTCACCTGCACAGCATTCTTGTTTGACCCTCCCCTGCTTCTCTCCGTCAGTTTTGGGGTCACATTAGCTGAGTGATAGAGAACAACTGAGGAAGAAAAAAAATTGGAATACTAGTCAGTGCCAACTTCCACCTCTAAAGTTGGGTGTCCTACATGTGTGGATGTTACTGCATTATGTAAACTTATTAGAATAGTTTTTACATTTTAGGATGGGATGCATCAAGACTATCCATAATTTTAATGGTTGCCTTGACTGAAAAAAGGTTGAGAAACACTGGTATATAGTATAATGGAATTTGAGCAGCCGTAGACACTATACTGCAATGGTGGTGATCAGCGACTTATTGTGGGACTGTAATAAGGTGGCAGGTGATCTGGAGCTAACAGACACTGCCTGTGAAAGTCACTAACTGCCACTGATGCCACTAGCATAGTTGCCAATGTAGCACTGGCTCCTGACGAGCATGCACTATATGTTTTTCAAAGTTAATTCTCCTGAAAAAATAGTAATTTTACTTAATTTATGGTTTCAGTACCAGACTGGCTGGGCTGCACTGGGTTCTCCTTGACCACAGGTGTCGCTGTCACCGCTGGCAAGTTTGAGAATGCAGTCTAGCTGGGTGTATTGAATGCCACGTTTCTTTCGGAACCAGCCCAGTGGGAGTGTTCTCCTGCTGTGCATTCTGGGAGGCGGTATTTAAGGTAACGAGATCACATGGGTTCTGTTTGAGAGATCATCTTCTGTCTGTTTGGTTCTGGTCCTCCTGACCAGCCCCCATGGCCCTCCTCACCTGGGGTGCAGAACCATGCATTTCCAAGTCTCGGGGCTGGATAGCCTGAGGTGACGCAACTGCAGGGACAGGGACGAATGTATATCGGGTCCTGTTGATTCAAAGGTGGTCCGGTGCCGTCTCCTCTAAGGGAGAGGCCCAGCAACTGGAGAGGCATCCAGGGGAGGACTCTTCAGGAGAAGGCTGTGTGCAAGGCTGGCTTCTCTGAAGGAGCCTGGAGGCTCAGTTGAAGGACACGTCATAGATCTACACTCATATGGTATCACCGGACTGGTTGAGAGATACTGGTACCATATGATAGCTCTTTAAATTTGTCTATGTCCCTCAGTTACATTCAAGTCTGTGGCAGAGACTTTTCTCAAGTATTCTACATTCAAGTCTTTGGCAGAGACTTTTCTCAAGTATTCTACACCCAAGTCTGTGACAGAGACTTTACTTAACACCCCACCGGCTGCTAGGTCTAGTGGGAGGTGGTCTATCCGGGGTTTGTGAAATCCAGCTGTGAAATGGTTATTCTCTGGATTTCTTCTATAAGAGACTTGTCATTTTTGCAGTCCAAAGTACCTGAACTTAATCCTAACCCTCTACCCTAAACTGAGAGACTCTGTTTCTGTTTGAAATAAATAACCCAAAAGAAGACTCAGTTTCCACATTTCTTTGGGCCATCTACCACGGGAATCCCTAGATGGAGAAGCAGTCAAGAAGGGAACAGTAAGCCCAATAAAACCAGCAGCTCCTTCGAGGGTCAGTGCTACACCAACATTGCAAGAAGACAGTTCGGTACACCTTTTTGCATGTAGGTCTTACTATAATAAGGGGGTGGGGCATTCGTTTGTAGGCGTGGCATAACGTAATAGAAAAATGTGGCACACGAATTGCGCCGTCGCAAAAAAATGGGCGTGGTTAACGTGACATAGTGGGCGTGGTTCAGAAGGGGTGTGGTTAGAGTCTGAGATAAATGAGGGATGGAGAAAGAAAGAAAGAAAGAAAGAAAGAAAGAAAGAAAGACAGACAATAGAAATGTGTGTATTCCAAAAAGTTTAACAAATCGACAGATAAAGATACTCCAAACACCTGGGGTTAGCACTTCAATCATCTCGGCACCATGGTTGTTATGGTGTCAGGGTGATTGAAGCACATTTTTTCTATTATTACATTGTAATATAAAATTAAATCATTCAACTCACCATAATGCTGAATCAGTGGAAGCCCTGAGCGTGTCACCGGCAACCAGATGCCAGCTAAGTCCGTCCTTGCATCAGGTGCCTCCCCAGCACTCCGTGCTTGCAGCAGGTGCCTCCCCAGCAGAGTCCGTGCTTGCATCAGGGGCCTCCCCAGCACTCTGTCCTTGCAGCAGGTGCCTCCCCAACAGAGTCCGTCCTTGCATCAGGTGCCTCCCCAGCACTCCGTCCTTGTAGCAAGTGCCTCCCCAGCAGAGTCTGCCCTTGCATCAGCTGCAACACGCACTACACTACACTGTTCACTACACCACCCACTACACTGATTACCACTACACTGGTTATTGCACCACCCACTACACTAATTACTACAACACGCACTACACTAATTACTACAACACACGCTACACTAATTACTACAACACACACTACACTAATTACTACAACACGCACTATACTAATTACTACAACACACACTAGACTAATTACTACAACACACACTACACTAATTACTACAACACGCACTATACTAATTACTACAACACACACTACACTAATTACTACAACACACACTATACTAATTACTACAACACACACTACACTAATTACTATAACAGGCACTATAGTAATTACTACAAAACGCACTACATATATATAAGCCATACAATTGTGCATAAACAGTAACCAATATGCAGCAATAATTGATTTTACAGCACAGTGTTCATAGTCAGAGCAGACAGTGGATGTACCAGCATGTCACTTGTTGCAGCCAAATTTGACAGGTACACAGAGACAGGCACGCATTCCCCAACGCGCGGGCTCTGCAATGATGTACTCACCCAGCAGCACACCCAATCATTGTACATAACAAAAAAAAATTGGGATGACGGCGGAGGCGACAGCAGCGGTGGATGATCACATCCTTGTGTGCAGTGGAGAACGGGGAGGGGCTGCCGATCCCTGCAGCCAATAGGCTTCAGTGTACAATAGAACCTTCCATTTGGGTGGCGCAGTGGTGTTGTGGTTAGCACTCTCACCTACCAGTAAAAAGGGTTGCTGGTTCAAATCCCAACCACAACTCTACCTACCTGGAGTTTGCATGCTCTCCCTGTGCCTGCGTGGGTTTCCTCCAGGTACCCTGGTTTCCTTCCAAAGACATGCAGGTAGGTTAATTGGCTTCTGTCCAAAATTGGCCCTAGTATATGAATGGGGACCTTGGATTGTGGGCTCCTTGAGGGTAGGGACTGATGCAAGTGTGCAATGAATGGGGATAGGAACAATTGTAGACACTCACTCAGGATGGACTGGTGTCTTTATTCAACCTTACGAACTATGTAACTGTGTACACTGAAGAGTCCCGATTGGCTGCCCTTCTCCTCTCCACTGAACACAAGGGAAAGCAGCAGCAGACATTTTTATGTAGCCGCTGCCGTTTTTTAGCCAAAAACATTCCCGATTTTCCTGGGACAAAAGCAAAATCCCAGGAAAAGTATCGGGACAAGCTTAAATCGGGAAGAGAGTACCAAATTCGGGATTGTCCTGGGAAAATCGGGACTGTTGGCAACGAGACACTAGTGACACTAATACAGTGATCAATGATAATACTGTACACTGACACAGTACTAATGACACTAGCTGGGAAGGTGTCCATATCTACAGTAGGTGCAATAAAGCTGTTAATTGTGTGCCTAACAATGTATAATTCTGCTTTTACTTTCTGATCTGGCTGTTTTTTTCACCCTGCTTTTCAGGGAGAAAAAACTGCCAGATCTCTGTCCCTATGTACACAGAGTTCTGTGTGTTTGTAAACACCTAACCCTGTGTGTGATTGGACACAGTTTATCAGAAAGTTTTAGCTGAAATCACTGGCTGAAATCTGCCGCCAAACTCATACTGTGTCCAAATACAAACTCAGAAGAAGGCTGGTGAGGTTCCTCTTTAATCAGCCCCCCCCCCCCCCCTTAGTGCAGCCCATCTACTTAAATACTTGTCTTTCTTTTCAACTGAGTGATCTTCACTGTGTGCCATCTTTAAGGCAGGGCAAAAGGTGCAGCTGCCCTGAGCCCCATAATTGTTGTGGGGCCCAAAGCAGCTCCCTCATACTTGCCAACTATCCAATTTTAAATTCCCTTGTCCCTATATGTTTTTGTCCCGTGCTGTGTCCCGATATCTCAGTATAAAGTTCTGTTACTAATGCTGCCCAGCTCTGCCTTATTGCCGTGTACAGATGCCTCACCTGCAGACCCTGTATTTACATGTAAATAACCTGCATTGATATGTAAATAGTGGTTGTATTAATATGTAAATAGCCGTGGACTGCAGCATTGGTATGTAAATAGAGGCGGTATTCATATGTATTTCATTTATATCATGTCCCCCTGAGATCATATCCACCATCACTTCTGGTGAATGCTGCCCACTGGGGAGGGGCATGCTTGAAAGTCCTGCCTACAACTGTGGTCATTAAGCCTAACATCAGTCTGTTCTGCAAATTGGAGGTGGAACCCTTTTTCAAAATTACATAGTGCCACAGCACCGTGATTTTTGGTAATGTGAATACACACATCTCAGCAGATGCACGAGAGGGCCATTACCACTTCTGTGTATCTGCTAAAGGGCAGCACGTTTCTGTGATGTTAGGAAAACAATTTTTCCGACACACACAAATGTGAACGCAGTCTAAATGTCTCAGTAACTTTGGTGATCAGTGTAAATCTTACATTGGGGCTTGGTATACAATCCTTTCATTCACACTAGTGGCCAGTGTGAAGGTTCTCCTTACATTGGTGGTCGTGTAAATCCCTCCTTACTTTGGGAATTAGTGTGAATGTTCCTATTACATTAGTACAAAACATATTACAGCGCAGACATTCAAGAATTACATTTTTTTTGCCTATTACAATAGTGGTCAGTGTAAATCCCTGTTACATTGGTGGTCAGTGAAAATTCCCCCTTACATTGGTGTTCAGTGTAAATCCCCCCTTGCATTGGTGGTCATTGTAAACTCCCCATTACATTGATGGTCAGTGTAAAATCCACCACTATATACTTGCCAAAGATTTCTTGCTTTGCACTACATGATTTAGAATTTGCCACAGTGTACTGCCCCCTAACTAATCCCATAGCCTCACCATTCCCACTGATCCCATTAACCCCCCCCCCCCCCCCCCTCCAAGAATTGCCACTGATACCAGGAGTCCTAGGATCCCTAGGAGTTTCTTGTCTATTGATGGGTCCCCTCGTCTCCCCAGTTCATGGTGTGCAGGCAGTGAGGGGATGATGTGCTGTAACCTTTAGCAACCAATCAGTGTGCAGTAATGATGTGCACTAACCTCTTGCAACCAGTCATTGAGCGGTAAGGATATGCAGTAACCTCTAGCAATCAATCAGTGAACAGTAAAAATGTGCAGTGACCTCTAGCAACCAATTAGTGAATGGTAGGGATGTCCAGTAACCTCTAGCAACTAATTAGTGAGCAGGTATTGATGTACAGTAATCTCTAGCAAACAATCAACAAGCAAAAGTTGTGTGCAGTAACCTCTAGCAAATAATCAGTGAGCCATAATGTGTGCTGTAACCTCTAGCAGCCAGTCAGTGAGTGGTAATGATACACTGTAACCTCTAGCAACCAATGGCAATCACTGCCTGATCTGATTCAGTAAACTGCTTACCTATGGGCTGTGGTGCACATGTATATTAAAAAGGGGATATTTTATGTAATGCAGACAGCAAAACAAACAAAATTGCCCATGGGACTTTTAAAGAGCAACCTCAAGTAAAATGTATACATTATTTATTTAACATACATTTAAAAACAACATGTAATACAGAAAAAATTAAATATATTGCATATCAACATATTGGTAAATGTTGCATTCATGTAATGAACCTTTCCATGAGACCTGGATATGTCACAAAGATGACTGTCAGTAGTCTGGCAAAGCTGTGCTAGGTCTCAACGTGTTTCGCGAGAGAAGTCTCGCTTCTTCAGGAGAAGCAGAGTTAGATGCCCGGAGATCAAAAGCACAAGTAAATAGTAGAACAAAAAAAAAAGGGGGGGAGATGGGGAAGTGCCAAGCATTTACATATAGACTTCAGTATGTTTAACTTACAATTAGTGAAAGACTCCTGGTCTACTAGCGTGGCATAGATTTCAGGGCTGGGCTCAGCCATTCCTTCTCTGAGCTGGCCACTTAGTTGTCGGCTAATTGCCAGCTCTTATCTCTCTCCACAGTTACTCAACTGTTGATGATATCCTGCTCATCAGTCCTGCCTACTTAAGCTCTCCAGTCCAGAGGAGCTCTGCCTTCGTCTTGGTCAACATCACAAGAAATATCTCCTGCGGTCATATTTAAAGACTGACTTTGCTGACATCCCTTCTGGCTCCAGATGCTGCTTGCTGTTCCACTACATTGATTCCTGACTTCTGGCTTGGCTGACTATCCGTTCCAGTTACTGAACTTTGGTTATGTTTTGACTATGTTTGTTCTTTTTACTTTTATTATTAAACAAGTGTGATTTAACTGTATTTCTGTCTCGTTCTGATTTCATGGTTTCTGACAATAGAAGATTATTTGTGAAGTATCCAAAAGATTTGTATAGGTGGGTATACTAAATCAAAATCAACTTCAAAATCACACGTCCATTCAAGTAGATGGAAAAATGTATAAAATGCCAACCATGCAACCAAGCCCCCCCCCCGGGACCTGTGTGAGGGTGGGGAGATGGAAACCAGTGGGAAGCCGCAAGAGACTGGAACCAGAGCAAAGGATGTAAATCCCACGACGAATGTACCCACACCTTTACAATCAAAAGAATGAACCATAATGAAAAGCTAATCAAACAATACATTCAAGAAAGATAACCAGTACAAATTATCAGATATAAGGAGTGAATATGTGAGTGCGTATGTTGTGTACACACACTTCCCTCTTCACACAATTATTGCGCCCGATACCCAGAAATGCAGAATCACGGGTCTTTATACATGATCCTGTGCAGTGTGGCCGCCCTGTAGCAGTATGAAAGTGCTATAGAGTGGTCGGCAAGTGGTTACTAAGGGCACCTCCCCCCCCCCCCAGAGGTATGAAATTCGCTAGCTCCGGGCACCTACCCATTGGAAAGGCTATGTGGCGCCAGGGAGGGATTCACTGCAAGTATCTCTGGACTGGATAGAGGAGAAAGGTACGTATTTGAGCAGCTGTAGGAGTAGGGGGATTGATTTAAAGTGGATTTCGACACAAAAATGGAACTTCCACTTTTAGGAATCCTCCCCCGCTCCGGTGTCACATTTGGCACCTTTCAGAGGGGAGGGGGAAGCAAATACCTGTCTCATACAGGTATTTTGTTCCCACTTCTGGGCATAGATACCATTCTTGCCAACAGTCCCGATTTTCCTGGGTCAATCCCGATTTTGGGACCCTCGCCCCGATCGGAGCTCATCCCAATTAATTTCCCGGAATTTTGCCTTTGTCCCGGGAAAATCGGGAATGTTGTAGGGAAAAAAGGCAGACAGGCTACAAAAAGATGGCCACCGCCGCCGTCACGAGGATTATTTCCCCTTTTGTTCAGTGGAGAGGGGAGGAGCAGCCAATCAGCTTCTCCCCTCTCCACTGAACACACACACGAGAAAGACAGGAACTCCCGGGAACTGTAGCTGCCGCACTGCTGGGGGACACAGATCGCATCGTAAGGAGGGCTCCGCTGCTGCTGCCAGGGACACTGAAGTAAGGAGAGCTCTTTTGCTGGAGGACACAGATCACTCTGTAAGGAGGGCTCCGCTGCTGCTGTCAGGGACACTGAAGTAAAAAGGGCTCTGTTGCTTGGTGACACAGATCGCTCTGTAACGAGGGCTTCGCTGCTGCCAGATGCTGGGGGCACTGAAGGAGGGCTCTGTTGCTGGGGGACACAGATCTGTAAGGAGGGCTCTGCTGTTGGGTGACACCAGATGTAAAGGAGGGCTCCGCTGCCAGGAACACCAGACGTAAAGGAGTTCTCTGCTGCTGGGGGACACCAGATGTAAAGGAGGGCTCCTCTGCCGGGTACACCAGATGTAAAGGAGGGCTCCACTGCCGGGGACACCAGATCTAAGTGAGGGCTCCTCTTCCGGGGACACTAGATGTAAAGGAGGGCTCCGCTTCCAGCGAGACAAAATGTAAAGGAGGGCTCCGCTGCTGGGGACACCAGATGTAAGGAGGGACTCCACTGCCAGGGACACAGATCTGTAAGGAGGGCCTCTGCTTCTGGGGGCACCTGATGTAAGGACAGACTTTGTTGGGGGCACCTAATGTAAGGATGGACTCTGCTGGGGGCACCTCATGTAAGGACAGACTCTGCTGGGGGCACCTGATGACATTGAAGTTGAATGATTTCATTCTATATTACAATGTAATAATAGTAATAATGCGCTTCAACCATCCTGACAACACAACAATCATGGTGCTGGGATGATTGAAGCGCTAACACCAGGTGTTTGGAGTATCTTTATCTGCTAATTTGTTAAACTCTGGAATACACATTTCTATTGTGGTGTAGGATCTGGGCCTGCTGTCCCTCCATCCCTCTTTCCTTCCTTCGCTCTCCTTCTTTCCTTCTTTTTCTCTCCCTCTCTCCCTCTTTTCCCCTTTCTTTCTCCATCTCTCATTCATCTCAGACTCTAACCACACCCCCATTTGAACTATACCCATATAAGCCCCGTCCACCATTTCACTTAAGCCACGAGCATCATTCATCGTTATTGAGAATTTCCTTTTTTTTATTAAAGAAATGTGTATGTTTATTTACTGTTATTGTTAAAAAAAATTTGTGTGTGAATGAGTAGAGTACTATCTATCCTTTATTTATTCACATGTAAGGGGCCCGTATATGGGTCCCCCTTATTTATATACTGATAAGTAGGGCCAGGATAAGAGGTGGGCAGGAGGGGAGGCTGCAGGGTGGCTGATCTGCACTGGATTACATATCTGATACATGATCAGTGCTTCCGGATAGTGGGCCAATGATTGATCACCGGGACCCGCTGATTGGCTCTGTCATTCAGGGAAGTGAGCTCTGTGTTGTGAACAACACAGAGCTCTGAACACTGACAGATGATCTTGCTGTTTTTATTTTTTTATTTTCTGAAAAGCAGGGAAAAACATAACACACACAGAGTAAACATTGTTAGACACACATTAAAGCCCATGATCTCCCTTAGATGTTAACCATCCAGTGTCCTTGGTACAGTGACAGTGTATAGTATTAGCACTGATCATTATATGAGTGTCACTATTGATGTCAGCGTTAGTCAGTTAGTCTGCCCCCCAGCCAGCATCAGCTAATGTCAGATTGCCGCCACACTATCACAGCCCCACTATAAGTCGCTGATCACTGCCATTACTAGCATATATACATTTTTTTCCCAGTATCTATACAAGAAGCTATAACTTTTATGCAAACCAAATAATACACATTTATCTGTATTTTTTATGGAAGACATGTGGCAGAATACATTTTCGCATAAATTCAAGAAGAAATCAGATTTTAATTTTTTTTATTGAATGTGTTTTATAGTGGGAAATAGAAATATCATATTTTTTTCTAAATTTTCCATTTTTTTTTTAAATAAAAAAAAAAAACCCAGTGGTGGTTAAATACCTCAAAAAGAAAACTCTATGTGCTTGAAAAAAATGATCTACATTTTATTTAGGTACAGCGTTGCATAACCGTGTAATTGCATGTTAAAGTGGCGTGGTGTCGAATAGCAAAAAATGCTCTGCTCAGGAAGGGGGTAAAGTCTCCTGGAGGTCGAGTGGTTAATCACATGATAATCCAAATAAAAAAATAAAAAAAAGCTTTTACAGCGATGCACTGAACAAAGTTCAATGAGACTAGAGTTTTCCATCTCCTCTACAGAAGGGATAGATGGTGAGCAGAGGAAGGGAGGGCCCTCCTCCATATAGACTCCTCACTCTAACAGTCGCTTTTTGTACAGCCAGCACATCCCTTCTATACAAATATAGTATTATTAAATGCAAATAAACACAGAAGTGACATCTGTGCAATTAAGACTGATTTAAAGCACTTGACTTTCCCTCTCCTTGATCTACATGGAAATCCCACATACAGCCAAGAGACTTACGTTATTCAGCTGGTGTCAGGTGGGGTGGTCATCTTAGCCCCAGAAGTATTTCCTCTTTCTTTGCTTTGCTGTCTTTCTAAGAGAAGCTATCCTTTGAACTCTGCTTCCCTTCCCGGTGTGTTTGAAGCTGCCGTCTCACGGCACTTTTTTGCTTGTGCCGAGGTACATACCTTATATCCAGCAGTCTGCTTGCCTGTTACTGCTCAAATGTTTGCAGCATATGAATCCTGTATCGTTTTATTACCAGTGATCAGAGAGGGGCTGTTCATGGGACATAACAAAGAAGTTCACTAAACTCTATATCGGCATGAAAATTGGCCTTATTCTATAACCTTATCTTACTTTAGTCTTGGAAAAACTACCTTTTCTTTGGGGAAAATATTTAGGGAGAGATCTATAGACTTGGCCGCCCAACAAGACAATAGAAAACAGGAGTAGTTATGCGTTTAATGAGACAGGTTTACATTTAGAAATCTTCCTACTCTTGAGAAAAAGTCACTGCTGCCAAACATGCTGACAAGGCCCGTGCTTGTAATTCACACTGGAAAAAATACAATTTTAGGCCCGCTTTACTTCCGTTTGGTTCAAATTATCAATCAAGCACTAATGAAGGGGGCACTCTTGAACCCCAGAAACATGTTGGCTACTTTTTGGATTGTACTGTAGGGGGGTCTCTTTAATGACTATAAAAACTACTGTTCCCAGAACCCCGCTGGTTCCCAGGATGTTTGGAGTTATGCCCCAGAGACTCATGGGGGAGGGCATATAAGGAGGGGGAGAGGCCTAGTTCGCTCTCTTTGGGACACCCCCCTCTCTCCTAGCAAGTGGAGGTCTGTGCTGAACTGCTGGAGGGACAAGGCCTGAAGCCTGGGCCTTGTGCTATTTTCCAAAGAGCTCTCTGCCAGCCTAGTTGCACCTGAGAGACATTTTCTCTTGCTGCAGTACACCAGAAGGATTGAAGACTCGGAGGTCGGTGGATTCTTGTTCCTAGACGAAAAGGCAGAGAAAACGGACTTGGACTTGTCCGGGTGGTGAGAGCTGTTTAAAGACAGATGCTTTATCTTTATTATTCGTTTGGATTACAAAGTTGTTCTTCAAGTGCACCACCGAAAGATTGCTAGCGAATATTGTTTTACTGGACTTCCATCTAGATCAGTCAGGCCTGACTGCATAGGTAGATAGTGCTGGGTGTTAGTTTACCCATGTGGGGAAGTAGCTGAAAAAGGGCAGCGTTAGAGTTGCATAGCAATACTTTATTATGCTGATTACTCTGTTTATCTTTATTACTGGTTACTGCAGGGACCTGCTTATGTGTTGCAATCCAAATGTTTGATTCATGTTATTACTTTTATAAAAACAACAAGTAAAGTCAGTTATATACTTTCAAGGATTGTCTATGAGCTTGAGTTATCCACCCACGCACACACACATATTTAGAGTATAAGTGATTTAATGTGTATTGCTAGATACTAACTGTGCCAAAGTGGGTAGAGCAGATTGCCGGGGGGTTGGCGGAGCTGTGCTCAGGACCCAAACCAAACTTGCGGCCCTCTTAAGTGAGGGTATCGCTATACGTGGGGGCTCGTAAATCCGGGATTCTGAGACAGCGGTGAACACGCCAGAGGTACCGGCATGGACCCACAGGGAGTCAGAGCGTGGTGTGAAGCGGCTAAGGCCGACCCAAGTCAGTCAGTGGTCATTAGCCTCCCAGGGGAGAAATGGTCGACTGAGACCGTAGAGGAGTTAATGAAGTCAGTGTCCCCAGACCATGAACCATGGGTGATGGAGATAAAATCAGACCCAGACATCTCATATCAGTACGCGCTAGTGGAATACTGGGATGGGATGCCGGAGGCTTGCAAGCGCAACCGTGTACGGACACAAGACAACAGATCCTTTAGGTTGGCGCACGCAATAAAGGAGGAGCCATCGCCAATGGGATCACCGCAGGCTGCGGCCCGTACCTCACCCGAGAGTCTCAGATCAGCACCGGCCACCCTTAGCGCAGAACTGTGTGCTGTCCTGGGGGAGATTGTGGCCCAGTGCAAGAAGGATCCCACAGATTACCCGATGTCGGGGTACAGAAAACTCTGGATGTTTTCAGGGAGGAAACCTGTACCTTCGGAAGAAGAGGGATTTGAAGATTGGTTAGATAGCGCAACTCAGGCACTAGAGGAATGGGAAGTTCCAGAGCGCAGAAAGAAGCAGAGGATTGTGGAAAGTCTAAAGGGGCCTGCTCTAGAGGCCGTACACAACCTGAAGATGAGCAGGACAGACTGTAATGCGCAGGAGTACCTAGATGTACTACAGACTGTGTTTGGTGGGACAGAGAAAATCTCTGAGCTTGCTTATCAGTTAGAGCATTGCTACCAGAAGAAAGGTGAAAAACTATCAGACTACATGGGACGTTTAGATAAAATCCTGCATAGGATGATCCTAAAGAAGGGGATCAGCCCAGGAAAAGTAGATGAGGCCCGTGCTCAACAGGTACTGAGGGGAGCTCAACCCATGGATCCTATTGCATGGACACTGCGTGCCCGACTGGATGGGAAGAATCTGGAGTACACTGACCTCATCCGAATGACCAGAGAGGAAGAGGCCCTACTGGAAGAGAAAAGGGAAGAACATCTCACCGAGCCTGTCAAACAACCGGTAGCAATAGTTACACCGGCCATGACTCCCGCTAGAGATAAGGAGGTGGACACTTTGAAATTACAGATGTCCCAGGTGATGGAGATGTTGACTGCTATGATGGCAAAAGGTCAACACCAAGCCCCACTCGAGACCGAGGAGAGATGCTATGCTACAACTGCGGGGGCAGTGGCCACTCCGCCAGTAGATGTTCCAGTCCCAAGAAGAAGAAGATAGATAACCGCCAGCCGGCGGGAAACTTCAGAGGGCCCCGGTGAGGGAGTCAACCGGGTGCCCATGCCTTTCAGTGAACTCCAAACTGAATAGAAGGAAGAGAGAGAGAGAAAACCAGACCCCTCAGAAGGAATGTCTACAAATAAGAGACAATAACATCCCTCAGCGGGTTTGTACTCCCATTACTGTGGGGAGGGTCAATGCATACCAGGCTCGAAAAAGAGTAAAGTCAAAAACCAACTGGATGAAGACGGGTCCCCAGAAGAGGGTGGCCTCAACCCGGCCCTACCCAGAAGAATTGGTCGGCCCGTCCCCCACTGTCTCCATCCAGGTGGAAGGAGTCTACACAAAGGCCCTCCTGGACACTGGAGCTCAAGTGACTTTGTTGTACAGAGACTTCTATGATAGGCACTTGAGCCATTTGCCTATACAGAAGATAGAAGAGCTGGAGATATGGGGCCTGGGAGCTCAGAGTTTCCCCTACGATGGTTACCTGCCCATAAAGCTGACCTTCGATCCCTCTGTAGCGGGGAAAACAGAGGTGTTTGACACCCTGACAGTTGTGTGTCCTAGACCGCCCGGGGCCAGCAAGATGTCCCTCATCATAGGGACCAATATGGATCTGGTGCGAAGACTTCTGACCCCTCTAGTGGAGACGAGTAACCATCAAGATCCCAATATCCATCCCATGCTGAAGACAGCCTACCAACGGTTGGTCCTAGAGCAGAAGACCCCAGGAGAGGGGATAGGGAAGGTGTGGAGACTTGGGAGAGAGGGAGTGGTGCTGCAGCCCGGAGAGGTAGCCTGCCTCAGGGCCACGGTGAAGCTTACCTGGGAGCAGCCTGGCCCCTTTGTCATGCTGGAATCCGATCCAAGGGAGGACCACTCAGGCCTGGAAGTGATACCGGAAGGGATTTCAATCAAGGCCCTGAAGAAGGCTCGAGGAAGAGTCCCAGTGAGTGTGAGAAACCCTACGGAGAGACCCATAGAGATCCCTGCCAGGATGCTGTTGGGGCAGGTGAGTTCTGCGGCCCCAGTCAGCTGGTCAGAAGTAAAAGGAACGGGTGAAGGAGGAGATGTTTGGGAAAAACTTTCCATGGAGAACCCGGACCTACCTGGAGCCTGGAAGGAGAGAGCCAAGGCCCAGCTGACTAGATGGGAGAGGATTTTCTCAAAGGATGAGTTTGATGTGGGATGTGCCAGGAGTGCCACCCACCGAATCCGCCTCCAAGAAGACAAACCCTTCAGGGAAAGGGTTAGGCGGGTCCCTCTAGCTGATCTGGAGGATCTGAGGGAGCAGCTTGCGGAGTTGAAGAAGACTGGTGTGATTCGGGAGTCTAGAAGTCCCTATGCCTCCCCCATAGTGGTGGTCAGGAAAAAGAATGGGTTGTTGAGGCTTTGTATCGACTACAGGACTCTCAACAGGAGGACCATCCCTGACCAGTATACCACACCGAGAATAGAGGATGCCCTACAGAGTTTGTCTGGTGCCAAGTGGTTCAGTGTAATGGACCTCAAGAGTGGGTACTACCAAATCCCCATGCACCAGGAAGACCGAGAGAAGACAGCTTTCATAACCCCAGTGGGATTCTTTGAATTCAACAGAATGCCTCAGGGCCTGTCTGGAGCCCCTGCTACCTTTCAACGCCTCATGGAGAAGACCGTTGGAGACATGAACCTCATAGAAGTCCTTGTGTACTTGGACGATGTCATTGTCTTTGGGAAGACTTTGGAAGAACATGAGGCCAGGTTGGAGAAGGTGTTGAAAAGACTCAGCGAAGAGGGACTCAAGCTTTCTCCCGAGAAGTACCGGTTTTACCAATCCTCTGTGAACTATCTGGGACACATAGTGTCTGAAAAGGGAGTGGCTACAGACCCTGAGAAGTTGGAGGCAGTTACCTCTTGGCCAAGACCGACAACAGTCACAGAGCTCAGATCTTTCCTGGGGTTCTGCTCCTATTATAGAAGATTTGTGGATGGGTTTGCCCGGATTGCCAAGCCACTAAACGAATTGCTCAAGACTGAAGGAGAAGAGGATGGCTTAGGACCTAGGAGGGCCGGTGAGTCGGTTCAAGATCAGTGGAACCCAAGGTGTGAAGAGGCTTTCCGAACCTTGAAGAGGAGCCTTACCACGGCCCCAGTCCTGGCCTATGCCAACCCCACCAGACCATATGAGCTACATGTCGATGCCAGTCATGAGGGCCTAGGCAGAGTGCTCTATCAAGAGTATGAAGAGCAGCTGCAACCAGTGGCCTATGTGAGCCGGAGCCTGACTCCCTCAGAGAAGAACTACCCCACTCATAAATTGGAGTTCTTGGCCCTCAAATGGGCAGTAGTAGACAAACTGAAGGACTATCTCTATGGGGCGGAGTTTACCGTAAAGACAGATAACAATCCTCTGACCTACCTCTTCACTACTGCAAAGTTAGATGCAACCGGACACAGATTGTTGGCTGCATTATCCGGATTCAACTTCAGTCTAAAGTACAGACCAGGGGCTGGAAATAGGGATGCAGATGCCCTGTGCCGAAGATCTCATGTCATGGTCGATGACTGGGAAGACTGGACTCAGGTAGCACCGGAAGGAGTGCGAGCACTCTGTCAGGGTGCTGAGTTTCAAGCAAGAGGGGGCTCCAGAGCAGAGGAGATGGGAGTCACCGCAGTGGGAGTCCCCCAACCCTACTGTGGGGTAATTCAACTAGCAGAGGAACTCCTGCCAAAGCTGTCCAGAAAGGAGCTGAGCTATGACCAATTGGAAGACCCCATGGGGAGATTGGTCCTTGAAGCTTTGGAGAACGAGAATCCAGAGGGACTTCGACATCACCCTTCCAAGGAGGCTCGCCTGCTGAGGAAAGAGTTGGATAAGCTACAAGTACATCAGGGAGTGGTCTACCGAAGGGGCCCCTCTGATAACTCAGAAGATAAGTGGCAGTTGTTTCTCCCAGAGAAGCACCGAGAGACGGTACTAATTGCCTTACATGACCAGCATGGCCATCTAGGGGCGGAGAGAACTTTCCAGCTTGTCAGAAGCCGGTTCTATTGGCCCTGTATGAGGGCAGAAGTGGAGGAATATTGCCGTTCTTGTGCACGATGCATCCAGAGGAAGACTCTACCCCATCAAGCTGCCCCAATGGGCCACCTACAGAGTCAGGGTCCAATGGATCTGGTGTGCATTGACTTTCTCTGCCTCGAACCCGATTTGAGTGGATTGGGAAATGTTCTGGTGGTAACCGATCATTTCACCCGTTATGCCCAGGCTTTCCCCACCAAAGACCAAAAGGCCTCCACTGTGGCCAAGGTGCTCATGGAAAAATACTTTGTCCACTATGGATTACCACAGAGAATCCACTCAGACCAAGGAAGGGACTTTGAGAGTCGTCTGATCCGGAACCTACTGGACTCATTGGGAGTAGAGAAGACCAGGACTACACCTTATCATCCACAAGGGGATGCCCAACCTGAGAGGTTTAATCGGACCTTACTAAACATGCTTGGAACTCTAGAGACAGAGAAGAAGCAACACTGGAGCCAACACATATCAGCTTTGGTGCACGCTTACAACTGCACCACAAGTGATGTGACGGGTTACTCCCCCTACCGGCTCATGTTTGGGAGAGAAGCAAGATTGCCGGTGGATCTGGCCTTTGGCATTTCCCTAGACCATGCCTCTGCTACCTCCCACAAGGGATATGTGGACCGACTTAGACACAATTTGAAAGTGGCCCATGAACGAGCTCAGGCGGCCTCGGACCAAAGGGGAGCCCGCAACAAGAGGAACTTCGATCTGAAAGTTCGAGTGCAAGACCTGCAGCCTGGGGACCGTGTACTGCTACGCAACCTGGGGATCCCTGGGAAGCACAAGCTTGCTGATAGATGGAGATCGGAGCCCTATGTCATTTGCAGAAAGCTACCTGGATTGCCTGTGTATAAGTTAAAACCAGAGGGGAAAGTGGGGCCCTTGAAGACTTGGCACAGGAATCATTTGCTCCCGCTTACTGAAGCAGTCAGAATACCTCCAGTGAGAAATCCACCAGAATCTGTTTCCATTCTGGATACCCCGGGACCTAGCACTCGGTCTCAGACCTCCCGGGTTAGAAATGGACAAGATTCCTGACGAGGTGAAGGTGGAAGAGGAGAGCTTGAGTGGCTGTGGCCTTCATCAACTCCAGGAAATTCTGCCATAGATCTCCCACCTACTGAGGATACACAGGATGGGACACTGAACCCAGAAGCTACAGAGTTCATTCCATCTAGTGGTGTGCCTGAAGGCTGGGAGGACCTCCCTAGCATTTACTCAGAAGAGGAAAGGACCAATGTTCCAGAACCAGTGATGCTGTCAGAGTGTGTTCCTGAAGTAGAGCCTGTGGCACCAGAGCCTGAAGTCCCAAGAGAACAGAGAGCTCGCCGAGTTGTGAGACCCCCCAAGAAGCTAACCTACTCTCAAATGGGGGAGAGCTCTGAGGACTCTGTTGTGACCGCTAGAAGAAGTGCTGAACGCTCTAATCCCTCCACTGATCATTTGGTGGAGGGCAACCCCAGCTCACTCTCTGGCACAGTTAGGCAGGTCACTCATGCCAGTGTGACCTGTGGGACAGGGAATCCCACCTCTGAGTTCTGGTGGAAATTCCCTGTACCAACATCATACCCAGCACTTTCAAAATTGGTACAGGATATGTGTTAAAAGTTTATCTTTGGGGACCAAAGAGTTTAAGTGGGGGGAGTGTGTAGCGGGGTCTCTTTAAGGACTATAAAAACTACTGTTCCCAGAACCCCACTGGTTCCCAGGATGTTTGGAGTTATGCCCCAGAGACTCATGGGGGGGGGCATATAAGGAGGGGGAGAGGCCTAGTTCGCTCTCTTTGGGACACCCCCCTCTCTCCTAGCAAGAGGAGGTCTGTGCTGAACTGCTGGAGGGACAAGGCCTGAAGCCTGGGCCTTGTGCTATTTTCCAAAGAGCTCTCTGCCAGCCTAGTTGCACCTGAGAGACATTTTCTCTTGCTGCAGTACACCAGAAGGATTGAAGACTCGGAGGTCGGTGGATTCCTGTTCCTAGACGAAAAGGCAGAGAAAACGGACTTGGACTTGTCCGGGTGGTGAGAGCTGTTTAAAGGCAGATGCTTTATCTTTATTATTCGTTTGGATTACAAAGTTGTTCTTCAAGTGCACCACCGAAAGATTGCTAGCGAATATTGTTTTACTGGACTTCCATCTAGATCAGTCAGGCCTGACTGCATAGGTAGATAGTGCTGGGTGTTAGTTTACCCATGTGGGGAAGTAGCTGAAAAAGGGCAGCGTTAGAGTTGCATAGCAATACTTTATTATGCTGATTACTCTGTTTATCTTTATTACTGGTTACTGCAGGGACCTGCTTATGTGTTGCAATCCAAATGTTTGATTCATGTTATTACTTTTATAAAAACAACAAGTAAAGTCAGTTATATACTTTCAAGGATTGTCTATGAGCTTGAGTTATCCACCCACGCACACACACACATTTAGAGTATAAGTGATTTAATGTGTATTGCTAGATACTAACTGTGCCAAAGTGGGTAGAGCAGATTGCCGGGGGGTTGGCGGAGCTGTGCTCAGGACCCAAACCAAACTTGCGGCCCTCTTAAGTGAGGGTAGCGCTATAGTACCATTGACTTTTATTGGAATAAAGTTGTAACTGGACCTCTTAGCCCCTGTACACACGGTCGGAGATTCTGCCAACCAAATCCGTCGGATTTTGTCCGTCAGATTTAGTCTGACGGATTGTGTCCGAAACTGTTGCATACACACGGTCGGACTAAGTTGTCGAAAAATCCAATCTTTCAGAACGTGATGACGTTATTTCGTTACGATGGGACTACATTCAGGCTAGTAGCCAATAGCTTTGATGTAGGAATTTGATCTGAGCATGCATGGCACTTGGTCCGATCAAAATTCTCTACACATGATCGGATTATGTCTGACATTTGGGTCCGATGGAGATTCGGACGGAATCAGTCCGATGCATACCACACACAGTCCGATAAGACGCATTCCGACGGATTCTCCGACCGTGTGTACGCGGCATTAGAAGTGGTGTGGTGTGGTGCATCAAATTCAATTTTTGTTACATTGGCCTGGCATGTACCTAGCCAATATGACCTAACATGAACCTGGCCAACATCACCTAACATGAACATGGCCAATATGACCTAACATGAACAAGGCCAATATGGCCTAACATGAAACTGGCCAATATGACCTAACATGAATCTGGCCAATATGACCTAACATGAACATGGCCAATATGACCTAACATGAATCTGGCCAATATGACCTAACATGAACATGGCCAATATGGCCTAACATGAAACTGGCCAATATGACCTAACATGAATCTGGCCAATATGACCTAAAATGAATCTGGCCAATATGACCTAACATGAACCTGGCCAACATCATCTAACATAAACATGACCAATATGACCTAACATGGACATGGCCAATATGGCCTAACATGAAACTGGCCAATATGACCTAACATGCATCTGGCCAATATGACCCAACATGAACCTGGCCAATATGACCTAACATGAATCTGGCCAATATGACCTACCATGAACCTGGCCAATATGACCTAAGATGAAACTGGCCAATATGACCTAACATGAAACTGGCCAATATGGCCCAACATGAAACTGGCCAATGTGCCTTAACATGAAACTGGCCAATATGACCTAACATGCATCTGGCCAATATGGCCTAACATGAAACTGCCCAATATGGCCTAACATGAAACTGGCCAATATAGCCTAACATGAACCTGGCCAATATGACCTAACATGAAACTGGTCATTATAGCCCAACATGAATCTGGTCAATATGGCCTGAAATAAACCTGACCAATATGGCCTAACATGAACCTGGCCAATATGAACTAACATGAATCTGGCCAATATGGCTTACCATGAACCTGGCCAATATGACCTAAGAGGAACCTGGCCAATATGACCTAACATGAATCTGGCCAATATGGCCCAACATGAATCTGGCCAATATGGCCCAACATGAATCTGGCCAATATGGCCCAACATGAATCTGGCCAATATGGCCCAACATGAATCTGGCCAATATGGCCCAACATGAAACTGGCCAATGTGCCTTAACATGAACATGGCCAATATGGCCTGAAATAAACCTGACCAATATGGCCTAACATGAACCTGGCCAATATGAACTAACATGAATCTGACCAATATGGCCTAACATGAACCTCTGACATCAACAAGGCATTTTTGGTCCAGACACATGTGCTGCTCACTGGATATTTTCTCTTTTTCGTGTCATTCTCTGTAAATCCTAGAGATGGTTGTGCGTAAAAATCCCAGTAGATCAGTAGGTTTTGAAATACTGAGACCAGCCCATCTGGCACCAACAACCATACCATGTTCAAAGTCACTTAAAGTGGAGTTGCCCCCCAAAAAATAAAACTACTTAAAATTCTTAAAAAAAATCAAAAAAAAATAATTGGCAAAAAAAAAATTTTTTACTCACCTCTAAATACCGGTTGCTAGGGGGTCCCTCGTAGTCTGCCTTCTTCATTGCCCGGGCTGGTGACATCACTTCCCCTCGCGCCGCACATTCACCTGGGACCTGTCACGTGTCCCAGGTGACTGTACGGCGTATCACGGCGCCCTGCGCCGCTCGTGCATGCGCAGTGGGTGCCCGGCTGTGAAGCCACAGCCGGGTGCCCACAGTATGCATGACGGCGCCGCGAGCGGAGCGGGGAGCGAGGGGGGGCTTCGTTCCCCCGCATCGCTGGAACCCGGAACAGGTAAGTGTCCGATTATTAAAAGCCAGCAGCTGCAGTATTTGTAGCTGCTGACTTTTTTTTTTTTTTTTTTAGGGGGTACCCCACTTTAAATTCCCTTTCTTCCCTATTCTAATGCTCGGTTTAAAAATCAGCAAGCCACATTTACCATGTCTAGACGCCTAAATGCATAGAGTTCCTGCCATGTGATTGGCTGATTAGCAATTTGTGTTACAAAACAATTGAACAGGTTTACCTAATATGTCACATGGATAAGGGAAGGACATAAGGAAGAAAGGAAGCTTTATTAGACCTAGATACAAGGATCTTCACATCTGGTGAGAATCTTAGGGAAAAGCTAAATCTTCTGTTTGCATATTGGGACTATTTCTTTTGATAGAGACTTTGAATGGATGTTTGAACAGTCTTAACAGTGCTGGTTTTGAGTAGGTATTCCATTGTTGTATCTTGCTTCAGTTGTCCTGAAACAAAAGTGTGAGTAAGTGTTGTCACCCTAGGATAGGAAGTTTGTTATTGGCAGGATCACCAGGTGAAAATAATGGAAATGAAGCTCTTTTCTGTTTCAAATGCCACTTTATGCATTGACATACCTTCTTAGCTCCTGTACACACGGTCGGACATTCTGCCATACAAATCCGTTGGATTTTGTCCGACGGATTGTGTCCGAAACTGTTGCATACACACGGTCGGACCAAGTTGTCGGAAATTTGATCTGAGCATGCGTGGCACTTTGTCCGATCAAAATTCTCTACACATGATCGGAGTATGTCCGATCGGACCAGTTTGTCGGGAAATATTTCCAACATGTTGGAAAATTGGGTCCGACGGATATTCCGACGGATATTCAGACGGAAACAGTCCGATGCATACCACACACAGTCGGATTATCCGACAAAACGGTCCGATAGGACACATTCCGTTGGAATCTCCGACCATGTGTACAAGGGCTTAGACCCAGTCTGTCCAGACAGTGTGGTCACTGGCTGATTTGGTCCATCCACAGGCAGCTTATCTCTATTAGCCCGGTCGGACATTCCGACAACAAAATCCGTCGGATTTTGTCCGAAACTGGTGTTGCATACACACGGTCAGACAAAGTTGTCGGAAAATCTGATCGTTCGTAACGTGATGACCTTATTTCATTACGACGGGACTACGTTCAGGCTAGTAGCCAATAGCTTTGGTCTAGGAATTTGATCTGAGCATGCGTGGCACTTTGTCTGATCGGAATTCTCTACACATGATCGGATCATGTTGTCGGAAAATTTTATAGCCCAGCTCTAAAACTTTCTCGGTCAGATATTCCAATGGAAACAGTCCGATGGAGCCCACACACGGTCGGATTATCCGACAACACGGTCTGATCGGACATTTTCTGTCGGAATGTCCGACCGTGTGTACAAGGGCTAATATGACACAGAGGTAGAATCCAACACAACTTTTCTTCCAGCTGTATTAAACCCAAAACCAAAAATGTCATGTATTTCAGATTACCAATTAGATGTGATGACTGCATTCAATTTCCTTTTTTAAGACTTTTTCCCTCTGTTTTCCCCTGGGCATTAATACATCTCCTGTATAAGTGGGACAAAACTCTGGATGAAGAAGCTCAGAAGGGATTCTTGAAAAGAAGCATTGTCAGTCTAGGGGGAGGGGCATATTAGATCTACTATCAGATTAAGACCCCTTTCAAACCAAGGGCGTTTTGCAGGCGCTATAGCATTAGAAATAGCGCCTGCAATCCACCCTAAAACAGCTGCACCATTGTCTGTAGTGTGCTACAGTGTTATGCAGCGGTGCGCTGGCAGGGCATCAGGAAAAGTCCTGCCAGCAGCTTCTTTGGAGCGGTGAAGGAGCGGTGTGTTTACCGATCCTTCACCACTGCTCCCCATTGAAATCAATGGGGCAGCGCTGTAATACCGCCGGCAAAACGCCACTATTGCGGCGTATTGCCGGGGGTTTTAACCCTTTCTTGGCCGCTAGCGGGGGGTAAAAGCACCCCACTAGCGGCCAAAATGCGGCGCAAATCCGACGGTAAAACACAGCTAAAAATAGCGCAGTTTTACCGCCAATGCTATGGGTGGCGTGGTGTGAAAGGGGTCTTAGATGCACTTGTGGGCAAGTGCAGTCTACTTTCTCCAATGCAGATGTCATTCAAGAGCAGCAGCACTGCAGGGGGAGAGAAAGGTAAGAGGAACGTGGTTCTTATATGGTTTCCTGGGTCTCTGGGGAAGTTATCCAGTTGGATGCTACCCACCCCAGGTGGCCATCTTGGGTCAGGCAGAGGCAATTTAAGACCCTGGCTTCTGGGCTTGGTGCACATTTTGTGTGTGGCTCGAGTAGGGACAGGTCACCTGACAGAGACAGTGATTAGTGGCAGGGAGAGGTTTAAGATAAGTAGGGAAAGGATAGGACATACCCTTCTTCCTGGAAACCTCCCTATCTGGGTATGGACTAATTGCAGTACAGAGGATGTTTTCCAGCCCCTTTAAGTGTAAGAAGACAATCTCGAATACTAACACTGACTGAGGGAACATGGTAGAAATTAGGAGGGTCTAGCTAGGACTGAACTAACTAGCACTAAAAAGGAGGAGAGGACAGAAGGAAAAAAAATCACCAGTAAACCATTTGTAGTAGCCCAAGAATTCCACCAAGTGTCAGCATACTAATGAGCAATAATAGCCTAAAGCTGTTCAATACAATACAGAAAAAAATACATATAAGTAAGAAAGAATGAGCTTAAAAATTAAAAAGTAATGCAGCCACCCACAACTAAGGACTGGTGAGTTGAAATTAGGGCTGTGGAAATGAAAGATTAATTCCTCAATTAATCAATACATTTTTTTGATCGATCAAAATTCTTTTGATCGGTACTCACCTCTCCGCCAGCTTCCGGGTTTTCAGGAAGTTCCGTCGGAGATCCGGTAATGTCACGGACATCGATGTGACTGGACTCCTCCCCCCTTCCCCAAGTGCCTCCATCTGCTAACGAAGGGAAGGGGGGAGGAGTCCGGTGATGTTGAAGTTCTGATTGAAGGTAACGCGTACGGGGGAGGAGCTACGCATGACATCACCCGCTGCTGCCCTTCGGAACTAGCACGATTGTCGGCTTTACATGCTGAGTTTTTATCATCTTTATGTCAGTAGTTTGTGTTTGAACACAAAAATGAAATCTTATACTTAAGCGGTGAGCACTTAGATCTTTTCTTTCTACCCGTGACCTGGCGTTCTTGCTGAGATCTATGGAGACGTGAGAGAAGTTTATGGTCCGTGTTAACCCTTTTGATACCTACTTGCATGACCACCTGTTTGCACAGGGGTCTATGCCATAAGGTGAGAGTGATTAGACCGGAGGTGGAGGGATTGTCACGCTACTGTGAAAAAAAAAAAAGACTTGCGTCAGTGCTACAGTTTGAATTTAAAGCGTATTTGTGTGGACTGGGAAGTTAAGTCATGGATTGTGGAAACTAACTAGTGTCGGGTGATTGTATATATTGTATACCACATTTACCACTGACTAATGCAGAAAAGTAGTTGGATCTGTATGTGCGTTATAATTAATCAAAATTAGTCTACTAATCAATTAAAAAAAAAACGATTAATCGAACACGAAAATTTTAATCAGTAACAGCCCTAGTTGAAATACATGCCATCTTTGTTCTTGAGTTTAGATACGTCTTAAGCTTATATGAGATTTTAGAAATTGGTTTTATCTTTTCTTTACCAATACGCAGCATTGACCTAAAGCCCAGTGCAGGAGTGGCCAGCAGATTAGGGTGCAACTCTATGCTGTCTAGTCATCATGGGGTTAATTTGCTCAAGTCGGTAAATCCAATAGCAGGTGATGAAAGCTTAAAAAGAAATAAAAAGCGTTATTATGTTGGTGTGTTTAAAGTCATTGTCATGTTTATGTATATCAATATTCCCCGTTAAAGAGCTTTGTATAAGCAGGTGGTTTTAGGACCTTGCCTGCAGCCATGTCTTTTGAACACTTTCGGAGCCACTGATGTTCCTGCTGCATCTCTGGCAGAATCACTATTTGTAGATGTCTGAGTCCGCTCTTCGTGCACTCTTTTAATCTGTTTGCACACATAGCTGTCTTGCAGCGTGTGACATTTTAGGGCTCTTTCTACAATTCAATTTTTTTTCCCAACAAATCTTTTTTGGCATAGAAAGATAGGTTATGCAGTACTTATACCAGGGCTTAAATCAGAACTCCAGCCAAAACATAAAAAAAATGATAGCCTATTAAAAATAAAATAAATTATTTTGCTGCAATATTTACCTTTAATCTAGAGATTCCCCTGTAGTACTTTTTACTGCCACAAGATGTCCTCAGTTTGATGGCCAGTATCAATCTAGAGATTCTCCTGTAGTACGTTTTACTGCCACAAGATGTCCTCAGTTTGATGGCCAGTATCATTCAACCTACATTCTAGGACAGTGATGATGAACCTTGGCACCCCAGATGTTTTGGAACTACATTTCCCATGATGCTCTGGCACTCTGCAGTGTAGTGGAGCATCATGGGAAATGTAGTTCCAAAACATCTGGGGTGCCAAGGTTCGCCATCACTGTTCCAGGAGCTAAAGTTGTCCTGGACCCACCCCCTGCATATGCCCTGACAGTGAAAGGAGAAGCAGCACTGTAATGAGTTCATATTTCCGTCACTGTGCTGTCTCCTGCTATCAGCATGCTTCTTGTCAGCACATAAAGTGATTGGCTTCCTGTGCTTCTTTTTTCTGTCACGTTCCAGCCCTGCTGTACAGGGACGGCAGGATGCCGAAGCAAGGTAAAATTTACATACACTGCTTACATTTTAGAAAATATATTTAATGATATGATAATGATTAAAGAGCTACATTATTTGTGTATTCACTGTTGGTTTTGCACAGAGCAACCCAGATCCTCCTCTTTCCGGGTCCCTCTTTGCTGCTCCTGGTCCCTCATTCCTATCGAGTGTCCCCACAGTCAGCAGCTTCCTATGGGGGCACTGGAGCTGAGTCACAGTTTTGTGTGTCCATTCAGACACGGAGCCCCACCCTGGCCCCAACCCCTTTCTCGCCTGATTGGCTGACTGACTTTGATTAGCAGCCCTGGGAGCCAGTGGCACCCCTGCTGTGTCTCAGCCAATAAGGAAGAGTGTCTTAGGCATTCATGGGCATCGCTGGAGAGAGAAGGGGCTCAGGTAGATAATTGGGGGGGGGGGGGTGTTGGCTGCTACACACAGAAGGTTTTTTATCTTAATGCATAGAATACATTAAGATAAAAAAACTTCTGCCTTTACCACTCCTTTTAAGTGGTTCTAAAGGCTGAAGGTTGTTTACCTTCATACATTCTATGCATGAAGGTAAAGAAAAACCTTCCGTGTGCAGCACACCTGCCCTCCCAATCCTTACCTGAGCTCCCTCTGATCAAGCCATGGTCATGATAGCATTAGTTGTCCCAGGACTCTCTATCCTCATTGGCTGAGACAGCAGGGGGGACCTCCGTTATTTAAAAAGTGTCAGAAGAAGCGAAGCGTCACACTGCTGAAGACTCCCACAGAGGTGGATCGTGCGGACGGCGCGGAGAAGAAGCCGGAGTAAGATGTGGGGCGAGAAAAGTGGAGGAAGAAGAAGATGAAGAAGAAGATGAAGAAGAAGATGAAGAAGAAGATGAAGAAGAAGATGGAGAAGAAGAAGATGGAAAAGAAGAACAACACTGAAGGAACACACGAAAAAGGAGATGAAAGAAGAAGTGCAAAGAAGAAGAATTTAATAAAGGACTTGTCAAAAACTGTCTCTTGTCTTTTTTAAACTTTTTGTTACTTTTAAGGTACATTTGTACCCTATTAGCAATTCACACAGGGGCAGGATCTGGGGGTCCCCTTGTTAAAGGTGGCTTCCAGATTCTGATAAGCTGCCAGCCCGCAGACCCCCACATCCACCGGGCAAGGGTTGTGGGGATGAGGCCCTTCTCCCCATCAACATGGGGACAAGGTGCTTTGAGGGGCTACCTCAAAGTACCCTCCCAATGTTGAGGGCATGTGGCCTGGTACGGTTCAGGAGAGGAGGGCGCTCTCTCATCCCTACTCTTTTCCTGCGGCCTGCCAGGTTGCGTGCTCAGATAAGGGTCTGGTATGGATTTTTGGGGGGACCCCACGCCATTTAAAAAAAATTGGTGCGGGTTCCCCTTAAAATCCATACCAGACCTGAAGGGCCTGGTATGGATTTTGAGGGGGATCCCCACGCCATTTTTTCGGCGCATCCCTAATGCTGAGCTGCTGGTGTACGGTGTCCCTATATTGTGTGGCTGAAATATTTATGTCTCTTATGTCTGCCTGGAATTCAGCTTTAAATCTTAACATTATAAAAAAAAAATATAATAATAATAATAATTAAAAAAAATACATTTAAAAATGCTCATTAAAAGATAAGGTGATACCGTAGTTCCAGAGCTTATCCCAAACAGTAGTTTTAACTGCCAATAAATGTTCTCAGTTCCCACTTTTCTATCCAAAGTTGACCCAAATACACTGGCCAGGCTTGGATTACTACTGCATTAAAATGACCCCAACATTGCTTCCCCCTTTCATTTTCCTTTATTTTCAGCTGGTGATCCTGCCAGTAATGTACTTCCTGTCCTAGGGTGACAACACTAACTCTGTATCTATGGAGGTAGAGGAGCAATGTCACCCAAGGTGCCCATAACTGCTATTGACCAGCTTTCTAATAAGGGACAGCACCGTGCCCGTTCAGTGTGTGTTGCCCCTGCTGCTTATAGGCAAACCTATGTGACAGGGTGACAACACAGGAAAGAAAATGAGAGACAGGAAAAGAGCATTGTCACCTGTGCACGGCAGGACCAAGGCCTCGTGTTCATGGAAGGATTATCAGGTATTATTTAAATGAAAGCCCCAGATTGAAAATAAATAAATAATTAAAATTACATTTGAAATTACAGAAACTTGATAATGCTTATATGAGATTTTAGTGGTTGGATTTACATCGCCTTTAACCACTTGTCCTCTGGAAGAATTACCCCCATTATGACCAGGCCATTTTTTTGCTTTTTGGCACTGTTACTTTAATTGACAATTGCACGGCCATGCAACAGGGTACCCAAATAATTTATATAGTTTTTTTTTCCCACCACAAAAAAATTATTTTGGTGGTATTTCATCACCACTGTTTTTTTTTATTTTTTGCGCTATAAACTAAAAAATACTGAACATTAAAAAAAAAAAAAAGTTTTACTCTCTGCTATAAAACATATCCAATAATAAAAAAAAAAAAAATCAAATGTCTTCATCAATTTAAGCTAATGTATGTTCTGCTACATATTTTTGGTAAAAAAAATCCCAATACGCGTATATTGATTGGTTTGTGCAAAAGATATAGCGTCTACAAACTATGGTATGACAGTAATCAGCAACCTAAAGTGCGGCTGTGATAGTATGGCGGACAATTCAACACTAACTGACACTTTTGACACTTTGTGGGAACCAGTGACACAAATACAGTAATCAGTGCTAAAAATATGCACTGTCACTGTACTAATGAGTCTGTCTCGGAAGGGCTTAACATCTACGGAGATCAAAGGGTTAAATGTGTGTCTAACAGTGTGCTATTTTTACTAAGGGATGTGTTGGTTTTTATTCCCTGCTTTGCAGGGAAACAAAAAACACTATATCCCTGCTGACAGGACAAAGCTCTGTTGTTTACATTCACAGAGCTCTGTCCTCACATCCTCCTCGCCGATCAGTGGGTCCCGGCCTGGGAGCTCCAACACACAGCCTGTGATTGAAAGCCTCAGCTCTGTTCCTGTGTAAAGGAGGATGTGCCCCTCCCCTCCAATGAGCTCTCAAAGCTCTTCTCGCTGAGCTCAGAAGAATGTAATTTCAGCTCTCCAACCAATGTTTTCTGACAGCTCAGACAAGCTGTAGAAATTCTACACAGATGTAGAGAAGAGAAGACTGCAGATAAACAGGTAAAAATGATTTAGGAGGATTTGTTTCATCTCTGTGTATCACCTGAGGCCGGCCACTTCACTGGGTATATGGAAGGGTTTACAACCACTTTAAGCTTAGTTAGGTTTTGACTTGGCTTCCACTTTAAAACTGAGTTCACTACCATTTAAAAAATTCAGATACTTATCCACTTGATGACCGCTTTACTGCTACATTGAGGGCAGAATGAGCAGAATCACACATATACAGTATATACGTGATTCTGCTCTTCAAGGTAGGGGGCGCACCACTTGTTCTGTGATAAGCTGGGATGCGGGTGCCGGCCAATGGATGACCGCTGGCATCCGCTGATCGGCGAGGAGGATTACAGGACAGAGCTCTTTCTATGTAAACAAGACCGAGCTTTGCTCTGTCAACTGGGATGTGCCAATTTGTGTTTCCCTGCAGGGAATAAAGTCCAGCACATCCCTAAGTGAAAGCACCTCACGGTACCCTAGATGCTTAGCCCCTTCCTAGACAGTGTCATTAGTACAGTGACAGTGCATATTTTCTAGCACTGATCACTGTATTAGTGTCACTGGCTTCCATAAAGTGTCAAAAAGTATCAGTTAGCGTCACATTGTCCACCATACTATCACAGTCCCGCTATAAGTTTCTGATCCTGATTACTAGTATAAAATAAATAAATAAATCCATAAACAGGCAAAATCCTATTGCCTCTCGGGGGTCAGGAAGGATTTTTTTCCTCTGCTGGAGCAAATTGGATCATGCTTTGCTGGGGTTTTTCGCCTTCCTCTGGATCAATTGTGAGTATAGGATTGGGGATATGGGATTGTTTGATATTATTATTTATTTATTTTTATGGTTCAACTAGATGGATTTGTGTCTTTTTTCAACCTGACTAACTATATAAGCATAAATTCCAGTATATATACAGTATCTCACAAAAGTGAGTACACCCCTTACATTTTTGTAAATATTTTCTTCTTCTTTTCATATAAGAACACTGAAGAAATGACACTTTTCTACAATGTAAAGTAGTGAGTGTACAGCTTGTATAACAGTGTACATTTTCTGTCCGCTCAAAATAACTCAACACACAGCCATTAATGTCTAAACCGCTGGCAACAAAAGTGAGTACACCCCTTAGTGAAAATGTCCACATTAGGCCCAGTTAGCCATTTTCCCTCCCCAGTGTCATGTGACTCATTAGTGTTACAAGGTCTCAAGTGTAAATGGGGAACAAGTGTGTTAAATTTGGTGTTATTGCTCTCACTCTCTCATACTGGTCACTGGAAGTTCAACATGGCACCTTATGGCAAAGAACTCTCTGAGGATCTGAAAAAAAGAATTGTTGCTCTACATAAAGATGGCCTAGGCTATAAGAAGATTGCCAAGACCCTGAAACTGAGCAGCAGCACGGTGGCCAAGACCATACAGCGGTTTAACAGGACAGGTTCCACTCAGAACAGGCCTTACCATGGTCGACCAAAGAAGTTGAGTGCACATGCTCAGTGTCATATCCAGAGGTTGTCTTTGGGAAATAGACATATGAGTGCAGCCAGCATTGCTACAGAGGTTGAAGGGGTGGGTGGTCACCCTGTAAGTGCTCAGACCATATGCCGCACACTGCATCAAATTGGTCTGCATGGCTGCCGTCCCAGAAAGAAGCCTCTTCTAAAGATGATGCACAAGAAAGCCTGCAAACAGTTTGCTGAAGGCAAGCAGACTAAGGACATGGATTACTGGAACCAGGTCCAGTGGTCTGATGACATCAAGATAAATGTATTTTGTTCAGATGGTGTCAAGCGTGTGTGGTGGAAACCAGGTGAGGAGTACAAAGACAAGTGTGTCTTGCCTACAGCCAAGCATGGTGGTGGGAGTGTCATGGCATGGGGCTGTATGAGTGCTGCCAGCACTAGGGAGCTACAGTTCATTGAGGAAACCATGAATGCCAACATGTACTGTGACATACTGATGCAGCGCATGATCCCCTCCCTTTGGAGACTGGAACCGCAAGGCAGTATTCCAACATGATAACGACCCCAAACACACCTCCAAGACGACCACTGCCTTGCTAAAGAAGCTGAGGGTAATGGTGATGGACTGGCCAAATGTGTCTCCAGACCTAAACCCTATTGAGCATCTGTGGGGCATCCTCAAATGGAAGGTGGAGGAGCACAAGGTCTCTAACATCCACCAGCTCCGTGATGTTGTCATAGAGGAGTGGAAGAGGACTCAAGTGGCAACCTGTGAAGCTCTGGTAAACTCCATGCCCAGGAGGCTGAAAGCAGTGCTGGAAAATTATGGTGGCCACACAAAATATTGACACTTTGGGCCCAATTTGGACATTTTCACTTAGGGGTGTACTCACATTTGTTGTCAGCGGTTTAGATATTAATGGCTGTGTGTTGAGTTATTTTGAAGGGACAACAAATTTACACTGTTATACAAGCTGTACACTCACTACTTTACATTGTAGCAAAGTGTCATTTCTTCAGTGTTGTCACATGAAAATAGAATAAAATATTTACAAAAATGTGAGGGGTGTACTCACTTTTGTGAGATTCTATACAGTTTGTAGACAGTATAGTGTTTGCGCAAACCAATATCAATATACTGTACACCTAATGGAATTTTTTTTTACCAAAGAAAAGTACCAGAATACATATTGGCCTAAATTGATGAAGAAATTCGATTTTTAAACATTTTATATTGGATAGGTTTTATAGAAGAAAGGAAAAAAAAATATTTCACACTTGTCTGCCTTTTTTGTTTATAGCACAAACAAATAAAAGACGCAGAGGTGATGATCAAATTCCACCAAAAGAAAGCTCTATCAATGAGAAAAAATACATAAATTGTATTTGGGTACAGCGTCACGTGATCGCGCAATTGTAAGTTAAAGTAACACAGTGCCGTATCACAACAAATGACCTGGTCATGAAGGGGGGGTGGGGGGTAAATCTTCCAGAGGCCAAGTGGTTATACTTGATTTTTAAAATAAGATACTTATACTAGCTTTAAAAATATAATTTACCGATTCATAATGAATACATATCTGCATTCATTGGTGTTTTTTAATATTTGCCTGCAGCTCTTTTTTTTTTATTTTTTTTTTTTTTTTTTAGCAGTCCTTTGTTTTATCTGGTTATCTGCATTTTCTAAATGTTCACAAGTTGTTTTTCATTTCTGCTTGCCTGTTTCTTACATCTGTGTGCTGGCTGGGCTGTGAATGGGTACACATTGGATAGATCATCTTCGAGATGCCATCTGTCCTATAATGTTACCACCAATACCTGAGGGGTTCCAGTGAGATCTCACATCCAGGCATCAAACTGACATCCAGCCAACCAGTGATGTCCTTTTTGCTGCATGTCAGCATTCAATATATTTGTTATATACACGCCATCTATTTTATCATTTATCTTAAAGTGGTACTGAAATCCTCTTTAACCACTTCAATACCGGGCACTTTTGTCCCTTCCTGCCCAAGCCAATTTTCAGCTTTCAGTGCTTTCGCACTTTGAATGACAATTGCGGTCATGCAACACTGTACCTAAACGCATTTTTTATCATTTTGTTGCCACATATAGAGCTTTCTTTTGGTGGTATTTGATCACTACTGGCATTTTTATTTTTTTGCGCAACAAATAAAAAAAGACCGAAAATTTCGAAAAAATATGTTTTTTTCTTTGTTTCTGTTATAAAATTTTGTAAATAAATACTTTTTCTCCTTCACTGACAGGCACTGATAAGGCTTCACTAATGGGCACTGAGAAGGTGGCACTGGTGGGCACTAATGAGGTGGCACTGATGATGGGCACTTTTAGGCAGCACTGATGGACACCGTTAGGTGGCACTGGTATGCAGCACTGATGGGCATTGATAGGCGGAACTGATGGGCACTGATAGGCGGCACTGATGGGTACTTATGGGTGGCACTGATAGGTGGGCACTGAAGGACACTGATGGGTGGCACTGATGGACACAAGTATATGGCACTGCTGGGCATCACTGATGAGGAGACATCTGACTGGCACTGACTGGCAAGATGTTTGGGCACTGATTGCCATTATTTGGGAACTTACTGGCACCCCTGGTGGTCTAGGGTGTCATCCCTGGTCATCCATCTGTTGTGGCCATCCTTGGTGGTCCTGGTGGTATAAATGACAATGACCTCTGTATAAATGACAATGGTCCCAAAATAGTGTCAAAAGTGTCCGATGTGTCTGCCATAATGTCGTAGCTGCGATAAAAATTGCAGATCACCGCCATTACTAATAAAAAATATTAATAATAAAAATGCCATAAATCTATCCCCTATTTTGTAGAAGCTATAACTTTTGAGCAAACCAATCAATATACACTTATTGCGATTTATTTTAAAAAAATTTAACAAAAATATGTAGAAGAATGCATATCGGCTTAAATTTTGTTTTTTTTATATATTTTTGGGGATATTTATTATAGCAAAAATTAAAAAATATTGCTTTTTTTTTTAAATTGTTGCTCTTTTTTGTTTATAGCACAAAAAAATAAAAACCGCAGAGGTGATCAAATACCACCAAAAGAAAGCTCTATTTGTGGGGGAAAAAAGGACGTAGATTTTCATTGGGTGTAACGTCGCATGACCACGCAATTGTCATTTGAAGCGATCGGTGCCGTATCGGAAAAAGTGCTCTGGTCAGGAAGTGGGTAAATTCTTGCGGGGCTGACATGGTTAAACAGGCTCTGTCTGACCCAAGATGGCTGTCAGAGTCACATGAAGCGGCGGCATCCAACCAGATTGCTTTTCCAGTGACCCAGGAATTCATAGAGCAACTATGTTCCTCTTGACCTCCTCTCCAGCTACAAGGTCTCTGTGGATGAGCGCCACCTGCAGTGGAGAAAGTAGACTGCAACTGCCTAAATGCGCTACATTATGTTGAATTGTTTCTATGTTGAGTAGCTCATATTTGGCCATTGTTCATTTAGAGATTGGAAAAGGAAATGGTTGCTTTCTTTTTTTTTTTTTTTGATCACAACAAAGAAGACTATGAAGGGGTTAAGGATAAATCAGAGTGCCCTACACACATATACACACACACACACACATTTTCCATTGAGATCTAATTATTTTAGCATGCACAATGAGCAGCAAACAGCAAAATCAATGCTCCAGCGGATGCACGCCGGAGTGGTCGGCGTCAGCTCGCCAAGTGAGTATCGGCAGCGTTGGGGCCTTGCTCTTGCCTAAATCAGTGTATGTTTCCTGGCCTATTCCCCGCAGTATTTGCATATACCCTCAAACACACACACAGCTCAGGGTAATACCTCTCCAATGTGATAAAATCAATGGGTACGCAGCCTTTTTTTGCCTGACAGTATTGTCAGGGCATATTATCTGGTTTCAGAGAGCGGCCTGAGTTCATAGCAGTCGTCAGTTAAATTTCCCTTCTCTGAAGCTGAGCAAAATGTGGTAATGTCACAGCCACAGGCGACTGGCATTCACAGGATGGTTTACCGGTGGAGCTTAGCCTCCTGGCTTGTCATAGCGTATCTATCTCAGGTTATTCCTTCAGCTTCCCTATTCAGAGGTTTCCAAGAATGTTGCCTCAAGCAGTGGTGGGACACAAAAAAAGAGATTTTTTTTGTTCTGCACTTAGAAACATTACCACACTTCACACTCCGTCTCACATAAGGGGAAATCTAGCTGACTGCTCTGAACTCTATACATCCGATAATACGCTGTGACAGGGCTGCGGAGAGGAACGCTAAAGACGGCTAATTTATGTTTAATTAATGTCGCGCTGGCCCCTTTATATTACTCCTAATTATTTTGAACACTGCACTCTGGAGGTCAGTTGCAGTAGGCCGTGTGAACGTCTTGTAATACAGATGTTTGGAATGATTCTCTTAGTTATGGGAAGTTATGCCGCGTACATACGATCTGACTTTCTGGCAGACTTGGTTCGGAATCCATTGGACAATTCGATCGTGTGTGGGCTCCAGCTAATTTTTTTTACCAAAAAGTCAGACGGACCTAGAAATAAAATATGTTTCAAATCTGTCCAGCAGACTCAAGTCCGACGGACTAAAAATCGGGAAAACCGTTTGTCTGTGTGCTAGTCCGAAGGACCAAATACAACGCAAGGGCAGCTATTGGCTACTGGCTATTGAACTTCCTTGTTTAGTCCCGTTTACGTCATCACATTCAAAATGAACGGACTTTCCGGTCGTGTGTGGCCAAGTCCGTTCGTTCAGAAAGTCAGTCGTACCTCCGCCGTAAGTCTGCCGGGAAGACCGCTGGACTAGTCCGGTCGTGTGTACGACCCATTAGAGAATAGCATGGACCTGGGTACCTTCAACATACTTTACAATAGACATTTCCTCCAAACAATTCCAAACCTGTCACCCTTGCACTATACTATGTAATATATACTTACCTGTTCAATCTCTTCATCACAGCTCCACTAAAAAATAGAAAAAAACCAAAATTGCTTTATTATTACTTTTCTGTTAAAGCGGTGGTAAACCCAGCACTGTATCCTGGCCTAGGCCGACAAGGACCAGGCCTAGGGCAGCACTTTGCAGGGGGGCAGCACGGAAAGAGTCCCCGTCGGCTTACGCTGTTAGTGTAGTACCAGTCTTATGGAGCAGACTGGGCTGAGAGGCAAATTAGTCTAGAGCCCCCATAAAGCGGGCTGCCGGCAATCCGCAACTGTGGGGGGGGGGGGACTTCTAATTTTGACTGTCCTATCATCCTGGACCACAAACCTTCCTCACTGTGCTATGTTTTCTGCTGCACCATTGGCATGGTTTTATCTTCTTAGTCCTCTTCATAAAATGATCAGAAATTTGTGCTTAAAGTAGAACTATAGGCAACACTTTTTTTCATTTTGGAAAGAGTTATAGCCCCTGTCAGTTTATTTTTTACCATCCTTGTCCCCAGGGCCGTCTTTAATATTGATTGGACCCTGGGCAAAACTTTTCTTGGGGCCCCCCTGCCCCCAGGCAGTTTTGCTCTCCAACTGCTCTGAGACATACAATAAATAGCAGCTAGACTCAAAATCAGTTTACTGTATCAGATCAGGCAGCGATTGCGATTGGTTGCCAGAGGTTACAGTGTATCCTTAACGCTCACTGACTGGTTGCTAGAGGTTACAGCACACATTACGGCTCACTGATTAGTTGCTAGAAATGACAGCACATGATTTCTGCTTGTTTATTGGTTGCTAGAGATTACTGTGGCTATGACCTCAGGGGGGCATGATATACATATAAATGCCGGCTGCCGCCCCTATTTACATATGAATGCTGCTAATTTACATGTAAACACAGGGTCTGCAGGTGAGTCATCTGTACACAACAATAGGGCAGAGCTGGGCAGCATTAGTACCAGCACCAGCACTTCACACTGAGATATTGGGTCATAGCACAAGACTAAAAACTCAAGGGACAAGGGAATTTAAAACAGGAATGTTGGCAAGTATGAGGCAGTTGCTTTGGGCCCCACAACCATAACAGGGCCCAGGGCAGCTGCCCCTTTTGCCCTGCCTTAAAAATGGCCCTGCTTGTCCCATTGCAGAGATTTCCCTTCACTTCCTGCCCCATAGCTAAACAGAATTAGTGTCCCCACTCGAAAATTTCAAGGCGGGTCTTAAACAGCAAGAGGTGTGGCCTTGACAGGAAGGGGTGGGTCATATTTAAATTAGGGGGTGCACGAGTTTAGTCAGGCCAAGGGCAGCACAAAACCTAAAAACACTACTGGGTAAACCCATCCTGTCCTATTTCCGTCATATTACCAGTTCAAAACTAGTGAACTGGTTGTGCTGTGTAGATTGCTTCCTACCTTCTTACTTACTGTTTAATTTGTCTTTTTCTGAGCAATGGTGTCATCGGCTCATACGCACTTAATCCCATTTTTCTGGCAAGCTCTTTATGCCAGAGAATTGATGTTTACATGGCAGGGCTACGTCATTTCCTTTACCTGGCATCAGCTCCAAGATCCTGCAAGACTAGTTTCCCATTCACAAGCTGAGCCTTAAAGTGATTATAAAGGCTGAAGGTTTTTTATCCTAATACATTCTATGCATTAGGGTAAAAAGCCTTCTGTGTGCAGTAGCCCCCCTCAACCCCCCTAATACTTACCTGATCCCCCTCTAGATCCAGCGATGTTGTAGGAATGTCTCAGCTGCCTGGGTTTCCCTCCTCAATGACTGAGACGGCAGTGTGGCGCCATTGGCTTCCGCTGCTGTCAAATTCAGTCAGCCAATGAGAAGTGAAAAGAGGTGGGGCCAGGAATGGATGCAGGGAGCTGTGACTCGGCTTGGGTGCCCCAATAGCAACAGGAGGGAGGGGCCAGAAGAGCCAAAGGAGGAACCGAGAAGAGGTTTAAATTGCATCATCGTGGTTGTGACAGACATATTGATTATTGGGACAGACTTTTTTTGGACTGTTTTATGCTTTTATAGTTTTTCACGGACTCACGTTTTCCTAGTTCGGTTGTCATATGCTAATGTTCATTCATTTATTTTTTCACGTAACATTTGTTATCAACAACACTGATTTATGCCCTTTATTATACATTATTATTTTATTCATCACTAGCGCTACTTTTTTTCTCTTTTACATTTATGAATTTTGTCACATTCGTATGTAGCTGCTTCTTTGTAGTATTTAGCAGATTAGAAACAGTCATTTTTTGCACTTCTGCACACACATATGCCTTAACCCTATGTGACTCGTTACCTCGAGTATGGCGTAATACAGCAGCAAGTTGGCTCATGCAATTAAAACCAGGCTTGGCTTGATAAGTACTGCACGTGTGCAAGATTATTGACATGGAAAGGGAGTAAGGGTGGAAGTTAGAATCGTATTGGTTGTGGAAGACAGCTGTCACTATGGCGGTGGCTGCAACCTAAAAGAAGCTTTACCGAAAATAGGGTTTATGCAAGTAATGCAAGTAATGCCGCATACACACGATCAAACAATCCGGTGGAAAAGTCCGGCTGACTCAAGTCCGCCGAACAATCCGCCCGTGTGTAGGCCCCCCCGCACGGCCCCCCCACCCCAAAGCACCTTGCCCCCATGTTGATGAGGACAAGGGCCTCTTCCCGACAACCCTGGCCGTTGGTTGTTGGGGTCTGCTGGCGGGGGGCTTATCGGAATCCGTGAGCCCCCTTTAATAAGGGGCCCCCGGATCCCAGCCCCCACCCTAACACACAAGGGTTAAAATAGTTTATTGCACAGCTCCGGGGGTCTTTTTCCGTCTTCGGGGGTCTTCTCGCCGGACTCCTCTGCTATCTTCTGCTCTTTTGCTAGCTCTTTCACTAGCGGAGGAGCCTGGCTTTCTTCTTCGCCGCCGCCCTCTTCTTCCAACTTCGGGGGTCTTGTCCCCCTCTTTGGGGGTCTTGTCCCCCTCTTCGGTTCTTCTTGCCGAGCCACCGTGCCTTCTTCTAGCTCTTTTGCAAGCGGTGGCCCGGTCTTCTGCCGCTGTCGCTGTCTTCTGTTCTTATGTTCTTCTCTTCTGGAGATGTTGCCTCGTCGCTGTCTCTGGTCACTATGACAGGACACGCGGCGTGCGGCGACTTATATAGGGACATCACCAGATATAGGGACTTATATAGGGACATCAGCATCCTCTGGGACTGTGACATCATAATGGGCGGGGACATCATCTGGTGATGTCCCTATATAAGTTGCCGCACGCCGCGTGTCCTGTCATAGTGACCGGAGACAGCGACGAGGCAACATCTCCAGAAAAGAAGAACAGAAGAACAGAAGACGGCGACAGCGGCAGCAGCGACAGAAGACCAGGCCACCGCTTGAAAAAGAGCTAGAAGAAGGCGCAGTGGCCTGGCAAGAAGAACTGAAGAGGGGGAAAAGACCCCCGAAGAGGGGGACAAGACCCCCGAAGTCGGAAGAAGAGGGCGGCGGCGAAGAAGAAAGCCGGGCTCCTCCACTAGTGAAAGAGCTAGCAAAAGAGCAGAAGATAGCAGAGGAGTCCGGCGAGAAGACCCCCGAAGATGGAAGAAGACCCCCGGAGCTGTGCAATAAACTATTTTAACCCTTGTGTGTTGTGTTTTTTTTTTTTTCCTTTTTTTCACAGGTGAATGGGTAGGGGTACATTGTATCCCATACTCATTCACATAGGGTGGGGGGCCAGGATACGGGGGCCCCCTTATTAAAGGGGGCACACGGATTCCGATAAGCCCCCCGCCCGCAGACCCCGACAACCAACGGCCAGGGTTGTCGGGAAGAGGCCATTGTCCTCTTCAACATGGGGACAAGGTGCTTTGGGGTGGGGGGGGCGCGCGGCCCCCTTTCCCCAAGGCACCCCCCTTGTTGAGGGCACGCGGCCTGGTATGGCTCAGGAGGGGGGTCGCTCACTCGTCCCCACCCCTTTCCTGGCCGGCCGGGTAGCATGCTCGGATAAGGGTCTGATATGGACCTAGGGGGGAGCCCCCATGCCGATTTTTTGGCGTAGGGATTCCCCTTTAAGTCCATACCAGGTGACGGGACCAGCAACGCTTACTTCGCTTACAGTCCGCCAGACTAAGTCCGCCGGATAGTCTGCTACGTGTGTACGCGGCATTAGAAGCATTCTATATCAGCCATTTTACCCCAGGGGAACTCTTAAAGTAATTTTCAGGTCTTGGGGAACCCCTGATAAAACCCATTAATTGGGGCTCAGGGAGAACAATGCCCCTTAGTTTTGTGGTCAGTGAGAAGAATGCCCTTTTTTACATTGGTGGTAAGAATGGCCCCCTTACAGAGAGCTATACATATCATTGGTGTCATACCACTGGCTTCTCCAAGTGGCATTGGCTCAAAACTATGTAGGCACCAGCAAATAGGTGGTAAATCAGCCACAACTCAAGGAACCCCTAGCCACCTCTGGAGGAACCCTAGGGTTCCACGGAACCCTGGTTGAGAACAGCTGTTCTATATGCTTTCCCTATGTGGCACATTGCTTTACAATTAATTAACAGACTCTATCGTTTGTATATTAGGGTAGAAGTTTACTACAGCTTTAATAACTTTGCAAAATGTCCCAATTTTACTGGCCAAGCTGGAAATAGGTAGGGGCAGGGATTGTTTGTACACTTCGGTTCAAAAAAGTTTTGAACCTTTTCTAGGGTGTAGCTATTCCTTCTTTGCCAAGGCAGGTAAGATACTGACCAGGTGGAAAGACAATACTTATGCCAGCTGATATCCTCACAATATTGCAGATAAAAAACAAATGCACACTCCCAAGTGCTGACACATGGAGTTGGAGGAAATGGGGGTCTTGGGCATTCCACAGAGTGTGCATTTGTTTTTTATCTGCAATATTGTGAGAATGTCAGCTGGAATAAGTATTGTCTTTCCACCTGGTTAGTATCTTACCTGCTTTGGCAAAGAAGGAATGGCTACACTCCAGCAAAGGTTCAAAACTTTATTGAACTGAGGTGTACAAACAATCCCAATTGGCCACTAAGGCCCCAAGTACTTCATTGTAGGGAGTCAGGGTATGGGGGAAAAGCTCACACATACCTGGAAATACCAGGATTTCTACTGAATAATGGACCCTTTAAAAACAAGGCACTCCATGTGTGTGGCAAATATCAGAAAACAAAAGAATAATTTACTTATCCAGTGAGTGTTCCCTCTGGTAGTTATTCTACTAAGTCTTATTTTATTTTTTTTAGAAGAAATAAAAGGTAGGATAAGTCTTTAAAATTGTAAAAGCCACATCAAAAACATAAAATGTGTACTGTATTTGTGATATAGGGGCATCTCAAAAATTACCTATAATGCAACAAACTTCAATACAAAAACAGTAATGATCAATAATGCTATTGTATGCATCTTTTTCTCAGTCATAAATAATTGTACAAACATAAAAATAAATAAAAAACAATAAAAAAATTGAAAGAAACAAAAAAGTCTCTATGTGAATTATTTGTCCTTCAAAATTATGCAAATTTTTTCAATACACTTTTATGTGTTCTTATCAGCGATATTGTTCCCTCCCCCCGCCTTCCTGTGTGGCATGCTCACATGAAGAATACCCCACACACCAATGTAGATATATCACCAGAACAAAATAACCTCTTAGTTACAAAAGGACTAATAGCACTTGTTTGTGCTGAGCACCAAAGCCGCTAACTCCTACTTTTATCTTCCACTCCAAATCATGTCAAGCCATGTTACTAGCATAAAAAGCTCCAATAGTATAAATCCTTTTTAAAAACGTTTGCTGACTGATAAAGTCATTCTGACGAAACACATCGGTTTGTGGGGGCTACACCACGCAAGGCATCTGATCCCTCAGTGGTAATACGTAACATGCATACTGTATTGGGTTTTATGTTGCAATAAATGTTTTTAAAAGAGATTTACAGTATTGGAGTGATGTTTTATGACAGCTGTGCCATGTGACTATACAAGACACTCTAGCGGCAACTGATGGGACCCTGTCAGTTAATGGAAAAAAATCTTAATTTAAGTCTTCTGCAATAAAAGGGAAATTATACTCATCTCCAGGAGCCCATGTTTACTAACTCCCCACTGTTCCAGTGAAGCACCTCCACCAACCTGTTGTTGTGGTTACTTTCTCTGACCCGAGCCCTATAATGACTTAGGGATCAGAGAAAAAAACCCAGATGCATGAATTCACCGCTCCTGGAAATGCCAAATGGTGAAAGTCAGAGGCTACAGTGCAGGAACGAAGGAGAGGTAGGAAACATGGGCCACCAGAGAGGTGAGTAAAATACATCTTCTATGGCAGAGTCCTGCCTATAGGATTTTTCCCAATGATTGACCGGATCAATTTAAGGTAAACATTATTATAATTGCCAAAAACACACTTATTAAAATTACATCAAACTTACCCTTAAAAGAAATAGCAAAGGTTGCATTATTGTGTGAGGCTAGCAGATATAACATGAGGATCTACCTAAGCAATATAATTTCCTCTAGTCTATCAGGCCTAGGAATGGGCCAAACACCCCCCAGTTCAGGTTCACACCAGAACATGCGAACAGGCAAAAAGTTTTAGCGAACATGCAAATCCTATTAAAGTCTATGGGACACGAACATGAAAAATCAAAAGTGCTAATTTTAAAGGCTTATATGCAAGTCATTGCCATAAAAAAAGGGGGCTAGTATGGATTTTAAGGGGAACTTCACGCCAAAATTAAAAACAAAATGGCATGGGGGTCCCCCCAAAATCCATACCAGACCCTTACCTGGAGGACAGGATGGGGAGGGGTGGGGGTGGAGTGAGCGATAGAGGACAAGAGCCTATTCCTGACAACCCTGGCCATTGATTATCAGAGTCTGTGGGTGAGGGGCTTATCAGAATCTGGAAGCCCCTTTAACAAAAGGGGCCCACAGATCCTAGCCTCACCCCCCATGTGAATGAGTAGGGGTACATTGTACCCTTACCAATTCACCAAAAAAAGGGTCAAAAAGTAAAAACCATAATAGACAATTTTTGACGATTCCTTTATTTTGTGTCCCGCATCCATCGTCAATCACGCTGGCCGACAGACCCGAAAAAGTGAAAAAAACTCTGCCTCTATGGGAGGCCTCCCGGTGACTGCCCTCCTTTGGCTTTAACAGCTGTTATATAGGCAAGGGCAGGGTCATCCAGTTACATCAGGTGCCCCCCTTGCCTATATAACAGCTATCATAGCCAAGAGACAGCAGTCGCCGGGAGGCCTCCCATCGAGGCAGAGATACCCCTACCCATTCACCAAAAAAAGTGTCAAAAAGTTAAAACCACAATAGACAGTTTTTGACAATTCCTTTATTAAAAAAGAAATAAAAAGCATTTGCTGTCTTTTGGCTTTGACAGTTGTTATATAGGCAAGGGTCGGGGCCAACCGCTGATGTAACCAGATGACCCGGTCCCCTCTGCTGTCAAATGACGTCAAATGATGTCAGAAGGGGGCGGGGTCACTCGGTTACATCACTGGGTGCCCCCCCTTTGCCTATAAAACAGCTGTCATAGCAAAAAGACAGCAGTCGCTGGGTGGCCTCCCATGGAGGCGGAGCTTTTTAAAATTTTCTATTTTTGGTGAATTGGTAGGGGTACGATGTACCCGATACACATTCACATGGGGGTCTGGGATCTGGGGACTTCCAGATCACGATAAGCCCCCCGCCTGCAGACCCTGACAACCAATGGCCAGGGTTATTGGGAAGAGGCTCTTGTCTCCAAAGCACCCTGCCCATGTGGAGGGCAAGAGGCCTGGTATGGTTCGGGGGGTGCTCGCTCACCCCCCTTTCCTGGCCTGCCTGGCTGGTTGGTCGGATAAGGGTCTGGTATGGAATTTGGGGGGACCCCACGCCAATTTAAAAAAAAATGTTGCCAAGGACTTAAAATCGATGCCAGACCCAAAGAGCCTTGACGTAGCAATCTGGCTGTATGCTATGCACACAGCCACGTCTACTGCTGTGCTCATATAAGCACCCATTTCCATCTTAATGATATAATACTTTAAGCTTACCTTCCAACCCATTCATCCCAAGTATTCAGATATCACCCGCATTCCTACATCCTCATCTCAGCCTTACTGCTCCTCAGCCAGGCCCCTCTTGTTCCCCCATTAAAGAGACATCACCAGCATTCTTACATTCTCCAAACGTTCAGCATGTGTGTGCTCTCTGACCTCAACCAATCTTTTATTTACATTTCCACAGGAAGCCACGCCCTGGAGGGTTTGCCTCCAACAGCTGAATACCTCCTACAAAGGTTGTGACCTCACAGCAGCAACACAGGATGTGAATGCCCATGTAAGGACAATACAATGCAATACAATACAGCTGAAAGTGGTGTCTTCACAGACAATCAGACATTTTTTTTCCTTCAAAAGAACCAATCACAGACATGTATACATTCAAATAGTCAGTGACGCAAACTGACTAAATGCTTTCAATGATGGAAACCATACAAAACCAATAAACGATGACTACAATTCCATTGATAGAAATCCTTAATATACATTGTTCCAGAGAACAATGTATACCTGGATTATTCTACAGTCTACACCTCCTCGTGGGTGGAAGGTGATCACCACATGGAGATGCACTGCCCATCTCCATGTGGTGATCAGACACAACAGATACATTGTGCACACATCCGCCTACAACCAATCCCTGCAGAGCAAGCATATGCCCCCAGACGATCGTCTGTACAATGTACAGGGGCCCTTTTGTTGGCGGACATACCCCCACTCCGCAAACACCTCTTTCCAATCCCAAGAAGTTATCCACTACCTAAGGGATCTCAACCAGCGTCAGTCTACCCCAGTCAGCTCTTTTAGATCAGGCTAGGGGAGAATGAACACAGGAGGACTCTTATGGCAATACATATAAAAATACATATACAATTTTCCACAACAGCCTGGTACGGATTTTGTGGGAGGATGCTGTTTTTTGAAACAAATTGGCGTGGAGTTCCCCTTAAAATCTATAGCATTAGACTGGATCCCAGCGATCTACCTTTTCTACAGATCTTTAGTGAACTATGCCTGAGTACTGGTCATCCAACCGTGGATGCATAATTGGGGAGGTAGCAGTACTGTTACTTGTTTTACGTTGAAAAGTCTTACTGTTCATTTTCTATAGAGAGCAGCCATTGCATGTGTGAAAAAGCCTTTCCCTTGGCAGCATGCAATAGAGAAGTACCCTTGCTTACTGTGTGGCAGCAGTGGTGTCTCTGCAGAGATCTGACACACCCACTTGCTCAGTCAGACCTAGAGCTTTGCAATCAACAAAGATTATACTCCAGCTGATTGCAGAAAGCAGGGAGTGTGCTGGACCACTGCAGAGAGACCATCGATTCAACACCAGGAGCAAGGGTCCTTTTCTGCAGCATGCAGACAGGGGATAGGCTTTTCTACTCAGGCTGTGGCTGCTTTCTACAGTAAAACAGTTTGCAAAGCTTCCGCTCACCTTTTGTTTTGATGCACCTGGAATGCATTGAACTAATTTTGACTCAAAGTTCAGTTGGGCAATAAGTAGACCTCTCACTTCTAACTTCACAAAACTTCCTGTTGCAGCCGGCCTGCCACTTTCCCTCAGCTTACAGTTGAAGACATCGAACTCTTCTAATACTTCTTTCGCTACGGTCGAGTAAAGATTTTTTTAAATAAATAAGTACATTATCACCCACATTCCTACATCCTCATCTCAGCCTGACTGCTCCTCAGCCAGGCCCCTCTTGTTCCCCATTAAAGAGACATCACTAACATTCTTACATTCTCCAAACGTTCAGCATGTGTGTGCTCTCTGACCTCAACCAATCTTTTATTTACATTTCCACAGGAAGCCACGCCCTGGAGGGTTTGCCTCCAACAGCTGAATACCTCCTACAAAGGTTGTGACCTCACAGCAGCAACACAGGATGTGAATGCCCATATAAGGACAATACATTGCAATACAATACAGCTGAAAGTGGTGTCTTCACAGACAATCAGACATTTTTTTTCCTTCAAAAGAACCAATCACAGACATGTATACATTCAAATAGTCAGTGACGCAAACTGACTAAATGCTTTCAATGATGGAAACCATACAAAACCAATGAACGATGACTACAATTCCATTGATAGAAATCCTTAATATACATTGTTCCAGAGAACAATGTATACCTGGATTATTCTACACCTCCTTGTGGGTGGAAGGTTATCCACAGATGTGCACTGCCTATCTCCATGTGGGGATCAGACACAGCAGAGACATTGTGCACACATCTGCCTACAACCAATCCCTGCAGAGCAAGCATATGCCCCCAGACGATCGTCTGTACAATGTACAGGGGGCCTTTTGTTGGCGGACATACCCCCACTCCGCAAACACCTCTTTCCAATCCCAAGAAGTTATCCACTACCTAACGGATCTCAACCAGCGTCAGTCTGCCCCAGTCAGAGAGGGCTAGGGGAGAATGAACACAGGAGGACTCTTATGGCAATACATATAAAAATACATATACAATTTTCCACAACAGCCTGGTACGGATTTTGTGGGAGGATGCTGTTTTTTTAAAACAAATTGGCGTGGAGTTCCCCTTAAAATCTATAGCATTAGACTGGATCCCAGCGATCTACCTTTTCTACAGATCTTTAGTGAACTATGCCTGAGTACTGGTCATCCAACCGTGGATGCATAATTGGGGAGGTAGCAGTACTGTTACTTGTTTTACGTTGAAAAGTCTTACTGTTCATTTTCTATAGAGAGCAGCCATTGCATGTGTGAAAAAGCCTTTCCCTTGGCAGCATGCAATAGAGAAGTACCCTTGCTTACTGTGTGGCAGCAGTGGTGTCTCTGCAGAGATCTGACACACCCACTTGCTCAGTCAGACCTAGAGCTTTGCAATCAACAAAGATTATACTCCAGCTGATTGCAGAAAGCAGGGAGTGTGCTGGACCACTGCAGAGAGACCATCGATTCAACACCAGGAGCAAGGGTCCTTTTCTGCAGCATGCAGACAGGGGATAGGCTTTTCTACTCAGGCTGTGGCTGCTTTCTACAGTAAAACAGTTTGCAAAGCTTCCGCTCACCTTTTGTTTTGATGCACCTGGAATGCATTGAACTAATTTTGACTCAAAGTTCAGTTGGGCAATAAGTAGACCTCTCACTTCTAACTTCACAAAACTTCCTGTTGCAGCCGGCCTGCCACTTTCCCTCAGCTTACAGTTGAAGACATCGAACTCTTCTAATACTTCTTTCGCTACGGTCGAGTAAAGATTTTTTTAAATAAATAAGTACATTATCACCCACATTCCTACATCCTCATCTCAGCCTGACTGCTCCTCAGCCAGGCCCCTCTTGTTCCCCATTAAAGAGACATCACTAACATTCTTACATTCTCCAAACGTTCAGTATGTGTGTGCTCTCTGACCTCAACCAATCTTTTATTTACATTTACACAGGAAGCCACGCCCTGGAGGGTTTGCCTCCAACAGCTGAATACCTCCTACAAAGGTTGTGACCTCACAGCAGCAACACAGGATGTGAATGCCCATATAAGGACAATACATTGCAATACAATACAGCTGAAAGTGGTGTCTTCACAGACAATCAGACATTTTTTTTCCTTCAAAAGAACCAATCACAGACATGTATACATTCAAATAGTCAGTGACGCAAACTGACTAAATGCTTTCAATGATGGAAACCATACAAAACCAATGAACGATGACTACAATTCCATTGATAGAAATCCTTAATATACATTGTTCCAGAGAACAATGTATACCTGGATTATTCTATACCTCCTTGTGGGTGGAAGGTTATCCACAGATGTGCACTGCCTATCTCCATGTGGGGATCAGACACAGCAGAGACATTGTGCACACATCTGCCTACAACCAATCCCTGCAGAGCAAGCATATGCCCCCAGACGATCGTCTGTACAATGTACAGGGGGCCTTTTGTTGGCGGACATACCCCCACTCCCCAAACACCTCTTTCCAATCCCAAGAAGTTATCCACTACCTAACGGATCTCAACCAGCGTCAGTCTGCCCCAGTCAGAGCGGGCTAGGGGAGAATGAACACAGGAGGACTCTTATGGCAATACATATAAAAATACATATACAATTTTTCACAACAGCCTGGTACGGATTTTGTGGGAGGATGCTGTTTTTTTAAAACAAATTGGCGTGGAGTTCCCCTTAAAATCGATAGCATTAGACTGGATCCCAGCGATCTACCTTTTCTACAGATCTTTAGTGGACTATGCCTGAGTACTGGTCATCCAACCGTGGATGCATAATTGGGGAGGTAGCAGTACTGTTACTTGTTTTATGTTGAAAAGTCTTATGCCGCGTACACACGATCAAACAAGCGGGTGGAAAAGTCCGGCAAACTCAAGTCCGCCGGACAATCCCCCCGTGTGTAGCCTCCGGCATACTTTTTTGACCCGAAAGTACGGCGGACTTAGAAAGTAGTTTTACACTCCAATCTTCCCGCCGGACTCGCATTTCGGCGGACAATCCGGCCGTGTGTATGCCAGTCCACCGTACTTTTGAAATGAACAGACTTTTCCCGCCCGGAGAAATGTTCGCTCATTTCGAGCGGGTGTGCAGGTAGACGGGGCCCGCAAAGGATACGTCGCTGGCCCCGCCGCCTGGTATGGACTTAAAGGGGAACCTCAATGCCGAAAAAAATCGGCGTGGGGGTCCCCCCAGGTCCACATCAGACCCTTGACCGAGCATGCTACCCGGCCGGCCAGGAGAGGGGGGGCGAGCGAGCGCCCCCCCCCCCCTCCTGAGCTGTACCAGGCCGCGTGCCCTCAATATGGCGGGTGCCTTGGGGAAGGGGGGCCGCGCGGCCCCCCCACCCCAAAGCACCTTGTCCCCATGTTGATGAGGACAAGGGCCTCTTCCCGACAACCCTGGCCGTTGGTTGTCGGGGTCTGCGGGTGGGGGGCTTATCGGAATCCGGGAGCCCCCTTTAATAAGGGGACCCCCGGATACCGGCCCACCACCCTATGTGAATGAGTATGGGGTACAATGTACCCCTACCCATTCACCTGTAAAATAAAGTACAAAAAAAAAACACAACACACAAGGGTTAAAATAGTCTATTGCACAGCTCCGGGGGTCTTCCGACTTCGGGGGTCTTCTCGCCGGACTCCTCCGCTATCTTCTTGTAGCTCTTTTACTAGCGGAGGAGCCCGGCTTTCTTCCTCGCCGCCGCCCTTCTTCCGACTTTGGGGGTCTTGTCCCCCTCTTCAGTTCTTCTGCCGGGCCACCGCGCCTTCTTATAGCTCTTTTACAGGCGGTGGCCCGGTCTTCTGCCGCCGCCGTCTTCCGTTCTTCTGTCCTTCTCTTCTTCTTCTTCAGATGTTGCCTCGCCGAGTCCTCCGCTCACAATGACGGGGACCGGGCACGCAGCGACTTATATAGGGACAATGGGGTGGGGTCTTCGGTTGATGTCACATGGGTTGATATCACATGGTGACCCCGCCCCCTTACGATGTCACAGTCCCGGAGGATGCTGGGACTGTCGCCATGTGACATCAACCCATGTGATATCAACCCATGTGACATCAACCGAAGACCCCGCCCCTTGTCCCTATATAAGTCGCCGCGTGCCCGGTCCCCGTCATTGTGAGCGGAGGACTCAGCGAGGCAACATCTGAAGAAGAAGAAGAAGAGAAGGACAGAAGAACGGAAGGCGGCGACAGAAGACCAGACCACCGCCTGTAAAAGAGCTATTAATAGGCGCGGTGGCCCGGCAGAAGAACCGAAGAGGGGGACAAGACCCCCGAAGTCGGAAGAAGGGCAGCGGCGAGGAAGAAAGCCGGGCTCCTCCGCTAGTAAAAGAGCTACAAGAAGATAGCAAAGGAGTCCGGCGAGAAGACCCCCGAAGACGGAAGTCCCCCGGAGCTGTGCAATAGGCTGTTGTCCTCATCAACATGGGGACAAGGTGCTTTGGGGTGGGGGGGCCGTGCGGCCCCCCCTTCCCCAAGGCACCCCCCATGTTGAGGGCACGCGGCCTGGTACGGCTCAGGAGGGGGGGCGCTCACTCGCCCCCCTTTTCCTGGCCGGCCGGGTAGCGTGCTCGGACAAGGGTCTGATGTGGACCTGGGGGGACCCCCACGCCGATTTTTTTTGGCGTGGGGTTCCCCTTTAAGTCCATACCAGGCGGCGGGGCCAGCGACGTATCCTTCGCGGGCCCCGCCTACCTGGAGACGCGCTCGAAATGAGCGGACTTTCCTCCGCGTGTGTGGGCTTGTCTGTTCATTTCAAAAGTAGGGCGGATAGTACGGCGGACTTAGTACGCCGTATTAGTCCGCTGAAAAAGTGCCGTGTGTGGGCAAGTAGCCTGTTCGGAAAGTCCGACGGACAGTCTGGCGGGAAGTCCGCCAGACTAAGTACGTCGGACAGACGGCTACGTGTGTACGCGGCTTTACTGTTAATTTTCTGTAGAGAGCAGCCATTGCATGTGTGAAAAAGCCTTTCCCTTGGCAGCATACAATAGAGAAGTACCCTTGCTTACTGTGTGGCAGCAGTGGTATCTCTGCAGAGATCTGACACACCCACTTGCTCAGTCAGACCTAGAGCTTTGCAATCAACAAAGATTATGCTCCAGCTGATTGCAGAGAGCAGGGAGTGTGCTGGACCACTGCAGAGAGACCATCGATTCAACACCAGGAGCAAGGGTCCTTTTCTGCAGCATGCAGGCAGGGGATAGGCTTTTCTACTCAGGCTGTGGCTGCTTTCTACAGTAAAACAGTTTGCAAGGCTTCTGCGCACCTTTTGTTTTGATGCACCTGGAATGCATTGAACTAATTTTGACTCAAAGTTCAGTTGGGCAATAAGTAGACCTCTCACTTCTAACTTCACAAAACTTCCTTTCCCTCAGCTTACAGTTGAAGACATCGAACTCTTCTAATACTTCTTTTGCTACGGCCGAGTAAAGATTTTTTTAAATAAATAAGTACATTTATGTTGGGCATCCTCTACTTGAAGGGCTAATGATTATTGACTGCCCTGCAGCAAGCATCAGGGAGTGTAGCCCGAGGCCTTTCCACTGGCCCCTAAACATGCCGAACGTTAACACATGTTTCCAGTTTTTCTGGCAGCGATTGGACACAAAACAAGGCAGTCAGAATGGACCATTTAGTGAACAAGTCAATATGACAGATCCCTGCTTAATACGAGGAAGACAAAAATTCTCATCTTATTGAAAAAGGCAGAAGAGCCCGGGGTGTTTTTGCTTTGTGATTCTGCAGCAAAAAGTGGGTTGTGTCAATATAAGTGAATGTCACTGACTCACAGCTGCCTGCGCCGAACTGACCTCGCAAGTTCCATACACAGAGCCCTCGCATTCTAAATATCCTCTAATGTTCACGGCGTGCAATGGAAAAAAAATGGAAAATCGCCAAGCCTTGTCTGCTTTCTTTTTTGCCAGGATGTCAATGAAATAATACTTTGTGGAATAGAAGAGTGAAACTCATTTCTTCAAAATAAAATATCAACAATAAAAATCTTATTTTATGGCTTGTTTAAACAGTAGATTTGTTTTCGGTGGGAGACATTTTTGGCATGGGGCTTCTGGCCATGGAAGCAAGTGAAAAGCACAAACATTCCGCCCTTAAATCTAACATTTAATCTTTCCCCTACCTGAAATCTGAAAATAATACTTTAAAGTGTAAGTTAATCTGTACAGAAAATATGCAAGGTAAATTTACACTGGACCCCCCCCCCCCCCCCCCCGGTCCTTCTGTACCTGAAGTCGGCGATCACCCACTAGGAGGCATTGGGTCGCCGGTTCACTAGTCTGGGGATTTGAAATCCATCCGGCTTTAGCGAGTGATTAGCTGACTTCATGTACAGCGGGACCGGGTGGAGGGGGCCTAGTGTAAGTTTACTTTGCAGATTTTATGTAAAGGTGAATTTATCCTTTAGCTAGTCTGACCACCCGCCGCAGTTGTACTCTGGCAAGTTGGCTCCCCTGTGTGAATTGCCATCATTCAAGATTGGGGGAGCCAACCAGAGAGTCACCTGCGATCACTCAAGAGACATGCACAACAGGGATCTGTCAGTGTAAACAAACAGATCGCCGTTCTGTCTGGGGTGGAGAGAGAGAGCGCCTGTTCCTAGTGATTAGGAACAGCTATCTCTCTCCTCCTCCAGTCACTACACTAACCCCATACAGTTAGCAACACCTCCCAGGGAACACACTTAACCCCTTGATTGCCCCTAGTGTTAAACCCTTTCCTGCTAGTGACATTTATACAGTAATCAGTGGCTAGTTTTAGCTCTGATCACTGTATAAATGTCAATGGTCCCAAATTTTTTTAAAAGTGTATGATCTGGAAGGCGCATTTGCGGAGGCGACCAAGATGGCCGACTAGCCTAGGAGCTCCACAGCGCTCCGGTCATCTAACCCCCACCGCAGCCTTTAGAGCCCACACAGCGGACCTGCAATACAGCTACTCGAGCGGGCACACTCCCGGGAATCACCCGATATCCGCGGGCACAGTAAGGAGGGATTTAAAGACGGCAGCACATCAGCGTGGCCCCTCCAAGATGGCGCCCACAGACACACCAGGCTCAGCTTCAGAGCCAGGGGGCTCGATAGCTGACCAGGACAAAGGAAGTCCCCCAACCTCCTCAACAGAAAAGGGCACAGTGAGCACCCCTCAACAACCGGCTCCTTCCCCAGTATCCACAGAATCTCTGATAGGGGGATCAGTGGGAGCCCCAAATCTCACTCCTATGGGGAATCTTTTAGCCACCCCTGGGACCTGGGAACAGGATGAACATGACTACCCCCACACTCCGAATTACTTTTCATCAATGATGTCAGCCTTCTCCAATATGCTCTCCAGAGTTCTAGCCCAAACAGATGCACAGATCACAGCCACAATACATGCGGACCTTCAACAGATAGTAGCATGGATAGAGGTCATATAAAAAAGAGCAGCCAGAATAAACTAAAACTCTGCTAGAATCTCTGACCTTCAGTATTAACTAGAAATCGCAAAAATTGATGACCTGGAAAATAGATCCAGACGCTATACAATAGAAGGCACACAGGGTGTTTTTGTTTCATTCATGCAAATGTGAGTGGTGTCCTCTTGTGGCTTCCCTTGCGCCCTACTTGGTCGACGACTGGTGACCCCATGTGTTTTTTTTCTATCATGTGGGGTGACTCGTCATTAGCAGAGAGGGGTATGGGGGTCTCCGCAGGAGACAAACCGTGGTTTTAGTTTTAGTTCACTCTGAATATTAGCAAGTATACTTAATTTGTTAAAGGTGGGGTGACTGGAGTGATTGCAATGCACCTCCCTCTGACACAGAGAGGCTCATATTTCTCCTCTTGGGGTCAGATTACTTCTCCCCTAGGGGGAAAACTTATTGTGTTACGGGGCAAGGGGCAGGAAGTGGCTGGTACCTGTCAGTACTAAGATCCATTTAGGGCTAGTGATGGACGAACTTCCGACGGGACGTTTCGCGAACGCGGACCGCGAACACGGCCGATAGTTCGCGAACCGTAACGTTCGCGAACCGTAACTTTCGCGAACCGTAATGTTCGCGGCGAGCCCCATTGACTTCAATGGGAGGCGAACTTTGCAAACCTACAGGTCAAATTTTCAGCCACAAAATAATTACTAGCTGTGCAAACATAGTCCCACCACATGGCCAATGACATAACACATGTATGAGGTGAATCTGGGATCGACAACTACAAGAATTCTTTTTTTATATGTGAAATTGTTGTGACAATTCAGGACTGTGGAACGCATGAAGGCAATGGAGGAGAGGGAAGGTCAGGGTAGGCAAAGAAGAGGGTGCAGGAAATGATCACCAGCTGCGTGACATACAGCAATGACACCTGCACCGTGATAGAGTGATCTGACACCAGCACCGTGATAGAGAGTACTGATATCAGCAGCGTGACATAAAGCACTGACACCAGCACCGTGATATACAGCACTGACACCAGCACCGTGATAGAGAGCACTGACATCAGCAGCGTGACATAAAGCACTGACACCAGCACCGTGATATACAGCACTGACACCAGCACTGTGATATACAGCACTGACAGCAGCACCGTGATAGAGAGCACTGATATCAGCAGCGTGACATACAGCAATGGCACCTGCACCATGATAGAGTGATCTGACACCAGCACCGTGATAGAGAGCACTGACATCAGCAGTGTGACATAAAGCACTGACATCAGCACAGTGATATACAGCACTGACACCAGCACCGTGATAGAGAGCACTGACATCAGCAGCGTGACATACAGCAATGACACCTGCACTGTGATAGAGTGATCTGACACCAGCACCGTGATAGAGAACACTGACATCAGCAGTGTGACATACAGTACTGACACCAGCACCGTGATATGCAGCACTGGCACCAGCACCGTGATAGAGAGCACTGACATCAGCAGCGTGACATACAGCAATGACACCAGCACCGGGATATACAGCACTATCACCAGCACCATGATATACAGCACTGACACCTGCACCGTAAGCAGCCCCAGGAGGAAGTCAGCATAGTACAGGGATGGTGGGAGCCCCTCATAATGAGCATAGCACAGGGATGGTGGGAGCCCCTCATAATATGCACAGCAGAGGTACAGCCCCAGGAGGAAGTCAGCACAGCACAGGGATGGTGGGAGCCCCTCATAATAAGCAGCCCCAGGAGGATGTCAGCATAGCACAGGGATGGTGGGAGCCCCTCATAATAAGCAGCCCCAGGAGGAAGTCAGCACAGCACAGGGATGGTGGGAGCCCCTCATAATGAGCATAGCACAGGGAGGGTGGGAGCCCCTCATAATGAGCATAGCACAGGGATGGTGGGAGCCCCTCATAATATGCACAGCAGAGGTACAGCCCCAGGAGGAAGTCAGCACAGCACAGGGATGGTGGGAGCCCCTCATAATGAGCATAGCACAGGGATGGTGGGAGCCCCTCATAATGAGCATAGCACAGGGATGGTGGGAGCCCCTCATAATATGCACAGCAGAGGTACAGCCCCAGGAGGAAGTCAGCACAGCACAGGGATGGTGGGAGCCCCTCATAATAAGCAGCCCCAGGAGGAAGTCAACACAGCACAGGGATGGTGGGAGCCCCTCATAATAAGCATAGCACAGGGATGGTGGGAGCCCCTCATAATATGCACAGCAAAGGTACAGCCCCAGGAGGAAGTCAGCACAGCACAGGGATGGTGAACTTTACAAACCTACAGGTCAAATTTGCAGCCACAAAATAATTAATAGCTGTGCACACATAATCCCACCACATGGCCAATGACATAACACATGTATGAGGTGAATCTGGGATCAACAACTACAAGCATTCTTTTTTATATGGGAAATTCTGACAATTCAGGACACTTGAGACAATGGAGGCGAGGGAAGGTCAGGGTAGGCAAAGAAGAGGGTGCAGGAGATGATCACCAGCACCAGCACCGTGATATACAGCACTGACACCTGCACCGTGATAGAGTGCACTGACACCAGCACCGAGATAGAGAGCACTAACAGCAGCACTGATACCAGCAACTTGCTGCTGGGCCCCAAAAATATGATACCGCTCAACCTCTTCAAACAGGAGGGTGCGGGCATATAGTACGGTGTGCTTTTTAGGTTGTGATTAGCAGACTGTACCTCACTCAACCCTATATACTGTAGTACACTATACCTTACCAGTCCTTATAAGGACCTTTGTGGAACTAGTAGGTTGTGATTAGCAGACTGTACCTCAGTCCCTATACTGATAAAGGACTGCTGCAGAATTGGGCAACAGTCATCAGTAGTGCACCTCAACCCTATATATTGTGGACCTATACCAGTCCTTAAGGATTAGCAGACTGTACCTCACTCAACCCTATATACTGTAGTACGCTATACCTTACCAGTCCTTAGAAGGACCTTTGTGGAACTAGTAGGTTGTGATTAGCAGACTGTACCTCAGTCCCTATACTCATAAAGGACTGCTGCAGAATAGGGCAGCAGTCACCAGTAGTGCACCTCAACCCTATATATTGTGGACCTATACCAGTCCTTAAGGATTAGCAGATTGTACCTCACTCAACCCTATATACTCTAGTACGCTATACATTACCAGTCCTTAGAAGGACCTTTGTGCAACTAGTAGGTTGTGATTAGCAGACTGTACCTCAGTCCCTATACTGATAAAGGACTGCTGTAGAATAGGGCAGCAGTCAGCAGTAGTGCACCTCAACCCTATATATTGTGGACCTATACCAGTCCTTAAGGAATAGCAGACTGTACCTCACTCAACCCTATATACTGTAGTACGCTATACCTTACCAGTCCTTAGAAGGACCTTTGTGGAACTAGTAGGTTGTGATTAGCAGACTGTACCTCAGTCCCTATACTCATAAAGGACTGCTGCAGAATAGGGCAGCAGTCACCAGTAGTGCACCTCAACCCTATATATTGTGGACCTATACCAGTCCTTAAGGATTAGAAGACTGTACCTCACTCAACCCTATATACTCTAGTACGCTATACATTACCATTCCTTAGAAGGACCTTTGTGCAACTAGTAGGTTGTGATTAGCAGACTGTACCTCAGTCCCTATACTGATAAAGGACTGCTGCAGAATAGGGCAGCAGTCAGCAGTAGTGCACCTCAACCCTATATATTGTGGACCTATACCAGTCCTTAAGGAATAGCAGACTGTACCTCACTCAACCCTATATACTGTAGTACGCTATACCTTACCAGTCCTTAGAAGGACCTTTGTGGAACTAGTAGGTTGTGATTAGCAGACTGTACCTCAGTCCCTATACTCATAAAGGACTGCTGCAGAATAGGGCAGCAGTCACCAGTAGTGCACCTCAACCCTATATATTGTGGACCTATACCAGTCCTTAAGGATTAGCAGACTGTACCTCACTCAACCCTATATACTCTAGTACGCTATACATTACCAGTCCTTAGAAGGACCTTTGTGCAACTAGTAGGTTGTGATTAGCAGACTGTACCTCAGTCCCTATACTGATAAAGGACTGCTGCAGAATAGGGCAGCAGTCACCAGTAGTGCACCTCAACCCTATATATTGTGGATCTATACCAGTCCTTAAGGAATAGCAGACTGTACCTCACTCAACCCTATGTACTGTAGTACACTATACCTTACCAGTCCTTATAAGGACCTTTGTGGAACTAGTAGGTTGTGAATGATTAGCAGACTGTACCTCAGTCCCTATACTCATAAAGGACTACTGCAGCAGAAGGGCAGCAGTAGTGCACCTCAACCCTATATATTGTGGACCTATACCAGTCCTTAAGGAATAGCAGACTTTACCTCACTCAATCCTATGTACTGTAGTACACTATACCTTACCAGTCCTTAGAAGGACCTTTGTGGAACTAGTAGGTTGTGAATGATTAGCAGACTGTACCTCAGTCCCTATACTCATAAAGGACTGCTGCAGTATAGGGCAGCAGTCAGCAGTAGTGCACCTCAACCCTATATATTGTGGACCTATACCAGTCCTTAAGGAATAGCAGACTGTACCTCACTCAACCCTATGTACTGTAGTACCCTATACCTTACCAGTCCTTATAAGGACCTTTGTGGAACTAGTAGGTTGTGAATGATTAGCAGACTGTACCTCAGTCCCTATACTCATAAAGGACTACTGCAACAGAAGGGCAGCAGTCAAGTAAAATATTCTTTCTATATTTGAAAGAAAGAATATTATACGTGTACAAGTCTATTACCATACCAGTCCTTATAAGAACCTTTGTGGACCTAATAGTAATAGCTACTTATTAAACTGACTGTCCCTCACTGCCACACACAGCTTCCTGCCTGTCCCTATTTAAGCTGACAAAACACAGGCTGCTGGAACAATAACTTGAATAGCACTCAAAACTATATTCTGTACTTCTCTTCCCACCACAACCGTCCACCTCTTTGGTTTCCCCATTAGTGCTGTTCGCACGGACGCCCGGGGGCATAGGCGCCTTGTGTGCCGCTGCCCCTTTTCAGCGCTGCGACACTCCCCTCCGATCGGTCGGAAGGACTGGCCATTCTTCGGTCACTCCTTTCCGACCTGTTTTTTCTATCGTTTCTGCCTCTCTATGCTCGATTGGGCGGTTGGATTGGTGGTCACGTTCGTGTATGCCGTCGCCCCTTACGGAGGGCGGCGATCAAGGCATCGTTCGTTCCCCTCTTTCCCCCTCCCACCGGCTTGAGGCATTATGGGACTTGTAGGCCTATTCAGTCTCGTCCCACTGGTGAGCATGCGCAATAGCGCTCCTTTTGTCCGCATCAGGCCGACTACGTAAGACGCCGGCTTGATGGCGGGGCTTATAAAAAGCCAGCGTGACACCGTCATTCCTTGCTAGCTGCAGCCAAGGGTGACGCTTGATCTTTCAGACTTCGTATTTCTTAGTAAGTTGACTGCTATATTTCTCTACACTTACCATAGCCGATCTTCCCCATTTTTTGAACCTGTTTCCTCTTCTTATTGATTTTCGACCTTCCACACTTGGGCTATTGCCATGTTTTTTTATCATTTCCGCATTGACTCTCTAGATTAGAACTCTATGCTCTGGGATGTCATTGTTTAACTCCCAGTGTGTGTTCATATGCCTGAATGTCTGTGTTTCTATAACACTTAGATGTCTATGCATGCACCCCCATGTAGATATATCTGTACCTTATCTATCCATTTATTCTAATTTTCGTTTCTGTTTTCCTTTCAATTAGCCGCCCAGTTGGTACTCTCGTGCAGGTGTGTCTCCTTGAGTGCTCAATTTTTAATACGTGCGCCCTTATTCTTACAACTATCTAACTCATGTAAGTAATACATCTGAAATTAAAATACCTTTGTATTATTTTTCTCAATTTTTGTACTTCAGAGGGTATTTACCCCTTTAGGTTGATTTATTTTAGCAACCTCTATACTGAGTCATTTACCAAAGAACTTTTAATTACCCGAAAATCCCAAAATTCTACTTCCATTGTACACTTTCTTGTTATTAGCTATCCTGGGCTGGTTTTTTAGCCCCCTGCGATTCAGCGCTGCTGCGGCTAACCCCTGAGGTGGACAATTCCCCTACTTTACCATCTACGTAGTGGTTGAAGGTGGGTGTGATATGTGTTTTTTTTTTCTCATGTCTGCACTTATGAATTTTGTGATATATTTCATTACTATATTATTTTGTATTTTTGGTTTAGATTTTGTTCAAACATTCACACATCCCCTGAAGAAGCAACCTAATGCGAAACATGTTGGGACTATGTGTGCTTAACAAAAACAACCACTGTATTGTATTATCCTGTACTTTTTAAGCAGAATTTGCTACTGATTTTAACTTCAAACTTAATAAATTTTTGTATTACAAATTTTGTACTTTAATTAATTATATTTGTTAATTAGCACCGCTAAAATCCCTAATTTCCCTTCCTGTCTTTTGATTCATGCTATATCCTGTACTACTTTACCATACCAGTCCTGAAAAGGACTTTTGTGGACCTAATAGTAACAGCTAATGATTAAACTGACTGTCCCTGCTGCACACAGCGTCCTGTCCCTCTCTCTACACTGACAAAAGACAGGCTGCTGCAACAATCACTAGCACAGCAGTGCCTCAAACCTACATCCTCAACTACACCTAACACCTATACCAGTCCTTAAAAGAACTTTTGTGGACCTAATAGCTAGCGATTTGGGTCACTTCAGTCTCTCCCTGCTCCACACAGCAACCTCTTTCTATAGTGACATACGAAAGAATGTAAAATGGCCACCGGATCGGGTCTATTTATAAGTTAGGGGGAATGTCCAAGTGTCCATGTGCTGTAATGTCTCAATTGGCTGTCCTGTACCCCATGATGGATGTGTCATCATAGGTCAAAGTTCTTTTACACAGTAAACACGGAAGTCCGCCGGGCGAACGGCAGTAATGGTCCGCCGATGGGGCGGACCGCGAACAGCCGAAAATCGCAGCGAAACGACCGCCGGGCGAACCGTTCGGCCATCCCTATTTAGGGCCCAGCATAACCCCCCTGACACAGCCTTTGCCTGGGAAACAACAGTGATTGGCCAGCTCACCTTTAAATCACCTGTATCAGCATTCAATCAGTGCTCATAATAGAGTTTACCTTTGGGTGCCACTGTTTGATCCAGCTGATATCTGCTCTGTATATTTCCTGTATGACCCGGCTTGTTTGACACTGCTTGGTCGCTTCTGATTCGGTACCGCTTGGACTCTAATCTACCTGTGTATGACCCAGCTTGCCTAGACTACACTTTTCCTGATTCTACTGTAGTACCTTCATCTGCAGCGGTGAACTACAAGTACCAGCTAAAATCTATCCGCATCTGCATCGGTGAACTACAAGGTCCAGCAAACATCTACCTTCATCTGCATCGGTGAACTTCAAGTCCCAGCTGACCTTCTCTGCTTAGACCTGCTCATGGTATGTGCTCTTGTTCTTTGAACTCTTTGCATAATCAGCACACCTGAACTGTTACCTGTTATCTGCTCCTAGCCTGACATTATCACGAGCCATACATAAAAAGGGAAACCTATCATGGATCCTGAGCAGGCTCAGTTGTTTGCACAGGAACTTTGCCATTTATCCCCTGGCCCTGAAACTCAGAGGGTTGACCCCCAGGCTTGGGCCTTTAATCTGGAACCAAACCATCCAGCCCTGCTAACAGTAGATGCCTTCTTTGAAGCCCTCCTGTTACTATAAGATGATCCAGATCGTGCTGCTACTGTAGAATCAACCCTGCGTAACTTAAAGCAAGGAACTACCACAGCTGAAATATATTGCTCAGAGTTTTTGCAGGTGGGCCCCGGAATCTGGCTGGAATGATGCAGCTCTCCACAGCCAGTTTAGAATAGGCCTTTCAGATGCAATTAAGGATGCTCTGGTCAATGTCTCCTACCCAGCCTCACTGGAGGAGGCTATGTGTCTAGCGATTAGAAATGACCGCAGCCAGCAAGAGAGGAGGTGAGAACCAACTACGGCTGTGGCAAACTATATACTTCCCTTTCCACCTGACTATTCCATCTCCAGTGCCAGATCTGAGGAAGAATCTATGCAGTTAGGCTCCACCCGGTTATCTGCCCAGGAACACACACGCCGGCGTAACATGGAAATCTGCTTATATTGTGGCCTCAAGGGTCATATGCTCCTTTCGTGTCCTACACGTCCAGAAAACTCCAGGACCTAGGTGATTGCGGGGAGGTCACCTTAAGTCTGCTTTCATCTCCCCAGGGGGACAACCACATACTTTTACCCACTGTCATTCACTTTGGGACATGGGGCTCATGAACTGCTGGCCTTGGTAGATTCTAGAGCCGCTGAGAATTTTATTGATGAGACTCTGATTATTTCCGTGGATAATCGGCCTCTCTCACAAGATCTAGTGCTCCAATCCACCAACCCATTTACAATTGGGGATCTTGCATTGGGAGAAGATTTCATATCTTGTTATTGACTCTCCATCCACTCCTTTGATCCTGGGCCTTCTTTGGCTTCAGAAGCCCAATCCCGTAATTGACTGGCAAACAGGAAATATTCTGGCTTGGTCCAATCAGTGTAAAAAAAACTGCATCCAGCACCCTGTTCGACTTGCTACCTGTCCCTGATCCCATTTATATATGGACATTATCACTGACTTGCCTCCATCCCAGGGATGTTTCACGATCTGGGTGGTGGTAGACAGGTTCCGTAAGATGGCCCACTTTGTTCCGCTTCCAAAACTTCCATCTGCTAAAGAACTGGCATCTTTATTCATTAAATATGTTTTCAGGCTCTATGGGGCACTAATTAACATTGTCTCAGACCGTGGCTCTCAGTTTATAGCCCAGTTTTGGAAGGCCTTTTGCTCTCATCTGGGGATTAATGTATCATATTCTTCAGCATATCATCCAGGATGATATGCTGAAGAATATGATAACTTAATCCCCTTGCATTGGGAGAAGATTTCATGTCTTGTCATTGACTCTCCATCCACTCCTTTGATTCTAGGCCTTCTTTGGCTTCCGAAGCCCAATCCCGTAATTGACTGGCAAACAGGAAATATTCTGGCTTGGTCCAATCAGTGTAAAAAAAAATGCATCCAGCACCCTGTTCGACTTGCTACCTGTCCCTGGTCCCATTTATATATGGACTTTATCACTGACTTGCCTCCATCCCAGGGATGTTCCACAATCTGGGTGGTGGTAGACAGGTTCTATAAGATGGCCCACTTTGTTCCGCTTCCAAAACTTCCATCTGCTAAAGAACTGGCATCTTTATTCATTAAACATGTTTTCAGGCTCTATGGGGCACCAATTAACATGGTCTCAGACCGTGGCTCTCAGTTTATAGCTCAGTTTTGGAAGGCCCTTTGCTCTCAGTTGAGGATTAAGTTATCATATTCTTCAGCATATCACCCTGAGACAAATGGCCAAACAGGACTAATCAGACTCTAGAGATAATGGTACATTATCTGATGGCCAATGATGAGGTGGAGTGGATCACACAGCCTTTGCCTGGGAAACAACAGTGATTGGCCAGCTCACCTTTAAATCACCTGTATCAGTATTCAATCAGTGCTTGTGATAGAGCTTACGTTTGTGTGCCACTGTTTGATCCAGCTAATATCTGCTCTGTGTATTTTGCGTATGACCCGGCTCGATTGACCGTGCTTGCCCATTTCTGATTCAGTACCGTTTGGACTCAGATCTACCTGTGTATGACCCAGCTTGCCTAGACTACACTTTTCCTGATTCTACTGTAGTACCTTCATCTGCAGCGGTGAACTACAAGCACCAGCTAACATCTATCCTCTAGGGTTTTTTTTTTTTTTATATATATTTTGCTCACTAATGTCTACCCTTCATGTTTCTCTCCCTCTCCTCCTCTATTTACTGGTCCTCACTGGACACTCCTTTATTTAGGACTTCCGGGATCTCCACCATCTTCCGTACACTGCAATGGGACATCAGAACCTTTTCAGAGACATCGCACTACCGGAGAACATACCCACTTTTGATGAGATTTTTGCCACTTTTAGAACTTTCCTCCCTCTGATCCATGACTGGTACTGATCCCCATAGTCTAAAATTACAGATTTTATCACATAATGTACAAGGACTTAACTCAACTGTATAAAATTACTCCAACTGTACCACACCTTAAAAGTGGTGGTTCTCTTACAAGAGACTCGCTTCCCAGACTCATACACCCCCTTATTCATTAATGGGAGTTTCCCACAATTCTATTTGGAAAATGCGGAAAATAAAACAAAAGGAGTAGCCATTTGCTTCTCCAAACATATTAACTTTTCCCCCAATAAGGTTTTTAGAGACCCAGAAGAATGCTTTGTTCTGGTAGTTGGCATGATTGATAGAGGCTTATACACATTTGTATCATACTACACTTCTAATAAGGGCCAAGGATTTTTTTTTGACAGAATGATACACACTTTTTTTTTTTGAAAATTATTTTTATTCACACTTTTATAAAAAATACACAAAGTGCAAAAAACCCAACCCCCCCCCCCCCCCCCTCCCCATTGTGCAATGTCCCAAAAATGACAGGCAGTTAAACAGTATTAATTACCCTTTCAACATCATTTCAGCAATTAAAGCAGTCTAGACTAGATGAGATATAGAATGGTACATATAATCAGTTTGTCGCTGCTAAGCATGCCAGGCCATTCCAACAAGTGGATATTCCATTTATGCATTATTTAAACCTCCTTATTTACAGAGTGTCATTGGATGAGAGCCAGTATTGCCATACTTTCTCAAACTTTTTGGGGCAACCCCTACTCAAATAAGTGGCTTTATAGAATGCCTTATTCACTATGCCCTTCCAGTAGGCCAGGGAGGGAGCTTCAGGCTTTTTCCAGCATTATGATACACACCTTAAAACCATTTTTTACTGAAACAGTAATTCTGGGAGGGGACTTGAATATCCCTTTTGACCTCTCTCTAGGCAAATTAAATTTAACTGCCCTAAAACCCCAATACAAAGCATTAAAATAGCACAATTGTTGCATGCAAATGGTCTGGTAGATATATGGAGGGAAATTAACCCGCATGCCAAAGATTACACGCACTACTCGGCTCCTCATAGCACTCATGCCAGGATAGACCAAATCTTCTTACAATTTTCCACAAGTCCATTGGTCCTCTCAGCTATAATCCAGATACTGCCCTTCTGACCACTCAATAGTTACGGTACCCCTTAGGCATCCCTCAGGAGTTAGGGGTCCATGTAAATGGCTCCTAAATTAGGCAATTTTGAGCAACCCTGTGCATTGTACGATTTTTGAAAGCTCTATCAAAGAATATTTCACAAAGAATGACAATGCCACGGTATCTCCAGGAACATTATGGGCTGCTCATAAGGCAGTGATGAGAGGGAAATTTATCCAGGTCTCTGCTCAGCTGAAACGTGAACACAGAACTGAAATTAAGACATTGACAGAGGAATTCCTCCAGTCTAATAAACGCCACAAAAGCAATCCGACCCCTGAAAATCTGACCCATAGGGACAAATCTCGAAATAGACTTAACCTAGCACTAACTACTTTGGCTGAAAAGCATCTAGGATGGACCAGCACAAAATTATACTCACAAAGAGATAGGATTGGCACTAAATTAGCAACCAAAATTACCGTAGCCCTATAGTCTACTCAGCTTCCTTTCCTAAAATCTGCACCTTATCAGGCGATCTGACCCAAAACCCTATTAAGATCATGGAAAGTTTTCACAATTTTTATTCCAAGATCTATACTGATCCCCACTCCACCAATTCTAGTAAACTGGAATCCTTCCTTAAGGATTTACACCTGCTCAAAATAACACACAAGCAGCAGGAACTTCTTGATACTCCTATCTTTCCAGAGATTCTTGAAGCAATCAAGTCCTCAAAGAAAAACTCTGCCCTGGGTCCAGATGGTTTCTTGGCAGTTTATTACAAGAAATTTGGGCCCACCTTAGCCAGTTTTATGGCTCAATTTTTTAATTCTCTGTGGGAGGGATCTCCCCTGGTCAATAAATCCAACTCAGCCTTCATGTCGGTCATACCCAAATGAGGGAAAGAGATGAGTGATGTGAGTAACTAGCATCCAATTTATTAACATTAATGATCTTAACATCATGACAAACATACTGGCAGAGAAACTTTCCATCTTTATCGCAGACCATATCCATAAAGATCAGATGGGCCAGACCAAGTTAGAAGAGCTGTTGACTTGATCTCAGTTTTACACTCCAGTTGTGATGAGAGCGCTCCTCAAGAGGGTTACCTGTTATCCATTGACCTACAGAAGGCCTTTGATTCTGTATCCTGGCCTTATATATTTGAGATCCTTGAAAGATGAGGCTTTGGTATTAAATTCTTGGGAATAATTCAGGCGTTATACTCTAATCCTAGCACACAAATTCACTTATTTGGTCACTACTCAGACACTTTTAAAATTCTGAAAGGGTTGTCCTCTATCCCACCTAATATTTGCAGTAGCAATTGAGACCCTGGCTATTACCATCAGATCGCAGCCTGATATCTGGGGGATGATGTGTGGTCCAGATGAACACAAATGTGCACTGTTCACAGACAATATGCTTTTGTTCACCACATCACCCCCAATATCAACTCCAAATATAATTAAGCTACTTCACAATTTCGGGGCTATCTCAGGTCTTAAAGTCAATGTAGCCAAATCAATGGCATTAAACGTATCAGTCCCCCCCCCCCCCCCCCCCAGACTAATAGATCAGCTTAAACAACATTTCCCTTTCCCTTTGATGAATGACTCCATGCCTTATCTAGGAATAAAATTAACGGACAATATAGGCAAAATGTATACAGCCAATTATCCCCCTTAAAAGCAGAAGAAGACTTAAAAGCTTGGTCTAGGTGTGGTCTGTCCTGGCCGGGCAGGATTATTGCCATCAAGATGACTTTGCTTCCAAGGCTATTATTTCTATTTCGTTCCCTTCCTATACTGATCAAGAAAATATGACTCTATAAACTACAGTCTAAAATCATACGTTTTGTATGGGGGAAGAAAGGGCATCATTGTTCCAAGGAGATCCCGTTCCATCAAAAAAGGCAGGGTGGTCTGGGTCTCCCCAATCTATGGTGGTACTATCAAGCAGCACAGTTAGCCCAATTCTCTATGGTTTATTCTAGAGGACCCAAACCTGATGAGTTTACTTTGTCTTTGTCTCCCTGCAAAGGCAAAGCATAATGGGCTACTATGCAAGGGTTTGTAAGGGTTTACAACCACTTTAAGGGTATCATGAATACTTCACTAATCAAAGCAAGTATTAAAGTATTCATCAGATGGTACTATGACTGGCCAAGATCTTTCCAGACATGTCTCCTCTATGTTATAGAGAGTGCAATTATGTGGGGGATATGCTACACATTTGGTGGGCATGCCCATGTTTAGAAGCTATTGGAATAAATTCTTCCAAATAGTATGGAAAGTATCGGGGATCTCGCTCCTGCAGGAACCTGCATACGCTCTTTTGAAACACAGGGTTAAGGATACCCCTAAACACACACAGTCCCTGATCCTGTTCATGTTTCTAGGGCTAAAATCAAGATAGCGGGCACATGGAAGAAATCTACTTCGACAACCAAGTGGAAGATATCGTGGATCATGTCCCAGGAAAAAATAGTATCTAAATGACAGTTGCCAGTTCAAGACAGACATCAGCTGCTTTGTCACCGTTCACGGCGCCGTCACTGACACTCCCACTTGTTTACCAACGAAATGCGGTTGTCATGACGTTTTTGTTTTGACGCGCATGCGTGATTGCACACACAGCTGGCATACGTCTTGACGCTTTGGACACTCCTCCCGACGTGATTACACACTGTCCATCATCTCAATAAATTCATTACAGCTGATGTCTGGTCTGCATTGCGCAGATGCCGGCATCTTCTCAGCTTATATAAAGCTCCTTGTTCAAATGTTCATTATCACTGCTGTTCCTTGACAGAAGGATCTTTTCACACACTGTCATTGGCACCTTGGGTATATAGATAGATTTTTTAAATGTAATTTTCTTTGTTTTGTTTTTTTTTGAAAGTTTGCAATGTTATATATCTGTCCTGTCTAAATCAAAATGATCATCTTTATATTTTTATTCGACTACTACCCCGATACTTGCTTGTCTTCAGTACCATATATCAAGCTTATTGTAGCACTGTTTGCTTGATGGATTAAGTTTAGATGAGACAGACTTTAATAATGCTAATTGGACAACGATGGTCCTGACTTCTTATGCCTTGACTCAACGTTAATATTTAGATGCCTCGAGTCTAAATATTGGTGGTTAATTGTCATTTAATCCACGCCATTCAAGATAGCTCACTTAACTATATAAAATATGCAATCTATTTTAATATAGATAAATTCAGTTGCATTAAAATTCATAATTTTTATTCATTTTTTGTCATCTTATATTCATCAAACAGGTACTACTATTCCTTTTTTGAACAGTTATATGTTTGTTTATGAGCTTCCTGTAAATAAATCTTCTGGCATTGGTTGCCTCTTGACAACTAACAATTGAACCCAGTGTTACCAATCAGTACTTGGTCATAAGGGATTGCCTCAACTTGACGTTTGGATTTACTACCCTCTACTTTCGGTTGACATCCAGCAGTGAACGTACTTCTTTTTGATACCAGGTTACATTTTGTTTTCCCACCCTCAACGATGCTCACTACTTGCCCCTTGTTTGCATGTGTCTCAGCGTTAATGTATGTTTTTATTATAGATGCACACTGTTCTCCACAAGTGAATTCCCTGAAGAAGGGACAAGGTCCTGAAACGCGTCGGACTCAATTTCTAACTAGGAGAATATACTAGTGTGATTTTGTACTTATTGTTTATGTTTTTATATTGTTCTTAACCAGTCAATCTTAATGTTATACACACATTGACTTCTTATCATTGGCTCTCACTGCTGTAAATCACAGCCAGTGAGCCAATGATGTGAGAGCTGGGGGGGGGGGGGGGGCTTGGGGGTGCAAGCTGCGGCTCTGTGTTTTATGGATGCATAGAGCATGGCTGAAGAGTAAGCATGCAGCGGTGCCCCTAGTGCATTTAGCCTGACTAACAGGTAGACAAGCTTTAAACCCTCAATCACAAAAGTGAATATGTTTCAGCTTACCAACCCCTAAATGTGGTGGCTGCATTAGTTTTTATTTTTAGGCTTTTTTCCCATTCATTTTCAACTGGTAATTCTGCCTATAACTCACTTCCTGTTATCCTTCTCATTGCCTACTTTAACCCATTAAACCTTGCATCAGTGGGTGTAAAACATGTGAATTGCATGTGGTTTATAGAGTGGTTGTGGAGAGACCCTGTTCAGTTGAATGGGTCTTATCCTCAGGCTGCACTGCCTGCCAAATATGACAGCGGCGATCATTTTTGCTGTACTGTGATGAGAAGCATTACAGCCACAGCATGTAGACGTATGGTTCATAGACGTTTATTAACCACTTCAGCCCCGGACCAATTAACAGCCTAAGGACCAGAGGTCTTTTTACAATTTCGCACTGCACTGCTTTAACTGGTAATTGCACGGTCATGCAATGTTGTACCCAAACGAAATTTGCGTCCTTTTCTTCCCACAAATAGAGCTTCCTTTTGATGGTATTTGATTGCCTCTGCGATTTTTATTTTTTGCAATATAAATGCAAAAAGACCGAAAATTTTGAGAAAAAATGATATTTTCTACGTTTTGTTATAAGAAAAATCAAATTAACTCAATTTTAGTCATACATTTAGGGCAAAATTTATTCAGCCACATGTCTTTAGTAAAAAAAAATGTCAATAAGCGTATATTTATTGGTTTGCGCAAAAGTTATAGCGTCTACAAACTAGAGTATATTTTCTGGAATTTACACAGCTTTTAATTTACGACTGCCTATCTAATTTCTTGAGGTGCTAAAATGGCACGGCAGTACAAACCCCCCCAAAATGACCCCATTTTGGAAAGTAGACACCCCAAGGAAGTTGTGGAGAGGCATGTTAAGCCCATTGAATATTTTTTTTTGTCCCAAGTGATTGAATAATGACACAAAAAAAAAAAAAAAAGTTTACAAAAAGTTGTCACTAAATGATATATTGCTCACACATGCCATAGTTATATGTGGAATTGCATCCCAAAATATATTCTGCTGCTTCTCCTGAGTACGAAGATACCACATATGTGGGACTTTTTGGGAGTCTAGCTGTGTACGGCACCCCGAAAACCAATCACTGCCTTCAGGGTTTCTAAGGCCGCGTACACACGGGCGGACTGTCTGCCCAACTAAGTCCGTCAGACAATCCGACAGACAGTCCGTCCTACTTTCGAATGAACGGACTTGACCACACACGATGAACAGACAGTCCGCCGAAAGCTTGCGCGATGACGTGTACAGCACGTACGACGGGACTAGAAATACGACGTCCAATACACTGCAATGCAACCTTTCGCCGTGTAAATCCTTTCTGAGCATGCGCCATACTTAGTCCGTCGAACTAGCCTACTCACGAGCGGACTGTCCGCTGAAACCAAGTTTGGACGGACAATATTACGGAAATTCCGAAAGACTTAGTCCGCCAGACTGTCCGCCGAAAAAGTCCGCTGAAGCCCACACACGAGTGGATTGTCCGCTGAAACACGTTTCAGCGGACCAAGTCCGCCAGACAGTCCGCCCTTGTGTACGCGGCCTCAGGGTGCAAATTTTTGATTTCACTCCTCACCACCTATCACAGTTTCGAAGGCCATAAAATGCCAAAATAGCACAAAACCCCCCCAAATGACCCCATTTTGGAAAGAAGACACCCCAAGCTATTTACTGAGAGGCATGTTGAGTCCATGAAATATTTTATATTTTGCCACAAGTTGCAGGAATTTTACAATTTTTTTTTTTTTGCACAAAGTTGTCACTAAATGATATATTGCTTACACATGCTATGGGCATAAGTCAAATTACACCCCAAAATAAATTCTGCTGCTTCTCCCGAGTATGGGGATACCACATGTGGGGGACTTTTTAGGAGCCTAGCCACGTACGGGACCCCGAAAACCAAGCACTGCCTTCCGGATTTAAATATAAAATGCTACCAAAAAAACTGTTAGCGATCGCAGGGATCAGGCCTGACTCTGCGATCGCTGCAGTTATGTGTTTAGTGTTTTGTAAGTGACAGTGATCGACTGATACTGCACTTGGGTGGGCTGGGCAGAGGGGCAAAACGCAGGTGCCAGCAGGTATCTGGGCTGATCCTGCTAACAATGCGTTTTTTTGGAACCCTAAACTGCTGGGGATGCTAGTATAGATCTGATCAGATCAGATATTGATCTGTTCAGATTCTATACCACTACGGGAGGTGTATGCTTTGCGTGTGGCTGTTAGCGGTACTGGCACTAACCTAGCGCTGCCTGGGGCGACGCAGACCCTGACCCTAAAACCTAATTGATATCACCCGCCGGGTGATCAGGGGGTTAAACCTTTATTGGGTAATAAATGGTGGGTGCCCTGATGCTATAAAAAGCAAACTAACCAGAGTCACCCGTAACACTTATACGGTGATCACTGGTGAAAGGGTTAACTAGGGGCAATCAGGGGGTTCAAATTTTTATTAGGTAGTATATGGGGGTCCCTGGTGCTATATAAAAACCTGACGGGGAACCTAAATAACTAACTGGCTAACCAGCGTCACCAGTGACACTTATACTGTGATCGCTGGTGAAAGGGTTAACTAGGGGCAATCGGGGGGTTAAAACCATTATTGGGTAGTATATCGGGGTACCTAGCGCTATAAAAACCTGGCGGTGAACCTAAAAAAATAACTAGCTACCTAGCGGCACTAGTGACACTAATGCAGCGATCAGAAAAACGATCGCTTAGTGACACTGGCAAAAGGGGGTGAAAGGGTTAACTAGGGGCAATCAGGGGGTTAAAACCATTATTGGCTAGTATATCGGGGTACCTAGCGCTATAAAAACCTGGCGGTGAACCTAAAAAAAAACTAGCGACCTAGCGACACTAGCGACACTAATGCAGCAATCAGAAAAATGATCGCTTAGTGACACTGGCAAAAGGGGGTGAAAGGGTTAACTAGGGAAAATAAGGGGGTTAAACCTTTATTTGGGGGTGGTAGGGGGCTACCCTGGACCTAACACTAACTGCCCTGACAGTTTTTACTTTTACAACTGACACTGAATGCAGTGATCAGTAAATAAATGATCACTGCAATCAGTGACACTGTGACTGGGGGGGAGGGGGGGCGGGGGCGATCGGGGGGGGGATCGGGGGGGTTTGTGTGCCTGTGTGTGCCTACATGTCAGTGTAGTGTTGGTGCACACTTACTTTCTGTCTTCTCGTAGTCCGGTCAAAAAGACCGCCCCGAGGAGAATGACATCACTTCCTCCTTCCTGTGTATACAATACACAGTGGGAGGAAGCTTCTCATTGGCCAGGAGCGATCGAGAGGGGATGGCCAGAAACCAACGGCCATCCCCTCATCACGGATCGCTCCTGCAGCGAACCGGACCGCCGTCTCCAGCGGGAGGGGGTCCGATCGGACCCCCCATCCGCTGGAAGGCAGGCACGTACATGTACGTGCTTGTGCCTGCCGGTGCCATTGTAATGACGTACATTGGCAATACGGCGGTCCTTAAGTGGTTAATATGTAACAACACGTTTATCAAGGCTTGGTGTACGTTTTGCTACTTTATAATAAATGCCCAAGAACCATACTTTAGAAGTTGCATTTCTCTGGGCACTGGGCGCTCCTTTCTTTTTATCCAAGTTTACATGCTGAAACGACCTTAAGGTCACACAGAAAAGGCAGCAGCCTAATTCCCCAAGAGGGCCCATCGCCACCATCCATCACGGAATCATCCACTGGACGGAATTACTTCCCTTTTGCCCACACGAATACCCATCCAGGACCAGTGACCAATCCAGTCAGGCCAACGTGGTCTCCAACAATAGGCTCGTTGATACTCTGATGGGTTGATACTCTGATGGGTTGATACTCTATCCCAGGTGAAATGGTAAAAGGGACCCGAGGAACACATCTTTATTGTGCAAATTAAGAGATAACAAAATTAATATTCCAATCCTTTCTGTTGGCAAACAGTACTTAAAGAGGAAGTAAACCCTGATGGGTTTACTTCCTCTTTGTCTCCCTGCAAAGGTAAAGCACAATGCATAGCATAGTAACCCATTATGTGTCACTTACCTGACACAGGAGCCAGCAATGTCACCGCTGTCCCCTGTAGTTTGGAGCATCCATCTTCTTCCGGGTATCGCTGCTCCGGCCACTCACAGCGCCGGAGCAGCGATGACGTCACTCCCGCGCATGCTCACGGTAGCCGCCACTAACGGCATAACGCCGTTAGCAGCGCCATGCTACTAACGGCGATAGTGTGCCTGCATGCCACTGTCTATGGCGCATGCGCCATAGACAGCTGTCACTGTCTTTTAGTAAATATCTCCTAAACCGTGTAGGTTTGGGAGATATTTCTTGGACCTACAGGTAAGCCTTAATCTAGGCTTACCTGTAGGTCAAAGTGGTTTGTAAGGGTTTATAACCACTTTAAGCCAGCCATAGACTATTCAAATTTTGTCTGGTTCAACAGAAACTGGCTGCATTTCCCTCTGTCTATGGGCAGGCTGGTTGTACTGAAGTTGATCCATTGATCGGCTTCAGTACAACGAGCCTATTAGGTTCTTCTTGTCATATCATTACCGGCGACTATAGCCACCAGCAGGGATCATTGTATTTTGCTGGCAGAGGAGGCTTCCCACTTTCTCCGCTGGCAGAATACAATGATGCTTCTGGAGGGTCACAGTCAATGTTGATGGGGGACTCAAACAACTTTCTTTCCGCCAACCCATTTTTAAGGAAAGACAATTGTATAATGTATGACCTGCCTTAATCTCAAACCCAGTGGACTGTATGTATAAATTGGCTTATCTACCAAAAATTCTATAACTCTGTTGAGCAAGTTTTCTGATCCAGGCACCCCTTTCAGACACAATAGCCAGGATCTGACCATTTGTTTTTATTCCAACATTTTCATGGGGTTTTAATGAGGGTCATACCATAAAATGATTTTCTTACTATATCAGAATTTAATATTATTTTTATATTTTTGGTATATCTAGTGGTAGGTAGGCATATTTATCTAGTTTTGCTCTTTAAAGTTAGAGAAGCTTGTCTAATTCACTTCTTCAGTTCTAATGAGTGTCAGTAAGATACCCCAGTATTTATATCCAATCAAGTAGTACTGAAACCTTAATCCAATCACCATGAAAAGGCAGGCTTCTGTAGTTTAACAGGTTCTTTCCCAAAACAATGCAGAGGCAGCCAGGCATACAGCAACCATCATTCACTCCAGCTCAGTAAACACTCTAAGGAGAACAATGAGTAATGGAATACTCCAAAACACTTGACCACAGTTCTGCACAGGACACTTCTCCCTCAGTGACAGCAACACAAGTAACAGGCAGAGTGGGACAGTCTATAGATACATGGCTGTAACCATGAAGTTGGTTTGAGCACAAGTAAAGGTAGACTGGAACAGTCTATAGCTTCACGACTAGGGACTATGAAGTAGGTTTGAGCACGTAAAGGAGGTTCTACTCACAGAATCCTGGAACAGTATCAGTCCATATGAGCAGCCTCTTGTAAAACAGTCCAGTAAAAAAGTCTCCAGGGGCAAGAAGCCCCCCTCCATACAGCTCACAGATTACTCCCCCTAGTAGGGAGGAAAATAACAATCTCCTCGGGGCTCCAGACTATTTAACAGCTGCCCAGCCACTTTCTGTGCAAAGCTTCCCTGTGATTGGCTAGGCTCAGCTCAATATTCAGGCTGGTCATTTGAATCCTCCCTCCCTAAGCTCCAGAAACTTCTTCTAGATGGGGGGATCAAAATCCCAGCCTGTGATGCCTTGAACAGACCAGAGCAAGCAATTACTGCTCCCCTGATTACAGAAAGAGCCTCAAGCTTAATTTACCTAGCAGCCTAACTAAGAGGAGAAAGGATGATAGTGGAACACACAAAGCAATAAGTACAAGTGGATGGGGAACCTTTTAGAGAGATTAAATAGAGAAGGAAGTCTTTGCCAATGGACTGAACTTTCCTGTAGCACCCCAATGTGTTCATGTGGTGGATATCATCACAACTAGTGAATTTTATAACCCAAACTACATATCCATAGAAGAGGGTGGAAAACTCCAGCTGAGGGTCTCTGTGGTCCTGTCCTGTGTCAAATCACCTCCTTCCAGCTTGACCTGATTAGAGAAGAGTGAAGATGGATTAGAACACCTGTTAGGTTATTATAGCTTTCTGTGCCTACTATAAGGAGATTCATCCTATCTAGTTGTCCTGTTTACCATTAATATTGAAAGTAAAAGAAAATACCAAATTTTGGGTTGTCCCCAGAAAAGTAATATCGGGGAAATCTTCCAATGGGGACACTAATTCTGGTGACCTGAGGGCCCCAATGGATTCCGTTATTTGCAATGATTTCCTCTCACTTCCTGTTTGGCTATGGAATACGAAGTGAAGGGAAATTTCCACAATGGAGAAAAAAAATCTGACAGGGGTATAACCCTCCCTTACTTTATCCAAAAAAAAAAAAAAAAGTTCTACTTGAACACTCTCCTCAGTAACGTTGACACTTATGAGTCTCTAAATGGAACCCCACTAGCTCTTACAAGAAAAATGTTATAGACCAGTGATTCTCAAGCAGGGTTCCTCCAGAGGTTGCTAGGGGTTCCTTCAGCATTGGGCAATTTCTGCCTCTCAGATAAGTTCCCACTCACACCATTGATCTTTTTAGCTATCTGTAAGGAGGTAATTCTTCCCAATGACCACAAGTGTAAGGACCATTCTTCCCACTTACCATCATACTAATGTATCACGAGTTGCAGATTTCTAATTGTTAGCAGGGGTTCCCCCCCGAGACCAGAGAACTATTTCAAGGGTTCCTCTGTGTTGAAAAGGTTGAAAAAGGCTGTTATAGACTGTTTACAGCAGCTAGGAAATATAAAATCCATTAATCAGACATTGTACCACCATCTCTATCCTGGGAAGCTACACCATGCCTGTATTGACTCCCTAATGCCGCGTACACACGAGCGGATTGTATGGCGTACTTAGTCCGTCATACAATCCGACGGACAATCCGGCATACTTTCCACTGAACGGACTTGACCACACACGGATACACAAACAGTCCGTCGAAAGCTTGCGCGATGACGTGTACAGCACGTACGACGGGACTAGAAATAGGAAGTCCAAGACACAGCAAAGCACCCTTCAGCCGTGTAAATCCTTTCTGGGCATGCGCCATTCTTAGTCCGTCGCACTAGCATACTGACGACCGTATTGTCCGCTGAAACCAAAGTACGACGGACAGATTTTTGGAAAAACCGAAAATCTTAGTACTCCAGACTGCACGCTGAAAAAGTCCGCTGAAGCCCACACACGAGCGGATTGTCCGCTGAAATGTGTTTCAACGGACTAAGTACGTCAAACAGTTCGACCGTGTGTACGCGGCATTAGATTCACAAGGAAGGTGCTCCGCGAAGACCAGTTATCAGCAGCATCAACTCTGTCACATAGATGCAGATTGTAGGTACCTATGGATTGAAGTTAAAGCCACAAAAGACAATCGTGTCTTACAATGTAACATGCCACTATTATACCAACTGTAGAGGCTATTGTGACCGTAAGGGAACATCTATAATGAGATAAGACTGACAGTAGAACCGAATCAGGCCAGACCAAACATGTCTTTGCTGGACCTTTGCTCAACACCACTTATTTCAATGACAAGGATAACATCTACAGACATAAACATGGTTGAGCAATGGCATCACCTGATCTCCCAATGTAGCTAACCTGTACATTGATACAGTGAAGAAAAGAACCTTGAACTCTTTCTGGGGCATAACACCAAGTCATTGGCCAAGGTATGTGGACATTACATGGGTCAATATTAGAACATTGGAAATACAAGCTTTAAGGCTCCATGCACACTGAAGCTCAAAAAAGCTATTTCTGGACGCCAGATTGCTGGCAGAAAACGCTGGTTGAAAAACCTGCTTTTAACAGCGTTTTATACTAGCGTTAATGAGCGTTAATGAGCGTTTTACAGCGTTATCGTTAATGGCCGTTTTTTATAAAAATACACAGAGGACACTCCAAAAATCCCACAATGCATTGAAAAATAGAATGCCGAACACTAATGAACGAGCGTTAATGAGCGTTAATGAGCGTTTGTCGTTTTTTGCCTCTGAAAAACGGCACTTTGAACGCGAATTTCTGGCGTTCAGAAAAAAGCCCATAAACTCCACTGCTCATTAAAGCTGAAAAACGTCCATGTGTGCATGGACACATAGGCTAACATAGAGTGGAGTTTATGGGCTTTTACAAAAAACGCCCAAACGCCAATAAACTGCAGTTTATCAGCTTCAGTGTGCATGGAGCCTAAGTAAGCACATACACATCATGTTTACACAGGAATAGGAACAGAATAACAAATTATGCTTTTTGGACTGTGTGTAGGTTGGGGTGCAGCACGGTGCGGCAGTAATAACATATTAAGTCCTAGTGCAATGAAGGAACCTGTATTGAAATTATGCAGTGATGGTTCACAAATAACCCAGGGAGAAGGCAGCCCAACCAGGAACACTCACAGTGTATAGAGCAGAATGCAGCTGACCCAGCATCTGTAGACGTGGGAAGAATAAGGCCTGGCCGTCTTGTGCACAAAAACAGCCAGGTGTCCAAAGACCACCTGACCTGTCACTGGCTTGTGACCCCGATGTGTCTTGTGATCTGGACTACACAATTTCTCTTAAGAACTGTGCCTAGCCTGAATATTCCAACCACTGGTCTCCACTCTCTACTGACACATTTCTAACAGTGAGTGACTTGAACAATGAGGGCTACAGGAAACCCACCCACCAGTGGCGGCCCGTCCATTAGGGGTGCTGGGGCTCCGCCCCCATAAACCATGCGCCTGGCCCCTAATCTACATGCAGGGCACTGGACACATGGATTTGAAGCACATGATTAGAGCCTGAGGCTGTACTTGGCTTCAAAAAAGGGTAGACTCAGGGCGCAGAGCACTGCACCCACCCAGTTGTGTGACAATAGAGAATTAATATTGGCTCTTTAACAAACATTTCATCTTGAAGTCTTTTGGCATATGCAGAGCAATGTGTATGCAAAGACCTGCACATTAGGGTGACAATGCAACCTCTCAACAAACAAATGACCTAACATAGAAGTGCAAATTCTACAGATCAAAACTCAGTGGGCTAAATGAAAAAAAACTGGAGAGCTCGGAAATAAATTCTGCACTAACAATTCATTTTAGTACAGCAATCTCCCCCCCCCCCCCCCCCACTGAGCTATCGTGTTCTTACAGGGAGACAGCCCCCCCACTAGAACTCACCGGTAAATGCTCCCAACCATTAGCTGAGAATGGTGATCAGATGCCAATCAGCAGACTTATTTTGGTCATGCCCCTTTGACAGAAGTTGGACATTTGGCTGGCTTCTGTCGGACCAGCTGATGTACACATGGGCCAAATGTTTCTATTGAACTGGCCAATACCACCCGTATGTACAGCCTTTAAACCTTAAAGAAGCGGGACATTATTTTTAGGACAATGAGGGGCACATTTTGGACAGAGAGGACAACTGGTTCACAAGAGTCACGAAAGAGCAATGCGTTTTTGTGCTTTTGCTGCATAAAAATACAACACGCCTGCATTTTTCCTCAAAGCAAATCAGCATACTAGTGATGTATGAATGGGCTTAAACAGCAATTATTTTCAAAATGTCCTTGCATTGAGTCTGCGTTGATCAATGCATCTACTGTGCACGAGTCCTAAAAGATGCATTAAAATAGATTAAATATATTTATGAGAGCTGTTTTATCTGTCAAAGCATGTGTATTTTCATCCATTCCTGAAATTAGCACAACTCTACCCCACAGCACAACCCAGCCTTACAGGAGAAGGGACCAGTCTTTTCCCTACTGCAGTTTCTCTTACATGTCCCCACCCTGTGACTGGGCAATAAAAGCAGAAGCAGCACACTTGTAAGCTCACTCTGTTATCTCCTCCTATCAGCATGCATCTTGAACTGCAGCACATCTTACTGGCTCTTTGTGCTACTTCTCCCTACCTTCTTTGAGCTTGACTGTGCAAACTGTACAGGGACTGCATGAGGTTGATACCAAGTCTAAGTCAGGTACATACAGGACTTTTTTTCAGTGGTGAAGCTACAGCACACAGTTCTGGCACCTCCAGCACTGACTGTACAATATATACTGTTAAGGAATCCTTTTGTGTTTACTGGGGAATCTATGGATTCTGAAGAGTATATTCCTTGGGGGTGGGAGTGGGGGTGGCGTCCGTTGTTGCTGGTGGAGGTCGTATCTTGCCTGTGGGGTTTACTGTTGGTCACAGGACCTACTGTTGTTGGGGGTCTATCATTGTGGAGTGCTGGAGGGTCTATTAATGCAAAGCTCCCAACTGTCCCTAATTTTGAGGGACTGTCCCTCATTTGGAACAAAGTCCTACTGTTCCTCTTTCCTCCTCATGTGTCCTTCATTTTGGTCTGTTCTATAGAGTTGTATATAAAATGCACTATTTATGCCTCAAGACGTGTTTCCCAGTGCTAAACCTTTCATTCAATTTTTAAATTTCAAAAGCCAGTATAAAGTAATAGCAGTGGTAAAAAAAGCACTTGTGGATTTAACTCATAATATTTTTGTATCATTTTCTTTTAAGGGGCATGGAAGAGTATGTCCTATGTCTACAAACTTGTGCTAATAGGTGTCCCTCATTCCCATCTCAAAAAGTTGGGAGGTATATTAATGCTGGTTTTTGTGGGTTGTGGGCTATTGTAGCTGGGAGGGTTTGTTGTTGCTGGGAGATCTACTGTTGCTGTGTGGATGGTCTATTGTAGCTGGCATAGATCTATTGTTGCTGGGGGATTTATTGTTGCTGCCGGGGGCAGCAGGGATTGGCCGAGATTAAAACCAAGCATGGGCAGGCTGATTGTACCCAAGTTGATAGATCAATCAATTTGGGTACAACCCGTCTGTTGGGGTTTGCATGGGATTATTGTCAGGGGCTATAGACATTAGCAATAATTACTGTGTGTTCTCCCGACTCCCGGCTTCCCCTTCTCCCACCACTGCGAGAACACAATTACTCTGCAAGAGGGATGTCCCCATCAACACTGACAGTGTTGCTGGGAGAATCAAGCTATTTTCTTCCCTGCAACCCATCTGTGGCCAGCCTGACAGTGCTTGAAGGTGGATAGTGAGCAGAGACACTTGGGACTCTGGGTTGGGTGGGGGGGGGGGGGGGGGTACCTACACCTGCCCTGGGTACATACAATATCTGCAATTAAAGAAAATAAATTTAATGATGTATAAACTATTACAGAGCTGCATTCATATGACATCCTCCTAGAACGCATCTTGTGCGTGCTCCATGGGCCACACTACAGTGGGATCTTTCACTGGCTGTGTCCACCGGTCACCGCCAAAGACTGATCAGTGTACCAGGCCACCATTGGTATCATGTGAATGCTGTGACCAATCACAGCAGATCACAAGACAATTGTACACAATGGATGGCTTCCTTTCATGTCATTCATTGTGTACAATTGTGTTGCTAGCTGAGATTGGTCATAGTGATCACATGGTACAGACAGGGCCAATCATAGCCCATCTGTACCATGTGGTTAGCTGTGACCAATCACAGATAATTACAACAATACACACTGAATGCATTCAATTCATTCAGTAAAAATTGTTGCTTATACCAGTGTTTCTCAACTCCAGTCCTCAAGATGCCCCAACAGGTCATATTTTTTTTAAGATTTCCCTCAGATTAAACGGCTGCGGTAATTACTAAGGCAATGAAACTGATCAAATCACCTGCGCACAATAATGGAAAGCCTAAAAACATGACCCATTGGGGCGCCTTGAGGAATAGAGTTGAGAAACACTGGCTTAAACCAGTGAAATTCACTGGTATAAGCAATCATATTGTGTAAAAAAATCCTGATCACTTCCCCAGAATAGTATAGTGTTACTGTGATAATACCGTATTGCTCTTGTCACAGTGTGTTAAAAAAAAAAATTAGAAAAAAAGAAAAAGAAAAATAATAAAAAACAAAAATAATAAAAATAATTGGAAAACTTCATTTTTTTTGTTTTGTTTTTTACACACTGTCACCAGTCAGTAACCCTGATCACCACCACACCAGTTATAATGATGCTGTACTGGTGACAGTGTGTACAATTTCTTAATTTTCCAAAAAATGTGACAAAAAAAATAACAACTTCAAAAAACTTGCCATACCTCTTACTAAATTCTCTGGACTGTCTAAATTCCAAAAAGGGTTCATTTGGGAGGACAATTGTACTATACTGGTATTTTTGGTACTCAAGAAATTAGTACATCAGGATTGATTAATTTTCAGATATATACCATAGTTTGTGGACTCTATATCTTTTCTACAGACTAAATAATATATACTTATTTGGGTTATTTTCACCAAAGAAATGTAGCAGAATACAGTCTGGTCTAAATTTATGAAGAAAGATTATTTATTTGCAAAAATGTTTAACAGAAATGAAGATTTTTTTTCAAAATGTTGTTTTTTAGAAAAAAAAAAAAACAGCAGTGATTAAATACCACAAACAGAAAGCTCTATTTGTGTGAAAAAATTATAAAAATGTCATATGGGTACAGTGTTGCATGACCGCAAAATTGTCATTCAAAGTGAGACAGCGTTTAAAGCTGAAAATTGGCCTGAGCAGGAAGGGGGTAAAAGTGCCCTGTTTTGATGTTGTTAATATCTGCCAGTATATAATAAATGATATAGGTGATAGTAAGAGGCTGGTTTAAAGGAATTGCACTTCCACAAATGAATTTTTCTATGTTGCTGTTAGTAATCAAAGGGTTACCAGGGTGTGGTCTGGGACTATCCTCAAGTAACTTATAAAACAAGTCCTTTTTTTGTACATATAATTTGTTAGCCACAATATTTTCTGCACAAGCCGCTTGCCGCCAATCTGCCTTTTATTTGTTCTGGTCCAGTATTTACGTTGTCACTCATTTCACATCCAACTGTGCTAATACATTAACTCTCACAAAGTCTATCACCGGCGCACTCCTGCCGTTCTATTATTGCTCCAAGGGTTATGGACAGAATCGTATTGCTTTACATTACGCAGCGGTATTTCTCGAGTGAGACATGAAGATGTTTCAGATAATGTGCACTGGTTCAAGGAAAATCCAATGTTTTATGATTGCCTACCAAAACACGGTGATTGGTATTCCTGTTCATGCTACCTGGGAAAATTGTATCCAACTGTGAAACAAATAGCTCCAGCCAAAGATTCTACTGCTCGTTTTATTAAATCAGTAAATATAGTGCGAAAGAGATTATTATCCTAATGTATCACTGGGAAATAGCTTGTGAGAAAATGTCTGTTTGAAAGAGGTCTTGTAACAAATCCGAATTTAAAGTAAACCTTTCCCAAACCTGGGGACTTAGAATTATGATTTTGAAAATGCATAAGCCAAGAATATATTTAGGGAAAACCACATGAGAAAACCATGAGTGGAGCTACAGATATAGTTGAAGTTTTGATAGATGTCAAGCTTGACCCCCCCATCTTCCAAGCCTAACTATTGGTCCTAAAAGGTGGTTGAAAACATTATGGACCAATAGGAAGGCTCAGAAGAAGGTAAGGAGACAGGCCCAGCTCAACCTTTACAAGAAGAGTTGGCATTTTGCATAAAGCTTCAGTTGCCTGATTTGGTGATTTGTTGACATTTTTTTACTGAAATTAAAATGTTTGTAAAGCCCAAACTTTTTTTTTTAGATTTGGATAGAGTTTAAAAACTCTCTGTTAAAATGGTTATAAACCCTTGCAGACCACTTTTTCCTACAGGTAAGCCAATAATAAGGCTTACCTGTAGCTACCCCAGATATCTCCTAAACCTGCATGGTTTATACCACGTACACACGACCAGACTTTCTGGCAGACTAGGTCAGACGGAATCAGTCCGTCGGACAATCCGATCATTTGTGGGCTAATCCGAATGTTTTTCACATAAAAAATCAGACGGACCTAGAAATAGAACATGGTTCAATCTGTCCGACTGACTCAATTCCTATTGGGAAAACTGTTCGTCTGTATGCTGGTCTGACAGACCAACTACGACGCAAGGGAAGCTATTGGCTACTGGCTATTGAACTTACTTTTTTTAGTCCCGTCTTACATCATCACGTTCAAAACAAATGGACTTTCGAATGGACTTAGTCCATTCGTGTGTGGCCAAGTCCGTTCGTTCGGAAGGTCCATCGGAACTTCGCCGAAAGTCCGTCAGGAAGACCGTCGGATCTAGTCTGCCGGAAAGTCCAGTCGTGTGTATGCGGCATTAGGAGATATCCCCTGTATCAGCATGTGCCGACATCCTCGGCATATGTGCAATGAAGCAAGCTGAATTTTTTGTCGAGTTTTTTTTAGTCTGTGTTTCCGCTGAAAAAATGCACCTCCCTTTTTTCCTAATAACTGTTGTGACAAAAAACAAGGGGAAATCTGAAATGTTACAGAAAGAGCTCAGGTTAGATCATTCAATTGGGGACACATTTTCTAGTGACGCCATCTAAAATGGGATTTTCACTCAATTTAGAGAGATTTTTTTAATTTTATGTTCTCTCTTCAGGAAAGGAGGTAAAGGGGAATTTCCCCAGCAAGACACAGACAACAAAAATAACCTTACAGTGGTTTCAACCTGTTCCTACTCTATCCAATTGTGAGAACAGTTTTGGTTATGCATACACTTTAACTTTTTCATATGATCAGTTTAAATTGACCAGGTGTGTGACCTCATTCCCTGCTGTATCTTCAGGACAGGAGAGGAAGGGGAATTTTTCGACAGCAAGACACATGTAGCACCTTCCTAATTAGGTGCTAGGTTGCTAGGTATATTTAGTTCTTTTTGGCTCCACTGTAATTGGTGGAGCAGTTGCTGATTGTTTTGGACTGATTAGGGTCAGGAAGGCTCCAGAACATAGGAGAGGAGTAGGTCAAATGAGTTGACTAAATATTTATGGGGTCTCGACCAATCCCTGGGGAGTGTATCCAGTAGGTGGCTGAAGAGTTTGGACACAAATAGTTTGGATTTAGAGCAGTCTTGCTCTTGTCCAGGAGGATAAGTTCCCTGCCTGGGGGCTGTTGCCCTCCCAGGCAGCCCAGCTAAAATATGCCTGAGCTCATTGAGGTCCCAACTATGCTAAAGCTGGAGGGCCTGATTGCTGAGATCTCTGAAGGGAGGATCTAGATCTGGAGAGCTCACTAAGGAAGTGTCTGTCTGATATTGGAAGGAGGCATCCAAGTATTCAGGGACCTTGTGAGTACAGACCTGAATTCAAGATCTGGGTGACGGTTGCTGCTGCTAGCCCTTGTGCACTAATACTAAGGCTTGCCCAGCCTAGAACATTGCTCATGGTGTCCCAGTGGTATCTACTTCCTAGGCTATTATTAAAGGCATTGTTATTAGAAGTAGGTGCAGAGTGAAGAGTGTCCTCTGAATACTGCTCACGATTTTGTTATGGAGTATCCCACAGCTCCCAGTGTTCTATCCAAGTTTGTTCAGCAATAAATATAAAAAGGCAACCGTTAAAGTGTTTAGTGAGCCAGACGAGTGAATGTTGCAGTGTGCTTGGCTGCTGCTGCACTAGTGGGGAAAGATGCGTATGGCAGATCAGCGGGCCCTTTCAGGGGTAAGCGCTAAACGCAGACAACAAAAATGGCCTGACGGGTTTAAATCTTTCCCTATTCTATCCAATAATAATAAAAATGTTTTGGTTATACATACACTTTACCTTTTGCATTCGCTCAGTTTAAGTTGACCAGGTGTGTGACTAGATCACTTTAAATTAATAACAGTACATTTTAATAAACATTTTCGGAATCAGCTTTAAAGTGGTTGTGAACCCATAAACAAAAAAAAAAACTGCTGTCTTGCAGGTTTTTTTTTCTCAGTCAAGTGATCTCTGTGATAGCCTGTGATTGGCTATCATATTGATTGTTAACTGTACAACCCACCCCTGTACCCTTTCTCCTCTTGAATGGAGAAAAAGATACAAAAAATATAACATAATGTTAAAGATAAAATAATTGGTTTAATAGAGTTTAATCTACGTCATAGCCAGGATTAGGGTCAATGGTGGGGTCAAAGGTCATGATTAAGGCAGAAGTTCAGGGTCAGTGTGTTTTAGATGTGTTTTTTTAGGTTAGGGTAAACAAAAACAAAACAAAAAGCACAGTATTGTTTCTGCACCCTACTATGGGTACAAACAACAAATAATGTACAGTATATGTGGTATTGCTGTGATTATCAGGAGTAGCAGAATTTTTTTTTGGGTTGTGATTGGGTGGTGAGTTATGGTATTAGCAATAGATATACAGTTACATTTCAAAAAAAAAAAAAAAAAAAAAAAAATATATATATATATATATATATATATATATATATATATATATATATATTTTTTTTTTTTTTACTATTTTGGGCCAGGTTAACCTCCAAGCTAGCCTTAGACAGCACATATGGCGAGTATTGTGTGTATGTTTTCCTCTGGGGAAGATAACACAATAATAAAAATTTAAGTTAATCTCACACCTACTGTATTTACTCTCAAGTGTATTGTGGACTGCTTTATGGGTGCCCCTCTTGGCCTGGACTTCCCCCTGACCTTCAATCTCCCACTCTTAACATACCATGGGTCTTCAAGTAATCTCCCACAACATTAAGGGGTTTAACTCCCCCCATAAGAGGATAAAAGCATTTAAATCATATAAATCACTAGGAGCTGACATCCTCCTACTGCAGGAGACACATTTCTCTACCAATAACCACCCATCCTATTTGGATAAATAATTTAAACAATGTTACTTTTCCACCTATGGGTCCAGGTCTAGAAGAGCGGCTATCCTTATTAAAATTCTGTGATGTTTCAGGTCCCACAGACTTACAAGGACCCGAACAGTCGCTTTGTAGTAGTCAGAGGCTCTATCCAGGACAAACTGATAACCTTGGCCTCGGTATATGCCCCTAATGCATCACAGGCCACATTCTTGAAAAATGTCTTTCTTGATCATACATCACGGGACACAGGAGCTTCATTACATAGTGGGTTATATAGGCACCTCTGGTGATTGGACACTGGTTGACCCTAATTAAGGAGAATTCCTCCCCTATATAACCCCTCCCATCTGGGAGGCACCTCAGTTTTTTCGCCAGTGTCTATGGTGGTTGGTCACGTAAAACATTAGCTCTATGCAGGTCCCTGCGAGGGCCTAAGGGCTACAACAAACCGGATCCATACCTCGGGACGATATTTTGACTCCCAAGATGGTATGGTACCCGGGCCTCGTCAGCCGAAGAAGCGAGGTTTTGCCTGTAAGTCCTCTCCATTGGAAGACTGGGCTCTGGGAAAACCAGACTTGGTGTACTGTTTATACAGAGCGCACAAAAGTTTCTGGCAGAGCTTTCTACATGGCCCAGGTAGGAGGTTCTTCCGAGAAAGAGCCCCAGATAAACCTGAAGTTTGGCTAACAATACCCGCCGTGATGGGTGAAGGCTGGAATTTGTCTGGTTCAGCAATTCCTGCGGCGAGGACAGGTAAGGGAAGTTAATCCTGTATATATATAATTATATGAATGGATTTCTTCATTGTGAGTAGTTGTATGTCTTACCTGGTTTCCACCACTAGAGGGAGTAAGAGCAGCCTGATGCATACTTACATGCCTTTCAGTACACACGCTCAGTGAAGCCTGGTTCTCCAGCTGACTCACATCTCCATTACAGTCCCTGCCACATCAAGGTAAACAGGAGTCCCACGTAGTTTGGGGGTCCCACGCAACTCAGTTGGGGTTCTCCTTTCCCCCCCGGATCCTGCGGTCCTCGTGCACGCGCGTGTGCGTTCCCGGCCTAATGGAGGAGGGGGGAGTGTGGTTGTGAGCCATGCACGTCAGTGTGCACGGCGCTGTACTGCGCAGGCGCCAGGCGGGAGTTTTAAAAAGCCCAGAGCGTCAGGGGGCTGTAATTGGAGACACAGGAGCTGTGGGCAGTAAGCATCCGTGGGGATTGGATCCAGGCAAACCTTAGACACCTACTCAGCATCAGGTTGTGCAGTTTAAGCATATATATTTATTGTGAGACTTTAAGCACAACAGTGATTGCACTTGTACTAGTACCTCTGCTTTGTAGCTTAGGACTATGTCTCCTCGTAAGAGGGTCTCAGGGGGAGGTAGCAAAGGCACTGGTAAATCACCGCCTGGGTCCAGGGGTTCTAAAAGTGCCTGTAAGTTACCATCCCCCCCTGCAAGACTGGAGCCAGCCTCTCAAGACGAGTCAGTGCCCCTGTCAGGTTTTGCAGCCTTTCCTAATGTCTTAGCCCCGGTTTATGTCACTGAGGACTCCCTTAGGGCTACATTGGAGGGTTTTGAAGGGAGAATCATGAATTTTATTTCTGCTTCCCTGAAAGATAGCAGGAAAAGGGGTAGATCCCCTCCCTCTGCTGAAATCCCTCTCTCAGATGATTCTTCTGAAAATGAGGAGAGATCCCTATCTTGGGATAGGGATCATGAGCAGTCGGATGAGTCAGAGGAAGAGGAGATAGTCCCCTCCTCCCAGGCACTCAGAAAACAGGTGCAGTATTATACTGAATTGGTGCGTACCACATTCAGAATGCCTGCTGCTGAAGTCGCTACATCCTCTGTTTCTTCCCTGGGAGTCAGGAAAGCCCCACAGACTGCCTATTCCTTCCCAATTCATCCCTTAATGGATAAATTGATGTATGGGGATTGGGGACATCCCGATAAACTGTTTGCTCCCCCTAAAAGGTTTTCTGTGCATTATCCTTTGGAGGAAAGTTTCACCAAGAAGTGGGGGGTCCCATCTGTCGATGCGGCTGTTTCTTGTGTGAATAAAAACCTGACTTGTCCATTGGATAATGCGCAGGTATTTAAAGATCCAACTGATAAAAAGCTGGAAACCTTATTAAAAGCCTCCTTTTCCATGGCTGGCACTGTGGTGCAACCTACAGTCGCAGCCGTGGGGTTGTGTCAGTTCCTCAAGGAACAGGTTAAGCAGATGCTTGGGCTCCTTCCCAGTGAGGAAGTAGAAAATTATGCAGAATTACCTCACATTCTGTGTTTCATGATTGATGCGATTTTGGATTCTGTCCAACAAGCATCACGTTTGTCTCTCATGTTGGTTCACATGCGAAGGGCCCTATGGCTAAAGAATTGGGCAGCTGAGCTGTCATGCAAGAAGCATTTGATTGGGTTCCCGTTTAAAGGGGAACATTTGTTTGGAGAAGAATTAGATAAATTCGTCCAAAATATTTCAGGGGGTAAATCTACTCTCCTTCCAGTCAAAAGGAGCAAGCGTCCTTCATTCAGGCGTGCTCTCTCTCTCCCGAAGCATCAAGCTCTAAGCAGTGGCGATGGCCTTCTCAGTCCTCCTCTACTAAAAAGGCTCAAGGCCGAGCCCAGGGGCAGAAAAAGACTTGGGGGCGAAAGCCTGCCAAGCAGAGCCCAAAAACTTCCTTGTGAAGGGGTGCCCCCGCTCGGCAGAGTGGGGGGAAGGCTCCTGCAGTTTGCAGGAGCCTGGCGGGAAGAGATCCAGGACAAGTGGGTGATCTCTTCGGTATCTCTGGGCTACAGGCTAGAGTTTCAGGAGATTCCACCTTCTCGTTTCCTAAGGTCAAGGATCCCCAGGGATCCAGTAAAGCAAAAACCGCTATTTCTGGCCTTAGATCACTTACTATCCCAGGGGGTGATAGTAGAAGTGAACCCAAAAGAACAGGGTTCAGGGTTTTACTCAAATCTCTTCACCGTTCCAAAGTCAAATGGAAGTGTCAGACCTATCCTGGATCTGAAGGATCTGAACCGGTTTTTACGCATCCGGTCCTTCCGAATGCAGTCAATCCGCACTGTGGTCTCCTCCCTGCAAGGGGGAGAATTCATGGCATCAATAGATATCAAAGATGCATATCTCCATGAGCCAATTTTTCCCACACACCAAAAATTTCTAAGGTTCGCGGTAGAGCGGCGCCATTTTCAATTTGTGGCCTTGCCATTCGGGCTTGCTACGGCCCCTCGAGTCTTCACAAAGATTCTGGACCCTCTCTTAGCAAACCTAAGAGCTCAGGGCATAGCCGTCATGGCTTATCTAGACGACTTGCTTCTCATGGAGAAAACAGCAGCGTTCCTGAATCACAGCGTCACCAGAATGCTAGAACACCTAGAACGCCTAGGTTGGATCATAAACCTAGAAAAGTCGTCCCTACAGCCGGCCACCAGGTTGGAATACCTGGGCATGATCATCGACACCGCTCAGGGCAAGGTGTTTCTTCCAAGGCTAAAGGCCTTGGCCATTGGGGATCTGGTGCACCTAATTCTGGGCAGAAGATCTTCCCCCATTCGGTTGTGCATGAGACTGTTAGGGAAAATGGTCGCCTCCTTTGGGGCCGTCCCATTCGCACAGTTCCACTCAAGGCCTCTGCAAAGATGCATCCTTGCGGCTTGGAACAGGAAGCCCCAATCCTTGGATCTTCCTATGCGTCTATCCCCAGGGACACGCAAGAGTCTCGTCTGGTGGTTGCAAACCAAGAATTTGCTGAAGGGCAAAACTTTTCTTCCTCTTCCATGGAAGATTATCACAACAGATGCCAGCCTGACAGGCTGGGGAGCAGTGTGGGAGGAGACGTGCTCACAGGGGAAATGGTCTGCGACCGAGAAACTATTGCCCATAAATATCTTGGAGATCCGGGCAGTTTACATGGCTCTCATAAAGTGGTCTTACAGACTGCGAGGTCTCCCGGTTCGGGTTCAGTCCGACAATGCCACAGCAGTGGCTTATATCAATCACCAGGGCGGTACCAGGAGTCTGGTGGCCCAAAAAGAGGTGAATCGCATACTTGTCTGGGCAGAAAAGCATGTTCCGTGTCTTTCTGCAGTCTTCATTCCAGGAGTGGAAAATTGGCAGGCGGATTTTCTGAGCCACCAGCAGTTGTGCCCAGGAGAATGGGCTCTGCACCCCGACGTGTTTCGGAACATATGTCACAGGTGGGGTACTCCGGACGTAGATCTGTTTGCATCCAGGTTCAACAGGAAACTGGACAAGTTTGTGTCAAGGACAAGAGATACACTTGCTCAGGGGTCAGATGCTCTGACAGTTCCATGGGATCAGTACAATCTGATCTATGCCTTCCCCCCGAGCCCGCTTCTGTCGCGGTTCCTGGGAAGAGTCAAGAGGGAGACAAAGTCGGTCCATTTGGTGGCCTCGGCTTGGCCCAGGCGACCATGGTACGCGGAAATCATGAAGTTGGCAGTAAGCAGGCCATGGATCCTCCCTCTTCGGCCAGATCTGCTCTCACAGGGTCCAATCTACCATCCTGCTTTACGCAGTCTGAATTTGACAGTTTGGCTGCTGAGACCCACATTCTGAGAGACCGTGGCCTTTCGGGGCCAGTCCTTTCTACTCTGGTCAATGCCAGAAAGCCGGCCTCCAGGCTTATTTATTACAAAATCTGGAGGACATATGTTTCCTGGTGTGAACTCAGGAAATGGCATCCTAGAAAGTATGTCATTAACAGAATCTTGGCCTTTCTCCAGTCAGGCCTAGAAATGAATTTGGCCATAAGCACTATCAAGGTGCAGATTTCGGCCCTGTCAGTGTTTTTTCAAAAGCCACTTGCATCGCATTCCCTGGTACGGGCTTTTATCCAGGGGGCCATGCGGACAAGACCGCCAGTTAAACCTCCGGTATGCCCTTGGGATCTGAATTTGGTTCTCTCGGCTTTGCAGGGGCAACCATTTGAACCTTTGCATCTGGCTTCATTAGTTCTCCTGACTAAAAAATTGGTCTTCTTGGTAGCCATATCTACGGCTAGAAGAGTATCAGAGCTGGCAGCTCTTTCCAGCAAGGAGCCGTATCTAATTATTCATAAGGACCGGGTAGTCATGCGTCCCAACAGGTCCTTTCTACCTAAGGTGGTTTCGGGTTTCCATTTGAATCAGGATGTAATCCTACCATCCTTTTTTCCGGACCCTCAGTCCACAGAAGAAGAATCTTTGCACACTTTGGATGTGGTTAGAGCAATCAGTATTTATCTTCAAGCAACTACTCAGTTAAGGAAAACTGATTGCTTATTTATTTTGCCGGAAGGCCCTAGGAAGGGCCAGGCGGCGTCAAAATCCACTCTCTCAAGGTGGATTAGACAAGTTATTTCTCAGGCCTATGGTTTAAAGGGGAAGATTCCTCCTTTTCAGGTGAAAGCGCACTCTACTAGGGCTGTTAGTGCTTCTAGGGCAGTGCATCACCAGGCCTCCCTGGCTCAGATCTGTAAGGCTGCAACTTGGTCATCAGTCCACACATTCACCAGATTCTATCAGGTGGATGTCAGAGGGCAAGAGGATATCGCCTTCGGGCGCAGTGTACTGCAGGCTGCAGTTTAGGTCCTCCGGTCCCTGGCGGTCTATATTTATGATCTGTGTCTCCCTCCCCTCAATCTGAGCATTGCTATGGGACATCCCACTATGTAATGAAGCTCCTGTGTCCCGTGATGTATGATCAAGAAAATGGGATTTTTATATACAGCTTACCTGTAAAATCCTTTTCTTGAGAGTACATCACGGGACACAGGGCTCCCGCCCCTCTTGGGTTTTATGTGGTTTCTTATTGCTTTGCTACAAAACTGAGGTGCCTCCCAGATGGGAGGGGTTATATAGGGGAGGAATTCTCCTTAATTAGGGTCAACCAGTGTCCAATCACCAGAGGTGCCTATATAACCCACTATGTAATGAAGCTCCTGTGTCCCGTGATGTACTCTCAAGAAAAGGATTTTACAGGTAAGCTGTATATAAAAATCCCATTTTCAGGTCCTAGACAAATTCCACTTACCCCACATACTGATCCGAGGGGATTTCAACCTAGTAGCCCACTCTGTTATGGGTAGAAGTCGTACAAGCTCCTCCTCTAATGCCTTCCCAAAATCCCTTCAACACTCCCTAAAGTCCCATCAACTGATAGATGCCTGGAGGGCTCACAACATAGGCTCTCGGGAATACACCTTTTATTCACACCCTCATGACAGCTACTCTCACCTGGATTATATTTTCTGCACCCCCTTCCTAATGGCAAACTCCACCTCAGCGAATATACATGTCTGCCCGTGGCAGGACCACCACAGGACCACCACATGGTATCCAGCCACCTTTCTTGTATAGGTCTCCCATACGCTACCAGAACCTGGTGCCTCAATGACACATTACTTACAGACCCTATAGTATTGACTCAACTGTCTGATAGCCTCACAGACTACTTTAGACGCAAACATAGAAGACATAAAATAAATATCCCCCACATCCCTTTGGGAAATCTCCACCACTAGAAAACACCAAAAACTACAGGAAATTAGAAAGCTCATTTCCGACCTCGAGAAACATTACCATAGGCACAGCCAGACTCCTTCACAAGACTTACTCCTTTAAATGTATGACAAAAGAAGGGCGCTAGACACCCTACTCTCAGAACACACAGAAAAGGCCCTCATATGGGCTAAGGCCCGCTTCCTCCTTCATAGCAATTCAGCTTCAACTATGTTTGCACAGAAACTCAAGCAGACTACCCAACCGACACACCTATACAAGCTAAGGGACCATAATGGTAACCTCACCACCCATCCCAAAAACATCCTGAGCATCTTTTCCTCCATCTACCAAAAGCTATTTTCTGGCCCTAGACCCCCACTCCCTCCCTCACCCCAAAATTGGTTACACGCCCTTTCACTTCCCCAGCTCTCTGAGGAGCAACTGCAAATCCTTAATGCCCCATGTACAACAGAGGAAATTGCCTCCATCATTTCCTCCCTTAAACCCTCTAAAACCGCAGACCCAGATGGATTCTCTACAACTTATTACAAAACATTTGCCGAATCCTTGATCCCCAAATTGACCAAACTCTATAACCATATCCTAAAAGAAAAACACTTCCCAGAAGAAATGCTACTGGCTAATATCTCCCTAATACCTAAACCAGGAATAGACCATATCATCCCCCAAAATTTCCACCCCATCTCCATCATTAACAATGACTTAAAGATCTTTGGGCGTATTTTAGCAGACCGCCTAGCCTCAGTTATTACAACTTTGATATCCCCTGACCAAACGGGCTTTATACCATCCATACAAATCACTGATAACATCCGCTTAGCAACAACCATTTTCCAAGATGCCGACATTCACTCCAAGAAGGTATTATTTCTAAGCCTGGACATTAAGGCCTTTGACAGTGTCCTCTAGCCCTATTTAGACACAGTTTTATCCAAATTCGGATTTAACAGCAAATTCATACACGGATTTAAGGCTCTGTACCACCCCAGGGTGCAACTCAAAATACTTCCCACTAAACTGCAGAACCAGACAGGGGTGCCCCCTTTCCCCCCTTTTATTTGCTCTTGCTATGGGACCCCTGGCCCGATCCATCTCCAATAACCCTAACATTAAGGGGGGGTTATAAAAAAGGTGATCAGGAATTTAAAATCAGTCTATATGCTGATGATGTCCTCTTATTTATCTCTGACCCCCTAATTTCCCTCCCAACCTTATGGCCTCCCTAGATTCCTTCTATCATCATACAGGCCTTACAGGAGTGAACCCATCCAAATGCACAGCATTAACTATTCACCTTCCCCAACCTTTAGGGACCACTTTTAAAGACAAATATAAATTCTCCTGGAATCACATGAGCTGTGGTTCCAGGAGAATTTATATTTGTCTGCAATATTTAGGAATAAAACTAGCCCCCTAACTTAAACTCATTAAACTTCCCATAAACCTTTTCCAATGTTAAACACCTTCTTAACCAATGGCCCTCATACCATATATCATTTTTAGGATGCATTCAAGCAGTCAAAATGTCTATCCTCCTGAAACTCTTGTTCCTTTTTAGATCCCTGCCTCTGTATGTCTCTCGCTCAACAATTACTAACAATCCAGTCAGATCTGCTCAAAATTGCAAAATTGTAAGCCCCGACTGAGCCGTCCATTGATGTATAGGGCCAGTGCGAGGGATGGCTTGGGATGCCCGGATCTATGAAAATACTTCCTGGCATCTTGCCTTATCCAACTGGTGCAATGGCATGCTTCCCCTACTTCCAAACCATGGCTACAATTTGAGCGGATCTCAGTGGCTCCATACTACCTCCCAGGTCTTCTCTGGTCGTGCTCAATACCCCCAAAAGACATCACGCTACTTAATAATATTGTGGCTCAGTCTCTCTACCTCTGGTCTCTCTACTGGAAGAAATTTAAATTAAAATCTGACACACCACTCCTGTCTTCCTTTATAGGAGAACCCTCATTCCCTCCAGCCTTTAACACAGGCACATCGTTTCATAACTGGAGTGGGTTGGTCGACTTAGAATCTCTGTTACAGGGCACTTCCTTTTGATCATTCGCACATTTACAACAAACGTTCCCCCTTAGTAGATTGGATTTTTACCAATACTTACAGATAAGACTTTTTTACTCCACTGCCCTGGTTGGCCGAGTAGAATTTACAAAAACACCATTTGAATACCTATGTGGAGAGGCCTCCAGAGATGGGGGGACTATCTCAACTCTATACCGATACCTCAATGACTCAGGAATTCCCAGAGGAAGACTGTGAAGACATGATTAACAACATGCACAAATGCACATGCTCTATATCCATTAATGAAATGGTCCTCAAACTACATACCCGCTGGTACTATACCCCAGATCGCCTACACAGGATATACCCACTGGTTCCTGACACATGCTTTAGAGGATGTCAGGACAGGGGTACATTCCTGCACACATTCTGGAGTTGCAAAGAATTAGGACCCATTTGGCATAAAACTGCCTCACTGATAGTCCAGCTAACTGGAGCTTCTGTTACCCTGACTTACCAAATGTGTTTATTATTTGCAGAACTCCCAGGAGCCCCCCCCCCCCCCCCCACAACAGAAATTAGCTAACATACTCTTTAGTGCCATTCAATGGGTAGTAGCACTGAATTGGAAACACCCCTCTGTGTCATGGTGGCAAGTGCTTCTACGTATGAAATCCACTAGATTGATGGAAAGGAAACACCATACTCTCCTGGACTCCATACACATCTTTGATCGCAAATGGGGCATATGGACAACCCACCTGCTTAGCACAGGACTTGAGGATCCATCGGTCCCTGCTCTTGCTGCCCAGATGGACTAAGGGACGTCTGATATAACTTGCACAGTAGATATTTGTGAGACTTACCTTTACGGACACATGCTGCAACTTATATTCTGGTCAAATGGTATTACAATACCTACATTTGTGTTGTTTGAATATCACAGTTTCTAGTTTTCTCTGTTATTTTTTCATTTTTTCAATTCCTCCCCAATTAATGGGTTTACTGCTTATTTCATTATTCTGTTCGAAGGCAACACGAGAGATGTATTTGTAAGCTGTCTTATTCTATCTTATGGATGTACTTATTGTACTTTCGTTGCCTGTACACCCTATTTTATGTTATACCTTAATAAAAACATTTGTAAACAATAAAAAATAAAAATTAAGTGAATCTATGTTTTTAACTATTCTCAAATCTATCCAACAGAAAGTTAGTTTTGACTTTGTACTTTAAAACTACTTATACATAGTCTTATTCCTTAATGTCATGGTTATAACTCTGCATGTAAAACAGCATACTGTGTAAATAATGCAGAATTTTATCATTTTAGTGTTTGTGTATTTTTAATTCTACCGAAAAAGCATTAACATTAGGAAAACAAATGCTGTGATGGCATGCCATTTGAAACATTTTTAAGAATTATGTATAGGTAGGCGTATGTTGCCATTTAAGTATTCATACTTTTAGAGACAACTGGTTAACCCCTTAAGTGTTTTGCCCTAAAGGTACACATGAAATGTTAATTATAACCACATGGGACAAGCCCCGGGAGAAGCTTGGCAGCATTAAACTGCTACCATCGGAGCCCGCTGCTTGGAGGTCTTTACATAAACACCATGTACCAAAAAAGCTACTGTCTCCTTGAATGATTTTTCAGATGGTAAAACGCGATGGGAAGTTCTTAGCTCAGAAGAAGGGTGACTGCTCAACATTACCAACTCAGACAGCAAGACTTGTTCTGGAAAATGACAAGAATTAGAGGAAAGGGCACTTTAATGGCAATGACCTGTAAGCGTCATTTAGAGAACATATGGAGGGCACGACTATCTAATTAAGATGGAATAAATAATTATATTGAAAAAGTCTTAGGGCACTCAAAACAACAGATTATAGTAGACAGTTGGAGTAATCATGGATGATATGGCAATTTTTCAATTTTCAATTTCAAGAGAAAAAAGAAAACAGTATATATATATATATATATATATATATATATATATATATATATATATATTTATATATAATATAATATATCCTTTAATTCCTGTACAGAACTTTATCTTTAACATTTTACGGGATAAACAGACTGCTTCTTGTTTTATTTTCTTATTACATTTTTTTTACTAATGTTTGATATTATTATTATTCTACAATTGTCATTTCTTTAAAGTAAAAAAAAAATATTTTCACAATTTTCATAGTTTTTTCGCTTCATCGTGCTGCTGATTTCCCTTATCCTCTTTATAGCTATATGCCAGCATTCCAGCAATAGTTGCATGTCATATTTCTCAGAATGGGTTCTTAATGGTGACAATACTGAACCTTACCTGCATAATGTGCGTTGAAGCGGCTACTTGTAGTCTCTGTCAGAAGCTTTCCTCATACTATCAGATTGATGAAAGGCAACTTTGTAATCTGGATGTCTTATACAGTTTATGGCGAACAATTCTGATATAAATATGATAAGCCATTTAGGCAAAAATTGTCAGTTAGATGTGTCCATTATTTTGAAAGTCAAGACAGCAACCTTTGAATGTTGAATATGTGCCCTCGCTGTCCTTTTCCCTTTTGATATTGACCAGATTGTGTTCAAGCCAGAGTGTTCCGCCTATAGTGAGGTCTATAAGGCTGTTTGTTGTTTTGAAAATAGGAGGCAGTCAGGTGCCAAGCACAGTTCAAACGTAGAACATGTTGTTATCTAGAGGACACCAGTGACTGTAACAAGGATGGCCAAGTGGTTAGATTTCTACCCACCTCAAAAAGGAGGCCAGCTCCCCCCTTAGCACATCAACTAAAACTGATAGTGGTGAAAGATGTACCCAAAGAGGTTGAGTTAGAAAGCATGGCTTGCCCATTTCTTCTCTTCATAATCTTAGTGTATCCCCACTTGGGGAACCTAGAAAGTACAGTTTTTAATATCATATAATGTTTATTGCTTCATTGAATAGGTTCGCCCAAAAGATTTCAGGTACTGTGTTCTTGCTGCATTATACATGAAGTGCTACCCCTGCAGGAGCTGCATGCTAGATTGGGTTCTCTGTTCTTCTGCCTCGACTCTGAGAACAACCTTAGACCCACTGACACACCAGGTTAAAGCGGAGGTCCACCCTAAAGTGGACCTTCCGCTCATTGGAACCCTCCCCCCCTCCGGCGCCACAATTGGCACCTTTCAGGGGGGAGGGGGGTGCAGGTACCTGTACAGTACAGGTATCTGCACCCACTTCTGGCGTAGATTCTGCAGAAGGTACGCCCCTTTCCGCAGAATCTACGCCCCTTTCCGAAGGTCCCCCGCTGCCTGCTGGGAAACACACGGATCCCAGAGACAGTCAGGACCATCCTTATTGCGCAGCGCGACTCGCGCATGCGCAGTAGGGAAACGGGAAATGAAGCCGAAAGGCTCCACTTCCTGATTCCCATACCCAAGATGGTGGCGGCAGCACCCGAGAGACGATCGAGAGATCGGCTTCGGGTGCCGACTTCGCGGGCGCGCTGGGCGGGTAAGTGTTATTATTTTAAAAGTCAGCAGCTGCAGTATTTGTAGCTGCTGGCTTTTAAAAAAAAAAAATGGCGGACTCCCGGCAGACTCCCGCTCTGCTACTGGGAGCACACATATAGATACTGTACCCTGCACAAAACTAAGGTTGAGTATCAAAAAGCAAACATCAAACTGGTTAGTAGTAAATCAATCCAATATATTGTCATGGCTTTACATAGCCGTATGTACATAGTAAAGGGTTAGGTCAATCACAGATCACTAGACAATATGTTCACTAGGCTATAACAGCATAGAATGGAGTTCTAAGCATCTAATTTAAACCTGCTAATTCACAAAATCAGCAATACGTGATAGCATTAGAAAACAGTCATAGCAATGATAATAACTACTGCGATAACTCCTCTGTAAACAGTAGGCTAAATCCTCTTTAGAGTGCACGGTATTTGAGTGGCAGCAACAAAATGTAAGACTCCCTAAAGAGGTATCTTTTACTACGGACAATAGGCAAAGTTCTTCTGAAGAAGATAGCTGAGTGAGCAGCCTTTAACCCTAGTTCTTCAGTCGGCTAGCGTTGGTGCACAGTCTTTATGGTGGTGCACATAAGTTCAGTCCCAGTAAAGTCTACATGCAGTAAATAATGCTGCTAGGTAGATGGCCAGTCACTATGTTCTCAGTCTCTGCTAACAGCAATAGGCTAATGGCAGCAGTATCCCCTCACATGTCCCAGCAATACAGCAACAGGGGTCTCACTGCTCAGATGTCAGCTCACTTCTGGATCTGACTGGAACAACTATGGTTCTCAGCACATGGCCACAGGCCTGTGGCAGGTTACTGGGCAGTGGGCACACAGGAGCAGCAATGTGCACATCTCAGGCTCCTCACAGCAAAGAGGAAATTCCTCAGTATTCAGACTGTGTGTCAAGAAAGACATTCTAATCCAGCTGCTTGTGAAAGATCTGTGCGCAGAATTCCCATCAGAAGAGCCAACTGGTGCACGCGTGTGCGCGATAGTGCGAACGGGTGCGTAGGGTGTGCGCGGGTGCATGCAGACGCGCCGCGTGACAGCACTTGCCGCCAAGAAGCTTATTTAAAGGAGACTGTCACCATGCCTTCTTGCTGTCCAGTCTACAGCATTTTCTGAGACCCTTGCTACTTGTTACCTACTTACCTGATTCCTGTCTACCCGGCCTGTTCCTAACTACTCCTGTTTGCTGACAGTCTCCGACTACTCTTCTGCCTCTCCCTTTGGTTTGATCGCTGCCCGCTTGTTATCGTCCTGGCCTGCACCCTGACTACTCTCCTGCTTCCGTCTGGTACCTGCTCTGCCCACCAGTGTTGACTCGGCCTGTCTGATTTTGCCAGTGTTCCTGCCAAACTACAGAACACATCCTCGCTGTCTGATGTTCCAGTGTTCCTGCCTTTCTACAGAACACCTCCGTGCTACCCGTTGTTCCGGATGTGCTACGGAACTCCTCCCGGCTGTCTGCTGTGTTCCAATCATCTATTCTAGCCCTCTGTTCCTGCCAGTCTCTCTTCAGCCACTTCAGAGGTCTGGACTAGCCCCAGCACCTGCCACCTGTCAGGCACTTGTGCTCCTTTTCCCTCTTGAGTCCCTGTCTCCTCTACCAGGGGTTCTCGAGCCAGAGGCATATGAGAGGCTGCTCCTTGCATTCTGGGCTCCATCACCAGGTACATGACACTGTGAAAAGACAGCTCTCTCACTCTTTATACCCAACTTGCATTGGGAATTGTAGTTCTATAGTCCATTATCTCCCATGGCATATTTACCCTGGCCCTGCACTACATCTCCTATAATTCAGTGCTGCCCACCACCAAATCTCTTGAGCTCCCTCTGCTTGTCAGCTCCCCCTTGTGGATAGAAGTGAGGTGAGTGGGGTGTTAACCTATTCAGCTGAAGTCCATTGAGAACAAAAAGAGCACTGCAGCACAGTGTCTTGAATCACTCTCTGTCTCTAACCAAGCACCTGGAGTGTGCTGGGCGATTGGAGTACCTTTGGCCAGTGGCAAAAGGAATGGCCTTAATCGTGTACTTTCTTCCTTAGGTATCATGATTGATATTTAAAGAGGAAGTAAACCCTTCCAAACAACTTGGACCTACAGGTAAGCCTAGATTAAGGCTTACCTGTAGGTCCAAGCAATATCTCCTAAACCTATATGGTTTAGGAGATATTTGCCCGAAAATGGGCACCGCTGTCTACGGCGCATGCGCCGTAGACAGCGGTGCGCAGGCGCACTAAATGCGGCAAATCCATGAATGGATTTGCCTAATTTGTCGACTCCCGTGCGCATGCGCGGGAGTGACGTCATCGCGGCTTCGCCGAGTGGCAGCGGCGGAGCTGCGAGACGCGACTCCCGTGCGCATGCGCGGGAGTGACGTCATCGCGGCTTCGCCGCTGTGATTCGTCGGAGCTGCGAGACGCCACCAGCAACATGGATGCGGCGGACTACAGGGATCAGCGGCGACTTCGCTGGCTCCTGTGTCAGGTAAGTGACACATAATGAGCTACTATGCGATGCATAGTAGTCCATTATGCTTTACCTTTGCAGGGAAAAAAAGAGGAAGTAAACCCATCAGGGTTTACTTCCTCTTTAAGAAATTATGTTTTGCCTACCTCTAGAAACATTTGATAATTTACAGTCATTATAACAAACAGCAAAATGAAACATAAGCTTACTCAGATTTAGTCTCTTATGGAATATTAAGAATATTTTACAGACATTTACCTTATGCCACAAAAAAAGTTTCCTCCCCTCACTATTCTGTTTTTACCACTGTGGAAAGATTTGGAAGTTTTTTTTTTTTAACTTAATTTCTCTATTTATTATTTCATTTCATCGTATCAAAATCCAAGTACTTTTCAATCAGAAAATACATATGATAAAAAACATAATACAATGAAATTTGCTGACCGGCGAGTCCATCTCCTTATCTCCCCATTCCCCCTCCCCAATCACCACCCCTATTCCAATCAGACACCACCACAATCTCTATAACTATCATTATTTCAAGACTCAGTTATTAATAAGCATTATCATCTATATTATCTTTATCCTCATCCGATATTGCTAATCCAATGGATGCTCCATTTCCTTCCACCATGGGGCCCATATTTTCTCAAACCCTTTAAGGTTTCCCCTACGTATATATACCGTCCTTTCCTTCCACACCAGGTCATTAATGACTTGGGTCCATTCACTCGAGAGAGGTGCTCCTGCCGCCTGCCATTTCTGTGCTATCAGTTTCCGTGCTTGAAACAGGCACCGTATGACTGCGATTGTTGTATTCCACCCTTCCTCCGGGACTCTCCTATAACCCAGTATACATGTTCCTGGGTCCAGGTCCAGCTTTGTCCCAAAAATCCTGTTTATGATTTTGACTATTTCTTCCCAGTACCGGAACAGCTTTGGACACCTCCACATCATGTGTATGAGGTCTCCAAAGCCCCTACATCTAGGGCAGTTAGCATCCGTCCTCTTACTGAACTTAAGCAACTTCTTGGGGGTGAAATAGGCTCGATGTACCAACATCAGGTGCGATATTTTTTGTGATGGGGATGAGATCAGTGGTCCTAGCTCCAATATTCTCCTCCACTGTTCCTCTGTAATTACTCCTATGTCCTCCTCCCATTTCTCCTTTTGCTTAACCAGGTCGAGTTCCTTATTGGAGCCTTTGCATAGGAATTCATACATGGTGGATATAAACCCCCTAGACTTATCTACCTTGTGTATCTTCTGTGATAGAGATGTCTTATCCAGCTCAGGTATCTGGGAGCCAAACTGTACTTCCAAAGCGTGCCGAAGCTGTAAATATCGGAAAAATGTCTGCTGTGGTATGTTATATTCCCTTTTTAAATCCATTTGGAAGTTTGGTTGTCCCTTGTATAGCTGCAATTGTGCTGGTAGGGAGTTCTCAACTTCGCCTTGGGATTTATATTGGTGTTGCTATATCATGTAGTTTTGGCATCTTTTCCAAGGGGAGTGCTGCGCTGCTGCCTGGCCAGGTCTCATGGACCCAGTCAGACATTAACCTAACAATATTTAATCACCAGTAATCATGTTCAAGTTGCCTTGTTTTTGCATTTTCTGGTTCTTAAACCAGAAGTTAAAGGCCTTTCCAATGTCCTTGCAGATGCCCTTTCTCAGTTCCAATGGGAATGCTTCCAGACTGTGGCCCCTCAGGTGGAGAGAGAAGGGCATCGGGCATCTTTGCCTGACATTCTTATGGGACCTCGTTTTCAAAGCATGCTTTTACTATCGACATTATAATGTTTTATTAAGGTGTGGAATGAAAAAGGTTACTTTGACCTATGATGAATGTGGCCTACAAACCCATCATGATAGATGTACAGTGCCTTCAAAAAGGATTCATACCCCTTGACATTTTCCACATTTTGTCATGTTGCAAACAAAAAACATAAATGTATTTTTATTAGGATTTTATGTGATAGAATTTTTTTTACAAATAAATGAAACGTGTGGCGTGCATTTGTATTCGGCCCCCCGAGTCAATAATTTGTAGAACCCTCTTTCACTGCAATTACAGCTGTAAGTCTTTTTGGGGATGTCTCTACCAGAGACACATTTAGAGTGAATTTTTCTGTCCATTCTTCTTTGCAAAACAGCTTAAGCTCTGCCAGATTGGATGGAGAGCGTCTGTGAACAGCAATATTCAAGTCTTGCCACAGACTCTCAATTGGATTCAGGTCTGGATTTTGACTGGGTCATTCTAACACATGAATATGCTTTGATCAAAACCATTCCATTGTAGCTCTGGCTAAGGTTGTTGTCCTGCTGGAAGGTGAACCTCCTCCCCAGTCTCAAGTCTTTGGCAGACTCTAACAGGTGTTCTTCTAAATTTGCCCTGTTTTTGGCTCCATCCATCTTCCCATCAACTCTGACCAGCTTTCCTGTCCCTGCTGAAGAAAAGCATCCCCACAACATGATGTTGCCACCACCATGTTTCACAGTCGCGGTGGTGTGTTCAGGATGATGTGCAGTGTTAGTTTTGCACCACACATAGCGTTTTGCTTTTAGGCCAAAAGTAAAATTTTGGTCTCATCTGACCAGAGCACCCTCTTCCAGATGTTTGCTGTGCCCCCCACATGGCTTCCCGCAAACTACACAGAGGATCTCTTATGGCTTTCTTTCAACAATGGCTTTCCTCTTGCCACTCCTCCATAAAGGCCAGATTTCTAGAATGCACGACCTGTGTACAGATTCTCCCATTGGGCCTCTTAGCTGCTTCTCTGATTAATGCTCTCCTAACCCAGCCTGTCAGTTTAGGTGGACCGTCATGTCTTGGTAGGTTTGCAGTTGTGCCATACTCTTTCCATTTTTGGATGACGGATTGAGCAGTGCTCCGTGAGATGTTCAAAGCTTGGGATATATTTTTATAACCTAACCCTGCTTTAAATGTTTCCACAACTTTATCCCTGACCTGTCTGGTGTGTTCATTGGCCTTCATGATGCTGTTTGTTCACTAAGGCTCTCTAACAAACCTCAGAGGGCTTTACAGAACAGCTGTATTTATACTAAGATTAAATTACACACAGGTGGATTCAAAACAGGTATGGGAAGGAGGTCAGCAGCAATTGTCAAAAGTAATGTACCAACATCCCTAATAATAATAAGGCACAAAGAGTTGAGGAATTGGGATTTTAAAGGTACACCATATACACAAACAGACAACAATGTAACAAAGCAATATATAAATCATTTATTAAACATAAACAAGATAAAAGTAAGTACCACAGTTACAGTCAACATTCTGGATTATAACACACATCTCAACCCTAACTGCCGAGAGAACTGGGGTCACATACAGGTTTATTCTCTTGTGCTACTATTTCAACATGTTTCGCCAGGTCGGCTTTATCAGGAAAAGGAAGAGAATATCCAATAGACATAAAATGACAAGATATGCAAAGCCTTAGGTGTGTAGAAGGAAAAAGGAAGAGAAAAGCATAACAATTAATGAACAACAATTCAAATATTAAATATTAAATACAATGACTGTACAAATATGGCCTACAGCAATACAAAAAAAAAAAAAAAAAGGATAGTTTTCTGCGGGTAGGTGGGAGGGGGCTGGGAGGGCTCTGTTGTCCTTTATCCTCCTCTCTCTCCTTCTTCTCTCTTTTCTTCCCCCCCTTTTTTTTCTTCCTTCCTTTTCCTCCCTTTTTTCTCCTCCTTTTTTTTTTCCTTTCCTTCCTTCTCCTCCCTTTCTTCTCCTTTTTTTTGTATTGCTGTGGGCTTCCTACCCTTCCCACATTGCGTTCAAATCGCACTGGGTGTTTGATCTCCTGCAGGTGTTTATATATTTTTCTAAGGACACCTCTAACGCAGATCACAGTGTGCTTTCCTGCCCTGGATCTCATGGTACCGCATTACCATAAAAGACAAAAACAGAACATTCCATAGCTCAGTTCACCAACCAGTCTGCTGACCATCCGAATTAACCTGTCCAGCAGTCTGCCTTAAAAACAGGGGTTTAGTACGCGTGCTCAGTAGTGTTTGTTACCACAGTACCATGCAATTTGGTGCAACACGTTTTGGAAAAAGTAGCACATGCTTTACATTTTTGTGCGATCCAGTGTGATTTCAACCCATTTAAATGAATATGTTAAATATAGCACCGCATGGAGTTACACAGGAATCCAGCAAGAACATGGAGCATGTATTTGTGCGATTCATAAACCTAAAACCTTTTTTAAATTATTATGTTCTTAGTAAGCTATTGATTAATTTGCAATAAACCAGTATGGGGGGCACTTTGGCATTTTTGCCCTGGGCACCAGAAGATATTGTCCCATCGCTGGTCAGGACCAACAACCCCCCCAGACTGTAGCTTGCAGACTTTACTTCACGCTACTTATAGGCTCACACTAGTGGTATGAAAGGTTCTGTTCACAATCCCTGATCACCACTAGAGGGGGCATTTTCAAAGCTGCATTGGAAAAACAACAAGCAAAATGTGAAACAACAAGCAAGTAAAGTCACATCAAAAAATGAACCTCAGGTAAATGTTACTGAAAATCACTGCACTTCAATCACTGAATCACCCTTTAAACGCAAAGAAAAGTGAGTTTCGTACATCAGTCAGTGGTGGTGGACAACAACCTCCCTCTTCCCCCGTTATCACACCAGCTCAGGTGACTGGGAGGCAGACACCATGCCAACACACACCCCCTTATCACAAGCCCACCTTGGGTGGCGGAGGCTCAGCCTCAGGTACACCCAGGTGGCAGCTAGGACACAGTGTACAGCGGCAGCCGCACTGGCCCGGGTGAAGAATAGTGACAGGTCTGGCTCGGCAGCACAGCAGTGGTGGGAGGAGTGAGGGGGAAAACACAGACCAGGCTAGCATGGCCACGGCGCCGATGGTGTTCTGGCTAAAAAAAAACTGCCAAAGGGAGCAGCCAGGGCTCTGGCCACCCTCGGAATGGTGGCACCTCCTCTGCTAGTATGCCCCTGGACAGCCATGATTCCCAGATTTTGAGGAATTTGCCATGAAAGTTGTTGTGGATGCTTGACATCTGTTCATTAAGCATCAAGAAGGTCATACGGTCTGTCTGGAAGGGGACAGATGTTTTTCCAGGCTTGGGCAATGTTTCTTTTGACTGACAGAAATAGATAGGAAGCAAGCTTCCACTGATAAGTGAACAGGCCCAGAATTGGACAATGTAATTAGGCAAGCAAACAACCCCATCAATCTATCACAGAAAAATCCACAAAGCTTGTAGTCCATCCACTTGGGAAAACCCTTATTAGCATATATCTGGTAAAAGAAAAAAAGTTTCGGCCAATCCTATCCTTAGAACTGCGAATAAGGCGTCAATGAAGGCCAGGATTATTTGATATGCATTAATGGGACAACTTCTGTCACCTGATAGCGCTAATAGAGGTTGACAAGTGGATGGGTTGCTGGATTCCTGGATTTTTCTGAGCTACTGTACTGTATATTGTGTGCTTTGGGAAGAATGCTACTGACCACTGTCTGCTGCCAGGTGAGCTGATCATGCATTGTTTCCCATTAATCTGGAACCCAACCAGACTCTAAAAAGTTAAATAAATCATGAAAATGATGGGGTCAATCCACATTTTTCTTTTATTCTTATTTTACCTTATTTTCTAGGATGCACAAATACAACATTGACATAAACATGATGCAACCTCAGGGAGTTACCCTCATAATCCAATTCATCTTTTGTTTCCCAGAGCAACAATATCAAATATTTGATTTTATACACCTTACATTTATTACACATCTTATGTGCCATTTTCATACTGAAAAAAATCCCACAGTGTTTAATAACTCTTTTCTTGGAAGTCTATGCTATCGCTGATCTAGATTTCCATTTTTGATCATTTTCATACCCATCAATAATGAAGCAAACAAGATACAATTGCAGCTTGTACCATTGAAGGATCTGACTTATTGTAATTGAATTTCAATTGTCACTCACTACAACCTTGAGATGACACTTTGGGGAATGGAATGTGTCAGTAAATTTGCAGGTAATGCAGAGCTAGTCAAAGGTAGACGCAAGGAGGAAAGGATTATTTTTTAACTAGCCATGCATAATTAATATCTGTTGCTAATGAAAGCTGAGCCATTTTATAAAAATAATGCATGTATAATTTCCTAAAATACACCCTGTCTTTTTGTAACCATACCAAATGGTTTTAGACATACATAATGAATTATTTATATTATTCATGAAATCCAATTTAATCGGATGTCTAATTTTCAGATTCATTCCCCTCTTAAAATTGTTGCATCATTTCCTTCTGTGTCTTGACCAGGGAGCACTCGGAATAATGACCTGTCAAGCGAATCCTGGTCTTCCTCTTTTAAACAGGATATGACACATTTAATTCTTGTTTAATAGCATTATCATCATTGCATTAATTGTGATAGACTGTCAAAATGTTACTATATATTAACTGTGTTGAATGGGTAGTTAAGACAGAGATATTCCCCAAATAACTCTCTAAGAATGACACTGTGACGTTCACAATTAAATATCTGGTGAATAATATTTTTTAATATTTCATAGATTATTTCTCCATAGGATCTATATTAAGATAATATTTTTCCCAGGGATATTTTAAAGCTCTGCCATTAATAATTGGTAAACAATAAGGTGTCTGGTGTTAAGCCACAAGTGTACAAAAGTAACTTTTGAATTCTTGCTAACTAGAGGCACTAGTGCCATTCACATTACTTATTGTATATAATTTTTTAGACCTTAAAGCAACCCATTCAAATTGAAATCTTCTGTAACTCACACCTGAAATAGAGTAGTCTTTATACTCACCTTTTCACTTGTAGGCAGGTACAGTCTATTTTTTCCACTGCAGGTGGCGCTCATCTGTAGCGGCAATGCATGTGCAGGAGGAAGTCAAGAGGAGCCTCGTTCCTCTATGAGCTCCTCGGTCACAGGGAGGCAGCATCCAATGGGATGTTGGCATCCCAAGTGACTTTGACAGGCCATTTTAGGTCAAGCAAAGGCTATTTAAGACTCTGGTTCCACAATGTGGCGCACATTTCACTTGTGGCTAGAGTAGGGACATGTCACCCATCTGTCAGGGGCAGTGCTTAGCGTCAGGGAGAGGTTCCACTAGTAGGAAAAACGCTGGGACAAGCCATTCTTGCTGGAAGCCTCCAAATTGGGTGCAGAATGGCCAGGCCACATTCCACCCCTCGAGACACACCTGATACCTACCGCTACTACTCATCGCTCACTCTTCCCGCAAGGCTTGTTGTGCCTTACTGAACTTCAATTTCAATACAATTCTGTTTCCTGCAACTAGATTCTGAGTGTTTACTGCAGCCGCACCACATTTGCAGCTTCTCACACATGAAAAACCACTTTGATCAGTAACAATCTTCCCCCGAAGTCAGCAGCAAAACCAACTTTTCTGGGAATGTCCATCTACACGGTCCCCCACAGCTATCACTGGTTAATTTCTCTAAACGTCATACATTATAGGTAAGAGTTAAAAACTTGGAGATCAGAGTGAGAAACTTGTAAGAGCATTAGGGGATCACAGGGGACCCTAGGGATGGACACTACTAGAAGTGTAGGTTTCACTAACCAGAGCAGTATTTGAAGGCACAGACAGCAGGAAAGGTGAGTATTTTCACTTTTCTTTTACCGGTATTAGTTCTGGAATAATAAATTACAGGGTAATTTTAAAGTGGGAAAGAGGGAAGCAGCAGGTTCCCTAAACTTGGCCCCTGCAGCATCTTATACTTAAATTCTCTTTGCTCTCCTTGATCTGTTCAGATGAGGAGAAGCCCCACAACAGTATAGAGTTGTGTCTTCCCTAGGGCTATTTTTGCTAAAGTGTCCCACCTGGCTGTTTTTAGCAGACACCTGGCATACAAAAACCTGGAAAGCATAGGCCCTGCTCGTGGTCTCTGTACTCCTCTGTGAACCTTGGAGGCAGGTAGCTCCAGAATGAACGGCGGTAGGAGATTGGTGAACTCCAATCTCTGAATGAGCTTTGTAGTGCTCAGCTCTGAGCACTTCTGAGTTCATAGCTGTCAGAATATCAGCAGTGTAAGCTGATAATGGTTCATTGGTGCTCTGTGATAGAGTTGGTACCAGGGATCTAATAGACCCCTGATGTTTCCATAAAGAGCACCTGTCACTGCTTCTATACTATCTCATAGGTGGCTTTTCTCCATTCTTGTGACTATTGTTAAATACCATTTATAAAATAAACTTAACTATGGGCTCCTTGCTTTACAATAAAATGTTACTCCTTCCTCCTTCCCCCAGTTAATCTCCTAATCAATTTTAAAAGAAGAAAACAACTAAATATCCAGTTCACAGCCACATGCCATTCTAGGTCCTCTGTCTTCTGGAGCTCAGATTGGGATGGTTCTTTTTTGAGTCCCCACAATACAGCCTAGTTAATTAGACACTTCCCACTGGCTGTCCATTGGGTCATTCCATGGTCCAGAAGACTCTAGAAATGGTTTAATGACATTACAGTGGCCAATTTTCACACCTGGAAGAGGCGATTTAGAGTTAAAAGGTTTTTTTTTTTTTTTAAATTGTGAATAAATGGGAGCATATAGTGTGAGAGGGATATGGGAGAGGTGTCAATATTTCTCCAGAGATGGATTTTACGTTTAAAAAATGATGTTATTAAAATCATTGAATAATTATAAAAGACTTCCCCCTTGCACACATATATATAATATGCAGTACATACAAGGACACATTGGGATTGGTTTACTAAAAGCAAATAGACTGCACTTTACAAATGCAGTTGCACTAATTTTCCCCAGAGCTTAGTGAATGCTGTGGTGATTCACTTTGTAAAGAATACCCAATTAAGTGCTTGGAAATTTAAAAAAAGAGCATTTGTGATTGCACATGATTGGATGATGGAAATCAGCAGAGCTCCATGTTACCCAAGCTCTGCCTTTAGTAAACTAACCTCAATCACTCCTATTATCTCATATTAAATTACAATAATTAGTCTCACACTTCAAGCATCTCACAAGAATTAACACTAAAGTATTGCTCCAGACAAACCCAAACTTTAACATGAGTACAGATAAAATATATAAATAAAAGGTTTATTCCTACTGGTATTCCTGGTCCTTGGTGTATCTGCCGAGTTGGCAACTAAAAAGGTTCTATGTTAATCCATTTGGAGCTTTTCTGCACCAAGGTCACCTCAGTTTTTCAATACCTATGGAAAATGGAACAACAAAGCTAACTAATTTTGTATCCATATTACAAAACCATGGTACTCCAATAAGGGAGTAAGGCTAGAGACACCCCTTAGGGGAGGTGGAAGTTAAAGTGAACATATACTATTCCAAACAAAAACTAGGAGCTGAAGGCCAAGGAAAATCTGTATATTGTCCTTTATTCCAACATATCAAGCCTCATTTTGTTCTCTGTCACCATTTGACAGCTGACTAATACAACAGCAGATGTACAACAACATGTGCCCCATTGGCCTCACTCTTTCGTCTGGTGCAACAACCATCTTCAGGGGATATAGAGGACAGTGGAGGCACTGGAGTCCGTGATATCATGAGTGGTGGCCCCCCAATTGGATGATTTTGGCACTGTTGATCTCTTATCAGTTGGAGATCATTACTGCTCGGTAAGGGAACTGGCATGCTTTTCAAGACTTCACATTTGGATTTTTATAGCTTTTTCTTTGAAGTTTCTTCTTTGTTATGCATAAGGAAATTATATGTTATGGGACAGTTATTTTATCATTCATTTGATGCACATTGTTTATTATGATTTAATATGTGTTAACCTTATTTTTTCACATATTTTTGTACTGATTACTACAGAGGTATTGGTTTTGCGCACCTTTTAGAGTAATTATTTGTGTAATTCTTTTGTATTTAGATTGCTGCATTATCTCTTTTTTTATGAAGCGCGCAATTTTCTTTGCGTTTATATTTCTTATGTAGCACTGACCCCCAAAGGAGCGGCTGAGATTAATGGGCTTACCGTTACCATCTTCACCTCGATTTGCATCTAGGGGTTTCCCGAGGTAGATGGCCCAAGAACTATAGAGACTGACGACAGATCCGCTTGAAGGAATTTTTATTTGCAAAAAGTAGTTAACAAACAGTCTCTCAGTATAGGATCAGAGGGTTTAGGTGAAAAGTCCAGGTACTCTCAGTGTCAAAGTCAGTAATAAAGAACTTTCTTACTTTGAGTAAAATCCAGAGAATAGCCATTCATAGTTGGATCCTCATCCTAGTTGGATAGTCCTTCTCTCACCAGGCCTAGCAGCCAACAGGGTGCTTGAGTCAGGAACAAGTCTCTGCCACAGACTTTGTTATAGAACACAAACAAGTGAACACTTGTAGAACACTCGTGTGGTACCAGTATCTTGCAGCCCGTCCGGGGATACCGCACGAGATTGGATTCACTTAGGTCCTTCAGCTTTACCAGGCTCTTGTTGATAAACCAACCCTTGCGTGGCCTTCTCCCGAAGAGTCCTGCCCTGGAAAACTTTGAAGTTGCTGGGCCTCTCTACAACCTAAGACGGCACCGGACCACCTCCAAATCCTTTGTTTAGTTTCCTTGCCTCAGGCCAGCCAGCCCCGAGATGTAAAGTCGGGTGAATCCACACCCCAGGCCATGGAAATCCTGGGAGCTGGTCAGGAGGACCAGGACAATGCAGACAGAACATACTTCTGGACTGGAACCTTGAAGCATGTGACGTCCACAACTTAAGTACCACCTCCCAGAAGGCCCAGCAAGAGTGACACTCCCACTGGGCTGGTTCCGAGAGAATGTAACCTTAAAGCCTCCCAGATGACATATCAGTTTGACTCCATGGGGTTGATTTACTAAAGACAAATAGACTGTGCCCGTTGCAGTTGCTCCAGAGGTTAGCAAATGAGGTAAAGCTTCACTGCAAAGAATACCCAGTCACGTGCAAGGAAAATGGGTGGAAAAAAAAACAGCATTTTTGCTTGCACAAGATTGGATGATTGAAGTCAGCAGAGCTCCCCCTCATTTACTAAGCTCTGGAGCAACTGCTCTTGCAGAGTACAGTTGCATTTTGCAAAGTGCATGATCTATTTGTCTTTAGTAAATCAACCCCCAAATCTCTTGATAATAGCATTGAGAGAATAAATCTTGGATACACCACAGATATTCAGCAATGAGGCTATAGGAACAGGAGTACCCAGGCAATGTTACATATTGTCGATTTTTGAGCATACTGCTTAGCCAAAATTACCCATACTCGATTTTACAACATGACAGTAAATCTTCACATTTTCAACTGTTTTAAAATGTTTATTGGTCTGGTCCATAAAATGAGCTTCTCACAAATGCATTAAATCTGCGCCTATTGTGTTGGCACCTCTGCATAGGAGAATACTGAACACAGCTTATGAGTCACAGAAGCCAGCTAATTTGGGGACATTAAAGCTGAACATGTCCTGTTTAACTTGGATGTTGTAACTGAGATGAACCTAGTACAATGCTGGGCCTTCTTTTTCCTTTTTAAGTATGACAAGTTTTATGTCCTGTACTTTGTGTACTTGACAATTGTTAATAAGAACATGAAGATAGTGTGGCCTGTGATACAGAATATGATGAAAAGTCAGAGGATGGATATATATATCTCTTTGTCTCATATAGCTCTCAGATAAATGATTTCTCTGTCAATATCGATGGCACAACTATAAGCCCATCCCCACATGCTGAGGCTCTAGGTGTAGTCCTGGACTCTGAACTCTCCTTTAAACAACACGTCCAATCACTGTCCAAATCCTGCTGCCTCAACCTCCTCAACATCTCCAAAATACGCCCCTTTCTAACCAATAACACAACAGAGCTCTTATTTTACTCACTGGTCATCTCCCGCCTCGACTACTTCAACTTCCTTCTCATTGGCTTACCTCTACATAGTCTATCACCTCTTCAATCCATCATGAATGCTGCTGCCAGACTCATCCATCTTACCAATCGCTCTGTGTCTGCTACTCCTCTCCGTCAATCTCTCCACTGGCTTCCGCTCAGCCAAAGAATTAAATTCAAAATACTAACAACTACGTACAAAGCCATCCACAATTTTGCCCCAGCTACATCACAAGCCTAGTCTCTAAATACCAACCTACTCATCCTCTTCGTTCCTCTCAAGACCTCCTGCTCTCTTGCACCCTTGTCACCTCCTCCCATACTCACCTCCAGGACATTTCCAAAGCCTCTCCAATCCTATGGAATGCCCTACCCCAATCTGTCCGCTTATCTCCTACTTTATTAGCTTTTAGACGATCCCTGAAAACCCTTCTCTTCAGAGAAGCCTACCCTACCCATATCTAACAACTGCATTTTCATTTTCTCCATCAGCTCATCCCCCACAGTTATTGCCTTTTCTTTCCACTTGAGCCTCCCTTCTATGTAAGCTCTAACGAGTAGGGCCCTCTGATCCCTCCTGTATTGATTTGTATTGTAAGTGTACTGTCAGCTCTCGTGTTGTAATGCGCTGCACAAACTGTTGTTGCTATATAAATCCTGTATAATAAGAAGAAGAATAAGAATAATATATAGATAATCATGCTATAGATGATTTGTGCAGTTCAGAAGGGAATTACAGAGAGTGGGTTTAAAGTGTTTCTCTCTGTGATTTCAATACTGAAGCGGGCCATAACTTAATTACTGAGGACAGATATGGAAACAAGGGGCCCAAAACTATCACTCTGCTTAGCGTTTTGTTTTTTGTTAGTAGAACTATAGACAAACCTTTTGTTTTTCATTTTGGATAGCGCAAAGGAGGGTTATAACCCCTATCAGTTTTTTTTGTTTTTTTTGCCATCTGTGTCCCATTGAGGAGATTTCTCTTCACTTATGCCCCATACAAACAAGCAGAATTTCTGTCGGAAAAATCTTGGATGGTTTTTCCAACAGAATTCCGCTCAAGCTTAGCTTGCATACACAGTCACACAAAAGTTCTCTGAACTTTCGACCGTCAAGAATGCGGTGACGTACAACACTACGACAAGCCGAGGAAATTAAGTTCAATGCTCCTGAGCATGCATCGAATTGTTTCTGAGCATGCGTAATCTTCTGCGCGTCGGAATTGCATACAGACTAATGGAATTTCCGATAGGAACTTTTTCCAATGGAAAAATAGAGAATCCGCTCTCAATCTTTTGCTGACGGAAATTCAGACAGAAAAAGTTGTATGGAGCATACACATAGTCGGAATATCCGACCAAAAGCTCCCATCACACTTTTTCCGATGAAAATTGCGCTTGTATGTATGGGGCATCACTGTTCCATAGCCAAACTGCCAAGTAAAAAGAAATCCCTGCAAAATAAAGGAATTCATCAAAGAATTCCAGGTAAAAAAAAAAAAGATCAAACGCCCCTAAAAGCTGCGTTTTTGACACCTAGAGTGCCTAGATGATGATGAGGCCTAAAGCTGGAGTTTGGCTTCAATGTGTTAGTGTATCTAAATTTACTAGTACATCTAGGACTCCCCTCCCCCCTAATTGACAATGCTGCTGTCCAAAGGTGCCCCCTGTGCTCCTTCATCCAGAGTGGAGGCACTCTAATACAGAAGCTGTGATACGGGCCAGATCACCAGGTGAAAACAGAGGGGAAAAACGCCTAAAATAGAAAAAGAATACAGCCATCACAACTAATGATTGGTAAGCTTTTGGTTTTGGGTTTCCTACTGCTTTAACAGACTTCTTATTTCATTGGGCTGAATCCATAAGTAGAAAATTTTAGGTATTCTCTAGCGATGTTCTATGAGTTCATTTTTATGCATGATAAAAAATTGGGAAGAAGGGAATAAAGAGATTTTAATAGGATCCTACAAGATAAGTAGCAGACAGCGAACAGTAATGCATTGCTTGGTCCAAAACCGAAAATTAAAAAAGACCAGGCTGAGAAGCGGGGCTTTATCTAACACCCAGAGGGAAAATGCTTCTGCGGCTAACACCCTGGGACTTGAGCTATGATATCACAGTGTATGTAAATTCTTCTCTCCTAAATCACTAATGATAGTTTTGGAAGATTGGCTGAGTTCCAGACAGGCCAACTAGCTCAGCAATAAAAAAAAGAAACTGAGATTTTATCGGGTGACATTTTATTTAACCATTGTGTAGGGTGGAAATTAATAATATTAAAAGTATTATCTCTAGTAGCCACTGACATAAGCAAGTGAAGCTGTCTCTTCAAACCAGAATATATAATTGAAGCTTCAAAAATGTGCATGTAATTGATTTAACTATATCACTTTTCACTAAATCACTATTTAACGACATGCTTTTTCTGTTTAAAATGAAAGGTACACTACGGTTAAAATAATAAATAAATAAAAATAGGACTTGAAATGCATAAAGGAAGCTTCCCAAGCTGGATGCTGGATCGTAGTCAAAGGTAAAAGAGTAATGTATGAGCAGTGGATTCCCTGACCTAAGCGAATACTTATGCCGCGTACACACGGTCAGATTTTCCTACGGGAAATGTTGGATGTGAGCTTGTTGTCAGAAAGTCTGACCGTGTGTATGCTCCGTCGGACTTTCCGCCAACAAATGTTTGATAGCAGGTTCTCAAATTTTCCGCCAATAAAATGTTGTTGTTGGAAAGTCCGATCGTGTGTACACAAGTCACAAAAGTTCACGCATGCTCGGAATCAAGTACGAGCCAGAAGCGTTCGGTCTTGTAAAACTAGCGTTCGTAATGGAGATAGCACATTTGTCATGCAACAAATTTTGAAATCTCTCAATGCAGCGCATTCTCTTCTTCTTTATAATGCTATAACAATAAAGTTGCTTTGCTGCTGATATTCACAGAGTTCTGACAAATGGATTTTTTATTATTTCTCGTGATCTCCTGAAAAATCTTTGTTTTTTTCAGTTTTTTTCTCATGATCTCCAGAACAATTTTTTTTTCTAGTAATCTCCAGAATATTTGTTGTCGTTTTGTGTGTCAAGTTACCACAATACCATTATTATCTTATATTATTTAACCTCAAAGAGATACAACTAGGTTGGGGTCCCTTGTTTTAATTTGACATTGTATTTTTGAAATGTACCAGCCTACTCACAAACAAATTGTCCTTTTTGAAGTAAAACACATAGCCAAGTATTTGTCCAAACAAAAATTAGGAATTTAATAGAGGTCATAACAAAATAAAGAGGAAGGCAACGCTGGAGGAACAGTTGAAATTGGTGAAACCTTTGTACCCCAAGGCAGACATCAATTATTTGACAGCCAAAATTGATAACCTGAGGAGTCCATTTAATAGAGAGCACAATACGGTCCAGGAGTCCGAGATACCGGGAGCAGCAGCAGATGACATAAATGTCCCGAGGCTGTGGTCTTACAACAGCCTTCGTCTTTTGCCAGACCACACCAAACCCTTGCCATCACTCTCAACACTTCCTTCTACGCTTCCTTCCATACTGCTGTGGTGGGTTGGGTGGCTGTGGTGTTGCTGGAGGTGGTGGAGGAGTATTGTCCAACTCACACAGGTAGGTTTGATTTGTGAGTTGGCCCCTTGTCCGGGAGCAGCAGCAGATGACATAAATGTCCCGAGGCTGTGGTCTTACAACAGCCTTCGTCTTTTGCCAGACCACACCAAACCCTTGCCATCACTCTCAACACTTCCTTCTACGCTTCCTTCCATACTGCTGTGGTGGGTTGGGTGGCTGTGGTGTTGCTGGAGGTGGTGGAGGAGTATTGTCCAACTCACACAGGTAGGTTTGATTTGTGAGTTGGCCCCTTGTCCCCTTGTTTAGGGCCTGAAGAATGATTTTCTCACAAGTCAGGCGTTGGACCTCCTCCATATGTTCGAGTTTACTTGCTGTTACACCTACAAATGACTCGGGCCACCAGGGTTCATTGTAAGTACCGCAGTAGCCTGGCGAATTAAAGCAGTCGCAGACTCCTCCAAGTTCCCTGCCTTCCTGATCCTTTTAGTTGGAGGGCGGAGGGGAGGAACCTGGGATTCCGTCAGGCTGCTTCTTACGGCCTCCTGCTGGCTGAGACTTTCCTGTGTATGAAAATGATACATAGTTTTAGTTTTTTGGCCATCAATCACACACAATTTTAAGCTCATAACTGTTGTAAATTGAATGTTAACAAATAGAAAAGATTACCAGTCTGACCCCAGCAATTTTTATTCTTGTCCCAATAATTTTTGGCTATTATTTTCTATTGATAAGTAAACCACTTTGTTAAATCCGAAATTAGTGATCAGTAATAGCATCTAGTTAACATCATTACATTTTTTACAAGAAATATGTTCAACAATGCTATGCCTGGCTCAACCTGGGCTCCTCCATATCTTCTTCCTGGGTGGAAGGCCCAGGTTGGACTTCAGGAGCCTCAGCTGATGTGGAAGGAAGTGTGGAAGGAAGTGTTGAAGGAAGTGTAGATATCGATGGCCTGGGTTCACTCTGGTCTGACAAAAAACACAGTCTGTCGTAGTACCACACATATATGTCATCTTCTGCTGCTCCAGATCTCATGGAATCCTGGACCTCCTTGTGCTCCCTATTATATGTGCTCCTTAGGTTACCAATTTTGGCCTTCAAATAGTTGATGTCTGCTGTGGGATACACCGGCTTCACCATTTCCAACAGTTTCTCCAGTGCTGCCTTCCTCTTTTGCTTGTTGGAGTATTCTCTGCATGTCACTTGCACTGTACATGTTGAGGAATTTGGGCAGGAAATCTGGGTCAGTGAATTTATTCACCATTTTAGCTGCAAGACACAACACAAGACAAACCCTAATGTCAGGCTAAACACTCCTAATCTTTTCTCAATATAGGCCTCAATCTATAAGCAGTATAGACCACTAACCACTGATGCCCCAAGTTACAATTGTACCCTTGTTTTAACGATCAGCGCTTATGATCCTCCATCCTCCACTCACAGATTGTACATATGACACCTGCATGTTATGCTCTATATACACTGCGTATGCGTGAAACTCCACCTCTGGCCTTCTTTCTAGTGTATTCTCCACCTCTTCTCTCTCGGGGCAGAGGGAGAGCGCATGGCGGAGACACAGCAGGTGCCTGCAGAGAGCAGCAATGACAGGGATGAGGAAAGCCTGGAGCAAAGCAGTTGCACATCCAGGATGAGATATAAGGCCTCAAATATGTCCTTTGTAGAGATGGTTGACATCTTGAAGAGGGCAGACTATGATGGGAAGTATGGACTGTACAGAAAGCCAAATGTGAAAAAGGCCAAGATCATGACTAAAGTTGTGAGAAGTCTGCACAGGAATTTAGGGGTATGACAATCCAAGGAGCAATTGAGGAAACGCTAGTCAAACCTGAAATTGAGGGAGCAAAATCAGTATAGAAAGATCAGCAACGTTCTTCAAAAAAGTAAGTATTTGTCATGTGTTCCTATTATTATTATTACTTTTGCGCTGGTACATGTGCAGTAAACATTCATATTAAACATTGTTCGTTCGACCACTAATACAACGTTTTTGGCAGATGCAGGTTAACTACATTTGTTCATGCCTATTTTTATTAAAATAAATGTATTACATTGTTGTCTAGATGTGTTTTAACTATAATGAAATGCGAACTTGATTCAGTGTAAGGAGAGGACACTCGGCAGCTGTTTACACATCTGAACGCAAGAGCACTAGTGTGGGACACCATAACAACCTTTTTATGGTGTCCCACGCAGGTGCTCCAGTGGATACTAGGGGTCTCTCCATGTGTGAAATTTTAACAAAGCAGGTAAGTATTCCAGCTTTTGAAAGGGAAAAAATTGTGTCTTCAGCTTGGAACTCTGCCAACACAGACAATTTGACGACACTTCCATGCAATGTTTCATATTACTATTTCTCATCTTAAATATCTGTCTGCTAAGTATACCTTTTTTTATTCAAATAGGGGGAGAAAAGAATTGGGACATCTGAGGACACCAGGAACCCCATACCTCCTGAAAAAGGGAAACAACTCAGCACACAACCTGAGGATCTGGATTCCGAGGTTCAGGAAGTGGTCGAAATGGTGACCACAACAGGTCAGTGTCTGAGACCACAGCTTCAGGTAATAGATATATGCCCTTCATATTTATAATACATGGTGTGTTTTTTTTATTTTTAGGTGATGTGGATGTCGTGGAAGAAGAAACTCACTTCAACAGTGCAGGTGCACAGGTCCTTATCAGTGAAATAATAAGGTGCAATCGGGATTTAGAGAAGGACAAGCAAAACATCAATGATTTTGAAAAAAGATTGACCAACATCATTGATGTTTTAGTCAAAATCTAAAAACAACAAAAAATATAAATGTTGTCGTTATTGTTTTTATATAAATGTTAAAGTAATTGCAAAGCCAAATTTTGAAGATGCACACAGTGCATCAACATGTGCTATCTTCCATCATGGGATATCAATGTACGTGTTTTGTGGGTGCAACCCCTTCCTCGCAACTAAAGTAGGTGAGAGGAAGGGGTTGCACCACCGAAACACGTCCATTGATCCCCCATGATGTGAGCTAGGACATGTTGACACATTGGGGCTTATTTCAAAATAGCCAAACCACTTTTGCACTACAAGTGCAATGCAAGTGCACTTGTAGGGCAAAGTGGATTGTCATTTCTGAAGTAAGGCCCAGTGTGTGAACATGTGCTAGCTCCCCTACTTTAGTTTGAGGAAGGGGTTGAACCCACAAAACGTGTACATTGATATCCCATGATGGCAGATAGCACATGTTGACACACTGGGGCTGATTTACTAAGATGAATGCGCTGCGCCGCTCATACCTCCATTTGTGCGCCAGCTAAATTATCGTGTGAGCGTATGAACCGGCGCACGCATAAGCACAACACATAATATGCCAGACCCTTCAGGTCTGGCATGGATTTTAAGGGGAACCCCTGCACCAAAAAAATATGGTGTGGGAGTCCCCCTCAAAACCCATACCAGACCCAACGGACAAAAACGGCCGTTGCGCTTCGGCATGCACTGCAACTAATGCAGCTGATGCTTTGTAAATCAGCCCCACTGTGTGCATCTTCAAAATTTGGCTTTGCAATTACTTTAAAATTAAAAAAAAACTAAACATTAACAACAACATTTACATTTTTTGTTGTTTTTAGATCTTGGCTAAAACATCAATGATGTTGGTCAGTCTTTTTTCAACATCATTGATGTTTTGCTTTTCCTTTTCTAAATCCTGATTGCACCCATAAAACACGTACATTGATATCCCATGATGGCAGAAGCACATGTTGGCGCACTGTGTGTTTTTTGGCTTTATAAAAATAGATGTAAGGAAAATACACACATTTTAGGCATGGGATCATGATGGAAATCCACATTTTGAGTCACAATTTGTGTGCATCTTCAAAATTTGGCTTTCAGGGGTTAGATCACCCCATCTGATGAAGGCAAAATCAACACAGTTTAGACATACTAATGTCCATATGGCCTTCACTTTATCATAGTTGAACTTTGTAAGTTCCTGAATTGGGGATGTGGATGTTATGGTTTTAAACATGCCTGTTTAGCCACAAAAAAGGCTATATCTACTGTCAAGCATACATGTTATACACCAAAGATGTTGGTTTGTTAAAAAAAAACTTTTATAACACACATGTGAATGTGCTTGGAGTAAAATGTTTTATACTCAACAATGTGTGGCTTCTTCTTTCAATGCTCAATACCAGTTTTTTTTAGTAAGTTGGTGCAGTTACAGTGACAATGGGGGTAATTTACTAAAGGCAAATCCACTTTGCACTACAAGTGCACTTTCAGTGCACTTTCAAGTACACTTGCAGTGCAAAGTGGATTTGCCTTTAGTAAATAACCCCCACTGTGCTCTAAAATTTCCCTCAATCAGGCCATTTTAGGGACTCCAAGCAATTAATTCATGGAGTTTAAAAGGATGATTATTTTTATCATTAATACATTACATACATTAACAACAAAAACATTGTGTGTGTGTAGTAGACCCACAGCACAACATAATAGTTAGCTGAAGAAGAGATTGTCACCCCATATATCAAATAAGTTACGTTTTCACTATTGATGAAAGTGGCAAAAAATAAAAGGCCATTGGAGAACCTTGGAGACACATAAAAAACACAAGCAGTAAATCAAATGAAATATGAGCAACAAATTTATTTTATGCCATTCTCTGGTATATCAGTTGCCTCCCTACCCGTGAAGTACTCCACATAGCTTTGGCACTTTGGGAGGTCAAGCCAGGACAGCAAGGTTCAAGCACCATCAAGGTTTCTGCTGGTGAGTCAGCCTCAGCTACTGAGGCCATATAGTTGGCTGCATTCTTTTGCAGAAAATTATGTAGAATGCAGCAGCCCAGAATAATATAGTTCAGTTTGAATTCGGCCATATTTATGGACATTAGGAATAGCCGGAACCAGCTGGCCATTATCCCAAAGGCATTCTCCACCACTCTTCTGGCTCCGGGGTTAGGGTCCTCATTGGGAATGGCTGCATCAGATGGTCCCCCAGTGCAAATGCCTCATCTGCCACAAACACAAATGGGAGGCTCACCACATTATCTGCTGGAGGTGGCAAGCCCAAGCTGCCATTCTGGAGCCGTCTGTAAAATTTGGTCTGTGCGATGACTCCACCATCCGACATACAGCCATTTTTCCCCATGTCCACATAGAGAAACTTGTAAGTCACCGACACCACCACCACCAACACAATACTACTATAGTACTTTTGCACATAACATTGCAAGCAGATTAGGCACAAACATTCTTGGCCAACATAAGTATAACATTTATTGAAATTAGTATTTAAAGATAAAAGTATAAGGTTCACTTATCAGATTCCTCACCCCCTCTGATGGCCCATTGTAAAAATGTGGGGGGGGGGGGGGTGGAGATGTTTTGGACAGGTAACCCTCTCCACTTCATTGAGAGTTGAATGCATAAATAACATGTGTTACTTTGGCCAGCCCCTCCTTACTTACACTATTGGCAGACCACTGGACAGGTAAGAAGTGCCATAATCCAAAATTATGAATACACACTGTCCAAATTAAACAAATATAATTAGTGCACTAATATAAATAGGAAAACACAGTGCTCTTATGAGTAAATGTAAGTAAAAGTTTCTGTGTAACACAATACCTCAAGTGTCATAAACAAAACAAAATTCCTGTGCCACAATTCAGTGTATATAAAAGTATCAAAAAATGATGCTCATCAATCACATAAATGGAGAGAGAGGAACAAACAATAGCGTACTACTGTAAATGAAAAGGTAGGCTTTGTATCAGCACAGCAATACACTCACAAACACCTGATCCTGTGCAAGCATGAAATCGTGCGTCAAACAGTCAGGCTCACTCCTCCTCACAGCCTATCCATGTATGCAAACACCTGTGGCTGACGTCACTGGAGGAGGAGCCAGTGACGTCAGCCACAGGTGTTCGCATACACGGAGAGGCTTTGATAATGGGCATGGTAATTATGGAATGATGAAATAAATACAATACATTAGCAAACATTAAATACATAGAATGTGATGTTAAAGGATAAAACCTACCTTAATATAGTCCTTCTGCAGGACCTGAATTATGTCAGAATACGTCTCTGGAATAATGATTCTCAGGGTCTGGGGGGAGATCCCAGTCATAAACTTAATATCCTGGAGACTTCTCCCCGTCGCCAAGTACCGCAAGGTGGCGACTAGCCTTTGCTCAGGAGTGATGGCTTGCCCACATGCAGGTGTCCTGCTTGGTAATATTGGGGGTAAGCAAAGCCAACAGAAGGTGAAAAACGGGGTCTGTCACACAGGGATAATTCCTGAAATCATCATGATTATTTTCCTGGAGCTCCCGCAGCAAAGGCATATGACAGAATTGGTCATGATTAAGTAATCAATTCTTGATCCATGAACTCCTCCTCCCCCTGTTTATGGACTAGACTTGGGTCAAAGCAAGAACTCCAACACCAAGCCCAGGACCGGCACGAGCTCTTCAATGACAACGTAAACGCAACATGGTTAGAAAACGGTCGGCTGCTCAGAACGAACCGGCAGAACGTACTAAAAATCAGAAAGGACCTGAGAAGCATGAGCTGAAAATCAGAAATGAGCAGACAAGAACGCACTGAAAAAACAGAAGCGAACTATAAATAGAAAACACTGAAAGACAGGAACGAACTTACAGGAATGAACTTACAACATGCACTGAAGAACAGATACAACCCCACCAGATTAGCAGAAGGAGCCCAAAGGGTGGGACACTGGCTATTGAACTTCCTTTTTATCTGCTCGTCGTGCGTGTTGTTCACCTCGTTCTCACGTTCGGAATTGTTGGCCAACATTTGTGTGATCGTGTGTATGTGAGAACATTTTGAGCCAACAAGCTTCGAACAAAAATCCACGGTTTTGTTGTTGGAAAATCTGATCATGTGTACACAGCATTAGAGTTTCCAGTGGACAAAATAAATAATAGAGCCAATCTATATCTGAGTGGCAAATACATGTCACATACATACACAAATTTCTTCTGATATAAATTAAATGACAGATGGGCTCCATTCACGGAATGGTATCTACTGCTTTAAGATCAGCGGTAAAATAGCTCATACTGTTTAAAAAAAATGTTTTTACAATTCACTAAAATTATCTTCTAAATCACTGCATATACTATTTCTTGAAGTGATGCGGTATTTTAGCAGGAAAAACTAGTGGTATTTTAAAAGCCAGCACCCAGGGAATATCTGGTTGTTAAGGAGCCGGCACTTGTAACGTTCTTAACAACCATGGCTTATCTGGTGTCAGTGAGATTCGCCAATGACAGCAGAATGTAAACAAAAGAGGAACCGACAAAAAAAAATTATTAAAAAAAATCAGCACTTGCTCGTTCCCATTCTTTCCTGGCCTGCCGGACAGTATGTTCGGATAAGGGTCTGCTATGGATTTTAAGGGTACTTAATCATGGTAATCATGGTTGTTAAGGACGCAGCGGGTGCCGGATCCGAAACAACAAGCCTAAAATGTCAAGAAAAATACCTATTCACTGGTTGTTAAGGACACTATTGGCTGTAGCGGATTTACCTGCTGGGAATCCTCCTCTCTGCAGCCGCTGCATGGGTTGGGTGCTGCTATGTTGCCTCCAGATAGCTGACTGCAAGCCTTTTAATAAAAAAAGTAAGTAAACCAAAAAAAATACAATTCCTGATATTGGTGCTGTAGAAAGGGAGTGTGCAAGTGAAAGAAAATACTGTGATAAACCCAAAAGCATAAGTGACCAAAAATGTGAAAATATGTAAAATAATACAAAATGAAAAAAGCTGCTGAAACTCAAACAAACAAAGTCCAAACAGTGATATGAGTAAAATAGTGTAGCACTGTAGAGAGGGAGGACATGATGGAGAGTAGCAGAATTCACTATAAGAGGTATTCACTAAGTGAGGATCCGCTTTAAGGATGCCGGCAAGTGCTGGCTCCTTGACAACCGGTTGAAATAAAAGACATTCTTTAACTATCACATGCCTAAACCACTTCCCACTTAACGCATTTATTTATTTTAGTGAATTGACTTTAACACTGTTTTATGTGGTATTTGCCAAGCATTTTTGTTTATTCAGGTGTTAAATGATGATGAATTGAAATTTTCAGTATCGCATGGGATATTTGGAAAAAATGTGTCACGTGACCCAAATACTGCATGTGATATGCTTTAGTGAATGAAGCCCAGCGAGAGTTTAATTTAGAGAATATTGCCCTGGCAAATAAAAGACTAAAAATAGATATTCATGTTGCGCACCACCCATGGTATTCTTCTTTTGTTGGAAAAGATTGCTCCAACATCTTTGGATTTATGTTAATGTTTGTGAAAAAGAAAAACTAGTGCGTATTCTAATTGGGAACTCTTGAAATGAAAGGGGGTGTGCTTGAACATGGAATCCTACACAGGGAGAAACATGTCTCCTTACATGGACTTCGAACACCATGTCTATTGTGACAGGTGTCTAGCTGATATATGGCCCCACACAAGGTCTTCGATAACCAACCATTTTTTAGCCACTAGACATTCATTGGTAGCGGTGGGGTGTGCTTAGTAGGTATATAAGTGCTGTGCTTAAGAGATAGTTAATTAGGATGTTTTTTTTTTGGGGGGGGGGGGCAATAACCAATTTTTACTGCTATACAATGAAAATTCTATAGAGATCAGGCCAGGACTAGTATTGTATAACTGTTTGTAAACTAGCCTTACTGCTTATTGCTTTGCGCTGTGGGGCTTATTCTATTACATTTGCAACTGGAGCATATTAGACAAGTTGTTGAACACAAATGCTGCTTATAAGCATGGTATAGCCATAAACTACACTAACTTTTCATTATAATTGCTTTGTGCTGTTGGGCATTATCTGCTATGTTGGCAATTGCAGCATATTACACCAGGCATTGAGCAGCAATGCTGCTTGTCTGCACAGTATAGCCATATTGTAAACTATTTTAACTGTTAATTTCCATGTGCTCTGGGGCTTATCCTGCAGCATTTATACCATATTAGAACAGGCATGCAGTTGGAGAGTGTATCTGTATTGTACCCATAGGCTAACAGCTGTGGGGGTTTAGAGAGTAACAGTAGTACTGGGATACTGAGAGTATATAGGATGTAAAGGGTTCACAGTGCTGAGAGTATCTGGATAGTAGAAGTGTCACAGAGCTGGGGGTATCAGGGATGTAGAGGGCTTATAGTATTGAGGGTATCTAGAGTACATAGCATAACAGCGCTGAGAGTATTAGGGTAGCAGGAAAAACTGTGCTGGGGTTATCTAAGATATAGAGAGGTCACAATTCTGGGGTAACTGGGGTGTAACCAGACCACAATAATTGGAATATCTGGTTTGTAGAGTGGTCTTAGTACTTGGGATATCTGGGGTGAAGAAGGGGGTCACATTCTTTAGGGATATCTGAGGTGTACAGGGGGGAAGAGTGTTGGGTGGTATCTTGGGTTTAGAGGAGCTAGTGATGCTGAGTTCAGTTCATATCTGAGGTATAGAGATAGTAACATTATTGGTGGGGAATCTGGGGTGTAAAGGGGGTAATAGTGCTGGAAGTATCTGGGTGGTTACAATACTGGAGCATTTGAGCACCTGACTGATAGATTGTGTGGGGCCCCATGATTTCTAATGGTGGTCCTGCATATTCTTGTTAATACTCTGTAGACTTGAACAATCATTATTACAGCACTATTGTTAGGTCCACTCTACTGTACAAGGTCAAAATGACAGAACACATCTCACCAGAGTGGAAGAAAGACAAAATGTGTCAGAAGTACTTTTAAGGTGCCTGTGCAGTAGTGATGGACGAACTTCCGACGGGACGTTTCGCGAACGCGAAACGCGAACGGGCACAAACGTTCGCGAAAACGACCGTTCGCCGCGGGCTCCATTGACTTCAATGGGAGGCGAATTTCGCAAACCTTTAGGTCGAATTTGCGGCCACGGGGTAATTATTAGGGGGTAGCACGTAGTCCCACCACCTGGACAATAGCATAATACATGTATGAGGTGAATTTGGGATCGATAACTACAAGCATTTTTTTTTTATTTGGGAAATTGTTCTGACAATTCAGGACTATGGAGCTAATGAAGGCAATGGAGGAGAGGGAAGGTCAGGGACCAGGGTAGGCAAACAAGAGGGTGCAGGAGATACAGAGCACTGACAGCAGCACCGTAATACAGAGCACTGACATCAGCACCGTGACATACAGCGCTGACAGCAGCTCCGTGACATACAGCGCTGACAGCAGCTCCGTGACATACAGCGCTGACAGCAGCTCCGTGACATACAGCGCTGACAGCAGCTCCGTGACATACAGCGCTGACAGCAGCTCCGTGACATACAGCGCTGACAGCAGCACCGTGACATACAGCGCTGACAGCAGCTCCGTGACATACAGCGCTGACAGCAGCTCCGTGACATACAGCGCTGACAGCAGCTCCGTGACATACAGCACTGACAGCAGCTCCGTGACATACAGCGCTGACAGCAGCTCCGTGACATACAGCGCTGACAGCAGCACCGTGACATACAGCGCTGACAGCAGCTCCGTGACATACAGCGCTGACAGCAGCTCCGTGACATACAGCGCTGACAGCAGCTCCGTGACATACAGCACTGACAGCAGCTCCGTGACATACAGCGCTGACAGCAGCTCCGTGACATACAGCGCTGACAGCAGCACCGTGACATACAGCGCTGACAGCAGCTCCGTGACATACAGCGCTGACAGCAGCTCCGTGACATACAGCGCTGACAGCAGCTCCGTGACATACAGCGCTGACAGCAGCTCCGTGACATACAGCGCTGACAGCAGCTCCGTGACATACAGCGCTGACAGCAGCTCCGTGACATACAGCGCTGACAGCAGCTCCGTGACATACAGCGCTGACAGCAGCACCGTAAGCAGCCCCAGGAGGAAGTCAGCACAGCACAGGGATGGTGTGATCCCCTCATAATAAGAACCCCCAGGAGGAAGTCAGCACAGCACAGGGATGGTGGGAGCCCCTCATAATAAGAACACCCAGGAGGAAGTCAGCACAGCACAGGGATGGTGGGAACCCCTCATAATAAGCAGCCCCAGTAGAAATATGACACCGCTCAACCTCTTCAAAGAGGAGGGTAGGGGCATATAGTACGGTGTGCTTTTTTGGGTCAGGGAAGTGAGCCAAATGAATTAAGAAGGTCTGTGTGCTTGATTCCAAAAATTGTTTATAGACATATACATGGTCTACTGATCACATGTGTTGAATTCCTCCGAGATCCATGCCTCATTCATTTTTAGAAATGTGAGGTAGTTAACACTGTGGTGAGCTAGGCGAGTACGCTTATCGGTCACAATCCCCCCTGCTGCGCTGAACGTCCTTTCGGACAGGACACTGGATGAGGGGCAAGCCAACAGTTCGATTGCAAATTGGGCAAGCTCTGGCCAGAGGTCAAGCCTGCCCACCCAGTAGTCTAGGGGTTCATCACTCCTCAGAGCGTCCACATCGGCCGTTAACCCAATGTAGTCGGACACCTGACGGTCTAGGCGTTCCCTGATGCTGGATCCGGATGACACCTGTCGATGGGTCGGCTGAAAGAATGACCTCATATCCGAAGTCACCAACACATCTTCAAACCGGCCTCTTCTTGCAGGCGCTGTTGGATTGGTACCCGCAAATCCTTCTCTGGGAGTGGGAATTGCTCCTCTGCCAGCGCACGCAAAAGCAGAATGCAGCATTTCTCGAAGCAAGGCCTGGAAGTGCTGCATTCTGACAGCCCTCTGCGACGGCGGTAACATTTCCGCCATTTTGTGTTTGTACCGGGGGTCTAAGTACGTTGCCACCCAGTACTGGTCCTTGACCCTCATGCTTTTTATACGGGGGTCCCTATTAAAACACTGGAGCATGAAGGCCCCCATTTGCACTAAAGTGGAAGCGGTGTGGTGGCCTGGCTCCTGCTCATCATCCAGGATAATGTCGTCCTCTTCATTCTCCTCTCCCCATCCTCGCACAACAGGGATCCCAGAAAGGTTTAAAGCATGCTCTTCTTGCTCCTGCTCATCCGCCCCGGCACCATCCTCCTCTGACTCCTCATCAGACTCCTGTTGTTGACTTGTCTCAGATAGAGTAGCCCCCCCTGGGAATTCATCCAGCATTGCGACTTCCTCATCTTCCCGCTCCTGCTCCTCCACAGCCTGATCAATGACACGACGCAATGCACGCTCCAGAAAGAAGGCATAAGGTACCATGTCACTGATGGCGCCATGGCTGCGACTGACCAGTTTGGTGATCTCCTCAAATGGCCGCAGAAGTCTGCATGTGTCGCGCATGAGCAGCCACTGGCGCGGTGAAAAAAAACCCAGCTCCCCAGAACCGTTTCTTTCGCAGAGTTCATACAGGTAGACGTTAACTGCACGTTTCTGCTGGAGCAGCCTATCAAGCATATAGAAGGTTGAGTTCCATCGCGTCGGGCAATCGCAAATAAGACGTCTGACCGGCAGATGGTGTCGCCGCTGAATGTCAGCAAGGCGAGCCATGGCCGTGTAAGATCTTCTGAAATGGGCCGAGATTTTCCTTGCCTGCCGCAAGATGTCCTGGACCCCAGGGTATTTGACAAGGAATCGCTGCACGACCAAGTTTAAGACGTGTGCCATGCACGGCACGTGCGTGATTTTGCCCTGTTTCAATGCGCTAAGCAGATTGGCACCGTTGTCACACACCACTTTACCAACTGTCAAATTGAGCGGTGTTAGCCACTCATCTGCCTGTGAACGCAAAGCTGAAAGGAGTGCCGGGCCAGTGTGGCTCTTTGCTTCCAGGCACAACAGACGCAGCACGGCATGGCAACGTCTCACCTGGCATGTGGAATAGGTTCTGGGGAGCTTGGGCGGTGCAGTGGAAGAGACGCTAGCAGCGGAAAAGGAGGAGGCAGCTGAGGAGGAGAGGGAGGAGGATGGAGTAGGAGGAGGAGAAGAAGAGTCAGGCCTGCATGCAATCCGTGGCGGTAAAACCAAATCTACACGGGTGCCACGGGTTACATGCTTGACGGCCGTCAGAAGGTTCACCCAGTGGGCAGTAAAACTGATATACCTTCCCTGCCCGTGTTTGCTAGACCACGTGTCTGTGGTCAGATGTATCTTGGCACCGACACTGTGTGCCAGAGATACATTCACTTGCCGCTGAACATGGCCATATAGCTCTGGGATGCCCTTCTCTGAGAAATACTTCCTTCCTGGGACCTTCCATTGTGGTGTTCCAATGGCCACAAATTTGCGAAAGGCCTCCGAGTCCACCAGTTTATATGGCAGTAGTTGGCGGGCTATGAGTTCTGACAAGCCAGCCGCCAACCGTTGGGCAAGAGGGTTATCCGGCGTCATCATTTTTTTACGCTCAAACATTAGGCCCACGGAAGCCTGCCTTTTTGCAGAAAAATGTGAGCTTGGCGTGATGGAAGGTGGAGTGGAGGACAATTGTGAGGAGAGAGGAGAAGGAGAAGTAGAAGACGAGGCTGGACGGTGAGAGCCTGCAGTGTGGCTTTGTGTGTTCCGTTGCTCCCACTGGGCTCGGTGATGGCTGCTCATGTGCCTTCTTAAGGCGGTCGTCCCTAGGTGAGTATTGGGCTTACCGCGACTAACGCGTTGACTGCAAAGATTGCAGATGGCAACGCTATTGTCAGCAGCGGACACGTTAAAAAAAGCCCACACTGCGGAGCCATGTGCCGGTGTCCTGGGAGCGCCAGATGTGACCGTACATGGTCGATGACTCGCTCCTGATACATTTGCAGTCTGCTTTGTCCCTGCTGTGCAATGTAAGTCATTGCTGCTTCTCCTCCCTATCTGCTGGTCCATATCTCCCTCTGAACTCCCCTCCTCTTCCTCTCTTGTGGGCACCCACGTGACATCACTAGACACGTCATCATCAACGTCACCTTCCCCACCGCTATAAGTAGAGATCTCGGAGTAGGCAGCAACACCGGGGACCAACCTCCTCCTTGGGCTGATCTGGGTACTGGCGTCAGACTGCTGAGTAGCGCTTGTTGCTACCTCCTCTTCCTGATCCAATACCAAGAGTGGCTGCGCATCAGAAATGTCCTCTTGATATGGATCGGAAAATAATTCCAGTGACTCAAGCGGAAGGTATGTGGTGGTGGTGGTGGTGGTCGTGTTGTTGGTGGTAGTGTCTTTGGGGGTGCACATAGCAGAGAGTGAAGAAGAGGGTGCAGATCGAGAGGATGAGGAGGGTGCAGAAGAGTAAGGCTGAGCGAGCCACTCAACCAAGTCTGGTGCATCCTTTAAAGTAATTGAACGCACCTTCTGCAACTTCCCACTTTGGCTCAAGCCTGTTGCTCCTGCCCTACCCCTACCACCCCTGCGGAAGGGCCTGCCTCTTCCTCTGCATGTCATTTTTTAAATGACCCTGTGACAAAACTCTTAGTCCCTATACCGCTGAAGGACTGCTGCAGTATAGGTGAGCGGTCAGCAGTGGTGCACGTCAACCCTATCTATTGTGGACCTATAGCGGTCCTTACAGAACAGCAGACTGTACCGCACTCAAGCCTATGTACCGTAGCACCCTATACCAAGTTACCAGTCCTTATAAGAACTTTTGTGGACCAAGCAGGTTGTGTATTAGTGTTTAGCAGACTGTACGTCAGTCCCTATACCGCTGAAGGACTGCTGCAGTATAGGGCAGCGGTCAGCAGTGGTGCACGTCAACCCTATCTATTGTGGACCGATAGCGGTCCTTACAGAACAGCAGACTGTACCGCACTCAAGCCTATGTACCGTAGCACCCTATACCAAGTTACCAGTCCTTATAAGAACTTTTGTGGAACAAGCAGGTTGTGTGTTAGTGATTAGCAGACTGTACGTCAGTCCCTATACCAATGAAGGACTGCTGCAGTATAGGGCAGCGGTCAGCAGTAGTGCACGGCAACCCTATGTATTGTGGACCGATAGCGGTCCTTACAGAACAGCAGACTGTAACGCACTCAGGCCTATGTACCGTAGCACCCTATACCAAGTTACCAGTCCTTATAAGAACTTTTGTGGACCAAGCAGGTTGTGTGTTAGTGATTAGCAGACTGTACGTCAGTCCCTATACCAATGAAGGACTGCTGCAGTATAGGGCAGCGGTCAGCAGTAGTGCACGGCAACCCTATGTATTGTGGACCGATAGCGGTCCTTACAGAACAGCAGACTGTAACGCACTCAGGCCTATGTACCGTAGCACCCTATACCAAGTTACCAGTCCTTATAAGAACTTTTGTGGACCAAGCAGGTTGTGTGTTAGTGATTAGCAGACTGTACGTCAGTCCCTATACCAATGAAGGACTGCTGCAGTATAGGGCAGCGGTCAGCAGTAGTGCACGGCAACCCTATGTATTGTGGACCGATAGCGGTCCTTACAGAACAGCAGACTGTAACGCACTCAGGCCTATGTACCGTAGCACCCTATACCAAGTTACCAGTCCTTATAAGAACTTTTGTGGACCAAGCAGGTTGTGTGTTAGTGATTAGCAGACTGTACGTCAGTCCCTATACCAATGAAGGACTGCTGCAGTATAGGGCAGCGGTCAGCAGTAGTGCACGGCAACCCTATGTATTGTGGACCGATAGCGGTCCTTACAGAACAGCAGACTGTACTGCACTCAGGCCTATGTACCGTAGCACCCTATACCAAGTTACCAGTCCTTATAAAAACTTTTGTGGACCAAGCAGGTTGTGTGTTAGTGATTAGCAGACTGTACGTCAGTCCCTATACCAATGAAGGACTGCTGCAGTATAGGGCAGCGGTCAGCAGTAGTGCACGGCAACCCTATGTATTGTGGACCGATAGCGGTCCTTACAGAACAGCAGACTGTAACGCACTCAGGCCTATGTACCGTAGCACCCTATACCAAGTTACCAGTCCTTATAAGAACTTTTGTGGACCAAGCAGGTTGTGTGTTAGTGATTAGCAGACTGTACGTCAGTCCCTATACCAATGAAGGACTGCTGCAGTATAGGGCAGCGGTCAGCAGTAGTGCACGGCAACCCTATGTATTGTGGACCGATAGCGGTCCTTACAGAACAGCAGACTGTAACGCACTCAGGCCTATGTACCGTAGCACCCTATACCAAGTTACCAGTCCTTATAAGAACTTTTGTGGACCAAGCAGGTTGTGTGTTAGTGTTTAGCAGACTGTGCGTCAGTCCCTATACCGCTGAAGGACTGCTGCAGTATAGGGCAGCGGTCAGCAGTAGTGCACGGCAACCCTATGTATTGTGGACCGATAGCGGTCCTTACAGAACAGCAGACTGTAACGCACTCAGGCCTATGTACCGTAGCACCCTATACCAAGTTACCAGTCCTTATAAGAACTTTTGTGGACCAAGCAGGTTGTGTGTTAGTGATTAGCAGACTGTACGTCAGTCCCTATACCAATGAAGGACTGCTGCAGTATAGGGCAGCGGTCAGCAGTAGTGCACGGCAACCCTATGTATTGTGGACCGATAGCGGTCCTTACAGAACAGCAGACTGTAACGCACTCAGGCCTATGTACCGTAGCACCCTATACCAAGTTACCAGTCCTTATAAGAACTTTTGTGGACCAAGCAGGTTGTGTGTTAGTGATTAGCAGACTGTACGTCAGTCCCTATACCAATGAAGGACTGCTGCAGTATAGGGCAGCGGTCAGCAGTAGTGCACGGCAACCCTATGTATTGTGGACCGATAGCGGTCCTTACAGAACAGCAGACTGTAACGCACTCAGGCCTATGTACCGTAGCACCCTATACCAAGTTACCAGTCCTTATAAGAACTTTTGTGGACCAAGCAGGTTGTGTATTAGTGTTTAGCAGACTGTGCGTCAGTCCCTATACCGCTGAAGGACTGCTGCAGTATAGGGCAGCGGTCAGCAGTAGTGCACGGCAACCCTATCTATTGTGGACCGATAGCGGTCCTTACAGAACAGCAGACTGTACCGCACCCAAGCCTATGTACCGTAGCACCCTAGACAGACCAAGTTACCAGTCCTTATAAGAACTTTTGTGGAACAAGTGAGTTGTGAATGATTAGCAGACTGCAGCAGAAGGGCAGCAGTCAAGTATAATATTCTTTCTATATTTGGAAGAAAGAATATTATACGTGTACAAGCCTATTACCGTACCACTGATACCAGTCCTGAAAAGAACCTTTGTGGAACTAATAGTAACAGCAAGTCTTTAAAATTATCCTCACTGCCTGACACACTGCTTCCTGCCTGTCCCTATACAAATTGGCAAAAAAGAGTAGGCTGGAACGATTAGCTGGAACAGCTCTTTTGTGGACCTGATAGTAACAGCTAATGATGATGATGATGATGATGATGAAGAAAGACTAATCTGGCTGAGCTGTCCCTAAAATAGCAGCATACAGCGCTCTGTCCCTTTATCTAAACTGACAAAAGAAACTCAGGCTGCTGACCTAACACCTATACCAGTCCTGAAAAGAACTTTTGTGTACCAAATAGCTAGCGTTTTCTCTGTCCCTACTCCACACAGGATCCTTTCCCTACAGTGACAGAAGAAAGAATGTAAAATGGCCACCGGATCGGGTGTATTTATAGGTTAGGGGGAATGTCCAAGTGTCCATGAGCTGTCATGTCTCAATTGGTTGTCCTGTAACACATGATAAACGTGTCACGAAAGGTTAAAGTTCTTGTATACATTAAACACGTAAGTCCGCCGGGGCGAACGACGGAAAAAGGCGTTCGAACCCGCGGACGGCGAAAGTCGGAAATTCGCCGCGAAACGACCGCCGGGCGAACCGTTCGGCCATCACTACTGTGCAGAGCCTTTTCTGATGGCAGGAGGGATGCATTTACTACTTGTCTCAGTTCTGTGACCCATGCCAAGAAGCTGCAGTAGCACCATCACTGGCAGAGGACATCTAACAAAGGTGTTGCAAGGTTTTTTGTGGGCCCCAGTGGTCAGAATTAGCTCCAGGTATCTTAATGTGAGCTTAACCTTGAATATCTACAATCTCAGATGTGAAACCCCCTGGTTTATCAGAAAAGGTGTTCAGCAAAGCTGGGATGGTGGTGAGGGGGTAACAGAGGCATCTATTTGTCCAAAAGACCTGATGCCACGTACCTTACAGCACATTCTAAAATGCTGAGGGTGGCCTCTTGCACGGTTCCCTTCCCAACACCCCTGGCAGTGAGGACAGGGAGTGCTGGGGCAACGAAAGGGTGCAGGTGCCTGCAGGCTGAAGGCTGGAGCTCGGAGATAGAGGATCCTCTCAGGGGAAGGCCTGAAGACTGATCACCAGAACTGTTCAGCGGAAGACAGGTAGGTACGTATGGATTCAGGAACAACTGCAACGTCAGGAACAGGCAAAGGTTGGCAACTGGCTGGCAACAAGGTACATAAACGGAAGGCAAGTTCGCAGTCAAGGACATTGCTGGCCATTGGCATTAGCGGAATGGGAATTAGCCACTGCTGCACGGAGACGGGCATTAGCACTGTGAGTTCTCTGGCACCTGAAGCCTGACTTTCATCAAAAGGAACCAGACGTGAATCTCATATTACTTTTACACCCCCTTAAGGATTCCAACAATTACTGGCAGCATGCTGATTAGAAAATTTTTACAAAATTAAGAGCACACACTTGCCCTCTAGGTGGGGGTGTTACTTCTGTCACTGCTGTCTTTGTATTGTTCTTAAAATCTGTAATAATTATGATTAACTAATAAATGGCTCTGGGCTGGCCACCAAATATAGTGCCGATCTAACCAAGTCCTGGCATTACCTTCTTCTCATCTATTGCCCCATCTTCCTCCTCTCCCCAACTCCAATAAAAATTTTTACCCACAGAGCATAACGTAGAATTATTTTAAGAATACCTCTTTAGGCACCTTTCCCTCAAGCTGTTTTTTTAAGGGAAGGCTACTCCAAGGACCTTCAGCCTCTGGTCCTAGCCAGGCTATTTTTTTAGGAAGACACTTCCATGGGCCTTATGCCTCTGCTCTGAGACCTGGCTATTTTTTTTAGGAAGACCCCTACAAAGGGCTTATGCTTCTTCACTGAGGCCTTGCTAATGTTTCAGGAAGAACCCACCAAAGCCCTTTTGCTTGACCTTTTAAGCTTGTCGGTGCTATCTATACAGTATGTGGCACCACAGGCTAATTGAAAAGATATACCCAAGGGGTGACGCTCTGCCATTTTTTTACCAAGACAGCTATTTCTGCGTTGCAATGCATATTGGGTGCCATGTGGTATGTTTTAACTCCTCAGTCCCAGAGTTTTGAAGCTCTAAATTTTGATTACCATGAGAGATGCCTAATGTGAAGTTAATTTTTGCCTATAGTTTGCTATCCTTTACAACTACTAAGAAAACCACCTATTTCCCTCATTGACAATGTTGAGATTAGGGGTTTTGGAGTGCAGAACAATGCAGGGTTAATACAATTTGCTAACTCGACATCAGCTGAGGCTTATACTATAAGAAGGCTTGGAATGGGAAAAACACCCTCTTATGGGATTTTGAAGGCAACCAAAAAAGAAAAACGCATAACCATTTATATATAAAACCACTTTGTATTACAAAACTATAAAAAGACATAGCCTTGTTAAAAACACACGTGGCCATATTTAGACCAAGATCCATTGTACATTTCAATATGCAGTTGATACTTTGGCAATGTTACATATCTCTTTGGAAGATTTGATGTTCAACAGATAGTTTGCTTGGGCATCATACATCCTTATACAATAGGAAGGCAGCCTTTTAAACTGACTGACCTTTGTTTAATATTTTTTTTTTTTTTTGGAGTGCTGCTATTGTTATGTACAAATGTATTTAAAAAAAGATTGACATACTATATAAAGCAAATTATGGTCTGCCAATGTATATTGTGTCATTTGGAAGTCCCAGAAAGTGATTCTGTAACAGCGTATGCAACTTTAGCCAGCATGCACGGAATCCAGGAAATATTCAGATGGCCACACATGAGATGGCCATTGCGTGCTGGGACTTCCTAAAGTGAGAAAACAATGCTGCACATATACAAAACAACCCTTAATTTGCCGTATACCTTTAGTAGACTACACTAAGCATCAGTATGATAAGGGTATTTTTATCTAAAAAGTTATATTTTGGCCGGAACACCACTTTAAGTGAGGTTTAAAAGCTTCCAAATCCCAAACATTTTGACCTGATCGGCCCAACTGCCCAAAGTCATATTCAAGCAATACAACTTAGGATAACTGTACAAAAGACATACTATACTGATCCCTAGAGATGGGCCGAACACCCCCCTGTTCACAGCAGAACTCTTGAACAGGGGAAATGTTCTAACCTGAACAGCGAACCCCACTGAAGTCTATAGAAGCCAAATAGGAAAAATCAAAAGTGCCCATTTTAATGGCTTACAGTATATGCAAGTAATTGGCCATAAAAGGGGTATGGGGGCCTGGGTACTGCCCTGGGGGACATGTATTAATGCAAAACTTTTTTTGTAAACATTCATTTTTTTTCATTTTAACCATACATATACTGTGGCCTTTTAGTGCAAAATCATGTACCTGTACGTGATTCTCGTCTTCAGCCCCATTCCCGCTGTGATTGGACACAGTGGGAGCCAATCAGTGGGTCTGATGGCCACAATCGTACATGTAAACACGACAGACCATTAATATGCCAGAAAGGAAAATGGAGATCTTATGTTTTCATGGATGTTTTGCTTTAGTCTAAGCACTCCCCCTACAGTTAGAAAGCACAGACAGAGAAAATATTTAATCATTTGATTGCCCCTGATGTTAAACCCTTCCGTGCCAGTGTAATCTATACAGTGTCAGTGCATTTTTTAAGACTGATCACTGTATTGGTGTCACTGGTCCTCAAAAAGTGTTACTTAGCATCCAATTCATCCACCACAATGTTGCAGTCCTGCTAAAAATCGCTGATCGTGACCAGTACTAGTAAAAAAAAAAGTCTCTAAATCTATCTCATAGTTTGTAGATGATATAACTTTTGCACAAACCAATCAATATACGCTTATTTTTTTTAACCAAAAATATGTTGCAGAATACATATTGGCCTAAATTTTTTAATAAGTTTGTTTTTTTACATTTTTTTTATTGGAAATGTTTTATAGAAGAAAGTAAAAAATATTGTTTTTTTTTTCTAAATTGTTGGTCAAATACCACCAAAGGAAAGCTCTATTTGTGGGAAAAAAAACATACATTTTATTTGGCTACAGCGTCGCATGACCGTGCAATTGTCAGTTAAAGCAATGCAGTGCCGTATTGCATTAAATGACCTGGTCAGGAAGCCGGTAAAACCTTCCAGACCTGAAGGGGTTAAAGTGCAATAATAAAAATTAAACATTCATTTAAACATAGTGATTGGGGGTCCCCTCAGTCTGCTTATAAAGTGGTGCATCTGTAGCATGTATAGAACATGCTGCTGCAAAAAAACAAGTCAAATCACATTTAAATTGACTCATGACTCGCGGTTGCAATTGCTGGCACCTGGCTATTTAAAAAAATTAAGAAAAAAATGGCGTGGGGTCCACCCCCCAGTCCATATCAGACCAGAAGGGTCTGGCGTGGGGTTCACCTAATCAGTACTACTAGTACTTCATATTCCCATCGCACACGTTCCTGGATGCACTCTCAGGTTTGGGTGCTGCAGCAAAGACCAGCTGGATACTGGTTCAAGTCACGGTAAAGATATTTTTCAGCACACCATGAAACAACATAAATAGTGTCTAAACGGGTGATTTATTACATGATCACAACACAAGTATAGTGCAACATTTCGGAGCTGCACAGGGCCCCTTCGTCAGGCATCCCATCACATGCCTGACGAAGGGGCCCTGCGTGGCTCTGAAATGTTGCACTATACTTGTGTTGTGATCATGCAATAAATCACCCATTTAGACACTATTTGTTTCATGGTGTGCTGGCAAATATCTTCACCGTACACCCAATCAGGGCGCAGATCGCACTGTGCAGCGCGCAGTGCATTTCAGGGCATTCAGGAGGGCAAACACCCACCAAACACCTTGCACATTTGGGTGTTCCCCAAACTCATGCTTGAGCCGAACCATTCGCCCAACACTACTGATCCCAAAACGAAACTCAAAGTGATCTCGAACTCACCTTGAACTGATCTAAAACAAAATTGCAACTGATCATAAAAGCAAACTATTTTTCTGCATTTGACTTTCTTTTAAGTCTGAGGCCTGTGCCTACTATCTTTAAGTGATGCTTAGTTTCATTGTGCCTAATAGCTCTGTTTAAATATATAATTTTAGACTTTGACCATTATTAATGACCAATTATATTCAAATGTGTTTTCGTCCATTAATTTAATTTAGCTCTTCTTCACAATCCCTCAGCGCATTTTTGTAGTCTAAATTGTTAGTATATTTAATTAAACATTACAAGCAAAGCAAAACAATGGAACGATTATTCCCACAGAACAAAAGTTTGGAATTGCAGCTATATTTCCTGAATATTAATAAAGGGTTTGTATTCTCAATTCCATTAGAATACCTCTGACATTTGTAAGACTAGCAGCCTTAAAGGAACATCCCATGGTCCTCACAGACTTACAAAGTTTTTATCTTTATCAACTCCTTATTTATATTTTATTTATTTTTCAATTGTGTATCTTTTTTTTTTTTTTTTTTAAGTTGCGTGGAATACATTTATTTTTACATATTTAATATTGTTTTTAATAATGTTTGTGCATTAATTATTGGAAAATTAAAAAATTATCAAATGCGACACTCATGAATGAGACGTGGCAATTCTAAGGGGACTGCCGATCTTTCTTAGGCAGGAGCCCGCAACATTGCCCAGTGGACTAGACTACGAAAACAAAGATTGCGAGCCTCCACTGTAAGATAGCAGTGTTATCCGAGGAGAGAAATCTGTCAGACTAATGATACTTTTATGAAATCGTGGGGAACAGTAGGGGATTCATAGTCTAAATGCATTTGGGAAAATAACACATACAAACAAAAAATAAAGACTGCTGCTTCTGTTCGCTTTGAACCTAGAATACGCTCTGCACTTTTCTGCCTTTATAATTTAAATTTATAATGATATCATCAGCCAAGAGACTTTCATTAGTGATGGCTAATTATCTTGTTAAACTTTCTGAAATGTTCATCAAAGTCAGATCACTAAAGAGCCAAAACTAAGCACATTCATTTCATTATTATTAATAAAAATTTAAAATAATAGCAAAATTTTTGAATTTTGGGTTTAAAAGAAAGAGTCGATTTTTAAAGTGTGAAGTTGGTCACCCACAGGAAAAATATTCAAGATATTTAATAAAGATTCAATGAAATGATGGAATGCTTTTCAGAAAATGATAGCAACATATTTTATTATGATTTTATGTGATTTATATTCATTTGGTTGTTTTTGGATCTTTCTAACTTAATAATCATTTGTAATGTTAACATTTATAAAATAAAGAATTTTCTGTGGGAGTGGATTTTCCAACATATTTTTCAGACCTGTCAGTTGTCAGCCACCTGATTTAACCCTATAAATGCTGTACCATCGCATTGCGATATCATACACTGTATGCGGTTGTGATGTGGCCCCATAGACTTGAATGGGTGGCATTTGGCGGCAATATCGCCTGCTGGTTGCGACATGCTGTTTAATATTTGCCCTGGCTTTAAAGGACATCACGAGAGCAGCTGCATGTCACGTCAGGGGCTGTAAGGGGCTGTAAAGCCATGGTTCAACTGCCTAGTTTATCACTCCCTGGCAGCAAGTTTGAATAAAGTCTGATAAAGAACTCTTATTTACTGCCTTTTGGTCAGTTAAATATACCTTCAAAACCATTTCAGATTTGTTCTATGTTCTGTGCACACTTCCGGTGTAGGCCCTAATTAGCCTTGTTTATCTTCGGACAGCAGATTATTTTTATGCACTTGCAGGGTCTTTAAAGAGATAAAACATTTAGAAAATGTACATGTGTTGTGGAAATGTACTGCATATGTTTTTATTTTATTTTCACCCTACACACACATTTTTATTTTTGATAGAGCAAGGAACGGTTAAAACCCCTGTTAGTTTTTTTTGTCATTCGTTTCTCATGGGGAGATTTCCCTTTATTCTGTCTTGTAAACACAACAGGAAGTGAGAGAAAATCTCTCCAAGGTAGCGGAAAAGGTGAATGGCAGTTGTAACTGAAACAAATGTCACCATTTTAAGATTTCCCATCTACTTCCGTTCTGGTGACAAATTAAAATGTTGGACTGTCTCTCACATTAAGTCTCACTGACAGTGGTTACCAGGACAAAAATAGAGGAGGTTGATCTCCACAGTGGGTACATAAACAAAAATAAAAACCTTGCAGGGATGTATCAAAAACAAAATGGCTTAAAAATGTTATATATATATATATATATATATATATATATATATATATATATATATATATATATATATATATATATATATATATATATTGTAATGTTCGGGGGACCAGGTAGATCGCAGGACACAGGCTTTTCACACAACAAAGGGTTTATTAACTTAAATAGCTTTACAGCAGCCAAAAAAACAAATGGAAAAAGGTCTGTAGTCTCACCGACTTGCAAAGTCCAGAATAGCCGTCTTTATCAAAACAGAGCTTGATCTTGATGGCAGGTAGCTTCCCCTGCCAGGAGCCTTCCAAACAGGACACTGCTGTCCACTTCAGTTGCTGCCGTCCAAAACAAACACCATCCACCATCCACCATCCACCATCCACCATGTCTTCTCCACTCCTCCACACCCATCTACCACTTCCTGTCTTGTTTTTTTTAAAGACACTTCCTTAACAGGTGGGTTAATCAATTTTATTCCCTTAAAGAGACCACAACCCAAACAGAGGGGAAATATAGCGTCCTTCCAGGACCCAGCCACGGCGTCCTATACAATATATATATATATATATATATATATATATATATATATATATATACACATCAGCATTTAAAAAAAATATATATATTCTTTTTAAATGCATGCAGACATGTAGCTTGCATTAAACATGCTTTTTAAAATGGAGCTTAAATCAGAAATTGAATTGGATATCCTAGAAGGAACATCTAGGAATGTTAATTGTGCTTATGGTTTGCAGTATATGATATCCCAGTCTCTGCTGCCTCTAACTGCTAGTCTCACCAGATTTGGAGTGTGATTTGGAAATCAGCCCATGTGCTGCTCACTGGTCTTCAGTCTTTACCAGAGAGAAAGCTGCAGTGTTAGGATCTCCCTGCTCCTACTTCATCCATTTTATGGATCTGTATGGGCAGAGCCTACTCGTCCTGCACATGGGTGTGGTGTGCCTCTCTTCTCCTCTCGTGTATGTGCTCATCAATGGTTGGGGCCAGGTGGGGCCAGGTGGGGCCAAGTTCATGTGAAAGTCAACACTAAGGCTGAACCCCTGCTTAGAGATGAGACATATTCTGCATGCAGTTGTGAAGCATACACAGTTCCTCTATAAGAATACGTCACATGTCATTATATACCTTCCTCTTTGTATGTTGCATTTACGAGGGGCACTGCTGAGCTCATGCCCTCCCCATCAGTCCAGTGTACCTCTGCCACCTCACTCGAAGTAACAGAATAGGGTCCCACCATGCACCTAGCATGGACCTCATGTGTGCACTTAACTCCTTCCACTCTCTAGTACAATGTGGCTAAGTTCAGGAGGTTTCTGTACTGTGGATTCGATCCTGATTGCTTTTGGGGAACCAACCTCTAGGGATAGAGGCAGAACACCGACCCCCTCGTTACTGGAGGACTTATTCCCTATGCCAGGTGCCACGCTTTATTTATCAACTGCTATACATTCCCACCAGGGTGTGGTTACCTAAGGCAACTACTCTCCTGCTCTGGCTCTTCTGCCAAATTTAACTTTTAATAGTGGTTCTCCTCCTATGCCTCATGAGTGTTTAACAGGTATAGTTCTTTTGATACGCTATGCTCCACCATGCCCCTCTTTCAATGACTTCAGACCAAGCATCTGAACAGTTCAAGAAACTTTACCGAATGCTTTTGAAACATTGCAGGACATAATGCCTACTCAGTCCTCCTCACCTCCTCACTAACTAAGCTATGGTTGCTAAGGCATAGCTGTGCAAGTGTAAGTCCAAGACTGGCAGAGTCCATTGGTGGAGAATCCCCTTGGGGGTGGAAGATGAACTTTACTTTGGGCTACATCTTTCCCTGCGATCCGGACCTTCCTACTTCCCACGTGTTCCTGCTCCCTCTCCAAACCCAGCCTTCCCTTTGTTTATATGTAGACCAGGGTAGAGGTGGTTCTAGACCAGGATGGCAATCTGGTATGATGAATCAAAGCCTGCCTCTACCAAGATGGCCACCTCTACACAGAGACAGTGTAGCAGTAGAAAGCCCACATGTAATTTTAGTGACTAGTTCTTTGTTCTCTGTTATTTTAAAGTGAGCCTGTTATTTCCTAGCCCCACCCCCCATTATATGTGAAGCGCAGCCCTAGTTAGGTGCTAAGATAATTATATAAGTGTTAGGGTTTGTTTCTCATAGGTAAATTATGTAAATTTAGTCAGTGTGGCTGCAATGTTGGTTAAGGTAAAAGCATAGTTTGTCTCACTCTGCTCAGTAAGCTGCAATGGTATATTTAGGCCTGATCTGTGTGCTCTGCTTCTGCCAGTCTGCCTGATAGCTCCCTCTGTATCTAAGCAACTTGAGAAGTTTCTGGATGATAGGTGTGGAGTTATGCAGACAGCAGCATGAATATTGATACAGCCCCGGCCTAGCCCAGAGAGGCAGGCTCTGAAGATGGGCTGGGAGACTGTATTTATTTCTGGAGCACACAGAGCTCTGGGCCTTATCACAAAGTGGAGGAGTCCAGCCTGAGGGGGGCAAACTGCCTTTTCAGCACAGGCTGCCATGAGCAGGCCTCAGGTGGGTGACCTGAGAGAAGAACGCGAAGACCTGTGTGCTTAGAATAAGTCTGCCACAAATCTGTCTAGTATTACTGGAGGGCATCGCTTGGAAGATTGGATGGATACATCCATCTGTTCTTGGGCCTTGTTAGCATAAACATTGCTGGATCTTGGGGACCTTGTGCCCTAGCTATTCCTCTGGTGCCTAGTTACAGTTGGCTGTGGGTCTATTAAAGTGTCCTGAAGAGCTCTGTTCAGACACTTTGCTATTTAAAGGGACTATGCTCTACTGACTATGCTACTAAAGTTTTATCAGTAAGGTAAACCAAGTCCTCAGTTGTACTTGGTATCCCACCACTTCCTTCATCCCTATCCGATTTCTCCAAAAATAAAAAACAAAAAAAAACAACATCCCCTAGACTGGTCTTTGGAGAAAGAGTGAGGGAGCCTGTTGTGTGCCTGGCTGAAGTTGGGAAGATCTGGAAAGTAATTCCTGTGCCTCTTACGAGAGTAGCGCTACATAAGTAGGTGTATAAAAATGTAAAATAATACCTTTGATCAGCCCCTTGTGTATGCACCAGCAGTGCCTGAAGCAGGAGCACATTCTCGTGAGTTGTGGGTCCTTTAACTTTCCAATGCCTAGACAGGAAGCAATAAAAGTAAAGTAAGTATCTTTAGGGGTTTTTTTTCAATTCATATTTGTTTTAGGTTTAACATAGATTTTCTGTTGGGGGTGCTAGGAAATAGCAGGACTTTGCATTTTCATGCAACGCCCACTTTAATGTAATATCAGCTTATTCAAAATCCTAACTGGATGAATCTTAATTTTACAATTGTTGTCCATAAAATACTGTTTACTCTTTTGTTATCTTATACCATCCCAGGGATGCTAACCTCATCCATTGTGTTTCATCTACTTACTGTCTGCACACACTTACTCCAGCGTTGACTGCATATCATTGCTCTCGACCGGCTTCCTGATAGTGAAAATGGTGGACATGTCTGCTCTTTGTGTCAGCACAACCACTTGTAGCCTCCATTGGTGCAGAATCTATTTAAAAACAAGCAGTGTAAGTATCTAAATTTGGCTTGATATCAGCCCTTTTTAATGCAAGTTCATCCGATGTTATGTCATAGTTATATTTGTTCAGCTTTGACCAGTACTGGACAAATGGACAAGGTTCTCTCTCCAACACCCAAGACTAAAATGTGAAACTGTGCCCCCTCTCCTGTTGCTCAAAGCTGGCATGGAGGGTGTACTATGCATGCATAGGTGAGTGGTTTCTCAAGGAAGGTGTGTTTTTTTCATGTTCGAACAAACACGTGTTGTGGCCTAGCAGAAAGGAACCCTGAGTTTAATAGTTGCCCACCACCAATTTGGAGCATTTGGTGTGTCAGCTGAGCAATACCCCTCCCCTCTGCTGCCTTGGAAAGGTTGCTGCACCCAGGGTGGCCGCCCCTCCTGTCAATTCAAGTGGAAGCTGGAATTCACTATAGAAGTCTCTGCTACTACTACTGTGATCTCCACTGGCTTCCTGGTCCCATGCCAGGCAGCTCTCCTACTACTTAATGAACACAGGGGGTAACTCAGCACAGGTGCATTTCACAAAACACTTTGCATTTTCTCAGTTCTCTGAATGGACAAAGTGGCCTACCAGGGATGTGAAGTCACAATCTTCAGGTGGTCCATTCAGAGAAGTGTGTCTAAATGGCACCTGTGCCAGGCAAGAGACCTCCTGCTTTCACAAAGATGCAAGGCAGCCACTTAGCCCTGGACCCTGAAGGCAATGGCAATTACTGTAGTAACAGAACCTACTACAGTGATTTCCAGCTTCCACAGGGATCAACCAGACATGGAATATACTGCACATATTTACATTGGCCCAAGTTGGACCAATGTAAGCATGCAAAGTAGTTCATACCTAAACTTCAGCTTTAAGAGAAGAGACACTTGAGAGGGGATATGATTTAAATTAACAAATACCGTACTGGTGAGCCCACAATAGGGACAAAACTTTTCTGTGAAAGGGAGTTTAATAAGAAACATGGCCACTCATTAAAATTAAAAGAAAACTGGTTTAACCTTAAACTATGTAGAGGGTTCTTTACTGTATGCACGGCAAGGATGTGGAATTCCCTTCCACAGGTGGTGGTCTCAGCGGGGAGCATTGGTAGTTTCAAGAAACTATTAGATAAGCACCTGAACGACCACAACATACAGGAATATACAAGGTAATACTGACATAAAATCACACACATAGGTTGGACTTGTGCCTTTTTTCAACCTCACCTATGTAACTATGTAACAAAGGCCATGCTGATTGGAGGAGAGAGAAGGGTGTGTCATCAGTCTGCTGCTTCTCCTTTCACTGTCAATTTGGCTTGGGCAGGACAATACCTCTAAATGTTACTATAGCATAGAAAGAAAAAAAAAGATTTACTGCTCTGTCAAAGAAGGCAGTGTTGTGTAGCAGAGCTGTATACATTTCAGGACTGGATGGACTGATTAACAGATTCTTTAGAAGGTATACGTGCTCCCTTAATAATGCCCCATTTATAAGACTCTCAGGATGGCCCTTAATGTCTGTCCAGTGCAACATGGTATTCCATGCAACTTTCCACAGTCATTAAGCCAAAGAATTTGTTGACTGTAAATTAGCACTGTCAGTTGGTAAAAGAAAAAACTACAGTATAAAGAATGAGAATAGCAGCTCATTATAAAATATACATATAACAGACAGGGTGTTGTAGCATTCCCATTGGGCTTCCAGGAATAGCTAAACTCATTACGAGATGTTATTTTCACAGAACACAAGCCAAGGTTTTGTTGAGTAACTCACGTTGTTGTGAAATATTTTGTAAGGGTGGTAAATAGTGATGGACGAACTTCCGACGGGACGTTTCGCGAACGCGAAACGCGAACGGGCACAAACGTTCGCGAAAACGACCGTTCGCCGCGGGCTCCATTGACTTCAATGGGAGGCGAATTTCGCAAACCTTTAGGTCGAATTTGCGGCCACGGGGTAATTATTAGGGGGTAGCACGTAGTCCCACCACCTGGACAATAGCATAATACATGTATGAGGTGAATTTGGGATCGATAACTACAAGCATTTTTTTTTTATTTGGGAAATTGTTCTGACAATTCAGGACTATGGAGCTAATGAAGGCAATGGAGGAGAGGGAAGGTCAGGGACCAGGGTAGGCAAACAAGAGGGTGCAGGAGATACAGAGCACTGACAGCAGCACCGTAATACAGAGCACTGACATCAGCACCGTGACATACAGCGCTGACAGCAGCTCCGTGACATACAGCGCTGACAGCAGCTCCGTGACATACAGCGCTGACAGCAGCTCCGTGACATACAGCGCTGACAGCAGCTCCGTGACATACAGCGCTGACAGCAGCTCCGTGACATACAGCGCTGACAGCAGCACCGTGACATACAGCGCTGACAGCAGCTCCGTGACATACAGCGCTGACAGCAGCTCCGTGACATACAGCGCTGACAGCAGCTCCGTGACATACAGCACTGACAGCAGCTCCGTGACATACAGCGCTGACAGCAGCTCCGTGACATACAGCGCTGACAGCAGCACCGTGACATACAGCGCTGACAGCAGCTCCGTGACATACAGCGCTGACAGCAGCTCCGTGACATACAGCGCTGACAGCAGCTCCGTGACATACAGCACTGACAGCAGCTCCGTGACATACAGCGCTGACAGCAGCTCCGTGACATACAGCGCTGACAGCAGCACCGTGACATACAGCGCTGACAGCAGCTCCGTGACATACAGCGCTGACAGCAGCTCCGTGACATACAGCGCTGACAGCAGCTCCGTGACATACAGCGCTGACAGCAGCTCCGTGACATACAGCGCTGACAGCAGCTCCGTGACATACAGCGCTGACAGCAGCTCCGTGACATACAGCGCTGACAGCAGCTCCGTGACATACAGCGCTGACAGCAGCACCGTAAGCAGCCCCAGGAGGAAGTCAGCACAGCACAGGGATGGTGTGATCCCCTCATAATAAGAACCCCCAGGAGGAAGTCAGCACAGCACAGGGATGGTGGGAGCCCCTCATAATAAGAACACCCAGGAGGAAGTCAGCACAGCACAGGGATGGTGGGAACCCCTCATAATAAGCAGCCCCAGTAGAAATATGACACCGCTCAACCTCTTCAAAGAGGAGGGTAGGGGCATATAGTACGGTGTGCTTTTTTGGGTCAGGGAAGTGAGCCAAATGAATTAAGAAGGTCTGTGTGCTTGATTCCAAAAATTGTTTATAGACATATACATGGTCTACTGATCACATGTGTTGAATTCCTCCGAGATCCATGCCTCATTCATTTTTAGAAATGTGAGGTAGTTAACACTGTGGTGAGCTAGGCGAGTACGCTTATCGGTCACAATCCCCCCTGCTGCGCTGAACGTCCTTTCGGACAGGACACTGGATGAGGGGCAAGCCAACAGTTCGATTGCAAATTGGGCAAGCTCTGGCCAGAGGTCAAGCCTGCCCACCCAGTAGTCTAGGGGTTCATCACTCCTCAGAGCGTCCACATCGGCCGTTAACCCAATGTAGTCGGACACCTGACGGTCTAGGCGTTCCCTGATGCTGGATCCGGATGACACCTGTCGATGGGTCGGCTGAAAGAATGACCTCATATCCGAAGTCACCAACACATCTTCAAACCGGCCTCTTCTTGCAGGCGCTGTTGGATTGGTACCCGCAAATCCTTCTCTGGGAGTGGGAATTGCTCCTCTGCCAGCGCACGCAAAAGCAGAATGCAGCATTTCTCGAAGCAAGGCCTGGAAGTGCTGCATTCTGACAGCCCTCTGCGACGGCGGTAACATTTCCGCCATTTTGTGTTTGTACCGGGGGTCTAAGTACGTTGCCACCCAGTACTGGTCCTTGACCCTCATGCTTTTTATACGGGGGTCCCTATTAAAACACTGGAGCATGAAGGCCCCCATTTGCACTAAAGTGGAAGCGGTGTGGTGGCCTGGCTCCTGCTCATCATCCAGGATAATGTCGTCCTCTTCATTCTCCTCTCCCCATCCTCGCACAACAGGGATCCCAGAAAGGTTTAAAGCATGCTCTTCTTGCTCCTGCTCATCCGCCCCGGCACCATCCTCCTCTGACTCCTCATCAGACTCCTGTTGTTGACTTGTCTCAGATAGAGTAGCCCCCCCTGGGAATTCATCCAGCATTGCGACTTCCTCATCTTCCCGCTCCTGCTCCTCCACAGCCTGATCAATGACACGACGCAATGCACGCTCCAGAAAGAAGGCATAAGGTACCATGTCACTGATGGCGCCATGGCTGCGACTGACCAGTTTGGTGATCTCCTCAAATGGCCGCAGAAGTCTGCATGTGTCGCGCATGAGCAGCCACTGGCGCGGTGAAAAAAAACCCAGCTCCCCAGAACCGTTTCTTTCGCAGAGTTCATACAGGTAGACGTTAACTGCACGTTTCTGCTGGAGCAGCCTATCAAGCATATAGAAGGTTGAGTTCCATCGCGTCGGGCAATCGCAAATAAGACGTCTGACCGGCAGATGGTGTCGCCGCTGAATGTCAGCAAGGCGAGCCATGGCCGTGTAAGATCTTCTGAAATGGGCCGAGATTTTCCTTGCCTGCCGCAAGATGTCCTGGACCCCAGGGTATTTGACAAGGAATCGCTGCACGACCAAGTTTAAGACGTGTGCCATGCACGGCACGTGCGTGATTTTGCCCTGTTTCAATGCGCTAAGCAGATTGGCACCGTTGTCACACACCACTTTACCAACTGTCAAATTGAGCGGTGTTAGCCACTCATCTGCCTGTGAACGCAAAGCTGAAAGGAGTGCCGGGCCAGTGTGGCTCTTTGCTTCCAGGCACAACAGACGCAGCACGGCATGGCAACGTCTCACCTGGCATGTGGAATAGGTTCTGGGGAGCTTGGGCGGTGCAGTGGAAGAGACGCTAGCAGCGGAAAAGGAGGAGGCAGCTGAGGAGGAGAGGGAGGAGGATGGAGTAGGAGGAGGAGAAGAAGAGTCAGGCCTGCATGCAATCCGTGGCGGTAAAACCAAATCTACACGGGTGCCACGGGTTACATGCTTGACGGCCGTCAGAAGGTTCACCCAGTGGGCAGTAAAACTGATATACCTTCCCTGCCCGTGTTTGCTAGACCACGTGTCTGTGGTCAGATGTATCTTGGCACCGACACTGTGTGCCAGAGATACATTCACTTGCCGCTGAACATGGCCATATAGCTCTGGGATGCCCTTCTCTGAGAAATACTTCCTTCCTGGGACCTTCCATTGTGGTGTTCCAATGGCCACAAATTTGCGAAAGGCCTCCGAGTCCACCAGTTTATATGGCAGTAGTTGGCGGGCTATGAGTTCTGACAAGCCAGCCGCCAACCGTTGGGCAAGAGGGTTATCCGGCGTCATCATTTTTTTACGCTCAAACATTAGGCCCACGGAAGCCTGCCTTTTTGCAGAAAAATGTGAGCTTGGCGTGATGGAAGGTGGAGTGGAGGACAATTGTGAGGAGAGAGGAGAAGGAGAAGTAGAAGACGAGGCTGGACGGTGAGAGCCTGCAGTGTGGCTTTGTGTGTTCCGTTGCTCCCACTGGGCTCGGTGATGGCTGCTCATGTGCCTTCTTAAGGCGGTCGTCCCTAGGTGAGTATTGGGCTTACCGCGACTAACGCGTTGACTGCAAAGATTGCAGATGGCAACGCTATTGTCAGCAGCGGACACGTTAAAAAAAGCCCACACTGCGGAGCCATGTGCCGGTGTCCTGGGAGCGCCAGATGTGACCGTACATGGTCGATGACTCGCTCCTGATACATTTGCAGTCTGCTTTGTCCCTGCTGTGCAATGTAAGTCATTGCTGCTTCTCCTCCCTATCTGCTGGTCCATATCTCCCTCTGAACTCCCCTCCTCTTCCTCTCTTGTGGGCACCCACGTGACATCACTAGACACGTCATCATCAACGTCACCTTCCCCACCGCTATAAGTAGAGATCTCGGAGTAGGCAGCAACACCGGGGACCAACCTCCTCCTTGGGCTGATCTGGGTACTGGCGTCAGACTGCTGAGTAGCGCTTGTTGCTACCTCCTCTTCCTGATCCAATACCAAGAGTGGCTGCGCATCAGAAATGTCCTCTTGATATGGATCGGAAAATAATTCCAGTGACTCAAGCGGAAGGTATGTGGTGGTGGTGGTGGTGGTCGTGTTGTTGGTGGTAGTGTCTTTGGGGGTGCACATAGCAGAGAGTGAAGAAGAGGGTGCAGATCGAGAGGATGAGGAGGGTGCAGAAGAGTAAGGCTGAGCGAGCCACTCAACCAAGTCTGGTGCATCCTTTAAAGTAATTGAACGCACCTTCTGCAACTTCCCACTTTGGCTCAAGCCTGTTGCTCCTGCCCTACCCCTACCACCCCTGCGGAAGGGCCTGCCTCTTCCTCTGCATGTCATTTTTTAAATGACCCTGTGACAAAACTCTTAGTCCCTATACCGCTGAAGGACTGCTGCAGTATAGGTGAGCGGTCAGCAGTGGTGCACGTCAACCCTATCTATTGTGGACCTATAGCGGTCCTTACAGAACAGCAGACTGTACCGCACTCAAGCCTATGTACCGTAGCACCCTATACCAAGTTACCAGTCCTTATAAGAACTTTTGTGGACCAAGCAGGTTGTGTATTAGTGTTTAGCAGACTGTACGTCAGTCCCTATACCGCTGAAGGACTGCTGCAGTATAGGGCAGCGGTCAGCAGTGGTGCACGTCAACCCTATCTATTGTGGACCGATAGCGGTCCTTACAGAACAGCAGACTGTACCGCACTCAAGCCTATGTACCGTAGCACCCTATACCAAGTTACCAGTCCTTATAAGAACTTTTGTGGAACAAGCAGGTTGTGTGTTAGTGATTAGCAGACTGTACGTCAGTCCCTATACCAATGAAGGACTGCTGCAGTATAGGGCAGCGGTCAGCAGTAGTGCACGGCAACCCTATGTATTGTGGACCGATAGCGGTCCTTACAGAACAGCAGACTGTAACGCACTCAGGCCTATGTACCGTAGCACCCTATACCAAGTTACCAGTCCTTATAAGAACTTTTGTGGACCAAGCAGGTTGTGTGTTAGTGATTAGCAGACTGTACGTCAGTCCCTATACCAATGAAGGACTGCTGCAGTATAGGGCAGCGGTCAGCAGTAGTGCACGGCAACCCTATGTATTGTGGACCGATAGCGGTCCTTACAGAACAGCAGACTGTAACGCACTCAGGCCTATGTACCGTAGCACCCTATACCAAGTTACCAGTCCTTATAAGAACTTTTGTGGACCAAGCAGGTTGTGTGTTAGTGATTAGCAGACTGTACGTCAGTCCCTATACCAATGAAGGACTGCTGCAGTATAGGGCAGCGGTCAGCAGTAGTGCACGGCAACCCTATGTATTGTGGACCGATAGCGGTCCTTACAGAACAGCAGACTGTAACGCACTCAGGCCTATGTACCGTAGCACCCTATACCAAGTTACCAGTCCTTATAAGAACTTTTGTGGACCAAGCAGGTTGTGTGTTAGTGATTAGCAGACTGTACGTCAGTCCCTATACCAATGAAGGACTGCTGCAGTATAGGGCAGCGGTCAGCAGTAGTGCACGGCAACCCTATGTATTGTGGACCGATAGCGGTCCTTACAGAACAGCAGACTGTAACGCACTCAGGCCTATGTACCGTAGCACCCTATACCAAGTTACCAGTCCTTATAAGAACTTTTGTGGACCAAGCAGGTTGTGTGTTAGTGTTTAGCAGACTGTGCGTCAGTCCCTATACCGCTGAAGGACTGCTGCAGTATAGGGCAGCGGTCAGCAGTAGTGCACGGCAACCCTATGTATTGTGGACCGATAGCGGTCCTTACAGAACAGCAGACTGTAACGCACTCAGGCCTATGTACCGTAGCACCCTATACCAAGTTACCAGTCCTTATAAGAACTTTTGTGGACCAAGCAGGTTGTGTGTTAGTGTTTAGCAGACTGTGCGTCAGTCCCTATACCGCTGAAGGACTGCTGCAGTATAGGGCAGCGGTCAGCAGTAGTGCACGGCAACCCTATGTATTGTGGACCGATAGCGGTCCTTACAGAACAGCAGACTGTAACGCACTCAGGCCTATGTACCGTAGCACCCTATACCAAGTTACCAGTCCTTATAAGAACTTTTGTGGACCAAGCAGGTTGTGTGTTAGTGATTAGCAGACTGTACGTCAGTCCCTATACCAATGAAGGACTGCTGCAGTATAGGGCAGCGGTCAGCAGTAGTGCACGGCAACCCTATGTATTGTGGACCGATAGCGGTCCTTACAGAACAGCAGACTGTAACGCACTCAGGCCTATGTACCGTAGCACCCTATACCAAGTTACCAGTCCTTATAAGAACTTTTGTGGACCAAGCAGGTTGTGTATTAGTGTTTAGCAGACTGTGCGTCAGTCCCTATACCGCTGAAGGACTGCTGCAGTATAGGGCAGCGGTCAGCAGTAGTGCACGGCAACCCTATCTATTGTGGACCGATAGCGGTCCTTACAGAACAGCAGACTGTACCGCACCCAAGCCTATGTACCGTAGCACCCTAGACAGACCAAGTTACCAGTCCTTATAAGAACTTTTGTGGAACAAGTGAGTTGTGAATGATTAGCAGACTGCAGCAGAAGGGCAGCAGTCAAGTATAATATTCTTTCTATATTTGGAAGAAAGAATATTATACGTGTACAAGCCTATTACCGTACCACTGATACCAGTCCTGAAAAGAACCTTTGTGGAACTAATAGTAACAGCAAGTCTTTAAAATTATCCTCACTGCCTGACACACTGCTTCCTGCCTGTCCCTATACAAATTGGCAAAAAAGAGTAGGCTGGAACGATTAGCTGGAACAGCTCTTTTGTGGACCTGATAGTAACAGCTAATGATGATGATGATGATGATGATGAAGAAAGACTAATCTGGCTGAGCTGTCCCTAAAATAGCAGCATACAGCGCTCTGTCCCTTTATCTAAACTGACAAAAGAAACTCAGGCTGCTGACCTAACACCTATACCAGTCCTGAAAAGAACTTTTGTGTACCAAATAGCTAGCGTTTTCTCTGTCCCTACTCCACACAGGATCCTTTCCCTACAGTGACAGAAGAAAGAATGTAAAATGGCCACCGGATCGGGTGTATTTATAGGTTAGGGGGAATGTCCAAGTGTCCATGAGCTGTCATGTCTCAATTGGTTGTCCTGTAACACATGATAAACGTGTCACGAAAGGTTAAAGTTCTTGTATACATTAAACACGTAAGTCCGCCGGGGCGAACGACGGAAAAAGGCGTTCGAACCCGCGGACGGCGAAAGTCGGAAATTCGCCGCGAAACGACCGCCGGGCGAACCGTTCGGCCATCACTAGTGGTAAACACTGCCTGGATCTTGAAGGGTCTACTTAGCAGAGGTCATCCTTTTTTCTCTGACAGTATTCCAGTAGCATTGTCTTTTTATACAGTTATAAACTTCAGGAACAAAAGATTCCAAGCCAAGTGCCAAGCAGAACAAAGACAGCGCCTCCTGCCCTTGTCACCGAATCTCACCCATTCCTTAGTGCGAAAGACTTAATTGACTTCACTGAAGCAAATCCAATTCCTGGCTTTTGACTTCCTCAGTTCACAAGTTATGATGCTAAATCTGTGTCATTACTGTTCAATTTTGTAATACCTGGCTTGACATTTAGACAGAATGAGATCGCCTAGGTGTATTTTAAGGCATTTTTTTTTCAAGGAAATATGAATCTTTGTATTTTTAAATATTCCAATGATTAGGTGGATGAGAATGTGGAAAAAAGTGGAACTCCAGGCAAATCGTAAAGAGGAACCAAACCCCTAGAAATACTCATCTCCACCTTCCAGCAACGTGGTGGCTCAATCCCTCACCAGCCACTATCATCTTCTCCCCAGCTACTTCTAGGTGCTGTTTTTTCAGCTTCTTGATTGGCCGGTGGTGGAATGATGTCATCCTGTGTATGTGCATGAGAGTCAGTCATTCTGGCACAGCCAGAATGTGCCGGAATACACACTGAGCTACACATGCAAGGGTCAGTGTGCATTCCATACAGGACTGCGAGCAAGCAGGTAAGTACTTGATATTGCAGAAGAGACTTCTGCAATAAAGAGCTGCCTGCTCACAGTTTTTTAATACTTAACCACTTCTGGACCGCCGCACGCCGATGTACGTCCCCACTTTGGGGATGGATATCATTATGGCAGTAGCTAGCTGCTATAACCCCGGTATCCCCATGTCCGGCCAGCGGTCCAGTACAAGATAAAAGTAGTCTCTTTTATCGGTGGCAGGAGAGGGGCCCAACTTCCGCTGCGATTTGGTGCCCTTTGGAGCCGTCGGCAGCAGCGGAGGTGATCAGGTCTGTCCCCTGGGTTGTCCACCCGTTTCCATGACACTGCAGGATGAAAGCGATGTCAAAACGTCACTTCCGCCCATAACTCTTAAGGCCCCTTTCACACATGCGGATGGTATGTCCGTATTTCATCCATCCATTTGCGGATGAAATACGGGCATACATTCATCCCTATGGGATAGCGGGTGTCTGCAGATGAGCATCCGCAGACACCCGCTATTGTCCGCCTCCGCTATTGTCCGATTCTGCAGACGGAGGAAAATCCTATTTTTCTGTCCGTCTGCAGAGCGGATCGGATGAACATGGACAGACGGTCCGTGCTCATCCGATCCCCATAGAGGAGAGCGGAGAGCTGACAGGGCGGTCCCTGCACAGTGTGCGGAGACCGCCCTGTCCGCCGCCGGCTCAGCGGGGACAACGGAGCGATCCCCGCTGAGTGAGCGGATCATCACGGGGCGGATCATTACTGATCCGCCCCGTGTGAAAGAGGCCTAAAGGGCCATTTTTTTTTGTTGTTATTGCATTTTTGTGTAAATATGAGATGTGAGATCTTTTTGACCCCAGATCTCACATTTAAGAGGTCCTGTCATGTTTTTTTCTATTACAAGGGATTTACATTCCTTGTAATAGGAACAAAAGTGACACTTTTTTTTTTTAAACAGTGTAAAAATAAAAAGTAAAAGGTAAAATAAATAAGAAAAAAAAAATTAAACGCGCCCCGTCCTGCCGAGCTCGCGTGCAGAAGCGAACACATACGTGAGTAGCCCCCGCATATGAAAACGGTGTTCAGACCACACATGTGAAGTATCGCCACGATTGGTAGAGGGAGAGCAATAATTTTAGCCTAGACCTCTTCTGTAACGCAAGACAAGCAACTGGTAGAATTTTTTAAATTTCGCCTATGGAGATTTTTAAGGGTAAAAGTTTGTCGCCATTCCACGAGCGGGTGCAATTTTGAAGCGTGACATGTTGGGCATCAATTTAATCGGTGTAATATTATCTTTCACAATATAAAAAAATAGGGATAATTTTATTGATGTCTTATTTTTTTATTCAAAAATGTATTTTAAAAAAAAAATGCGCTTATAAGACTGCTGCGCAAATATGGTGTGACAGAAAGTATTGCAATGACCACCATTTTATTCTCGAGGATGTTTGAAAAAAGACATGTATAATTTTTGGGGGTTCTAAGTCATTTTCTAGCAAAAGAAATGTTTTTAACCTTATACCCAGTGAAGTGACTGGCCTCAGGTGATACACCGAGATGAAACAAATCCTCCTACATCAGTTGTACCTGTTTATCTGCAGTATTCACTTATCTACATTCATTCAAAGTCCATAATTTAAAAGGTTTGTCTGAGCTGTCAAAAAAAAAAGCGTGTGGAGAGCTGAAATCACACTCTGTAGAGCTCAGGAAAGAGAGCTCTGAGAGCTGATTGGAGGAAAGGGACACACCCCCCTTTACACAGCACACAGGGACAGAGCTGAGGCTGTCAATCAGCTGAAGCTCCCTCCCCTGTCAACTTTCAACCAAGAGAATAACTTTATTTCCTCTGACAGCAGTGATGACTCCCTCAAGAGCTGTTCCTGGCCTGCTCAGTGGATTTTGTTAAAAAAGGCCTGGATTCTTTCCTAAATGTACATAATATAACGTGATACTAACATTTATAGGTTAACTTGATCCAGGGAATATCTGATTACCTCTTGGGGATCAGGAAAGAAAAAATGTTTTCCAATGCTGGAGCAAATTGCTTCAAGCTTTGTTGTTGCTTTTTTTTTTTTTTTAACTTCCTTGTAAAAGAAATAAGGATGACAAGTCCTCTTTAACCACTTAAATACCCAGTCATAGTAAAATGACGTCCTCTAGTTTGTGGGGGGATATCTGAATGATGCCTATAGCTACAGACATCATTCAGATATCAATCTTTCTGGCCAGCGATTCTGTGCACAATAAGAATGACCATGGCGGCTGTTCCACCGCTTGATCATTCTTATAGGCAATGGGAGGGGATGCCCCCCTCCCGCCGCCACCAGGCGCTTCTCCGGGCTCTCCTGTGCCATCAGAATCTCCCGCCGCCGGATGATGATCATAGAGATTTCTGGTTACCAGATGGTCACCAGTCATCTCTATGACCGTCGGAGGGTCATAACGCCCCTGTCCCCGGTAGCTCGCGCTCAGAAGCGAACGCCCACATAAGTCCTGCCCACATATGTAAATGCCGCTCAAACCACACGTGAGGTATCGCCACATGCGTTAGAGTGCATGCAACAATTCTAGCACTAGAATTCCTCTGTAACTTTAAACTGGTAACCTGTAAAGAATGTTAACGCGTCGCCTATGGAGATTTTTAAGTACCAAAGTTTGGCACCATTCCATGATTGTGCGCAATTTTAAAGCGTGACATATTAGGTATCTATTTACTCGGCGTAACATCATCTTTCACATTATATAAAAAAATTGGGCTTTTCTGTTTTGTAATTTTTTAATTCGTGAAACAGTTTTTTTCCAAAAAAAAGGTGTTTGAAAAATTATTGCGCAAATACCGTGTGAGATAAAAAATTGCAATGACCGGGTGTCTGCTAAAAAAAACATGAAATATACATTCGAAAAAACAAAATATACAAATATATAATGTTTGGGGGTTCTGAGTAATTTTCTAGCCAAAAAATTATGATTTTTACATGAAGGAGAGAAATGCCAGAATAGGACCGGTATTGAAGTGGTTAAGGAGAGATCTGAGGTCACAAATACCCCAAATCTCTCCCTCTAAAAGCAAAAGATCACATTTCTTTTCATCTTTTGCTTTAAAAAACAAAATTGTTTACTTGCAGCCTGGACCAGAAGTGAAGTCATGACACCGCTCCAGTACTCCAAGGCCATAGAGGCGATCAAAGAGGATCTTACTGGGACTAGCCAGCCTCAATACTGGCCGACTGCAACAATAACAGGGTTATAGCTGGCGCCTTCAGCCATAATCCCGGTAAACCGCAACATACAGTATACATGCATATTGCATTCTTGCCTGACCCCAGGTGGCTGCTTGAGTCACGTGGGATGGCAGCATCCCATAGGATAGCTTTCCCAGCAACCCAAGAAACCATAGAGGACCCCTGTTCCTCCTGACTTCCTCTCCAGCAACAGGGCTGTAGTAGACTTCACCTGCCCAAACGCAGGGGAATGCAAGAGGATTTTGTAGTTTCCTAGTGAAATTCATGTGCTTACTGTAAAAAAAAAAAAAAAAAAAAAAAACATTTATTAGTTTATTAACCACTTCAGCTCCGGACCAATAAACACCTTAAGGACCAGAGGTCTTTTTGCAATTTCGCACTGCGCTGCTTTAACTGGTAATTGCGCGGTCATGCAATATTGCACCCAAACGAAATTTGCGTCCTTTTCTTCCCACAAATAGAGCTTTCTTTTGATGGTATTTGATTGCCTCTGCGATTTTTTTTTTTTGCGATATAAATGGAAAAAGAGCGAAAATTTTGAAAAAAAAAGATATTTTCTTCTTTTTGTTATAAGAAAAATCGAATAAACTAAATTTTAGTCATACATTGAGGGCAAAATTTATTCAGCCACATGTCTTTAGTAAAAAAAATGTCAATAAGCGTATATTTTTTGGTTTGCGCAAAAGTTATAGCGTCTACAAACTAGAGTACATTTTCTGGAATTTACACAGCTTTTAATTTATGACTGCCGATCTCATTTCTTGAGGTGCTAAAATGGCAGGGCAGTACAAATCCCCCCCAAATGACCCCATTTTGGAAAGTAGACACCCCAAGGAAATTGCTGATGGGTATGTTGAGCCCATTGAATATTTATTTTTTTTGTCCTAAGGGATTGAATAATGACAAAAAAAAAAAAAAAAAACAATTTTTACAAAAAGTTGTCACTAAATGATATATTGCTCACACATGCCATGGTTATATGTGGAATTGCACCCCAAAATATATTCCGCTACTTCTCCCGAGTATGGGGATACCACATGTGTGGGACTTTTTGGGAGTCTAGTCGCGCACGGCACCCCGAAATCCAATCACCACCTTCAGGATTTCTAAGGGTGCAAATTTTTGATTTAACTCCTCACTACCTATCACAGTTTCGAAGGCCATAAAATGCCAAAATAGCACAAAACCCCCCAAAATGACCCCATTTTGGAAAGTAGACACCCCAAGCTATTTACTGAGAGGCATGTTGAGTCCATGGAATATTTTATATTTTGCCACAAGTTGCGGGAATATTACAAACTTTTTTTTTTTTGCACCAAGTTGTCACTAAATGATATATTGCTCACACATGCCATGGTTATATGTGGAATTGCACCCCAAAATATATTCCGCTACTTCTCCCGAGTATGGGGATACCACATGTGTGGGACTTTTTGGGAGTCTAGTCGCGCACGGCACCCCGAAAACCAATCACCACCTTCAGGATTTCTAAGGGTGCAAATTTTTGATTTAACTCCTCACTACCTATCACAGTTTCGAAGGCCATAAAATGCCAAAATAGCACAAAACCCCCCAAAATGACCCCATTTTGGAAAGTAGACACCCCAAGCTATTTACTGAGAGGCATGTTGAGTCCATGGAATATTTTATATTTTGCCACAAGTTGCGGGAATATTACAAACTTTTTTTTTTTTGCACCAAGTTGTCACTAAATGATATATTGCTCACACATGCCATGGTTATATGTGGAATTGCACCCCAAAATATATTCCGCTACTTCTCCCGAGTATGGGGATACCACATGTGTGGGACTTTTTGGGAGTCTAGTCGCGCACGGCACCCCGAAAACCAATCACCACCTTCAGGATTTCTAAGGGTGCAAATTTTTGATTTAACTCCTCACTACCTATCACAGTTTCGAAGGCCATAAAATGCCAAAATAGCACAAAACCCCCCCAAATGACCCCATTTTGGAAAGTAGACACCCCAAGCTATTTACTGAGAGGCATGTTGAGTCCATGGAATATTTTATATTTTGCCAAAAGTTGCGGGAATATTACAAACTTTTTTTTTTTTGCACAAAGTTGTCACTAAATGATATATTGCTCACACATGCTATGGGCAGAAGTCAAATTACACCCCAAAATAAATTCTGCTGCTTCTCCCGAGTACGGGGATACCACATGTGGGGGACTTTTTGGGAGCCTAGCCACGTACGGGACCCCGAAAACCAAGCACTGCCTTCCGGATTTGAATATAAAATGCTACCAAAAAACCTGTTAGCGATGGCAGGGATCAGGCCTGACTCTGCGATCGCTGCAGTTATGTGTTTAGTGTTTTGTAAGTGACAGTGATCGATCGATACTGCACTTGGGTGGGCTGGGCAGAGGGGCAAAACGCAGGTGCTAGCAGGTATTTGGGCTGATCCCGCTAACAATGCGTTTTTTTGGAACCCTAAACTGCTGGGGACGCTAGTATAGATCTTATCAGATCAGATATTGATCTGTTCAGATTCTATACCACTACGGGAGGTGTATGCTTTGCGTGTGGGTGTTAGCGGTACTGGCACTAACCTAGCGCTGCCTGGGGCGACGCAGACCCTGACCCTAAAACCTAATTGATATCACCCGCCGGGTGATCAGGGGGTTAAACCTTTATTGGGTAATAAATGGTGGGTGCCCTGATCCTATAAAAAACAAACTAACCAGAGTCACCCGTAACACTTATACGGTGATCAGTGGTGAAAGGGTTAACTAGGGGCAATCAGGGGGTTCAAATTTTTATTAGGTAGTATATGGGGGTCCCTGGCGCTATATAAAAACCTGACGGGGAACCTAAATAACTAACTGGCTAACCAGCGTCACCAGTGACACTTATACTGTGATCGCTGGTGAAAGGGGGTGAAAGGGTTAACTAGCAGCAATCAGGGGGTTAAAACCATTATTGGGTAGTATATCGGGGTACCTAGCGCTATAAAAACCTGGCGGTGAACCTAAAAAAATAACTAGCTACCTAGCGACACTAGCGACACTGATGCAGCGTTCAGAAAAATTATCGCTTAGTGACACTGGCAAAAGGGGGTGAAAGGGTTAACTAGCGGAAATCAGGGGGTTAAAACCATTATTGGGTAGTATATCGGGGTACCTAGCGCTATAAAAACCTGGCGGTGAACCTAAAAAAATAACTAGCTACCTAGCGACTGTAGCGACACTAATGCAGCGATCAGAAAAACGATCGCTTAGTGACACTGGCAAAAGGGGGTGAAAGGGTTAACTAGCGGCAATCAGGGGGTTAAAACCATTATTGGGTAGTATATCGGGGTACCTAGCGATATAAAAACCTGGCGGTGAACCTAAAAAATAACTAGCTACCTAGCGACACATGCAGCGATCAGAAAAATGATCGCTTAGTGACACTGGCAAAAGGGGGTGAAAGGGTTAACTAGCGGCAATCAGGGGGTTAAAACCATTATTGGGTAGTATATCGGGGTACCTAGCGCTATAAAAACCTGGCGGTGAACCTAAAAAAATAACTAGCTACCTAGCGACTGTAGCGACACTAATGCAGCGATCAGAAAAACGATCGCTTAGTGACACTGGCAAAAGGGGGTGAAAGGGTTAACTAGCGGCAATCAGGGGGTTAAAACCATTATTGGGTAGTATATCGGGGTATGTAGCGATATAAAAACCTGGCGGTGAACCTAAAAAAATAACTAGCTACCTAGCGACACATGCAGCGATCAGAAAAATGATCGCTTAGTGACACTGGCAAAAGGGGGTGAAAGGGTTAACTCTAGGGGCAATCAGGGGGTTAAATCTTTATTGGGGGGTGATAGGGGGCTACCCTGGACCTAACACTAACTGTCCTGACAGTTTTTACTGTCACAACTGACACTGAATGCATTGATCAGTAAAGAAATGATCAATGCAATCAGTGACACTGTGACTGGGGGGGGAGGGGGGGCGGGGGGTGATCGGGGGGCGATCGGGGGGGGGATCGGGGGGGGTTTGTGTGCCTGTGTGTACCTACATGTCAGTGTAGTGTTGGTGCACACTTACTATTAGTCTTCTCCTCGTAGTCCGGTCAAAAAGACCGCCCCGAGGAGAATGACATCACTTCCTCCTTCCTGTGTAAACAATACACAGTGGGAGGAAGCTTCTCATTGGCCAGGAGCGATCCAGAGGGGGTGGCCGAAAACCAACGGCCATCCCCTCATCACGGAGCGCCTCTGGAGCGAACCGGACCGCCGTAACCAGTGGGAGGGGGTCCGATCGGACCCCCCACCCGCTGGAAGGCAGGCACGTACATCTACGTGATTGTGCCTGCCTGTGCCATTGTGTTGACGTACATTGGCAATACGGCGGTCCTGAAGTGGTTAATGAATACAGAGCTGCATGATCCTTTATATATGTATAAAGTTCAGCTTTAAGATTCAGTAGCACAAAAGGTTTGTGGTAGCCTTTCTGTTTCTTCCTGTATCACCACTTTACTACAATCATCCAGGATTGGGGGACTGCAGGCTGCTTCAGGACATTTACTGAATACTAAATACTTCCATGGCGTAAAACTCTTCTCAATCTGGTTAAACTATATGTACAGTATCTCACAAAAGTGAGTACACCCCTCACATTTTTGTAAATATTTTATTATATCTTTTCATGTGATAACACTGAAGAAATTACACTTTGCTACAATGTAAAGTAGTGAGTGTACAGCTTGTATAACAGTGTAAATTAGCTGTCCCCTCAAAATAACTCAACACACAGCCATTAATGTCCTAATGGCCTAGGCTATAAGAAGATTGCCAAGACCCTGAAACTGAGCTGCAGCACAGTTGCCAAGACCATACAGCGGTTTAACAGGAAAGGTTCCACTCAGAACAGGCCTCGCCATGGTCGACCAAAGAAGCTGAGTGCATGTGCTCAGCGTCATATCCAGAGGTTGTCTTTGGGAAATAGATGTATAAGTGCTGCCAGTATTGCTGTGGAGGTTGAAGGGGTGTGGGTCAGCCTGTCAGTGCTCAGACCATACACTGCATCAAATTGGTCTGCATGGCTGTCGTCCCAGAAGGAAGCCTCTTCTAAAGATGATGCACTAGAAAGCCCACAGTTTTCTGAAGACAAGCAGTCTAAGGACATGGATTACTGGAACCATGTCCTGTGGTCTGATGAGACCAAGATAAACTTATTTGGTTCAGATGGTGTCAAGCGTGTGTATCGGCAACTAGGTGAGGAGAAAAAGACAAGTGTGTCTGGCCTACAGTCAAGCATGGTGGTGGGAGTGTCATGGTCTGGGGCTGCATGAGTGCTGTCGGCACTGGGGAGCTACAGAGGGTAAGGGTAATGGACTAGCCAAGGATGTCTCCAAACCTAAACCCTACTGAGCATCTGTGGGGCATCCTCAAAGGAAGGTGGAGGAGCGCAAGGTCTCTAACATCCACCAGCTCCATGATGTCGTCATGGAAGAGTGGAAGAGGACTCCAGTGGAAATCTGTGAACCTCTGGTACCCTCCATGCCCAAGAGGTCAAGACAGTGCTTGAAAATAATGGTGGCCGGGGGGCGGAGCCGGCGCGCAAGGAGCATGGACGTGTGAGGTCTGAGCTCCTCGCCACACGGGACATCCAGCGCCGTTCACAGCGACTACAGACACGGACGCGCGGCAGATCCTCACTGGGGAAGATCCAGGGAAGTGTCCGGTCATGTCGCGGAGGAGAAGGGAACGCTCCCAGCCCGGGAAAATGACGGACTTTTTCGGCCGGCCAGGCCATACAGGCGGGCAAGATGGCGCTGAGCGCGCACGTGTATCACAGGCCGCAGAGGAGGCCCGCAAGGAGGACGCTGAAGACGGATGGGAAACTGTGAGTAGGAACAAGCACAAACATAAAGCACCACAGGCTGTGTCCCCGTCTTCCTCCAGCACTAGCAGCCCTGCTAAATCTAAACCTAAGCTTACACAAGGCACTGCTGACAGGGAAGATAGAGTTACAGCTCCTATTATAGATGACACGCTTGAATTTCAGGATGCAATTGCTGCCTTCCCTACAAATAACCAGCCAGTCATGGACTCCATCTTGAAGGAGATGTTAGTGTCTTTGAGGGGGGCAATCCACACTGACATGTTACAGCTGGTGTCACAATGTAAATCTGAAGTTAGAGCGGTCAGTGACAGGGTCTCCCATATTGAACACAAGATGGGAGAATTTACAGACACGTTTAACAATATGGTGGATGCTCACAACGAACATGATGAGGACATATCCTGGCTTAAAACTAAAGTGGCGGACTTGGAAGACCGCTCGAGAAGAAATAATGTCAAAATCAGAGGTATTCCGGAGACGGTTAAACCCCAAGAATTAATGGCACACCTCACTTCTATTATGCGTGAAATCTTACCAGATGTGTCGCTAGAAGAACTGACCATTGACCGCATCCATAGGCTGCCCAAGCCACAACACATTCAAGCGAAACTTCCCAGAGACACTATAGCAAGGATACATTATTACAGGGTAAAGGAGAAGCTAATGTATGCTATAAGGCAAGCAGATCATCCCCCAGACTGCATTCAGGGACTTACGTTCTTTGCAGATTTGTCTGCTCATACCATGCAACGGAGACGTAACCTCTTGTCTATTACTAAAGCGCTCAGGAATCACAAGATACCATACAAATGGAATCACCCGGCTACCCTAATTATTACCAAAGGGGACAGAGATTATCGCATCAACACGCTAGAAGATGGCTTGCACCTGTTGAGGAAGTGGGACATCATTGAAAAGGAGCAGCAGTCCCCTAGGAACCTTCCGGTCCATCAAGCAGCAAAGGACACCCCTGAGACCTGAAGCGACTTTTCCCGCACTCCGTGTCTGGTTTGTACTTACTGCACTTTAGTCTGGATGACCCCATCGGCATTGAGACTTGTTTTCCCCCATCTTTATTAGCCACTGTTGGCTTGGTTCTTAGGAATCAGTTACTACATTGTTTTTTACTCACCACTTTTTCTATACTTTTTTGAAACAAAGGTTCCACACACCACTGTTCTGCTAAACGTCTTTTTTTTGTTTTTTTTTCATTGTGCATTCATTTTCTCTTGCAACAAGACTTCCTATACAAACTCACTATCGTGCATTTTAGTTTAATCTCTGGGTGTATATAGAGGAGTGTATAGAGGTTTTTTTTTTTTTTTTTTTTTATTCTTTTATTTTTTCTCTGGAGGTACTGTTTTCCATTGTTGGAAACGTTGCAAATTCCTCAGTATGGCATTCAAATTGTCCTCTTTAAATGTTAATGGCCTAAATAGCCCGCAAAAACGACATATGTTATGGAAAGAGGCACAGCGGCTTCATTGCGATATCTTATGCTTGCAGGAGACCCACTTCAAAGAAGGCAATTTTCCCAAACTGACCAACAAACACTTCCCCACGATTTTTCTAAGCAACGCCCCGACAAAAAAAAGGGGAGTAGCAATTCTCGTTAAACACTCAGTTGCCTATAAGTATATTTCCCATCATCAAGACAGTGAGGGGAGATATCTGATACTCAACTGCGAAATTAACAATGTAGCTTACACTATAATCAACGCTTATGCCCCTAATGCCCGACAGGTACATTTTCTTAACAAGTTATGGAAGAAGATACAAACGGTAGCTAAAGGGCATGTTATTCTGTGTGGAGACCTGAATGCAGTTCCAGATAAAATACTAGATGTATCTAATCCCTCCCCGAGGCTCTCCTGCAGGCCTGAGATCGCAAAATTCATAAGCTCTGCTGACTTATATGATGTTTGGAGATGTCAATACTCCACTGAACGGGACTTTTCTTTTTTCTCTCAGGTTCATTTGTCTTATTCTAGGATTGATATGTTTTTGATTGATAAATTTCTATTACAACGGGTATCCGGATCAGAGATCGGTACCATTTCATGGACGGATCATGCTCCGGTGTCTATGACGGTTGGGGGTGGCGCCTTCACCACCAGAGCAAACCGGTGGAGGTGTGACCCGCAGTTGTTCGGGATCCCGGAGGTGTTGCAGGAGGTTGAAACTGCACTGAAGGAATTCTTTCTGTTTAATGATGTTGAGGGTATAGACCCGTTTACCTTATGGAATTCTCACAAAGCCTGTATAAGGGGTCTGCTGATTAAGATTAGTGCAGGAGTGAATAGGAGGCGGAGGCAGCGTATGGATAGCCTTCTAGCAGAAATACGCGATTTAGAAACCGTGAATAAAGCTGCCCCCTCCTGTTCCACCAGCAACAAACTTACTAAAGCCCGCAACGACCTCCGCACCTTATTGGTAACCCAACATGCCAAGTCTATGCATAGACTCAGAGCCAATTGCTACACTCATGGCAATAAGGCTGGGAAATTATTGGCCATGCAGCTTAAAGAGAAGGTACTTAAACAAAAAATACCATATATAGTCCATCCTGATACAGGATCGAGGCTTACCAATCCTAAAGAAATTGCAGATGCTTTTGGCTGGTATTATAGTAGCCTATATAATTTAAGAGAGGATACCTCCACTATACAACCCTCACCTGACGCCATAGAGAGTTTTCTTCAGACGCTTAATCTCCCGAAATTACAACCATCGCACTTAGAGCAACTAAATGCTCCATTTTCGATAGCCGAAATACAAAAAACTATAAACGCCCTCCCTAAAAACAAATCTCCCGGCCCAGATGGTTACTCCTCTGAATATTATAGAACATTCTCTGATATTTTATCCACGTACATGCAGAGGGTGTTCCATGCAGCTGCCTCCTCAGCCTCCTTTCCCTCAGAGATGCTTTCGGCCACTATAGTCACGTTACCCAAGCCAGGAAAGGATCCAGACAAAGTTCAAAACTTCAGGCCCATATCTTTATTAAATGTGGACCTGAAGATATATGCTAAGATTTTGGCTAATAGGTTGTCTGGAGTTCTGCCTCAGTTAGTACAGCCTGACCAGGTTGGCTTTGTGGCTGGGAGGCAGGCTCCGGACGCCACCAGGAGGGTGCTGAACTTGATACATTCGGCGTCCGGCGGGGGGGGGGCAGCGGTCCTCCTCTCGCTGGACGCCGAAAAGGCTTTCGACAGGGTCCACTGGGGGTATCTTTCTGCGGTACTTTCGAGGTTTGGCTTTACGGGGCAGGTCCTCTCTGCCATTTCTGCACTGTACACCACACCGTCAGCACATGTGTTCACGGAAGGCCTTTTTTCTGAACAGTTTTCTATCACCAATGGCACAAGACAGGGGTGCCCTTTGTCGCCCCTGATCTTTGCCTTGGTGATGGAGCCTCTGGCGGAGAGGATCAGGACCCACCCAGGTATAAGAGGTATTAGCTCTGGTCTGACGAGGCACCCCATTACCCTATATGCGGACGATGTAATTTTGTCTCTTGCCGACCCGGAGGAATCCCTGAAAGCAGTATATGATGTTTTAGAGACCTTTAATGAGATTTCTTACTATAAAATTAATGCTACCAAGTCTAGCATATTGGGCATTAATGTCCCTTCGGATATGCAGAACCGGATTAAGCTCTCTCTACCTTACACATGGGCATCTGAATCTATCCAGTATTTAGGCATTAAATTAACTAGTTCCCTATCTCAACTTTATAGATGTAATTTTGAATCTATTCCGTCCAGTTTTGAAAGAGAGTTGTCTCGATTTAAACAGTTTTACCTCTCTTGGTCGGGAAGACTTGCAGCATACAAAATGTTTTTACTACCCAAACTCCTTTATCTTTTTAGAACACTTCCAATTGTGCTCCCAGCCTCCTTCTATGCAACGCTGCAACGCCAATTAAATAGGTTCCTATGGGATGGGAGACCCGCTCGAAGCAGTTTTAAAGTCCTAGTTAAACATAGAAAGGTGGGTGGAATGGGTGTTCCCGAACTTAGAGACTATCACATGGCGGCCATCCTGGACCAACTCAGAGTATGGTTCCATGATCCGGGGGTGAAACGGTGGCACTTATGTGAACTGGAACAAACTCAACAAGGGGATCTGACGGGGCTCCTGTATGCCACAATGATAGGCGACCCTAAAGCTCATACACATCACCCCATTATAAATGCTACGTTGAGGGCCTGGATCTACTTACGTAAACATCAACCGTCCAATACTGACCTTAAATACCTCCCTATCCCCCTCTCAGCTTTGTCCTTTCTCACCCCAGACTTACAAGTATCACACTGGGCACGCTATGGCCTCTGTTATACCCACCAACTTTTAACACAAGGCCGCACTCAGACATTTGGGAATTTAATGGCCACTCAGAGTGTCCCCAAAACCGAATATCTGAATTTCGCTAGACTGATTAGCTTGATCCCTAGAGAACATACGGGGTATTTTAGCCTCCCGGAATGTATTTGGGACTTATGGCAACCCACATCGGCTCACAAGAAAGGGATTACGGCCATTTACAATCTCTTACATGGCAAAATGCATTTTGAAATGTTTACTCAGCTGACTAAGTGGGAGGAAGAATTACATATTACTATTTCCCCGGACCAATGGATGAGAGCTATTAAAGGCAGTTATAGTTCCACCCGCTGCTCCAACTTTAGGGAAGGCGCACACAAATTACGACTTAGGTGGTACAGGACACCTTACATAATAGCGAAATATGCACATGACCAATCGAATTTGTGTTGGAGGAGCTGTGGCCAGATAGGAAACCTGACTCATATTTTTTGGTTCTGCATATCCGTACGAAGCTTTTGGGGAGAAATAGGCAAATTAATTGCCAAATTGACAGGAATTCTGAACCCCCTTAGAATAGAGCAAGCCCTCCTGGGGGTGAATTTGGATATATATCCTATCACAGCTCGCACTTTAGTGATATATATTTTGTTTGCCGCTCGGTTGAGCATTACAAGAAAATGGAAGTCGAATGTATCTCCTTTGGTATCAGAAGTTGTTACGATAGTGGATCACTCGTTTGAATTTGAAAGAACTGTAGCGTTACAGGAAGACAGACTAAAATCCTTTTTTCAAAAATGGGCGTTATGGGACAAATTTAGGAAACGTTAACATACTGTTGTTTGACTATATTTGATAAAGTTGTTGTGAACTATCTGGAATTCTGTCGTTGTCTCCTGTTGGACGCCTCTTTCATTTTATGTTTGTCCTTCATTCTACTCATTCACATACAGCATCTTCACCGATTACGACTCTATAGGTTCTGTTGTATTTTTGTATTTCATATTTTATACCTCTATGATCTTATAGGCGCTATGTATTCTCCTTATGGCTTACTTTATTTGTGTATGAATATGTGGAATGTCATTTTTTCGAAACTTTAATAAAAAGATTGTTAAAAAAAAAAAAAAAAAAGAAAATAATGGTGGCCACACAAAATATTGATACTTTGGGCCCAATTTGGACATTTTTACTTAGGGGTTTACTCATTTTTTTTGCCAGCGGTTTAAACATTAATGTCTGTATATTGAGTTATTTTGAGGGGACAGTAAATTTACACTGTTATAAAAGCTGTAAACTTACTACTTTACATTGTAACAAAGTGTCATTTCTTCAGCGTTGTTACATGAACAGATATAATAAAATATTTACAAAAATGTGAGAGGTGTACTTACTTTTGTGAGATACTGTAAGCAAAAGCTCTTTTTTATAAACAAAATATTTGGGATCAACTGCATGCCCCAATTTTTTAATATTTTGAATTAAATAAAGAATCAAATTTTTATAAAATTCATGTGTTATGGCACCTTTAAAATCCCTTTCCTTTGCTATTTTTAAAACAAAAGTGGAGTTACTCTTTGAGGATTGGTAAACAGAAAAATAAAAATAGTTTTTAAGTTTAATATTCTGCATTCTATGCAGTAAGGTAAAAAAAAAAAACATCTGTGTAACAGCTCCCCCCATAACCCCTTCTAAATACATATCTGAGCCCGTTCTAAGATTGCCCTGTATTTGGCTTCATCCATCTTCCCATCAACTCTGACCAGCTTCCCTGTCCCTGCTGAAGAAAAGCATCCCCACAACGTGATGCTGCCACCACCATGTTTTATGGTGGGGATGGTGTGTTCAGGGCGATGTGCAGTGTTAGTTTTCCGCCACACAAGTGTTTTGGTTTTAGGCCAAAAAATGTAAATGTGATTTCATGTGTCCCCCACATGGCTTCTCACAAACTGGCCTTCATATGGCTTTCTTATTTCTTGCCACTCTTCCATAAAGGCCAGATTTGTGGAGTGCACGACTAATAGTTGTCCTATGGACAGGTTCTCCCACCTGAACTGTGGATCTCTGCAGCTCCTTCAGAGCTTCCATGGCCCTCTTGGCCTCTCTGATTAATGCTCTCCTTGCCTAGCCTGTCAGTTTAGGTGGACGGCCATGTCTTGGTGTCAATATGTACTGTGACATACTAAAGCAGAGCAGGATCCCCTCCCTTCGGACACTAGGCCGCAGGGCAGTATTCCAACGTGATAATGACCCCAAACACACCTCAAAGGTGACCACTGCCTTGCTAAAGAAGCTGAGGGTAAAGGTGATAGACTGGCCAAGCATGTCTCCAGACCTAAATCCTATTAAACATCTGTGGGGCATCCTCAAACAGGAGGTGGAGGAGCGGAAGGTCTCTAACATCCACCAGCTCCGTGATGTCGTCATGGAAGAGTGGCAGAGGGCTCTGTGAAGCTCTGGTAAACTCCATGCCCAAGAGGGTTAAGACAGTGCTGGAAAATATTGTTGGCCACGGAAAGTATTGACACCTTGGGCCCAGTTTGGACATTTTCACTCAGAGGTGTACTCACTTCTGTTGCCAGCAGTTTAGACATTAATGTGTTGAGTTATTTTTAGGAGATAGCAAATTTACACTGTTAGCCCCTGTACACACGTCGGATTTTGCCCGTCGGATTTTGTCCGTCGGATCTTGTCCGAAACTGTTGCATATACACGGTCGGACAAAGTTGGCGAAAAATCCAATCTTTCAGAACGTGATGACGTAATTTCGTTACGACGGCACTACATTCAGGCTAGTAGCCAATAGCTTTGATGTAGGAATTTGATCTGAGCATGCGTGGCACTTGGTCCGATCAAAATTCTCTACACATGATCGGAGTATGTCCGATCGGCCCAGTTGGTCAGGAAATATTTCCAACATGTTGGAAAATTGGGTCCGACGGATATTCAGACGGAAACAGTCCGATGCATACCACACACAGTCGGATTATCCGACAAAACGGTCCGATAGGACACATTCCGTTGGAATCTCCGACCGTGTGTACAAGGGCTTAGACCCAGTCTGTCCAGACAGTGTGGTCTCCGGCTGACTTGGTCCATCCACAGGCAGCTTATCTCTATTAGCCCGGTCGGACATTCCGACAACAAAATCCGTCGGATTTTGTCCGAAGCTGGTGTTGCATACACACGGTCAGACAAAGTTGTCGGAAAATCTGATCGTTCGTAACGTGATGACCTTATTTCATTACGACGGGACTACGTTCAGGCTAGTAGCCAATAGCTTTGGTCTAGGAATTTGATCTGAGCATGCATGGCACTTTGTCCGATCGGAATTCTCTACAAACGATTGGACTTTGTCTGATCAGATCATGTTGTCGGAAAATTTTATAGCCCAGCTCTAAAACTTTGTCGGTCAGATATTCCAATGGAAACAGTCCAATGGAGCCCACACACGGTCGGATTATCCGACGACACGGTCCGATAGGACACATTCCGACGGATTCTCTGACCGTGTGTACAAGGGCTTAAACCAGATGTACACTCTATACTTTACAAAGTGTAATTTCTTCAGTGTTGTCACATGAAAAGGTATAATAAATTATTTACAAAAATTTGAGGGGTGTATTCACTTTTGTGAGATACTGTATTTCCAAAACTTATTTTTTTGGTTTTGGACGAAGGAGGGAATGATTAGAACCCCTGTCAAGTTTTTATTCCTACCTGTGTCACTTTTCGGTTGATTTGTCCTCCATATTTTCCTGCTGATCATGCCAACCAAGCAGAAGGTAATGGTTAACCCAACATTTTAGAGCTGTCATTGGAACAAGAGGAAACTATAAAAATTGATTTTGGCTATCGTCAAAATGTACATCAATGCAACCCTGGAAAACAGACAATTAACATTTTCTCAGTTGGATGTTTTCTTAATAAACTAATCCGGTCATTATCCTAAAAAAAAACTTAAAGTGGCAGTCTGTTTTTTTTATTCATACCTTCCTCAATACATATCATACAATCCAGTGTATCCTGACTTGGATGTGTAATGGGGAGCATTTAGTACTACTTAGATGTGAGATCTCAAGCTGTTAAATTCTAGAAAGCAAGTTACTGTAGTTCAACAAATGGCTGTTGCTGAAAAGAGGTTTCCTAATTTTAGCAGTTAATTGTGATTTGCTAAATCAAGTTGCCAAAGTCTGCAGTGAGATTGCAGAGCAGTTCTTTAGCCATATACTGTAAATGGATGGTGTTCAATTTAACTTACAATGACACACTGGGGGTACACCTGCAGAGTGAGAAAACAAGTTATGGAGAACCAATCCATTTTACTGGTTGGGTTGAAGACTGAGGTTAGGAGATCCTGCGCATCTTTCCACATTTTTCGGTTAACAGTTTGTAGGCCTACTTTCTCCACTGTAGGTGGTGGTTGACTGCAGAGGCATTTCAGTTGGAGAGGAAGTCAAGAGGAACATGGTTCCTCTATTGTTTCCTGGGTCACAGGGGAAGCTATCCGATTAGATGCTGCCAACTCATGTGACCTCTTGGGCCAGGTAGAGCATATTTAAGGCCCTGGCTCCAGGCTTGCTGCACATTTGTGAGTTGGTAGAGTAGGGACAGGTACCCCCATCTGTTAAGAACAGAACTAGTAGCAAGGAATAGTTCCTGGTGAGGAGAGTTTGCAACTTCTCTAGACATCTTTCCGTTTGGGCACAAGATGACCAGGTGCCATTCCGCCCCTGAACTATCTTTACCGTCATGACTTCAAAGTAAGATCTTTGCATTGCACGTAGAATGTGTGTGTTATTGCCGCTGCACCACGCTGCACCCCACCTACACACTCCGGTGTCACACATCAAAAACCCCATGACAACTTTGCTTATAATCAAAGTGATTGAGTGCATTGCAATGGATCTGATGGCTCTCGATTATGTGACTAGGTATCCCAAGGCTGTTTCTCGAAGAGGTACTTCTTCTAAGACTATTTCATGGGTAGTTCAATATGTACCCATGGACATGGAAACCAGGAAAACAACAGTGTTCTCCACTCTTCAGGGTCAGTTCTAGTACCAAATAATGATATTTGGGTTACATTCTGTCACATTTCATAGGGAATGTTAAAAAGAATACACCCTCATCAAAAATTCACCTAAGTCTGGCAGCTTGACATCTTTATTTTAAACACAGATTTGGAGTCCCATCTTCTCCAGTACCCCTTACAAAGAAACATGTCCAAACATTCTTGGGGACATAGTTGACTAATATTGGGTTTTGTCATCAATTTTACCCACAATAGCCATGCCTCTGACCAAACTTGACAAAGGGCAGGAAATCAGAGATGATTCAGTGGAACAGTAACGCAGAGGAAGCCTTCCTGAAACTGAAGGCTGCATCATGCCAACATCCAGTGTTGGTTGCCCTGGATTTTTTTCTGATAATATATTGTACAGGCAGATGCCTTGAGTGAGTGTTTGGGAGCAGTCTTGTCTCAAAAAGTCAATAGAGAAGAACACCCCTTCTCAGCAGAAAGCTGACAGCCACTGAGAGCCACTGAGGGCAATTATGCAGTGGTGGAACAAGAGAGTCTAAACATAAAATTCGAAATGTGGTGCTTTCTCATGGGCAGGGGATTCTGCTCAGTGTCAGACCATGCTCACTGTCCTGGATGACAAAGCAAGTATGCTAGTGCAAGAGTTATCCAGTGGTTTCTGTCTCTACAGGAATACAGCATTGTGGTTAAGCAAAGACCTAGGAGACAATATCAAAATGCTGATTCTCTTTCAATTGTAAGGCGTTACATGCCATCTCCACCGCATCTGTGTTGAGGCAAAGGGGGCATATGTACAGGATTTCTGTAAAAGTGAAAAGAAACCTGTGCTTGCGCAACAAGTGACGAAGGGCAGCCCACTATACTGGGATTTGTGGTGCCCTCTGTGAGGAACTGAGGTATGGCAGCCTGCTAGGCTGGGATTAGTAGACTGTGGGGGACTGAGGAATGGCAGTGTAATGGGGAACTCTGTGGACTTAATATGTTAAAGGAAACTCTGGGATTCCTGATATAAGTATGATCTCTTCCTTACATTATTATTTTTGTATGGATTAAATCTTTTTGGTGAAAATTTCATTTTTATCCAACAATTTATATGTACAAAATATCATTGTTTAGTATTTATCTGTTTTACAGGTATAGCGCCATGGGATGACAATATGTAGCATGGGCTTGTGATGGGTTACTATTCCTCCTCTGAATAAGATACACTATATTACCGAAAGTATTGGGACACCTGCCTTTACACGCACATGAATTTCAATGGCATCCCAGTCTTAGTCCGTATGGTTCAATATTGAGTTGACCTGCCCTTGGCAGCTATAACAGCTTTAACTCTTCTGGGAAGGCTGTCCACAAGGTTTAAGAGTGTTTCCATGGGAATGTTTGACCATTCTTCCAGAGGCTTTGTTAGCAGTCTCCACTCGAATTCATCCCAAAGGTGTTCTATTGGGTTGAAGTCAGGACTCTTTGCAGGTCAGTCAGGTTCCTCCACCCCAAACTCACTCATCCATGTCTTTATGGACCTTGCTTTATGCCCTGGTCCAAATCATTTGGTGGATGGGGGGTTATGGTGTGGGGTTGTTTTTCAGGGGTTGGGCTTCACCCCTTAGTTCCAGTGAAGGGAACTCTTAAGGCATCAGCATACCAAGACATGTTTTACAATTTCATGTTCCCAACTTTGTGGGAACAGCTTGGGGGTGGCCCTTTCCTGTTCCAACATGACTGTGCACCAGTGCACAAACAAGGTCCATAAGGACATGGATGAGCAAATTTGGGGTAAAGGAACTTGACTGGCGTGCATAGATTCCTGGCCTTAACCCTATTGAACATCTTTGAGATGAATTAGAGTGGAGACTGCAAGCCAGGCCTTCTTGTACAACATCACTGCCTGGCCTCACAAAGGCACTTCTGAAAGAATGGTCAAACATTTCCATAGACATACTCCTAAACCTTGTGGAAAGCCTTCCTAGCAGAGTTGAAGCTGTTATAGCTGCAGAGGGTGGGACAATTTATTATTGAGTTCTATGGACTAAAACTGGGATGCCATTAAAGTTCACGTGCATGTAAAGGTCGGTGTCCCAGTACTTTTGGTAATATAGTGTATGTGGTGGTCTTTTTCCCATCAGCATATTTTTTTTCTTCCTACCCAAGACCAAACTTTCCAACCTGCCTTTTTCCCTATCTGGTGCTGTGGCATTTGTGATCTTTGTGAGGATTAATGGGAGACATGGTGTATATAGATAGGAGTATCCAGCTTAAAACCCTCCCAGAAGTGCACAACTGAACTTTCTGATCCAAAAGATCAGCGGGTGTTAGAAACAGTTTCTTTGGCAGAAGATAAGATGAGAAGGGCACCAATGCACCATAGCACTTTCCTTCAGGGATCCCCTCTTTTGGGGCATCATCTGCAGTAAGATTTACCCTCACCTGGATGTTTTATGTAAGTATATAAGGGGGCTCACTTGGCAAAAGAATTAATTTACCCATTATTTAGCCCCGGTGTTATTCCACCCTAAATACTTATCTCTGTTTCTGAAGTGTCTTCCCAGTTGTGGCATCATGCTTTGTAAACAAGGGTCTGTTTAATTGCTCTTATTTTCTTATAATATTTATGGCAGTTCTGGGTAAATCTGATGAGGTCTGTTTATATTATTGCCTTCAGCACTGATTTGGTATATTGTGTTAGCCCTTGTGCACACGGTCAGACATTCTGACAACCAAATCCGTTGGATTTTGTCTGACGGATTTTGTCCGACGGATTTTGTCCGAAACTGTTGCATACACACGGTCGGACAAAGTTGTCGGAAAATCCGATTGTACATAATGTGATGACGTTATTTTGTTACGACGGGACTACATTCAGGCTAGTAGCCAATAGCTTTGGTCTAGGAATTTGATCTGAGCATGCGTGGCACTTTGTCCTTCGGAGTAGGCTACACACGATCAGAGTATGTCCGATCGGAGCATTTTGTCGGAAAATTTTACGTTGGAAAACTTCGTCCGTCGCATATGCGACGGAAACAGTCCAATGGAGACCACACACAGTCGGATTATCCGACAAAACGGTCCAATAGGACACATTCCGTCGGAATCTCCGACCATATGTACAAGGGCTTACTGTTGTGTCATTGTGTCATTTGTTTTCATATAATATGTTTGTGCTTTTTTAATAAGATGCTTGTTGTCAACCAACCTGAATACACATTAAAGTTAAAGTATAAATAAAGGCACAACTTTTTTTTAGTTTTGGATAGAGTGGAGAGGTTTTAAAACACCTGGCAGTTTTTATTGCTGTCCGGGTCCCCATTAGAGAGATTCATCCTCTCCATTTGTCCTGTTTACCATTATTATTGAAAGTGAAAGTAAAAGAAAATCCAAAATTTTGTGTGGTCCCATAAAAGTAATGGAGGGGAAATCTTCGAATGGGGACACTAGTTCTGGTGGCCTGGGGGTCCTCAAGAGATTCCCTTCATTTGCAGGGATTTCCTCTCACTTCCTATCTTGGCTATGGGACAGGAAATTAAGGGACAATTCCCCATTGGGGCAAACAGGACAAACATAAACCCAACAGAGGTAACAACTCTCTCTTGCTCTATCCTTAATGAAAAAAAAAAGTTTTGCCAATAGTTCTGCTTTAAGAAAGAGGACTTTATTCTGAGAAACACGTTGGCACATTGGATGGATAGATATCTACATATGAAGTTTTTTGGTACTGGACCTGCATGAACTTTTAGATCAAAACAAACTTTTTAGATCATTTGCAAACTGTCCTGATATTTTAGAAATTAGATTTCACAGCATTTCTTCTAATTGAGAGAATATCATAAAAATATGATTTGATGAGCATTTTAAATAAATGTTAATTTGTGTTTACTGCATGTCTCCAAATACCCCTTTATTAATCTTGTGAACATTTTTTAGCGTTTTTTTTAAACAAAGATTCTTTTGCTTCACTGTATAATTTTACTGCACTCCTTTTTTCATTGTCGGAAATGACAGGAAATTAAATTGTCTATGCATAATTGTGATATGCTTTCTGTATTTAGATACAATGTGTTACTGCATATTAAAAATTTGCAGAAACGTGTATATTTTTGGTACTGTAAATAAGACTTTTTACCAAAATAATATTGTTTGTTATACAAAATTGTTACAAATATTTAATTTGTTTGAATATTTGTCAAAACAGAAAGCAATCAGATTTATTCTTTGTGTGAAGTAATGATCTGTGAACACCTTTTAAAACGATTGATTTACACACTGGTATACACTTGTCCAAATATCAAGTCTGTTTTTTATATTTTTATTATTCTGATTAAATGTGCTGTCTAAATCAAATCAAAAAAATCATGCCAATCTGACTAAAATGAAAATACACTTTTCAGAAATAATTTTAGTTCCAAATAATATTTTTTAACATTTCCTTTTTTTTTCCAAATGTATAGGTATCCTTAAGAATTCCTGAAAATTCACATGTACATAAACTTCAGAATTTCGATTTTCAGTCGTAAGTATGATGCAGCAAAAGTGGAAATATAATTGTCATTATTTTATCACTATGGTTCCATATATTTTTTTTTTTTTAATTTTCTGAGAAACAGTTGTGATCAGAGTTGCTTCACTATAGGGTTAGGTAGTTATGTTTTTATTCCAAGTCCATATGCATTTTTTTTTTAATTATTCAATATTTATATTTTACAGAATAATATTAATTGGAATATATATATATATATATATATATATATATATATATATATATATATATATATATATATATATATATATATGCAGTAAATATTATATGTGCCACCTGCATATACTATATAGTAGTGTAAAAAAGTGTCGAAAAATGACACTAGATGCTGAATGTGGAAACAGTCAAAGGAGGAGGTTGTTGTCTTTTAGAGGAACACGAGAACAGCAAAGTACCGTCTGAAGCTTTTAAAGAAGAATAACATATTTAATGCAGAGTATAAAAGAGTAAGTTATGTTACATTTATCAAGACTCTCTGTATAAAATGTTATTTTTATTTTTTTACCTTGACTTCAAGTCAAAATGTATGTTGTTTGGAAAAGCTTTGTGATCGTTATCACTGCACCTCCAAGTCATAGTTTGGAACACAATAAGTTCCCATTTTAACAGTCAAGAGACAGCAAGATGTGCAGAACATGCTCAGCTTGTTTCGAAATGATAATAGAGATCGAATAGAGAATAGAGAACTATAACAGAAAAAGAAGCACAAACATTTTTTAACATGTTATATGATTTATATTTAACATTTTCCTAATTATATTTGCCACACAGAGATGTTTTCTCAACTCTTCTCACAAACATCGGTTAGTAATACTTCTGTTTTTTTGGGGGAGGCAAAACAGTTGATTTAAAAAAAATACAAAGTAATATTTGGGAAAGCTTTGATGAACTCATTTCTGATTTATCCCGTAATACGGCATGAGGCAGCCTTTTGTAATTTTTAGCAAGCAAAGGCAACGACATTATCTGACATAATAGAGAAACCCTTGAGAGGTACAGTCAGAAAACAGCTTTCCCCTATCATTGTCTATTAAAGTTTAGCTTCAAGCATGGATAATTCGAACACAATATAACCATCTCTAATATAAGCTCTTTTTCTTTTTTTTTTAAATTAACATTTTTTTTTTTTACGTTTTTTTTTTTTTTTTGACCGGTAGCCAGGAAATCCAATCAGTACTAATTGAACCCAGTAACTGAAGGGTGATTGAAATCACTGTCAATATCAAATACGCACTAGGCCAACAGGTTGCTTTTGAAAAGTAAATTCACCTTTTTTGCCCTGGACATAATTACAACAAGGGGATGATGAATTTTTGGCAATGATAATTTGGGACATTTTGTCCCCCCCCCTCTTTGGTGACTTTACTCAGCCGTACATTGTAAACATACTCTGTTCCATCACTTTAAAGTACTTTTAATAGTTCCCCCTATAAATTATGTTATTTTTATTAAGCTGCATAAATTGTAATTTAAGTATAAAAAAAAGCCTTGAAATTTTTATCAAAAGCATTCAAATGAGTCTCTCCCCAGGTCAGCTAATGAGTTATCATGAGCTGGCCTCTTTGCTGTAGTGCACCTCCTGCAGACTAAGACAGTTAACCATGTTTTTCATCAAAAGAATTGCTCATTAGCAGAGCTCTCAGAAAATGATTTGATTACAGTTTCACTTGATAAAGTGAAATATTTTCAGCTCATTAGGATGATTATGATTCAAGGTCATCTTTTGAAGCTAGTCCTGTCAATATAAGATAAATGGGCCCTCATCTTTTTCCTTGCCTTACGTTTTGTCCTTTTTAAACTCTACTGTGTAAAAAGTTCCATAGCCATAATTAATTTTTTTTTTCTTTCCTCCGCTACAAAGCTACGTAAAAAAAAAAAAAAGAACAAAAGATTTTGGCTACCAACAAGTCATTGAAGAACTATTAAGAGATGGAGGAGGCTATCTTGGAACATAGGAATCAGAAGAAATCCTTGAAAAGTTTAATGTTTGAAATTCGGCTATTTTCTCCTTGACCTTTCTAAAGTTGGAACTTTGTGTGCACATTTGCATCTGCCTTTTCATTAAAAAAAAAAAGTGTAACTTTATGTTACAGAACCCCAAGAAGTACTAGGCTTGTTCATGGTTGGCAAAGAGCAGCCCTTGGCAGTTCTCACCCATTGCCTACATATTAATTCCTGGATATAGTGCTACTAGTTCAAAGTATCACGGGCAGGCCTTTTCTAGTTTGAAAGGCTCACTGAAGTCTACTTTTAAATATTTATAATTGTGAATGCACATACTGAAACATATCTATGAAATCATATTAAAAACATATGTCTATGTCAAATTCAACAAAAAAAAATCATAAAAAATCAAATAGAAGGAAATTAGAAATATTGGTATAATGTTTATGGAGTGGCTAAACATATTTTAATAGAATGCCCTCAAGAAAACTCAACTACTTTTATCATCCTGGTGTCATCCTGGTTAACAGAACAGAGTAGCCTCACAAACGTTACCTGAAATATAAGTAGTTAGACAGTAATAAAGTTTAGACATGCCTGATATAGAGTTAAAGGGACATCATTGTGATTTTGTTTTGTTTAATTATTATGTTATTTATTAACCATTTTATATAGAATCCTTATTTTATAAATTAAAATGCATTAAAGGATGCAGCTATGAAATTCAATTTGGAGAGCATTCTGTATTTTCTTAAAATAGTTCAGCTATCACTAAAGAGTTCAGCTGTAGCTTGGCTTTATGAGACTTTGGGGTTGATTTACAAAAGGCAAAAAGATTGTTCACTCTGCACAGTGGAGTTACACTTTGCTTGGGAATTTTCCCCAGGGCTTAAGGTGGTTGTAAATCCCATTCATGAAATTTGACCTACAGTATCTCACAAAAGTGAGTACACCCCTCACATTTTTTAAAATATTTTATTATATCTTTTCATGTGACAACACTGAAGAAATGACACTTTGTTACAATGTAAAGTAGTGAGTGTACAGCTTGTATAACAGTGTAAATTTGCTGTCCCCTCAAAGTAACTCAACACACAGCCATTAATGTCTAAACCGCTGACAACAAAAGTGTGTACACCCCTAAGTGAAAATGTCCAAATTGGGCCCAATTAGCCATTTTCCCTCCTTGGTGTGATGCGACTCGTTTGTATTACAAGATCTCAGGTGTGAATTTGGGAGCAGGTGTGTTAAAGTTGGTGTTATCGCTCTCACTCGTACTGGTCACTGGAAGTTCAACATGGCACCTCATGGCAAAGAGGATCTGAAAAAAGAATTGTTGCTCTAAATAAAGATGGCTTAGACTATAAGAAGATTGCCAAGACTCTGAAACTGAGCTGCAGCATGGTGGCCAAGACCATACAATGGTTTAACAGGAAAGGATCCACTCAGAACAGACCTCGCCATGGTTGACCAAAGTAGTTGAGCGCACGTGCTCAGCGTCATATCCAGAGGTTGTCTTTGACAAATAGACATATCAGTGCTGCCAGCATTTCTGCAGAGGTTGAAGAGGTGGGGGGGGGGGTCAAGTGTTCAGACCATACGCTGCATACTGCATCAAATTGGTCTGCACGGTTGTCGTCCCAGAAGGAAGCCTCTTCTAAAGATGATGCACAAGAAAGCCTGCAAACAGTTTGCTGAAGATATGCAGACAAAGGCCATGAATTACTGGAACCATGTCCTATGGTCTAATGAGACCAAGAAAAATGTATTTGGTTCAGATGGTGTCAAGCGTCTGTCACAGCAACCAGGTGAGGAGTACAAAGACAAGTGTGTCTTGCCTATAGTCAAGCATGGGGATGGGAACATCATGGACTGGGGCTGCATGAGTGCTGCCAGCATAGTTCTTTAAGGGAACCATGAATGCCAACATCTACTGTGACATACTGAAGCAGAGCATGATCTCCTCACTTTGGAGACTGGGCTGCAGGGCAGTATTCCAGCAAGATAATGACCTCAAACACACCTCAAAGACAACCACTGCCTTGCTAAAGAAGCTTAGGGTAAAGGTGATGCACTAGCCAAGCATGTCTCCAAACCTAAACCCTTTTGAGCCTGTGGGGCATCCTCAAATGGAAGGTGGAGGAGCACCAGCTCTGTGATGTTGTCATAGCAAAGTGGAAGAGGACTCCAGTGGCAACCTGTGAGGCTCTGGTGAACTCCATGCCCAAGAGGGTTAAGGAAGTGATATAAAATAATGGTGCCAAACAAAATCTTGATATTTTGGGCCCAATTTGGACATTTTCACTTAGGGGTGTACTCACCTTTGTTGCCAGCGGTTTAGACATTAATGGCTGTGTGTTAAGTTATTTTGAGGGAACAGCAAATTTACAGTTATACAAGCTAATTTACATTGTAGAAAAGTATAATTTCTTTAGTGTTGTCATATGAAAAGATATAATAAAATATTTACAAAGATGTGAGGGGCGTACTCACTTTTGTGAGCTACTTTATATCTGTAGTGTTTACTTATCTCTCTCCAAAGCTCTTAGTGTCCTTTCCCTCTGGTGCTGTGTTCCTCTGTTATCAGCATGGGTCGCTTCTGAGAAGTTCTCGGACACATGAGATAACAGTGAGGGAGCTTAGAGGGAGATAAGCTGGGAGCTTGTCTATTCAGAATACAGCTCTGCATGTTCATTCGTTCCACTGCCTATGTGGAGGGAGGTGGGTGCCTTTCTTCCAATCAGCTCTCACACAGTGTAATTTCCGACTCCACACCCACCCATATGTGCTGCTGAAAGAAGAAGAAACATTTCTAAGAAGATCTGCACTTTTCAAAGAGCGTAGAAAGGGGAATACAGCCAATATACATTTAAAATTTATGTAGGAGGATTTGTTTAATCTCTGTGTATCATCTGAGGCTATTCACTTCACTGGATACAGTATATGTGAGGGTTTAAAACCCCTTTAATGAATAGGGTTAGCTCTACTGACTTCTATCATCCAATTGTGTACAAGCAAAAATGCATATTGTTTTCTTCCTTGCTTGTGACTGGATATTCATGCAAACTGAAATTTCACCATGTTCACTAAGCTCTGGGAAAGATTCCATTAAAAAAAGTGAAACTTCCCTTGCAAAGTGTACAGGTTATTTGCATTTAGTAAACAACCCTTTTTTTCTTTTCATATGGAGTCTTACTGAGCAGCACATTTCTCACTCAATCAGTTGTGTATGTAATTGCAACTTTACAGTTCTGTAAACAACACACAACAACACACAAAACAAAACAAAAAAAATGTGTGTAGTGTATAGATATCCCCACCAGATGCTGCACATGCTGGTCTTGAATATAGAACCTTAAGTACAACATAATAAAAATTATGTGCGCAATACTGAAGTTTTAATTCAACAACATTTCCATAAAATAATGTGAAAACAGTGGCGGCTGATGCTCCATTTTTTTTGGGGGGGTGCAAATACAACACCCACCAGCCCCCCCTCTTCGGTTGGTCCATCAGTCAAACCCACCACGACCCTCCCTTTGGTTGGTCCATCCGCCCACCAACCCCGCACTTACTCCATCTAGGTCGCGGGCAGCTTTGGCGGTTTCCCCCTGCGTCTCCTCCTTGGAGGCCAATACAGTCGCTTCTCCTCTTGGCCAATTGGGTCTTAAAACCTGCTTCCTGATGGAATAGGAGGAGAAGCAGAAAGACAATAGCAAATATTAATTTGCTATTCTGCGCCCGAGCCCACCCTTTTTGGAAGCCAATTAGAGCCTCAGGCTCTAATTATGTGCTTCAACAAAAAAAACATTGAAATCCATGCATCAGGTGCCCTGCATGTAGATTAGGGGCTGGCGCATGGTTTATGGAGGTGGCACCCCTGCACTCCTAATGGTCTGTGGTGGAAACCAAAATTTCAAACCAAAGTGAAAAATAAATGTGTAGCCCTTAAAAACAACACATTTAAAAATAGTGTTCCAATATACTTTACACATTAGCATCCAGTAATCAGATTTTGACAAATAGAGTATAAAATATGGGTGCATTTCCCTTTAGGACAGTGTATTCCACAGAGTATAAAAGTTCATAAAGTCCATGACTAATATTGCAAATATAAATGTTTAATCTAGTGCTTCCTCTGTATGTTCCACCGCCAAGTGTCCAAACTCCTTACTAAACATAGTTGAGCTCCAAATTATAAGAAATCAAAAGCACATAAACAGATGGACTTTGGATCTACAACAGCTTAAACTTGTTCAGCACAATGTCTCAGGCTAAGCCTCTCTCAAAGCGTTTTATCGTGAAACAGACTTCATCAGAGGGACAGGAGCTAGCCGGCAAAATGTTGTCCATTAACCTCCCTGGCGGTATGATTATTTCAGATTTTTGATGCTTAAAGCGGTACAATTATTAAGCATGGAAATTTGTTGTTTTATATTGTAGTCCTGTAATTCTTAGGAATAACTCACTTAAATCTGTCCAAACCAGAGTCTAGTAGACATCCCGGGTATGATAAAATTTGAAAAACAAATATATATATATATATATAAAATATAATAAATAACGATAAATAATTATGTCAAATAATAATATAATAATGATAAAAATTATTCAATAATGTAATCAAAGCAAAACATTGAAATTTGCTCAGGTGCAGAATTGTCGCTGTCATTACTTTTCAGTGTTTGATGACGGATCTCCCCACAAATCTCTATCATAAAATTCTGCGAGTGATTCCAATTTATTATCGCTGTTTTCTAGCTGGTCTAAAACCACGTTTGATGTAAAGGGACAGTTTTGGTTGCTATGGACAATCTCCAGTTTCCAGGCAGGAAGAACAGTTTTTATAATATAAAACTACATGCAGGACACTGGGCAGACCACTAGGGACAAAGGGGATGTGAAATAATTTCATACAGCAATGTTATCTGTAAGATTACATTATACTGTATGTATACTGTGTGTGTTTCACTTTTTGAATTTGGCGCTGTTCTCCGTCCCCGTGCATCGCAACGCTTGCAGGGGAATGGAGCTCAGCTCCGTGATACATCGAGCAGAGGATGAGCCGCTCACCCAGCAGGGGGACATCGCTGAATCCAGGGGATAAGGTAAGCACGCTCATCCTGGATTCTGCGATGCAATCCCGAGTCTGGCTCGGGATTACCGCTTTTGGTTCTGAAATTGCACCCCGAGCCAGACTTTGGAATACTGCCAGGGGGGTTAATATACAGTAGCAAAGCTGATCACCACAATCTGTGCTCCTCGTCTTTCTGAACTTTAAAACTCTCAAAACGTCTATATTGCATATCCTGATTAAAAATGAAATAGTAAAGCTATCATAAATAGATTTTGATAAGAAAATAAGTTTATAAAAATGTAACTATAAGGCCTCATGCACACGGACGTTTTTACAGCCACTTTTTTGAGCTTTTTTTTGCAGCTTAAAAATGGCTGTCCATGTTAGTCTATGGCTTCATGCCCACCTAGGCGTTTTTGAGCTGCAAATGGCATAGGCGTTTTTAAGCTGTAAAAAAAACCCAGGACCAGTGCCTTCCGTGGCGTGGAGCTAGAGCTGTAAAAACGCGAATCGCGGGAAAACGCGCAAAAACGCGCATAAACGCGCAACATATTTTCTTTGTTTTCTGATTGCTATAGCCAAGAGATGTGTTTCTTAAAAAACGCTACTTAACGCTAACGCTAAAAAACGCTAAAAAACGCGCAAAAACGCCAATGCAAAACGTGGTAAAAATCATGTTTTTAACAACGATTTTTCCAGACATCGGAGCTAGCTTTGCAGCCAGTTTTTTAAAACGTCCGTGTGCATGAGCACTTAAGCAACTGACAACAACAATCAAAGCAAATACTAATCTTTCACACCGGTGGGGCCTTCACCAGGCACATCAACCATAGGGACATAGTGACATAGTAGGTGAGGTTGTAAAAAAGACACAAGTCTATCAAGTCCAACCTATGAAACACTATTGAAGTGTTTTTCTGTCAACTCATGTATATTTTATGCACAAATAAAGCCAACTTTTTTTTAGCAATACTATACACATGTGGCTTGCCTCTATTCTTACCCATGTTCTTAGTGGTTATCCCTGATCCCCTGCGTGGAGTGATGAGCGATCTAAAGCTGTTGTAATACCAAGGTACATCTGTTCACGTGCTTTTGATCTTTTATGGTTTGAAGATCGACTATGTTTGGTAAGGAGTTTGGACACTTGGTGGTGGTACACACAGAGGATTGAACATTTATATTTGCAATATTATTCATGACCTTTATTAACTTTTATGCCCTGTGATATATATATATATATATATATATATATATAGTGTCTTAAAGAGGAATGCACCTATTTATTTCACTTTATTTGTCAAAATCTGATTACTGGATGCTTAGATCCACTCGGATCACTGACATAAATGCCAACTCACAAATTTTCTTCCATAGGCTATTTTAGAAATTAAGTCTACATTTCACCTATACTATTGAGAAAGGCTCTTCCACTCATCTTTGAGGATCATAAGCTACCAATGGGGATGTGTGCTTTTAATATTGACATGATGCACAACCTTATGGGTGAGCTGCTTTATTGTAAAATAATTGTCCATAGTGGGTAGATATATTATAAATAACAGTATATACTGTATGTTTTGATTAAGCTGATTCTTTCTCATTAGTAAGATGGGGCTCTGGACAAACCACCAAATTCAGAGCTCGTTCCACGTGTGAGTCTTTTAAAATCAACAAGTTCATCACATGTGGCACTACCCATGTAACATACCTTCTGTCCTGTCCATGTGGGCTGCAGTACATGGGTAGGACCACTTAGTCCGGCGGACAAACCTCGGGACTTTGAAGCAGAGGTCCGCCGGACTTTCCGAACTAGTGGACCTGCCCACACACGACCGGACTTTTCCGGCGGACTAGGTGCGGCGAACAAACCGCCCGGACTATGGCAGGAGTCCGCCGGACTTTTGAAATGAACGGACTTGCCCACAAATGGAGGAAATTCCATTCATTTTGAACGCGGCTCCAGGTAGAGGGGACTAGCGAAGGAAGTCAATGTCGCCGCCTTTGGTGGCGAGATTGACTCCTCCCTGGCCCTGTCACATGGTTTGGACTTAAAGGGGAAGCCCTACGCCCAAAAACAGCATAGGGGTCCCCCCCCAGGTCCATATTAGACCCTTATACGAGCACGCAGCCCGGCCGGTCAGGAAAGGGGGTGGGGACGAGTGAGCGCCTCCCCTCCTGAGCCGTACCAGGCCACGTGCCCCCCCACCCCAAAGCACCTTGTCCCCATGTTGAGGAGGACAAGGGCCTCTTCCCGATAAACCTGGCCGTTGTTTCTCAGGGTCTGCGGGCGGGGGGCTTATCTGAATCCGGGAGCCCCCTTTAATAAGGGGGCCCCCAGATACCGGCCCCCCACCCTATGTGAATGAATATGGGGTACAATGTACCCCTACTCATTCACCTGGTGGAAAAAGTGTAAATAAAACACAACACAGGAGGAGCCCGGCTTTCTTCTTCTTCTTCGTTGCCACCGCCACACGGGGTCTTCTTCCGACTTTGGGGGTCTTGTCTCCCTCTTCAGGGCTCTTGTCCCCCTCTTCGGTACTTCTTGCCGGCCTCCGCTTTCTTCTTCCAGCTCTTTTACTAGCGGTGGCCCAGTCTTCTGACGCCGCTGCCTCTTCTTCCGACTTCGGGGATCTTGTCCCCCTCTTCGGTTCTTCTTGCCGGGCCTCCGCTTTCTTCCTATAGCTCTTTTACTAGCACTGGCCCGGTCTTCTGTCGCCGCCACCACCACCTTCTCTTCTCTTCTTCTTCTCTTCTTCCTTGAGATGTTGGCTCGATGCTGTCTCTGGCCGCAATGACAGGGACGCGTTGTGCGGCCACTTATATAGGGGCAATGGGCGGGGTCACTGGGTGATGTCACATGATGACCCCACCCCTTATGATGTCGCAGTCCCAGCATCCTCCGGGGCTGTGACATCATAATGGGTGGGGACATCACCAGGTGACCCCGCCCATTGTCCCTATATAAGTCGCCGCACAACGCGTCCCTGTCATTGCGGGCAGAGACAGCGTTGAGTCAACATCTCAAGAAAGAAGAGAAGAAGAAGATAAGAGAAGGTGGCGGCGACAGAAGACCGGTAGTAAAAGAGCTATAGGAAGAAAGCGGAGGCCTGGCAAGAAGAACCGAAGAGGGGGACAAGCCCCCCGAAGAGGGGGACAAGACCGGTGAGAAGACCCCCTAAGACAGAAGACCACCGGAGCTGTGCAATAAATTATTTTAAAACCTTGTTAAAGGGGGCTCCCAGATTCCGATAAGCCCCCTGCCCACAGACCCCGACAACCACTGGCCAGGGTTGTCAGGAAGAGGCCCTTGTCCTCATCAACAAGGGGACAAGGTGCTTTGGGGTGTGGGGGCCCCCTTCCCCAAAGCACCCCCCATGTTGAGGGCACGCAGCCTGGTACGGCTCACGGTGGGTTTATCCCCACCCCCTTTCCTGACCGGCTGGGCTGCGTGCTCAGATAAGGGTCTGATATGGACCTGTGTGGGGGACCCCCACGCCGTTTTTTCGGTGTAGGGGTTCCCCTTTAAGTCCATACCAGGTGACGGGACCAGCGAGGTGTCAATCTCGCCGATGGAGGCGGCGACATTGACTTCCTTCACTAGTCCCGTCTACCTGGAGCCACGTTCAAAATGAACGGACTTTTCTCCAAGTGTGGGCAAGTCCGTTCATTTCAAAAGTCCGGCGGACTAGCGCACAGATGGGCGGATTGTCCACTGGACTGCCGAGCCCGGCGGACAATTTTGAGTCAAAACTTCTTTCTAAGTCCGCCTGACTTTTGGGGAAAAAAAGTTCGCTGGAGTCCACACACGGGCGGATTGTTCCGGCAGACTCTGGTCCGCCAGACCAAGTCCGCCAGATAGTCCGATCGTGTGTATGGGACATAAAAGAACATGTGAATAGGATCAGAAAGGGGTAAAAGCACCATAGTTTGTCCAATCACTTTAGACTTTTCCACGGAAGGGACCCTAGTGGTCTTACCTTCTGTGGCATTGACAGAGTTGAGGTACATTGGAGAGATGGGAATCTAAAGCGAGCCATTTCTCATAATGAGACCCAGTGGATCCATCGTGTCAAAACGATGAGCCCCCTGGGTCTGAATATTGAACTATATCTGAATTGTTTCCTGTCCAATTTTTTATATTTTAACCACTTTCAGACCGGACCAATTTGCTGGTCAAAGACCAGACCACTTTTTGCGATTCGGCACTGCATCGATTTAACTGACAATTGCGCGGTCGTGCGACGTGGCTCCCAAACAAAATTGATGTCCTTTTTTTCCTACAAATAGAGCTTTCTTTTGGTGGTATTTGATCACCCCTGCGGTTTTTATTTTTTGCGCTATAAACAAAAATAGAGCGACAATTTTGAAAAAAACGCATTATTTTTTACTTTTTGTTATAATAAATATCCCCCAAAAATATATAAAAAAACATTTTTTTCCCTCAGTTTAGGCCGATACGTATTCTTCTACATATTTTTGGTAAAAAAAATCGCAATAAGCGATTATTGATTGGTTTGCGCAAAAGTTATAGCGTTTACAAAATAGGGATAGTTTTATAGCATTTTTATTAATAATTTTTTATTATTATTTTTTTTACTAGTAATGGCGGCGATCTGCGATTTTTATTGTGACTGCGACATTGTCGGGGACCCATCGGACATTTTTGACACATTTTTGGGACCATTGTCATTTATACAGTAATCACTGCTATATAAATGCAGTGATTCCTGTGTAAATGACACTGGCAGTGAAAGGGTTAACCAGTGGGTGTCAGTGTAGGGGTTAAGTGTTCCTAGGGGTGTGTTACTAACTGTGGGGGGGTTGGGCTTTCATTTAGTGTACACTGATCTCTGCTCCAATCACATGGAGCAGAGATCAGCGTCACTAGTTGCTAGGCAGAATGGAAAAATTTTGTTTACACAGCATTTCCTCCATTCGGCCGCTCCGTGAGACGATCGCCTGGATGCCCGCGGTGATCGAGTCCGCGGGTCCCGCGACCGGACTCACGGGGGTCTCGACCAGCGCAGGAGCGCGCCACCGGCGGCGCGCTCCCGATGGCAGGGCGGCATCGAATATTGGACGTACCTGTACGCCAATATGCCTGCCCGTGCCATTCTGTCGACGTACATCGTCGTGCGCTGGTCAGGAAGTGGTTAATATTGTAAACATTTTATAATATACATTATTTGTATTGTTTTCATTATTTTTTACACATTTTTCTAATTTTATTTTTATCTATTGTTATTTTATTTCATTTAATTTTTCATGAATTTTTTATGCATTTACTATTAGTTCCAATAGTAAACCGGTCATCCATTTCCAGTCATTTGTAAGGCACGTTTGGAATGCACGCCACTAATGATGGTTTCATACGATCTGTTCCATGCTTGATGCTTGTCAATCCCTTTGTTTTTGTAAGTACCCATCCTTTGTTTAAATAAATCGGTTTTTGATGGTACTTCACTATTAGTTCCCCCTTTCTTTACTTCTGGGTGCATGTCTGTTTGGCTTAAACTCTTTATTGAAGAACCCTGGATATGCTGACCTGGCTTTCTGCATACCATCATAAAGACATCTATACCAAGCCTGAATTGACCCTCCAGACTGAAAAGCTGGGGGTCATGTGGATCTGGTGAGTGGGGACTCTCATGGAGGTGTTGTGCACCTGAAGTTTTTATTCACTTTGGATTGGAGAACTTTCAGTGATTTGTTCTTGGACTTTATATTGGTTCACCTTATATATTTATGTTTTCTCACATATATTTATGTTTGTGAGCGCTGTATTTATATATTTTATGTGTTTATTTACTGTTAACATTTTTTGTGAATGAGTAGGGGTACTATTTACCACTTACTCATTCATATAGGGTGAATAGGTGCCAATATCTGAGTTCCATTAACCTACACTGCCTGAAGACCCTCTTAACCACTGGGCAAGGGCTGTGGGGAAGAGGCCCTTATCATCATCAATCTGGAACATGAGGACCAGGTGCTTTGCCATGGATGAACCCCCTAGTAAGGAACCCTTCCCACGTTGAAGGCATGTGGTCTGGTTCATGCACCAGCCTTTACCTAGCCAACTAGACTGCATTCCCCAAGGGTCTGGTATGAATTTTTGGGGGACAGGGGCCAGGGTTTTTTTTTTTCTATGTGGATTTCACCTTAAATCCATAGTAGAACCTCATCAATGATAAGAGTTCTGGTATGATTTTCTTTTGTTTGTTTTTTTTGTTTTTTTTGGGGAAGTAAATGATTTTTTATTTTTTTTTGCATTCTTGCTGTAGAATGTACTGCATCAAAAGTTATGCCACGTACACACGATCGGACTTTCCATCAGAATAAACTCTGATGGTCTTTCTGACGGAGTTCCATCCGAATGGACTTGCCTACACATGATCACACCAAAGTCCATTAGTTTTGAACGTGATGACGTACGACGGGACTAGAAAAGGAAGTTCAATAGCCAATAACCAAGAACTGCCCTTGCATCGTATTTGATCCGTCGGAATAGCACACAGACGAACGGTTTTCCCGATAGGAATTGATTCCGTCGGAAAGATTTAAAACATGTTCTATTTCTAGGTCCATTTAAGAAAAAAGTCAGATGAAGCCTACACACTGAACTTTTCTGCCGGAAAGTCCATTTTTTTTTTCATAAAATGGCATGGGGACTCCCATAGGGTGCTCCCAAAATACATACCAGGCCCTTAAGGAGCTGGTTTGAATTTTAGGGGATTTCCATGCATTTTTTTCTCTCATAGAAAACCAAGATGGCAGGGAAATGCCGTTCAACATAGATGTGTTTTGGTATAAAGGTTTCTGTAAATATTTGAGATTGTATTTTTGGTGTGCTGGCAATTTTTTGGTCAAGTGCAGTATAGATGATATGACATATCTGAACTTAAAACTTAAAACTTGTTCATTTTCATTACTTGGTAATTTATGCGATTAGTAGTTTAAAAAAGAAAGATAGGAATGTGTAACCTAAATACTCCTGGTTTATTCCACATCCTAAAACAAAAAACACCGGCATGCTAAATGTTTTTGTACAGTATATTCCATCTGATACTCCCAGCCCACTAGCATCCACACACAGCTAAAATATCACATCTAGTTGGACTGCCAAAATCTATTTAGTTTGCTCTCAGAAAATCTGTAAAAGCAAATTTGTGTTCTGAAGCTGTTTATTATTATTTTTTTTAATTCAAACACATATTAACAGCAGTAAAAGCAGTTGTTAGAGTCCATAATTACCGGCTGTTGCTTTTCAGCCACAAATAAAGTATTTTATTTACACTTTAGAACAGAGGCTCCTCACTGAGATGTTGAGATAGTTCTATGCAAATGTACAGTACTATAAAGTACATCTTCTGCCTAAATGGCAAATGATGACTTGGAAAATGTGCATTTGAATATTTCTGAAAAACGAACTGAACATTGCTGTTCTGTTCCCGCGGAATATTGTGCTAACATTTGGCAATACCATCAGGGGGGATTGATACATGTGAAGCAGAAGATGAATTGTCCAAGAAGAAAGGACTCCACCACCCCATGATCTTCACGCCACATGCTATTTGACTGCTGTTTGCCTGGTTTTAGTTTGTTGTTTTTCAAATGGCTGTTCAGAAAAAAATAAAAAGAATCAAGAGACCCATCGAAGTAGCAAACTTTTTTGTCTATGGTTTTGAACCCGGTCAGTTCAGAGTTGCTTCTAATCCCCATGTTACTTTCTATTAGCTGATCTTTTTTAAGCAATGCTAACCAAATTAGGATATGGATTTATAGAAATCTTTACAGCAGAACACCAAAACTCCAAATAAAACTAGTAATTTTTACCAGTACCTGTTGCTCATTTATGTGACAAATGTGCCTCATTGCCCACCATAGCAAGCATTTATTCAAGGACCATGGTTATGACTATGACCCTTTGTACGGCAATGCTTTATTATGAGAGCTGCCCAATCATGGACACTGGTCAAGTCCAGTGCGTATATCAGCCTAAGCAATACATTGGATATTCACCATCATACACAATGCCTATTTTCTTCTTTGAGGTCACAGAGCACCCACAGTCTCACCCCTCAGAGATGTTGCCTCTAAATAGGCATAGGAATGCATCCTAACAATGCCGAATTTTCAGCTAAGTGTCACTGTCCTATGTACAGGAGTTGAGCCCCTCAAACTCTCTGCCCCTGTACATTGTGCCCAGAGTGCAATCATGTGCAAATTATCATGTGATTCACATATTAATATAATTGTTGTGTAATTTGTATATACATTATCTGAGAGCAGGGTTTGCATATGAGTGAGTTAGTGGTTGTTTCATATGTTAATTCCACCTCTGGCTCATTCATGCGCTAAGCAGCGGGAGGCTACTTCTCCTCCTTTCACAGCCACACCTGAGGAGAAAACTTCCCCCTGCCACTGCATGTCTGATCTCTGGAAACTGGTGCACTAGTCTAGGGGGAAGGGGCCTATACTGTGGGGTGGGCTGGGCTTGTACTGAGAAGTTACTAAGAAAGCTGTCTGTACTGAAGGGGCAGAGCTGGGAGGGGGGAGAATGTATGGGAGAGAGGGTCTGTTCAGAAGGGATGTGCTAACAGCCCCCCTCTTAGTCTGTACTGGAGGAATAGGAAGGGGATCTGTACTGAGGGGGTGGGCAGGAAGGGAGGTCTTTACTGGGGATTTCTGTACTGGGATGGTGAACTGGGAGTGGGTCTGTACTGGAGGGGCCTGTACTGAGAATGTGGGCTGGGAGATAGATTTGTACTGGAGGGTTCTGTACTCAGAAGGCAGGGTTGAAAGGGGGGGTCCTTACTGAGAGGTGGGGCTGGGGGGACGGTGTCTGTACCGGAGAGGTGTGTACTGAGAGGATGGGCTGGGCAGCAGGTCTGTACTGGAAGAGTCTTTACCGAGAGGGAGGGCTGGGATGGAGATCTATGCTGTGGGGGACTGTACTGAGGAGGTGGGCTAGGAGGAAGGTCTGTACTGGAAAGTCCTGTACTGAGGGGATGGGTTGGGAGGGAGGTCTGCACTGGAAGGTTCTGTACTGCGAGGATGGGCTGGGAGGGAAATCTATGCTGTAGGGGTCTGGACTGAGAGGGTGGGCTGGGTGGTATTCCTGGTGAATGTGGCTGATAACACAAAGAACGTTTGTGTGAATGTGTGTAAATTTTTAAGTGGTGTCAGCCCTGCCCAGTGTATATAGCAAAAGCACTTGACCACACCTACTCTCAGATCTCTACAACATAAAGACTAATCATTCTGTAGTCCACAATAAGAACATCAAAAGCAAGCTAATGAGAGAAATTCATTGTTTGAAAGAGATTAAAAAATCTCAATAACTTCTCAATGCAGAGTAAATGAACTTTAAGTAAATGCCTGTTCAATGCAGAGTACATTGAACAGGCATTTACTTAAAGTTCAACTCTAGATAAAAAGCACATATAAAGTGGCTGTGTTACCTGTCAAAGGGTTTATATTTCTGTCTAATCAGCTCTGAGATTTACCCAGCTCTACTGAACAGCATAAACCTGACTTGTAGGGCAGGAGACCTGCTTTTTCTCTGTTGTAGTTAAAAAAACGCCTACAGGTTGTGTCTCTCCCCAACATTTAAATGGACAATGATGGGAAAGCAGCAGACTGATAAGCTTATGTCTCAGTCACTCAGATCTCTCCTCCTATCAACATGTTCACTGTTAGCACATAAGCTGTGATTTTGGAAACTCTTGTCTGTTTCTTTCTAAGGCGTTTTACTTTACTAGCCCATTTAAACTGTATAAAGTAGGTCTTGAGTCTAAGGGCTGGTCATAACAAGTGCAGAGTAGACACAAGAGAGACACAACACATCCAATAGCTTCTTTGGAGGTAAGCGCTACACAAGGATGAAACTGAAAATACACAAATTATTTATATTACAGCCCAGGATGTCTTGCTATAAAACAGTATGATTTTCAGAGACAGAGTCTCGGTGACTGCATACTTTGGCAGCATTTTTCTAGCTATGGAAAAAATGCATATATAATTTTTCTTTTATTTTTGGTAGTGAAAACAAAATTTGAAACTCTCTATATAGCCCCTAAAGAAATAAAAACCCCAAAATATCATTGCAGGAAAACCTGCAACGTAATGTTTTTATTTTTTTGGGGGGTAATAGCATTTAGATTTATTGATGACACAGATTTTTAGATTAAGAGAGGATCAGTAAAAAACACAGTGGAGAGGGAGTGCAAACAACCCCATCATTACAATTCACATACGTAAAGCAGTTTGCTACCGGACCCTGATTACTTACTCCTTATGCAGTTTGTCTGCTTTTTGACACGATGGGGTTGATTTATGTAAGGCAAACAAGCTGCACATTTTGCAAGTGAAGTTGCACTTTGCACTGGAATTTTCCCTCAAGAAATACGTTGATATTTGACGTTACAAATGAATACACAATCATGCGTAATTTGAGATATATATATACACATACTGTCTATAAACCTATATATGGTATCTATATATATATATATATATATATATATATATATATATATATATATATATATATATATATATATATATATAGATACATATATATTTGAATCCACTTACTGTTGAAAGACTCTGACACTCACTACCTCTGCTGGAAATCATGTCCCCGTGGTTTTGACCTTTGCTTCATATTGAAAATACTGTCCTACTGAACCTTGCTCACCTCCTTGAATGATTTAAAAGGTTTCAGTCATGGCTCCCCTTTCCCTTTTTCCCTCCAAACTATATATATATCAAGTTTTTGAAGTCTCTAATTTTTTTTCTTGCCTGTCTCTGGGCTTGTTTTATCATATCAATATCTTTTTGAAAGTGAGGTCTCCAGAACCAGACACAGTATTCTAAATTATATAAACTGACCTTTCTGGAATGAATGCCCAGTGTCACAACCTGCAGGCTTCAGGCATCAGGCTTGGAGGCATCTTAGTACTAACCAGTGTTCACCAGAACTTCTGATGGGGGAGATGGGTTTTTCTGCATGTTAGTACCAGGTCACAATCTTCAGGATTGTCCCACCAAGAGGTGAGCAATCCGGGGTCCAATAGCAGATATAGCAGGTAGGGATAAGCAGAAGCGTAGTCAGTATGTAGGCCAAAGGTTGGTAACAAGTGGTTGCCGATTGAGATTGAGGAGAAGTGTAGTCAATAAACAAGCCAAAAAACAATACTCCCTCTGGAGTATGCTGGATTACTCACTAAATGCTACTTGTTTTACCATGTGTGTAATAATGGTAATCACCTCTAACCATAAGCTGTATATTTTTGCTGTCAATGGTATACTGAATATTATGTATAACTGTTGTACTTACAGCTAGGACCTTCTACTCTCTATTCTATAATTGTCATATGGCTAACTTTAGTAAGGAAATAACTCAAACTTCAATAAAATGTTTTTTGGAAACAAAATGAATAAAAATAAAAAATAAACAAGCCAAAGGTTGGTAACAAGTGGTCGTAGGTTGGGATCAAGCAGAAGCATAGTCAAAGAAGAAGCCAAAGGTCGGTAATAAGTGGTAGCCAAGCTACAAATGGCAGCAAGAGTTACAAGAGTGAGATATTGGTTGGAGGGAGCAAAATAAATGGGAAAACAGGAAGTACAAAGGCATGGCTTTATTAATAAGTTCATTGGAGGAGCAAAGAGTTCAAAGTTCAAGACAAACAAGGTTCAAGGCAGGATTATTCAAGCAATTGTCAAGAGAGATGTCCAGCATTCTAGGTGGCTCAGCAAGAAGAGACATTGCAGGTTCAGATCCGGGCCCTGATGCCCAGCATCTTTCAAACCAACTACCCTTACAGCTCCAATCTGCCTATCTGACCTTCAGCCTCCAATTCGGTAAGCCCTAAACCCCTTCACATTTTTAACTCTTTTCTGATCTGTTCCTTCTCTTAGGCCGCGTACACACGGGCGGATTGTCTGTCCAACTTAGTCCGCTGAACCGTGTTTCAGCGGACAATCCGCTCGTGTGTGGGCTTCAGCGGACTTTTTCAGCGGACTGTCTGACGAACAAAGTCTTACGGAATTTCCGAAATTTTGTCCGTTCAAACTTGGTTTTGTCCGTCCAAACTTGGTTTCAGCGGACAGTCCGCTCGTGTGTAGGCAAGTTGGACAAACTAAGTATGGCGCATGCTCAGAAAGGATTTACACGGCCGAAGGTTGCATTGCAGTGTATAGGACGTCGTTTTTCTAGTCCCGTCGTACGTGCTGTACACGTCATCGCGCACGCTTTCAGCGGACTGTCTGCTCATCGTGTGTGGTCAAGTCCGTTCATGCAAATTTTGAACGGACTGTCTGTCGGATTGTCTGACGAACTTAGTTGGCCAGACAATCCGCCCGTGTGTACGTGGCCTTAGTCATGTAGACCCTCTGCTCATTTTCTCTTTTCTGTGCTTCACTTATTTAAATAACAAAAAAACAAACAAGCAAACAATCAATAATATTTTTTCCTTAGGCCGCGTACACACGCGGGGACTGTTCGCTCAACTTTGTCCGTCAAACAGTTTCAGCGGACAGTCCGCTCAAAATTAGCATGGACGGACTTGCCCACACACGACGAACGAACAGTCCGCTGAAACCGTGCGCGATGACGTGAACGGCACGTACGACGGGACGAAAAATACGACGTCCTATACACTGCAATGCAAACTTCGGCGTGTAAATCCTTTCTGAGCATGCGCGGAACTTAGTTTGACGAACAAGCCTACACACGAGGGGACTGTTCGCTGAAACAGAGTTTCAGCGGACAGTTTTTCGGAATTCCCGAAAAACTTTGTTCAGCAGACTGTCCGCTGAAACTGTCCGCTGAAAGCCCACACACGAGCGGACTGTCCGCCGAAACCCTGTTCAGCGGACAAAGTTGAGCGAACAGTCCCCGCGTGTGTACGCGGCCTAAGGCATAACGTTTTCTGAAAATAAAAGGAATCCACAGTGTATTTTTGATGTGTAAAGTGTAAAGGATTAGCAGACAAAAAGCTGATTATTTCATTATAGGTAGATTTTGGATGACTAAATCACCCACTTCTTCCAATACCATGAAAATTTACTGTTCTGCTAACTCTGAAGAATACGATACTCTACGGTTTAAAAACTACAAGGGAATCAACAATGTATTATTTATGTGTAACTTTTAAAGGGTCAATCGACCCAAAGCCGATAATTTAGTCATAGGTAGATGCTGGATGACTAGAGGACTAGAGATGGGCCGAACACCCCCCAGTTTGGTTTGCATCACAACTGCTGAACATGTAAAAGTTCGTACCGAGCCGCAAACTCTATTAAAATCTACGGAACTCGAACTTGAAAAGTCCTAATTTTGAAGGCTTATACAGTATGCAAGTTATTTGTCATCAAATTGGTATAGGAGCCTGGTACTGTTTTTTACAGCCAACCATCTGCTTTCTTGTAATAACAACCGATGTGGCTAAGTAGACCCGAGCCACCAGCTGGCTCTGCCCCCCACTCCAAAGCACCTTGTTGATAGGAACAAGGGCCTCTACCTGACAACCCTGGGCTTATCGAAATCTGGAAGCCCAATTTAACAAGTCTGGAGTATGGAGTATATTGTAGTCCTACACATTCACCAAAAAAATGTCAAAAAGAAATAAAAACACACACAGTGTGTTATTTATTAAAAATGAAAAAACAATGCCCCCTTATGTATATTCATCATCAATAACGACGCCCACCGCTGGACATGAAAAAAAAAAAAAAAACTCTCCGTCCTCAATGAAAGCTAACTGACATGTGCCCGCTACGCAATCTGACAGTTCTTAAATGGGTAGGAGGCAGGGCCACCTAACAACATCACCTGGTAGTAGTGGACTCATGTGACATCACTGATCAGTGCATGCTGGGTCGGTAATATCACATGGGGCAGTGCCACCAGGTGACATCGCCAGGTGGCCGGCCCCTTACCTATTTAAGAATTGTCAGATGGTGGAAGTCACACGGCAGTTAACCTTCATTGTGGGCAGATTGATTTTTGTGGGGTCTAGTGGTGGCAGCAGGTGTCACGATTGATGGTGGATCTACATTGTGGGACTTTTTTTTTATTTTTTAAAGGAATTGTCAAAAACTGTGTGTTTTTATTTCTTTTTGACACTTCTTATTAGTGAATGAGTAGGGCTACAATGCACCCCTACTCATTCCCATGAGGGGTGGGATCTGGGGGCCCCCATGTTAAAGTGGGCTTCCAGATTCCAATAAGCCCCCTGCAGACCCCCACAAACACAGTCCAGGGTTGTGTGGGAAGAGGCCCTTGTCCCCATCAAAATAGGGACAAGGTGCTTTGAGGTAAAGTGGGTGGGGGCAGATCCTCCTTGCCCCAAAGCACCCCCCATGTTGAGGCCAGGCTGTGTGCTGGGATAAGGTAACAAGCAATCCTTTAATGATGATTCCTATGAGGACAAAAAAATAAAATAAAAATATCTGTTGAATCCATGAAAATTTACCATTTCTAAACAAAGTGTAATCCGGGTTTGTCATATTTCCTATCATAATGCCACATTGTATATTTTTTTCCCTTAATAAACAAGGGGATATTCCCAAGGGCCTTAAGTTATATTTAGCATAAAATGTATTTTCAAAATAATAGAACATTTGTGGTATTTCTTGACATACTCGTTTTTGGGCAGCTTTGTATTGCTCAAACTCAGTATGAAAGTAAATGGGTACCAGGTGTGTGCATTTTTTCTCCCTTTTTTTTAACTGTCTGGCCTATGTGAACATATCTAGCAATTAACAAAAATAAAATAAAACCGCGCTGAAACCCTCAAAAAAAAAAAGGAAACAATTCCTCTTTCTTACTTTATCATGCAAGAGGAAAAAATATCAAGCAAGAAAAAAATGAGTGTTTTTCTCAAATGAATATCCCAAAAAAATTAATCTTAGAAATAAATGCAAATAGTCCAAAAATTACAAATGAATGTTTCACAAAATATAAGGCTGCTGCTCCACAGTGGGATACACACACATAGCCATAGATAAAAAATGAACAAAAGAGCTGCGCCAAATAATATAAATCAAAAAAACTATTTATAAAGAAAAGTCCATGAAAACTTTATGTTATCCAAAAAAGGAAGACGATCGCACCACAGTGATTCCACACTTCCTTATCGCTATAGTGTCCCACCACCGACAAAACAGTGCGCTTACCAGATGGTAAAAGCACAAGGAGCGTTTAGAGTACCAAGCCACCGGCAGCTCCTCGCTTCCACCGAACACTTTATCCTTAATCCTTCAGGAACGAACGATCCATACACTGTAGCCGCTCCACATTCTCATAAGTAACCCAGTTTCACGTTCATAATATAAAAAGAAAAGAAGCCTCCCATAGTGTAAAAAACTTCAATGCTTTTTTAATTAGTAGAAATACACTTACATAAAAACGAACGTTTTCCGCATGTAAAATCAAGCCGGCCGGAAAAAACGAGAGCCCGTCCTCCTCTCGTAACACGTGGTGACGTCACAGCATGGCATGCTGTGACGTCACCACGTGTTACGAGAGGAGGACGGGCTCTCGTTTTTTTCCGGCCGGCTTGATTTTACATGCGGAAAACGTTCGTTTTTATGTAAGTGTATTTCTACTAATTAAAAAAGCATTGAAGTTTTTTACACTATGGGAGGCTTCTTTTCTTTTTATATCAGCCATGCTGATGACAAGTGTTTGGTCCTTGCTTTATCCAAGATTTCATTTGCTGCATGTGTTGCATAAACTGTCAGAGGATGATTGATCCTTACAATGGAAACCTTCTCAGCCAGTAATGCAGCAGTTGCAACTGCTTTTACACAGGTTGGTGTTACTGATGGTGACCTCTGAGTAAGAACTTCATTGCCTGTGGCTCCCTTTTTTGACCCTTTTCTTTACAGGAAACAATGACGTCTGTGCTCTACTTTCTGTTTTTTTTTTTTTTTTTACACCTGCTTCATATAATTATTTTATTTGTACTCATACACCAGCGAGTCGATCTGGTGACAGTAGATACTGCGGTATGCGTGGGTTTTGAGCTCCTGCTTTTATTTTGATGGAGGAACTTGTAGAAGTCCTACATCATATTTTCCCTTGGCCCAGAGAGTGTCAGGTATTTGAGCAACAATTTTAGGTGGAATATTACCTTCAATCTCTTCCTCTAATTAAATTGCTGTTAATCCACATATTTCTTCATCAAATTCTCCAACATGTACTTCTACTCCATTGGGAGTATACTGTACAAAGGATTGTAAGTAACTCAGTAGGTCTCTTCCCAATAGCTTGCACGGTACAGTGTCAGAGACAAGCAGTTTATGAAACATATTGTGGCTTCCAGTTCCAATTTGTATGGGGGGTGTTTCCTTGAGTGGGGTAGATTTTGCTTCTACTCCAACTGCTAGGGGCCCAGATGTAAGGGGGAAGTCTTTAGGTAGGTGGGACTTTTGAATTATAGTCTGGGCAGGGCCAAAATCGACTAAGCATGATATTTCCTTATCTGTTAGTTATGGAAAGCGTAATGTTACAAAAGCGTATTTACCATCCATCTCAGAGATGCACAAATTAACTTCTGTGTGCTCAGAAAGTTCATGCTGCTTTACTAGTCATTTATCATCATCTCCCTCTTTCTTCTACTTATGTCTGTCAGGTAATCTGCATTTCTGGCAAGATAGCCAATCCTGCCACAATTATAGCATTTTCTGGTTTCTTTTTTTGAGAAAAAATAGCTCCTTGACTATCATTTTGGGCTACAAAAGCATTCAGCTTTTTCTCTTTTCTTTCTTCTTCCTGACCCCCAATGCTACTGCACACTTCTCTTAGAAAAGCCCATTCAAATCCTTGTTTCCTTATTATGGCAGTAAAGTTAGTAGTCGGTCACATCCACATTTACTGTTTCTGCCATGGACTGGACACATCTAAAGCAATCAAAAACATCTTCATTAATAATTTTACAACGTTCTGTCCACTTTTTTTTTTCTAGTGCAATACACTTTCATGTTTCCTATCTGCTTCTTTAAATCATAAAATAACCTTCTGATTTCTCTCTTCTGGCATGTGCTTCCTTGTCCAACTACTGCTTCTTAAAGCGGGATTCCACTGTCTTGATCGTTTTTTTTTTTTTTTTGCATACTGACAATCATTATTATAATTAAATCTAACACTTACTTTTTCGTTTTTTCCATCCAGCAGCATGCTGTTTTGTCATTAAAAAAGATTTTATAAAACCGTCTCCTGACGGTTGTCATTTTGCCTGTGGGCATGTGAAGCCCACAGGCATCCTCTTCCGGGAGAGTGCGCTGATAAAAGACCAGCATGCACCACCCGTTCGATTAGATCTCGCGCATGCGCAGTCAGCGCTATATCGAGCGCCGTTGTAGTGTCATATTTTGCTGCCTGTTGGAACGCACGGCGCGAGTGTTTGGAACGCATCGCGCATGCGCAGTACGCAATTTCTGGCGGCAACGTCACTTCCGCAGCATCCTGTGATAGGCAGCAAAATATGACACTACACCCTCGGTGATGCCCAAGGCATCCTGGGAAATGGTGACATACTTCTCCCAGGAGCCTTAGCGAGCCGGGCTGCCGAGGGAAGTGACGTTTTTAGCCCGGGCAATGGAAGAGGCAGATTTCGTGGGACCACCTAGCAACCGCAAGAAATAGGTAAGTAAAAAATGTTTTATTATCCAATTAATTTTATTAAGACCCTTTGCTGCACATACAAGTTAGGTTATATTTTTGATGGCAACACCACTTTAACTTGCATAATTCCTTTAATATTCTGGCATACTAAAATACTAAAACAACCTGGTCTTATTAGTGAGTGGAAACTTTTCCCTTTTCAGGCTCAGTTTCAGTACCTACCAGTTCTGTATTCTGTATACCGTAACCCTTCTGTATTGTTCACTTCTCTAATTTACAACTTTCTATAGTACATAGATGTTCAAAAATCTCTGGCTTCTCTATACAGGAATTTGAAGGGAGGGGTACCTCACTCCTTTCTTACAGACACACAAGCACAAAGGAGGGGTGAGGAAACTGCAAAGAGGAGCAGGCTCTAATCTTCCCAAATGATTCCTTACACTTATTTTTCAATTCATCTCAAATATTTCCTAAACATTTAGATAACACTTGCATTGCCTGGTCTAATTCTCTTTTGCTAGACCCATCATTGATATGCATTAGAAAAACTTTGACAGGCTCTGTCAGGGAAATGGCCATAGGAGAACTGGCAATAGTGCCAGTATTGGTAATGGACACTTGCGGCACATTGCCATGTGCACTAATGCGAGAAGTGCGAACGGGTGTACGCAGGTTCGCAATGGTGCTAACATGCGTATGCGCATGCGTGAAGGCACTAATTGGCGAACACACAATGTGACAGATGCGGCCACTTACTGGCCTATATAAGACTGCTGCTGAGCCCATCACATTGCTGGATTGTCATCAACCTTCCTGTGCTCCTGAGCCTCTGTGCATATTCTACTTGGATTTCCTGTTGTGACCTGGCTTGCTAGTGGCCTGTCTGATCTACTCTCCTGGTTTGACCCCCTGGCTTGCTTTACCGACTTTGTTGCTATCTCCAGTGTCTGATCCCGGCTTGCTACTGCTACCTGTTCCTGGCCTGCCTTCCTATATTTTCCCTAGGTGTACATTCCCTAGGTGCTTTTTTTTGTTTGTTTTGTTTCCATTTCTGGGAAATCGAAACTGTTGGATATGCGATGACACAAACTACTGATAAGAACCTAGAAAGCTGCTCAAAATAGGCTTTCATACCAAAACCAGGCTTGATCCTGTTCCTGCTACCTGCCTCTTCCTCAGTGTTGGACCCCTGGCCTGGCTTCCACTACCGTTTCCTGCACAAACCATTGCCAAGTGTTATGGAGGATTCCTAGAGACTTTGGCCCAGCTGTGTATCCTGTATTATCAGGTGTACTTCAGGTGACCACCGCCTCTACTCTCCTGTACCCATCTGGTAACCTGTGCTTATTTGGGCACTACACATTTTGTACCATCTTCAGGGGTGTATTGCACTGCTGCAAGAGGAGCAGAATAAGTAAGAATAACAGTTTCTTACCGTGGCCACTTGTCTGCTCAACGTGAGTTTCGTGTCTCTCTGCCCGGGAGTCCACCGGGCTGTATCTGATTCGAAAGGCACTATTCTATGAAATCAGGTTAGAGAGTCTCCAAGTAAGACATTTCAATGAGACAGTGAGCCCAAATCAGATAAAAAGGAAATGGTGCTGTTTATTCCACACACTGCAGTTGAGAGGCACAACACAGCTCTCAGCAGCATAAGCGAGTAAAAGTGAAAGTGTTTCTGACTTATAAACATCAAGTTTAACAGTATATACCTATGAATATGCATAAGGTCTAGGTGTGTTATAGGTGTGATCTTATAGTTTAGTCCAATCAACATTCATATCTTCTTAGTAGCAAGGGAACAGTTAAATGGGTATATATATCATGTGACAGGCAAAAAAAGAGATTTCAGCAGTATCTGGTCAGTTCAGACTGGTTTTGGAATGAAAGCCTATTTTGAGCAACTTTCTGGGTTCTTATCAGTAGTTTGTGTCCTCACATATCCAACAGTTTAGATTTCCCAGGAATTGAAACAAAACAAAACAAAACAAAAAAAACACCTAGGGAATATAAAAAAGTGCATTACCAATTCCTAAAGTGATAGTCTCTATTTATATATAACTCAACATTATAAGACCCCTATAATTCTACTCAAAAGTAAATATAAACCTGAACAATAAACTTTCCTTTTTGCTTCCTTTTGATCTGTTAAAGAATATGTAAACCAAACATTTCATATTCCTGATATGTGCCTGCTGTACTGTGTACTTGTTTAAAAATATATCATGTTCTCTTTATATTTCTTCATTTGTGCGAAATCCCTTGTGTTCCTGCCAGGCCCTCTGCCTACCTATTAAAAGCTAACCAAACTAGGCATGAGAGCACACTGTGGTCAGTTCTCTAGCTATGCTTTGAACTTAGTCTGCTCTCCTCCAATGATCAGACTTGTGCTGACACCCCCCCTCTATGCAGAGCCATTTACTGGGAAGACCAGTGTGCTGCTATTTCTCCTCCCCCAGCTCTCTAAGCTCTTTATGTATATAAGAACAGTGGGTATGTGATCACTTATAGAAAACAGGGGGGGATTTATCATTTCCTTTTAAATCTATACACAAATGGTTTGCCTTTTATTTCTATTTTAAGCTGCATGGGTTGCTTTATAAGGGGAAGTTTTACATATACTTTAAATATAGCACTGAAAACATTTTGTTATATCGGTTCAATAAGGGTAAACAAAAGTTGATCATCTCAGAAAATCAGAGCTATTCTGGAATCTAATCAGCCCTCCTAGTTGTTATGCTGTGACTATAAAATTATTAGCCTATTGTGCAGATTAGGATAGGGGATCGGTTAAAGTGACACTAAGCTCTGGTTTAAAAAAGAGCCTCCTCCAAATCTCCAAATATTTTTTTTTTGCAGCTGTGATCTGATTTAGATGTTGGCTGCAGTCATTCTCTATGAGGGCCATCCTATTTTGCTTGCTCTGGAGATGGACTAGGGATCATGGAATATGGACTATGAAATGTGTGGTGTGCATAGAGCAGTCAACTATAACTGATGTGCAATGCTTGTTCCAAGCAAATGGAAATGAGGGGGGAAATTAGAAGTTTGTGAGCTCATGGAGGACATTGCAAGAAGGCATAAAAACACAGGAAGACACAATTTAATAAAAAACAAACTACAGGATCATTAAGTAATGGATATGCATAGATTATCTTTGGAGAATAGGGATATAATTTAGAGTCACTTTAGGTACCATAGTTTAGCAAGGGAAAACAGTAAGGGCTGACACCATTAAGTTCACAAAACTACTACATGTTGACGTCTCAGAACTGGATTAAATTGCTCAGTGTATTTCTGTCCACTAAATGGGTATGTTTTTGTATTTGTACAGTTTTTAAATAGATAAAACAGAGGAAAATGTACACGTATTGCAGAGATGTGCTGTACATGTTTTTTTTTTCTTTTATATTGCCCTGACATATGCTTTAAGCAATAGAGTGAGCATGACAGCCAGAAAGCTAGAATATTATCTCAGGTTTATTTTAAAGTGTAACTAAAGGCAAAACTTTTTTCAGTTTTGGATAGTGTAAGGGAGGATTGTAACTAATGTATTTATTTTTAATTTTTTTTTGCCATCCTTGCCCCATTGGGGAGAGGTCACTTGACCCCCTGTCCCATAGCCATAACAGGAGGTGAGAGGAAATCCCACCAAAGTGAGGGAATGTCATTAGGGTCACCAGAACATTGGAAGAATTCCCCTTTATTCGTGTTCTATATTCAATCCAAAATTTGGGATTTTCTTCTACTTTAACTTCCGATGATAACATTAAACAGGGAAAATTAAGAGGGTGATTCTTCCCAACGGGGACACAGACAGCAATAACAAATGACAGGTGATCTAATCCCTTTCCACTCCATCAAAGACTAAAAAAAGGGTTTTGCCTTTAGTTATACTTTAACCTTTGGGATCATCATTTTTCATGATCCCAAGGCAGATCTAGGAGGTTAGGTGGTTGGAATGTTTATAGGGTAGAGAAAACCAGAGAGGAAAAAAATTGTGAAATTCTCTAGCTTTTCTTTCTCCCTCCTCCCTCAATTCCTCCCTTCCCTTCCCTTCCCTTCCCTTCCCTTCCCTTCCCTTCTCTTCCTTCCTTTCCTTTCCTTCCATCCTTCCTTCCTTCCTTCCTTCCTTCCTTTCATTTTTCTACAGTATATAGGAAAATGAAGTGACGATTAACAGTACACTCTTGGGTTTGAACTCATTAAAGCTGGTTATTTCTATAATGGCCAAATAAAGTCACTGATCTCCAGAACGAATAATGCTATACTTATGAACAACATGAAATGCCTTATTCTTTGGTACATTTTTTTGCTAGGTTTTTTTTTATTTTTGTATTATTTCAAAATACAGAGGCTTACCCTCTACAGGAGCAAGATAATAGCTTCTCATCCCCCACATGAGATGGTTTGCCATTACTTGCTGTCCTATGTCGGTGTCCTATGCTTTTCATTAGTCCGGCTCCAAATTCAGCCAGTGATCCGGAACTAATGATCACAAGCCTCTTATGTGACTTTGTGACTTAATCCTTTAGTGTTAGATGTCTGTGGCTTGAAGTGCAAACTGCAAGACCTTCTTCTGTTTCAACAACACTTGTTCTTTGACATGGGCTCCATTCACTAAGCTAAAACCTATCTGTTATATGCCATTTGTGAGTGTTGTTCTCAGCCAATTGTTGTTATTTTCCTCACATATTGGCACTCATTGTTGAAAATACAATTTTATGTCAAATAATAAAAATGATAGCTTAGTGAATTGAGTTAGTCAATATGTATACTTGATTTATATTTAAGAGTCCAGTTATACTTATCTCTTGTGGTGTGTTGTGGTAAAGTACGCATTACTGTAAGTCAAGAAACATTATGCATGTAATAGGCTTCATCCACACAGCCGTAAAAAAAAAAAAAAAAAATCACAAACAAGTGTTTTTTAATTACGGATCTAAACACAGCTGCCATCATTTTCAATGGATCCATTCAAACAGGTGCATAAATATGCACTGCATTCAGATCCATAACACAAACATGCATATGCGTATGAATGCATGTACAATATATGCATTTGTCTAAGCAAAGTGGAAAAATATATTATCATTATGTACGCATATGCATCTTTACATGTTTAAATACATCTATACACAAGTATTTTATTGATCATTAACAGAAACTTTTCTCTAGAAAAAAAAAAAAACATGTATAATAACATCACTTAAATTTTAGGGCTGCGTGAATGAAGCATAAGTGCATTGTGGTGCCTATTAAATTCAATGGCTCTGTAACACGCTAAGGCAATGCAGCTCCAATGAGCATTGCTTTGCAGCTCATCACAACACACAGTAAAGTGCCATCTGAAGAATGCTATGTCTGATTTTTTGTCCATTTTGTCTGATTTTTTGTCCATTTAGTGCATTGGCAGCCATTTAAATGCATTCAACTCCACTAAGATCTCCGCTGTCCAGCTTTCTTCTCCCACCAACATTCCAGGTCCACCACCACAATATTTTCCTTCTTCCATCTGTTACCCCTGGGGAATTAGTTAAACTCATTTCTGAGTCCCACCTCTCCACCTGTCCCCTGGACCCTGTCCTTTCACAACTACTAAGGCCCCCACCTGCTCTGTTTTACACTTTCTAACTACATCTTCAATCTCTCCCTTTACATAAACCTTTCCTTCCCCTCTTAAACATGCATTGGTTACCCCATACTTAATAAACTCTCACCGGACCCCACCTGTTTGAGCAACTTAAGACCCAACTTCCACCTGGTACCGCTAAGGAAATTGCTAAACTCCTTTCTGAGTCCCACCTCACCCTCTCTCCCCTGGACCCTTTCCTCTCACAACTAAGTCCCCCACCTGCTCTGTTTTACACTCTCTAACTAAATCTTCATTATCTCTCTCTCCACCATCACCTTTTCTTCCCCTCTTAAGCATGCACTGGTTACCCAATACTTAACAAACTCTCAATGGACGCCACCTGTTTGAGCAACTTAAGACCCAACTTTTTCCTGTTACCCCAGAGGGATTTGCTAAACTCCTTTCTGAGTCCAACTTCACCACCTGTCCCTTGTCTAACAACTGCTAAGGTCCCACCTGCTCTGTTTTACACTCTCAAACTACATCTTCTCTCTCTCCCTCTCCACCAGCACCTTTCCTTACCCTCTTAAAAATGCACTGGTTACACCATACCTAATAAACTCTCACTAGACCCCACCTGTTTGAGCAACTTAGGACCCATCTCTCTGCTACTGTTTGCCTCCAAACTTGTCCACAACTGTATGAGTTGCTACTCCACCAATAACAACCTTCTCGACCCCCTACAGTCTGGCTTACGCCCACTGAATTTGCCCTACTAAAACCTACTAACAACGTACTGACTGCTAAAACCAATGTCCACTATTCCATACTTATACTTCTGGGCCTTTCTGTTGTCCTCCTCAGCAAATGCCACACCCTTGGCCTCCATGACTCTGCTCTTTCTTGGTTCTCCTCCTACCCATCTTATTGCTCCTACATTGTCAACTACAACTTGATCTTCTCTTATCTTCCTCTTTCTGTTGGGATACCCCAGGGCTTTTTTTCTCTCTCTACACTTTTTCCCTTGGCCAGTTGACAGGCTCCCATGGCTTGCAATACCAAATCTCTTTCTACTACATAGAGAAAACTCAACTGAGCTTAAAAAATGTCCTTTTTTCTGATCCTTCCCTCTTCACTTTTTTATTAAGATGATTAATAGCTCACCTATTGGTCCCTCCACACTCGCTAGGGCGCTCTGACCTTCTTCACACCCCTCATCCAATCATTGGCTAAATATTGCTGCTTTAACCTCCATAACATTTACAAAACCTGCCCCTTAACAATTAACATCACAAAACAACCCCCCTGGTCATCTACTGCTTTGACTACTGCAGCTTTCTTCTTGCTGACAGGCTTTCCCCCTTCTAGTTCATCATAAATACTGTTGCTAAACATATCAACCTTACTAAGTGATCTTTTGCTGCTGCCCCTTTTTCCACCATTCCCTTCAGTGGCTTCCACTAGCCCAATGTATAAAACCCAAAATACTAATTACAACATACAGCGTCATCCACAACACTGCCTCCAGCTACACCACCAACCTCATCTTGACGTATCGCCCAAACCATCCACTTCACTCCTCCCAAGACCTATAGCTCCCTTGCCACCTTCTTTTATGCTCACCTCCAGGACTTCTCTTGAACCTCTCCCTTCCTCTGGAGCACTCTACCCCAAAATGTTATCCCTTCCCTACATACCTACCCTGTGCTGCTTTAGGCAATCCATAAAAACATATTAATTCAGGGAAGCCTACCCCGCCTCCACCTAAAAACGTTAAACTTTGACCACTGTGATCAGCTCATCCCCCACCCACAGCTATTTCCTTTGTGCCAGCTCCACAAGCATGGCCCCCTAATCCTTCTGTTTAACTGTATTGTAACTGTACTGTCTCTCTGAATAGTGTCAATTGTTGCACAAACTGTTGGTGCAATATGAGCCCTGAATAAAAATAATAATAATATTAAGAAGGAGCTTTTTTCTTGGAGAGATGAAAAGGCAGACATCTTAGATGTGTTCAGTGGAATTTAATACTAGGGCTAATTTCAGACGAGAGGCAATTAACCTACTAGCATACATTTGGCGTATGGGAGAAAAAAAGCACAGGGACAAAATGCAAACCCCATGCAGAGTTTGTTCTGACCAGGACCCAAACCAGTTAAACCAAGGACTCCAGTGCAGCAGGCCAGAAGTGCTAACCACTAAACCACAGTGCTGCCACTATTACTATAAATCCAAAAATTGCAGCTGCTCTGAAATGTTTGAAATTAGCAAGTAGAGAAAAGCATACATGAGCAAGGCAATATCCTAAACAGTACGAAAGAGGCCTCCAGCACACATTTAAGCTAACATGCAAAAAAAAAAAAAACAACCCACAAAAAAAACTACTCTGGTTAAAAATGGAGGTTGTAGTTCCATACATTTGGCAAATATATGCGGAAGCTAAATTACCAACTCTAGGCACATCTGATAATTGTGATCAATAACGCTAAATGATATGAGTTTCCCAACTATGGGGGGATGCTCACACCCTCAGCACTTCACTAGAAGCCCAGAAATCAACTTTACAAGGCAACCGAAGACCTCCAATGTGTATCTGCAACAAATCCCAAAAAATAATTGTCTGCCATTGTTCCTTATTTTTAGACTTGGTGAACACATGCAATGGATGCCTTCCACTGCCTTATATATATATATATATATATATATACTGCAGGTAAAATAAGTTTTGAACACGTGACCATTTTTCTAGGTAAATATATTTCTAAAGGTGCTATTGGCATGACATTTTCACCACTTGTCGATAACAACCCATACAATCCATACATGCAACGAAACCAAAAAAAGTTCAGAAATTAAGTTATGTGTAATAACATGAAATAACATAGGGGAAAGGGTATTGAACACATGAAGAAAGGGAGGTGCAAAAACACATGGAAAGACAAGACACCAGCTGAAATCTATCAGTAATTAGAAAGCAATCCTGCCCCTTGTCCATGTAAATTAATAAAGGCTAGTTCAGTCTCAACTGATGGTCTTTAACCACTTGTCTACAGGCACTTACACCCCCCTTCCTGCCCAGGCCATTTTTCAGCTTTCAGCGCTGTCGCACTTTGAATGACAATTGCGCAGTCATGCTACACTGTACCCAAACAATTTTTTTATAATTTTCTTCACACAAATAGAGCTTTTGTTTGGTGGTATTTAATCACTGCTGTTTTTCTTTTTTTTTACAAAAAAAGACCAACAATTTTGAAAAAACTTTTTTTTACTTAGTTTCTGTCAGTAAATTTTGTAACTAAGTAATTTTTCGGGCAGTACTGATAGGTGGCACTGATATCCAGCACTGACTGGCATCACTAATGGGCACTGATTGATGGCACTTGTAGGCAGTGGTGGACACTGATTGCTGCCACTGGTGGGCACTGATTGCTGGCACTGGTGGGCAATGGTGGGCATGATTGGTGACACAGTTGGTGCTATATTGTAATCAGAGCACTGACGATCGACCATTTGGTGACGCCGTCATATGATGGTGTACCAGAATGAGAGCCACACCACCCCGCCCTGCCGCCATTTGACGGTGGGCGGGCGGCAACTAGTTAAAAAGGTGACTCATTACCAAGGTGTCACACAAAAAACCTTTCATGATGGGTAAAGGCAAAGAGCTCTCTCAAGGCCTTTGAAAACTTATTGTTGCAAAACATACTGATGGCATTGGTTATAGAAGGAAATCTAAACTTCTGAATTTTCCAGTGAGCACTGTTGGGGCCATAATCTGAAAGTGGAAAAAACATAATTTCATCATAAACCAGCCATGACCAAGTGCTACTCACAAGATTTCTGACAGAGGAGTGAAAACAATTACCAGAAGATTTGTCCACATGCCAGGGACCACTTGTGGAGAGCTTCAGAAAGACCTGCAATTAGCAGGTATAATTGTTTCAAAGAAAACAATAAGTAATGCACTCAATTGCCATGGCCTGTATGCCCGCTCACCACGCTTGTTAAAGCTTGTTTAAAGTTTGCAGCACATTATTTAGACATGCCTGTGAAATATTGGGGAATATACAGTAGCCTGGTCAGATGAGACCAAGATTGAACTCTTTGGATGCCATTATACACACCATACCAGCAGTGAAGTTTTAAGGTAGGAACATCATGGTGTGGGGCTTATTCTTTAGCATATGGAACTGGCAAACATATTGTTGAAGGCAGGATGAATGGGAAAATGTACCAAGACATTATTGAAGATGAACTGAGGGTGGACATTTCAGCAACACTAAGATCCCAAACACAAAGCCAAGGGAATGTTCCGTTGGTTTCAAAGAAAGAAGATAAATCTGCTAGAGTGGTCCAGCCAACCACCTGACTTGAATTCAAAAGAAAATTTATGGAAACAACTAAACATCAGAGTTCATAAAGGAGGCCCTTCAAGATTTGAAGACTGGGTGGAAGCATGGGCCAAGATTACACCTAAACAATGCATGCGACTAGTTTCTCCATACAGGAGGCGTCTTGAAGCTGTCATTACCAACAAAGAATTTTATACGAAGCATTAGATAAATTTCAATTACTGTAGCGTTTTCAATACTTTTTTTTACTGAGTCATTCCATTTTATTACACATAACCTAATTTCACCTAATTTCTGAATGGATTTGCTTTGGTATCGTTGTATGTATGGATTACAAGGGTTGTTACCAACATGTGGTAAAAATGTCAATGACACACAATATATATATATATATATATATATATCCCATTGCTAGGAAACTCAGGTAGTTTATTTACTTTCTACAATTATCATAGGTACCTTAATGTGGTAGTGTGGCTCCAACGTGTATTTACAAATGTATTCAACTAAAACTTAAAGCGGTGTACCGCCCCCCCAAAAAAAATAAAAGCTAGCAGCTACACATACTACAGCTGCTGGCTTTTAACAATGGGACACTTACCTGTCCTGGAGTCCAGCGATGTTGGCACCGCAGCTGATGTTTCCATCAGCTGTTGGGTGCTGCCACTACCATTGCAGGTAAGGGTACCTGGCAGTGTAGCCTTAAGACTTCACGCTGGGAAGCCTACTGCACATGAACAAGGCCCTGCTCCTCTCTCCTACTGGCCCTGTGACAGGGAGAGGAGGAGGGAGCCCTGCTGTGATGTCACCCCAAAGACAGGTATCCTGTCCCCCCTCCAACCCGAAAGGTGCCAATTATGGCACCGGAGGGGGAGAGAAGAAAAATGAGCTTTTTGGGTGGAACTCCGCTTTAAGTTTTTAACCAATTCATTTTTTGTTTTTGTTTTTTAACGTGAGCTAGGGACCCCCTTTGTCCGTTTTTTTTCTGCTGTCTGTGTCCTCAGTGGGAAGATTTTCCTTTGTAATTGTCCTGGTGACCATTGTTATGAGGACAGAAATTGAGGGTAAATCCAAAAGTTTTAAGTTGTCATCATTTGAGAGAAAATCCTCAAATGGGCACACCTGTTCCTAATGAAAATGTTCTAAATAGGAATCCTGGAGAGATTTATTCTAATTTCCTGTTGTGTCTCTAGAATAGGATGTGAAGGGAAATCTCTAAGGTAGGACAAAGACTGCAAAAATTAGAGGTGTTAATTCCTTTATACATCAACATATTATGTCTTTACATTCACTTTAAATGGCACCTCCAGCGATACCATACAACATATTATTGCCCATGGTTTTTGAATGGGATCCCCAGCAAGCTCAGATAATCAGGTGTTCACAAACTAATCCTTCGTATAAAATCCTTTGTTGGTAATGACAGCTTCAAGATGCCTCCTGTATGGAGAAACTAGTTGCATGCATTGTTTAGGTGTAATCTTGGCCCATGCTTCCACCCAGTCTTCACATCTTGAAGGTTCCATGGGCCTCTTTTATGAACTCTGATGTTTAGTTGTTTCCATTAATTTTCTTTTGAATTCAAGTCAGGTGGTTGGCTGGGCCACTCTAGCAGATTTATCTTCTTTCTTTGAAACCAACGGATTGTTCCCTTGGCTTTGTGTTTGGGATCTTAGTCTTGCTTAAATGCCCACCCTCAGTTCATCTTCATCAATGTCTTGGTACATTTTCCCATTCATTCTTCCTTCAACAATATGAGGTTTGCCAGTACTGTATGCTAAAAAAAAAGCCCCACACCATGATGTTCCTACCTTCAAACTTCACTGTTGGTATGGGGGTGTTGAATGCAGATGTGGGAAAAGCTGGGGAAAGGGGGCCTCAAACCAGTATCCAAGACCAATGCTAATAGGCTTGTTGAAACAAACTAATCTTACTTTAATGTATGTGTATCCAAGGATAATGATATATGCATGTAGAAAATGAAAAGGTATGTACATAAATGCTACAAGCCTGGCTAATAAAATGGTAAAACTAGAACTTCAGATACTTGAGGAAATGGTGGGGAGGCTGGGCATTGTCACCATCATGGGGGATTTCAACTATCCTAATACTGACTGGGCAGATGAAACCACACTCATAACTAAGGGTTGTTATTTCTTGAACATAATAGAGGGACAATTTCATGAGGCAAATGATGGAAGCCACAACACGAAATAATGCTCAGATGAACCTCCAAATTTTAAACTACACTCTGATTGCAGCTGTGGAAGTAAGGGATACTTTAGGTAAAAACAATAACAGAGTAATTATATTGGTAATAAACAATAGGAACGGGGGGAGGGTAGGTCAAGAACACTACAATTCAAAATAGCCAACTTTACTAAGTTGCAGCCATACTACATGAGACTAAATGGGATCGAATTCTTGTAGATGGTTGCTGTGTGGATACCTTGGCTGATACTGGAGTCATTGTTTCGGGGGTCTGAATTCCTGCCCATAGTTTATCTTCACATGAGGCCATTGTCAGTGGATTGGGGTTGCCACAGGGATAAAAACAAGCATGTTTGGGCCTTGCTGGTGGGGCCAAACCATCTAGTAAGCGTCCTGTTTGCTCACTATTGCGGTGAAGGTCCATCAAAGTAGCTGCTATGAGATGGTGGTTGATCAGCACTGATATTTGGATCAGGACCTTTTGAAATGGACTACTTTGGTTAATTGCACAAGTCACTTTTATGGTGATTAGAAGAAAAAAAAACAATCCCACAATCTCTGGTGGTCTCTGTGGCACTTTAAAATTCCCCACCTTGATTTCCATTCTACTGCCACCCTCCTTCTTGCTCTGTTCACATTTCTCTATTGTGAATGGGCTGAATGTTTGTAAACACTATCAGTGATGGCTGTGATTGGTTTACATCCATCACAAGATACAGAGCCTCTCTGATTAGCTCTGTACATTGTGCCTGTGATCTGTTCTGTCCAATGATAGCTCAGTCACAGCTGTTCATAGGCAAACTGGCCATCCATAAATGGAGCTCCAGAAAAAAAGCATCCACCTCTAAAATTGAGGTGGTTAAAGCAGTTAAATTTGCTAAGATCATAAGTCTTTCACATGCCAATGATTGATCATTCAAACAATGTTTTTTTTAAAGTTTTTAATATTGCTTTGCAGCCACATAATTTGTGTTTTAGCTATCCGTAGCTATCCACCAAGCCTGTGTGTGTATATATACCATATGGCTGTAATGTACTTCTGCTTTAACAAAGCAAGATCTTCAAAAGTTTTTATCATATAATTAAAATGAAAACTATATAAACTGGTTGAAATTAAAACTTTGCAAGTTATTAAACTTTTAATGTCTAGTCTCCAAGGAAAATGTCTGAAATTCACACACATTGAAGTCTTCTCCCAGGAGGAACTGAAAATGAATGTGGAGCTGTGAGTTTGAAAGCCTTCATTGCCAATTTCTGTTTGATCATGATAAGGAAAATCCATACCTGACAAGCCTATGGAGAAATGTCCTGACAGTCACTTGTCGACTCCCCCTGACCGCAGACAGTTTAACCGCCTGGGGTTTCCAAAGTACAATGAGAAATAAAATAATCTGAGATTTTTTTTTCTCTTTTCCACAAGTCGGATGCTGTCCTGATAATTAAATCTGCTGCAGACTCAGCAAAACCTGAGTCAGGAAAATGTAATATTCCACATTAATGTCTGTATAATATTTGAAATCATGCCTGAATGACAACAGTTATTGTACAGATTGACATGTTTCATTTAACATGCTATAATGCATGTACATTCATATTATTCCAAAATCCTGTAAATTTAAAGGATGCTACTATGACAAAAATGTTTAAACTGTATTATAAATCTAGTTTCATAGTTGCTTTGAGTCAGTATGGAGGCTGTAATAAAAAAAAAAGAAAGGTCAATGTACCCTTTTCTATACTTTTAAAGCATGGATACTCAATACCCATACTCAAATACCTATACTCATATCTATACTCACATATTTATTCTTAGGGTTAGGGTTACTCTTTACTAAAATCCCTAGTCACGCACATACTTTTATTCATACTCCCTTGTATACTCATATCTATACTTAAAGCCATTCTCCTATCCATACTCATACAGTATGGGCATGAATATGAATATGAGTATGGGTTATACTCATATCCATACTTACTGCATATTTATACACATACTTATAACCATACTCGTATCCATAACCAAACTTTTATTCATACTTATTTTCCTACTCATACCCATAATCATATTCATACCCATAGCCATACTGTGACAGTGTGGTGCCCTTTCACGGTGTTAAATGTAACATTTATGAGTGTTGCCTCACATAACAAGGAACTAGCAAAAGTTAATAAAGTACCATCATCCAAATTAATATAGAAAACAAGGCAAGAAAGGTCTATCAGGGCAGTTGCTGTGGCTGACCATGGATATATACCCATTGAATGGGTTTTACTGGACTATCTCGGTACTGATACACAAACAAAATTTAACATAAAAATATAAATTTTAATACATGTAAACGAACATATAAAAAGGACAAAAGATAAAATTAAACCACAGACAACTACTAATGAATAAGGGGTTAAGGGGATGCTAGGTTTGATGAGAGGAGGAAGGGTGTGATGAGAGGAGGATGGATGATGGGTGTGATGGGATCCTTCCCTCCCCTCCCCTTTGTCTCTTTTCCCCTCCCCTCTTCTCCTCCCCCCCTTTTCCTTCTTCCCTTCATTACACCCTTCCCCCCCACCTTGACATGTTCCACCCCAATTGCACCACCTTAGGTTGCAGTACATGGTGTCCTCTCACGGCCATGGGCCCTTTTAAATAAATCTTATTGGTCCCTCTACTTACCATCATTTTATTTATCCTTAACTAGAAGTGGCCTTATACAATCCCAGACGTCCGCCGTGGAGGGAATTCTCTTTGCGGTCTGGTTATGTACATACCTGTATATGATCTTCTGGGTGAGCAGTTCTCTCTACTATAATGTTTGCTGTATATCATGTTTCTGATGATGTAATTATTGTATATTTTATTGTATTTTCTGTTTTATAGACAGTTGCTCCTGTGGAAGCGGTTTCAATCTGCGAAAATAATAGAGGATCAATTTGTCTATACCCCACATCAACAGTTATCTCTTGGGTGATCCCGTTAGTAGTTGTCTCTGGTTGAATTTTATCTTTTGTCCTTCGTATATGTTCATTTACATGTGTTAAAATTGATATATTTAGATTAAAATGTGTTTGTGTATCAGTACCGAGATAGTCCAGTACAACCTACTCGATGGATATATATCCATGGTCAGCCACAGCAACTGCCCCGATAGACCCTTCTTACCTTGTTTTTCACAGTGTTAAATGGCTTCTATATTGCCCAGGATTCTCATCCAGGCAGATTAAGGGGCCTCAGGGTCCTTGCCTCACATGGAAGAAATTGTTTTTTCAGGTTCTTCTCTGGTTGGTTACACCTGGTTTGGGACCTGGAGCCTGGAGATTTCTTAAAGACCACACTGTTTATGCAGGTGTGTTCTGTGCTTTTAGGAGGATCAGGAGTATAGGTCTGGGCTCTACTCTCCTGAAGAGTCTTTGTGGTTGCAAGGGAGCAGCCAGAGTGGAACACATGAACACGAACACAGGGATGCTGTGGTAGATGGTCTAGATCAATGTTTCTCAACTCAGTCCCCAAGTACCCCAACAGGTCATGTTTTGAGGCTTTCCATTATTTTGCACAGGTTTGATCAGTTTCAGTTTTGACCTGTTGGAGGTTCTTGAGGACTGGAGTTGAGACACATTGGTCTGGAGGCCCAAGACACAAGGCCTGAGCAGCAGTGCTGCTAAAGAGAAAAAAGAGACTGAATGTTATTTTATTTTGTGTTGATAGTGGAAACCCCTACGAGGTACATTGTTTGTTCTGATGCGATTTTTTTTTTTTTTTAATAAAAGTGGGGCAACAAAACCTTATATAAAACATGGATGGTGTCAGTAGGGCAGAGAACAATGTCAGTACGGCAGAGGTTGATGTCATTAGGGCAATGTATGGTATCAGTCAGTAGAGCAGTGTTGTCAGTAGGGCAGAGGAAGGTATCAGTGTCAATATCAGTAGTTTTGTATTTTTATTATTTACCTATTTAATTTTTTTTATTTTTTTACAATTTTTTTAGGGTGTGTCCAGGCACCTGTGTGCACGCCCATTCTCATACCCATACTTCTATTCATACTCATACCCATATTCATACCCCTGCTCATACTCATACTTTTACCCACGCTTATATCCATATTTATAATTATACCCAATCCCATACTCATATTCATAATCATACCTATACTCATCCATACCCATACTCACACCCATACTCATACTCACATTCAAATATCCATATTAAAATACCCATATCTATCTACATTTACTGTATATTTATACCCATATTCATATCCATACTCATATCTGTACTCCTATCTATACTCAAATATTCAAGCAACACTTCTAGACACGGGGGGATCTAAATGTGTTCTTTTGGTAGAGATTTACCTTTTTTTATTTTAGAATTCGCTAAATTTATTTCATTCAACCTTATGCTCCATGGTGAGTTGTGGGGAAAAAACTTGCGTTGGTTGAACTAAAAAAATAAGATATAAAGCAAATTGCCTTGTTCATTTTTTTTTTAACACTGCCTAACACAGCCCTACACCCATAGTATGAATGGGCCCTTAATGTCACAAACCTGGGGCTTGAACATATTATTATTATATATTTTTTTTAATGACCCTCATTTTGTACCCATAAAAAAGCAGGACAATGAGTTCCCAGATTCCAGCAGGGCTATCTCTCGGATCCTAGGGTTGCCTCACTCGAATACATTATTGAATAATGGGCATGTTGCATAAGTACAGTAGGTGCAAAGAATTTTGGAACAAACTCTTGCAGAACTGCCTAGAAAGGATTAAGTAAATCTTGCTGCATCATGAGACTCTTTCCTAATTTTCACTGCCAACAACATTTGAGTGGAATTCTGAACACAGTATTTGAATTTAGAAATTAATCCTGCACAACATTGCCCTCTTTACAAAGGTAGAGTAGGGTCTCTGGGGTGCTCTTTGCAGTTCCCTAAACAGGTCCCTAAACATGTCATCATAGTTAGGGTTAGGAACCATATAGTGAGAGTAGGCAGTGTAGTTTCCTAGGAAGTCACTAGAGGTGCCCACAAAGTATGGTGTACCATAGACAGTGACCTAGGCATGCAAAAATGTAACCTGTGAGGCCCTAGCTTCTGGCAATTTCTCTTTAGGGGAAAACAAGGAAGGGTACTTGCAGTATTAATGGGATTATGATATCCCCTTGTCTTGAGATTTACATTTAGGGCTGCTTCTCATCTTGGCTCTTATCTTTGGTGTTCTCTATCTATTGGCAATTAAGTAATGTGCAGTCACCTTTGGGATGACTGGAAGAATGTATATATGTAAATCAACTTGAAAGTCTTCCGTTGTGTTGACTCTTCCTTCTCCTAACTTCAAGATGCAAATGTCTTCTGGAGACAAAATGAGTGCTAGGAAAGGCTGCTTTTGGGGTCCATTGCTATTAGACTTGAGGAAAAAATGGAACAGAATACGGGTGGTGCTGATTAGGCCAGGCCAGGGGAGTCCTGGGGATGAATAATCACCGGAACTCGGGGGAGGATCCTATACCCCCAGAGTGCCTCAGGGAGTTTAAGGCTGCCAACCTATGCCAAGCTCGAATGGGTTAAAGAGAGTATGTGGTGCCCCACCACATAGCTGCACATGCAGAGGATAGCCTACGCCACAACACATGTTACTCTCATGATGGTGGCAGATAATATGGAAAGGTAGAGTGTATGCACATTGGGTATAATCATTTGATAACATTAGTCCATCCAGAGATAGAATGAAGTAAGCCCCTCCGTGCTATCCTCTGCCAGTTCAGTCACTTTATATGCCAGAATGCGGCAAAGCGTTCCATATTGTATCAGGTCTTTAATCTGGATAAAACAGCTAAGATGGGGCGGGCGGGGGCTATAATATAACATGACATGGACACACAACTAATGTAATCCTGTGGAAAGGTCATCAATTGCATGGCTCAATATGAATTTGTTGTGTTACAGCAGCAGAAACGCAGAAGAAGACGACAGTAATATGTCAAACGTGTGAACGCTGCTACTGTCCATCAGGTAAGTTTCATGGGAAACAATGGCAGGATCTCCCTAGCCATTATCTGGGAGACATCTGTCCATTTAAAGGCAACTTTGCACTGACCATACACATTTCAATCGGATCATACAATATTCTTTGGATTTTCAAACTAATTAATTGGTTTAAATTGAATAGGTTGTTTAGGTAGACCTTCATATTATAGAGTTATTGGTTAAATCAATCCATTGTTCAAAGATCATAAAATCAAATTGTAACATGTGTGTCCACCCTTATATGCATATGATCAGTATTGGTCAGCATTCAAGCAATCAATCCTCTAAATAATAACTAAACATATGAGATAGGCAACAACAATATTTAACAAATAAACAGAAACGGGGCTGGCTGACATTTTCCCCAGGGCTAAGTCATTGTAATAGTGATGAGAGATCATGAAATTCTGTGCACCATTCGCTTCCTTGAATCTTGGTGTGCTTAGTGTATTTCTTGCAGATCTATGTAGTAATCCAGTGTGAGCTTCCTGTAATAAAAAAACTGTCACTGCTACTCTCTCTACTTGTGCAGGGTAACTGGTATTCTATCCACCCCCTCCTGTAGTTTTCTGCAGTCTGTAGTAGGTGGGGTCTGCTGGGCCCTAGGTGCATCCTGGGAGAGAGTATAAATATTCAAAGAGTGGCCTTTTGAATCAGTTCTCCCTGAGCATAGGGGAGGGATGTGTTTGGCTGTTGAATCCTGATTGCTGGGCAAAGGCCTGAGTTTGAGTGCTACCTTGTTTAAGGCCTCATGCACACTAAACTGAAGTTTTGTGGAATTTGGGCGTTTTTTAACAGCCATTAAACTCCCCTCTATGCTATCCTATGTGTCCATGCACACATGGACGTTTTTTGAAGTTTTTCAGCAGGGGAGTTCATGGGCTGTTGCCTAAACGCCCTAAAATCACGCTCCAGAGCAGTTCTTCTGACCACAAAAAGTTGAACCCTACAAAATGTGCATAAATGCTCATAAATGTGCTTTCATCAGAGTTTTTTTTTACATTGCAGAGCTCAATATATGCTGGTTGTAATTAAAAAAAACGGTCAAAAACATTTACACTGAAAAATGCTCAAAAACGTGCATAAACAAATTTAAAAAAACTCTGTTAAAAGCATGTTTTTAAAACAGCCTTTTTCTGCCAGCAATCCAATGTCCAAAAAGACTTTTTTGAGCGTCCTGTGTGCATGGAGCCTAACCTGGGGGGTGAGGAGCCACAGAGGATCTCCAGATGTCTTGAGGGGCCAGAGAAGCTTGCATTGGAAGCTTGAACCTCATTGAATTATGGTTTCCTCTCTCCCCAGGGAATTGGCAGCTGGACTGACAAGTGCTTTATGGTCAGGCGGTACAGTCAAAGATTGTTAGGTCATCTTTGAGGTTCTCCATCTGTGAAGATTGTAAGTACTTTTGTTCCCCCAATCTGGAGTCTACTAGTCCGTTGGTGTCTATGCTCTTATTCTTTCTCCCTCGAGTATTGAGTGAGAGTCAATAAAATCCTATTATTTCCAGTATTGCAGAGGACTATATCCTGAGGTGAAATGCTAGCTCACCCTGTCCCTAAAGGTCCCACTAGCCTCTGGGGTGTCATGGGGGCACTACAGATAGAAAAAAATGTAAATTTTTACTTTTCTTGACATCTATTTAATTGACTCAATCGTCATCCATAAAATTGGAACACGTTAGCTTTTTGCCACTATCTTACAAAGTTCCTACAACAACACAAACTGACAACTCCATGTCATAGGAGAGCTACGGCACTTGGATTGCAAACCACATTATTACATGTTGAATGTTTTCTGCTAAAGACTTGTGAGGAAAAAAAAATGCCTAAACTGTTTAGGTTGGCCAGCGAGCATATGCATCTAATTCTCGGAGAAGCATTCTGAAAAACCAGTGACAAGATTGGCACTTTAGGCTAGCCCCAGGCAGTCAGCAGTGGTAGAAAGCTGCACATTACCTCACATGTAAACTTCCTCAGCTGACACAAAGCTTAATGGATGTGAACCCTGACAATTGTAGCCAATGGAGTGTAAGTGACATGCTGCTTGGCATGCCATGATGTATTTTTTTCCCCTTTCTTGAAGGTGTAATTTCTCCTGAGTAAACCTTGATGTTAAAATGTCATTGTCTTTCTGACAGGTGACTTTTCCACGTTTACCGGGAATTATATAACGAGCGCCAAGCGCTGATCCGGGCACATTTGTTTTAAGGAATCGAAGGCGATGTTGCCATAGTACGTTCTCTGCTGTTGTGACCTCAGTTTACTCAGATGCTGAACTTCCCTAACAAATTAAGAGAAAGGGAATGACTTCATATTATATCAGATGCTTTGAGAAGGCAAAGGAATTGTGCCAAGCATATTCTTGCTGGTGAAGCTACTAGTGATGGTCCCATGGAAAACATAATTACAGGGCACACTGGTTCTCCAGTTCCATGCATCTACAGAAACTTTTTTTGTGTTTTAGCACAAACATTTAACTTTGTAGTCTGCTAGTCATTTTCATTCCATTCCTAGGTAAATTAACCCTTTATGCATTGATTTTTTTTTTCTACATGTATGATGACTTTAGGCTCTGTTCACATCTAGGCACTCCAGATCGTGGGCGGAATTTCCACGATTCTGGCTGCAATTCCCGAATCACCACAAAACACGATCCCATTACTTTCAATGGCATCCCAATCGTGGTGCAATTTTGCCCAACAAATAGTGGCAAAATCACGCAAACAAAATCGTGAGACGCCTGTCGCCCAAAAGAAGTTCCGGATAAAGCATATCTAAACCCCATAGCAAACATTTCATATATTGCAGCTTGCCAGTTCTTAGATGTTAGTCACACCCAGTTATGTGCCAGCTCACTCACTGTACTGTGTGTATAGAGAAGCAGCATTGTCATCCTAAAACAGGATTACATAACCTCCCCTATTTTCCTTCTTATCCCTTTCATGACTAAGCCTATTTTTGGCATTTGGTGTTTACAAGTTAAAATCCATATTTTTTGTTAGAAAACTACTTGGAACCCCCAAACATTATATATATATATTTTTTTAGCAGAGAATCTAGAGAATAAAACGGCGATTGTTGCAATATTTTATGTCACATGGTATTTGCACAGTGGTGTTTTAAACGCAACTTTTTGGGAAAAGGGACACTTTCATGAATTTAAAAAAAACAAAACAGTAAAATTAGCCCAATTTTTTTGCATAATATGATAGATAATGTTACGCCGAGTAAATAGATACCAAACATGTCACGCTTTATAATTGCACGCACTCGTGGAATGACGATAAAGTACGGTACCTAAAAATCTCAATAGGTGACGCTTTTTTTTACGGTTACCAGGTTAGCGTTACAGAGGAGGTCTAGTGCTAGAATTATTGCTCTCTCTCTGACGATCGCGGCGATACCTTTACATATGCGGGCGCGACTTCCGTATGCGTTTTCTTTGCTTCGCAAGCTCGCGGGGATGGCGGGCGCTTTAAACATTTATTTTTTTATTTTTTAAATGAATAAATTGTTAAAAAAAGAAAAAAAGTATCACTTTTATTGCTGTCACAAGGAACGTAAACATCCCTTGTGACAGTAATAGGTGGGGACAGGTACTCGATTAAACTGGAGCACCGGTAACTGCGGCGGGAGGCGGCGGGGGGGGGGAGTCCCCTCCCGGTCCTTCGGCATAACAGCCGAGCTGCTTTTAGCCGCTTTGGTTGTTATGGCTGGCTAGCCAATCGCCCACTAGTGATGGCCGAACGGTTCGCCCGGCGGTCGTTTCGCGGCGAATTTCGGCTGTTCGCGGTCCGCCTGTTCGGCGGACTATTGGCGCCGTTCGCCCGGCGGACTTCCATGTTTACTGTGTCAAAGAACTTTGACCTATGATGACACATCCATCATGGGGTACAGGACAGCCAATTGAGACATTACAGCACATGGACACTTGGACATTCCCCCTAACTTATAAATACACCCGATCCGGCGGCCATTTTACATTCTTTCTTCTGTCACTATAGGGAGAGGTTGCTGTGTGGAGCAGGGAGAGATTACAGTGACCCAAATCGCTAGCTATTTTGTACACTAAAGTTTTTTTCAGGACTGGTATAGGTGTTAGGTGTAGTTCAGGATAGGCAGTGCTGTGCTAGTGATTGTTGCAGCAGCCTGAGTGTCTTTTGTCAGTTTAGAGAAAGGGACAGGACGGTGTGTGCTGCAGGGACAGCCAGTTTCATCATTAGCTGTTACTATCAGGTCCACAAAAGAGCTATTTCAATTATTGTTCCAGCAGCCTCTGTTTTGTCAGTTTATATAGGGACAGGCAGGAAGCAGTGTGTGAGGCAGTGAGGGTCAGTTTAATCAGTAGCTGTTACTATTAGTTCCACAAAGGTTCTTTTCAGGACTGGTATCAGTGGTATGGTAATAGGCTTGTACACGTATAATATTCTTTCTTCCAAATATAGAAAGAATATTATACTTGACTGCTGCCCTTCTGCTGCAGTCTGCTAATCATTCACAACCCACTTGTTCCACAAAGCTCCTTATAAGGACTGGCAACTTGGTCTGTCTAGGGTGCTACAGTACATAGGGTTGAGTGAGGTACAGTCTGCCATTCTATAAGGACTGGTATCGGTCCACAGTACATAGGGTTGAGGTGCACTACTGCTGACCGCTGCCCTATACTGCAGCAGTCCTTCATCGGTATGGGGACTGACGTACAGTCTGCTAATCACTCACACACAACCTACTTGGTCCACAAAAGTCCTTATAAGGACTGGTAACTTGGTCTGTCTAGGGTGCTACAGTACATAGGGTTGAGTGAGGTACAGTCTGCCATTCTATAAGGACTGGTATCGGTCCACAATACATAGGGTTAAGGTGCACTACTGCTGACCGCTGCCCTATACGGCAGCAGTCCTTCATCGGTATAGGGACTGACGTACAGTCTGATAATTACTCACACACAACCTACTTGGTCCACAAAAGTCCTTATAAGGACTGGTAACTTGGTCTGCCTAGGGTGCTACAGTACATAGGGTTGAGTGTGGTACAGTCTGCCATTCTATAAGGACTGGTATCGGTCCACAATACATAGGGTTGAGGTGCACTACTGCTGACCGCTGCCCTATACTGCAGCAGTCCTTCAGCAGTCCTTCATTCAACAGGCTTGAGCCAAAGTGGGAAGTTGCAGAAGGTGCGTTCAATTACTTTAAAGGACGCACCAGACTTGGTTGAGTCGCTCGCTCAGCCTTACTCTTCTGCACCCTCCTCATCCTCTCGATCTGCACCCTCTTCTTCACTCTCTTCTATGTGCACCCCCAAAGACACTACCAACAACACCACCACCACCACCACCACATACCTTCCGCTTGAGTCACAGGAATTATTTTCCGATCCATATCAAGACATTTCTGATGCGCAGCCACTCTTGGTATTGGATCAGGAAGAGGAGGCAGCAACAACCGCTACTCAGCAGTCTGACGACAGTACCCAGATCAGCCCAAGGAGGAGGTTGGTCCCCGGTGTTGCTGCCTACTCGGAGATCTCTACTTATAGCAGTGGGGAAGGTGACGTTGATGATGACGTGTCTAGTGATGTCACGTGGGTGCCCACAAGAGAGGAAGAGGAGGTGAGTTCAGAGGGAGATATGGACCAGCAGATAGGGAGGAGAAGCAGGAATAACTTACATTGCACAGGAGGGACAAAGCAGACTGCAAATGTATCAGGAGCGAGTCATCGACCATGTACGGTCACATCTGGCGCTCCCAGGACACCGGCACATGGCTAAACAGTGTGGGCTTTTTTTAACGTGTCTGCTGCTGACAATAGCGTTGCCATCTGCAATCTTTGTAGTCAACGCATTAGTCGCGGTAAGCCCAGCACTCACCTAGGGACGACCGCCTTAAGTAGGCACATGAGCAGCCATCACCGAGCCGAGTGGGAGCAACGGAACACACAAAGCCACACTGCAGGCTCTCACCGTCCAGCCTCGTCTTCTACTTCTCCTTCTCCTCTCTCCTCACAATTGTCCTCCACTCCACCTTCCATCACGCCAAGCTCACGTTTTTCTGCAAAAAGGCAGGCTTCCGTGGGCCTAATGTTCGAGTGTAAAAAAATGATGACGCCGGATAACCCTCTTGCCCAACGGTTGACGGCTGGCTTGTCAGAACTCATAGCCCGCCAACTACTGCCATATAAACTGGTGGACTCGGAGGCCTTTCGCAAATTTGTGGACATTGGAACACCACAATGGAAGGTCCCAGGAAGGAAGTATTTCTCAGAGAAGGGCATCCCAGAGCTATATGGCCATGTTCAGCGGCAAGTGAATGTATCTCTGGCACACAGTGTCGGTGCCAAGATACATCTGACCACAGACACGTGGTCTAGCAAACACGGGCAGGGAAGGTATATCACTTTTACTGCCCACTGGGTAAACCTTCTGACGGCCGTCAAGCATGTAACCCGTGGCACCCGTGTAGATTTGGTTTTACCGCCACGGATTGCATGCAGGGCTGACTCTTCTTCTCCTCCTCCTCCTACTTCATCCTCCTCCCTCTCCTCAGCTGACTCCTCCTTTTCCGCTGCTAGCGTCTCTTCCGCTGCGCCGCCCAAGCTCCCCAGAACCTATTCGACATGCCAGATGAGACGTTGCCATGCCGTGCTGCGTCTGTTGTGCCTGGAACCCAAGAGCCACACTGGCCCGGCACTCCTTTCAGCTTTGCGTTCACAGGCAGATCAGTGGCTAACACCGCTCAATTTGACAGTTGGTAAAGTGGTGTGTGACAACGGTGCCAATCTGCTTAGCGCATTGAAACAGGGCAAAATCACTCACGTGCCATGCATGGCACACATCTTAAACTTGGTCGTGCAGCGATTCCTTGTCAAATACCCTGGGGTCCAGGACATCTTGCGGCAGGCAAGGAAAATCTCGGCCCATTTCAGAAGATCTTACACGGCCATGGCTCGCCTTGCTGACATTCAGCGACGACACAATCTGCCAGTCAGACGTCTTGTTTGCGATTCTATATGCTTGATCGGCTGCTCCAGCAGAAACGTGCAGTTAACGTCTACCTGTATGAACTTTGCGGCAGAACCGGTTCTGGGGAGCTGGTTTTTTTTTCACCGCGCCAGTGGCTGCTCATGCGCGATGCATGCAGACTTCTGCTCCCATTTGAGGAGATCACCAAACTGGTCAGTCGCAGCAATGGCACCATCAGTGACATGGTACCTTATGCCTTCTTTATGGAGCGTGCATTGCGTTGTGTCATTGATCAAGCTGTGGAGGAGCAGGAGCGGGAAGATGAGGAAGTCACAATGCTGGATGAATTCCCAGGGGGGGCTACTCTATCTGAGAAAAGTGAACAACAGGAGTCTGAAGAGGAGTCAGAGGAGGATGGTGCCGGGGCGGATGAGGAGGAGCAAGAAGAGCATGCTTTAAACCTTTCTGGGATCCCTGTTGTGCGTGGATGGGGAGAGGAGAATGAAGAGGATGACATTATCCTGGAAGATGAGCAGGAGCCAGGCCACCACACCACTTCCACTTTAGTGCAAATGGGGGCCTTCATGCTCCAGTGTTTTAATAGGGACCCCCGTATAAAAAGCATAAGGGTCAAGGACCAGTACTGGGTGGCAACGTACTTAGACCCCCGGTACAAACACAAAATGGCGGAAATGTTACCGCCGTCACAGAGGGCTGTCAGAATGCAGCACTTCCAGGCCTTGCTTCGAGAAATGCTGCATTCTGCCTTTGCGTGCGCTGGCAGAGGAGCAATTCCCACTCCCAGAGAAGGAGTTGCGGGTACCAATCCAACAGCACCTGCAAGAAGAGGCCGGTTTGAAGATGTGTTGGTGACTTCGGATATGAGGTCATTCTTTCAGCCGACCCATCGACAGGTGTCATCCGGATCCAGCATCAGGGAACGCCTAGACCGTCAGGTGTCCGACTAGATCGGGTTAACGGCCAATGTGGACGCTCTGAGGAGTGATGAACCCCTGGACTACTGGGTGGGCAGGCTTGACCTCTGGCCAGAGCTTGCCCAATTTGCAATCGAACTTTTGGCTTGCCCCCCGTCCAGTGTCCTGTCCGAAAGGACGTTCAGTGCAGCAGGGGGGATCGTGACCGATAAGCGTACTCGCCTAGCTCACGACAGTGTTAACTACCTCACATTTCTAAAAATGAATGAGGCATGGATCTCGGAGGAATTCAACACATGTGACCAGTAGACAATGTATATGTCTATAAACAATTTTTTTAATCGAGCACAGAGACCTTCTTTCTTCATTTGGCTCACTTCCTTGTCCAAAAAAAGCACACCGTACTATATGCCCGTACCCTCCTGTTTGAAGAGGTAGAGCGGTGTCATATTTCTACTGGGGCTGCTTATTATGAGGGGCTCCCACCATCCCTGTGCTGTGCTGACATCCTCCTGGGGCTGTACCTCTGCTGTGCATATTATGAGGGGCTCCCACCATCCCTGTGCTATGCTCATTATGAGGGGCTACCACCATCCCTGTGCTGTGCTGACTTACTCCTGGGGCTGCAGGTGTCAGTGCTGTATATCACGGTGCTGATGTCAGTGCTCTCTGTCATGGTGCTGCTGTCAGTGCTGTATATCACGGTGCTGGTGTGAGTGCTTTACGTCACGCTGCTGATGTCAGTGCTCTCTATCACGGTGCTGCTGTCAGTGCTGTATATCACGGTGCTGGTGTTAGTGCTTTATGTCACGCTGCTGATGTCAGTGCTCTCTATCACGGTGCTGCTGTCAGTGCTGTATATCACGGTGCTGATGTTAGTGCTTTATGTCACGCTGCTGATGTCAGTGCTCTCTATCACGGTGCTGTTGTCAGATCACTCTATCACGGTGCAGGTGTCATTGCTGTATGTCACGCTGCTGATGTCAGTGCTCTCTATCACGGTGCTGCTGTCAGCGCTGTATATCACGGCGCAGGTGTCATTGCTGTATGTCACGCTGCTGGTGATCATCTCCTGCACCCTATTCTTTGCCTACCCTGGTCCCTGACCTTCCCTCTCCTCCATTGCCTTCATGCGCTCCACAGTCCTGAATTGTCACAACAATTTCCCATATAAAAAAAGAATGCTTGTAGTTGTCGATCCCAGATTCACCTCATACATGTGTTATGTCATTGGCCATGTGGCGGGACTATGTTTGCACAGCTATTAATTATTTTGTGGCTGCAAATTTGACATGTAGGTTTGCGAAGTTCGCCTCCCATTGAAGTCAATGGGGCCCGCCGCGAACGTTCCGGTTCGCGAACTATCGGCCGCGTTCGCGGTCCGCGTTCGCGAAACGTCCCGTCGGAAGTTCGTCCATCACTATCGCCCACTGTAAAAAACGGTAACGGGATGATGCCTGCAGGTGCAGGCATCATCCCGGTATACCCCCCGGAAGCCGAGTACGCCTATCTGCGTACGCTCGGCGGGAAGGGGTTAAAACATGACATGGTGAAAGTGTTCAGTAGTCAACAGAATTTTCTGAAAACAATGTAACTGATAACAGCACAACAGGGGCAGTGGCCTCTTCTGCATTAAAGTATTTTTAACTGTCTCTTTTATGTACAATTTCAAGTCTTATTTTTATTGTATAAAATATTCTATTAGGCCACCCGAGCTGAGTTGCTGCTTTGTGTGTCCATTCAGACATGGAGTTGCGGCTCAGCCCCACCCCCTTTCTCTCCTCATTTGCTCGCTCACTTCGATTGGCTCAGCCAATCGGGGAGGGAGAGTCACGGACAGCTGAGGCTCTCATGCAACTTCGCTGGATTGAGATGGGGCTCAGGTGATAGAATGCATTAATATAAAAACCTCCTGCATTTAGAATCACTTTCAGCATACTTGGGAGTGCTTGGGAATAAAAATTGCTGAAGCTCAGAACCTGCAGGAAGACTGGCCCTGGGCATCAGCAACTAGCAGGACGCTCCCGGACATATCATTGCTGGAGGGGAGGTGAGTATAGCTCAGCTTTAAAGTGGAACTAAAGTGAGCAAAACTTAGCTCTACTTCTACAGTCCGACAACCATGAGGATCCCTGTTTTTTTTTCCAGGTGTTGGTCTTCAGCCATCTTGAGTGTTTTTTGGCCATCACATGAGCAGCAGTTCAGTCATTTTGGCACACAGAATCTGTGCCAGAATTCTTTACATTAGACTGCAAGCAGGCAGGTAGGTTGATTTTTCATTACATATCTCTTATGCAAAAAAGAACATATCTGCTTGCAAGTTTGACATTTTAGACTTTAAACTGAGATTCACAGGGGGGCGCTTATATTCAGCCAATTTGCTCACTACTCACTACTCAGGAACTTCTTACCCATTATCGGTCATTAGGAGCCCTTGCCAGTAAACATAGATCTAAAATCAAACACTAATATCTCATATATGCTTTAATATGTTAGAGTGATGTCTTTAATCCTTTTAAATCTGCACCTGTAATTAGATCTAGTAGAATATCTAGTAATGCGGCAATGAAGGTCCTTTTTCAGGCACTTTCTGTCATGGTGTGACACCTGTTTCACAATTTTGCTCCTTTGTTGGCACCCTGTCACATTGGCACTAATGAAAACCACAAATGCTCATGCCGAAACACATTTCATAGGCATGGTATAGCTTTGTCGCTATCAAGAAGCTGGTACAGAGTAATAAACACAACTTATGGTAGATCGATTATATGTTGATGGAAGATAGCTGAAAGAGATTAGCAGCACTAGATTTAAAAAAGGGTGAAAAAAAACATGGCAATTGTTTTACTACAACTACAAACTAAATTGAATCAAGTTTAGGTTTAGATTTACAATGAATAAAGTGATGAAAGAACCAGGTTACCAAGTTAATTTGCCCACTGTATTTATTAAGATGGTATGGCGCACTGCCTCATAGGTGATGCAATGGACCCTATTTGGACTATTACCTTGTAACACTATTTACCCTCAAGTAATGACAAGGTGCCTCCAGATGACATAATATCAACATTGGGATGTTCCAGTCCACGTTATTGCACTGTAGTTTCTAGGCACATCTACCTTACAGCTGGTTCTTTCTCTAGGGTTTTAGTAGAAATAACATGAACACCAATCACTTTGTAGAACAAACTTGGGCAACAGGCTATATACAGGCTCCAGAAAATGGGATGGAGAGTGAGAAACGAGCAACATACCCCAGTCATTCACAGTCTCAAAATAGAAGCCAACTTCTGAAACTCCTCAAGATACTTTTTATTCTCACAATGTGCTGGCAACAAACTTTCTGATCATCAATTCCTTATGGATCAAGCTATCTTGGTTGCAGTTTCCTAAGACAGGATAGCTCAGAATGTTCCTCTGTTGAACTTCACCTTCAGCCCATCATTCACCACTTCTTTCAAGTGCCACACAGCCATACATGTTTCATGCACAGTGTTTATCAGCGCAGTCAATCATGGAACAGCTTGTGTTTCGCAATCTTTTTTCAGTCAAGGCACCCTTTACAATTCTACACAATCTTGAGGCACTGCATTCTAAAATAAAAAAATAAAAACTTAATAGTTTTACATAATGCAGCAACACCCATATGTGTAGCACACCCAACATTAGTGGTGACTTATTCTTCTAAATAAAACACCTTTGCACATTGGTACTGACTAGTATTCCAATGTTTTGCTTCTTCCTCAGTTTCTCTCCCTCACTCAGCTAATGTGGTCCCTGTACTGAGGGAGATGGGCAGGGGAAGGCCAAACAAGGGTGCTGTGCAGGTGTCCAATGTCCTCCTTATCAACCGATTGCTGTTAGGACACTGGAAGCTAGAAGGCTATAATGGTGTGCAATGAAAACCTGTACGTATGTAGCGCTGGAATTTTTGCCATGTAATGCTATTAATGGGACCATGTTAATAGATTGGTATTTGGCTCACTCTACTGGTATGTGTTGGAAAAATACTTGTTTATCTTTCACACAACAGATAAGCAGGAAGTGACTTAATTGTTTTACTTTGTGAAAGGACTCACCTACCCACAATGCCCACTCACCTACCCATGAACACTGAGTGTCTGAACTGCATGCTGGGTAGGTAATAAAAGGCCCGGTTCTTCTGTCTCTTTTTGCTGGGATGCATGGCCTGCCTACAGGGATCTGTGGGTGTGCATTTAAAGAGCCGTAGCCTGCATTGTGCAGAATTGAACATCAACCACTGAGAGTGTCTTACCATCGTGTGCTGGAGCAGCGGTGTGATCTGACCAGAGGATCCAGAATGCCTGACGGAGCCAAGCGAGGTTCCCGGTCATCTTGCGGAGCAGTGCAGCATGAAGGAGCTGGCTGGCAGCAGACTGAGACCACCAAAGGCATCCAGTTATCCAGGCCTGGTGTGGTGAGAGGGCTGTTGCCCAAAAGTTATATACAGCACTTCACACACTTAGACTAATCTCATAGTATTGCTGAGACCTGTAGTTTCACTGAACAGTCCCTTTCAATTAGACTGTGCTCAGATAGGCATCAAAGCCTAACGTCTCAAACAATTGACTGACGGTGGGGACACATTCCCAGGAAAGGAGTTTGTAAGTTCATTGCACAATTGAAGTTACTGTTGTTCATTACTTTACGTCACATTACCACCTGAAAACCCTATGGAATACAAATACTGCAGTATAATGGCTAGCTGAAGAAAGAAGACAAGAGTCTATATTATATACTGTAAGGCCTTACAGTGTTGTCACTACATGCAAAGAACTGCATTCACCACAGAAGGAGCTCTTGAGTAATTACATTGTGTTACATTGTTTTGCGAGTGCTGTATAGTGTATTGCAGTTTTAGAGTGTATGCACGGCTGTTGCTGGAAGTGGGAAGGTGCCCAGTGCCAAGAGTTTATCCCTCTGAGCATTAGTCCCACTTGGAGATGCAGGGGTCATTTAGGTAACCCTTGAGTATAGGCATTTACTAAGACTCATCTCAGTATTGTGTCTAACTTGTGTGCCAATACAATTCTTGTACTTATTGTTTAACCTTGCTTCAGTAAAATTATATTTTGGTTTATGTACAATTGTTGTGAGGCTTGTTCATTCTCCTAGCAGGTGGAGCAGTGTATACCCAGGTAACAGCAAAAGGTAAAATGTATGTAAACTGTCATTATTGAATTGTTCTGTGTTATTGGGTTTCGCACCAACATTGTTAAACAGCTGTGTCAAGTGGGTTGAGCCAAATCATTGGGGGTGGAAAAGCAGAGTACAGGCCCATTCAATTACCAGCAGCTCCTTGGGGGGTAAGTGCTACACGTAAGTAATAGGCAAGCTCGATCCACCTGCCAGCTTGTATACAATTTTTTGGGCCGTTTCTAGGCATTTTGCCAAGGTGCCCCTAAAGATACCTGAAGGCACCCTGGTTGGCAAAGGTTGCTTTAGGAAGGTGATATATTTGGTACAACCATTCTGGAATGTTCTGTCCACTAAGCTTTTGTTCAGAGGGGTTTTGTGTTGAAGGAGTCTCCTCTGTGAGATTACGGCAAGTTGATTGCCTGGTAAAAGAGGCAGGTCCTCGGGTACAGCTTTCTCTTCAGCAAAAAGGACAGTGAGCAGAACAGTAGTGACATCCCCAAATCTCACTTAAAGGGATTGATTTACTAAAGACAAACAGGCTGATCTCTTTGGGAAAATTCTTCTGCAAATAGACAGTTTATATGTTTTTAGTGAATCTAAACCCAAAATCTCACTCAACATCTGATGTGACTAGCAGTCCAAGGCAAACTGTGCCTTGGATGATCTCACACGGCAAATCTACAGCTATGAGGCTGTGAGGTAGGGCACAGATATGGCCTGTGGTGGTTACTCTGGTTGGCCACTATATGCACCCATAGGTGGAGCGTGAGTTGTGACTTTAAGAGTCTCTGGGGTTAAGTGCAAGCCCTGTCCTTTCTAGGAGAGGGGCACCATGTGAAGGAAGTGATAAATATATTGATTGGTGGGAAGCCAGGAGTGGTAGCCATCACTGGGAGAAGTGGTCACCTGTATTCCCTGTGATTAAACCATCAAGTCTCAGCACGTGGTCACAAGATGTTTACTGTGAGGCTTCCCCCTTGGACAGGAGCCAGGAGTATGAAAGAACTTTTCATAATTGGACTTATCATATCACTCTGTTTGGGAATATAGGACTCTGGAACACACCTTCTGTAGGAACGGGGTTCTCCTCTTATTTATACTGTCTACTTTGGACTGTTAGCAACCTTGAAGCTATGCGCTATTGCTATGGGAGGCTGATTTGCACTATACATTATTAACTCAGTAAACTATTGAAAATACACCTTCTGTGTAGACTTCACTCTCTTCTCACCTATATGAAGATATATCTTGGAAATGTCCCTTTGCACTGGGTCTTAGTGCGGTCTGATGGAGAGCAATGCCAGTAGCAGGTTGGAATAGGGCATTAGGGTTTTGTTTATGTCAGACTGGGTCACTCTCAGAGTGTACCTCTTTCAAATGGAGCTTTGGGAACCCTGGAAGCCCCAAGCTAGGGAGCTCCAATCTTCCTCAAACGCCAGCAGGCAACAAGAATTATATCCCAAAAGAGGAGACCATTTCACAGTTCTGGAGTCACACATACATAAAGATAAAGAGCAAAAAAAAGGAGGAAACCCTTAACATACAATATTTCTAATGTAATACATTCTCTTGAGGGGCTACTTTGACTGTGCTATTTCTATGAACAGTTTATTTATATGTGATTCTATTGTCATTGACTGTGTATCTAATTGCAGATGCATTTCCTGATGAAGCAGTTCACCCCGCGAAACTAGTCAAAGTACCATGCATGACCAAGTCAACTTTGTTTTAATCTTATTGCTTTGCTTCTTGTATTAATACATTTTTGTAATTTTTTATAACTGTCTACATATTCTATTTATATGTTCTATATTGTAATAGTCCATTTTCTCCCTTGCCTTTGGTAACCTTTATAGGGAACCAGGTTCCCAAAAATCTCTATTCCACTAACTTTTGGATGATGGTACACGCTGTTATTCATTTTTATACTTATGGTTATCTATAGAGGCCACCCTTTTTGTCTTGAGGGGTTAGACTTAAATCGAATCATACTTGCCTCAACTGTGGGTCAATAAGTCACTTCAATAAATCAGGGTGTATTTTCCGATCAGCTGGACAGAGGGAAAACAAAGAAGGCCCCCAATCGCCAAACAGTGCCTTTGTCTGTTTAAGAGATTCCAAATAAGAATTTTCTATTGCTCATGTTTGCCAATTCAGAAGAAGGGAAAGGACTCCATCAATATTTTGTCCTAGCTGAGCCCTAGCTGCATGTATTAATTGGAGGCATCTAAATCACCAGGAATTGAGAACTCCAAATTCTTGCTGCATTGTGATGAAAGATTTGAATTAGTCCTGATCATACAATTGGCACACACATATCACACCCTTCCTCGTCCATAAGTAAGCATCAGGAAAATTAGAAAAACGTGGAAGGGTTGAATTGAATCAAAGATAGTGTTTTTTTGTGCTTTTGTATTTTTGTATTTTTGATCTCATTTTCAGATTTTTCCATTTTGGATTTTCATTCTTTCAAATTTTCGGATTTCCGATTTTCTAAAGAATGAGAATTCAAAAATCTGAAAATCAGACGAACAAATATCAGGAAATAAGAAAGAAAATCTGAAAATCCGAAAGAACAAAAAACATTATTATTATTTATTAATAAATAATAATAATAATATTATAGTTTTGTATTATTATGATTTATTATTATTAATAATAATAATAATAACTAGAATAATAGTTATAAACTATTAAATTATAGGTATAAGAATATCCTTTCAAATTTGGCTGAACATAACAAATATGAATTTATCCAAAGTTACATATTATCCAAAATAACAAATGGTTTATAACTATTATTATAGTTTTTTTTTATTATTATTATTATTATTATTATTATTATTATTATTATGTATTGTTAATAATTCATTACGTTATATTCGTTAAGATGCAGCATTTATTGTTTCAGATAATTTGTAACTACGGATAAATTCGTATTCATTACATTCACTAACAGACAAATTTGGAAGGAAATTCAAATACCTATAATTTAATAGTTTATAACTATTGTTATAGTTTTTATTATTATTTATTATTAATAAATAATAATAATAATAATAATAATAAACACAACTTTAATAATGGTTAATAAACTTAATATTTTAATTATAATATCAATTATCTGAATGTTTTTTGTTCTTTTGGATTTTCAGATTTCCGTTCCTATTTTCAAATTTTCATTCTTTCTGATTTTCTGATTTTCGAATTTTTGGATTTTCCAATTTCGAAGTTTTATTCTTTTGAATTTTTGTATTTTTGAATTTCAGATTTTAGTTTTTTCGAATTTTCGTATTTTTGAATTTTCGGGTTTTCGCTCTTTTGAATTACTATAAATTATCAAAATAACGGATACTGCATCTAAACAAAGGGAATGTAACACATTCAAATTCAGCTGAAGTTACAAATTTACTAAAAATAACGAATATCGATCATAACAAATGATCCGGAAAAAAACAAAACAAAAAAACGAATGAAAAGAGTTTTTCGACAGTGCACATGTCTGTTATACCAATCATCAAATTTTTATTGATGTCAGTGTCCTTACTGAGGATATTTTCCTCTCTATTTGTTGGGGTGACAATTCATTGAGGAAAAAAGTAATGATAAATTCAGAGTTGTCATCAAACCAAGAAGAAAAATCCTCCAATGGTCACACCTATTTGTATGGTATCTCTTTAGAATAATAAAACTGTTTACTATGGAAAAATGTCCTGTTGTATCTCTAGGACAGGAAGTTAAAGGAAATCTCCCCACCAGGACACAGGCAATAAAAAAATTACCTAAGAGGGGTTTTACCCTTTCCTACTTGATCTAAAACTAAAAAAAAAAAAAAAAAGTGCTAGCTGGATGTTTCTTACGGAATATATGCTATATTATATATTTGTAATCAGATTAGTACTTGGGGGATGCAGCATACTGTACTTTCAGTAAAAAAAAAAAGTTAATCTTTGAGACTCGAGAAGTAAAATGATCTATATGCAAGATATATGAGTCTGGAATGACAGTTGCTTTGAAAGAGTCTGCAGCTTGTGTTGAATGAGGACATACCGTCAAAGTAGTGTCTCAGTAGTGACAGACAGATAGCGATAAAAGAAAAATGGTCATTGAAATATAACAGATGACACCCCTCTTCCACTGGGTGATTGTCAAAAGTGACCAGTGACCACTCATCTTATAAGTCATCATTCTATACTGTTCTATATTCTGATTTATTTAACATCTAATTAATTCTAGCTTTTAAGTTATTTTATTGATTACTAGGTTTTAACTCACTACTAAGGATGACTAATCTGCCCGGGTTCAATGTTCAGGGGTTTGTTGAATCATGCTTGAAATTTATGAAACCCAAGCTTAGCAGCAAACCCCATTAAAGTATATAGGGGGCGAATCTGGATACTAAAATCTACCTATTTTTAAGGCTAATATGTAAAATATTTCAAACAATGGCACGGGAAACTGAGCACTGCCAAGGAGAGACGTTTAACAAAGCAATAAAAAAATTAAATAAAATGCTGTACACGGGAAGAGTGTCATTTTAATGTGACTTTCAGGGTTACATGGGAAAAAAAAACACCAATCCTTTAAATAACATGTTTGGCAGATGTATTTGTTGTTAAAGAACTGTATAATTTTCACAGACAGCATCACTACTAGTGTTGGGCAAACAGTTCGAGCCGAGCAAAAGTTCATCCCAAACATCACCTGTTCGCCCGTTCTACAAACACCCGAATTAGCGGGTCGCTCTGCGGGTTTTTCACCGAAAGCCCCACAATGCACTGTGTGCTTCACAGTGCATTCTAGGGCACTAATTAGATGAGGCCTTGCACCTGGCTGCTGGTCGGGTGCAAGGCTTTGCCAGTTAGCACCGTCAGAGCCCTGATTGGACAAAGTGATGATGACTTTCTCCAACCAAAGCTCAGTGCTCATAGTCCCACCCCACACTATAAAAGGAAAGTTCCCACAGAAAGCTTTTGGATTGTGTTGAAGTGGAGATAGACAGAGCAGGGCTCAGTTTGCTACTAGCAAGTTAGTGTGTGCACTTATTGTGACTGAGTGTAGAGTGTTAATGTAGTGCAATGTTTAACACGACTTTATATACTTTAACATTTGACTCTGAGTGTAGTGTATATGTAGTGTGTGAGTATAGTGTAGTGTAGACATGGGCAGAACACCAAAACCTATGCGGAGGGCTATATAGTTACATAGTTACATAGTTAGTAAGGTTGAATAAAGACACCAGTCCATCCTGAGTGAGTGTCTACAATTGTCCCTATCCCTGTAGATTGCACACTCACATCAGTCCCTACCCTCAAGGAGCCCACAATCCAAGTTCCCCATTCATATACTAGGGCCAATTTTGGACAGAAACCAATGAACATACCAGCATGTATTTGGAGTGTGGGAGGAAGCTGGAGTACCCGGAGGAAACCCACGTAGGCAGAGGGAGAGCATGCAAACTCCAGGCAGGTAGTGTTGTGGTTAGGATTCGAATAAGCAATCCTTTTTACTGCTAGGCAAGAGTGCTAACCACTACACCCCTGTGCTGCCCCAAATCAAACCCCATATCTGCAAGTGAATATGACCTCGCTTACAAGGAGGTCCTGTCAGAAACCATAAAATCAGACCAAGACAGAAGTACAGTTAAATCACACTTGTTTAATAATAAGAGTAAATAGAACAAACGTAGTCAAAACATAGCCAGAGTTCAGGAACCAGAATGGATAGTCAGACAAGCCAAACGCCAGGAAGCCGGAGATGAGCGTAGTAAAACAGCAAGCAGGATCTGGAGCCAGAAGGGATGTCAGCCAAGCAAGTCTTTTAGCAGGAATGAAGAAGATAGTCTCTGTGATGTTGACTAAGGTGAAGGCAGAGATCCTCTGGGCTGGACGGCTTAAAGCAGGGTTCCACCCTAAAGTGGAACTTCCGCTCATCGGAACCCTCCCCCCCTCCGGTGTCACAGTTGGCACCTTTCAGGGGGGAGAGAGGTGCAGATACCTGTCTAAGACAGGTATTTTCACCCACTTCTGGGCATAGACTCCCACAGGAGTCTATGCCTCTTCCTATCCCAGCGCGCTGTCTGCCGGGACACACACGGGTCCCAGAGACAGCGTGGACCATTCCTATTATGCTGCACGACTTGCGCATGCACAGTAGGGAATCGGGAAGTGAACCCACAATGCTTCACTTTCTGATTCCCTCACCTAGAATGGCGGCGGCAGCAGCCGAGAGCCGAGCAATCGATCGACCTCGGCTGCCGACATCGCTGGATCCTGGGACAGGTGAGTGTCCATTTATTAAAAGTCAGCAGCTGCAGTATTTGTAGCTGCTGGCTTTTAATATTTTTTTTTTACAGTGAAGTCCCTCTTTAACCACTTCCCGACCAGCGCACGACGATGTACGTCGACAGAATGGCACGGGCAGGCATATTGGCGTACATGTACGTCCAATCTTCAATGCCGCCCTGCCATCGGGAGTGCGCCGCCGGCGGCGTGCTCCCGCGCTGGTCGGGACCCCCGTGAGTCCGGTCGCGGGATCCGCGGACTCGATCGCCCCGGGCATACCCGCGATCGTCTCACGGGACGGCTGAATGGAGGAAATGCCGTGTAAACAGCATTTCTCCATTCTGCCTAGCAACTAGTGACGCTGATCTCTGCTCCATGTGATTGGAGCAGAGATCAGTGTTCACTAAATGAAAGCCCAACCCCCCCACAGTTATTAACACACCCCTAGGAACACTTAACCCCTACACTGCCACACACTGGTTAACCCTTTCACAGCCAGTGTCATTTACACAGGAATCACTGCATTTATATAGCAGTGATTACTGTATAAATGACAATGGTCCCAAAAATGTGTCAAAAATGTCCGATGGGTCCCCCACAATGTCGCAGTCACAATAAAAATCGCTGATCGCCGCCATTACTAGTAAAAAAAAAAATTATTAATAAAAATGCTATAAAACTATCCCTATTTTGTAAACGCTATAACTTTTGCGCAAACCAATCAATAATCGCTTATTGTGATTTTTTTTACCAAAAATATGTAGAAGAATACGTATAGGCCTAAACTGAGGGAAAAAAATGTTTTTTTATATATTTTTGGGTGATATTTATTATAACAAAAAGTTAAAAATAATGTGTTTTTTTTTAAATTGTCGCTCTATTTTTGTTTATAGCGCAAAAAATAAAAACCGCAGAGGTGATCAAATACCACCAAAAGAAAGCTCTATTTGTGGGAAAAAAAGGACGTCAATTTTGTTTGGGAGCCACGTCGTACGACCGAGCAATTGTCAGTTAAAGCGACGCAGTGCCGAATCGCAAAAAGTGGTCTGGTCTTTGACCAGCAAAATGGTCCGGTCTGAAAGTGGTTAAAAACAGAAAGTAGAAAATATATTTTTTTTTCAAAATTTCCGCTCTTTTTTTCGCTTATATCGCAAAAATTTAAAAAACTGATTTGTGAATAAATACCACCAAAAGAAAGCTCTATTTGTGTGAACAAAATTATAAATATTTAATTTGGTACAGTGTTGCGTGACCGCACAATTCTTAGTGCCGACGCAGTGCCGAATCGCAAAAAGTGGTCTGGTCTTTGACCAGCAAAATGGTCCGGTCTGAAAGTGGTTAAGTAGGCAGGACTGAGGAGCAGGATATCATCAACAGCTGATTAACTGTGGAGAGAGATGGAAGCTGGCAATTAGCCGACAGCTGAGTGGCCAGCTCAGTGAAGGAAGGGCTAGGCTCAGCCCTGACAGGTCCAAAGTCTCTGTAAGAGTCCCCACTCACAGAGTGTTTTTTTTTTTACATGAAAACTTCTATCCCCTTGGTGGTGGTGGAAAACTTTGGAAGACTTCATCCTGTTGGAACTTTTCACTGTGAGAATCCAGTTGTGGATTCAAGACTTCACTGTCACTTCTACTTCATAGAGACACTTATTATATTGTCACTTATATTTCAATACATATTGTTTTTCTTGGCTCTTTTGCTGAGGCTCATTTTTGAACATATATATATTTACATGCCAATAAATACCTGGTTATCCTTCCTGAAATTAAGTGAGCTCATAATTTCCTGTTTAAATTTACGACACAGTACCCTGTGTCCTGAAATCTCAACCAACATTGTCAACCCTGCCTTTTGGACTACAGAACTTCATATATCCCACTCCCTTTTCTGTCCCACTCCATATGCATTAATGTCTTTCCCAGCTGCTTTGACAGATGTCATTTTGCATGGGAGTGGTGTGCCTAGAATCTTACAAGCCTGATGATTGTGCAAGGGGAGTAATACAAGCTGTTTCTCGCTATAGGAACAAGGTAAAAGAAGAAATTATGCTGGAACATGCTTTAGAGGGGGTACATTTGGGTAATGCCTGGACACACACTTTAACAAGCTTTGGCTTTAGGCTTATCACAGTGAAGTATTTCACTAAAATAATAACAAACATTGTAATGGTGTAATGATGTAAAATAATAAAATATTAAAGGGTATTTTTTTCTTTGACCTTTCAGATGGGTGTATTCACTAGCTCCCCAACAGAGTTTGAGGTGCATTTACTCCCTGGCTCCACAACAGAGTTTGAGGTGTGTTTACTCACTGGCTCCACATCAGAGTTTCAGATGGGTGTACTCACTGGGTCCCCAAAAGAGTTTGAAGTGGGTGGACTCGCTGGCCCTCCAACATTGTTTGAGGTGGCTGTAGTTATTGGACCACAAGCAGAGTTTTAGGTGGGTTTGTCCACTTGCTCTCCAAAAGAGTGTGGGGGGGGGGTGTACTGACTAACTCTCCAACAGAGTTTGAGGTGGGTGTACTCACTGGCTCCCCAACTGAGTTTGTGCTCTATTAACTTTCTCGTTCCTCAACAGAGTTTGAGTTGCCTGTACTTATTGGCTCCTCAACAGAATTTCAGGTGGGGATTATTCTCAGGATGGGAATTGAACACGTATGTACATCCTTACCGCAGGGAAGAAGGTGGAAGGTCACAGACACACATTGCAAAACACTCTGGTAAATGAGGTCAGTAGCAACACACAGCTGACAGAGACAACTCAAGGCCCCTTTTACTGGCAGCTGACCATCCAAACTAGGGCAACACTGTCTTGATGGTAACAACCTTACCATCAGAACTAGGTAGAGGCATAAAGCTTTGCAGAAACCTCAAAAGCTGAATTGACCCAATCAATCTTTAACCATTTATCAACCACCTAATAACTCCAGTTGAATGCTGCCATTGACCCTTGGCGTCAATATTGACCACTTTAAGGAACCTGGCCTTAATGTATATGTAAACTCTAACAATTAACTTATTTTATTAGATCCCCTTTGATCTTGTAAATACGAGTAACACAAGCTTTTTCTCGCTATATGAACAAGGTAAAAGAAGAAATTATGCTGAAACATGATTTAGAGGGGGTAAGTTTGGGTAATGCCTGGACACACACTTTAACAAGCTTTGGCTTTAAGCTTATCACAGTAGAGTATTTCACTAAAATAATAATAAACATTGTAATGGTGTAATGATTAAAATATTAAAGGGTATTTTTTTCTTTGACCTTGGAAGCTATGTGAGAAATGTCTTCAACCAAAACTGGGAGTCTTAAAACCATTTGTGTGGACAAATATTTTAAACTTATGATTACTTTTAGAATTCATCTTATTGAATTTGCTCCCCGACTTTAATATTGGCTTTACAAAATAATTTTGCATTTCTTTAGAAAGAAAAAAAAAAGATCAAGGAATATTTCACCAATGAAAAGTATGATTTTAGGGTTCTGAAGTCTTTTACATATTTCTTCAAAAAAAGATTTGAAATGGCTCTTGTGTATTTAAGATAGCATATACCTCTATGCACTATAGACATTTTATTGATGTGAGAAGTTTTATAAATCATTCAGTAACAGATGATGTTGTAACTAAAGCAGTGGGAGTTTTGAAATACTTACATCAGATTAAGCTTGTGTTTATTTCAAAAACCTCTGATCTACCTAGGATTTCTGGCAGGCTCAACATGAGAACAACACGAGCTGGTGCGTATCAAAGGGTCTTTATCTGAAAGTAGAACTTGGAAGCTTTCCAATTCTAATTAAAAAAAATAATTGATGTTTTTTTTTGGACTTTTGGTTTTAAAATATTTTTTCCACTCATTTGCAAGTATCGCATCTCCATATTGTTTCAAAAACAGTCGCTGCAAATAGATCACATACAATAAAACAAGTCTGAAGGTTTAGAAGTACAGTAAAGTTATGTTATGAGCCTGTTTTTGCCTCAAGGCAAGGGTCCCCAAACTCTCCAAGACCCCTTCATGCAGTTTTAGATTGTTCATTGACTCCCACACATTCAGTTTATGAAATCATTTTACCAATAATACTTTAAACAGTGGTACTATACATTTTAATAATAATTCTATTCATGCAAATACCGTTGACACTTTATCTTGGTATCAGCATCAGCAGCTGCCATTATGGTTGTCACAATGCAAAATTTTTGGTAAACACATAGCAATATGTTTTTTGGCACATTCCTATCCCTATGATGTACTCACTTATTCTCCATCAGAATTTGAAGTGGGTGTACTCACTGAATCCCCAACAGAGTTTGAGGTGGGTGTACTCTCTGGCTCCTCAACAGAGTTTGAGGTGGGTGTACTCACTCTCTTCCCATCAGAGTTTGAGGTGAGAGTACTCACTCTCTTCTCATCAGAGTTTGAGGTGGATTTACTCACTGGCTCCACAACAGAGTTTCAGGTGAGTTTACTCACTGGCTCTCCAGCAGAGTTTCAGGTGGGTGTAATCCCTGGCTCCCCAATAGAGTTTGAGGTATGTTTACTTACTGGCTCCACAACAGCGTTACAGGTCGGTGTACTCACACTGGCTCTCCAACAGAGTTTCAGGTGGGTGTACTTACTGGCTTCCCAACAGAGTTTTAGTTGTGTTTAGTCACTGGCTCCACAACAGAGTTTCAGATGGGTGTACTCGCTGGGTCCCAGTGGGTGGGTGTACTCATTGGTTCCTGCCGACAAAGTTTGATGTGTGTGTACTCACTGGCTCTCCAACATTGTTTGAGGTGGCTGTAATTATTGGACCACCAGCAAAGTTTTAGGTGTGTTTGCCCACTGGCTCTCCAAAAGAGTTTGGGGTGTGTGTACTCACTGGCTCCCCAACTGAGTTTGTGCTGGGTTTACTCACTGGCTCCTCAACAGAGTTTGAGGTACATGTACTTATTGGCTCCCCAACAGAATTTCAGATGGGGAGTATGCTCAGTATGGGAATTGAACATGTATGTACATACTTACCGCAGGGAAAAAGGTGGAAGGTCACAGGCACACATTGCAAAACACTCTAGTAAATGAGGTCAGTAGCAACACACAGCTGACAGAGACAACTCAAGGCCCCTCTTGCTGGCAGATGACCACCCAATCTAGGGCAACAGTGTCTTGATGTTAGCAACCTTGCCTTCGGAACTAGGTACAGGCATAAAGCTTTACAAAAACCTCAAAAGCTGAATTGACCCAAATCAATCTTCAATCATTTATCGACAACCCATTAACTCCCGTTGGATGCTGCCACTGACCCCTGGGGTCAATATTGAATACTTTAAGGAACCTGGCCTTAAAGTATATGTAAACTCTAACAATTAACTTCTTTTATTAGATCCCCTTTGATGTTGTAAATATGCAGTTGCAAGCATTTTTGATTTATATTTGTTCAATAAGTGCAATAAAATACCTGCTTATTCCGGCACTTCCTGTACTAGGGTGAAAACTCTCTGTCCTTATCTTCCAACTGTGCTCCTTCTTTTATCATCTTGTTACATGCACACCTGGTAAAGGCTACATATGGCCATGTTAGCACACATGTAGGCAATGGCATGGTCAGCTATTGTCACTAAAGTTATTCAGAGAAATTAAGTATTGGGAATGCAGGAGTGAGTGCCTATAGACAAAAAGGTGGCTAAAATAGGCCGCAGTAGAGCAGGAGCACTATGGTTAAAGGGGCTGTAAAGCCCTGATACTCCTCTTCTGGGGTGCTCCATGTAAAAATGAAATTGCAGATGAATAACAACAATGTACCCAGTGTCACATTTATGTGTTCTGCTGAATCCACAATGAGTGCTGTAAGTGCTAATCTAAAGTCTGTGTGATTATTCAACAGCAAAGGTCCGAAGAAGCCCACACACGGTCAAATTGTCAGACAGATTCGTTCCATTGGACCTTTTCTGTCGAAAAGTGTGTACACGGCATTAGGAAGACTAGTCCTACCACAATTTTTGGAAATGTACTATATATTCCTTCTGTTGAGCTACCACTGAAAAGCTGCAATGACTTAGAAACTTTTTTCCTTTAGTAAAACTAGTGTAGTTGTAGATAGATATTGCAATAATATTACTTTCATGGTGAAGAAATGAAAAAAATGAAAAATGCAGAGATAATGTAAATGAAAAATGAAAAACAATTCTAAATAAGTTAAATTCTTTTATAATGTGGGAACTTTGATTTCTGCAATTTTATTCCCATGTTGGTGTAAGCAAATTATTTTACTTCTTAGTGCCTTAGGCAACAAGCATTCAATTGTAAGCTCAGAGTAGGGTTGACTCCCTGCCTGAAATGTGTGTAAATCTGTGCCTCAATGAAGGTAATGGTAGCTGTGTATAAACACTTTAAAGCTGAATTTCAGACTTAACAGCCAAATACAAAGTTGAAATAAAAACTTGAGTAGTGGTTTATCTGCTTAAAAATTTGCAGTGTATGGCCAGCCCTGCCATACATCAAAATTTTGACCTTCATGAATGAATAAATGAATGAATGAATGAAATATTTGTATAGCGCACAATGCGAACTGAATCGCCTCTAGCCTTAAATTGGACAGTGAATAAGAAACCGTTAATCAATAGGATACCTACATTTATTGCAGCTTTTTTTCTGGATCTTCCAACAAGGAAGAATGCTACCTAGTTCTCTTTGTCATGGGTACTAGATAGATATTATCTCATCAGTTGTACTAGATTTGAATCTTAACAAAAGGTTACAGGTTTGGGAGTTGGGCTTCTTCTTTGTATGTTAACAGCTTCTCTAAGGTAAGCAATATTAAAAAATGTTTAGACATGCCGTATAAATAAAAACACATAACAATCATATAGTGGGGTTTTTCAATTTTGACTACAAAATTGAAAATATGCTTTAGGGCAACAAAGAACTATGGTTTCAGAGAAATATTACAATCTGGTCATGAGTTCTAGCTCCCTTTCTTTCTCCAACATTCTGATGTGTGTCTATCACATTTAACTCAACCACAAACTACAGGACATGCAGATTCCCTAATCTAAATGGTCTGGGGTTGTATACTGTAGCGATGACTGAGAAGGAAGTTGTCTCAATCTTATGGCGGACACTGCATGAGAAGTAGCCATGTAGCCAGAGGTTAGGTCCCCCCCATGATTGGGAAATATGACACAGTTGTGTGTTTTTACGGGTGGTGTTCAGGTAGTTCTTTTCTAAAGAGCTGAGATACGAAAAGAGCAAGTTTGCCAAGGTTCAATATTGAGTTGGCCCACCCTTTGCAGCTATAATAGCTTCAACTCTTCTGGGAAGGCTGTCCACAACGTTTAGGAGTGTGTCTATGGGAATGTATGACCATTCTTCTAGAAGCGCATTTGTGAGGTCCAATTCATCCCAAAGGTGTTCTATTGGGTTGAGGTCAGGACTCTGTGCAGGCCAGTCAAGTTCCTCCACCCCAAATTCGCTCATCCATGTCTTTATGGACCTTGCTTTGTGCACTGGTTCGCAGTCATGTTGGAACAGGAAGGAGCCATCCCCAAACTGTTCCCACAAAGTTGGGAGCATGAAATTGTCCGAAATGCCTTTGTATGCTGACACCATAAGAGTTACCTTCACTGGAACTTAGGGGCCAAGCCCAACCCCTGAAAAACAACCCCACACCATAATACCCCCTCCACCAAATGATTTGGCAATATAGTGTACATTCCTATCTATTTACTGGTACTAGCAGCATAAGGATTACCAATAGTCAAGCTTTAAGTACACCAAACAGAGCCCAGATGGGGAGCTGGATTTTTCTACAATTTCTACATGTTGAGCTAAATTACACTATCATCAATAGCTGTACACTACGAACTTGTGGCACTATAAAGCCCCGTACACACGAGAGGACTTATGTCCGACAGACTTCCGAAGGAGTTCCGTCGGAGTTCTGCTGGAATTCCGACGGAGTTCTGACAGACTTTTCGGCTGAGCGGACTTGGCCACACACGATCACACTAAACTCAGACGGATTCGAACGTGATGACGTACGACTCGGCTCGAATAAGGAAGTTCATAGCCAGTAGCCAATAGCTGCCCTAGCGTCGGTTTTAGTCCGTCGGAGTAGCATACACACGAGCGGATTTTTCGAAGGGGACCGGGCCCGGCGGAGTTCCTTCGGAAAAATTTGAAGCATGTTCCATATTCTAAAGTCCTTCGGACTTTGGCGAGTAAAAAGTCCGTTGCAGCCCACACACGATCGGATAGTCTGACGGACTCAGTCCTTCGGACTTTGGATGTTGAAAAGTCCGCTCGTGTGTACGTGGCAAAAGAGTCTGGTGCCAAATGGATTTGTTTGCAACTTGCAATACAAGACTACTTTTTGAATCCTAACTTTGGAAGGACTTTGTACTATTGTATGCATGCTTCCATAAAAGAGTTATTATTGTGGAACAATTGTCATTTTTGTGGACTTCAATTGTTTCTTATAAGGAATAAGCAGAATGATTTTGGTAAAAAAGAAGATGGAAAGTGAAAACTCTCAAATGCAATCAGTAAACTGTTTAGGTGAAAAAAAAAAAAAACAGATAAATTTTCTCTGTATATAGAAGGTATGGTGTTTTGTTAGGAGGGGGTGTACGTAGGTATTTTTTTCCATTAGTAATTCATCCTTGTGTTTATTAGTTAATGTTTAATTTGATTGTGTACTATTGTTTTATTTTATTTTATTTTTCTCAGTTTTTTTTCTGTGAAACAAGTAATTAGACTAATAAGGACGGGCTGTTTTGGGGCAAAACAGCAGGTTCAGGATAGCTGAAAGCAGCTACCATAACCCTCAGAAGTCATTTAAAGCCCACTGCATCCTTAAAAACCATCAAACAATCTAACCCAGGTATGGGATGGTGTGGACCTGATCTTCTTTGATAGAAATTGTCAGTTCCCACCCATAAAGCCTGGATAGAGAGATAGATTATTGTTTGTGGTTCCCACCCAAAGAGGCACTAGTATGGAGAAAAAATCCTAGTGAGGGTAATGATGGTAGAGGAAGGCATTCTGAAATAGGACACTGTCTGATGTGTGGCATGGGAATTTGTGGAACCCGTCTCCAGCTATAATGAGTTGCTAGTGAAGAGCATCCAGAATACCGATGCAAGATCTTGCTGTTACTTAGTAAGAGTTTTGTCTCTCTTAGGATGCCGTCTCGTAACCCCATAGTATCCCCATGATACATATTTATATATTTTCTGACTTTTATACCTTGCGTTAGCATAACACTGAATTTTTACTGCCAAGGATTAAAAGTGAAAAAAAGAACTCCATCGTGACATTATTTCAGTTTTCTCTACATTCTGCACATCCTAACTTCAACCTCATTATTTTAATATCCCTTTTTCTCATTTATTAGACTCTTGTAAATTAGGTGGGAAACACAACAAGATAATAAAAATAAATTACCCATTTAAAAAAAAGCACCAAACTCAAAGTGCCAAAACTATATTTATAGCTTTATTGCCTTTGGGTAATATTCCTATCATGCTCAATTTTTCAAAAAGCCAATTAGAAAACATGGGAGATTCCGAAATCTCAGCAGCTATAACATTTTAATAAATGGCCCTGTTTGTATTTTTTTTTTTGCTCCCATTGCACAGTGTGAAATTAATGTACCAGTTCCCCAATACATAATCAGCTTAATAAGTAAGAATTAATAAGAATGTTATAGCATACCTAAGGTGATCCTTTGTGTACTTACACTTATTAAACTATTCCATGTATTAAAGAAAAGTACTCTAGTAACATAAGTAACATCAAGCATTATTATACAGAAAATAGACAATAAATGTTTTGTAAAAAGAAAGTAATATACTGTATATCATTTAGGTCACTTAAAGAGACTTTTTTGGCCAGACCATTCATTTCAACAACAATCTTCTCATAAAACTATATGTGCATTTAATGTATTGTATGCATCTTATTGAGCTGTAAAACCCTGCCGTATGTACTGTAGACACCCAAGATGTCTGAGACTGCTGCTGGGAGCCACCATCTTGAAAAGAATGTCAGCAGCTCCAACAGACTTACTCAAGTCATACTCTATAGTATTCATATTTGCTCCTTCCCCAACAACTACCTAAAGGGCAATTAAAGGGTGGTGAGGGGATGGGCAAAGGTGCTGGGCCAGCTCGGGCAGTATTTGGAGACTCCAAGAAGAGGAGAGGGCCATGACATGGCATGAGATAAGGGATTATGCAAGGAATTGACTCTTCCTGGTATGCTGCAAGTGAATAAATATGTTTAATAAAAGGGAAAGAAGTTACAAGTAAGTATTTATTATACTTAAAATTTCCAGTGCTTTTAACTGCCATTTTTAAATTGGTGATATGCTGTTTTCAAAGTGTAACTGGGCAAAATAAAACATTACATATACAGTATGATACCATCTGTAATTAGAATTAACACAGCATTCTCTGTTTCCTTGAATCCCCCCTTTTTTAAGAATATTTATTACCTGGTGGGCCCACCAGGAGACCATTTCTTTTTCTATTTCCTGTAACTGAGTGACAATGTTCGTCCATCTGCATTAAAATGTCACGGCAGCTATGCCACTTTGTGGATAGGGTCATCTTAGATGGGTATTTAGCTTTAAATTAACTTTAAAGCGGTACTATACTCACTTTGGCTCCAGCAATGCAGTGTTCCCGAGCTCCTTGCCCGACATATTGGGAAGGCCGGGTTCCAGATCTCAGTCACCAGGCACTGTCATTGGCAGGGCGGGGGTGATGATGTCACTCCTGTGCATGCGTGGAAGTTTAGTCAGAATTTGCCAAATTTGTACAGTGAGCAGCTCACTGTACATGGGTGGACAGGCAGGTAACTAACTTTAATGCAGAAGAAACAAAGCATGTGTCTTCTGCATTAAAATTTTTGTGCCTGTTTGCCCATTTTGAAATTTGACCAAAAGTTCCACTTTACGTAAGAAACAAAAAATGAAAGCCCAACTTTAGCTAATATTTTTAAAGTGGTTCTAAAAGTTTAAGGATTTTTACCTTTATGCATTCTATCCATGAAGGTAAAAAACCTTTGGGGTGCAGCTCCCCCCCTCAGCCCCCCTAATATTTACCAGAGCTCCATCTTGATCCAGAGATGTACATGAAAGCAGTGGCTCTCCCAGGTGTCTTCCTTCTCATTGCCTGGGACAGCAGCAGGAGCCATTAACTCCCACTACTGTCAATCACAGCCAGTGAGCCAATGAGGAAAGAACAGAGCAGGGCTGAGCCATGCTCCATGTGTGAATGGACACACAGAGCAGCAGTTCAGCAGTGAATCTGCTCGAGTGACCCTATAGCAAGCTGCTAGGCGAGAGAGGCCAAGAGCAGGTAAGTATGACATGCTGGTTATTAAAAAAAAAAAAAAACCTTTAATATCCCTTTAAAGTAGTAGTAAACTCAGTTCTACCACTTGTACCTACAGGCAGGACTATAGTAAGGCTTACCTGTAGGTACTGTGAATATCTCCTAAACTTGCACAGTTTAGGAGATATTCAGAGTGCATGCAGCCAGTGACGTTACCGGAGCATGAGCTCTGATGGTCCAGCATATAGTTCCGGATCTTCAGGGCCCATGACGTAAACGGTGGCTCCCGCGCGCATGCGTGGGTGTGACATCACCGCACCCCTGGCCACTCATGTAGACGGAGGACGTGAATCCAGAAGGAAGACCGAGGAAAGATGTCAGCCCTCTCAGCAGTGACAGCGCAACACTGGAGGGCTTGGTTCTAAGGGAAGTCTCTCATAATGCGATGCACATTATGACATTGTCTTTCAGGGAATTTTTTTTTTCAACAACTGCAGTTTTACTACCGCTTTAAGCAGTTACGGCAACATGTTTATTTTTTGTTTGGGGAAAAAAATACTCTAAATACTCCCCCTTTCCAGCATAGAAAGAAAGTAAGAGTAAGAAAAACAAAATATAAAAAATACAATAAAGTTGTTGTGGTAAGTTAACATCCAAACAACCCTAAAAAATTGAGAAATTAGCAAACTGTCAAAAAAAGGAGATGTTTAGGAAAAAACTGAAAAAAATGCATCCAAAAAAGAATAAACAAAATCTAAAATTGTGTAGATGTGACGAAATCCAAAATTGTATTGCCTAAATGGTTAAAAAAGAGTCAGGAAATCCGTTCAGGAGAAGTGTGTGTGACTATGAGCATCAAAAGAAGTTCCTTCTTGCAGCATTGTAAAGAACAAGAGAATGCGCTTGATGAAAGAATTTTTAACATTGCAGCGTGACGAATGTGCTATATCGATTACGAGCAGTAGTTTCACCTGAACGAGCGCTTCCGTGTCAGAATTCGAATGTGAGCATGCGTGGCACTTTGTCCGTCGGAGTAGGCTACACATGATCGGAGTATGTCCGATCGGAGCAGTTTGTTGGAAAATATTTCCGGCAAGTTGGAAAATTTGGTCCGACGGATATTCCGATGGAAACAGTCCGATGCATACCACACACAGTCGGAATATCCGTCAAAACGCTCCGATCGCACACATTCCGACGGAATCTCTGACCGTGTGTACAAGGGCTAACTCTAAAGCGATGACCTGTAGGGACTTTTAAAGTTTCACCTATGGAGAATACAGGGTACTAAAGTCCATTGTTGTTTTATTGTTATACACAATTTTAAGACTTGGCAAGTTTTCCTGTATGCTTTCAGAAAATATTTAATGCTTAGAGGTTTTAAGAAATCTTCTTTTGCTATCTCATCATCTATAAGGAGTATTATTCTGATTTCTACTTGCTAACACAAGAAAATGTGTATAGTGAAAACAGCATAAAAGGAAAACATAAACATAACATAAATATATTTATATGCTATACATATAGAAACATATGCTTCAGTCATTTGTAATTTTTCCCAATTCTGAACTAAAAATTCTTGACACTTTTACACGTCCTTTTTTATTTTAACAGTCTAGCTGATATGTTCATCCCGGATTTAGTCAGCATAATTTTCTTTAAAGTTTGTTCTGAAATAAATTCTCCTACCCTGGAAGAGTACGAGAAAGCTTTATAGGAATTAGGGTGCTCTGCTGGGTATACTTGTGTCTGTTCCAGGCTTACAAACATGTCAGAGCCTGATCCCATCAACAGCCAAGAGGAAAATGGATCAGATTTTACACTCCAAGCTAACACCTTATTTATAGGGCCAGCTATTTCTGTAGAGGAGATCAGAATGAACATTCACCTTGCAGTCACTCAGATCCCCGGGACTTGAGGGTTAACCATCTATTGTTAAGGTCTTTTCACACCATATTGCACATAAACCTCAATGCAAAGCATCAAAAATGCAAGGGTATTGATCTGTATTTAGCATGCACCTTTGCGCTCATCGTGTTTTGTTATCTTGAGTTTTTATTCATTTTGGCATGTGTTTTAATGTCATCCGTGTTAATTTATTTTTTATATCTTCACTTTCAGTTGCTTTACATTGTATTTAGATGCGTAAATGTGGTTTGCATTGTGTTAAAATTTAGATAGGTTGTATTTTAACACAATGCACATGTACACAATAATGAAGGGGGAAAACCGAGGTCACTGCACATGGTGTAAACAATCCTTTAACTGCCCAGCCCTGTTATCCCTTTAAGTAGGTTTGTATCCCTGGAGGGGGGGGGGTGGGTTTTGGGACAGACTGTCGATCACATGACCACAGTTATCAGCTGTCACAGTGCTCACATGATCGACAGGAGCCCGTTCCACCAGCTTCTGAGCATTACTAGAGACTGAGAGCTGTCTATGGGCATGACCACTATGCCTGACCAAGGGTGGGACAAACTGTTGATCACATGACCACTGTAATCAGCCATCAAAGTGGTCACATGATCAGGAGCCTGTTCCATTGCTAAAGAACACAAGTTTTCTATTATGGTTTGGTCACTATGCTGGAGGTGAACAGTAAACACACTCTCAGCATGGAGACCTCAGCCATCCATGGACACATATGTATGGCGTTTGGGCTTTAAGCCCACCCTGCTTGCCACCACCACCACACATATGCTATAGGTGGGCAACCAGAGATTTAAGTAGATGTAGTACCCTAGAGTCTTTTCCAGTAGCTGGCCCACAGCCAGGCACACAATCACTCCTTTGGCTCAATGAACAGTCTAGGTGTATGCTGTTCTGATGCTTTATTGCAGAACTTGAACTTGAGTAGTAGTAGGGTAACTATGGGATACTCCAGCAACTTAAGGACTCTAATTTTCCTACTATTATTCTGAGCAGAGTCTTTACACAAGCAATCAGTGGACTAAGCTGTACCGGGACACCAAGCACAATGTCTTTATTGAGTAATGCTGAGTTTCGCACCCGAGGTATAGCAGCAGCACACAGCCTAAGGGATCACTCTGTCAAGTTTGTACTTACTAAGTTACTAATGTCCTTGAAAGTTGGACACCACCTTCCAATATCTTCCAGACAGCCTTTTCCAGTGATACCAGACCAGAAAGTCCCTCAGTCAACTCCTGCCACTTTCAATAAAATAGGTCCCCCAGCCAGCCCAGCTGGGACCTTGATGAACAGCAGACACATGGCAGGCATGCACAGAAGAGAAGCAGTCCTCCAGGCTGGAATCCCTCCCTCAGGACATGACCCCTCTTCAGCCAGTCTTACCCTATACTTGCAATACTTTCTGTCACACCGTATTTGCGCAGCGGTCTTACAAGCACATCTTTTTTTGGAGAAAATACACTTTTATAGTTAAAATATAAGATAACAGTAAAGTTAGCACAGTTTTTTTTTTAAAATTGTGAACAATGATGTAAATTGATACCCAACATGTCACGCTTCAAAATTGCGCCATGGAATGGCGACAAACTTTTACCCTTAAAAATCTCCATAGGCAACGTTTAAAAAATTCTACAGGTTGTAAATTTTGAGTTATGGAGGAGGTCTAGAGCTATAATTATTGCTCTCGCTCTAATGACCGCACTAATACCTCATACGTGTGGTTTGAACATCGTTTTCATATGCAAGCACTACTCAATCATGCGTTCGCTTCTGCACGTGTGCTGATCGGGATGGGGCGTTTAAAAAAAAAAAAAATTCTCAATTATTTTACATTTTATCTTTTATTTTTACACTGCTCTTTTTTAAAAAAAAAATGTGTCACTTATATTCCTATTACAAGGAATGTAAACATCCCTTGTTATGAAAAAAGCATGACAGGACCTCTTAACCACTTCAATACAGGGCATTTATACACCTTCCTTATCAGACCAATTTTTAGCTTTCAGCGCTCTCACACTTTGAATGGCAGTTACTCAGTCATGCAACACTGTACCCAAACAACATTTTTATCATTTTTTTCATACAAATAGAGCTTTCTTTTGGTGGTATTTAATCACCACAGTTTTTTTAATTTTTTGCGACATAAGTGAAAAAAGAGCGAAAATTTTGAAAAAAAAACACTTTTTTTTTAGTTTCTATGATAACATTTTGCAAATAAGTCATTTTTGTTCATAAATTTGGGCCAAAATTTATATGGCTACATCTCTTTGGTAAAAATAAACCAAATTAGTGGATATTATTTAGTCTCTTTGAAAGTTATAGAGTCTACAAGCTATGGTGCAAATCATTGAAAATTGATCACATCTGATCACACCTGATGTACTGACGGCCTATCTCAGTTCTTGAGGCTCTGAAATGTCCAGAAAGTACAAATACCCCCAAATGACCCCTTTTTGAAAAGTAGACAGTCCAAGGTATTTAGTAAGAGGCATAGAGAGTATTTTAAGTTGTAATTTTTTCCCACAATTCTTGGGAAAAAGAAGAATGTTTTTTTTTGTTTTTACAAAATTCATAATAACAAGTTATTTCTCATACACAGCATATGCATACTTCCATTTACACCCCAAAATACATTCTGCAACTCTTCCCGAATATGGCGATACCACATGTGTGGGACTTTTACTTTCAATAGTTTTTTATTTATAGTAACAGGTAATAAACAATAACATCAGCCAGTAGATGTAAGCAAAATTCAAATTTCAGAATGACAGCTTTACAACATACAATAAGCATCATAGTGAGTACATGAGGGAATGTAGCAAGTCTGGAAGCATGTAACTGGCTGAGATAACCACTAAGTCTATGAATATGACAGCCAGAGATAATATGGACCCGGCCCTAGCATGCCTGCTCTAGTGGATCACCTTATAAGGAAAAAAGAGAGCCGGCCATGCGCCAACAGCTGGAGAACGAGCGAGGGGGCGAGAGCAGGGTCCCCCCTCCGCCCCTGGAGGGATCTTGCTGCGGAGGAGAAGATCCCGACTCCCCCCACTCCCCACGCGCCACCAGCCGCCTAAAAATTAGGAGGTCAGGAAACCAATGCCATCCTAAATGTATCTCATAAACCCGAGGAAGAATACTGGAGGAAGGCTGGTTGCAAACTTAAAAAGGGTCCTCCGGCACTTATGAACAATAAAGTAGTCGCCCACCTTCAGGTAATAGGGGGGACGAGGCGTATTTACCCGAAAAAACAAAAAATATACGTAACAAACTGAAATGGGCAAACTCTGCCCTACCCAGGTACCTCGGTTCTCAGGAGAAGAGGATCTCCAAAATCAGAGAGAGAAAGAAGCAAAAACAAGAAAAAGGAAGAAAGGAAAAAGAGAAGGAAAGAAAGATAAGGGACAGGGAAAGGGACTACAGGGGAAGCAGCAAGAGGGAATATCCAGGACCTCCGGAATGGAAGATTAGGCCGGGGGAATCCCCGGGGCCAGGGAGATATGGCAATATTTCGCCCAGGGTTCCCAAATGCATTCAAAGGTTCGGGTTTTGTCTAAGGTGATGCTGACCATTTTTTCCTGAGCCATTATCCAGGATATTTTGTGCCTCACCGCTGCCATGGGAACACTAGGTTTCTTCCAGTGGGCTGCGATAGTAATCTTGGTCCCCAATAGGATAAAGAAAATCAAAGCTTGGGTGTATTTGTCTATCTTGTCGATTTTTAGGTTGAGAATCGCTATCTCCGGAGTCTGTGGGACCTGGACTGATGTTATCTTACGGATCAGCTGGAACACCTTGTTCCACAGACCCCGGATTTTCGGGCACGACCACCATATATGCAGCATGGAGCCCCAATGATCACATTTCCTAAAGCACATCGGTGAGGCATTGGGATAGTACCTGGCAAGGGTGACAGGGACTCTATACCACCTAGTCAAGACCTTAAGGTTCGCCTCTATCAGGGAAACATTGCAGATCCGTTTAAAGGAACGTTGAAAGTTCGCAAACCACACTCTCTGATCCCAGGAAATATCCAAATCAGCCTCCCAGGCCAAAGCATAGGAAGGCTTGGAGGGCGCATTAGCCAATGAGGCATAAATAATTGAAATCCCTCCCCTCTGGTCCGTAGCCTCAGAACACCAGGCTTCATAAGGGGTAGCTCGTGGGGGGATAGTCTTCTTGGGCCAGAGTGAGTGGAGAAAGTGTAACAGTTGTGAGAGTCTAAAGCGTTCAGACGGTGGCATTTGGAGTTTACTGGTACAGTATGCTGCTGTAACGGGGCCCGCCGGGGTAAAGAAGTTGCCAATTCTAAAAAGGCCTTTGTTTAGCCACCAACTAAATGCTAGAATATTCATTCCCGGGGGGAAGGCGGGGTTGTGGAACATGTGTGTGAGAGGGCGGAGGGCAGAGACAAGAGCCGATTGTTTATGTAGTTGGTCACATAGGGCAATAGAGTGTGAGAGTGTGGGGGATAGAATAGAGGGTCGGAGTTTGGGCGAGGACCAAATTATGTAATCGATAGTATGTCGGGGGATCGCCTGTCGTTCAATCTCAACCCAATCAGGTTTCGGGCCTTTAGAGTAAACTGTTGCTAATTGTGCGAGTTGCGCCGATTGATAATACCACCAGAGGTTCGGCAAGGCCAGACCTCCTTGGGATCTTGATCTGTATAAAATGTGTTTCGAGCAGCGCCTGCCTTTAGGATACTAAACGAATTGGAGAATTCTGGTTTGCAGCGGTTGTAATTGAGCTTTTCTTAATGGAATAGGGAGAGATCTGAACAGGTAAAGGAGACGTGGAAGAAGGGTCATCTTAATTGCATTAATACGACCCACCCAGGATATATGTAGCTTTTCCCAGTTCAATAGGTCTGATGTGAGCCTCCGGAAGACTGCCGGGTAATTGTGGGCGTATAGGGAGTCTATTGAGGGGGATATGTGCACCCCGAGATATGGGAGGGAAGATTGACACCAAGTAAATGGAAAGTGGTTCTGTAAGCTTTCGAGGCGTTCTGCGGGGACTGTAACATTAAGTGCTAGAGATTTTGCAGGATTAACGCATAGACCCGAGACCCTACCGAAAGCGTCTAGTACAGAGAATACGTTAGGAGTGGAGATCAGAGGGGAGGTGACATATAATAATAAATCGTCTGCGAATAGCGCACATTTGTGTTCTTGGCCTCCACATCTAACTCCTGAAATATCAGGGTGATTCCTAATGGTAATGTCTAAGGTTTCGATCGCTATAACAAATAGGAGAGGAGATAGGGGGCAACCTTGTCTAGTACCTCTCTCTATAACGAGGGGGTCTGAAAAGCATCCCTGAAGCTTGACTTGAGCCGACGGGGACGAATATAGAGCTCGCAGTGATTGTAAAAAATTTGGGCCAAATCCCCATCGCTGCAGTACATTGAATAAATAGGACCAAGATATGGTATCAAAGGCTTTTTGTAGGTCAACTGAAAGAAGAAATCCCTCCTGGCTGGGACCCCCATCCCAGCGCGACTTAAGTAGCGATATAATATCCACTGTTCTCCTAACTTGGTCCGGTCCCTGTCTCCCCGGAACAAAGCCCACCTGGTCTTTGTGGATATATTGGGCAATAAAGGAAGACAGCCTGTTAGAAAGAATTTTCGTAAAGATCTTGATGTCGTTATTGATTAGAGAAATAGGACGAAAATTTGATACTAGTGTAGAATCCTTGCCCGGTTTTGGGATAACGGAAATGAAAGCCAGGTTCAGGGCCTTGTCCAAGGGAGACCCAGACCTGAGCGAATTGAAGAATTTGGCCATGAAAGGTGCTAGAGTTGTCGCAAATTTCTTGTAGTATCCTACTGAAAAGCCATCTGGGCCCGGGGCTGAGTTCTGTTTTAGGTGTGAAATAACTCCTAGGACTTCCGCTTCAGAAATTGGATCCTCTAGGAGATCCGAATGTTCCGAAGAGAGCCTTGGAAGAGGGATAGAGTCCAAAAATTCATCTAACTGGGAAGAGGTGTCCTGACTATTCTCCTTGTATAGGGAACTATAAAATTTGTGAAACGTTTCCATGATACTGAGAGGGTTATTGGATAGATCAGCCGAGAGGACACAAATTTTGGGGAAAGCGTGGAGACGCGGTCTCGGGGATAACTTTAGTGCCAGTTTGGGTCCTATTCTGTCTGTTTGGGAGTAGAAGCGGGAACCCGACCATCTTAGTTGTTTCTCCGCAACAGTGGTAAGGGCTAAGTTTAATGCAGTTCTAGCAGTTTCGCAAGCAAGTAGCGACGCCCTAGTAGGATTGCGTTTGTGTGCCTTACTATAGGAATGAAATTCCCTGGTGAGTCTGTCTATATCGTTCTGCCGCCCCTTCTTAAGCTGTGTAGAAAGTTGGATGATCTTACCCCTGATCACTGCCTTGTGGGCCGCCCATAATGATTCTGGGGAAATCGAACCCGTGTTATTCAGTACGAAATACTCTTGGATATCTCTTTGAATGGAGACACAATTAGCCATGTCACTTAAAAGGGCCTCGTTTAGCCGCCAAGTAAACCGACGTCCCGAGTCAAAAGTTCTTAATAGATGAACTATGACCATAGAGTGATCCGAAATGGGAGAGTCTCTAATCAGTGCTTTAGAAGCGGTTGGAATGTCACGTGATTGAAGGAAGATGTGGTCGATTCTCGTGTAAAGTTGGTGTGGGGCTGAATAGTGGGTGTAGTCTTTTGTTCTAGGGTTTAGTTCCCTCCAGATGTCCACCAATCCCAGGGAAAACAAGGAGGAGGCAATTTTAGTGCTCTGTCTCGGGGGTCTCCGCGAGTTGGGGACTCCCCTAGATGATTTATCAAGCGAGTGGTCAAAGGGAAGGTTAGTATCCCCTCCTACCACTACCCTCCCTTCCAACATAGGGCCAAGAATGGACAACATGGAGGAAAAGAAACCCGCCTGGTTCTTATTTGGAGCGTAATAGGAAATAAAGGAATACACCGAGCCCTCAATAGTGCCCTTTACCAAGATGTACCTACCCTCTTTATCACTGAATGTGGAAGCGTGAGAAAAACCTACGTTTTTGCCAAAGCAGATAGCAACACCCTTCGTCTTATTACTAGCTTTAGAGAGGAAAAATTGGGGAAAGTGCCCGGATAGAAAAGAAGGGTTGTAAGATGTTGGGAAGTGAGTTTCCTGTAATAGCAAGACATCTAAGCGTTGGGAGTGGTAAAGGTTAAAAGCTTTCCGGCGTTTGACCGGAGAGTTTAGGCCCTGTACATTGTGTGTAACAATCTTTAGATTGTTGTTGGGTTTGGGATCAGGGGCCACGGACCAGAGTTAGAAAGAACTGCTTTGTGTGGGCGGATCTTACCCTGAATCCCCGTGGAAAGAGGCTGAGGATGGACGACCCAACCACTTGATTCCGGAAACAGACTGACGGGGGAGGATCCTGGAGACTGGAAGACCTGTAGGGGGAGGGAAAAGCGGGGAAAGAGAAAGCAAGAAGAAAAGAAATCGAGGTACCTGAGAAGAGAATAGAAAACATTATAGCTACCAAATGCAATTTATGACATAACATGTTACAGAAACAAAGTACATTATAAAGAAGCAACCTAAGCAAGACCGAAGTCTTCCGACTGGGTGTGGAGGTTGCATCCCAACCCATGTCAGTTACACAGATCATCATCAGATAATAATAAAAAAAAACGGGGTGGGGAGAGAAAATAAAAAGGGGAGAAAAAACCAAAATATAGGAAGAGAAATCCCAAAAATAGGGGTCCTCTCAAAGTAGGTCTCAAAGAGGGGAAAAAGGCCACTCTAAGAGAGATGGGAGACGCGGAGCAGCCGCTCCGACCCGTCCGCCACTAAAATAAAAAACCCCTGAGCTAAATGCGAGATTGGCAGGCTTGGAGGGGTAAGTAAACCTAACTACTGAAGACTATAAAGAAAAGCAAAATACAAGTAACAAAGCAAAAATGACAAACCCCAAGTGTCAAATAACCCAGCAGAGTTAAACTCCAAGGTGAGCTACTAATCAGTAATTAATAACACTGGAAAGGATTGTCTTTGGATCTGTCATAGCGCTCTCAGCCCCAAAAGGGCCCCGGATTCCCCCTCCGCCCCCCCAGGAAGAAATAAGGGGGGGGCGGAGAGGGGTCCCAAGGAACAAGCCCCACAGCAGCCAGGAACTAAAATAACAAACAAAAAGCTGCATTGCCTGTAAGGTAAAGAGTAAATCAGATATGAGGTCTCAGACCGGGTGTGGAATGTCACCCAGTATGCGGCTCTACCCAGCAAATAGGAAAAATCGAAAAAAAAAAAAAAAAAAGGCTGGTAGGCCGGAAAAAATGAAAAAGGATCCGAGGATGAAATGTTCTCAGGGAGGGTGTCCATCCTTCGAGCGTTTAGCCTGTTGTTTCTGCCAGAGAGGTTTGGGAGGGCTAGTTGGTGGAGGTCTCTTCGTGGAAAGCGAGAGTTTCGGATCCAGCGGGATGACCGGGGAGGTAGAGATGAGGCCCAGGCGCAGCAAAACGCGTTCGCCATCAACAAAGGAAGCGAAACTGTGTGACTTATTCTGGTATGAGAAAGAGAGTCGAAATGGAAAGGCCCATCTGTATGGAATGGATTTCTGGGACAGGACCTGCAGGAGAGGCTTCAAGGACCTCCTCCTCTGAATGGTGTAGGGTGAGAAATCAGCGAACACTTGTACTGGATGTCCTTGAAAAGAAAGCGTGTCGGATTCCCTGGCCTTGCGCATTACATCTTCTTTTACTTTAAAAAAATGTGGTTTGACAACAATGTCTCTAGGCAGACCATCTTGTCGGGGGGGTTGCAGTGCCCTGTGTGCACGATCAAGTTCTAGTCTGTGCTCCTGGATCTCAGGGAGGAGGCTCTTAATAAAAGATTTAATCACTGAGTCTGTGTCTTTAAATGATTCAGGAATTCCTCTGAGCCTGAAATTATATCTGCGAATTCTGTTTTCCAGGTCATCAATTTTGGAGTACGCTGTCTCAAGTTGGTCATTCAGATCCTGTATCCTATTGGTATTTTGTTGGGCCATGGCGATCGTTTGGTCAGTTTTTTGCTCAATCGCTTCAATTGTGGCGCCCAAGTGCTGCAGGTCAGCCTGTATGATAGATGTTATTTGTGAAGCGTTTTGGGCTAGGCCTCTGGAAAGCATGGAAGAGAATGTTTCCATTAGGGATGCAAAGTCTGAGGGGACCCCTGGCATAAGATGGGCCCTAGAAGGGTCTGGGGATGCAGAGATATCCTCCATTGGAGTGAGTGGGGAGCCATTGAGAGTTCTGCCCAATAGAGATTCCGTTGAGGAGGGAGACAATGTGGGCAGATGCAGGGTACTCACAGTCTGTCGATGGTACACCTCTCGTTGTGGAGTGGAGGAGGGCGGATCAGCGATGGATTCGTCCGGATCCTGCTGCAGGCCTCGTGCTGCTTGAGCGGTCGCCATCTTAGGGCAGGCCGCAGGCTGTGGAGCGGAGGCCAGTTGATTCGTCAGGCAGCGTCTGGCTGAATTCCCGTTCATGCGGGTATATCGAGCGGAGCCTCGGGATGCTCCGGGGGTGCTCCGCGGTGACAATCTCCGGCTAAAGATAGCTGTGGCGGAGTCGGCGGGTCGGAGCGGAGCGGAGCCCTCAGGACATGCGACCGTCCATGGAGCCGCCGCGCATGCGCCTCCCATGTGTGGGACTTTTACACAGGCTGGCCACACAGAGAGGTCCAACATGCAGGGAGCACCGTAAGGGGTTCTAGGAGCATAAATGACACCTCTAATTTCCTAACGACCTATTACATTTGTGAAGGCCCTGGAGCACCAGGACAGTAGAATTGCCCACAAAATGACCCCATTTTGGAAAGCAGACACCCCAACGTATATTCTATGAGGCATAATGAGTCTTTTGAACAGTTATTTTTTTTCCACAAGTCTTTGGAAAACGTGGAAAGAAAATTAAAACATTTTTTTTTACACAAAGTGGTCAGTTTATAAGATATTTCTAACTCAAAGCATGTACATAGCAAAAATTACACCCCAAAATACATTCTGCTACTCATTCTGAGTATGGCGATACCACCTGTGTGTGACTTTTACACCGCGTGTCCACATACAGAGGACCAACATGCAGGGAGCGCCGTCAGGTGTTCTAGGAGCATAAATGGCACCTTTAATTTCCTAACGACCTATTACATTTGTGAAGGCCCTGGAGCACCAGGACAATGTAATTACCCACAAAATGACCCCATGGAAAACAAACACCCCAAAGTATATTCTATGAAGCATTATGAGTCTTTTGAACGGTTAATTTTTTTATACAAGTCTTCAGAAAACGTGGAAAGAAAATTAAAATCTTTTTTTTTTACACAAAGTTGTCCATTTATAAGATATTGCTAACACATAGCATGTATATAGCAAAAATTACACCCCAAAACACATTCTGCTACTCCTCCTGAGTATTGCGATACCACATGTGTGAGACTTTTACACAGCCTGGCCATATACAGAGGTCCAACATGGAAGTGGTACCTTCAGGCGTTCTAGGAGCATAAATGACACATCTCATTTCGTTCCTAACTATCACACTTTTGAAGGTCCTGGAGCACCAGGACAGTGTAATTACCCACAAAATGACCCAATTTTGGAAAGCAAACACCCCAATGTGTATTCTATATGGCATGGGCTGCAAATAGGTACTGGGGTACTCCGACGGGCTGGTGACAGGTACTCGGGTACTCTGACGGGCTGATGACTGGTACTCTGTTACTCCGACGGGCTGGTGACAGGTACTCGAGTACTCCGATGGACTGGTGACAGGTACTCGGGTACTCCAACGGACTGGTGACAGGTACTCGGGTACTCCGAGGGGCTGGTGACAGGTACTCGGGTACTCCAACGGGCTGGTGACAGGTACTCGGGTACTCCGACGGGCTGGTGACAGGTACTCGGGTACTCCGACGGGCTGGTGACAGGTACTCAGGTACTCAGATGAACTGTGACAGGTACTTAGGTACTCGGGTACTCAGATGGGTTGGGACAGGTACTCGGGTACTCAGATGGACTGACAGGTGCTCAGGTACTCGGGTACTCAGTTGGGCTGACAGGTGCTCAGGTACTTGGATACTCAGATGGACTGTGACAGGTACTCAGGTACTCAGATGGGCTGTGACAGGTACTCAGGTACTCGGGTACTCAGATGGGCTGACAGGTACTCGGGTAATCAGATGGGCTGACAGGTACTCAGGTACTCAGATAGGCTGACAGGTACTCAGGTACTCGGGTAATCAGATGGGCTGACGGGTACTCAGATGGGCTGGAACAGGTACTCGGATACTCAGATGGGCTGGGACAGGTACTCGGGTACTCAGATGGGCTGACAGGTACTCAGGTACTCGGGTACTCAGATAAGCTGACAGGTACTCAGGTACTCAGATGGGCTGTGATGGGTGGTGACAGGTCCTTTTTATTGGGGGGTAATCAGTGTGGTTGGTGTGTACACTAGGTGGTAACGAGATGTTACCGCAATCTCCTCCTCACACACGATCAGTGTGTGAGTAGGAGAACACGGTAACATCTCGTTACCGCGGTTTGTTTATATTCTGTGACTGGCTGTGATTGTACACAATTTCATTGGCTCTTTACTGCGATCGGGGTTGGGCTGTGTCAGGGTGACAGGTGCTCAGGTACTCTGATACTCAGATGGACTGTGACAGGTACTTAGGTACTCAGATGGGCTGTGACAGGTACTCAGGTACTCGGGTACTCAGATGGGCTGACAGGTACTCAGGTACTCAGATGGGCTGGGACAGGTACTCGGGTACTCAGATAGGCTGACAGGTACTCAGGTACTCAGGTACTCAGAAGGGCTGACAGGTACTCGGGTACTCAGATGGGCTGTGATGGGTGGTGACAGGTCCTTTTTATTGGGGGGTAATCAGTGTGGTTGGTGTGTACACTAGGCGGTAACGAGATGTTACCGCAATCTCCTCCTCACACACGATCAGTGTGTGAGTAGGAGAACACGGTAACATCTCGTTACCGCGGTTTGTTTAAATTCTGTGACTGGCTGTGATTGTACACAATTTCATTGGCTCTTTACTGCGATCAGGGTTGGGCTGTGTCAGGGTGACAGGTGCTCAGGTACTCTGATACTCAGATGGACTGTGACAGGTACTTAGGTACTCAGATGGGCTGTGACAGGTACTCAGGTACTCGGGTACTCAGAAGGGCTGACAGGTACTCGGGTACTCAGATGGGCTGGGACAGGTACTCAGGTACTCGGGTACTCAGATGGGCTGGGACAGGTACTCAGGTACTCAGATGGGCTGGTGACAAGTACTCGGGTACTCAGATGGGCTGGTGACAGGTACTCGGGTACTCAGATGGGCTGGTGACAGGTACTCAGGTACTCGGGTACTCAGATGGGCTGACAGGTACTCAGGTACTCGGGTACTCAGATGGGCTGGGGCAGGTACTCAGGTACTCAGATGGGCTGGTGACAGGTACTCGGGTACTCAGATGGGCTGGTGACAGGTACTCGGGTACTCAGATGAGCTGGTGACAGGTACTCAGGTACTCGGGTACTCAGATAAGCTGACAGGTACTCAGGTACTCAGATGGGCTGTGATGGGTGGTGACAGGTCCTTTTTATTGGGGGGGTAATCAGTGTGGTTGGTGTGTACACTAGGCGGTAACAAGATGTTACCGCAATCTCCTCCTCACACACGATCAGTGTGTGAGTAGGAGAACACGGTAACATCTCGTTACCGCGGTTTGTTTAAATTCTGTGACTGGCTGTGATTGTACACAATTTCATTGGCTCTTTACTGCGATCGGGGTTGGGCTGTGTCAGGGTGACAAGCCGCATCCCCGATCGCTGCTCTGCACGCGCCCTAGGTGCGTGCACGAGCCCTCTAACGGCACAGTACATGTGACCGGCTGTGATTGAACACGGCCGGTCACATGTATCGGGAGGGGTGGGTGAGGAGGAAAATCCCACAGATCAGGGATGGGCTGTGTCTGAGGGACACACCTCATTCGCGATCACCGCGCTGCGGGCGCCCGGGGGCCCGCAGGAGCGGCGTAATACTGAGGCCGTCATATGACGTCCACCCAGGATGGGAGATCCCATCTGTGGCCGTCATATGACTATGGCCTGGTATTGAAGCGGTTAAATATGAGATCTGGGGTCAAAAAGACCCCAGATCTCATATTTACACTAAAATGCAATACAAAAAAAGTCCCTTTAAGAGCTATGGGCCAAACGACGTTTTGATGTCTCTTCCGCTCTGCAATGGTATGGAGCTGGGTGGGGGTCATCTTCCCATCACTCGCTCCATGCCAAGCAGGGAAAAGGACTCAATCACCTCCGCTGCTGCCAGCGGCTCTGCTAAGTGGAGGGCACCAGAGCGTGGCAGGAGGGGGGCCCTCTTCCGCCACTGATAAAAGTGATCTTGCAGCGAATCCGCTGATGAGCTGACTTTTACCTGAAAGTGGACCGCCCACTGAAGAAGTGGATACCAGAGTTATGGCAGCTAGCTGCTGCAATAACAACAATATTGCACTTCAAAGAGCCGCTGTATAATGATGGTGGGCGGTCCGTAAGTGGTTAAAGTGTGACATGTTATAGGTATCTATTTACTTGGTATATCATCTTTCACATGCAGCGCTGGCTCCTGAAGAGCATGCGCTATGTTTTTTGAAATTTAATGTTACTCCTGAACTGCCGTTTGGTTTGGGTATAATTATTCCAAATTTGGACCTCAGCATTAGTCTGACTGGACTATAGGGTGTTCAGCCTGCCCATAGGGGGCACTGTCTCTTCTGGCAGGCATGGAAACACAGTCTGGTTGGGTGCTTTAAGGTTACTTTCTCTCGGAGCCAGCCCAGTGGGAGTGTCACTCTTGCTGTGCTTTCTGGGAGAGGGTACTTAAGATGCAGAGGTCACGTGGTTCGGGGTTCCGGTCCAGAAGTATGTTCTGACTAGTGATGGACGAACGTTTCGCCCGGCGGTCGTTTCGCGGCGAATTTCCGACTTTCGCCGTCCGCGGGTTTCGAACGCCTTTTTCCGTCGTTCGCCCCGGCGGACTTACGTGTTTAATGTATACAAGAACTTTAACCTTTCGTGACACGTTTATCATGTGTTACAGGACAACCAATTGAGACATGACAGCTCATGGACACTTGGACATTCCCCCTAACCTATAAATACACCCGATCCGGTGGCCATTTTACATTCTTTCTTCTGTCACTGTAGGGAAAGGATCCTGTGTGGAGTAGGGACAGAGAAAACGCTAGCTATTTGGTACACAAAAGTTCTTTTCAGGACTGGTATAGGTGTTAGGTCAGCAGCCTGAGTTTCTTTTGTCAGTTTAGATAAAGGGACAGAGCGCTGTATGCTGCTATTTTAGGGACAGCTCAGCCAGATTAGTCTTTCTTCATCATCATCATCATCATCATCATTAGCTGTTACTATCAGGTCCACAAAAGAGCTGTTCCAGCTAATCGTTCCAGCCTACTCTTTTTTGCCAATTTGTATAGGGACAGGCAGGAAGCAGTGTGTCAGGCAGTGAGGATAATTTTAAAGACTTGCTGTTACTATTAGTTCCACAAAGGTTCTTTTCAGGACTGGTATCAGTGGTACGGTAATAGGCTTGTACACGTATAATATTCTTTCTTCCAAATATAGAAAGAATATTATACTTGACTGCTGCCCTTCTGCTGCAGTCTGCTAATCATTCACAACTCACTTGTTCCACAAAGCTCTTTATCAGGACTGGTAACTTGGTCTGTCTAGGGTGCTACGGTACATAGGCTTGGGTGCGGTACAGTCTGCTGTTCTGTAAGGACCGCTATCGGTCCACAATACATAGGGTTGCCGTGCACTACTGCTGACCGCTGCCCTATACTGCAGCAGTCCTTCAGCGGTATAGGGACTGACGCACAGTCTGCTAAACACTAATACACAACCTGCTTGGTCCACAAAAGTTCTTATAAGGACTGGTAACTTGGTATAGGGTGCTACGGTACATAGGCCTGAGTGCGTTACAGTCTGCTGTTCTGTAAGGACCGCTATCGGTCCACAATACATAGGGTTGCCGTGCACTACTGCTGACCGCTGCCCTATACTGCAGCAGTCCTTCATTGGTATAGGGACTGACGTACAGTCTGCTAATCACTAACACACAACCTGCTTGGTCCACAAAAGTTCTTATAAGGACTGGTAACTTGGTATAGGGTGCTACGGTACATAGGCCTGAGTGCGTTACAGTCTGCTGTTCTGTAAGGACCGCTATCGGTCCACAATACATAGGGTTGCCGTGCACTACTGCTGACCGCTGCCCTATACTGCAGCAGTCCTTCAGCGGTATAGGGACTGACGCACAGTCTGCTAAACACTAACACACAACCTGCTTGGTCCACAAAAGTTTTTATAAGGACTGGTAACTTGGTATAGGGTGCTACGGTACATAGGCCTGAGTGCAGTACAGTCTGCTGTTCTGTAAGGACCGCTATCGGTCCACAATACATAGGGTTGCCGTGCACTACTGCTGACCGCTGCCCTATACTGCAGCAGTCCTTCATTGGTATAGGGACTGACGTACAGTCTGCTAATCACTAACACACAACCTGCTTGGTCCACAAAAGTTCTTATAAGGACTGGTAACTTGGTATAGGGTGCTACGGTACATAGGCCTGAGTGCGTTACAGTCTGCTGTTCTGTAAGGACCGCTATCGGTCCACAATACATAGGGTTGCCGTGCACTACTGCTGACCGCTGCCCTATACTGCAGCAGTCCTTCATTGGTATAGGGACTGACGTACAGTCTGCTAATCACTAACACACAACCTGCTTGGTCCACAAAAGTTCTTATAAGGACTGGTAACTTGGTATAGGGTGCTACGGTACATAGGCCTGAGTGCGTTACAGTCTGCTGTTCTGTAAGGACCGCTATCGGTCCACAATACATAGGGTTGCCGTGCACTACTGCTGACCGCTGCCCTATACTGCAGCAGTCCTTCATTGGTATAGGGACTGACGTACAGTCTGCTAATCACTAACACACAACCTGCTTGGTCCACAAAAGTTCTTATAAGGACTGGTAACTTGGTATAGGGTGCTACGGTACATAGGCCTGAGTGCGTTACAGTCTGCTGTTCTGTAAGGACCGCTATCGGTCCACAATACATAGGGTTGCCGTGCACTACTGCTGACCGCTGCCCTATACTGCAGCAGTCCTTCATTGGTATAGGGACTGACGTACAGTCTGCTAATCACTAACACACAACCTGCTTGGTCCACAAAAGTTCTTATAAGGACTGGTAACTTGGTATAGGGTGCTACGGTACATAGGCCTGAGTGCGTTACAGTCTGCTGTTCTGTAAGGACCGCTATCGGTCCACAATACATAGGGTTGCCGTGCACTACTGCTGACCGCTGCCCTATACTGCAGCAGTCCTTCAGCGGTATAGGGACTGACGCACAGTCTGCTAAACACTAACACACAACCTGCTTGGTCCACAAAAGTTTTTATAAGGACTGGTAACTTGGTATAGGGTGCTACGGTACATAGGCCTGAGTGCAGTACAGTCTGCTGTTCTGTAAGGACCGCTATCGGTCCACAATACATAGGGTTGCCGTGCACTACTGCTGACCGCTGCCCTATACTGCAGCAGTCCTTCATTGGTATAGGGACTGACGTACAGTCTGCTAATCACTAACACACAACCTGCTTGGTCCACAAAAGTTCTTATAAGGACTGGTAACTTGGTATAGGGTGCTACGGTACATAGGCCTGAGTGCGTTACAGTCTGCTGTTCTGTAAGGACCGCTATCGGTCCACAATACATAGGGTTGCCGTGCACTACTGCTGACCGCTGCCCTATACTGCAGCAGTCCTTCATTGGTATAGGGACTGACGTACAGTCTGCTAATCACTAACACACAACCTGCTTGGTCCACAAAAGTTCTTATAAGGACTGGTAACTTGGTATAGGGTGCTACGGTACATAGGCCTGAGTGCGTTACAGTCTGCTGTTCTGTAAGGACCGCTATCGGTCCACAATACATAGGGTTGCCGTGCACTACTGCTGACCGCTGCCCTATACTGCAGCAGTCCTTCATTGGTATAGGGACTGACGTACAGTCTGCTAATCACTAACACACAACCTGCTTGGTCCACAAAAGTTCTTATAAGGACTGGTAACTTGGTATAGGGTGCTACGGTACATAGGCCTGAGTGCGTTACAGTCTGCTGTTCTGTAAGGACCGCTATCGGTCCACAATACATAGGGTTGCCGTGCACTACTGCTGACCGCTGCCCTATACTGCAGCAGTCCTTCATTGGTATAGGGACTGACGTACAGTCTGCTAATCACTAACACACAACCTGCTTGGTCCACAAAAGTTCTTATAAGGACTGGTAACTTGGTATAGGGTGCTACGGTACATAGGCCTGAGTGCGTTACAGTCTGCTGTTCTGTAAGGACCGCTATCGGTCCACAATACATAGGGTTGCCGTGCACTACTGCTGACCGCTGCCCTATACTGCAGCAGTCCTTCAGCGGTATAGGGACTGACGCACAGTCTGCTAAACACTAACACACAACCTGCTTGGTCCACAAAAGTTTTTATAAGGACTGGTAACTTGGTATAGGGTGCTACGGTACATAGGCCTGAGTGCAGTACAGTCTGCTGTTCTGTAAGGACCGCTATCGGTCCACAATACATAGGGTTGACGTGCACTACTGCTGACCGCTGCCCTATACTGCAGCAGTCCTTCAGCGGTATAGGGACTAAGAGTTTTGTCACAGGGTGATTTAAAAAATGACAGGCAGAGGAAGAGGCAGGCCCTTCCGCAGGGGTGGTAGGGGTAGGGCAGGAGCAACAGCCTTGAGCCAAAGTGGGAAGTTGCAGAAGGTGCGTTCAATTACTTTAAAGGACGCACCAGACTTGGTTGAGTGGCTCACTCAGCCTTATTCTTCTGCACCCTCCTCATCCTCTCGATCTGCACCCTCTTCTTCACTCTCTGCTATGTGCACCCCCAAAGACACTACCACCAACAACACCACCACCACCACATACCTTCCGCTTGAGTGCAAATGGGGGCCTTCATGCTCCAGTGTTTTAATAGGGACCCCCGTATAAAAAGCATGAGGGTCAAGGACCAGTACTGGGTGGCAACGTACTTAGATCCCCGGTACAAACACAAAATGGCGGAAATGTTACCGCCGTCGCAGAGGGCTGTCAGAATGCAGCACTTCCAGGCCTTGCTTCGAGAAATGCTGCATTCTGCTTTTGCGTGCGCTGGCAGAGGAGCAATTCCCACTCCCAGAGAAGGATTTGCGGGTACCAATCCAACAGCGCCTGCAAGAAGAGGCCGGTTTGAAGATGTGTTGGTGACTTCGGATATGAGGTCATTCTTTCAGCCGACCCATCGACAGGTGTCATCCGGATCCAGCATCAGGGAACGCCTAGACCGTCAGGTGTCCGACTACATTGGGTTAACGGCCGATGTGGACGCTCTGAGGAGTGATGAACCCCTAGACTACTGGGTGGGCAGGCTTGACCTCTGGCCAGAGCTTGCCCAATTTGCAATCGAACTGTTGGCTTGCCCCTCATCCAGTGTCCTGTCCGAAAGGACGTTCAGCGCAGCAGGGGGGATTGTGACCGATAAGCGTACTCGCCTAGCTCACGACAGTGTTAACTACCTCACATTTCTAAAAATGAATGAGGCATGGATCTCGGAGGAATTCAACACATGTGATCAGTAGACCATGTATATGTCTATAAACAATTTTTGGAATCAAGCACACAGACCTTCTTAATTCATTTGGCTCACTTCCCTGACCCAAAAAAGCACACCGTACTATATGCCCCTACCCTCCTCTTTGAAGAGGTTGAGCGGTGTCATATTTCTACTGGGGCTGCTTATTATGAGGGGTTCCCACCATCCCTGTGCTGTGCTGACTTCCTCCTGGGTGTTCTTATTATGAGGGGCTCCCACCATCCCTGTGCTGTGCTGACTTCCTCCTGGGGGTTCTTATTATGAGGGGATCACACCATCCCTGTGCTGTGCTGACTTCCTCCTGGGGCTGCTTACGGTGCTGCTGTCAGCGCTGTATGTCACGGAGCTGCTGTCAGCGCTGTATGTCACGGAGCTGCTGTCAGCGCTGTATGTCACGGAGCTGCTGTCAGCGCTGTATGTCACGGAGCTGCTGTCAGCGCTGTATGTCACGGAGCTGCTGTCAGCGCTGTATGTCACGGAGCTGCTGTCAGCGCTGTATGTCACGGAGCTGCTGTCAGCGCTGTATGTCACGGAGCTGCTGTCAGCGCTGTATGTCACGGTGCTGCTGTCAGCGCTGTATGTCACGGAGCTGCTGTCAGCGCTGTATGTCACGGAGCTGCTGTCAGTGCTGTATGTCACGGAGCTGCTGTCAGCGCTGTATGTCACGGAGCTGCTGTCAGCGCTGTATGTCACGGAGCTGCTGTCAGCGCTGTATGTCACGGTGCTGCTGTCAGCGCTGTATGTCACGGAGCTGCTGTCAGCGCTGTATGTCACGGAGCTGCTGTCAGCGCTGTATGTCACGGAGCTGCTGTCAGCGCTGTATGTCACGGAGCTGCTGTCAGCGCTGTATGTCACGGAGCTGCTGTCAGCGCTGTATGTCACGGTGCTGATGTCAGTGCTCTGTATTACGGTGCTGCTGTCAGTGCTCTGTATCTCCTGCACCCTCTTGTTTGCCTACCCTGGTCCCTGACCTTCCCTCTCCTCCATTGCCTTCATTAGCTCCATAGTCCTGAATTGTCAGAACAATTTCCCAAATAAAAAAAAAATGCTTGTAGTTATCGATCCCAAATTCACCTCATACATGTATTATGCTATTGTCCAGGTGGTGGGACTACGTGCTACCCCCTAATAATTACCCCGTGGCCGCAAATTCGACCTAAAGGTTTGCGAAATTCGCCGCCCATTGAAGTCAATGGAGCCCGCGGCGAACGGTCGTTTTCGCGAACGTTTGTGTCCGTTCGCGTTTCGCGTTCGCGAAACGTCCCGTCGGAAGTTCGTCCATCACTAGTTCTGACTCCATGGGCCTGGTCCTCCTGACCAGCCCTCTGTAAGGTTAAGGCCTGGGGTGCGGATCCACCCGACTTTATGTCTCGGGGGTTGGCTAGCCCGAGGCAAGGAAACTAAGGAACGGATTCTGAGGTGGTCCGGTGCCATCTCCGGTTGTGGAGAGGACCAGCAACTTCGTAGCTATCCAGGGGAGGACTCTTCGGAAGAAGGCCACATACGGGTTGGCTTCTTAGCAAGAGCCTGGTGAGGCTGAGGGACCTAAGTGAATCCAATCTCGTGGATATCGCCAAACCGACTGAAAGATACTGGTACCACACGAGTATTCTACAAGTCCTAGTATTCCTACATGTTCTACAACAACGTCTGTGGCAGAGACTTATTCCTACATGTTCTACAAAAAAGTCTGTGGTGGAGACTTGTTTCTGATTTAAGCACTTTGATGGCTACTAGGCCTTCTGAGAGAGAGACTATCCAACTTGAGTGAACATCCAGTTGTGAATGGCTATTCTCTGGATTCAGTCAAAGTAAGCAAGTCCTTTATTATTGACTTTGACACTTATGCCTGAGTCAAAACTACTTTCTAAGTCCGCCGGACTTTATGATGAAAATGTCCGCTGGAGCCCACACACGATTGAATTGTCCGGCGTACTGTGGTCCGGAGGAGTTAGTCCGCCAGACAATTCGATCATGTGTATGCGGCATAAGAGTACCTGAACTTTCTTCCTAACCCTCTGATCCTATACTAAGAGACTGTTCGTTAACTACGTTTTGCAAATAAAAATCCCTTTAAGCGGATCTGTCGTCAGTCTCTAAAGTTTTTGGGCCATCTACCACGGGAAAACCCTAGATGTAAATCGAGGAGAAGAAGGTAAACCCAATCAAACCAGCAGCTCCTTCGGGGATTAGTGCTACATACATTTTACAAAAAAATCGTGCCAACGTAAGTGTTGTTTTTTTTTATTCATGAAACAGTTTTTTTCCCCCTAAAAAAAGCATTTAAAAAAATTGCTGCGCAAATACCGTGTGACATAAAAAGTTTCAACTGCCACCATTTTATTCCATAGGGTGTCTGCTAAAACAATATATATAATGTTTGGGGGTTCTGAGTAGTTTTCTAGCAAACAAATTATGATTTTTACATGTAGGAGAGAAGTGCCAGAATTGACCTGGGTGGGAAATGGGTTAATTACCATAAGTAATATACAAATAATTATTATATATTGTTTTTAAGGAAATTGACCATATTTTCAAAATCTGTCTTCGACTTATATCCCATTCCCACTTCCGGGAGTCTGTGTGGTGGTCCATGATGTCACTGCATGTCTCCCTCCTCTCCATCGCCGGGCCAGTGGGAAAGAGAAGATGGGCCTCGCGTATACGCAGTAAGGTTCACGAAGTGAAGCCATAAGGCTACACTGCTGGGTTCCCTTACCTGCCATGGCGGCGGCAGCACCCTGCTGTGCCAACACCGCTGGACTCCAGGTCAGGTAAGTGTCTTAATATTAACCACATCAATACAGGGCACTTTCACCCCCTTCTTTCCCAGGCCAATTTTAAGCTTTCAGCGTTCTCGCACATTCAATAAGAATTGTGCGGTCACGCAACACTGTACCAAATTAAATATTTATAATTTTGTTCACACAAATAGAGCTTTCTTTTGGTGGTATTTATTCACAAATCAGTTTTTTTAATTTTTGCGATATAAGCGAAAAAAAGAGTGGAAATTTTGAAAAAAAAAATATTTTCTACTTTCTGTTTTTAAAGAAATCCAATAAAATCTAATTTTGTTATACATTTAAGCCAAAATGTATTCTGCTACATGTCTTTAGTAAAAAAAAAACTTGTTAAGTGTAATAATTGGTTTCTGTGATCACGCACAGATGTACGCAGATGATCATGTACAGATGTGCGCAGATGATCACAGACATATGTGTGCAGATGATCACTGGGACACATGATTTTACTGTTACATATGGTGGGATAGGTGTTTTTACTGTGAGGGGACATGTGTGCAGGGACAGGGTTTTTGGGACACTATTTAGGGGACATTGTGTGTTTACATTGTGTGGGGACACTGGGATGGTGATCAGTGTGTAAAAAACTGTAAAAAACAACTGATACTGATCACCGGCTGGCTGCAGCAATCTGCTCTCCTCTCCTCACTGACAAATTCAGTTTAAGGAGAGGAGAGACGATCGCCTAACCAGCTCTCTATTTACATCACATGAAGGATGTGATTGGACACAGCTGTCATGTGATCAGGAGGGCCAATCACAGAGCCTTCCGGCCGATTGGAGATGTGCTGTGTCCAGGTGACACAAGCACATCGGGATCGCGCTGCTGCGCAGGCACACGTGACCCCCCCCCCTTCTGAGGGACATTCCTGAATGTCCACTCACAAGGAGGAAGCACCCACCCAGCCGTATATGTGCAGTGGCCAGGTGGGAGGTGGTTGAAAGCCAGCAGCTGCAGTATGTGTAGTTGCTGGCTTTTAATTTTTATTTTTTTTCTTGGGCGGACCTCGGCTTTAACGGACAAATTACTGAAGTTTTAAGTTATAACTTCCAACCAGTAATTTCATAGTAAATAGATAAAAAAATGATTACAGTATGTTATAACATATAGCATATAAATATATGATTTAGCTGGAATATAACAGTACCCTTTCAGCAGGCAGCAGATTCCCATTCTCCCTCTTAACTGTGTGAGAAAAACATGGGATTGTGGGTAAATTTTATACACATAAACAAGTGTTTTTTTCTTATGCCGCGTACACACGAGTGGACTTTCGGACGGAATAGGTCCGGCAGAGTTCCGATGGACTTTCCGAATGTACGGACTTGGCCACACACATTCACACCAAAGACTGACGGATTCGAACATGACGACGTACGACTGGACTAGAATAAGGAAATTCATAGCCAGTAGCCAATAGCGGCCCTAGCGTCGTTTTTTGTCTGTCGGACTAGCATACAGACGAGCGGATTTCACGATAGGAACTGGGTCCGGCGGAGTTCTGGTGAAAAAATTTGAAACATGTTCTATTTCTAAAGTCCGTCAGATTTTTTGGACAGCAAAGGTCAGATGGAGCCCCCACACGATCGAATTGTCCGCCGGATTCGTTCCGTCGGACCTTTGCTGTTGAAAAGTCCGGTCGTGTGTATGCGGCATTAGTAGTTAAAAGGGCTGGGCTGGAAGGGAGCATTTGTCTTTTAGACACATGCCCCTTCTATGACACTGCTGTGAGAGGCGTGCCTCCCCTGCAGCATTTTTATTGGACAGCTGAGACCAATAGTACTTTACCATTGGTCCAAGACTCCAAGCTGTTTATTTTTTTTGTTCATGGCTGGTGAGGCTGTGCCTCACCAGCCTCCCCTGACTGTACGTCCTGCATTGAGCCAATGTGCACACTCTGTGTCCTTTAAATCACCAATTTCACAGTGACAGCATCTCGTCCTGTCACCGGAAGATATTTATTTTCCCCTGTTGGAGCAAATTGGACCATTAGGGGGCATTTTTGCCTTCCCCTGAATTAACTCCAGATATAGGATTGTGTACTGTATATGGGAGGACTTATATATATATTTTTTTTTGGCTGAACTAGGTGGACTTATGTCTTTTTTTTCAACCTGACTAACTATGTAACACTGCAAGCATGTAGTTGTGGCTTAGTGGAGTGGCATTGTAGGGGTTCACTCACGCAGTGAAAGGGAAACATATCACCTCCTCCCCACTCATCAAATGTCATTTGTAGCCACACATCTAAATCGAGCCCAAACAGATTTCAAGGAACCGTCAAACCTGCATAAAACCACCCAACTAGTTTTGTGCGTGAACGATTTTCATTTGGAAGTTAGTGACACCTGCAGTGTTGACATTTAAAATCGTTTAACTTTTTACCCTACAAAGTAACAAAAAATATTGAACGCCATTAATATATCATCACAAAGTAGCTCCGTAATATGCAGTATGTAGCTGATTAAAAATTCACACTGCAGGGGGTATTGCCATCTTACAATAGATCCACGTAGGCTTCCTGGGGTTTAAAAAACTGCCAGCATTAATATCATGGTTATTGTAAGCAGCTTTCAAGGAGATTCTTTATTTTTTTTTATTTTTTTATTTTTTTAAATGTTATCTTGTTTTTTTTTTTTTCTAAGTATTATTATTATTACTTTTATACATAGACCACCATTATCTCAGTGGGGCACTCATACACCTAAGGGATAATTTACATGGGCTACAGACTCAGAAGTAAGTCAAATTCGGTAAAATAAATTACATCTGAGATCAGTCTGAGATAAGTTTTAGTTCACTTTTGGGTCAGTTTGAGTTTAATTTGGACACACTTGAGGTGCATTCACAATGACTTGTATAGAGAAATATAATGATAAAAATGCAAAACAACAATAATTGTAAGTTGGTATTTCAACTTAAAGTGTAACTAAACCGAAAAATGATTTTGCAGCTTACCAGTCCATAGATGTGCTGGCCGCATTAGTTCTTTTTTTTTTTCTTTTTTTTCTTCATATGGTAATTCTACCAGTAACACACTACCTAACCAAGGGTGACAATACTCGCCCATCTTGCCCCCCTTTATCGGGACAACAGAACATTGTCCTTCTCCTATTGTCCATAGCATACATGGATGAGTTTCTGCAGTCCTCGTAGAACAATGTTCTCTGCTTCCACTCTTACGCTGACGACACGCAACTTTATTTCCGGATCAATGGAAAAAAAGATCACCAACAACAACTTGAAAACTGCCTCAAATCAATAGAGGACTGGATGACCACCAACTCCCTCCAGCTGAACCAATCAAAGACAGAGCTTCTTATCTTACACCCAAATCATAAGCCCGCAACCAAAACCTCCTGGTCTCCACCAACCGTCTTTGGGCAGACTATCTCCCCAAAGACCAAAGCGAAGAGTCTCGGGGTTATATTAGATGCACAAATGTCAATGGATGCGCAAATAGGATCTGTAGTCAGTCGATCTCACCATCTGCTGCGAATGCTTCGCAGACTCATCCCTTTTATCCCAAAGAATGACAAAGCAGTGGTAGTTGGAACAATCATTAATTCACGACTGGACTACGCAAACTCGCTTTACATAGGATTACCACAATATCAACTTGCGCGATTACAACTGATCCAAAACACGGCGGCAAGGCTGATAACAGGAAAAAAACCCTGGGAATCCATTTCTCCTTCACTGAGGAGCTTACATTGGCTAACCGTAAAAAATCGGATCACGTTCAAGACCCTTTGCCTCACCCACAAATGCGTGCATAGAGAAGCTCCGCAATACCTAATGGAGAAAATAAATCATTACACACCAAACCGCAGTCTTCGATCAGCCAACAAAAACCTCCTCCTCGTGCCCAAAGCCCGGTATAAATCCAAGGGTGATCGGAGATTCGCTGTCCAAGGGCCTCGGCTATGGAATGCTCTACCAATCAACATCCGCCTGGAAGAAAATCACCTGGCTTTTAGGAAAAAACTCAAGACCTTCCTCTTTTAGCAGATGATCAAAGCTCGCCACAGCGCCTAGAGGCGATTCAGTTCGCATTGTGCGCTATATAAGTATTTCATTCATTCATTCATTCATGTAATTGATAACAGCCAGTACAGGCACAGGCAGTTCAACAGTTATTTTTTGAACCCATTAAACAGATATAAAAAAAATCACTTTCATCAACCTGACTGCCCCCCCCCCCCCCCCCCCACCCCCCCCCCCCCACCCACGAGTCTTGTTACTACATAAGACAAAGTTAAAATTGCATACACACGATCGGACTTTCTGGCAGACTTGGTGCGGCGGACAATTCGATCGTGTGTGGGCTTCAGCAGACTTTTGTTTCCCTAAAGTCAGACGGACCTAGAAATATAACATGTTTCAAATCTATCCGATGGACTCAAGTCCAACAGACTAAAAATCGCGGAAACCATTCGTCTGCATGCTAGTCTGATGGACCAAATATGATGCAATGGCAGCTATTGGCTACTGGCTATTGAACTTCCTTGTTTAGTCCCGTTTACGTCATCATGTTCAAAATGAACGGACTTTCGAGCGGACTTAGTCCGGTCATGTGTGGCCAAGTCCATTTCTTTCAGAAAGTCCATCGGACCTTCCTCAAAAGTCTGTCGGGAAGACCATCAGCCTAGTCCGTAGAAAAGCCCGGTCGTGTGTACACAGCATAACTGTTCTTAACACTATCCCTCATAAGCCCCATTACAGATGAGCTTCCATTTGGTTTAAATGGTTATACAAACCCTCTTTGGATGTTACGCATAAGCACTGTTTTTTGTTTACTGTTCTTGTTGTTATTTTATGCCTATACATAAGTTGTATTACATACATTTATAACATATGCCGTTTTGTTCTCATGGACCTATCTGTTAGAAGACGATATTGTAATCTGGATTATCTCCTTCAATAAAACCTTTTTTGGAATAAACAAATAAATAATTAAAGCACTTTCAATGTTTTATACACAAGAACAGAAGAGACCAAATAAGAGATGTTCATTGTTGGGGTTTACATAAGCTTTAAGGTTAGAATCCAAACTAACCAATTGTGTGGTATTCTAAAAACACTTGGCTTTCCTAGATTGCAAAATCAAGTTTGTAAAATTGTCTCCCACACTTACCTCAAAGCAGTCTGAACTTGTTGCTGCCCATGTAATGCATATGTGTAGTGGCAAATAGGGTGGGCTTTGATGCCCACATGCTGCACATATCCATGGGCAGTAGAGGTTTTTGTTCTCAGAGCGTGTTCGCTGTGCACTCCTAGCATAGTGACTGATCTGTCAGACAGTTCTCAGTCTCTAGTAATTATTGGGAGGTGACGGGATTGGTTTCCAATCATGTACCGTAGTTACTTTACCAAGCAATCGCCAATGATCATGTGATCGGGTAGACCTTCCCGCCCTTCCTGGTGTAATAGTCCAGTCAAAGGGACTTTGGGACTGGACGGGGGTTAATGTATATTTAACGTTCCCTTTTTTTAAATGTAGTATGTTTTTCTTTTTTTTTTTAACCATCTGTGATGTTCTATTGGGGAAATTCTCCTTCACTTCATGAGAAAGAAAAAATATTTTAAATAGTGTACCCCTTTTTCTTGTTTTCTCTTGATAACACAAAATTTAGGATTTTCCATCACTTTCAGACCTGATGACAACAGTCAAAGTGTGAGATTGAATTTACCTAGTGATGACAGTGATAGCAATACAATACTAACTGGCTGAGGGTATAATGCCCTCCCCCCCCCCCCTTTTTTTTATACCTAAGATACAATTTGGACCAAACAAGTAAGGCACATTTATTTGAATAAGTATGAAACGGTTACCATTGCTTAGAGTGACCATGGTGAAAAGTTATTATTAAATATAGCAATAAATATTCACTCTTCCTGGTGCCCGTGCTTCTCTCCATTAAAACGTTCCAGGGGTGTTGATCTCCTGGGTCTCCCACAGCTGAGCAGCTCTAATGAGTTTATTCTACTGCTCCTACATTACAACTCTATTCTGTAATGACCTAAAGTGTTGCTAAATCCTCAAAAAACGTTCCTTCTATTGCTCTCAGTCTCCACAGTTAGAGGGTGGCTTCATTCATTCGCCATGGTCCCCACTGTATGTAGAAATATAGCCACTCTATCATGTTTACTCCTGAGATGGACTAAATACTGGGGGATTTGTAGTGTGCATAGAGCAGTGCACATAACAGCAACTACACTGCTTGTGCCAAACGTATGAAAGTGCGAACCAAGTTCACAACTGCGAACCAAGCATTTGGCTCATAGTTGTGATGTGGACCATTGATCTGAATGGCCATGTTTGACATTCAGTGCCACCTGTCAACTCAACATACCCTGTTAAAGTTGCTACACTTGCAATCCCATGGTGAAAAGCCCCCATAGCCTATACAGTAGGTTTTAGGTTGTCAGTAAAGCCATGGCTTAATCACCTCTTTATATTGTTTCCCCCATTCTCCCAACCACTGTGAGAGAGGCCTAAAGTAGAATTTAGATACATAGCCTGTACATTGTGGCTTCACATTCATAAATTCATAGAGCATAAAATAGGACTTTATCAGTTGCCACTTGTAATTACAAAAAGAAAGAAAGGGTACTCATATATAAAAATACAAAGTTTATTTGAACAATATGTTCAACCTCATAAAGTTGTAACAAAACTTACTTTGGATTACAAGTGGCAACCGATAAAGTCCTATTTTATGTTCTTTTCTGTTTTTGCAAAGAGACCTAAAGGTACAGGGACACATTACAAGCCCAACAAAGCCCGGGGAAAGCTGAAGACTTCCAAAGTGTCTCCTCACCACTTCTAGCAAGCTAAACAAAAATGGTAACTGTGTCAATTTTTTAACTAGCACATGGAAATGCTTTGCACAGAGCTAACAATAACAAGATAAATAATTTGTTGTTGGGGGCCCAGGGGATCAACACTTCTGCAAGAACTGGTTTCTTAATAGATTTTGGGGGTGCAGATATAGTGATTAGTGTAGTGCTCAGTGACATGGTCACTGGGAATGGTATAATCTTACTTCCATTTTTACGTTGATGACACCAAAATCTATCTCTGTACCCCATCAGATCACTCCATCAGTATCCTCATGCATTACTAATTTACTAATAGACATATCAATTTATCCAAAACGGAGCTCATAATATTTCCTCCTCCATGTGCCCCATTCCTCTGACTTCTCCATCAGGATTAACGTATAAACCTGTCCCCACATGTCAAGGTTCTAGGTGTAATCCTGAACTCTGAACTATCCTTCCAGCCTCACATTCAATTACTGTCCAAAGCCACCTCAGCCTACACAACATCTCCAAGATATGCCCCTTTCTAACCAATGACACCACAAAGCTTCTACTTCAATCTGCGGCAATCTCTTGCCTTGACTACTGCAACTCTAAGCTCATTGGATTACCATTACATAGGCTACCCCCCCCCCCCTTCAGTCCTTTATAAATGTGGCTACCAGACTCGTCCATCTTATAAACCATTCAGTGTCTGCTACCCCCCTCTGCCAATCCTTTCATTGGCTTCCTCTCACCCAACAAATCAAATTTAAAATACTAACAACAACTTACAAAGCCATCCACAACTCTTCTCCCAGCTACATCATTAACCTATACTCCAAATACCAACCAAATCATGTTCTTCATTCCTCCCAAGCCTTCCTGCTTTCTATCTCCCTTGTTACCTCCTTCCACGCTTGACTCCAGTATTTCTCTTGAGACTCTCCCATCCTATGGAATTCCTTACCCTAATCTATACATCTATCTCCTACTCTGTCCACATTTAGGTGATCATTGAAAACCCTGCTCTTCAGAGAAGCATATCCTGCCCCCGCCTAACAACTATACTTTTATTTTCTCCATCAGCTCATCCCCCACATGTATTGTCTTCCGTATCACTTGTATCTTAGATTGTAATCTCTAACAAGCAGGGTCCTCTGATTCCTAGTGTGTTGAATTGTATTGTAACTTTATTGACTGTCCTCAAGTTGTAAACCACTGCATAAACTGTTGGCACTATATAAATCCGGTATAATAATAATAATAATACAAATACTATCTTCTTTTACAGGTAACATACATTTTAACAATACTGTTTTGCAACAGTGCTGCTTTAGGGGACTATGTCAATGGGTTTCTGCTGGAAGCAGAACTGTTGAAGGCATCCAGAAGCAGGTCCAATCAGCTTAGTAGGAGGTCAACTGCAGGTCCAATTCAGCTTTTTCGGAACCTTGAATGATCTCAGAAGCATCTCAAACTGATCCCAAATGCAAGCAGAAACACCAGAAAGCACACTTGTACAGGGTGGTTCATAACAAAAGTATAAGAGAAAGTGGTCCCATTGAACTGAGGACACATTGTGCTAAAATTGGGTTATGAGGGTGTATTATAGACAATGGGAGGGTAAAGTGTACAGTGTAAGTGTAAAAATGGGCAGCTGGTAGGTTTATATAATGTATATAAAAGGAAAGACATAGTATTTACTTTGTATTTTTTTTTGCAAGGGCTCCTATTTTTTGACACCAGAAATAAATTTGTTAGATCAAATAATACCCTTACAATATTGAATATACAGGTACCAAAACATCCCTATTTTCTGAGAACTTCATACCCACAACCTTATACAAAGTCTGTTTTTCTTGCACAGAAAAAAACACACAAGGCTGTCATGTTAGAGAAATGATGCTAGAAACTGTTCATCTACCGACAGACTGCACCATCCAGAGAGCCATACAGAGAAATTGACTGAGTCTGTTCATAGACATTTCTATAATATACCAAAGACCATGCATTAAAGAGGCCATCCCATAAAGAGAGAGACCGCAACTCCTTGAAACCCCACATGCTCCCTAAAGTCCCACTCTTTTGCAGCTGCCTGAAGACTTACTGCACATCAGCTTCCTGAAGCCTTACTCTCGTGAAGATGATTGAAGCCTCAATCTTCTACAGCTCTCTAAGGCCTCACTATACTGATGTTTAAAGCCATTATTTTGTGCAACTTCCCAAAGACCCACTCCCCTGAAGCTCCATGAAGTCTCAATCTTCTGCAGCTCTCTGAAGTCTCGTTCTTCTGAAGCTCCCTGAAGCCTAAATCATCTACAGCTCTCTGAGGACCCATTTTCCTGAAGCTCCATAAAGCCCCAATCTTCCAAAACTTCACTCTACTGATGCCTTGTGAAGCTCATTCTCCTGAAGTTCCATGAAGCTTTTAAAGTACCTGAAACCCTTGGTCTGCTACATCTCCACAACATGACATTCATAGAAAGTAGAGTCGTAGTGGCTGTAGATTTTAGAAAAGTTAACAGCCTAGAAGAAGATGTGACATGTTTGGGCAGCAGGAAAATTATGTTTCGGGGAGTGCTGAAGTTTAGATATGGTGGAGCTGTTTGAATCTGGCTTTGGAGAACGTCCAGGTACTGAAATGTGGGGACAATCAGGGATTTAGAAGTGAGCATGTAGGAGCTAAAGAGATATCAGCTATACTCTGAGAGATGTACAGTACAGGTGTCTGCTGATTTTATCTACTGACTGTCTTTTGATTTGGTCTATTCCTATTTACTTTTAAATGTTTGAGCTGAATCTAAATATAAATATATATATATATATATGTCTTATTTGACACTTCTGTTTTGTATTTCCATATTCGTGTTAATAATTTTATACAGTATACTGCTTCTCAGCACATAAAGCATTAATGTTGTTTGACTTTGATGAAGGAAGCAGAGGCAGTACAACATATACTGCCTATATGCAATGCATCTACGATAAGCCATTTTAGTTATTCATGTTGTTCTTCTGGATATATTTATTCTGTTTGTTTTTTTCATATACTTAATTTTTATGTAGAATTTACATTGATTTAAATTATGTAACTATCTTCTTTGAAACTGCTAAACTGTGCTCTTATTTACTAATTAAGCAGAGAAGCATTTTATTTTTATAAAAGGGTGATATTGTGATTTTGCTATAAAGTGATCTTAGGCCAATTGCAAATCAATCATATTATTATTCTCATCTGGCAAGTAGATAAGTTGTTGAAGCTAGAGGAAGCTGACATGATAGGAAGGGACAGCTGGATGTTGCAGAGTATTTCAAGTGACTTGCTCAAGCTGTACATGGAGATGTGCAGCCAGGAAAGGGAGGACTTGTGGGAAGGGCATACATGCTAAATATTTTTGAAGTGATAGGTACTTTAATTTACACAGAGCTTGTTGGCATTCATATTATACATTCACATCAGTCCCTGCCCTCAAAGTACTTACAATGTAAGGTCCTATCTCACATTCATACATGCACATACTAGGGCCAATTTTGACAGTGGCCGATTAACCCAGCAAAGGTAAAATTTTATCATTATGCTTAGTAGGGTTGAAAGGTTATAATTTGCAGGTATGTGTGTGAATGTGGTGTAGCTACTTATTCTCAGAGGTATCAATACATTTCTTTGGCTCTCTAACCATCATTTTGTTGTCCACGTCCGAATCTAAGTATCGTCTGCCAGTCTACTTTGAGTAATCTTCACAAGAGGTTATAATATTGCACCTTCTTTTGATCTCTTCTTGCTGACATAAGCAGGGGCCCTTAAGCCCCAGGTCAAGCAAGTAATGTTAAAAATTTGATATAGAAATAGTGATGCGCTGTACTAAAACCATTGATGATATTATAATAGAAGGTACAACAGTTAGTGGAAAGTGAAAAAAATTATTAAAATAACGTAAAAGAAAAACAATAGGTTAAAAAATACAATGGCAAGGTGCAATAGTGCTGAGGACTAAATTCGAGTGAAAGAAAAAAAAAAAAAAAAAAAAAACTTTTAAAATTTAAACAGTGGTCTAAGTTGACGGAAAATAATTTATATCAAATGTCCATATACAAATGCATATAGTGAAGTAAAGTGCTAGCTATACAAAGTCGCATAAGGTGCAAATACGTTGTGTAGCGACTATAACATAAGTCGCATAAAGCATAGGTGAACTTCAAATCAAAAATCGCATAAAGTAAACTATAGGTGTAAATATCGTGCTGAGTGTTCTTCGATACAATAGGTGATGGTAAGGGTGATCCCACGGAGTTCGGTGTGATCCTAGGTGGTCAATTTATGGATGTCCCCTTACCTTACTGCTGTAAGGTTACAGCATATATTAAGTGTGTCTTTAGGTATTCCTGGAGGTCTTTCCCTTTATGGATCCTAATATGGCAATTCCTGTGGCGTCCCTCTCCTACTCACTATATGGTGCGTGGCCTCTTTAAAGGTTACTTGGGGTGTTTGCCGTAGGTAGTCTCATGCCGAGTATATAGGATTAAAACATAAAGGAAGGATGCCCCATAGTGTAGTATTTTAAGAAAGTGCAGTATTTATTGAAGAAAATATATTTCAGGTACTCACAAACATAGGATGATAGAAGGCAATGTAAAAAACAAGCAGCGAGCTCGACCAACGTCACTTCCGGTAGCGGTAATTCCCGACGCGTGTTCGTCATGGGTCACGTGACTTCATCCCCTGATCTTTCTCTCTGGGTTCAGACATTTCCCTTCAGTGAGTGCAGCAGTACCCCATTCCACCAATAATATTTCTCCCATTTTGGCGCAGGAATATTTTTTTGCTCAATGTTAAAAATTTGTTTGGGATTAGCTGGAAAGATCTTTTGACACAACTCTGAAAAACATACTGAAATGTGGTCATGTCTATGATTCTCTTTGCACACCTCCATTTACACCCAACAAAAAATAATCAGGCTTACAATGACTCCTTTTCTATTTACCACTTCCTTCAATATCGTCAACATCACACTAACAGAATCAGCTGTTAAAGACACTCTTCTAGGTGTTAGTCCTTGGTGATGAACCAAAAGTCATAAAACTATAAGCATACATTTCATTATTCTACCAACCAAAGGACACCAGCATAAGTGAGGACCCATCTGGACAGTACTGGCACATAGGGTGGAAATCTAGAATCTTCTATTATACATAGGAGAGTTTTAGTAATATTATGTGCACTTGGATATACAGTGTACCACCCCTGGCAGCACTGCTGTCTTTGTTGGATATTCAGATATCCACCCGTATCCAGGCAGTACCCTAGGGTGCACATGATCTTTAGGGGCCCTAAGAATGCCCACAAAACTGGGTCTTGTGACACTAAATGGTCAAAGTAATGCTGAATGACTTCTTACTACTGTTCTGGTTCTATGCATAATAATAATATTACAATAATAATAATAATAAAAATAATACAATGTATTCCATTTCAAGGCAATTGTCTTAAGTGTATAACTCTCAGTTAAATGTATCACTGTACTGTATGGTGATATTAAACTAGGAAACTATAAAAAAATAAAAATGAAGGGAAGGAAACGTTTTGAAAATAGATATGTGATTAACAATAGGTATTGAATAATTAATATACATTTACATTGACATTCAATTGAAAAATAAATAAATATAGCCAAATAAATAAAGATCTATCTATCTATCTATCTATCTATCTATCTATCTATCTATCTATCTATCTATCTATCTATCTATCTATCTATCTATCTATCCATCTATATATATATATATATATATATATATATATATATATATATATAGATAGATAGATAGATAGATAGATAGATAGATAGATAGATAGATAGATAGACATAGATAGATATAGATATATATCTATATATATACATACAAAATATATTGGATATCCTTCTCTAGCGGCAACAAAGCTATGATTATTTTATTTTATTTATTTAAACATTTGTCACTTGGTTTATAATATGTGATAAGTTTATTATGTGGGAAACTTTTACAAATTCCTTTTACAGACACAATCCTGCTTACTTCATTGAAAAACAGCCAGACATGACTTTAAACATGGCTGAATTGCCACTAAGCGGAATTAATCTCTGTGGCACTTCATCCTGTTATTCTCCTTGTGATTCCTCCATTAAAGGTAATTAAAATCTGCGTTACCAACATGCTTAAAGAGGAGAGAAAATCCCATGCAGATGAGGTATGTAAATCAGCCACGGAGTTAAGAAAACAGTCATTTTCATACTAAGTACGTTCTTTCTAATAGACTAAAGAGTGTCCCCAGAGGTATTGATCACTTGACAATTTTTTTTTTCTTCTTTTGGCTTAAACCCTCCAGTGGAGCAAAGAGTGGCTTTTCACCTTCCCTGGCTGTGCCTCATCTGGTCAACTGAAGCTCTTTCTCTCTATTTACTTGCGTTGAGCTATGAACACTAAATGAAGCAAGTAATTTGGTGCATTGTTAGAAGGAGGGGGCAGCTGACAGAGGATGGTGTCAGCTGCACAGGCAGCAAAAAAAGCCAACATCTTAATAAAATAGCCTCGGGCAAAATCCCATTAAAGCCTTCTGATGCTTGTTTCCCTGCAGTTGGGCAGGTAGGCGTCGAAGAGTGCGTGGCAGCCCTGAGTGCACTCTGGGAACCCAGTTAAAAAAAAATGAGTGCTTTTTTATATATGTTAAAAAAAAAATATCCACCAGCCCAGTTCCTCTGAGTAATTTGCAAGGCTGAGAGAGACGGCGAGAAAGAGCGCCTTGATGTGCAGGGACTAAGTGGCTCTGCAGCAGTAGAATCTGCGAGTGAGCTGGTCTTGTCCATTAATGATGTTGTGCAGACCTTAGTCTGACCTCTGGAGGAAGAGAAGGAACATGCTGGGCACTCTTAGAATGACAATGAGTGTGGACCATGCCGGTGTTTCAGTTTTTTGTTTTTGTTTCTCATAAACATGGGACAACAGATGTTAGAAACATTTTTTACTCCTGTATTGATCTGTCAAATATATTTTGGAGATGAGCATGAGAAGTTTGCAGGGCGATACAAAAAGTTGGGTATTGGAGTTTAGGTGCAGTGATAACGTATGTTCGCTGCAGTCATAGCGGCAAAGTGGTAGAGTGAAAGCTAAACCCTATGGGCAGAAGCTTTTGTCTTTTTTAGAATGGCAGCAAACACATGTTTATATATAGAGGGATTGCTTGCTGTTATCAAATAAAATGGTCTTTTAGTTAGAGGTATAGGTAGAAACCAAGAGACCATGGTTTGAACTAGGTCCAAACATAGATCAAACATGGTTTGAAATAGGTCCCTTTATTTGTTATTTCTAATATTTCAACGGCCATGTTCCACCATTAGACTGCAAATTTTTTATTAAATATGTTATAATGCCTCCTTTTTCAAAAAAGGCTAAATTTGGCCTAAAACTTTGCAAACTCTCTATAAACCAATTGTATTGTATGGTTTTATCAACAGCTATTTTCAGGCAATAATGGTGCAAGAATTATAAAAACAATAACGGTGGGATTAATATTTTATGTAAGTTTGACCCACTAGTGGAAATTCTGATTATAAATTTTTGTAATAAGTTATATGAACTGTTCCTGTTCACCTTCTCTATTATGATACTTTGGTTGGATTCAGTTAATGGGACTGATTTACAAAAGGCAAATAGGCCTTAAAGTGGTTGTAAATCCTAAACATTTTTTACCTTAATGTATTCCTTGCATTAACCACTTACTCACCGGGCACTTAAACCCCCCTTCCTAACCAGTCCAATTTTCAGGTTTTGGTGCTCTCACATTTTGAACGACAATTACTCATGCAACACTGTACCTATGTGACATTTTTTGTCCTTTTTTCAGACAAATAGAGCCTTAATTTGGTGGTATTTAATCGATGCTGGGTTTTTTATTTTTTTTGTGCTATAAAATAAAAAAGTCAGAAAATCCTGGAAAAAAGCATTTTCTTCATTTCTGTTATAAAATTTTGCAAATGGGTCATTTTTCTTCATAAATTTTGGCCAAAATTTATACTGCTACATATCTTTGGTAAAAATAACCCAAATCAGTGTATATTATTTGGCCTTTGTGAAAGTTATAGAGTCTACAAGCTATAGTGCCAATCTCTGAGCCCTTGTACACATGGTCGGACATTCTGACAACCAAATCCGTTGGATTTTGTCCGATGGATTTTGTCCGAAACCGATCTCTCCTCTCTCTCCTTTCACACTGTACCAATTGGTACAAAGAGGAGAGAGAGGAACCGGACATGACTCCCGTTTGTTTACAAGTGATCGCTCCATCATTTGTGTCAGCGGCCATTTATTGTGATCCGTCACGAATACTGGGTGTGTGTGGGAGCGCGATTCTGAGAGGTTGTCATAGTACACCCTCCCAGAGTTATCAAGCCGCACCGTAGCCATAATTCGGCTATGGCGCGGCCATTAAGTGGTTAAGGTAAAAAATGTTTAGGTATTGGGGGGATCCCTTTTACTTACCTGAGCCCTCATTTGATCCAGCACTGTGCACATCTGCAGCTCTTCTCTCCCCTCACTTCTGGGTCACACTGGCTTTGCTAGGGCAGCGGTAGTCATTGTCAAAGCCAGTGATGAGGGAGCTGGGGGCGGAGCTGAGTTCCTGTGTCAATGGATGCAGCAGCAGGGCTCTGGAGTGATCACGCACAAGTGCCCCTACACTGGACAGGGGCCAGGGGACACGAAAAGAGGAGGTTCACATGCAAATATAAGTTTAATGTTGGGCCCAAGGACTTTCTTAGATCCCTTAGCCTATTAAATGAGATGAAGCTCTGGTAACATCCAATCATGGATAAACAAAAAAGTTTTTTCTTCTAACCTTTGCATGTGACTGGATATTCTTTGCAAAGTGAATTTTAACCACGTTCACTAAGCTAAGGGAAAATTCCCTTGCCAAGTGAAAATTATTTTGCAAAATGAACAGCCTATTTACATTTAAAAATAACCACATCTCTGTGGCCTTTTCTCTGGTCCTGTGCCTTACTGGCTTTCTCAATCCCTGCCTGTATAAAATGGCTGTACCTCACCTTACAGATTGTTGCTCCTTTATGTAGGTTCTTTGAGATAATGAATCTCATGATACTGGAACCCTTCCTTGTAATGGAATAAAAGTGACACCATTTTTTTTTTTTAAAACATGAAAAAAAAAAAGGAAAAAAAAATAAGAAAAAAAAAATGTTTTTAAACGTCCTGCCGATCTCACGTGCAGAAGGGAACTCACATTTGAGCGGCGTCCGCGTACGAAAACGATGTTCAAACCACATATGTGAGGTATCATCACGATCGGTAGAGCGAGAGCAATAATTTTAACCCTAGACCCTTTTCTGTAGCTCAAAAACTGCAACCTGCAGAATTTTTTAAATGTCGCCTATGGAGATTTTTAAGGGTAAAAGTTTGTCGCCATTCCACGAGCAGGTGCAATTTTTAAGCGTGACATGTTGGGTATCAATTTACTCTGCATAAAATTATCTTTCGCAATATAAAAAAAATGGGGCTAACTTTACTGTTGTCTTATTTAATTCAAAAAAGTGTATTTAAAAAAAGACCGCTGCGCAAATACGGTGTGACAAAAAGTATTGCAATGACCGCCATTTTATTCTCTATGGTGTTAGAATTTTTTTTTTATAATGTCTGGGGGTTCTAAGTAATTTTCTATCAAAAAAAAATATATGGTTTTAACATGTAAACACCACATCTAAAAAAGAGGCCTGGTCTTAAAGTGGTTACATGGAAGTAAACCTTCCTATTGTTTTCAGCCAAGGAAATTGAAAGATATTGGCCTCTGTTTAAGTTACAACTGCCATGCAGCTGCACATGTGATCATTTATGACACCAGCCATTGAATGGTTTGGCAGTTTGGTTTAAAGCACAACCAATGGGTGTGTTACATTTCCAACAGTTGTCGGAAACGTAACTGTCTTTTGAAACTGTTAAATGGATGGATTTACTTCCGCTTTAAGTTCAGTTGAAATGGAACTAAATAAATTGAATTAACAGTTTGAAAAAACAGTTACATTCCTAGAATGTGCCAGGAATGTAACTGTCACGTGGGTTGTGCTCTCAACCAAACCGTCATACCATCAAATGGCTGGTGTAATAACTGATCACGTGTGCAGCACCATGGCAGCAGAAGATCAAACAGAGGCCAAGATGGCAGCTTCCTTGGCTGAGATCAATATAGGAGGGTTCAGTTATGCTTTAATTTAACCACTTGCCACCCGCCCACCATCAAATGACGGCAGGGCGGCGCAGCTCTCGTTCTGGGTAGATGTCATTTGACGGCCCTCCAGAACAACCGCTCTCATACACCCGTGGGGGAACGCATCGCGACGATCAGTGGTGCGGTGTGTTAACCTGACACACCTCTACATCGATCTCTGTAAAAAGCCTCTGATAGAGGAACAGGAAGAGCCATTGAACGGCTTTTCCTCACTCTCGTCTGACAGACGCAAGTAGAGGAGAGCTGATCGGCTGCTCTCCTGACAGGGAGGGTCTGATTGTTTATCAGCACAGCCCCACCTCAGATGCCCACCCAAGACCACCAAGACGCTGCCAGGACCACCAGGGATTGGTGCCACACTGGACCACCAGGTATGCCACCCTAGACCACCAGGGAAATGCCAATCAGTGCCCAGACAGCTGCCAATCAGTGCCCATCCCCAATGCCTGCCAGTGTCAGTGCCATCAGTGATGCCTATCAATGCCATCTATCAGTGCTGCCTATCAGTGCCCATCAGTGCACAGCAGTGCCGCCTTTCAGTGCCACCCATAAGTACCCATGAATGCAGCCTTTCAGTGCCCATCGGTGTTGACTATCAGTGCCCATCAGTGGCCACCAGTGCTGCCTATCAATGCGCACCAGTGCTGCATATTAGTGCCACTCATCAGTGCCGCCTACCAGTGCCCATCGGTGCCGCATATTAGTGCCTATCAGTGGAACCTCATTGGTGCCACCTCATCGGTGCTGTCTTATCAGTGCCCATCAGTATAGGAGAAAACTTACTTATTTACAAAATTGTATAACAGAAACCAAAGAAAAACTTTTTTTTCTAAATTTTAGGTCTATTTTTTATTTGTTTAGCAAAAAATTAAAAACACAGAGGTGGTCAAATACCACCAAAAGAAAGCTCTATTTGTGGGAACAAAATCATAAAAATTCTGTTTGGGTCCAGTGTAGCATGACCGAGCAATTGCCATTTAAACAGCGACAGCGCTGAAAGCTGAAAATTGGGCAGAAAGGGGGTGTAAGTGCCCAGCATTGAAGTAGTTAAGCTAAGTTTGGAATAAATCTGGATTTCAACATTCCAGTAAGGTGCGCCAATCTTTCGGTCCCATTAACATACTCCATGTATAGGTTGTCTGCACCTCATCATCTCCTCTGTGTGTTTTGTGATCCTGATCGCTACTATTGATTACTTCCCCCGCTTCCTATCGTCTGTCTAACGCCATGTACACACGACCAGACTTTCCAGCAGACTAGGTCTGACGGTCTTCCCGATGGACTTTTCGGCGGAGTTCCGGCGGACTTTCCAAACGAACGGACTTGGCCACACACAATCACACCAAAGTCCGAAGGATTTGAACGTGATGACGCATGACCGGACTAGAATAAGGAAATTCATAGCCAGTAGCCAATAGCTGCCCTAGCATCCGTTTTCATCCGGCGGGGCTAGCACACAGACAAACAGATTTTTCCACAGGACTCGAGTCTGTCGGAAAGATTTGAAACGCTCCAAATCTAAAATCCGTCTGTTTTTTTCTACAGCAAAGGTCCGATGAAGCCCACACACGGTCGAATTGTCCGACGGATTTGTACCTTTGCTGTCGAAAAGTCCACCCGTGTGTACAGGGCATTACTTGAGCCAGTTGCATCTGCCTGAACTGCTTCTATCTTGACGTATCCCTATGTCGTGACTCTGCCTTTTTCCTAATAATTCCCTAAATGATCTCAACAGCCTTATACCTCACCAACTGTAGCAATTATTAAAGCATGCCTCTCAAAAACCAAAACTCTGGCTTAAGGCAGTGGAAAACGACTAACCCTATTGGGCTGAACTTATATAATTATGAAGAATAATACATAAGTAACTTCAATGATGATTTTAACACCGGGGTGTCAGAAATTACACTTTATTGAGAAATTTAAAGTGGAGCTGGAGGTATAAAAATAATTGAACAGTTAAATACATGCTTGACAAATAATATAGTTGTGTGCATTCACTTTTAACATCTACAATGTAAGTCAGACAACACAGCGTAATATTAGCCTGACCTTTCTCTAGTGCAGTTAAAGCAAAGCAGCTTAGTCAAGATGTATCCTGCCTGTGATTGGATGGTGAAAGGGCAGCAACATTGATCAACCCTAAACTCTACCCTCCCATCTGAGCGACCCTTTTGCGCTGTGCAATGTAGTAACAACAAAATAGTTTATGATCGTCCCTTTTTTTTATTTTTATTTTTTGAGCCTGAAGACAAGTGACTTTGCTTAGACTGAGATTATATCAGGACGAAGCATTTCCTCAGTCTCTACTGAGACCCCCCCCCCCCCCCCATTATCAGACCACAATATTGTAACTTTGAATACATTTACATGTTAAATAACATCACCCAGAGTTTGAATAGCATCAGACATTTGGGAACATAGCCAAGATCTGCACAGGCACCAGAATGTGTTTCTAAGCATCATTCCCATCCAGGAAGTATTTTCTGACGTTGGATGATGCCTAAATAGGATGGTGGCTCGAACACTCGGGAACAAAGTATTTTGGAGTGTTTCCGGGTGATTCTGAGTATTTCCGAGCAGCTCAGAATGGCTCCGGTTCGGAGCCATTCTGAGCTGCTCGGAAATACTCAGAATCACCCGGAAACACTCCAAAATACTTTGTTCCCGAGTGTTCGAGCCACCATCCTATTTAGGCATCATCCAACGTCCCATCCAACGTCCCTGGCGCCCCCGCACATCTGGCCAAATGCGGTACTGCATACCCCATTTTGAATTCTGCTCATTTTGTGAGACAAAACTGAGTCAGAATAAAAAAAAGGTGCTCGTTTTTTAAAATGCTCATTAACTATGTTACTTGTTAACCAAGGTGCCACTGTATATCAAATCATAGGTAATTTTTAAAACAATAATAGGCAAGGATGTCCGCTTTAGGTGGCATACATTAAAAAAGACATGGCAGAGAGTAGAAATGAACATCCCACCCTACTACACTTTGTTATTCTACTTACCATCCCTACTGTACCTCTCCTCACTGCTAAAAACAGGCTTAAAGGGACTGTAAACCTCAAGCATGAAAATATGAACAAAGCATATCCCTCTATAGTGTGTACTTGTCTCAATTAAGAATATAGTTTCTGTCTTCTGCTTTGTTCCTCTTCTATCTGCATGAGTCACTTCTGACAAGTTTTCCTGACACCAAGAGAAAAAAAGTGACAGGGGAAGGAGCTCCAGCACACAGCCTGTGATTGACAGCATGTGTGCTGTGTGAAGGGGGTGTGTTTATTCCCTCCAATCAGCTCTCACTGACCTCTGCAGGGTGTAATTTTATGTCCCTGCTTTCTGGAAGATCGGACAAGCTGTATACATTCTGCATGCTAAACTGCTGCAGAGAGGAGAAGACTGCAGAGAAACAAGTGCAACTTGTTTAGGAGGATTTGTTTCATCTCTGTGTATCACCTGAGGCCAGTCACTTCATTGGGTATATCTAAGAGTTTAACCACTTTAAATTATGTGTAAACCCTAACAATAAAGTACTCTTATTGCTGTATTTTGGTCTACTGAATATAGCATTGAATGTTTTATTATATCTCTTTGCAAATGCAAAAAAATACATGTTGATCCTGCCAGAAAGCCAAGGCTGTCCTGTGCAGTCTTTTCTCAAATGTTGTCGGCCCGGTCTGAGTTCCTCTTTGTTATTATATCTACCAATGTTATAAAGAAGATGAGGAAAAGGCAAGGTGTTCTGTAGTCCTAACCAGTGGTGGACGGTCCATAATGGCACAGCACCCCTAGTCTAGATATGGGGCACCGTACTCATAGCTTTCTATGAGTTTTTTTTTCAAGCACACAGAGGCTCTAATTGGCTTGAAAAAGGTTGGGCTCGGGCCTCAGAGCACTGCGCCCCGAACCCATCCACTTGTGACACTAGCAAATCAATATTTGCTATCGGTTTCCGGATTCTCCTCCGGGTCAATCAGGAAAGGAGGTGGATCTAAAGAAGACTGGGTTAGCCAGGAGGAGAAGCCCAGGAAGCCGCTGCACCGTAAACCTGAGGTGGTCGCCCCTTCTCAGGTGCCCGTGTGTTGTAGTGCGGCGTGGGGCTCAGGAACACTCGCAACCATGCACAAGGGATGGAGGAAATACTTCAGCCAGAAGTCTCTCAATGAAGTCACTATGGACGAACACCTGGGCAGCCTGGGACTATACAGGAAACTCACTGCCAAGGACGTGTCCTGCCTCTTCAGAACCCTGGAGGAGTGAGTGCAGACCTGGGGGGTTGTTTACCCCCCCCCCCCCAAAAAAATAGATTAGCACCAGCCACCACTGGTCCTATCACACTTCCTGTCCTAAGTGGACAACACTGCTCCTCCTAAGTACAGTACAGTGAGTGAACATTGTGACCAGAAATGTGTTACTGGTAGGGTCACCAGGTGAAGATAAAGGGGAAAAAGACTCACAAAAGAAAATAAATGCAGCAATCACATACAAAGACTAGTAAGTCACAGCATAGTACATTTTCGTTCTTGGGTTTAATCAGTTCCAATACGTACTATAGCCGATAGATGGCTACAGCGTGGGCTTACATTGCTGGGAGGGTCCCCATGGGCGTCCTCCCGTGATCGTGCTGCCCACGCACCCCCTTGCAGTGCGTGGGGGACACTCTCTGCGATTGCTGCATCCTTAGGACACAGCTAAACACATCGGGGAAAAGAGCCAATCACAGCTGCCCTTTACCACGTGATCAGCTGTGTCCAATGACAGCTGATCACGATATAAACACAATCTGGTTATTGCCATTCTTTTTCTTATGCTGACAGCGTGAGGAGGGGATACGAGAGCCAATTCCCGGCTTGTGTGAAAGGGACATCTGCACTGATTATCAGTGTCCTGATTACTGGTGCCGTCCCACTAGTGCCCACCAGTGCTGCCAATCAGTGCCCACCAGTGCTGCATATCAGTGCTCATTACTGCTGCCAATCACTGCCCATCAGTGCCTTCTCATCAGTGTCACATATCAGTGATGCCTATCAATTCCGCCTACCAGTACTATCAGTGCCCATCAGTGCTGCCTATCAGTGCTCATCAGTGCCACCTACCAGTGCCGCCTATCAGTTTCTGCTTATCAGTGCCACCTATCAGTGCCCATCAATGCAGCCCTACAGTGCCCATCAGTGCAGCCTATTAGTGCCCATCAGTGCAGCCTCATCAGCGCACATCAGTGAAGGAGAAAAATTACCTGTTTGCAAAATTATATAACAAACTATTTAAAAAAAAAATTGTTTTCAAATTTTTTTGATCCCATTGTTTTTTAAAATCTTGTAAAATCTTAAACTCCAGTGGCGATTAAATACCACCAAAAGAAAGCTCTATTTGTGTGAAAAAAATTATAAAAAATGTATTTGGGTACAGTGTAGCATGACCGCGCAATTGTCATTCAAAATGTGAGAGCACTGAAAGCTGAAAATTGGCCTGGGCAAGAAGGGGGTGAAAGTGTCCTGTAGCCAAGTGGTCAAATACACATTAACCTGCAAAAAAGCCGATTGATACCTCACCACTCACTTTCACTGACCACTTCAGGACCTGGTGGTAACAATTTCCAGAAACTTTTTGCTGCATCTTAAAAGTGTGCATGTAACATGCAGTGCCACAATTTCATATCCTTGGCATTTGAAAGCCGCGGCCTGGAAATCATAAATAGTAATGCATCGCAGTCAAAAGCTAGGCGCAGCACTGCTGTAGCTATGCTAAACATGTTTAGCCTGGAGCTAGGAAAATTGAGAGCTGATATGATACCATTTTATGGATTCTCTGGTGGATCACATAAAATGATTAGATCAGGTAAAATCTAATGCACTCCACTTGTACAATAAAACATCAAAGTAGAAACCCCCTTATTTTATGGAAACCCATTAAGAGGGTTTAAAGTGAATTTGTCAAATGCAAGTCAATCCAAATCCGTATATATGGTAAAAAAAAAAAAAAAAAAAAAAAAAAAAAAAAAAAAACATAACCATAGGTTAACCTAATGAAAGCTGCATGTAAAACCATAAGTAGATTCAAAATATAGGTTGCTGAATTATATATATATTATAAGTTTTAGGTTTTTGCCTCCTTATTGGCCCCAGTGTGATCTGCTTAGGAAAGTGAAAGCTGGCGCTGGACCCGTAAGGATATCTTACGGGTATTGTTATCTTAATGCCTTCCCACCACTGTCTTCCAGACTTTAGGAGTTTCTAAAGTCTGGGAGGCGGAGGTGGGCATTCAAGTCATGTGAGGGCTGTAATTGGCTGTCAAAGCGGTCCCACAATTGGAAAGATCCCAGTCACCAGTATGCATTGGGAGCTTTCTGGTCCCCACAGGTAACTGTGCTGGGAGCACGCTCTCAGCACAGAAAGGTGTTTATATAGGGCTGCATATATGTGACCCCTCAGCGTTAAATCCCATCCGCCTACAGGCTGCATATATGCCTACCATCAGCCAAGAGGCTGCATATATACGTACCATCGCCCAAGAGGCTGTATATATGCCAACCATCGGCCAAGAGGCTGCATATATGCCTACCATCGGCCAAGAGGCTGCATATATGCGTACCATCGGCCAAGAGGCTGCATATATGCCAACCATCAGCCAAGAGGCTGCATATATGCCTAATATCGGCCAATAGGCTGCATAAAAGCCTACCATTGGCCAAGAGGCTGCATATATGCCTACCATCGACCAAGAGGCTGCATATATGCCTACCATCGACCAAGAGGCTGCATATATGCCTACCATCGACCAAGAGGCTGCATATATGCGCAACATCGGCCAAGAGGCTGCATATATGCGTACCATCGGCCAAGAGGCTGCATATGTGCATACCATCGGCCAAGAGGCTGCATATATGCATACCATCAGCCAAGAGGCTGCATATATGCATACCATCAGCCAAGAGGCTGCATATATGCATACCATTTGCCCTCTGGAAGATTTACCCCCCTTCAGGAACAGAGCATTATTTGTGATACGGCACTGCGTTACTTTAACAGACAATAGCGCGGTCATGCAGCGCTGTACCCACATAAAATTGATGCCTTTCCCCCCCCCAAATAGAGCTTTCTTTTGGTCACCTCTGCAGTTTTTATTTTTGCGCTATAAACAAAAAAAATTTACAATTATGAAAAAAAAAACACTATTAATTTATTTCTGCTATAAAACACATCCAACAAAAAAAAATGTCATTAACCACTTCAAGACCAGGCAATTTCACTCCTTCCTGCTCAGGACAATTTTCAGCTTTCAGTGCTGTTGCACTTTGAATGACAATTGAGCGGTCATGGAACACTGTACCGATACTAATTTTTTTTCCTACAAATAGAGGTTTCTTTTGGTGGTATTTGATCGCCACTGGGGTTTTTATTTTTTGCTAAACAAACTAAAAAGATCGACATTTTTGAAAAACAAAAACGTTTTTCTTCATTTCGGTTAAAAAATGTTGTTTTCTCCTTCACCAATGGGCACAGATGAGACAGCACTGATGGGCACAGATGAGGCGGCACTAATGGGCACTGATGAGGCAGCACTGATGAGTTGGTACTGATAAGGTGGCACTGATGGGCACTGATGAGGAGGCACTGATATGTAGAATTGATGGGCACTGATAAGCGGCAGACTGGCACGCCGCACTCACGATCGCCGCGCTGCGTGTGCCGGCGTGTTATCCTGCTGGGCATCAAATGATGCCCAGTCAGGATAACAGAATTTTTTATATTTTATATATATATATATATATATATATATATATATATATATATATATATTTATATTTACTAGTAATGGCATCGATCAGCGACTTATAGGAGGACTGTAATATTGCGGTGGCCAAATTGGACACTTACTGACATGTTTGACACTTTTTAGGAACCAATGACACTAATACAGTGATCAGTGCGAAAAAATATGCACTGTCACTGTACTAATGACACTGACTGGGAAGGGGTTAACATGAGAGGTGCCCAAAGGGTTAAATGTGCTCCTAGCCAGTGCTTGTGTACTGTGGGGGAGGTACTTTTACTAAGAGAAGGCAAAGATTCCTGTCCCTGCTTTGCAGGAACACAGGATCAATGCCTCCCCTCCTCACAGAATGGTGATCTGCCTTGTTTACATAGGTAGATCACTGTTCTGCCTGTGTACTGAACAATCAGCAGACATAGAGTCTATGGTATCCGCCGTTGGTCTCCCACTGTGTGTGATCACAGTGGGAGAGGGTTGCCGGCGGCGTGCGTGCATGACCCAGGAGTGTCAGATCACGTACTAGGTAGGTGATCTGTCACAGAGCGGCCGCCCTGCCACACTATATGTATGGTGGGAGGTCTGGAAGTTTGATATTGATGTAAATAATCTGATTCCCAGGCCAGCAGCTTCTACATCCCAGAAGATCTCCATGGACTCCTTGACTTGTAGTGTAACCAGATGCCATGGTCCCCAGCTGTGAAGCACTAGACTGTTCAACACCTACAAGGACTAAATGAGAAGATAGTCCATCAATCCCTACATATGTTTTGGAGTATCCTATGACCTAATGCTCTCTCCTGTTTAAGTTCCTCAAGCAATAAATTACAAAAATACATCCCCTATACTGATTCATTGGAGCCAGAGTGCATTGACTGGTGCTTTGGTGACGGGTAGCCTCTGTGCCGTTAGGGAAGAGTGATAGATACAGTATTTCTTCATCCTACACCCTACGAAAGGTTCTACATGAGCACAGATGAGGGCCTTGTACATTATTAACACAAGTAGTTTAGATAAGGCAAAATCTGGCCTTTCCCACTTTGTGCATGGGATCTCAATGCTGGGGTCTCATACAACAGTAAATACCCTGTGAGAGATCCAAAATGTCCCGTTTCATAAAAAAAAAAAAAAATTCTATTACTTAGTGGTACTCACCCAGGGAAATATTTGACATTGGTATGCAAGAACTTCAGGGTAGCAGGGCTACGTACAGTTTTCATTAATTAGCATTTAGCTGACCTTTAATGGGGTAAAAAAAAAATGAGTCCATCCTTTGCCTGGCATAGAAGCACCACAAGGAATTTCTACTTGCATTCTACACCCCCTACCCCTTTCACATCCACACAGATTTCCTGGCAGAACCAGGTATAGGGCCTATTCTAAAACGACCACTGTGCAAGCCTAAGTGCTGTCAAGTTGGGTTGAGAGGAGAGAACTTGAACGAGGTTAATCTTTTTGAAAGTAAAACATTCATAGGAAGTTTTGGATGTTGAAGCAAGTAGTGGTGGGAAAAGTAAATAACGAGTCCAAGTAGAGCCCTCTATCAAGTGAACTTTTGGTGATCAATAGGCTCAAAGTATGATGATAGCTGCCTCTGACCAATCATTTGTCAGATTGTATTCTAAATGTAATGGCCAATAGTCAATTGAAAGTACTGTAATAGACTTCTGAGTCAAGGAAGTTTTAACAAAAAATATGAAAATGTGCAAAAAGTAAGAGCTGTGTAGACATACTAATTTGTTTGTTGGCAAATACAGTTTCTCAAGCCACCATAGTTGGAGAACCAAGCATTCTTCTTTTTAAATGGGGTCTAAAATTCAGTGAGACGATTGTATTCAAGTCCCAGGGACCATATTAAAAAATTGTATTAATACCCATCTCGGGCAAAGATAACATGACCTAACAACTATTCATCAGTTTAAAAAAAAAAAACCTTCTGGAACTCTTTTATACTCCTCTTTCTGTGTCCCACACTTCTTAATATATAAAAATATATTTCTATAAATTGGAGTTAAATATTTCGAAAAAAGACCAGTGCTTTTAAACGTGCACAATTTTGAAAGAGAAAATCATTGATTTTATCTGGGACTTGTCAATGATTATTATGTAGCCCCACCATGCTCAGTCCTGCTTTGCCATGCACATTCAACTCACATTCAAAGCACTGTAAAGGAGGATTAAAGCTAAAAATTTCCATTGATATACATCAGCATCTCTCTTTACACCCAGCATTTCTATCATGCGATTGTGTGCTAGGATTTGATATATAAATATGATATAAATTTGATTTGATATATAAATTCATATTCAAATTTCCTCGACAATAAATAATAAATAATAATCTTGATTTTATTATTATAAATAATAAAAATATAAAGATAAATTCCTTCCTTTTTAATCAATTTAATTCACAAAGGTTTTATGGAAACTTTAAAATACAGTGTCTTGAAAAAGTATTTACACCCCTTGAAATTTTCCACATTTTGTCATGTTAAAACTAAAAATATAAATGTATTTTATTGGGATTTTATGTGATAGACCAACCCAAAAAGGGACATAATTGTGAAGTGGAAGGAAAATGATAAATGTTTTTCAAATTGTTTACAAATAAATAAGTGAAAAGTGTAACGTGTATTTGTATTCAGCCCCCTTTACTCTGATACCCCTAACTAAAATCTAGTGGAACCAATTGCCTTCAGAAGTCACCTAATTAGTAAATAGAGTCCACCTGTGTATCATTTTTTAATCTTAGTATAAATACAGCTGTTCTATGAAGCCCTCAGAGATTTTGTAGAGAACCTTAGTGAACAAATCACATCATGAAGGCCAAGGGACACACCAGACAGGTAAGGGGTAAAGTTGTGGACAAGTTTAAAGCACGATTAGGTTATACAAAAAAAATATCTCAAGCTTTGAACATCTCATGGAGCACTGTTCAATCCATCATCCAAGAATTGAAAGAGTATGGCACAACTGCAAACCTACCAAGACATGACTGTCCACCTAAACTAACAGGCCGAGCAAGGAGAGCATTAATCAGATAAGCAGCCAAGAGACCCATGGTAACTCTGGAGGAGCTACAGAGATTCACAGCTCAAGTGGAAGACTCTGTCCACAGGACAAATATTAGTCGTGCACTCCACAAATCTGGCCTTTATGGAAGAGTGGCAAAAAGAAAGTCATTGTTGAAAGAAAGCCTTGAGAAGTCCCATTTGCGCTTTGCGAGAAGTCATGTGGGGGACACAGCAAACATGTGGAAGAAAGTGCTCTGGTCAGATGAGACCAAAATTGAACTTTTTGACCTACAGCAAAATGCCATGTGTGGTAAAAAAACGAATACTGCACATCACCCTGAACACACCATCCCCACCATGAAACATGGTGGTGGCAGCATTATGTTGTGTGGATGCTATTTTTCAGCAGGGACAGGGACTTTGGTCAGAGTTGATGGGAAGATGGATGGAGCCAAATACAGGGCAATCTTATGCCCCATACACACGGTCGGACATTCCTACCACAAAATCCGTCGGATTGCATACACACGGACACACAAAGTAAAAAAATCAGATCGTTCAGAACGAGGTGACGTACAAAATATACGTTGAGGCCAGTAGCCAATAGCTTTCGTCTCCAAATTTTTTCTGAGCATGCGTGCCACTTTGTACATCGGAATTCTCTACACATGATCAGAAAAAGTCTGATACCTCGGAAAAAGTCAGATAGAGCCCACACACGATCAGATTTTCCGACAACATAATCTGATCTGACTTTTTCCGTAGGAATTTCTGACCATATGTTGGTGTATCACATAAAATCCCAATAAAATACATTTACGTTTTTGGTTGTAAGATGACAAAATGTGGAAAATATCAAGGGGTATGAACACTTTTTCAAGGCACTTGAAATTAAATAAAAAATAAACGTGTTTTTAACATTTATATTTTTTAAATGTAATTTAGAGTAAAATGGGAATTTTAAATGATGTGTCCTGATGATAATGTGTCTCCATTTGTGAATGGGATAGTTTAAAAAAAAATGAATTTATTTTTTTTATTATATTTTATATTCCAAATATAGCTATCTATGAGTGTGTATTTCTGTTTTCCCTTTTTGTGCCCATTGCACCCTTAACCCCTTCACGCCGATAGTACGCAAATATATGCCCTCTTGGCGGATGGGACTTGACACTGAGCGGCCGCATATTTGCACACAAAAATGTAAACAAACCTGTGCTGAGAGCGTTACCAGTGCCTAACAGCCAATCACACCTATCACATGATCATAAACCTTGCCTGCCAGCATCAGAAACCCCTTAAAGGGCCAGGAGGTGCCAGTAATAAGGGGTTTAAAAACAAAACCTTCCTTAATTTTACTTCCCCTGTTGACTCCAATGCATTTTGCCAAACTACTTTTCACAGTCCTGTGGCTTGCAAGGTGTTCCTTGCGATGGGATTGTTCATGTGGCATTGGTTGCGCTGTCTCTAGTTTTTTTGACACTTTACACATTTAAGCCCCTTTCACACAGGTGGATCTGTTTTGATGCACTCTGCCAGCTCAGCGGGGATCACTCTGTTGATCCCTGCTGAGCAGGTGGATGACAGGTCCATCTCTGCTCACAGTGCAGAGACGGACCTGTCAGAGACCCACTGTCCTCTGTGAGGTGCTCAGATGAAAACGGACTGCCTGTTTTTATTTGATCCCATCCGCTGGATGGATGGCGAAGATATCACCATCGGTTTGTTTTGATAAGATCTTGTCGGATCAAATGGCAGGCAGGTGTCAGCGGGCACACATCTGCTGACATCCACCTTCCTGTAGAAGTCAGTGGGTGGCCTAATCGGATCTGCCTGAAAAATAGACAGGCAGACCGATCGATTGAAAGTGGCCTGGAGTAGAGATGGGCTGAATGACCCCATGTTCAGTTTGTGCCAAGGCTCTCAAACATCAAGAAAGTTTGGAGCTGAATAACGAACCCCGTTGCAGTCTATGGGACTAGAACTGGGAAAATCAAAAGTGCCCATTTTGGGGGCTTAAATGCAAGTTATCAGGCATACAAAGGGTATGGGGGTTAAGTTACTGCCCTGGGGGACATGTATCATTAAAAAAAAAAGTTTATAAAAAACAAATTTTTTTAATGAACAGCTTGGGGAGCCAGTCTGTTTGATGGGGGGCTTATTAACGAAATGTAATAGAAAAAGGGAAATGTGTACTTTGATGCACTTTAAGCAATGGAAAGTGGTGTTTGGTGCATTTTAACCTGAGTACTCACTACACAGACTCACTCCACTGATATACTACAATATACTGCAGTAAAACTGCACTGACACACTTCAATATATTGACAATATTCGACCTGAACTCATGCTCATACCGAAGCCGTTAGCTCAACACTATTATGGAGTGATTTCGTGATTTTGTGTCACGGGGTCCGTTTTAGCTGTATAGTTTTATAATATACTGCAGTAAACCTGCACTAACGCACATTAATATACTGCAGTAAACGTGCACTAACGCATATCACTATACTGTAGTAAACGTGCACTAATGCAATTCAATATACTGCAGTAAAATTGCACTAAGGCACTTCAATATACTGCAGTCAAAGTGCACTAATGCACTTCAATATACTGCCGTAACAGTGCACTAATGCACTTCCATATACCATAAACATGCACTAACACAGTTCAATATACTGCAGTAAATGTGCACTATCGCACCTCAATATACTGCCATAAACGTGCACTAATGCACCTCAATGTACTGAAGTAAATCTGCCCTGAAACACTAAACTGACACCAAAGTAAAAATTAATGGTTGCACTACACTCACACTGCACTATCACTATAGTATATTCACACTACAACTATACTTATGCCTCATACACACGATCAAACAATCCGGTGGAAAAGTCCGGTGGACTCAAGTCTGCCGGAAAATCCGTTCGTGTGTGGGCTCCGGCGGACTTTTTTTACCGGACTAAGAAAGTATTTTTGCACTCCAATCTGTCCGCCGAACTCGCATTTCGGCGGACAGTACAGCCGTGTGTGTGCCAGTCCGCTGTACTTTTTAAATGAACGGACCTTTTCCCGCCCGGAGAAAAGTCCGTTCATTTTGAGCGCGTCTGCAGGTAGCCGGGGCCAGCGAAGGAGGTGTTGCTGGCCCCGTCACCTGGTATGAACTTAAAGGGGAATCCCTACGCCCAAAAATCGGTGTGGGGGTCCCCCCTAGGTCCATATCAGACCCTTATCCAAGCACGCCAGGAAAGGGGGTTGAGACGAGTGAGCCCCCCCTCCTGAGCCGTACCAGGCCGTGTGCCCTCCACATGGGGGGTGCCTTGGGGAAGGGGGGGCCGCGCGGCCCCCCCACCCCAAAGCACCTTGTCCCCATGTTGATGAGGACAAGGGCCTCTTCCCGACAACCCTGGCCTTTGGTTGTCGGGGTCTTCAGGCGGGGGGCTTATAGGAATCTGGGAGCCCCCTTTAATAAGGGGGCCCCTGGATCCCGGCCCCCCCACCCTATGTGAATGAGTATGGGGTACAATGTACCCCTACCCATTCACCTGTGATAAAAAGTAAAAAAAAAAACAACACACAAGGGTTAAAATAGTTTATTGCACAGCTCCGGGGGTCTTCTTCCGTCTTCGGGGGTCTTCTCGCCAGACTCCTCCGCTATCTTCTGCTTTTTTGCTAGCTCTTTCACTAGCGGAGGAGCCCGGCTTTCTTCTTCGCCGCCGCCGCCCCCTCGTTCCGACTTCGGGGGTCTTGACCCCCTCTTCGGTTCTTCTTGCCAGGCCACCGCGCATTCTTCTAGCTCTTTTACAAGCGGTGGCCCGGTCTTCTGTCGCCGCTGTCGCCGTCTTCTGTTCTTCTGTTCTTCTCTTCTGGAGATGTTGTCTCGTCACTGTCTCTGATCACAATGGCAGGGATGCGGCGCGCGGTGACTTATATAGGGACATCGCCGGATGATGTCCCCACCCATTATGATGTCACAGTCCCAGAGGATGACCGGAGACAGCGACGAGGCAACATCTCCAGAAGAGAAGAAGAGCCAATGGGGATCCTGTCCCTATACTACCTACTTCACAAATGTGCGCCAATAGCAGTGGGACAATGCTTTTTATTATTATTGCCCTCTCTAAGGATAGCTGGTCAACAAGGTGCTTTGGGGGGTACCCCAAAGCATCCTCCCAATGTTGAGGGCATGTGGCCTGGTACGGTTCAGGAGGGGGGGGGGGCGCTTTCTTGACCCCCCCTCTTTTCCTGCAACCTGCCAGGTTGCGTGCTTTGATAAGGGTCTGGTATGGATTTTGAGGAGGACCCCCATGCCTTTTTTTTTTTTGGATGGGCTTCCCCTTAATATCCATACCAGACCTGAAGGGCCTGGTATGGAATTTCAGGGGACCGCCACGCATTTTTTTTCTTCATTTTTTTTTCTTAATGCTAACATGACCTGTGTGTAAATAGCCTTAAAAAAACCCATAGAAGTGAACCAGCGTAAAAAAAAAAGTCAAGTTGAGAGGGGCGCCTGTTCAACTTATGCAAATGCATCTATGTGGCTTGACATTTACTACGATTTTGCCGGCGCAGTGAACCAAAGCACTTGAGCGTGCGCAAATTCCGCTTGCGCATGCGCAGTACATGAAATGATCTCACGCAGTTCCAAGTGTATTTGCAGGAGCAGCAGGCTTGTTCACAGAAAGTTACTTTATCATTCTATTTTGGCCATATTTGTTACTTGGACAGTTATAACTATACTTCCTCACATCACCCACATCACCCCCATAATATTGGCACTTCCACCTTCTTTTAATTCTGAGTGGAAGAATGCGTGTGCCATGTCTATAGCAGTGCACAGATCGCCGCCTCCCGTGCGTCGGCATGTTAATATTAAATGGGGAATTGCTCTGTGTTACAGGCGCAAATGCCTTGTGAATATGAAAACGGCCATTGCGCATTGGCGTGCGCCGTAACTCATGCCTCAAACCGTTTGTAAATCAGCCCCATTGTGTGTAAACAGCTGCACCCTGTACAAATCAATAGCCAGCGCTGCTGCAGTTTGCCTGTAACAGCTCATCTGAGTGGTTACAAGCGATTTGATATGGTGTTTCTGGTCCCATAAAAACTTGCCGCAGCAAACCATCCAGTTTGTATACTGCCATAGCCCAGAGTGCTGGTGCCTCTGAACGTATTCACCCATATTAATGGGGTCTTATGCTAGAGGATCGCTCTCTCTCTCACTGTCTCTGCTATGTGAGAGCCTGCTGCTGGGTGAAGAAGGGATGACTATTGACAGAATGCTAAAAAGACACATATGCTGTTTGTTTTAGGGAACCAATTAGGGGGCACCCTGTTAGTTGGGCATGGACTTTAGTTCAGTTAGTGTCTCGGATAAGCAGATGTGTTGTTTTGTTTTGTGCTCCGAATTTGCTGTACAAAGCCCTCCTGCATTCAATTGGGTTTGTTTATTGTCTTACCAAATAAAAGTGCAGAACAAAACGGCTTGGACTGTTACTGCTTTTTCCTATCTTGTGCATGGTTTACTGTTGCCACTGCCAGTTGTGTCTGTCTCCCTTATAAAAAAATAAAAAAGTATATATATATATATATATATATATATATATATATATATGGAGTATAAAACATGACTTTGTATATTTGATGTTTCAACTGCAGGAGATCAGCAGTGCTTAACAATTATACAATTACATGACATAACTCTTGCAGTACGCCTGCTGCTTCTGAGCATGTAAGCCACTGGAAATAAACACATACATAGTTACATTAATAAACCGCTGTGTGGTCAGGACTGCTGGGGTTCCAGATAGATATCCTGCTTAAAGCAGCATATCACAATTGCAGTAATGGTGGTGTTCTGCCCGCTGTGCGTTCTGCATGAAGCCTCCTCATTAGACTGCGGCAGTGGTGCTGTTTATCATTAAGCTCTTTGCTGCGGTGGTATTATCTGGATGTGTACGTACAAGCTTCACCTCTCCCTGATTAGTGAGAGACACAGGTGGCCTATCATGGAGTACTGCTGCCAGAATCAATGGTCATATCTTTCCTTTAATACCCATGTGCCTTTAGTTTTACCAGTTGACATGTCATCTGAAAAACATTATCATATTATTATGTTTTCTTGTGTTTTTCAAGGAAAAATAAAACTTCTATCTGAGCCATAAAATGTATACTGTTACTAATGTTGAAGCTATTCAGTTCTCCTGATATATTCATTTTAACCCTTGTTCCACAGCTGGTAAAGGCTGACAACATGCTTTTTATTTATTTATTTAAGCTCTCTGGTGCAGTAAGCATACACAAAATGAATACCAGGTGCAAAAAAAATTATATTTGGTCCTCCTCCAAAGAGAGAAGATCCTGGCCCAGGGTGCAAGAATCCTTATGGGGACTGGGTATCCATGGTTCACCCAGCTGATACGAGGTGGTCCCCATTATCAGGGGGACCTGCCAAAGCAAGGTCCACGCAAGTAATAAATGGGACTCCAAGGACCTACAAGGGGCCAATAACATACTATGTGTTAAATTCATGAGCCCATGGTGCAGTGCAGAAGCCCTTGTACACACAGTCGGACTTTCCAACGGAAAATGTCCGATCGGACCGTGTTGTCGGATAATCCGACTGTGTGTGGGCTCCATTGGACTGTTTCTGTCGGAATATCCGACAAACAAAGTTTTAGAGCTGGGCTATAAAACTTTCCGACAACATGATCCGATTGGACTTTGTCCGATTGTGTGTAGAGAATTCCAATCAGACAAAGTGCCACGCATGCTCAGATCAAATTCCTAGACCAAAGCTATTGGCTACTAGCCTGAACGTAGTCCTGTCGTAATGAAATAACATCATCACGTTACATACGATCGGATTTTCCGACAACTTTGTCCGACCGTGTGTATGCAACACAAATTTCGGACAAAATCCGACGGATTTTGTTGTCAGGATGTCCGACCGTTTGTACAAGGGCTTATACTGAGCCACCTGAGATCCTGTCAGATTCCTTGGATAATCTTGCCTTGTGCCTTGTTTCTGGTGAACCTTGATCTCCTTGCTCCTCCCATAAACTTCCTATTTAAGCTATGTCTTTGCACTTACTTTTTGGCAGATTATTGTGCTCTCTCCAGCCAATATCTCAGTCCTTTGCATACCTGCAGCTGTCCATATCTCCACTACCACTCATTACCAACCTTTGGCTTGTTCCTCAGCTACGCTTACGCTTGATCCCAAATTGCAACCATTCATTATCAACCTTTGGCTTCTTTCTGGACTATGCTTCTGCTTGACCCCTGCCTGCTATATCTGCTACTGGACCTTGACTTTCTTACCTTCTGGTGGAGCGATCCTGAGGTCCACAATCTGCTACTAACACGCAGCAAAACCCATCTCCACCAACAGGAGCTCTGGTAAATACTGGTTAATGCTTAGACCCCACACCTCGGGTGATTCTATGTCATCCACCAGGGTGACCTGCTTGTGTACTTATCCAGCTGGTCGGGGGGAGCCTCTCTACTCTTATAGCTGCTGGTCTCCAAGCCTGATGCCTAACTGTCACAGAACCACATGGCCGCACATCCTCCCCATAGGTTCACGGTAGGCAGGGTGACAGACATGAAGAGAAAATATATTAACTATGAAAAAAAGGTACTATTGCAGGTGCATTGGCTAGGCCTTGTGACCTGGCTATAGAAATGGCCTCGGTCTCTGCCAAAAGGCCTAGCCCATGAGGTGTCATGCAAAAAGCATTTGGTGATTTGGCCTAGTGCTATTTCACACAGTGATGTTCCAAAACCCATAGCGCTACTCTGAAACCCCTGGGACACAACTTTAAGGGGGAGCTTGACACTGCCCTCAATTCTCAGCCTCCTCATCCCCTGACCAGACCAGGTAGCACCTTCAAATCAGGAGGCACTGGGCCCCTCCAATCCTCCACCAGGGAATTACCCCCATGCCTCACCTCCCCCCAGTGGGTACCCTGGTTTCTGTTTCACACGGAAAGATCTCCCAGAACCTCCATCATACCAGCAGGAGTACTATACAGACACCCCTACTGTTCACATATAAGAAAAGACACTATACTTGATCTTGGCCAAAAGTGTACCATTGGGTAAATTTCCCCTTCACATCCTATGAGGTCACCAGGAATGGTGTAAAACCTCTTCAAACCAGACACAGCAAGCAATAAAAAATTTTTTTTTAATCTGGTGAGAGGGGTTAGCACTTCTGCTATGTTTTCATTGGTGTCTCTTCTTGTTTGGCCACCGGAAGAGAAGTCACGATGCAGACACAGCAATTAAAATCTCACAGGGGTTGGAACTTTTCACCATCCTAGTTTTTATAGAGGTTAACTTTAAAGATGATGTTACCTTGTTCACTTCTGACACCATCACCCAATGCTATTATTTATCACTTTAATAAAATAAATATTTAGGAAGTACCACTGATCCATATGCCACATTCCCTCTAAAATGTGTGCCTGTAAATAACCATATTGCCCTAGCAATCCCTTATGCTTCTAAACTAACTAAAACAGCTAGTACAGTTTGTACACTGCCACATGTTCATCTAGTTCAACTAATATAAAAAACAATGCATAAACAAATAGAAAATCTCCATGGTTAGTATTTATAAAACCTTAAGACTAGTATGACTTTGACAGGCAGGACTACCCTTGAACCTGTTCTATGCTTACAATCTCATGAATAAAATTCTGGTGCAAATTTATTAAATCCACCAGATAAATTGATACTTTTTTTACCCCAGTTTAGATTGTTTGGTTGTTTAAAGCAGGACAACAATCTACGCTAGGGGTCCTCCAACTTTTTAAACAGAGCGCCAGTTTACTGTCTTTCAAACCCTACGGAGGCCAGTCTGTGGCCAGTGAGAGTAGATAATGCCCTGGCATCAGCGGGAATAAGCAATGCCCCAGACTGGGTAGTAGTGAGAGTGAAAAATTGCCTAGTGCCTGTGGAAAGAGAAATAATTGCCCATAATTGGTGTCAGTTAAAAGAATAGTGACCCATTGTTGGAATCAGTGGGATAAATAGTGTCCCTTTGTTGGTATCAGTGTGAGAAATTGCACCCCATTGTTGGTATCAGCGTGAGAAATAGTGTCCCATTATTGGTATCAGTGTGAGAAATGGTGCCCAATGTTGGTATCAGAGTGAGAAATAGTGTCCCATTGTTGGTGTAAGTGGGAGGAATATGGCCTCATTGTTGGAATCAATGGGAAGAATAGTGCAGCGTTGTTGGATCAGTGGGAGAAATAGTGCTCCATTGTTAGTATTAGTAGAAAGAATAAAGCTCAATTGTTGGTGTCAATGGGAGGAATAATGTCCCATTGTTGGTATCAGTGGGAGGAATAATGTCCCATTGATGGTATCAGTGGAAGGAATAATGTCCCATTGTTGGTGTCAGTATGTCCCATTGTTGATGTCAGTGGGAGTAATTGAGCCCGCTTATAGACATCAGTGGGAGGAATATTGTTCCCACTAATAGTGGGAGGAATATTGTCCCATTGTTGGTATCAGTGAGAGGAATAATGCCCCATTGCTGGTATCAGTGGCAGAAATAGTATCCATTCCATTATTGCTATCTGTAAAAGAAATAGTGTACCACTGTTGGTGTCAATGGGAGGAAAAGTGTCCCATTGTTGGTATCAGTAGGAGAAATAATGCCTTACACATGTATTTGCAAATGTGTGCAAACTAAACCCCTGTTTTTACATGTTAAATTGTTGGACGGGTCAATTTGGTTGGTCGCTGGCTGGTTGGTAAGTTTGAGCTTGGAAATCTCCTTGTATTTGTTTGACATAGGTCGCCCTTCTAGTGCTTCTTGCTACAAAGAACAGTTAGGTGGGGGCACTGCCCACTTGTTTGTATGGAGAAATAATGCCCCATTGTAGTGTGTCAGTGGGAGCATTAGTGCTCTAATGTTTGGTGTAAGAAGGAAGAATAGTGCCTGGTTCTTGGTATAAGTGAAAGAATAGCGCCATATTGTTGGTATCATTGGGAGAAAGAGTGCTCCATTATTTTTATCAGTAGGATGAATAGTGTTCATTGTTGCTATCAGTGGGAGAAATAGTGCTTCATAACATTTTTTCTTGTATCAGTTAATTACACAGGAAGTGACAAGGGCAATTCATTTTCGCCAAGATCAACATGGATGTTCTGTATTTGTTGAAAATCTTTTTAGTGTGGAAAATGAAAACTAAAGCAGTCCCCACATCTAAGTACTGGAGAGTGGCAAAATATTTCATTTTTGTTCTTGGTTTTAGATATGCTTTAAAGCAGCATACTCTACCAAGCAGCTCAATTAATAAAGACTGAAATATTTTATTTTTTAAATGTCAAATGTATTTGCTTCTTTGACACTATTAATGATCCGCTGTGAACTTTCAGAACAGTAGCCATTTGGGCAACCATTGTTAATGTATTCTATCTGAAAAAATACATAAATAACAGAATGAAATATAACAAACAAAACAAAAAACGAAGGGGTCCTAAAAGTTCTATTTAGCCTTTATCAGTGTATGTACACTAAGGATGCAAGCTATGTTAAACAGACTAAAACATTAGATGACAATCAAAATCTAGACCATTCATAGTGAATGCTGTGTAGTTTGTTTATTTGCTCCCTCTGCTGGCCATATAGCACTATTACATTAGGCTAGTTTTGTGCTATGCAGTATGCCTTTTTTTTTTGTATTGTTTATTTATAAAATTTTCAAATCGCACAGTAGCGATTGTACATTTTAAAAACAGTATCCATAAAGGAAGGCACAACGATAAGCACAAATGCAATAGGTGAGAGGTAATATAAGGAGAAACAATGATAAAACATCATGGTTAAAGTAATTTCAATGTGAATACAAAATCAAGAGGAAACTGAATATTATCTATTTTATACAGACCCAAAATGATTTGCACATAGGTTATAGTATTATGTAGTTTGAGGTTGTGTCTCATTGTTATATTCAGAAATGTCCCATTTCCCCCAGATTTTGTCAAACCTTGGCAGGGAGTCATCTATAACAGCAGTTAGGTGCTCCATTCTGCGTATGTCAGCTATGGCTGATAGAAACTGCATAAAAGTAGGAGGGGAAGTAGACAGCCAGCATTGAGGTATAGCACGTTTGGCCGCCAGTAAGATAAATGCCATATTCTGGTAGTTTAGAGTGTATTCGGGAGTGGGAGACCTAAAAGAAGATGCGTGGGGTTTAAGGGGATGGGTATAGCTAGGACCTTTTCCAAGAGGTTACGAACTTTTGTCCAGAATGGTATAAGTGCAGAGCATTCACAGAATATTATTATTATCGATTTATATAGCACCAACAGTTTACGCAGCGCTTTCCAATGTATAGGGGGGACAACACAATTACAGTTAAATACAAAAGGTATAGGAGGGCCCTGCTCCTAGAGCTTACATTCTAAAGGGAGGGGGTGGTGGTACAAAAGGTAATAGCTGCAGAGAATGATTTGATGGGGGTGGCTCAGGGACAGTTAGGTGGGTGTGGGATAGGCTTCCCTGAATAAATGAGTTTTCAGGGAACTCTTAAAGGTGGACAGGGTAGGGGCTGAGCGGACAGACTGGGGCAGGGAGTTCCAGAGGATGGGAGAGGCTCGGGAGAAGTCTTGAAGGCGAGCATGAGAGGAGGTAACAAGGGAGCTAGAAAGCAGGAGGTCCTCAGAGGAGCGGAGGGGACGATTTGGGCGATATCTGCAGATGAGGTTGGTGATGTAGATGGGGGCGATGTTGTGGATGGCCTTGTATGTTATGGTTAGCATTTTGAATTTTACACGGTGGGGTAGGGGAAGCCAGTAAAGGGATTGGCAGAGAGGAGCAGCAGTCACAGAACGATTAGTGAGGTGTATTAGTCTAGCAGCAGCATTCATAATAGACTGAAGGGGAGATAGCCTGCTTAAGGGTAGGCCATTAAGGAGAGAGTTGCAGTAGTCAAGGCGGGAAATAATCAAGGAGTGAACGAGTTGCTTTGTGGTGTCATTAGTCAGGAAGGGTCGAATTCTGGAGATGGTGCAGAGGTGAAGGCGGCAGGATTTAGCCAGTGATTAGATATGGGGGCTGAAGGAGAGGTCAGAGTCAAGGATTACACCCAGGACCCTGGCATGTGTGGAGGGACCAATGGTTGTGTTGTTTATATTAATGGCAAAGTCACAGGGGGAGGGGGGGGGGTCGTGAAATATAACAAGCTCAGTTTTAGAAAGATTGAGTTTGAGGAAGTGGTGTGACATCCATACTGATATTTCATTCAGTAAGTTGGAGATCTGTGAGGAGATTGGGTGGGTGAGTTGAGGTGTGGAGAGATAGATCTGGGTGTCATCGGCATAGAGGTGGTATTGGAAACCATGGGAGTTTATCAACTGGCCCAGGGAAGAGGTATAGAGTGAGAATAGGAGGGGCCCAAGGACAGAACCTTGGGGTACCCTAACAGAAAGAGGAAGGGGAGCAGAGGAGATGGAGTTGTAAGCGACACTGAACGTGCGTTGAGATAGGTAGGAGGAAAACCAGGATAAAGCAGAATCGCAAAGGCCAAGGGAGCGTAATTTGCTGAGGAGGAGCAGGTGATCAACTGTGTCAAAGGCAGCAGAGAGGTCTAAAAGTATGAGTATGGAGTAGTGGCCATTGGTTTTAGCAGTTAGTAGGTCATTGGTGAGTTTTAGTAGGGCAGTTTCAGTAGAATGTTGTTGTCGGAAGCCAGACTGTAGGGGGTTGAGAAGGTTGTTGTCCATAAGGTAGCAACTCATTTGGTTATGGACAAGGCGTTCGATGAGCTTGGAGGCAAACGGGAGCAGGGAGATGGAGAGGGGAGATGAGAATATATGATAAAGGGTACCCAGTGATAAACCACATCTCCAGCATTGCCCAGAAGATGTCAGTTTTCGAGACTGGAATAAGTCCGGTTGTCCTATACCAAAACATGAGTATTTTGTAAGCAGTCTGTGCCACACACCTTGAAACTTTGGATGTAGATTCTCATATGTTCCCCATTCACCAGGGGAAATAGGCTGTTGCAAAATATGGGACCATTTCCTCATGTATGCATGACTATTTTCAGTTGGGAGGGGCTGCATGTAGAATTTTATAGATAGATGAAATCAGGTGGGGTTCATAGGGGCCTCTTGAACATAGCAATTCAAATTCAATAGGCATGTCTAAAGTCATATGTGGGATTTTGGTGGTAAAGAAAGAGATTTGGGGATTTTATGTTTGCATTGTAAGTCAGAAAAGGAGAGAAGTTTGCGTGTCACTGGGTGTACCAAATGGCGTAACTGAAATATACAAGCTTGGGTCCATGGTATTATAGGGTTATAAGATAGACTAAAAAACCCCTTGAAAAACAGCGCTGGTCAGAATAAAGTGCTAAAATTAAAAATGATCAAGTGTAAATGAAACAAAATATGATATTAGTAATAATAATAATAATAAGTTCTTGCTGCAACCCAATGTGAGACACACACAATATACAGTAATCTTAGAGAAAAATAGCTGCGCTAAAACTTATAAAACAAAATTATAAAGTGACATAATCTTTCCTATTTCTTTACAAAAATCCCAAAACTTGCAAACTAGTGCCAAAATAATAATTTCCAGATATATAAGCAATCCAAAGAAGAGGAAAGATGAATAGGATGATGAATCTCAATCCCTTTTCGATGACTTGCAAAACCACCCTTTACACACGTAGCAGGTGCACCCAGAGGAGAAAGGAATTATCCACCACCAAATTAGAGGAGGCTTACCAGCTGCCAAGATCTCTTTTTTAAGGAGATCATACGAGCTTGCAAAATGGTACGTTCCTGGTCCCCTTACTAGGCTCTGTTGATAGCTCCAACTTTCCTGCTCCCTTCTTATAGTATATCTCGTTCCGCCACGATCATTTAGCAAGACAAGAAAAGAGAAGCTCCCATAGCATAACTCCGTAAAATTTTATTAAAATGTAAAAAGTAAAGTAACAACTCACGAATTTCCAGCAGAGTATAAGCGTATATCACAAAACACGAGCCGGCCGGCTCTCTCCTGTTTACACTGTCCGCCCTTCCTGGTTAACGTGGAAATGCGGTGACGTCAGCACGCCGCTCACCCTACGTCGTTTCGTCAGAAGTGACTTCTTCCTGGGGAACCGTACCGATTAGGTCACTTTATATTTTTGTTTTATAAGTTTTAGCGCAGCTATTTTTCTCTAAGATTATAAGATAGACTGTCAGGGATTTCCGGATTTAATAGAACATTCACTAGTGGCAAGCATGGAGATGAGAGAGAGTATCTCCCGGAGCAGCGTTTCCAAATCAAAAGTGTGACTAACATTGGGTTCAAACACACCTTTCGCAGTTGAGAGATGAATTTGTCAGAAGATGGCCATAACATGCAGCAAGGGTGGGCAGGAGATGTGATCCCCATTTTAATGTCGGCCGGCGAAGCAAGATGGCCGCGGCGGAGGTGTGCAGGGGCTACGCACGTGTGGAGCAACACAGACAGATCGCAGAGCTTTCCTGGGCGAGCTGCAGAAGAAAGATCATCCTCATCCATGCCATCAGCAACTTCAAGCCCGGGTAAGGGCAAGCAGGGGCTGGATGGTGACCTGGCAGATTCTCTGGAGGTAAGCCTGACTGCATCACAGGATGACACAAGAGAGCTGCATGATTCTCTTACAGATTTTTCCACTACAAACATGCCTGTGATGGACACTACATTGAAGGACATATTAGTGTCCCTCCGCTCCATGCTGCACACAGATATTTTGACAGATATTTTGACACGGACACAACAGTTTAAAGCAGACATGGCTGCAATCAGCAAAAGAGTCTCACATGTGGAAGTTAAAATGAGGGAATTTGCTTCAACTTTTAATGATTTGGTGGACGCACATAATGACAGGGAGGATGAGATGCTTCAGCTGAAATTCAAGTTGGCAAATTTGGAGGACAGATCTAGAAGAAATAACATTAAAATCCGGGGCATCCCAGAGACGGTTAAACCAGCTGATTTGAAAGATTATTTCACTGCTGTGATGAAATCGGTTCTCCCTGAAGCCACTGAAGGAAACCTGATCATTGATCATATTCATAGGTTGCCCAGGCCTAAGCATGTTTCCTCTCATTTACCAAGAGATACTATTGTAAGAATACACTTCTTCCACATAAAGGATAAGTTCATGATGGCCACTAGATATCGAGATTCACTATCCCCTGACCTGCAGGAACTATTTTTTTTCCCAGATTTGTTGGCGTTTACAATGCAGCAGCCGAAACAGCTGGCTACTATAACTAAGCCGCTGAATAACCATAAAATAACATATCGCTGGCTATACCCTGCAAAACTGTTGATAATTAAAGATGGGAACACACACCTTATCGCCAGCATAAACAAAGGTCTTAAGTTGTTGCAGGAATGGCAGATTATTAGGGACCCTGGCAGTGGAGAGGGAAGCATCGTTGGCTCTCCAGTACCCACGGGCATGGTTTGGACACTGAGACAGGCTATGTATACCACAACTACGCAGTATACCCTTTAATCCCTGGAGATCTCAGGAGGATGCCACAGACTTTTCACTCACCCCCTTGTTCAGAGAGGGGATTTGCACCGCACAGATTCCACTAAGAATCGCAAGTTACGTTTGTTTTTTTTTATTTTAGTTAACTGTTTTTGTTGAGCTCTCCAAAGGTCCCACCCAAGCTAATACTATGCTTGAATTGTTGTAGACCTAGCTCCATCTGCCCGGACAGACAGACGTGGACTGATTTCTTACACGGAAGGTAAATCATTGGTCATAAATTCCTTGTCTGTACTGCCCAAGGAGAGATTAAGCGTTGAAACATGCCTATTCAGATCACCTCTTTCAATGTTAAGGGACTTAATACCCCTTTTAAAAGGTGTCTAGCATGGAAAGAAGCACTCAGACATAGAAGTGATGTTATCTGTTATCAAGAAACACACTTTGCTTCACATAACTCTCTGAACTGTCATCATCACAGATTTCCCCATGTCTTTTTGGCAAATGGTCCTTCTAAAAAGCGGGGAGTGGCAATTGCGATTAAGGACACTGTCCAATTTACGTGTTTACACTCGTATGTTGATGACTTGGGTAGGTTCCTGATACTTGTATGTGAAATTGATGGTAATGTATATACCTTAGTAAAATGTTTATCTTCCCAACATGAAACAACTGAGCTACCTGAAGAAAATTTGGAAAAAAGTGGATGCCATAAGTCAGGGAGATGTAATATGGTGTGGAGATTTTAATATGATTGTTGATAGGGACTTAGACCTGTCTAGCAATACCAGACTTCAACAACGTAGAGTAACTTTGGATTCTTTTATGTTGGCCTCCGGTCTGTGCGATGTGTGGAGATGTTAGCATGCCTCCGAGAGGGACTACACATTTTTCTCGGGGGCGCACCATACCTACTCTTGCATAGATCTCTTTTTAATTATCCATTAATGCAAATTTATGTTGCAAAAAGTGACCAGATCAGAAATCCACTATATCCCGCGGTCGGACCACGCTATATCTGTATGTGTGGGGGATCGTCGGGCGGAGACCAGGGCAAATAGGTGGCGAATAGATCTTTACACTCTGTCAAAACCTGAAAACCAAAATAACATAAAAAAATCATTGGAGGAATTTTTTGACATAAATCCCTTTACATTATGGAGTACGCACAAGGCTTACATTCGAGGCCTCCTTATTCAATTGAGTGCCATGGTAAGGAAGCAGCGTTTTAAGCCACTCTCTAACCTGTTGTAGCGAATTAATCGATTCAGGGAGTCGCTTTTTGTAGCTAGGCAGGATTTACGGCTCACTTGGTGGCTCAATACGATTCCCAGATACGGTCTTTAAAAGCAACGTCATACAGATGTGGTAATAAAGCTGGGACATTTTTAGCTTGGTAGGTTAAGGATAAGATAACCAGACAAAGAATTCCTCATTTGCTACATCCTACAGAAGGCTCGAAAATAACGAACCCTAAGGAAATAGCAGACAGGTTTAGTGATTACTATGCACAATTGTATAATCTTAAAGAGGACTCCGCTACCCTCCAGCCTAATGAGGAAATAATCTCTGCTTTTCTTTCCTCGCTCAAGTTGCCCCAGGTGTCACGGACCGACCTGAACACACTAAATTTGCCATTTACAATCCAAGAAATTGAAACTACGATCAAAGCTCTTCCACATAATAAATCCCCGGGCCCTGATGCATACTCTTCGGAGTATTATCAGATGTATAGCAACATTTTATCCCCTTATCTACATCAAATTTTCACTAAAGCTCAATCTTGTGTAGAATTCCCACCAGACATGCTCACAGCAACAATCACAACAATCCCCAAACCAGGCAAGACACCAAATGTACCACAAAATTTTAGACCACTCTCATTATTAAATGTAGATGTGAAAATTTACGCCAAGCTAATTGCTAATAGACTGGCGACCCAACTACCGAACTTAATTAAATACGATCAGGTTGGTTTTGTGCTGGGACGCCAGGCTACAGATGCTACCAGGCGGATGTTAAACCTGGTGCATCTTGCGGAGCGAAACAGGAAGCCTTCTCTGCTCCTAGCCTTGGATGCAGAGAAGGCTTTCAATAGGGTGCACTGGGGATACTTGAGATTGGTCCTACAAAAATTTGGGCTGGTGGGTTTTATAAGTAATGCAATACTGGCACTTTATTCAAACCCATCGGCATTTGTCTTCACGGAAGGCATGTTTTCCAAAAGATTTCAAATAACGAATGGTACGAGGCAGGGGTATGCCCTGTCTCCCTTGATATTTGCCTTAGTGATGGAGCCATTAGCCGAGAAAATAAGATCTGATCCCAATGTTAAAGGTATTCAAGTGTATTCCACCTCACATACTATTTCCTTGTTTGCAGATGATGTTATTCTTTCACTGTCTGACCCAATGACATCATTACCTGCTGTCCACGGAATTCTGCAACATTATAGCGCTGTCTCCTACTATCAGGTTAATGCCAAAAAATCACAGATATTAGGCATAGGTGTCACTATAGATGTGGAAAAATCCCTTAAACAATCTTTCCCGTATCCATGGACGAAAAGCTCACTTACCTACTTAGGGGTTCAACTTACTTCCCCTTTAACGAACCTCTACCAACTTAATTACACTCCCCTTATCAGTAAGATTCAACAAGAACTTAATAGACTTCAAAAATTTTACCTAACGTGGTCTGGGCGCCTGGCGGTGTACAAGATGTTAATGCTGCCCAGATTGCTCTACTAATTTAGGGCTTTACCGACAGCGTTACCCAGGGCCTTCTTTAATTCTATGCAAAGACAACTATCAAAATTCAAATGGGCAGGTAAAAAAGCTAGGTGCTCACCTTCTGTACAAACCAGACTCAAGTTAGTAGGGGGAATGGGGGTGCCTGTTATGCAAGACTATCATGCTGTGGTTATTCTGGACCAACTTAGGTATTGGTTTGAAGAGACAAGGGACAGACCGTCGTGTCAATTAGAAGCCAAACAACTACGTGGTAGATCCCCATTGTCATTGCTTATGGCAAGTGACATACCCAAGGATAGTGACCTAGAAGACCAAACTACAATCCAAGCGGCTCATCAAACTTGGTCAGACTTAGACCCCAAGGGAACTATAGACTCCCCGACAGTTGCAATACCGATCCCTCTGGATACCTTATTATGGGAAATTCCTGATTTAAAACTTCACAACTGGACCACAAATAAGCTACTTAATTTGATGGACTTAACATCGGGGGGTAGATTGAAGCCCTTTACAGACCTACAACGGGAATTTGGGATACCAGAAAAGGAAATTTTTACATATAATCAGATCGCCTCCTATTTTCAGAAACTAAGGCCGCGTACACACGCGCGGACTGTTCGCCCAACTTTGTCCGTCCAACAGTTTCGGCAAACAGTCCGCTCAAACTTAGCATGGACGGACATGGCCACACACGACGGACGAACAGTTTGCTGAAACCGTGCGCGATGACGTTTCGGCACGCACGACGGATCGAAAATTTCGACGTCCAATACACTGCAATGCAACCTTCCGACGTGGAAATCCTTTCTGAGCATGCGCGAGACTTAGTTGGCCGAACAAGCCTACACACGAGCGAACAGTCCGCTGAAACCTTGTTTCAGCGGACAGTTTTTCGGAATTTCCGTAAGACCTTGTTCGTCCAACTGTCCGCTGAAACTGTCCGCTGAAGCCCCACACACGAGCGGACTGTCCGCCCAAACACTGTTCAGCGGACAAGGTTGGGCGAACAGTCCGCCCGTGTGTACGCGGCCTAAAGGTTACACATAAACAGATTCCTGAACGAATATGGAAATTTCTGCAGTTCAAAACGCCCAAACTAAAAGGTATAGCACTAAATTACAAAGAGTTCAACACTAAAGCTACATTTACTAAAACTACCCCAATATTGAAATGGGAAAAGGAGCTTGGCAAGGAATTCTCAGACCTGCAATGGTTGAGAGCAATAAAAGTTCACTATCAATACTCAAGGAGCGCAAATTACGAGGAACTTAATCAAAAATTGTTGGTAAGATGGTATTACACCCCCTATATAGTTTCCAAATTCTCGAAAGATAATTCAAATTTGTGTTGGAGACAATGTAGCCAAATAGCCACTCTTTTGCATATGATGTGGTACTGTAAAGTACTACGTAAATGTTGGTTGGATGTGGCCCAACTAGTATCAAAGGTAGTCGGAACGCGAGTAGAATTGAGCCCGGAACTAGCAATTTTGAGCATAGATCTATGCACTTACCCAAAGCTGGTAAGATCTATTACTACGCATATTTTACTAGCGGCAAGAGCAGCAATACTGTGTAGATGGAAAGATATGGAAGCCCCTGATATTGGAGAGGTGGTCTCTAAAATAAATGTAATAGCTGAATATGAGAAAATAATGGCATATAAAGATAATAAAGTACACAACTACGAATTTTACTGGCCACCTTGGAGACGCTAATACTCGAGTTACTATTCCTTTTGGTTAGGCCTTAAATTGTTAAGGGCCTTTCTTTTATTTTTTGTTTCATTTAGTTTATAAGTTACACTATACAAAATTTTGGATGTGTTGCTTTTTACTACAAGTCCCTCTTGAATATTACTGGCTGTAAAGGGTTTTTGCTTTGAATAGAGGTGTGATGATTACTGATACATTCAGGAGTTGGGGGGGGGGGGGGGGTTCTGCCCTGCGTTGCAGAATGTCCTTGAGAAGGCGTGCGGGGAACCCCCCCCCCTCATATTATTATTGGCATGGGACATTCAGTAGAGAATGAAGCTGTGAAATGACAACACTATATTTATGATGTACCTGTTAGAACCGTTGAAGTCATGTATGTTGTTGAAATTACAATATGAATGTACGGTGACACTGTTATAATGTACACTTATTGTATATTTTGATGCCTTTTTATAATTAATAAAAAAATTATTGAACTAAACTCAATCCGTGTTCTATTGCGGGTGGTGATAATGAGAGATTCTTTGCTTTCATAAAAGTGGAAACGGACAATGATGTCTCTAGGGTTGGCAACTTGAGGAGGTTTAGGGGCCAGTGATCTGTGGGCTCTATCTAGGTGCCAGACAAAAGCAGGAATATGGGGAGCCAGAGTAACAAACAGTGCAAGTAGATAGGGACGGATTTCTTTATTTGTAATGGATTCAGGGACTCCCCGGATCCGCAGGTTCTGACGATGCTCCCTATTTTCCAGGTCCTCCTGTTGCATTTGCAATTGAGATACTGTATATTTAAGGTTAGCATTTTCTTCCTCTAAAACATACTGCACCATGTTGTTAAATTTGGTTTCCAGTAGATCAATTCACCATCATTGTCGTAACGGGCTGGTCGGGTGGTTGCGTTTTATGTGGGGGCCAGTCGGTGTATAAAGAGGGATTAACGAGCGGGAGAGAGTTGGTTAACTCCGCTGCATCATCCGGATTAGCTGAGACTGGGGACTGCAGCCTACACAGGTAATGATCCATGAGCTGGGAAGGCTTGAGCACAGCCAGTGACGTGTGCCTCTGTTAAATGTGTCTCTGATCACCAATCTTACCCATAAAACGCCTACGGGGTAACTGAATGATTCAGATTCAGGGATCGGGTGAGTGGGTTCCCGGGGTCATGGATACTAGTGTAGCTGAGCGGGAGTTTCTGATTAGGGAATGAAGGCCAGAGCTCTGATCTTATGCGTCCACCATCTTACGAGCCGCGCATGCGCCCCCCTATGCAGTATGCATTATATTGTATTCACTAACACTTTGCTAGGTGGTAGCCAAGTCACACCAAGTACATTGACTGCACAAAGCCATAGCAGCAAAACAGATTTCAGTACATTGCAGTCAAATACAATCTAATTGGATCCCTTAAATTACTATACTGCACACCTGGCTGCATTGCCTCATTAAAAAAAAAAAAATAATTGCACCAAACATACTCACCTTCATATGAAAAGTGTTATTTGTTTTAAAAATACTGTCTAGGTATAGTTTGTCAAACTTTATTAAAAAAAATTATTCACATGGTTCCACCCACTGTCCTAAAATGAGGAATTATTTTTTGGGATATGTGATAGAAAAAGACATGCCAATACCTTTCTAAGAAAGCTTTACTGTGCTTCTCATAGATTTGGTTGGAGGTTTTTTGATGAATTTAGTCTCTTTTTACCATATCCTGTATGGTTTTACTGTCCTATTGAGTCCAAGCCCTACTCCATAGAAGTCATGGGGGTTTATTTACTAAAGGCAAATAGAACTTTGCAAAATGCAGTTGCACTCTGCAAGTGCAGTTGCTCCAGAGATTAGTAAATAATATAAAGCTTCTGTAGCGCTGGCTCCTGAAGAACAGGCGCTATGTTTTTTTTTCAAAGTTAATTTTCCTGAAACCACAGTTGGGTTTTGGGGCTAATTTTCTAAATGTCTGGTTTCAGTACCAGTGCAGCTGGGTTGCACTGGGTTCTCCTTGACCACAGGTGTCGCTGTCACCGCAGGCAAGAAATGCAGTCTAGCTGGGTGTATTGAATGCCATTAATCCCTCAGAAACAGCCCAGTGAGGGTGTTCTCCTGCTGTGCATTCTGAGAGGTGGTATTTACGGTACCAACATCACGTGCTTCAGGGTTCCGGAGATTATTTTCTGTCTGTTCGGTCCGGGTGATCCTCCTGACCCAGCCCCATGGCGCTCCTGGCCTGGGGTATGGAACCATGCATTTTGAGTCTCGGGGATGGCTGGCCCGAGGCAACGCAACTGCAGGGACAGCCTGAATTGATTTCGAGGCCTATTGAACAAAGGTGGTTCGGTGCCATCTTATCTAAGGGAGAGGCCCAGCAACTGGAAGAACCCCAGGGGAGGACTCTTCAGGAGAAGGCCGTGCACAAGGCTGACTTCTCTGAAGGAGCCTGGAGGCTTAGTTGAAGGATGCAACCTGGATCAACACTTCATACGGTATCGCCAGATTGGCTGAGTTATACTGGTACCGTATGATAGCTCTTTAAGTTTGTCTACGTCCCTCAGTAATGCTCAAGTCTGCGGCAGAGACTTTGTCAAACATCCTATGCTCAAGTGTACATCACAAGTCTGTGGCAGAGACTTTACCGAACACTCTACCGGCTGCTAGGCCTAGTGAGAGGAGGTCTATCTGGGTGTTGTAAAATCCAGCTGTGAAACGGTCTTTATTCTCTGGATTTTCTTATAAGAGACTTTCCACTTTTTGCAGTCTAAAGTACCTGAATTTATTCCTAACCCTCTACCCTTCATTGAGAGACTCTGTTTCTGTTTCAAATAAATAACCCAAAAGAAGATTCAGTGTCAGTTTCCACATTTCTTTGGGCCATCTACCACGGGAATCCCTAGACGGAGAAGCAGACAAGAAGTTAACGGTAAGCCCAATAAAACCAGCAGCTCTTTCGGGGGTTAGTGCTGCACTTCACTTTGCAAAGAATACCCAATTACGTGCAAAGGAAATAAAAAGAAAACAGCATTTTTGCTTGCACGTGATTGGATGATGGAACTTAGCAAAGCTCTGCTCATTTACTAAGCTCTGGAGCAACTGCACTTGCAAAGTGCAGTCTATTTGCCTTTAGTAAATCAACCCTATGGCATCCATACACTGCACTGATGATGGCCAAAAAAGCCTGTTATTTTTAGTGTCTAGCAGAGATGAGCCACTGTCTTTCTGGCTCCATGTCTAGGAGGGTTGTTTGCTCAGTGCTCCTGCTGGTATAATGGGGTCATGAGGGATCTTCCCGATGATAAAAGAAACCAAATACAGTGTACATCATGTAAGATATGGGTTGAAAATATTTCCCTGGCGTGGAAGGTTCCAAGGGGTCCAGTGCCTCTCACTTTGAGTGATACCTCCTAGTCTGGTCAGAGGCTGGGAAGGCGTATTAAGCACCCGGGGGGGGGGGGGGGATCCTGGTGGTGCTCTTAATATCGCTGTGGGTTTGGGACCCCACTGTGAGAAGAAGAGCTAGGCCAAAAAATTCTGCACCACACCTCATGGGCTGGGCCTTTTAGCAAAGCTATTTTTTTTACCAAGCTATAAGGCCTAGCCAATGCACCTGCACTGGTACATTTTTGCCTTGCCTGTTTAATTATATTTATATTCTCTCCATGTGTGTGTCACTTTGTACTCTATATTTGCTCCCTTTCACTCAGGATGGAGTGTATGGGTCCAATCCAAAAGTCTAGGGGAGGATGTGTGGCCTTTAGGTTCCTTCCTCCCATGGTTTTTTTGCTTGAGAGGGGTCTCTCTTCTGGAGATCTCCTTGCAAAGTACTTGTTGTACGGCTTTTGGCTGTGCCTTACCCCCGTCAGGAACTTTTCACCCGGGGGGGGGTCAGGGAGGGGTCCAACTTCTTCAGGCACTGGTGTTGGACGAGAAGGCTTGGCTCGCAGTCTCCACTCTAATTCATCCCAAAGGTATTCTATCGGGATGAGGTCAGGACTCTGTCCAGGACAGTCAAGGTCCTCCACCCCAAAATCGCTTATCCATGTTTTTATGAACCTTTGTGCACTGATCAAAATCATTTGATGGAGGGGGATTATGGTGTTGGGTTGTTTTTTAGGGTTTGGACTTGGCCACTTAGTTCCAGTGAAGGGAACTCTTAAGGCGTAAGCATACCAAGACATTTTGTACAATTTCATGCTCCCAGTTTTGTGGGAACAGTTTGGGGATGGCCCCTTCCTGTTCCAATGAGACTGGGCACCAGTGCACAAAGCAATGTCCATAAAGACATGGATGAGCGAGTTTGCGGTGGAGGAACTTGACTGGCCTGCACCGAGTCCTGACCTCAACCTGATAGAACACCTTTGGAATGAATTAGTACAGTGATTGCGATCCAGGCCTTCTCGTCCAACATCAGTGCCTGACCTCACAAATGTGCTTATGGAAGAATGGTCAAACATTCCCACACACATGCCCTTAAACCTTGTGGACTGCCTTCCCAGAAGAGGTGAAGCTATTATAGCTGCAAAGGGTGGGCCAACTCAATATTGAACCCTACGGACTAAGACTGGGATGCTATTAAAGTTCATGTGCATGTGAAGGCAGGTGTCCCAATACTTTTGTAATATATATATATATCTTCTGCTCAAGGAAGGCTTCACTGAGACTGCAATCCATCAAAACACTGGACAGAATAAACTTCTAATGTTTGGGCATCCAATCTTGCAAAAATATAGACGCTTCATTCTATGGAGTCTTAAGCCCCATACACACTATTAGATTTTCTGCAGATTTTTTCCTTCAAATTTACCAAAACCATATAATATGAGGTCCAACCTTAGGAGTTTCAATTTGTTTGCAATCAGGCAGGCGCTTGCACTACATGGTTTTGGTAAATCTGAAGACAAAAATCAGCAGTAAATCTGATAGTGTGTATGGGGCTTTAGACTAGTCTCAGAAATCTTGGGTAGGAAACTTTTGTTAACCACCTAACATCCGCGCTATGGCCGAACGACAGCGCGGATGTGAACTCCCGGGAGGCCATTACATGACGGCCTCCCCTGTGCACGCTCCCTGCGCGTGCTGTAATCACTGAGTCACTGAGACTCGGGTAATCACCAATCCAAGTAAGGGGCCGGGCCCGGCCCCTTACCATGTGATCAGCTGTCAGCCAATGACAGCTGATCACATGATCAAAACAAAAGGTTGGTGATTGTTATTTTTTTTCTCCTCACGCTGACAGCAGAGGAGAAGAAAAAAACCGATCACTGGCTCATCGTAAAGGGGCATCGGTCCCGAAAAGCAAGAGGCAATTATGCCTCATTTATGCCGTCTAACAGTGCCCACAAGTGCCACCTATCAATGCCCACAAGTGCCACCTTTCAATGCCCATCAGTGCCACCTATCAATGCCCACCAGTGGTGCCAGTGCCACCTAGAAGTGCTGCCTATCAGTGTAACCGATCAGTGCCCATCACGGCCACCCATCAGTGCCCATCACTGCCACCTGTCAGTGCCCATCAGCGCCGCCTCATCAGCGTACATCAATGACGGTCAAAAATTACCCTTTATAAAATTTTAAAACAAAATAATTTTTTTTTTATTTGGTCTTTTTACATTTAAAAAAATATATATATATAAATCGCACAAGTGATCAAATACCACCAAAAAAAAACTCTATTTGGGGGGAAAAAAATTATAAAAAATGTAATTTGGGTACAGTGTTGTATGAACGCGCAATTGTCATTCAAAGTGCGTCAGTGCTGAAAACTGAAAAATGGTCTGGATAGGAGGGGGGTTTAAGTGTCCAGTAAGCAAGTGGCTAAAAAGCCTCTGCATTTAGCATTATAGCTGGTTCCCTGTAAAATGTGTGGTTTATTAATATTATAATAAAGGTGATTAATATGCAATGTTCATACTCTAAGCATGTCAGACATCCCTATTAAACACTTCAAACAGCATAATAGTGAATAATTGTTGTAACTAGAATGATAAGTTGCACAAAGCAGGTGTGCGTGTAAGGTTCTTTTAAGAGTGAGGGGGCATGGGTCCAACCCCCAGCTCTCCCCCTGGTTTCTGGAAGCCATCAAACCTCCTTAGCTGGCAGGGTATAAACTTGGTGGACGTGCAACTAAGCCTATACCTAGGGATAAAGTTTATGTGAATAGTCTCTGTGAAAGAAGTAGTGAGCCCAAAGAAGGATCACCAATGCTGCAGTATGGAGTCTATGGGTTCCACTACTCCCGAAACAAGCCACATGTACTTGGGCCTTAATCTTTCATTAGCCCTGGTGTCACAATGGGACCCGATAAGGACTAGTACACTGACAAACTTACAAGAAGTGGTGGCAACCTACGGTATAATACTGAGCATACTTTTCTCTTTCAATAATTTTTATTGAATTTCATTCTTTGGTAAATACATCATGTATAGACAGAAAATAGAAGTAAAGCAAAAACATAACATAAAAAAAAACAGAGAATTCAAATGAAGCAGGATGCATCAATCAGAAAAAAAAAGTCAAGATATACAAGGTATCTTATACAGATATAATTGGGGCTATTATATGTCAAGAAGGGCTTGGAGTGTAAAGATCCACTTCATTGAAAATTTGTAATAAAGATGTATATAAGAAAAAGGGACACAAAAATTAAAAAAAAAAAAATATATATGTAAATATATATATATATATAAATATACATACAGAAACATAGATAAAAAAAAAGGAAGGAATTTGATTAGATTTAAATGTGAGGTGTAGAAGATTTAAGATATAAACATATCGGCAACTTCTAAGGAGACCCCCAAGGTCACCACTCCACCCCAATGGGCTCACACTGTGGAGTGGGATAGCTCGGGGGACTCCCGCCGAAGAACTCCCCATCTACGTCCCTTTAAACCCCCGGACAGCACCCAGAAATTGTGCTCCCCGGAGGGAAGTGAACAGCTGGACTTCAAAATTCCCAATTAAATTCCAAATGAACTCTTTAGAACTAGTAAACTCTAGTCCGAACCACAAAGGTTAACTAAGGAAAAATGTAGTAGAATAAGGTAACATCTGATCAATTACTAAATATGAGAAATCCTGCTTAAAGAAAAACAACAACAAAAAAAAGGAAAAGTAGAAAGTGTAGTCAGGAGAGAAGAGGGAGGGTAAGGAAGGGAGAGTTGTACAGGATTCAGGGTCCTGGCTCCATCCATGTAGAATTTAAGACAGAAGGTGTCCTGGAAACAATTGTACTTGGATGTGTTGGGCCCATGGATCCCATGTCATTTCAAATTGTTGAGTGGTATTCCGTAATTTAGCTACTATTTGTTCCTGAATCATAATCCATGAAATTTTTTGCCTGGTAGCCACAAGAGAAACCCTAGAAGTTTTCCAAGCTTTTGCTAAAGTGATCTTGGCTCCCAAGCACATAAAAAAGATTAGTTGTTGAGTATGTTTAGGGGTATTGTGTAGCCTGCGGTTCAGAAGGATATATGAAGGATCTTGTGGGATTGGGGCTTTCGTGACCTTCCTCACTAGATGTATAAAGTTATTCCAAAAGTTTCGTATGCGAGGACAAGACCACCATATATGTAACATTGTACCTAAAAGACCACATCCTCTGAAACAGAGCGGTGAAATCTCTGAGTACATCTTTGAAAGTCTCACAGGAACATAATACCATTTCGTTAGAATTTTGACATTAGCTTCGATTAAGGAAATATTTAAAATACCTTTGGAAGAACGTCTAAAAACTTGAAACCACAATTCCGTATCTAGTTGGATGTCCAAGTCTTCTTCCCAAGAACGAGCATATGTCGGTTTGTCACTCCTATCTGCCAGGGACGAGTAGATAAGGGAAATACCTCCTTTGCGATGACCATGTTTTAAGCACCATTGCTCGTAAATCGTAACATTGTAACTATTTGGTTTGTCAAGTTCAAGAGAATGTATAAAACGTTTAATCTGTGAAAGTCTCAATTGTTCTGAATCGGGCATCTCTAGTTTGGAGTAGCAGTGTCCCATTGAGATGGGTCCATTTGGTGTAATGAAATGTCCAATTCTGAAAAGGCCCTTGTTCAACCACCAATGAAAATCTTGGATGTTCAGGCCAGGAGGGAAATCAGGATTATGGAATAAATGTACGAGAGGTCTCAGTGGGGAAATCAGGTATTCGTTTTTGTATAGTCTGTCACAAAGTGCTAGGGATTGAGAAAGCGTTGGGGACAATATGGCAGGTCTTTGCTTTGTTGGTCTCCATATTAGATGATCTAATGTGTAGTCAGGTACTGCCTGGTTCTCAATAGAAACCCAGTCTGGACAATTGGTTTTAGTATATATTGCTGAAAATTGTGCTAGTTGTGCTGCTTGATAATATAAAAAGAGGTTAGTAAGTCCTAAACCACCTTGGGTTGTCCGGCGGAACAGGATGTCACGCGCCAGTCTATGTCCCTGTTTTCCCCAGACAAATCCAATCACTTTTGATTGGAATTTGTTGAGATTCGACTTTTTAATAGGTATGGGAAGGGCTCTGAATAAGTACAAAATTCTAGGAAATAAGTTCATCTTGACTGCATTGAGCCTGCCCAGCCAAGACAATCCTTCTTTAGACCATTTAGTTAAATCTGCTTCTAAAGATTTGAAGGCGGGTGGGTAATTAGCATTGTATAAATTACTGACACATTTGGTGAGAGAAATACCTAAATAGGGAATCCTATCTGTAGCCCAGGAAAAGGGAAAGAAGGGCGCAAGTCGGGAGATGGTTAATGAGGGAACCGAAATATTGAGAGCAACTGACTTGGAAATGTTAACTTGGAGACCTGAAATAGTTCCGAAATCCCGAAGGAGATGAAGTAAGTTGGGGGTGGAAATTAAGGGTGAGGTCAGAAATATAAGCATATCATCAGCAAAGAGAGCACATTTATGCTCTTCTAAACCACAACGAACACCTTTAATATTTATATCTGCTCTAATGGCGATGGCTAGAGTTTCTATAGCTATAATAAAGATTAACGGTGACAAGGGACAACCCTGTCTAGTACCTCTATGGATATCTAATGGTTGAGAGAGGTGGCCTAATAGACGTACTTGAGCAGAGGGGGTTGAATATAGGGATTTTAGAATGTTCATAAAATTTGCTCCGAAACCCAATTTGGTGAGAATTTCAAAAAGATATGGCCATGAAACAGAATCAAATGCCTTCTGCAAGTCCAAAGACAGCAGAAGGCCTTCTTGTGCCGGGCCCCCGTCCCAGTGCGAATTCAATAATGATATTAAGTCAATTGCCCTTCTCACCTGATCCGTTCCCTGTCTCCCCGGGATGAAGCCCACCTGATCCTTATGAATATAGTTAGATATAAAACAGGACATTCTGTTGGCTAATATTTTAGTCATAATTTTAAGATCATTATTGATCAGCGAAATGGGTCTGTAATTTCCCACTTCACTAGTATCTTTACCAGGTTTCGGAATAACAGAGATAAATGCAGTATTAGAATCATTCGGGAGGGGGGCTCCATCCCGGAGAGAATTAAAGAAACGAGCCATGTAGGGAGCTAATTTTGGTCCAAAAGTCTTATAATATCTGACTGAGAAACCGTCGGGGCCCGGTGCTGATTCTGATTTAAGGGCTTTTATGACGTCAAGTATTTCGGCAGGGGAGAAGGAATCATCCATTAGTTCTTTATGAGTTTGATGTATGTAAGGTAGATCGAGGTGATCGAGGAACTGATTTCTAGCTTTGGAATGTGTATGAGTTGTCTTAGAGTAGAGGTTTTCATAAAAATCATGAAATGATTTCAAAATTTCTACCGGATTTTGTGTAAGGGTACCCGACGATTGTCTGATTTTAGGGAAGACCAAGGTACGAGTTTGAGGACACAATTTACTCGCGAGTTTGGCACCTATTTTATCTTTTTGATAATAGAAGCGAGCACCTGTCCATCGCAGATGTTTTTCTGCTGAGGTAGTGAGTGAGAGATTAAGTGCAATGCGTGCTCTATCAAGTTCAGCCAGGCTCTCTGGGGTAGGATGTTTTTTATGACTTTTGCTAAGTGTTTGGAATTCCTCTTTGAGTCGTATAAGCTCTGCGGAGTATTCCTTTTTGAGTCGGGCTGAGAGTTGAATTATTTTACCCCTCATGACCGCCTTGTGTGCCGCCCACAGGGAGCCTGGCGAAATTGAGTCTGTATTATTATCTGTAAAGTAGTCCGAAAGGGCTGAGTTTAATACCGCACAGTGAGCTGGATTGTTTAGAAGAGACTCATTAAGCCTCCATTGGAACGGTCGTTTATCTCCTCCTCCCCCTCTAATAATTAATGAAACGATGGAATGGTCAGAGAGAGAGGAATCATACATTTTGGAGGATTCAACCAAAGAGATGAGATGTGGAGGAATAAAGATATGGTCTATTCTGGTTAATGTATTATGAGGGATAGAAAAGTGAGTGTAGTCTTTGGATCGGGGATTCATTTCTCTCCATATGTCTATTAGGCCTGCTGATTGGATGGAATGTGCAACCCTAAGACTGCATTTAGGAGGTCTTTTGGGCATTGGCTTAGTAGGATTGGATCTGTCTGAGGAAAGGTCAAATGGGATGTTCGAATCTCCCGCCAGAACAACAATTCCCTTCAGATGGGATTTCAGCGTCAAGAGAGTCTTTTCAAAAAATTTGTCCTGGCGGGAGTTCGGAGCATAGTAGGAAACAAATGTGTATGTTACTGTATTAATTGATCCAGAGACCAGGATGTATCGGCCTTCTGGGTCTCTAATTGTTTTAGAATGATGAAAATGAACTTTGTTGGCAAAGCATATCGCAACCCCTTTTGTTTTATTGGAAGCATTAGCTAAATAAAATTGAGAAAAGTTTTTGTGAAGGAAAATGGGGTTATAAGAAATGGGAAAGTGTGTCTCCTGCATCAAGATAACATCAGCTTTGAGGGCATGAAATTGTTGCAAGATTTTACACCTTTTCACTGGGGAATTAAGGCCTTGAACATTATTGGACATTATACGGAGATCAGATTGTACCGGTGAGGTAGAGTTCATGGGAAGAGCATGTAGGAGTTAATACTATGAACAAAAGGAATACCTGTCTTTGTGGTGATCCCTGGCAGATAGGAGATGACACCTGTTCTTTTGAGGAAATGCTTGTGAGAAAAAAACGAGGAGAATCCAACCAGGCCCTGATCCTGTACAAGGGAGATGGGAAGGAAGATGTGATTAGACTGGGAAGGGTAAGAAAGGGAGAGTGGAAAGGGGGAAGAAGAAAGTAGGGAGATAGAAATCAAATAAAAGTGCATCAGAATATGCATTATATAAAATAACAATTCAAGCCAAAAAAAATAAAAAATTAGTAATGTATACAATAAATAAAATAGGAAGGGAAAAAAAATCCCAAAGCGGCCCAAAAGGGTCGCTGTAAACAAACCCCGGTAGGAGAAATAGTTCTCCTATCGAAGTAAACAGGGGGGTGCATTGTACCCACCCTGGACAACCTCGCCACATAGGTTGATTATCTCAAAGGCACTAAAACAAAAAAAATCTGAGCCCAGACTATAATAAACATAGGGGAAGTATAAATAATGTGCAACTGCCCCCCTCTTCCTCTACAATATGAGTGACCATGACTTAATGTCAAAAAGAGCCATTATAAGAATAAAAATAAAGAAAAAAAAACCATCAAATAAATAGCCAAAAGGTCAGTTGGAGAGAAAAATAAAATTATAGAGGAAGAGGGGTCTAATACAGGCATTACAGTAAATTTATATGTCAAAAGGGAGAAATATTTTGAAATTTTCCACTTTAGAAAAGAGAGAAAAAAAAAAAAAAAAATATCCTTTTTAATGTCTTCTGTGGGAAAAAGCCTGGAGAAGTTTCCAGGAAAAACAGGACCAAATGTCAACCCGGTCCTGGTAAAGGTTCGGCCCTAAGGACAAACCGTAAGGAAGACAAAAAACTTTTTCTTCCTTTTTTCTGTCCTTTTTTTTTTCCTTCTTTCCACAAAAATTGGACAGTTCAGGTGTATCTTCAGGTTGGTGGAGATTCCCTCGATCTCTTGGGCATCTGTTTCTGCCATATTTGCGTCAAGGGGCTTGTCGGTGAGGGGCGTTTGGATGACGAGGATCCTTTCGGTGTAGAAGTCTGTGGAAGTTCCTGGGTGATCATTCCCAATTGAAGCAGGAGCCGTTCACCATCTTGGAACGTCAAGAAGTGGTATGGTTTATTATTATAAGAGAAATTCAGGCGGAGAGGAAAGGCCCATCTGTAAGGGATTTCATTGCTCGTCAGAACTTGAAGTAGAGGTTTAAGAGCTCGTCGTTTTTGGACTGTGTATGGTGATAGATCGGTAAAAATTTGTATGGAATGATCCTGAAATGTCAGAGAATCTGAGGTTCTGGAAACTCTCATTATCTCTTCTTTCACTGAATAGTAGTGAGGTTTCACTATAATGTCTCTAGGAAGACCATCTGAGCGAAGAGGTTGCAGAGCCCTGTGAGCCCTGTCTAATTCTAGACGATCTTGTGAAATAGTGGGAATTAAGCTTTTGATGAGGTCTTGGATAGCGAGATGAATGTCCTTGATAGATTCAGGAATGCCTCTAACACGGAAATTATATCTCCTCGACCTATTTTCGAGGTCGTCAATTTTGGCTGTGGCTGTTTCTAAATGATCCTGGAGTTCTTGAATCCTGGCTGTGTTTTGGTTAATGCGTAGGCATGACTGATCTGATTTTTGCTCTATTACATCAATCCTGGTTCCTAGTTGTTGCAAATCAGCATGGATGGAAGCTGTGATCTGTGAGGCAGTCTGAGATAAACCTCTGGACAACATTTGAGAAAATGCGTTCATCATAGAGGCAAAGTCTGTGGGAGGTGAGGGCGCATCTTTAGGAACTATGTCCCATGGGGTAAAGCTTATAGGTAAAATATGCTGTATGGATGAGTTACTTTCCCCCCTAATATGACTCAGAAGAGGGTCTGTGGATGCTGGGGATAGGGTCCCGAGTTGAATTTCACTCACTGTGCCGTTTGAAGTTGAAGTTGAGGTTGAAGAGAGGTGCTTAACTGTGTAGTCTTGGTCCGCTATGGATTCCTCATTGCAGGCTGTATTTTGTGAGGTAACGGCGGCCATCTTGGATCGGCCTGACCTCTCTAACGCTGTGGAAAGCGCGGGTTTGGGGTTCCGTCGGGACTTAGAACCGGGCATTCGTGTGAAGCCTGCGTTTTCCCCAGTCCGAAGTGACTGTTTGCCGGTAGAAACGAGGGCTCAGAACGTCGTGGCGGCGAGCGTTAGTCCAGGGTGGCGCGGAGCTCCCGGTCTATGCGGCCATCTTGGACGCTTCCGCGCATGCGCCCCCGAGCATACTTTTCTAATACTGGATTGTACTTAAAACTTGCTGGTCTGACAACATATTTACTATAGACACTCACATATACGGTCTACTTCCTTAGTAAATTAATTCATATCATCTTTGTGCTTTACTGTCCCTCTTACCTCACTATAAGTCTACCAATAAACATGAGATTGTGTCCACTTCCTGCTAAGAATGGTTGGATTGAGTTAACAATTGTATATACAGTATCTCACAAAAGTGAGTACACCCCTCACATTTTTGTAAATATTTTATTATATCTTTTCATGTGACAACACTGAAGAAATGACCCTTTGCTACAATGTAAAGTAGTGAGTGTACAGCTTGTATAACAGTGTACATTTCCTGTCCAATCAAAATAACTCAACACACAGCCATTAATGCCTAAACCACGAGTGAGTGCACCCATTAGTGAAAATGTCCAAATTGGGCACAATTTGCCATGTCCTGTCTTTGGATAACCCATGGGTCTGCGTTCTGCCCCACTTTCACGTAATTTGTATATCTTGTATTGAACTGCATGAAGTTATAATTTTTCTGAAGTATGCCTGAAATATGCTGTCATCTACTGCTGGTCATTTTGGCCATTGTAACTTGTTTACTAATGTAATATTGCTTTTTCTCTCTGTCCAACCCTACTCTTTAGTGCTAGTTAGTTTAGTCCTAGCTAGACCCTTCCTACATCTTCCTTGTTCCCTCAATCAGTGTTACTTCTTCACAGAGAAGGGCTTAGGAAAGTCATTGTTTTTTTATACTTTCAAAGACTAAAAAAGCATCATTTACTGTAATTAGCTGGCGTAAAAATTCTTTGGAAAAGTTAAGCTGCCTGTGGATGGTGCTAAGTCAGCAGGTGACTATACAGTCTGCACAGACTGGATCTAAGCCTCCGTATACACGGCCGGATTTTCCGACGGAGAAGGTCCGATCAGATCATGTTGTCGGAAAATCAGATCGTGTGTGGGCTCTATCGGACTTTTTCCGTTGGAAATTCAAATTTTCTGTTAACAAAATCTGATCGGACTTTGTCCGATTGTTTGTAGAAAATTCCAGTCGGACAAAGTAACACGCATACTCAGATTAAATTACGAGACCAAAGCTATTGGCTACTAGCCTGAACGTAGTCCCGTTGTAACGAACGAACGTCATCACGTTCCAAACGATCGGATTTCCCCACAACTTTGTCCGACCGTGTGTATGCAACACCAGTTTCGGACAAAATCCGTCGGAAATTATCCGACGGATTATGTGGTCGGAATGTCCGACTGTGTGTATGGGGGCTTAGGAGTTATGTCAATGCGTAAAGTGGAATTTGTAAGAGAACATTAAGAAGTCAGATTTCCAAATCATTTATACATTCTGCTGCATCTGTCATGAAAGTTTACCTGTGACTCAGTAAACACATGGTCCTGTCTGCACAATACAATATTTAGATTACTTATCTCCAAAAAGATATGTTAAAGAGGCACTGGGGTGCCAAAGTGTGTTCATTCCAGACCATGGAAAGACCAAGTTAACTCACCAGAGCTAACTTGCTCTGATGAGGCTGTTCATGCAGAACAAGGCTTCCCTTCAGCAGGTACCTGGGCCGCCATTTTACTGGCATTGCTCTCCTCTGTTTGATTCAAGTAGCAAGCCTAAACCTTGAAAGAGAAGTGTGGGAAATGGAAATAACAAACAATCATACTCACCTAGTTGGCTGCAGCACTGACCCCAGCTACAGCTATTCCTCGCCACCTCTACACCGAGACCAATGACAACTGATTACTCAGTTCTCGTTCTTCAGTGAGCAGAGAGCTATCAGTCACCGGCTCTCTGCTCTGCCCCTCCAGTGCTCACTGGAGTGCCTGGCTGTGGAGATGGCTTGTGAAGAGACTAAGCTAGCTGCCAGTCCAGGCATCTGCGCGGATCCCAACATTAAACTTGGGATCTCTGCAGAGCCTGAAGTGTCTACATGACTTCAGTCGACAGAGGGCTGTAGCCAGCTGTCGGCTGAAAGTGAGTCACAGACGTGCAGAACAAAGTGCACTCCTGTGGTCCCTGGATGAAGTATGACCAAAGGAGCTTCTTCTTTAAGTTTAGGTATTTTTTTAAATGCAAATTAAGGTTAAATAAAACCTTAAACCAATGCACTTTGGATTAACAAAACATTTGTAAAATATATAAGAAATATATATAAATATAAACACATATAAATAAATATATAAACAAAGAGTAGCCCATAGGGAGACTCAATGGTCTAACTCATAAAAAAAAACTATACTTTTCATATCAAGCTCCTATTCATAAACAAAACGTTAATAGTTGTGATAATTTAAAATTATTATTATTAGTATTAATAATAATAATAATAATAATTACGATTAAAAGTCTTAATAGTTCATAGTTAATAGTTATCGTTTTCCACATTTTATGAACTATTAAGAAGATATACTTCACTCTCACTTGACTGGAGACATCTGGTGGTGGTGTATGGACATTTTACACATAACGATTTAATAATTGTATTTAGCACCCATCGTATGTTGGTTTGCACATGTTTTGTTTATGAATAGGAGCGCAGTATGAAATTTTTTGTTTTCTTTTTATAATTAAATTTTTTTAAATTCTCAAAGGATAGTACTTACATTTAAAGTGGTATTAAACTCTGGTATTAATACCACTTTTACCTACAGGTAAGCCCATAATAAGGCTTACCTGTAAGTACTGGGAATATCTCCTAAACTTGCACAGTTTAGTAGATATTCAGAGTGCATGCAGCCAATAACATCACCGTCACATGCGCTCTGAAGGCCCAGCTTACAGTGCCGGGCCTTCAGAGCCCCTGCCTTAAACGGCACTCCCACTCGCATGCGTGAGGCTGCAAACTCGGAAGGAAGACAGGGGGAACATGTCAGTCCTCTCGGGGGTGGCATTGCAGTGCTGGAGGGTTTCATATTAAGGTAAATTTCTCGTAATGTGCTAGTATTCCTTTGCAAGGAGTTTTTCCTTTTTTTTTAACCACCTGCTGCTTTAATGCAAAGTGTCCCTGATGGTGCCAGCTGTCCTAATTGAAATCGTCTTTCAACCCTCCCCAATACCCCTGCAACCGTAATGTTTCAGTGCTGCAGGGGACAATTTTGCAGAACAAATGACTTTCCAGTTTTTATATTTGACGCTGCTGATGACTCTTTTAGCCCTGATGAAGAAGGAAGCATGGTTGCCCCCAAAACACGTTGCCTGTAGTATGATCATTTTATGAGCATTTGAAAGCACTTTCGGACTCCTCCACCATTGGTCTAGGCTTGTGATGATTGTTTGTATCTTAGCAGTCATTCAGTGAGGATTTTGATTTATCCGTCTGGATGAAAAATGTATTGATCTACTAAAAATAAATCTAAAAATGTGCTACCGTAAGCATGTAAGAATGTGACAGTCACGTCAAAAAATGGCTTTTGGTTAAACTTTACAGTCTTAACTCAAAATGTGTCCTTGCTGAAAATACAATATGTTATTTCTTTTAATGACATGAATTAGTCATGTGCAAATGTATGTAATTCTAACATTCAGCAATTCTTTTATAGATAAAGAACAGATGAACATAAAAGAAAATATTTTTTTTTAACTCACAAACAACATAGAACAGACACAATATTTTTTAGGACAAGAGCGGCACATGAAAAGCTTGACTCCATCCTTTCATGTAGCAGAAAACTACTGAAGGGGGATGTTTTACTTTGGATTTTAGTAATAGAAAAATATCAAATATTATTAAAGAAAGAGAATAAGCAAATATCATAGAAAAGAATATGCAAAGCTTGATTTATTCAGAGAATTCTTATTGAACATTGCCTGATTGGAATTATAACAGTTGGGCACATGGGTGAACTGACATTTCTACCTTTGGTTTTCCACAAATATATAGTATATCCCAGTGGCACACAGTTTTGCGTCAAGCTTAAAGCTGAATTCCAAGAATTCAGCCCCTTTGTAAAAAGTACAGGCACACTATGAGTTAAGTCCATGGAGGTGTATGACATCTCCTGAATTTATCTCTGTTATTTATATCTGACAGTTTTGGGAGCATACACTGACACTCAGGGTTGTGAGAGAGGAGATAGATGCATTCAACTATGCCTGCCCCTACCCTCTGCTGCCCATTCAGAGAAGTCTTTGTATTGTGTGAATGAGTTCACATGATATAAAGGCTTCTGTGATTGGGCAGGAAGATAGGGGGGGCATGCATAGCAGCTGCACCAACTCTAATGTTGGAGATGCTTAGGCCTGAAGCATCAGCATCAGGCTCCCTGAAATACGGTGATAATCATCTTCCGGGATTGAAATAAAACTGTCAGAAGTAAATAATAGAGATAAGCCCAGGAGATGTTATACACCTCCTTGTACTTAACCCATAGTGTACCTTGACCCTTTACAGAGGAGTTGAATTTCTTGAATTCAGCTTAAAAAAGCAGTTTTGGGGCAAAACCTGCAAATCTGCAGGTTCAGCAATTTTAACTGCTTTGTAAGTCACTAGCCTAACTTGACAAAATTGGAAGTTTCTGGTTTAAATTGCAGTCCATTTGAAAGCTATTTTCTCCCCACTCCAGACCCTCTACTAAAGTTAAGACATAACCCTTAAAAATGAGGCTGGCCATGCACTTCTGTACATAAATTCTTTCTATGGGCTCCTTTCATTTGCAGTTGAGGACAAAAAAAACAACCCACAATTGCACCCCCACAAGCTACTAGCCTTTTCCACAAAAGTAGGGGACGGGTGTGTTCCATGGCTGTGATGCCTTTCTTCATGGCCACTGCAGTTAAACCCCCTTTTGTGTTCGGCAGACGTTACCAATTGCTGAGTATGATCCTTTCAATTGAATGAGGCCACATCGCAACAATGACCTGTTTCATGACTGAAGCAGGAATTAAACCCCCTGTCATGTTTGGCGGGCAGTATCACCCGGTGAACATGACTCAACTGCAAGGGTCCACACCGCAAATGCATTCAATGCACAAAATTTCACCATGGTGGTATGGGTTTTTAGGGTTTTTAGGGGTAAAATGGCAACATAACGCCTCCTCACCCCTCAAGCCCTCTTTCTTGTGATTAATGAGTCAACTAATTCTGCTAAAAGTCCCTTAAAGTTTTGGACAGGTCTGCTATTTGAATGTAATTCCAGACTGATTAAACAGGTTTCATGATAATACTTTTTTTGGATGATTCTTACAAACTGAAAAATACATTCACAGTAAGAATTTGGTTCATTTGCAAATTTTACATCCTGTTCCATCAAATTTTTATCGGCACTATGGTCAAAAATGAATGGTTTGAACTCCCTAACCATTAGATAAAATTACAAAAATGAAAAAGCTTGTATGTAATTTCTCTAGTGTATAGATATAACCATCACCCTAACACTTAAAGCGCTTTTCCAGGCAAATTTACACAACCACCCTCCAAGCCTTCCACCCATTTGCAATGCGGCCCCCACCCCAAAGCACCTTTTTGATGGGGACAACGGCCTCTTCCTGACAACCCTGGCCTGTGATTGTTGAGGTCTGCGGGTGGGAGGCTTATTGGAATCTGGAAGCCCACTTTAACAAGGATCTGGGGCTCCCATATCTCAGCCCCATACATGAGTGGGTATCAGGTACATCCTACTCATACCCATTCACCAAAAAAGTGTCAAAAAGTAAGAAATATAGGAGACAGTTTTTGACGACAAAAAAATTAAATTAAAAAGTGTCCCTCGATCTAACTCCACTGTCAATCACAACGCCCGACGGAACCAGAAAAAAAAACGCCCTGCACTTTGACAGCTCTTATATAGGCAGGGCCACTGGGATACGTCACCTGCTTGCCCCACCCCTTTTGACGTCACGGCGTAGTCTTTTTCTTTATTTTTTACTAGCTGAGTGCTGGCAATTTTAACTGCGAGTCATTTTAAATGGGATTTTTTTTTTTAGAAATGTCAGTTTTACTGCAGCATGTTCTGTATATTCTACAAATGAGCCACTTTACTGGCACATTAAGGAGGGCCCCCAGGCACGATATTTAAAGGAATTTTTAATTTCCATTGTTGCACTTTAAGCATCATTAAAATCACTGCTCCTAAAAAAATCTATTGCTCTTTTTTCTTTTTCTTTTTATTGATACACGTCCCCCAGGGCAGTACCCAGACCCCCATACCCCTTTTATGGCCAACTACTTGCATACAAGCCTTCAAAATGACCACTTTTTTACGACTAAAACTAAAAAAATTCAGATGACTAAAATAGGACTAAAACTAAAATAGCATTTAGTCAAAAGACTAAAATAGGACTAAAACTAAACTGACATTTTAGTGCAAAGACTATAACTAAAACTACATTGAAATTTGATATCAAAATGAACACTGCTTCCCACCAGCCATGATCTGTATACATTGCATAGAGGAGCACAGAAATAAGGTATGTAATGAAATCAAAAATCTTGTATTTAAAAATATTGCTGGTATGTTGAAAAAAAGGGGGGGGGGGAGGGTGAACCAAAGAAGGCAAAATATAAGCAGATTAGACGTTGGCTTTGGATGTTATGAGCTTAATTCTTCTCAATGAAATTAGATATGCTACCCAAATGTTCATGTTAAATAGCTATCTCTAACCACGTCGCCTCAGTTTGTTCTGTTAATGCAAACATAAAAGGCCTTTCCACTACCCTCATCTACCTCTGCCTATCCCAAATCTCACTGAGTGTTAATCGATTTCACAAAGAAATTACAACAATTTTAAATGCAAGTATTATACTATAAAATTGTAATTCTAAGTAAGTCAAGGCATATCCCTTTATAAACAAAGTTTAATTTTAAGCCAAGGCATCAAGTAGGATTACTTATAGCTCTTTAACTACAAAGCTCAAAGAAAGTACGACATTAATTGTAAGAAAGACAAATTTAGCAGGAAAAGTATGCTATGATTATAGAAGGAAATCTCTAATTAAGACTAATTTCTTCAACACATGCCAGCATCTCTGTTTGCAGCCGATAGTGAGACCTAAAGCACTTACAGGCATTGTGTCCTAAAAATTACACTTATGCAATGTACACAAGAGCGGAATGTCCAACAGAAAAAGTCAGACGGAAGCTTTTCATCGTATATTCCGATCGTGTGAATGCCCCATCGGACTTTTTACCTTGAAAATTCTGACGGACCTAGAAAGAGAACATGTTCTATATTTTTCCAACGGAACCAATTCCTATCGGGAAAACCGCTCGTCTGTATGCTGTTCCGACTTATCAAAAACGATGCATGCTCTGAAGCAAATACGAGGCGGAAGCTTTTGGTAACTGGCTACTGAACTTCCTTTTTCTAGTCCCATCGTACATTTTGTACATCACTGCGTTCTTGACGGGCGGAATTTGGTGTGATCGTGTGTACGCAAGACAGCTTCAGCAGAATTCCGTCGGAAAAACTTTCAGAGTTTATTCAGAGGGGAAAACCGATCGTGCCTACAGGGCATTACACCTTCCCAAGTAGCCTTCAGACCCTCACCTTTTGGCAGGCAAGTAGATCTGTCCTTCTAGACACAAGGGCACTCACAGTCTATATGGTCTGAACTCATGAACAATAATACTGTAATTGTCCTCACTTTCAGGAACATTTTCCACTTAAAACACAGGTGGTCAACATATTAGGTACAAAGGCCTTTAACTGGGGCACCTTACACCCAAGGGTAATACATAATGTAGAGCAGACCCCTCTCGGACCCCGCTGATTTTCCCCAGGTTATCCTCACATCCAGGTGTACAAGTAGCCAGGCACACAACAATTTGTGATATTGTTGTCACATGCTCACAAAGACCACTCTTTGTCATAAATTCCAGCAACTGCTTTAGATTTGTTTTAGACCCCTTGTTAGCCTCTCTGACCAGTTTCTTCTTGGTTCTTTCATCCATCTCCTGACTTGTGCCTGTCCACAACTTTTTCCTGGAGATCTTTTGACAGTGCCTTGCCATCCATAGCTGATTGTTTGCTTCAGTTTGCCTTACCAGGGACAGAAATGCTCCAGGAAAGCTCTTTTCACTCGGAGCTAAGAAGGAGAGAGGGTTAGCTACACCTGAGTGAGTTTCCAAGTCATTTTCGGGGGGGGGGGGGGGGTGATCTTTTTCCCAACCCAGTGATTCTGCTTTTGAATTTTGTTTTATTTTTTTCTGACATGTTGTTCTATCTTTCACTTGGATGTTATAAGTTACACTGAGTAAATACAGCTGAATAAAATAAAAACTGTGTTTGTCTTTATTTCAGGCTGCAAAGCAACAAAATGCAAAATTAAGTGATGTGATTCTTTTATATACCCATTGTAATTGTCTTCAATTTCACAAAAATTTACTACTTCAAAAAAATGGTGGCCAACATATTAGGTATAAAGACCTTTAACTGGCGCATCTTAGATCACAAGGGTAATACATAATGTACTGCAGACCCCTCTCAGGCCCTGCTGATGTGCCCCAGGTTCTCCTCCCATCCAGTTGTACAAGCAGCCAGGTACACAACAACTTGAACAGTCTCACAACTCAATGACCAGGCAAGGAATGTCTTTTTATGCTTTAATGCTCACTGAACTTGGTTGGGGTGTGTGGGGCGAGCTTTGGGATACTTCAAATTTGGTGCACTAAGAAACCACAAGACACTCTCTGCCTTATCTACTCTCTTCCGGATAATTCCCCTCTTAAAGCGGAGTTCTGCCTATAAAAAAAGTCAGCAGCTACAAATACTGGAGACTGCTGACTTTTAATAATTGAACATCTACCTGTCCCAGGGTCCAGCAATGCAGTGCGGCGCCGGCATTGCAACTGTGGGTGCCTGGTTGTGGCTTCAAAGCCGGGCACCCACTGCGTATACACGCACCGAGCATCGTAACTGGCCTGGAAATCATCTGGGAACTGTGACGTGTCCCACTTGATTGCCAAGAGGGAGGGGAGAGAGGTGATCTCCCTTCTGGTTCCACGGTGCCCTGGGAGGAAGTGGGAGCTGGGACCCTCTGAAAAGAGGATACCAGCTCCCCTGCAAAAAAGTCCCTATGTGGCATGTCAGGGAGTCACCTCCCTTAAAGCGGAAGTTCAATTTTTGGGTGATTATAGAAGAACAGCAACCCTGGGATTCCAAACAAATGTGAGGGCCCAATCCAACAGCACTGGAGCAGATGTTCAAAAGGGTTAAAGCAGCAAACAGTCACTAGGATCCAATGTCCTGGCCTATACTCAATATCCCTGTATACTTGGATGCCTTCATTCAATATCAGCCAAACACTTCTTCTGTGAATCTCCAGGTCAGTTCTTCAGTGAATCCCCTTGATTTGGCTCCAACTATTTCCAGAAAATAGAAAAAATAACCAGATCTCATTGAGCTAGGACCTCATATGACTCCTGTAGGCTTAAGCCACGCTGCTCAGAAGGGCAGCAGCCCTTCAGGCTGGGATCTTCTCCTACTGGGCAAGGACCCTGCTGCTCTAGGCCCCAACCTATTTATATAACCCTCAGCCACCTACTGGACATTTCCCCTCCCAGGAATTAGCAGAGACCGCATAAATATTCAGGCTAAGGATCTGCCTCTTCCAACTCACTACAGTCTAGAATCCACTAGAATTTTCAAATTTACAAATTTTCATATTTCTGAAAAAAAAAACAAAAAAAAACAAATGAAATGAAAACAAACAATTTTTGTTGGCAATGAACATGTCTACTGCCATTACATCCCCTTTACATTCAAATACACACTTCCAGTACTGGATTTTGGGGCTTGAGCCTACAGCCAATGCCTACATGAGCTTATTGGGTTGCAAGTGGGCACTGAAACTTTAAAGCTAACTTTGCCCATGCAAGAAAAACCAGTAGGTTCTTTTTAATGTTTCCCTCACCAGCAGTACATTATTTTACTCTGCTGCCTCCTCATTTAGTTGCCAAGAGCTAAACAGAAAGGCTTTTGTTTATTTTGTAAAGCGCTGAGTAAAATTTTTGCAGAATAAGGATATCATTTAGTGTCACTTTAACCACTTGCCTCCCGCCCTATAGCAAATGGACGGCAGCAAAGTGGTTTCATAATCCTGACCGGACGTCATATGACGTAATCAGGATTATGAGCCGCTGCGCGCCCCCGGGGGTGCGCATCGCGGCGATCGTTGTTGCGGGGTGTCAGTCTGACACCCGGCAACTACGATCTCGGTAAAGAGTCTCCGACGGAGACTCTTTACCACGTGATCAGCCGTGTCCAATCACGGCTGATCACAGTGTAAATAGGAAAAGCCGGTGATCGGCTTTTCCTCACTCGCGTCTGTCAGACGCGAGTAGAGGAGAGCCGATCGGCTGCTCCTCTGACAGGGGGGTCTGTGCTGATCGATTATCAGCACAGCCCCCCCCGAGGATGCCCACACTGGACCACCAGGGACGCCACCAGACCACCAGGGATGCCAAGGACAAGGTATGCCACCCTAGACCACCAGGGATTCTAGTCAGTGCCACAATGGATGCCAATCAGTGCCCATAATGGATTCCAATCAGTGCCCACAATGGGCATCACTGATTGGCATGCATTATTGATTGGCACTGATTGGCATCCATTAGTGCAATATATTATAATACAATGCCGCCTATCAGTTCCCATCTGTGCCGCCTATCAGTGCCTACCCATGCCCACCTGTGCCGCCTACCCATGCCCACCTGTGCCACCTACCCATGTCCACCTGTGCCGCCTAACCCATGCCCACCTGTGCCACTTATCCATGCCCATCCATGCCAATCCGTGCCAATTTGTGCCACCTATCAGTGCACATCCGTGTCGCCCATCAGTGTCACCCATCAGTGCCGCCTATCAGTGCCACATATCGGTGTCCATCAATGCCACCTCATCAGTGCCACTTCATTGGTGCCACCTCATCGGTGCCCATCAGTGCCGCCTTATCATTGCCCATCAGTGTAACCCCATCAGTGCCCATCAGTGAAGGAGAAAACTTACTTATTTGCAAAGTTTTGAAACTGAAACAAAAAAAAAACATTTTTTTTTTCAAAATTTTCGGTATTTTTTTTATTTGTTTAGCAAAAAATAAAAACTGTAGAGGTGATCAAATACCACCAAAAGAAAGCTCTATTTGTGGGAAAAAAATGATACAAATTTCATTTGGGTACAGTGTAGCATGACCGCGCAATTGTCATTCAAAGTGCGACAGCGCTGAAAGCTCAAAATTGGTCTGGGCAGGAAGGTGTTTAAGTGCCCGGTATTGAAGTGGTTAAGTCACAGCTTATATAGGTTAAAGTCTATTCATCTAAGAGTGCTAATACTGTCACATATGAGGAAGTGGATTGAGTACTTACCTATAATGAAATGTATGAACGGCAATACTTTTGCAATTTTGTGTGCCACATCCAGAATTTTGAACCAAAGATTGGAGAACCCTGGTGGTGGACTTTTAAGGCACATACACTAAGTATAAAATGTATAGAATGTAAAAAAGTTTATTAAATATAAATGGCATAAAAATATAACACGGAATTCATAGACAACATGATCAATAGTGCATATACAGTACAACAAACTCTGATGCTTAAGCACCCTACGCGTTTCAGAGAGCCTACATCTCCTTCTTCAGGAGTAGGTGTAAAGCACAGGACAATTCTATTCAAAATGTTTTGGTGAACGGTATAGCGCCTACAAACTATGGGATATATTTATGGATTTTTTATTAATACTTTTTTTTATACTAGTAATAGTGGCAATGAACGACTTATAGCAGGACTCCAATATTGCAGCAGACTATAGGACACTGACACTTTTGACACTTTGTGGGAGCCAGTGACACTAATACAGTGATCAGTGCTAAAAATATGCCCTGTCACTGTACTAATGACACTGGCTGGGAGGGGGTTTAACATCTAGGGCGATCAAAGGGTTAACGGTGTGCCTAACCAGCGTTTTTATGTACACAATGCAGTGCTTTCACTAGGGGAAGATATTGTTTCTAGTCTCTGCTTGGCAGAGACACTGGATTGTTCATTCCCTCTGTCAAAACTGAGATAAGCCTTATTTACCTAGGCCTAGCTCAGTTCTCTGTGTTTTACTAATGATCAGTGGGTGCCTGAAGACATTGAGCCCTTGGGACTTGCAAATCATCTTCTGCTGTGAATTATCACAGTAGAAGTGGCCCATTGGCATCACGTGTATGGCCCAGCAGGTGGAAATGCAAAATCACGTATATATATATATATATATATACATGATTCTACCCACATCTTCTGCCTTGAAGCAGTAAACGTGCTATAGGGCAGTCAGCAAGTGGTTAATACTGACCGTATGCCCAACTCTATGTGCAGAAGTGCAGCTTCAAACATGCAAGGAACCGCCACCATGCTTTACTGTTGCATGCTGATTCTCATCCTTCTACCAGTATCTGGTGAACAAACTAGGGGTCATTTACTATAGCACCATGCACTAATTAGCGCTATTTAGCACTCAAATTAGCGCAATTAGGGTAATTAGTGCCCAAAGGGAATTCACAATAGCGCTGGGGCAAAAATACTCCCAAAACCAAATTTACTATAGCTCCTAGACAACAAATACCGTCCAAACCCTTACTCTTGCTAGGACCTGGAGAATTGCACATGGAAATAATGTTTAGAGCATGATATATGATCACCTAAATGGTACTGAAATATGCAGTATATTGTTTAAAGATAATTTTCTTTTAAACTGTGTTAAAACGTGTTATATACACTGAAATATCTTTAGAAGTCTGAGCAGAGATACATTCCCCGTTTCTTTACAACTAGGTGCCAGCACAACTGAGCATGCTCAGACATGCAAACTGCTCTCATTTGAACTCCCATGCCTTTTTTATAAAGAGTTATATTATAGTAAATACCAAAATGAGCGCTGGGTTAAAAAGCATTTTTTGAGAGTGAAAACAAGAGTTGTGTCACCCAATGCAAGTTTTAGCCATTGATTCTAATGGTACAATTGTAACTTCCCCAAATAAATACTTTTCATGTTGAGATGAAATGTATCTTTCTCTCAAATAAATTGTCCTTGCAAAAATGTTGCTTCTTCATCATCTATTTTGTTTTTAAAGCAGACCTTCAGTCATTTTTTCAACTTTCTATCTGTTAAATCTTCTGTCCTTGTTGTTTTAACTTTGGATAGTAAAACATTTTTTTTCTGCCAGTAAATACCTTATACAGCCAACTTCCTGTTTCTTGTCTGGTCATTAGCCTAGGCTTATGACATCATGCACAGCTCTCACTCTCATTCTCATGAGTTTGCCAGAAAGGGGGGGGGGTGAGTCATAAGAGGGCCAATGAGAGCTGAAGGTGTGCCTATGTGTGTCTGTGTAAATCCAGGAAGTGAATAGGCAGCAGCTTCAGCTGCCCATGGTTAAAATTGTTGCACCCGTACTCAGTGGAGGGAGATTTCTGCAGCAGATTTGGCAAGTACAGAATCACAGTATATATAAAATAATATGCAAAGTGGTGGGGAGGGAAGCTTCAGAATGGCAAAGATATTTTTATTACAAATTAGGTGAGCAGACTGCAGTTCCTCTTTAAAAATGCTAGAATGTGGAATGTTTTCATGTTTTCACGTCAAATATATTTTTCTCTGTATCTCTCAATTGTTACTGTCCATCTCACAAATTTTTTTACCCAAACCCACACAGGTGTCTTTACAAACCACAAACAATGCCATTGCCAATGCAAATTTAAAATGAATCACAATTTTGTGTGTTGTTTATTGTTTCTAAATGATCATAATTTTAGCCCAAAAAATGTGATATGTGTACCAACATCAGAAATCAAAATGTCATTCCCAAAATTCAAAGGGTAACATCACTATTCTACACTCACACACCAAGAACCACCAAATATCTTCTTGAATAAATCAAGAAGAATACCATCACCTATATGTCCAAAGAAATGCAGTATTTATGTGTACAAGGGCTTCATATGTGGCAGCACAGTGGCTACCAGATTAGCACTTCTGCTTAGCAGTGCTGGGGTTGCTGATTTGAATCCCAAACATGCTACTTCATGTTGAGAAGTTGTCTCTTCTCCCTATGTTGTTAGATATAACTTCTGACTCAGGTCCTTATAAAAAGTATGTCTAAATGTAGTATTCATGTGTAGGAGGGTTCCACCACCATTGCAAATCATGTCATATGTTTTCCATGGGCAAGGACTATTATCAGCCTTAACATTTCCCCACCAGCACTAATTGCAGCCTCTTACCAAGCCAAAACCCACAAAATGACAGCTGTTTATCTCTCAGCAGTAATCAGCCATAACCAGCCTTCAAAAAGGATGGCAAATGCCAGAAACAGGTTGTTCGGTGTCTCTCTGTCCTTCCACAGTACATCTGCATTGATTAACTTCTTGCACCCCTGGGACTTAGGACTGTTTGACACCACAGAGATGCAGCCTACAAACATGTAGCAGCACAGTGGCTCACAGGTCAGCACTTCTGCCTAGCAGCACTGAGGTTCTTGGTCACATCCCAATTCTGCTCCCTGGCTAGAGGTTTGGGGTGTTTTGGCCAAGATATGGATGTATACGTCTGGTGTGATCTTGCACACATATTTTAATGTCGTATGCTTATGATGAATGACAAATGTGCTTTGTCACCAATTTGTGTGAAGCAGCCCTCACAAAGTTGTCATCTCTTATTTTGGACCCTCCAGATGCCAAACAATGTACAAGTTTGATTTGGAGATTTTTGGGATCACCGATCATGGCCAAAACCTTGGACATTTGTTATTTTGAGGTTTACCCTGCACAGATATCTATGCTGATGCATTTTTTTCATTTGTAAAGAGTGTGTATTCCTAATGAACAGGTGTGAACACTTGAGGCCTACATGAAGAGACAGAATTAATTACGCTGGTGGGTGTGTCCTTTACTGGGTGGGTGTCCCAGCAATCCTAGCTAGGTTATTAAAATCAACACAGTTACCTTAGGTGGGTGGTAAGTAGGCTGTGATTTTAACTCATAACCTGAGTGCTTTGTAGACATCAGTACACACCACCAAGCCATTGTGCTAAGTACACTAGTGTAGTGTAGTGGTTACAATTGCCAACACCAGGCTATTAAAAAATACAGACCAAAAATGGCGTGCACCCCCAGCAGTCTGTACCCGTGTTGTGGGGTCCCCCCCAAAATCCAGACCAGTCCCTTATCTGAGCATGTAGCCTGGCAGGTCAGGAAAGGGAGTCGACAAATGAGTACCCCCTTCTCCTTAACCATACCAGGCTGCATGCCCTCAACATGGGGAGAGGGGTGCTTTGGGGCAGGGGGCCATGTTGATGAGGACAGGTCTGCTGGCAGGGGGTCTTATCCGAATCTGGAAGCTCCCTTTCACAAGAGAGCCCCAGATCCCACCTCCCCATGTGAATTAGTATGGGGTACATTGTACCCCTACCGATTCACCAACAAAAAGTACTTGAAGAATGGGATGTGGTAATCTGGGAAGGCGGAGACCATAAGTTGATGGGATAGGAGTACTCCCTTGTGGAAAAAGTTAGAGGCTCTAGGTTTAGGGCTATATGGCGTAGTGTGTGGAGGACGAAGAGGAATATCTGGTGGGAATTCAGGGTTTTGAGTCAGTGGGGTCATTGGGCCATACGTAGGAGTCAGCTTTAGAGGTGAGCATGCTTGATGAAACCGCAGAAGTGAAGCTTGTATACAGGGGTGAGTGGAGAGCTCGCGTGGAATGTGTGATTTATGTATCCAAGGTAGATTGTCTAGAGGGAGGGAAGAGAAGGCTTGCTCCAATCCAACCCAGTCTTTGTGGGCTATGTGGGAATGCCAATCTAAAATCCTGTTTAAGTGACAAGCAAGATAATATTTATGTATATCTGGGACTCCTAGGCCTCCAACGTTTTTGGGGAGCGTAAGTTTTTGCCAGCCGATTCTAGGGTACCCGGATTTCCAGATAAAGAGTCTACACAAGTGGTTGTAGGAACGAAAAAAGGAAGACGGCAAGTTAATAGGGATAGCCTGAAGCATGTAAAGTATCCTTGGCAAGATGTTCATTTTTAAAATTGCCAATCTGCCAAACCAGGAGAAGGGACCAAGTTTCCATTTTTGTAAGTCAGCTTGAATAGAGAGATGAAGTGGCTGAAAATTTTTAGTGTAGAGGGAGTGCAAGGTGGATGGGATTTGTATGCCCAGGTAGGTAATGGAGTCCCTTTCCCATTCAAAGGGGAAATTGAGAGTACATTGAGCCACCAAGGAGGGTGGTAAAGAAATGTTAAGAGCCTTTGATTTATTGAAATTAATTTTCAAGTTAGAAAGGGATTGGAAAGAATTAAAATCTTTTAATAAATTGGGAATAGAGGTAATGGGATCCGACAGGAAAAGCAGGATGTCATCAGCGTATGCTGCTATTTTATACGTTTTGTGTTTAATTGGTATCCCTTTAATGTCCGGGTTGTCTCTGAGTTTACGGAGTAAAGGTTCCATCGTGAGTATGAAGATTAGGGGTGAGAGGGGGCATCCCTGGCGTGTACCATTGAGGATGGAGAAGGCGTTCGACAGGCGGCCATTGATTTTGATTTTAGCTGTGGGGGACGAATAGAGGACCATTATCATCCGCAGTAAATGTTGTGGGATTCCTATTGTTTTAAGGGTTTCCTCCATGTAGTCCCATGCCACCCTGTCGAACGCCTTCTCCGCGTCAAGGGAAAGCATAAAGCCGGGGTTGGCCGTGGTGGTAAGCCAGTGGTGGATGTTTATCGCTTTCGTGGTGTTGTCCCTCGCCTCCCTACCAGGGACAAAACCAACTTGATCCAGGTCTATTAGTTGAGGGATGTGGGGCAAGATACGATTGGCTAAAATTTTGGCGTATATTTTGAGATCCACATTAAGTAAGGATATGGGGCGATAATTAGTTACTAACAAGGGGTCTTTGTTGGGTTTAGGGATAAGGGTGATATGGGCTTCTAAAAATTCTTTTGGTAAGGCCTCGGTTTTTGGGAGGTGATTGAAGGTATTGGTCATATGAGGTTGTAAGAGGTCTTGGAAAGTTTTATAGTAGCCTAAAGGGAAGCCATCGGGTCCGGGGCTCTTTCCGGGCTTCATTTGTTTCAGGGCATTTAGAGTTTCAGCAACAGAGATTGGGGCATTCAAGGCTTCGGACTCTTCACTTGTGAGGGGAGAGGGAGCATATTGTTGTAAGAACGTGCGAATAGCAGTCTCTCGCTCTGTTAAATAACTAGATTGGTGGGGGAGGGGGAGGTGATATAGCTCTGAGAAATAATGGACGAATTTGTCCATTATGTCTTCCGTTTTGGATATTTTATCACCTGTAGTACTTCTGAGTTCTTGTATAGTGTGATTGGCCTTTTTAGCCTGTAGGGCTCTGGCTAACAGCTTTCCTGACTTATTACTGTGTTCATAGAAGAACTTCAGGGAGAGGGCAAAATTTCGTTTCATTTTCTTGTGCAGCACCGTCAGAAGTTCTTCTCGTGTGTTGGTCAATTCCGTTAAAACGGTAGCGGCCAGAGAAGCTTTGTGTTTTTTTTCCAGATTGTGTATGCGTTTAGTTAGAGTTTCAATGTGAGCTTTTCTACGTTTATTTCGTGGGGCTGACAAGGACATAAAGTCCCCCCTAAGAACGCATTTATGGGCCGCCCATATTGTAGTTGGGGTGGAATCTCCTCCGGAGTTTTCAAGGAAGTAATTTGATAGATTTTTGGATATTGATTGGACTATGTCGGAATCTGCGAGTAAGGAGTTATCTAGGCGCCAAGTGCGTGTGTGTGTTTTGATATTCGGGATACTCAGTGTCATGGAAATTGGGTTATGATCTGAAATGATTTTGGGTTCAATGGTAGCTGTAGTCAAAAGAGATAATTCATTTTGGGAGAGAAAGAAATAGTCTAATCTGGAATATTTGTTGTGGGGGGGTGAAAAAAAGGTAAAGTCTTTCACGTTGGGATGTAACGTTCGCCATGTATCGTGAAGTAAAAGGTCATGGAATTGCAGTTTTATCGCACGTAATGTTTTATATGCTATAGTGGTGGTGACAGAGGAGGAATCAAGGGAGGGATTGAGGGTAACATTAAGGTCTCCGCCTACAATGAGGGTACCAGATTTAAATAGTGATAGGTGTTGAAAGGTGTTGCGAAAGAAAGTAACTTGATGTGTATTAGGAGCATATACATTTGCCAGGGTAAAGGGTTCGTTGTGAAGCGTACCTTTTAGGAATAGAAACCTGCCCTGTTTATCTGTCAAGACGTCATCCACCTTAAATGGACAGTGTCTGGAAATTAGAATAGAGACACCCTTGGATTTGGCGTCTTGATTGGGTGCATGAAAAACTGTGGGAAAATGTTTGCTGAATAATTTGGGGATGTTATCTGCTCTAAAATGAGTTTCCTGGACAAAAACAATCTGAGCTTTGGAGTGATGTATTGCCGAAAGGAATTTCGTTCGCTTTTCAGGTGTATTGAGACCTTGGATGTTAATGGAGTAAAGTTTGAGCTGAAGGTGGGAGGAGGTGTCTGGATGCATTGGAGAAGACGAGGTGGAAGTCATGGTAACCTTCAGTTAAGGTGAGGGGGAGGTACTGTGATAAGGCTGCTTTAAAACACCAACAAAAAGTAGTGTAGTGTGGCTAAAGGCAATAGCTAGTTTTTGACAAGTCCTTTATTAAAAATGTCTTCTTCTTCTTTCCCCGCTTCTTCCTCTGGTCTTCTCTTTCTTCCTCCTCCGCTGCTGCTGCCACCACGACCCGCTAAAGATACAAAAACTACCCTCCTCCAATACTGTGGCCCGCCGATCTGTCCACTTCCATGGTGCACATTTCATACAGTGGTGTGAAAAAGTGTTTGCCCCCTTCCTCATTTCCTGTTCCTTTGCATGTTTGTCACACTTAAGTGTTTCGGAACATCAAACCAATTTAAACAATAGTCAAGGACAACACAAGTAAACACAAAATGCAATTTGTAAATGAAGGTGTTTATTATTAAAGGTGAAAAAAAATCCAAACCATCATGGCCCTGTGTGAAAAAGTGATTGCCCCCCTTGTTAAAACATACTATAACTGTGGTTGTCCACACCTGAGTTCAATTTCTCTAGCCACACCCAGGCCTGATTATTGCCACACCTGTTCACAATCAAGGCATCACTTAAATAGGAGCTGCTTGACACAGTAAGGTCCACCAGAAGATCCTTAAAAGCTACACATCATGCCGAGACCCAAAGAAATTCAGGAACAATTGAGAAAGAAAGTAATTGAGATCTATCAGTCTGGAAAGGGATATAAAGCCATTTCCAAAGCTTTGGGAATCCAGTGAACCACAGTGAGAGCCATTATCCACAAATGGCGAAGACATGGAACAGTGGTGAACCTTCCCAGGAGTGGCCGGCCGCCCAAAATTACCCCAAGAGCGCAGCGACGACTCATCCAAGAGGTCACAAAAGACCCCACAACAACGTCCAAGGAACTGCAGGCCTCACTTGCCTCAGTTAAGGTCAGCGTTCATGCCTCCACCATCAGGAAAAGACTGGGCAAAAATGGCCTGCATGGCAGAGTTCCAAGGAGAAAACCACTGCTGAGCAAAAAGAACATCAAAGCTCGTCTCAATTTCTCCACAACACATCTTGATGATCCCCAAGACTTTTGGGACAACATTCTGTGGACCGATGAGACAAAAGTGGAACTCTTTGGAAGGTGTGTGTCCAAGTATATCTGGCGTAGAAGGAACACTGCATTTCATAAAAAGAACATTATACCAACAGCAAAATATGGTGGTGGTAGTGTGATGGTCTGGGGCTGTTTTGCTGCTTCAGGACCTGGAAGACTTGCCGTGATAAAAGGAACTATGAATTCTGCTGTCTACCAAGAGATCCTGAAGGAGAATGTCCGACCATCTGTTCGTGTACTCAAGCTGAAACGAACTTGGGTTCTGCAGCAGGACAATGATCCTAAACACTAAACACGATCCAGCAAGTCCACCACCGAATGGCTGAAGAAAAACAAAATGAAGACTTTGGAGTGGCCTAGCCAAAGTCCTGACCTGAATCCTATTGAGATGTTGTGGTATGACCTTAAAAAGGCCGTTCATGCTCGAAAACCCTCTAATGTAACTGAATTAGGACAATTCTGCAAAGATGAGTGGGCCAAAATTCCTCCAGGACGCTGTAAAAGCCTCATTGCACGTTATCGCAAACGCTTGGTTGCAGTTGTTGCTGCTAAGGGTGGCCCAACCAGTTATTAGGTTTAGGGGGCAATCACTTTTTCACACAGGGCCATGATGGTTTGGATTTTTTTTCACCTTTAATAATAAACACCTTCATTTACAAATTGCATTTTGTGTTTACTTGTGTTGTCCTTGACTATTGTTTAAATTGGTTTGATGTTCCGAAACACTTAAGTGTGACAAACATGCAAAGGAACAGGAAATGAGGAAGGGGGCAAACACTTTTTCACACCACTGTATATAACAGAGACCCTGCCCCCTTGTGACATCACGGACCCATCATGCCCTCGCGGTGAAGTCACAAGAGGTGGGGTCTTTGAGTGATGTCATCCGCCCCATCGTTGGAGGAGGTTCCTTTTTACATTTACAGTGGTTCGGCTGTGGGAGCGGTGGGGGGGTTAGAAGAAGGCGGAGGAAGAAGTGGGGGAAGGAGAAGACCGGAGGAAGAAAGAGATGATTGTTGGGAAGAGGCCCTTGTCCTCATTGACATGGGGACAAGGTTCTTTGGGGGGGATGCAGCCTCATATGGCTCACTCGTCCCCTCCCTTTCCTGACCTCCAGGCTACATGTTTGGATAAGGGTCTTGTATGGAATTTGGAGAGACCCCACGTCGTTTTTTTTTCATTGATTTTTTTTTCATTGATTTTTTTTTTTGATTCCGCATATGCTGACAGGCATGTTCGCTGGCAATAGCCCGCTTTCCATTTGCATGCCTGCCCAGTTGAAGTCTTAATTGACTTTAATTGGGCACTATTAAATGTAGAGCACCCAGTACCTCCTGGGAATCTTAGTAAATCAGTCTTCCGTTGCAGCCAAATATTAAAAATATGGACTCATCGGTCCCGAGCACCTGTTGCCTTTTATCTGCACATCAGTTCTTGTTATTTTCAGAATAGGCAAGTTGATTAGCTATTTTTTTATACTGGATGTATGTTTTTTTTTACTCGCAAGTTTTCAAAAAAGTCCACCTCTTACCAGACCTCTCTGAACTGGAGATAGGTGTACCAGGGTCCAACAGGTTTCTGTCAGCTCTGAGCTGGTGGTGCCAATGGATATCTTCTGATTGTGAAGGAAAGTCTGCATGATTTGTCTTTTATCTGCTGCATATTTCCTTGGCTAACTACTGCTTTCAACTTTTCCTGTTTCTTTGTGCTTTTGCAGAATAGCTTGACAGCACATCTGAAACATGTTGGTGATGCCGGAAGACCACCCTGTGCCTTGTTGCTTTGCTCAATCTTGCCATTGTGTATGATTTTTTTGTACCCTCACCTGTCTTCATTGACCTTATCTTTTTTATTAGAGTAGGACTTTGCCTAACCCTGTTTTATTCCTCCTATACAGCTGATTCCGTTTGATTTAATGATTTAATTTAAACTACGTTTTCTTCATGATCATTAGCATCAGTCTATATCATTTAATCCTGCACTGGACCAAATGCATTCAAAAGCTTTAACTGCGTGGAATTTGTATTAAAGAATTAATTCTGTTTTAAAGGCAAATGGTGGACACATCAAATATATATTTTTTTCAGTTTGTTTGCACTTTGTAGGTTATAACCACTTCAATACTGGGCACTTTCCCCCCTTCCTGCCCAGACCAATTTTCAGCTTTCAGAGCTTTCACACTTTGAATGACAATTGCGCAGTCATGCTGCGTTGTACCCAAACCAAATTTTATCATTTTGTTTTCACAAATAGAGCTTTCTTTTGGTGCTATTTCATCACCACTGGAGAGGTGGCACTGATGAGGCACTAATATGCAGCACACTATATCAATGCCGGTGCGCAATCACGGGTTATCCTGATCATGCCATATGACGTCCAGTCAGGATAACAGAACCACTTTGCGCACGTCATATTGCTATGGTTAACCACTTGTCTACCAGAAGTTTAACATTTACTGCTGGCTTTGTTGTTCCCCCGCAATGTACAAGAACTTCCTGGTTTACAAGCACGCATGCCCTCTGCTTCTCATGCTGCGGTTGGACACAGCACGAGTTTTTCAGCAGGCGTGCAGCCAATTAAAATTTGTCTGCGAACCTGCTGATGACTATGGGCACCTTGAGCACAAAGAACTGTGTGTGTTAGTAAACACAGAGCCAAGATCTGGCTGTTTTTTTCTCCCTGATTTCACTTATCATTCAGTGCTGAAATCAGGAAGAAAAGCCAGCCAGTCTGTAAGTAAAATTGGCACACATACACTTGATAGGCATGCAGCTAACCCCTTGATTGCCCTCCTGATCACCCCTGTCATCCAGTCAGTGTCATTTGTACAGTGACAGCATACAGTATTATCACTGATCACTGTACTAGTGTCACCGCCAATGTCAAGTAAAGTCAGTTAGTGTTCCTCCCTGCCAATGTCAGTTAGCGCCAGTCCCTGATTGCCTGCCACACTATCACCATTACTAAAATACAGTCTGTCTGGATCAGTATCCTGGTCATAGTCAGAATTATCTTAGTGTCCCCAATATTATAGTGTCCCCAAAATTGTTTTGGATTTTTTTTAACCAAAGACATTTAGCATGATACACTTCGCTCTACATTTATGAAGAAATTAGATTTTATTGGATATGTTTTATAAAACACAGTAGAAAATCTATTTATTTATTTTTTTTAATTGTTGGTATTTTTTGTTTATATAAAATATAATATATAGTGGTGCTCAAATACCACCAAAAGAAAGCTCTCTTTGTTTGAAAAAAATATATATAAATGTAATTTGTGTACAGTGTTGCATGACTGAGCAATTGCCAATTATGGTAGCACAGTGCTGAAAAGCAAAACAAAATTTCTGGTCATGAAGGGGGTAAAATCTTCTTCTGGAGGTAAAGTATTATTATTATACACTATTTATATAGTGCCAACAGTGTACGCAGAGCTTTACAAAATAAAAAGGAGACAATACAGTTATAATACAATAAAATACAAGAGGATTAAGAGGTCCCTGCTCAGAAGAACTTACAATCTAATAGGGTGCGGCAGGTGGTACAAAAGGTTGTAACTTTGGGGAATGAGCTGATGGAAGTGGTAAAAGATTAGTTGGAGATATAATAGGCTTTCCTGAAGCAATGAGTTTTCAGGGATCGCCTGAAGGTAGCAAGTGTAGGGGATAGCCAGACCGGTGGAGGTATCGAGTTCCAGAGGATGGGAGAGGCTCTGGAGAAATCTTGGAGACGAGCATGGGAGGAGGAGACAAGAGAGCTTGAGAGTAGGAGGTCTTGAGAAGAGCGGAGAGGACGATTTGGATGATATTTGGAGACAAGGTTGGTGATGTAGCTTGGGGCAGAGTTGTGAATGGCTTTGTATGTTGTGGTTAGTATTCTGAATTAAATTTGCTGGGTGATTGGGAGCCAGTGCAGGGACTAGAGGAGATGGTTGGCAGACGCTGAGTGGTTGGAAAGGTGGATAAGTCTGGCAGCAGCATTCATGATAGACTGAACAGGGGATAGCTTATGGATAGGCAGGCCAGTGAGAAGGGAGTTGCAATAGTCAAGGCGAGAGATGACAAGGGAGTAAATGAGGAGCTTGGTGGTTTCATTTGTTAAAAAGGGGCACATTTTAGAGATGTTACGGAGGTAAATAAACAAACTTTTGACAACGATTGAACTTGGGGCTGAGATGACAAGTCGGAGTCTAAGATTACACCTAGTACCCTGGCGTGAGGTGATGGACTGATGCATTTTGATGGAAAAGTCAGGGAGGGGGACGAGGCGCATGCGTGGCAGCTCGATGGACGGACGCTTCCCCTGAGAGCTCCGCTCCGCTCCAGCCTGATACGCCCGCCAGAGCGAACATTAGCGGAAGAAAGCCGGCCGGATCGCTCCACCGCCCGCACGAAGCTCCGGGGATCCCGTTCGTATGCCCGGCGGCTCCGCCAGACGGGATTTATCCCGTCAACTCGACCCCGGAGCTCAGGCCTCAGATCGTGCCAAGATGGCGGCCGCCATTTCCCCGTGAGGCCTACCTCAGAATCCAGGCCAATCCGCCGCGGAGATGCAAGGCTGGGACACACTAACGGAGGGACATCATCCTCAGACTGTGAGTGATAATCTGGCTCAGCCATTTCTGTCCCCTGCGTCCACAGAGTCGCTATTGAGTAGAGTGCTGGATGGGCCCCCCACCTCCCCCATGGAGGACATCATCAATACCCCTGAACACCATAGTACTCGCCCTAATACTGCCCAGCATTCCCCTCATGATCTATCTTCTCTGATGAACACCTTTTCTGAGATGTTAGCCAGAGGATTGGCCCAAACTGCTGCTCAAATTACATCCACCATTCAGGCTGATCTTCTCCATTTGGGAACCAGAATTGAAGCTATTGAATTTAAAACAGATCAAATGGCAGCTGTGGCTAATCAAAATACTGACAGGATCCAGGACCTACATGAACAACTGGACTTTGCATACTCGAAAATAGATGACCTCGAGAATAGATCTCGCAGATACAATTTTAGGCTCAGAGGCCTCCCGGAATCATTTAAAGACACAGACAAGATTGTTCGTGCGTTCATCAAAACTCTGATCCCTGACATTCCTGACCACCGCCTGGAGCTGGACCGAGCCCATCGAGCTCTTCAATCCCCACGACAAGATGGCCTTCCTAGGGACATTGTGGTGAAACCTCATTTCTTTGGTGTAAATGAGGAGGTCATGCGCAAAGCCAGAGTCACCGAAAACCTTTCCATCCAGGGTCATCCGATACAACTTTTCGCTGACCTTTCACCGTACACAATACAGCAACGGAGATCACTCAAGCCCCTCTTACAAGTCCTGATGCAAAAATCAATTACTTACAGATGGTCCTTTCCATTGCGCCTGAACTTCTCATTTCAGAACAAACCTTACAGCTTCTCCAACTTAGTGGAAGGGGAACGCCTCTTTCTTCGACTGGGCCTCATATCCCATTCTCCCGCTTCGACACCTGATACAAGGAACCCGACGTCGGCCAAACGTCCTCCTCCTTCTAGCCCCATCCAACCTCTATGGCAAAAGCAGCAAGCAAAACGCTCTAAAGACGGTCGTCCACCCTAAAGCGAACTCAAAAACTCTTCTTTTTGATTTTATTGAAAGGGCGTGCTCATTTTTCAGCCCTAGTTCTTCCGGTGGTTCATTTAAGTATCCTCAGAATTTTTTTTGTTTCTGTATTTTGTGTGTTTTTTTTTTTTTTTTTCAACATGTTTTAGGCCCCTCTCTTCCCATATCCCCCTGTTTTAGGCGGAATGGCTGGAGCGGCTGCACTTCGCCTCCCTGTGCTTCAGAGTGAGCCCCTGATTGTTTTCCTGGGCCCACCTGGAGACCACTTTTGACCCTCCCTTGGGTAGACCCCAGGGCAGGGAGATCCTAGGGGCAAGGACGGCGGCTGTCCTACCCCACATGAGATCTTGGTTAACACCTAAGCCGCACCCTTTTTTATTTTTGGTGCTTTTTGCTTTTTTTTATCTTTTCATCTATTTAATTTACTTTTATTGTTGTTTGCTTCACATAATTTTGTGATTTTCTTTTTTCTCTTTTTTCACTTTTTTGCTAATCCAGAAATGAGTTACTCATACCCGATGCTTGTTCTCGCAGGATTTCATTGTTCTACTATTTGTTTGAATGACCAGACTGTCAATACTAACCTATGTTTTTTTTCTCTTATAGTTTCTTTTTCCTTCCTCTTCTCCTTCTTCTTTCGTGTCGGTGGGACACCCTGCACTGTGGTTGCTGACCACCAGATGTTCCCTGTTCACCCGAGGTCTGCACCTTTTGAGCTCTCCCGTTCCCTACTATTAGTTTCGGTAAGGTCTATAATGTTGATGTTGCGTGTTGCTCCCCTTCTGATCGATGCATTCTGACACTACTAATCTGGTCCCACTAAAGATTGCCTCTCATAATGTCCAAGGGATGAACTCGCCTGTTAAACGGCGCAAATTGTTCAACCACTACAGTTCCCAGGGACTTGACATACTCCTTTTACAGGAAACCCATTTCCCATCTTCTTATAACCCTCCCTTCATGCATGGCTCATACCCTCAGTTTTTTTTATCCAATGCACAGAATAAGACGAAGGGAGTAGCCATCTGTTTCAGAAAACATCTAAAATTTTCCCCTTCAGAAGTGGTGAGGGATCAATTAGGCAGATATATTTTGGTTAAAGGCACGATAGACGGCGTACACTACTCCGTAGTCTCTTACTACACCCCTAATAAAGGCCAGGCTTCCTTTTTTGCCTCCATGATGTCCTCCATCGGCCCTCAGCTGGAAGGTAAAGTTATTATGGGTGGTGACACGAATATTCCTTTCGATCACTCTCTGGATAAATCAGGCTCTGGCAGCCCTAATACACGGAGGCCCCCAAAGCAAAGTACCAAAATAGCCTCTTCTCTTCGGGCCCTGGGCCTGGTGGACATTTGGAGGGAATTAAACCCAAGATCTAAAGATTATACACACTACTCTGCCCCTCATCGCCTCTATTCTAGGATAGATCATATATTTATTCAATCACAAAACATTCCTGAGGCTCAGAAAGCAGTCATCAGGGACACCTCCCTTTCCGATCACTCTCTAGTTGTTCTTTTTCTACTCCGTTCTCATAACTCTCCCAAGCATTTCACCTGGAGGCTTAATGAAAGCATTTTAAGTGATCCGGCACAATGTGAAATCCTTGCGCACGAAATTTTAGAATATTTCCGCATCAATAATACTGCATCTATATCCCCAGACACCCTCTGGGCCGCCCATAAGGCGGTGATTAGGGGGAAAATTATTCAGATCACCTCACGACTAAAGAGAGAGAGAGCAGCGGTTATTTCCGACCTCCAAAGGTCATTTCAAGCACTCAGTAAATCTCATAAACGAAACCCCACCAAGGTTTCTTTGGAATCCCTTGAATCCACTCGAGTAGCCTTAAATCTAGCTTTAACCACGGAGGCTGAAAAACAGCTTCGCTGGTCTGGTGCCCGTTTTTATTTCCAAAAAGACAAGATTGGTACTAAACTGGCGGCGAAATTGTCTCCTAATCCTCCATCTGTTCACTTCCCTAGGATACGCATGCCAACTGGAGATCTTACCCAAAACCCGTGCAAGATTGTGAAAGCATTTCAGGAATACTACACCTCACTTTATAAAAATGACACTATTGACTCTCCTACTCACATAGTTGATTTTCTGAGTAATCTTCCTCTTCCGAAACTCTCTAAGGAACACTCTGATCTCATGGATAGCCCGGTTACGGAGGCGGAAGTTATTCAGGTTATTAAACAGCTTAAAACACAATCAGCTCCAGGCCCTGATGGCTTCTCGGTAGCATACTATAAAAAATTTTCAACTCAACTCATCCCATATATGGTCCGATTTTTCAACCATATTAGATCCGAATCTCCCCTGGATGGAGCCCTGAACCTGGCCTATATCTCAGTCATTCCCAAACCGGGCAAAGATGCATCTTTAGTATCTAATTATCGCCCGATCTCTTTAATAAATAACGATCTCAAAATCTTGACGAAAGTTTTAGCCAATAGGCTCTCTTCTTATATAGCACTTTACATCCACAAAGACCAGGTGGGCTTCATCCCGGGGAGACAGGGACCAGACCAAATTCGGAGAGCAATTGATATTATTTCCCTCCTCAATTCACAATGGGACGGTGGCCCTCAGCAAGCAGGCTATCTCCTCTCCATTGACCTACAAAAGGCATTCGACACAGTAACCTGGCCCTATCTTTTCAAGGTCCTGGAGCACTGGGGTTTTGGCCCACGATTTTTGGGGATTTTGCGAGCTTTGTCCTCGAACCCCCTTGCCCGGGTTCGTTTGCAAGGCTGTTATTCTGACCCTTTCCCCATTGAAAAGGGGACAAGACAAGGTTGCCCACTTTCCCCCATCCTTTTCACTATCGCCATTGAGACATTGGCCATAGCGATCAGGCATAACCCTAACATTAAAGGTGTCCTTTGCGGAGGACAAGAACACAAATGCGCACTATTTGCGGATGATATCCTCATGTTCGTTACGTCCCCACTAATCTCTACGCCCAATATACTCTCCCTGCTTGACCAGTTTAGTAGAATTTCAGGTCTCCATGTTAATGTCTCCAAATCCATAGCCTTAAATATCACGGTTCCTCCTGAGTTACTACAGAATATTCAGAACCACTTTCCAATTCATTGGTGCACGTCACATTTCCCATACCTAGGAATTAACCTCACGCCGAAATTCGAAACCCTTTTCTCTGCGAACTTCCCAGCTGCCTTTAAATCACTCACTGCTGACCTGTCCTCCTGGTCCAAATTCGAGCTTTCTTGGCTAGGACGCATTAATTCCATAACGATGACTTTACTCCCACGTATCCTATACCTATTTAGGGCTCTCCCTATCCCAATTCGCAAATCGCAGTTACATAAAATCCAATCCAGCATACTACAATTTATCTGGGGTTCCAAAGGTAGGAGATGCTCTAAACATATCTTATATCGTCTTAAATCTCAAGGGGGACTTGCCCTACCTAATATATGGTGGTACTATCAAGCAGCGAGGCTAGCCCAGTTTTCCATTGTCTATGCTAGGGGTACCAAACCTGACTGGGTTGCTATGGAGAGACAAGCAGTCCCTAGACACACGTTAGACTATCTCATCGGAGTTCCAACCAAAATGAGACCTCCAATTTTAGCCCCCACTCTCTCTCACTCCTTGTCCCTGTGTGACCTTTTGTATAAAAATTCAGCCCTGATCTCTCCATGGCGCCCACTGACGCATATCTTTCATAACCCTAAATTCCCTCCTGGATTGAATATTTTTGCTTTCAAATGGTGGCTCAATAAAGGCTTATTTAGAATAGGGAATTATTTCACCCCCTCAGGTCCCTTCTCCCTTTCCTACTGCCGCAAAAAACTGGAAATGCCAAATGAGGAGAGGTTCCGCTTTTCACAGATCTCACACTTCCTCCATTCTTTATGGCCGGATAAATCAATCCCCCTTAAAGTTACAAATTATGAAACATGGTGCTCGGATGTTGTTGATCAGAGGGGAGGAATATCCATCATCTATTCATCCTTGGCCTTGGCTATGTCGAAACCTTCTTATGCCCAGGCTTGGGAGAAAGATCTAGACTTGCAATGGGAGAGCGACAAATGGTTCTCCTGCCTCCAACGGTCCTATAAGGGCATTATGAATGTGTCTCTGATTGAAGCTAGTCTCAAAATTCTTCTTAGATGGTACAGAGTTCCCTACCTTATTGCAAAAATTTATCCTGACGCATCTCCGTTATGTTTTCGTCAATGTAATCATATTGGTACCCTACTCCACACCTGGTGGTCATGCCCACGTTTGAGGGGCCTTTGGAATAAGACCTTTGCTCTGCTACGCAAACTTACACGTGCCCAGATCCCCCAAACGCCAGATGTTGCATTATTAAACCCCAAAATTGAAGGCATTTCCAAATATTCTCAAGCGCTGATCTTCTTCATCCTCTTAGGCACGAGAATTACAATAGCTGCCCACTGGAAAAAAACGACAGTTTCGTTCTCTGCGGTGAAAAATAAAGTTTCCTGGATCATGGCACAGGAGAAAATAGTCAGTACCATACAAGACAAGAAGCGTAGGTTTGAGCTTATATGGGAACCCTGGGCCAAATATTGCCACATCCCACTTTACCCGGGTTACTCTTTCTCTAATTGATGGTTCTTTTGGGTGTCCCACCTTCTCTCGGTTTCTCTCCTCTTTCTCTTTTCTCCTTTCTTCTACTTCTTACCTTTTTCTTACTTTAGCTCACTTTCCCCTGCTCTCTTTTCTTTATTGATATCTTTATCTTTCTTCTATTCTTGCTAATGTCTGGTCTATACCTGTTAGGTTTTGGTTTTAACATGGTTAGTAACATAGTTGATCAGGTGGGAGGGGGGGTATATCCCTCTACCTCCTTCCTCCATTGTTACTTGGTTTACGGTGCTGGGGCTTTTACATACTTAGTTATGCTACACTTTCTGTGGAAATAATTAAATAAGATAACCCCCCGTCCTGTTGGCTGGGGAGTCATTGGAGGTCCCATCTACTTTGTTTCCCACACTGGGGTGGAGCCTTGATAGCTAGCGGGGGGGGGTGGGCAGGGGGAGTCCCCGGTCACAGCAAGTTCCCGTAAGGGGCGGCTGGGGAGGTCTCTTGTTCTTTGCTCTACCGTGTTGCATTGCGGGTGGGTGGGGAAGGTTATTTCTCCCCTGGATGTTCCACCTCCTTGCTCCCCTTCACCCTGTTCTTTTGTATGATCTGTTATCTAGCTTTTATGTTATGGGATCTGACGAAAATCCAGCTTAGACAGCTTATTTTCACTCCCACTCTAGCCTCATACGTGTACTGTTTTTTTTTTTCTTGTATTTGTTTCTTCTTGACGAACTGAGTAACATTTTTGGCCTTATGGGAAAGGGGTAATGGAGAGGAGGAGACAGAGTTGTAGGTGACACTGAAGGAGCGCTGTGATAGATAGGCAGAGAACAGGATAGAGGAGGCCAAGGGAAGAGTTTATTGAGAAGGAGAGGGTCGTCGACAGTATCAAAGGCCACAGAGAGGTCAAGTAGTAGGAGTATGGAGTACTTGCTGTTAGTTAATTAGTAAGGTAGGTAATTGATAAATGTAAATGTATCGCTAATTCCCCCCCCCCCCCCCAGGTCCACAAAGGTTCTTTTCAGGACTGGTATCAGTGGTATGGTAATAGGCTTGTACACGTATAATATTCTTTCTTCCAAATATAGAAAGAATATTATACTTGACTGCTGCCCTTCTGCTGCAGTCTGCTAATCAGTCACACACAACCTACTTGTTCCACAAAGGTCCTTATAAGGACTGGTAATAACCTGGTGTAGGGTGCTATAGTACATAGGGTTGAGTGAGGTACAGTCTGCTATTCTATAAGGACTGGTATAGGTCCACAATACATAGGGTTGAGGTGCACTACTGCTGACCGCTGCCCTATACTGCAGCAGTCTTTCATCGGTATAGGGACTGACGTACAGTCTGCTAATCAGTCACACACAACCTACTTGTTCCACAAAGGTCCTTATAAGGACTGGTAATAACCTGGTGTAGGGTGCTACAGTACATAGGGCTGAGTGAGGTACAGTCTGCTATTCTATAAGGACTGGTATAGGTCCACAATACATAGGGTTGAGGTGCACTACTGCTGACCGCTGCCCTATACTGCAGCAGTCCTTCATCGGTATAGGGAGTGAGAGGTTTGTCACAGGGTCATTTAAAAAATGACAGGCAGAGGAAGAGGCAGGCCCTTCCGCAGGGGTGGTAGGGGTAGGGCAGGAGCAACAGGCTTGAGCCAAAGTGGGAAGTTGCAGAAGGTGCGTTCAATTACTTTAAAGGACGCACCAGACTTAGTTGAGTGGCTCACTCAGCCTTACTCTTCTGCACCCTCCTCATCCTCTCGATCTGCACCCTCTTCTTCACTCTCTGCTATGTGCACCCCCAAAGACACTACCACCAACAACACCACCACCACCACCACCACCACATACCTTCCGCTTGAGTCACAGGAATTATTTTCCGATCCATATCAAGACATTTCTGATGCGCAGCCACTCTTGGTATTGGATCAGGAAGAGGAGGTAGCAACAACCGCTACTCAGCAGTCTGACGACAGTACCCAGATCAGCCCAAGGAGGAGGTTGGTCCCCGGTGTTGCTGCCTACTCCGAGATCTCTACTTATAGTGGTGGGGAAGGTGACGTCTATGATGACGTGTCTAGTGATGTCACGTGGGTGCCCACAAGAGAGGAAGAGGAGGGGAGTTCAGAGGGAGATATGGACCAGCAGATAGGGAGGAGAAGCAGGAATAACTTACATTGCACAGGAGGGACAAAACAGACTGCTAATGTATCAGGAGAGAGTCATCGACCATGTACGGTCACTTCTGGCGCTCCCAGGACACCGGCACATGGCTCCGCAGTGTGGGCTTTTTTTAACGTGTCCGCTGCTGACAATAGCGTTGCCATCTGCAATCTTTGCAGTCAACGCATTAGTCACGGTAAGCCCAACACTCACCTAGGGATGACCGCCTTAAGAAGGCACATGAGCAGCCATCACCGAGCCCAGTGGGAGCAACGGAACACACAAAGCCACACTCCAGGCTCTCACCGTCCAGCCTCGTCTTCTACTTCTCCTTTTCCTCTCTCCTCACAATTGTCCTCCACTCCACCTTCCATCACGCCAAGATCACGTTTTTCTGCAAAAAGGCAGGCTTCCGTGGGCCTAATGTTCGAGCGTAAAAAAATGATGACGCCGGATAACCCTCTTGCCCAACGGTTGACGGCTGGCTTGTCAGAACTGATAGCCCGCCAACTACTGCCATATAAACTGGTGGACTCGGAGGCCTTTCGCAAATTTGTGGCCATTGGAACACCACAATGCAAGGTCCCAGGAAGGAAGTATTTCTCAGAGAATGGCATCCCAGAGCTATATGGCCATGTTCAGTGGCAAGTGAATGTATCTCTGGCACACAGTCTCTGTGCCAAGATACATCTGACCACAGACACGTGGTCTAGCAAACACGGGCAGGGAAGGTATATCACTTTTACTGCCCACTGGGTGAACCTTCTGACGGCCGTCAAGCATGTAACCCGTGGCACCCGTGTAGATTTGGTTTTACCGCCACAGATTGCATGCAGGGCTGACTCTTCTTCTCCTCCTCCTCCTACTCCATCCTCCTCCCTCTCCTCCTCGGCTGACTCCTCCTTTTCCGCTGCTAGCGTCTATTCCGCTGCGCCGCCCAAGCTCCCCAAAACCTATTCGACATGCCAGGTGAGACGTTGCCATGCCGTGCTGCGTCTGTTGTGCCTGGAAGCCAAGAGCCACACTGGACCGGCACTCCTTTCAGCTTTGCGTTCACAGGCAGATCAGTGGCTAACACCGCTCAATTTGACAGTTGGTAAAGTGGTGTGTGACAACGGTGCCAATCTGCTTAGCGCATTGAAACAGGGCAAAATCATGCACGTGCCATGCATGGCACACGTCTTAAACTTGGTCGTGCAGCGATTCGTTGTCAAATACCCTGGGGTCCAGGACATCTTGCGGCAGGCAAGGAAAATCTCGGCCCATTTCAGAAGATCTTACATGGCCATGGCTCGCCTTGCTGACATTCAGCGGCGACACAATCTGCCGGTCAGACATCTTATTTGCGATTGCCCGACGCGATGGAACTCAACCTTCTATATGCTTGATAGGCTGCTCCAGCAGAAACGTGCAGTTAACGTCTACCTGTATGAACTCTGCGGCAGAACAGGTTCTGGGGAACTGTTTTTTTTTTCACCGTGCCAGTGGCTGCTCATGCATGACGCATGCAGACTTCTGCGCCCATTTGAGGAGATCACCAAACTGGTCAGTCGCAGCCATGGCGCCATCAGTGACATGGTACCTTATGGCTTCTTTATGGAGCGTGCATTGCGTCGTGTCATTGATCAAGCTGTGGAGGAGCAGGAGCGGGAAGATGAGGAAGTCGCAATGCTGGATGAATTCCCAGGGGGGGCTACTCTATCTGAGACAAGTGAACAACAGGAGTCTGAAGAGGAGTCAGAGGAGGATGGTGCCGGGGCGGATGAGGAGGAGCAATAAGAGCATACTTTAAACCTTTCTGGGACCCCTGTTGTTGTGCATGGATGGGGAGAGGAGAATGAAGAGGACGACATTATCCTAGATGATGAGCAGGAGCCAGGCCACCACACCGCTTCCAGTTTAGTGCAAATGGGGGCCTTCATGCTCCAGTGTTTTAATAGGGACCCCCGTATAAAAAGCATAAGGGTCAAGGACCAGTACTGGGTGGCAACGTACTTAGACCCCCGGTACAAACATAAAATGGTGGAAATGTTATCGCCGTCACAGAAGGCTGGCAGAATGGAGCACTTCCAGGCCTTGCTTCGAGAAATGCTGCATTCTGCCTTTGCGTGTGCTGGCAGAGGAGCAATTCCCACTCCCAGAGAAGGAGTTGTGGGTACCAATCCAACAGCGCCTGCAAGAAGAGGCCGGTTTGAAGATGTGTTGGTGACTTCGGATATGAGGTCATTCTTTTAGCCGACCCATCGACAGGTGTCATCCGGATCCAGCATCAGGGAATGCCTAGACCGTCAGGTGTCCGACTACATCGGGTTAACGGCCGATGTGGACGCTCTGAGGAGTGATGAACCCCTGGACTACTGGGTGGGCAGGCTTGACCTCTGGCCAGAGCTTGCCCAATTTGCAATCGAACTGTTGGCTTGCCCCTCATCCAGTGTCCTGTCCGAAAGGACGTTCAGCGCAGCAGGGGGGATCGTGACCGATAAGCGTACTCGCCTAGCTCACGACAGTGTTAACTACCTCACATTTCTAAAAATGAGTGAGGCATGGATCTCGGAGGAATTCAACACATGTGACCAGTAGACCATGTATATGTCTATAAACGATTTTTTTTAATCGAGCACACAGACCTTCTTTCTTCATTTGGCTCACTTCCTTGTCCAAAAAAAGCACACCGTACTATATGCCCGTACCCTCCTCTTTGAAGAGGTTGAGCGGTGTCATATTTCTACTGGGGCTGCTTATTATGATGGGCTCCCACATCCCTGTGCTGTGCTGACATCCTCCTGGGGCTGTACCTCTGCTGTGCATATTATGAGGGGCTCCCACCATCCCTGTGCTGTGCTGACTTCCTCCTGGGGCTGTACCTCTGCTGTGCATATTTTGAGGTGCTCCCACCATCCCTGTGCTATGCTCATTATGAGGGGCTCCCACCATCCCTGTGCTATGCTGACTTCCTCCTGGGGCTGCTTACGGTGCAGGTGTCAGTGCTGTATATCACGGTGCTGATGTCAGTACTCTCTATTACGGTGCTGCTGTCAGTGCTGTATATCACGGTGCTGGTGTTAGTGCTTTATGTCACGCTGCTGATGTCAGTGCTCTCTATCACGGTGCTGTTGTCAGATGACTCTATCACGGTGCAGGTGTCATTGCTGTATGTCACGCTGCTGATGTCAGTGCTCTCTATCACGGTGCTGCTGTCAGTGCTGTATATCACGGTGCTGGTGTTAGTGCTTTATGTCACGCTGCTGATGTCAGTGCTCTCTATCACGGTGCTGTTGTCAGATGACTCTATCACGGTGCAGGTGTCATTGCTGTATGTCATGCTGCTGATGTCAGTGCTCTCTATCACAGTGCTGCTGTCAGTGCTGTATATCACGGTGCTGGTGTCAGTGCTTTATGTCACGCTGCTGATGTCAGTGCTCTCTATCACGGTGCTGCTGTCAGTGCTGTATATCACGGTGCTGGTGTTAGTGCTTTATGTCACGCTGCTGATGTCAGTGTTCTCTATCACGGTGCTGTTGTCAGATGACTCTATCACGGTGCAGGTGTCATTGCTGTATGTCATGCTGCTGATGTCAGTGCTCTCTATCACGGTGCTGCTGTCAGTGCTGTATATCACGGTGCTGGTGTCAGTGCTTTATGTCACGCTGCTGATGTCAGTGCTCTCTATCACGGTGCTGTTGTCAGATGACTCTATCACGGTGCAGGTGTCATTGCTGTATGTCACTGGTGATCATCTCCTGCACCCTCTTCTTTGCCTACCCTGGTCGCTGACCTTCCCTTTCCTCCATTGCTTTCATGCGCTCCACAGTCCTGAATTGTCACAACAATTTCCCATATAAAAAAAGAATGCTTGTAGTTGTCGATCCCAGATTCACCTCATACATGTGTTATGTCATTGGCCATGTGGTGGGACTATGTTTGCACAGCTATTAATTATTTTGTGGCTGCAAATTTGACCTGTAGGTTTGCAAAGTTCGCCTCCCATTGAAGTCAATGGGGCCCGCCGCAAACATTCTGGTTCGCTAACTATCGGCCACGTTCGCGTTCCGCGTTCGCGAAACGTCCCATCGGAAGTTCGTCCATCACTACTCAGGATGACATCCAAAACGGTAATTTGTTATTAAATACATGCACAAAGCTGTAAAACAGCCTACATCTTTCGGACATTAGTTCTTAGCCATGACTAAGAACTAACATCCGAAATGCATAGGCTTTGTGCATGTATTTAATAAAGAAATACCATTTTGGATGTCATCCTGAGTACTGACCATCCCTTTCCTTATAACAGCCTCACTGTGGCAGATGCTGTAGAGCAGTGGTCCCCAACCTTTTTGGCACCGGGGAACGGCATTGTGGATGAAAATTGTGGCAAGGCCCGGGGGGGGGGTGGGCACATGGGGGACGATGCGGCTTTTCGCGGCCAATTTGTCAGGAAATGGCTGGTGTTAGCACGTCATCACAACACCATGGTTAATGTGGTGTCAGGATGATTGAAGTGCATCATTTTTATTATTATATTGTAATATAAAATGAAATAGTTCAACTCACCATAATGCAGAATCTGTCACTAGATGCAGCTTGTCACTTGCTACCAGCTTGCCACGTTGCCTATCACCAGATTTCCACATGCCACATCGGCTGCCACCAGATGCAGACTGCCACATGCCCTCAGATGCAGATTGACACATGCTACAGTCACATGTCACCAGATGCAGATTGCCACGGTTCAATGCCACCAGATTGCCACGTCACCATATGCAGATTGCCACAGACACATGCCACCAGATGCAGATTGCCACAGTCACTTGCCACATGCCACCAGATGCAGATTGCCACAGTCACTTGCCACGTGCCACCAGATGCAGATTGCCACATGTCACCAGCCACATGCCACCAGATGCAGATTGCCACAGACACATGCCACCAGATGCAGATTGCCACAGACATATGCCACCAGATGCAAATTGCCACAGTCACTTGCCACATGCCACCAGATGCGCATTGCCACAGACACATACCACCAGAGGCAGATTGCCACATGTCACCAGATGCAGATTGCCATAGTCACTTGCCACATGCCACCAGATGTGTATTGCCACAGACACATGCCACCAGATGCGTATTGCCACAGACACATGCCACCAGATGCAGATTGCCACAGACACATGCCACCAGATGCAGATTGCCACAGACACATGCCACCAGATGCAGATTGCCACAGATACATGCCACCAGATGCAGATTGCCACAGACACATGCCACCAGATGCAGATTGCCACAGACACATGCCACCAGATGCAGATTGCCACAGTCACTTGCCACATGCCACCAGATTCAGATTGCCACAGACACATGCCACTATTTACAGCATCTTAAATGCAAATTGTCACTAAGTGCAGTGCAGTGAAGTGGAGTGGAGGGTCCCGCGTGAGAGAGAACAGAGGTGATGCGGGGCAGGCTGTGAGAGATGATGTAATCTCTCTGCTCCCCCGCTTCACCTCCAACAGTATACTGGCCGGGCTGTGTGGACGGAACAGCGGTAATGTGGGCGGGCGGTGGGAGATGATGTCATCTCTCTGCTCATCTGCTTCACCCCCAGCAGTGTAGCGGCAGGGCTGTGTGGGCGGAAGTGCGGTGATCGCTCTGCTCACCGCCGCCGCCGCATATCAGTGCAAATTTCGCGGCCCGGCTGCAAACGGGCTACGGCCCGGTAACGGGCCGCGGCCCGGGGGTTGGAGACCCCTGCTGTAGAGTGTCCTTTGATAACACAGGCAATTTAGCCAGCTACGTAAACTATAAGACCCCTTTCACACTGCCAGCAGGCCACTTTTATCCCCTGCTAGCGGCCAAAGAAAGGCTTAATTGCGTCCAAAAAGTGCCGCTGCCTAAGCGCTTTACAGGCACTTCGGCAGCGGTGCCCATTCATTTGATTGGGCGAGGGTGGTGGAGGAGCGGTGTATACACCGCTCCTAAACCATTCCAAAGATACTGCTTGTAGGACTTTTTCTAACGTTTCACACTGGGGCTGCAGGGGAGGCATTTTTCAGGCGCTTTACAGGTGCTATTTTTAGCCCTTTAGCACCTGAAAATGCCCCCAGTGCGAAAGGGGTCTTAGTTCAACATTCAGTATGCTTACTAGAAATCGTTTTTCACAATTCAGGTAGCCGGTAAGCTACAAGGTCATAAAGCCCCACTCATCTTAAACTTTTGCACAGTACTGTATGTGATACTGAGGAAAGGATAAAAGTGATCCTTGAATTCTGGAAGTAAAGCAAGCAGGTTTATGAACTTTGCATGTTTTCAGATGTTCCTGTTTTTTTTTACACTTGTGTTTATTGAAATATGAAGAAGAAGGTGTGATTGTATATTCACATATAAGTGATAAAGCATGTGAATGGTACAAAACCATTACATATAAGAGCATTATAATATATAATAATATAATATAATATAATATAAAGAACATATAGAGGACAGAGCAAAAAAAAACATTTGTATTCAAGGTGAATGCAGCTGTTCCTGTTTAACCACTTGCTTACTGGGCACTTAAACCCCCCTCAGTCCCAGACCAATTTTCAGCTTTCAGCGCTGATGCACTTTGAATGACAATTGCGCGGTCATACAACACTGTACCCAAATGAAATTTTTATCATTTTTTTCCCACAAATAGAGCTTTCTTTTGGTGGTATTTAGTTACAGCTCGGAGTTTTATTTTTTGCTAAACAAACAAAAAAAGATGCAAAAAAAAAAAAAAAAAAAATCATGTTTTAATAGTTTGTTATAAAATTTTGCAAACGGGTCATTTTTCTCCTTCATTGAAGTGCGCTGATTAGGCGGCACTGATAGGCTGCATTGGTGGGCACTGATGGGCTGCATTGGTGGGCACTGATGGGCTGCATTGGTGGGCACTGATAGGCTGCACTGGTGGGCACTGATAGGCATAGTTAAGGCGGCACTAATAGGCACAGATAAGGCGGCACCGATGGGCACAGATAAGGCGGCACTGATGGGCAAAGATGGGCACAGATAAGATGGCACGGATGGGTGGCACGGATAAGTGGCACGGATGGGTGGCACGGATGGGCACTGATAGGTACCACAGATAGATGGGACTGATGGGCACTGATAGGTGGCACTGATAGGTGGCTCTGATAGGTGGCACTGCTGGGCACTGATGGGCGGCACTGCTGGGCACTGATGGGCGGCACTGCTGGGCACTGATGGGCGGCACTGGGGTGCAGCACCTTTGAGGCAGATTTTGGGTGGCACTGTGGGTGGCACTGCTGGGTGGCACTGTGGGCACTGCTGGGTGGCACTGTGGGCACTGCTGGGTGGCACTGTGGGCACTATGGGCACTGCTGGGTGGCACTGACAGGGGGGCACTTACTTTATTTCAGGATGGCACTGCGGGTGGCAGGTGGGCACTGGCAGGGGGCAGGTGTCCGTTTAAATTGCTGGCCGTGATCGGGACTGATGTCCCGAACACGGCCGCCGGCGATCGGCTTTTTTTTTTCTCCTTGCGCTGTCAGCGCGAGGAGGAATACTAGCCGATTACCGGCTCCGTTTTATCACATGATCAGCTGTCATTGGCTGACAGCTGATCACGTGATAAGGGGTCGGGATCGACCCCTTACACGGATCGGTGATCAGGCGAGTCTCACGGACTCGCCGATCACAGAGCGCGCCGCGCGCGCCCCTCAGGGGGCGCGCAGGCCGCTCGTAACCGGGACTACGTCAATAGACGTAGTCCCGAAAATGTGGGTCCGCGCTATTGCCGTCATTTTGCAATAGCGCGGTACCCAAGTGGTTAATTGGTTATTACTTTTCTAGGAGTGCGTTCTAGAATTTTTTTTTACATGGGAGGGATTATTGGCCTTGTAGTTTACCAGCCTCACACTTACATTCTAGTCTTTATTATTATTATTACAGATGGATTGATGGGATGTACCTTGTTAGTGTTCAATCTGGTCCTTGATTTGTACATATTTTGGTTTTTGAAAATCAGATACCTCTCTACTACCATAAGGAAGGGCAGCCATTTGCCAATGTTTATATCCTTATTTAGGTGTTCATACTACTAATATGATGATTCATCGAGGAAACAGGGAGGTGAGGGTATTTTACACGGGTTTTATTGTATTGGAACTTATGGTGATGGTAGATGGGCCGGCTTGTAAAATTATTTATTTAACATTTATATATTTAAGAAATGTATTAATGCCAACGTTTGTAGCCCTTTACATATTGTACATGCACATTAGTCCCTGCCCTCTAGAAGCTTACAATCCATGATTCCTACCTCATATGCATGCTATGGAAAACTGAAGTGTATGTGAACACTGGCAAAACAATTTTATATATATATGTAGCGGGGTCTCTTTAAGGACTATAAAACTACTGTTCCCAGAACCCCGCTGGTTCCCAGGATGTTTGGAGTTATGCCCCAGAGACTCATGGGGGAGGGCATATAAGGAGGGGGAGAGGCCTAGTTGTTTCTCTTTGGACACCCCCCCCCCTCTCCTAGCAAGAGGAGATCTGTGCTGAACTGCTGGATTCCTGTTCCTAGACGAATTGGCGGAGGAAAACGGACTTGGACTTGTCCGGGTGGTGAGAGCTGTTTAAAGACAGATACTTTATCTTTATTATTCGTTTGGATTACAAAGTTGTTCTTCATGTGCACCACCGAAAGATTGCTAGCGAATATTGTTTCACTGGACTTCCATCTAGATCAGTCAGGCCTGACTGCATAGGTAGATAGTGCTGGGTGTTAGTTTACCCATGCGGGGAAGTAGCTGAAAAAGGGCAGCGTTAGAGTTGCATAGCAATACTTTATTATGCTGATTACTCTGTTTATCTTTATTACTGGTTACTGCAGAGACCTGCTTATGTGTTGCAAACCAAATGTTCGATTCATGTTATTCCTTTTATAAAACAACAAGTAAAGTCAGTTATATACTTTCAAAGATTGTCTATGAGCTTGAGTTATCCACCCACGCACACACATATTTAGAGTATAAGCGATTTAATGTGTATTGCTAGATACTAACTGTGCCAGAGTGGGTAGAGCAGATTGCCGGGGGGTTGGCGGAGCTGTGCTCAGAGCCCAAGCCAAACTTGCGGCCCTCTTAAGTGAGGGTATCACTATACGTGGGGGCTCGTAAATCCGGGATTTCTGAGACAGCGGTAAACATGCCAGAGGTACCGGTATGGACCCACAGGGAGTCAGAGCGTGGTGTGAAGCGGCTAAGGCCGACCCAAGTCAGTCAGTGGTCATTAGCCTCCCAGGGGAGAAATGGTCGACTGAGAACGTAGAGGAGTTAATGAAGTCAGTGTCCCCAAACCATGAACCCTGGGTGATGGAGATAAAATCAGACCCAGACATCTCATATCAGTACGCGCTAGTGGAATACTGGGATGGGATGCCGGAGGCTTGCAAGCGCAACTGTGTACGGACACAAGACAACAGATCCTATAGGTTGGCACACGCAACAAAGGAGGAGCCATCACCAACGGGATCACTGCAGGCTGCGGCCCGTACCTCACCCGAGAGTCTCAGATCAGCACCGGCCACCCTTAGCGCAGAACTGTGTGCTGTCCTGGGGGAGATTGTGGCCCAGTGCAAGAAGGATCCCACAGATTACCCGATGTCGGGGTACAGAAAACTCCGGATGTTTTCAGGGAGGAAACCTGTACCTTCGGAAGAAGAGGGATTTGAAGAGTGGTTAGATAGCGCAACTCAGGCACTAGAGGAATGGGAAGTTCCAGAGCGCAGAAAGAAGCAGAGGATTGTGGAAAGTCTAAAGGGGCCCGCTCTAGAGGCCGTACGCAACCTGAAGATGAGCAAGACAGACTGTAATGCGCAGGAGTACCTAGATGTATTACAGAATGTGTTTGGTGGGACAGAGAAAATCTCTGAGCTTGCTTATCAGTTAGAGCATTGTTACCAGAAGAAAGGTGAAAAACTATCAGACTACATGGGACGTTTAGATAAAATCCTGCATAGGATGATCCTAAGGAAGGGGATCAGCCCAGGGAAAGTAGATGAGGCCCGTGCTCAACAGGTACTGAGGGGAGATCAACCCATGGATCCTATTGCATGGACAGTGCGTGCCCGACTGGATGGGAAGAATCTGGAGTACACTGACCTCATCCGAATGATCAGAGAGGAAGAGGCCCTACTGGAAGAGAGAAGGGAAGAACATCTCACCGAGCCCGTCAAACAACCGGTAGCGATAGTTACACCGGCCATGACTCCCGCTAGAGATAAGGAGGTGGACACTCTGAAGTTACAGATGTCCCAGGTGATGGAAATGTTGACTGCTATGATGGCGAAAGGTCAAGGGGGAGCAGAGAAACCAAGTCCTAGGAAGGAGTTGTTTCCAGATACACCAACACCAAGCCCCACTCGAGACCGAGAAGAGATGCTATGCTACAACTGTGGGGGCAGTGGCCACTTCGCCAGTAGATGTTCCAGTCCCAAGAAGAAGAAGATAGATAACCGCCAGCCGGCGGGAAACTCCAGAGGGCCCCGGTGAGGGAGTCAACCGGGTGCCCATGCCTTTCAGTGAACTCCAAACTGAATAGAAGGAAGAGAAAGAGAGAAAACCAGACCCCTCAGAAGGAATGTCTACAAATAAGAAACAATAACATCCCTCAGCGGGTTTGTACTCCCATTACTGTGGGGAGGGTCGATGCATACCAGGCTCGAAAAAGAATAAAGTCTAAAACCAACTGGATGAGGACGGGTCCCCAGAAGAGGGTGGCCTCAACCCGGCCCTACCCAGAAGAATTGGTCGGCCCGTCCCCCACTGTCTCCATCCAGGTGGAAGGAGTCTACACGAAGGCCCTCCTGGACACTGGAGCTCAAGTGACTTTGTTGTACAGAGACTTCTATGATAGGCACTTGAGCCATTTGCCTATACAGAAGATAGAAGAGCTGGAGATATGGGGCCTGGGAGCTCAGAGTTTCCCCTACGATGGTTACCTGCCCATAAAGCTGACCTTCGATCCCTCTGTGGCGGGGAAAACAGAGGTGTTTGACACCCTGGCGGTTGTGTGTCCTAGACCGCCCAGGGCCAGCAAGATGTCCCTCATCATAGGGACCAATACGGATCTGGTGCGAAGACTTCTGACCCCTCTAGTGGAGACGAGAAACCATCAAGATCCCAATATCCATCCCATGCTGAAGACAGCCTACCAACGGTTGGTCCTAGAGCAGAAGACCCCAGGAGAGGGGATAGGGAAAGTGTGGAGACTTGGGAGAGAGGGAGTGGTGCTGCAGCCCGGAGAGGTAGCCTGCCTCAGGGCCACGGTGAAGCTTACCTGGGAGCAGCCTGGCCCCTTTGTCATGCTGGAATCCGATCCAAGGGAGGACCACTCAGGCCTGGAAGTGATACCGGAAGTGATTTCAATCAAGGCCCTGAAGAAGGCTCGAGGAAGAGTCCCAGTGAGTGTGAGAAACCCTACGGAGAGACCCATAGAGATCCCTGCCAGGATGCTGTTGGGGCAGGTGAGTCCTGCGGCCCCAGTCAGCTGGTCAGAAGTAAAAGGAACCGGTGAAGGAGGAGATGTTTGGAAAAAACTTTCCATGGAGAACCCGGACCTACCTGGAGCCTGGAAGGAGAGAGCCAAGGCCCAGCTGACTAGATGGGAGAGGATTTTCTCAAAGGATGAGTTTGATGTGGGATGTGCCAGGAGTGCCACCCACCGAATCCGCCTCCAAGAAGACAAACCCTTCAGGGAAAGGGTTAGGCGGGTCCCTCTAGCTGACCTGGAGGATCTGAGGGAGCAGCTTGCGGAGTTGAAGAAGACTGGTGTGATCCGGGAGTCTAGAAGTCCCTATGCCTCCCCCATAGTGGTGGTCAGGAAAAAGAATGGGTCATTGAGGCTTTGTATCGACTAGACTACAGGACTCTCAACAGGAGGACCATCCCTGACCAGTATACCACACCGAGAATAGAGGATGCCCTACAGAGTTTGGCTGGTGCCAAGTGGTTCAGTGTAATGGACCTCAAGAGTGGGTACTACCAAATCCCCATGCACCAGGAAGACCGAGAGAAGACAGCTTTCATAACCCCAGTGGGATTCTTCGAATTCAACAGAATGCCTCAGGGCCTGTCTGGAGCCCCTGCTACCTTTCAACACCTCATGGAGAAGACCGTTGGAGACATGAACCTCATAGAAGTCCTTGTGTACTTGGACGATGTCATTGTCTTCGGGAAGACTTTGGAAGAACATGAGGCCAGGTTGGAGAAGGTGTTGAGAAGACTCAGCGAAGAGGGACTCAAGCTTTCTCCCGAGAAGTGCGGTTTTACCAATCCTCTGTGAACTATCTGGGACACATAGTGTCTGAAAAGGGAGTGGCTACAGACCCTGAGAAGTTGGAAGCAGTTACCTCTTGGCCAAGACCGACAACAGTCGCAGAGCTCAGATCTTTCCTGGGGTTCTGCTCCTATTATAGAAGATTTGTGGATGGGTTTGCCCGGATTGCCAAGCCACTAAACGAATTGCTTAAGACTGAAGGAGAAGAAGATGGCTTGGGACCTAGGAGGGCCGGTGAGTCGGTTCAAGATCAGTGGAACCCAAGGTGTGAAGAGGCTTTCCGAACCTTGAAGAGGAGCCTTACCACGGCCCCAGTCCTGGCCTATGCCGACCCCACCAGACCATATGAGCTACATGTCGATGCCAGTCATGAGGGCCTAGGCGGAGTGCTCTATCAAGAGTATGAAGAGCAGCTACGACCAGTGGCCTATGTGAGCCGGAGCCTGACTCCCTCGGAGAAGAACTACCCCACTCATAAATTGGAGTTCTTGGCCCTCAAATGGGCAGTAGTAGACAAACTGAAGGACTATCTCTACGGGGCGGAGTTTACCGTAAAGACAGATAACAATCCTCTGACATACCTCTTCACTACTGCAAAGTTAGATGCAACCGGACACAGATGGTTGGCTGCATTATCCGGATTCAACTTCAGTCTAAAGTACAGACCAGGGGCTGGAAATAGGGATGCAGATGCCCTGTCCCGAAGATCTCATGTCATGGTCAATGACTGGGAAGACTGGACCCAGGTAGCACCGGAAGGAGTGCGAGCACTCTGTCAGGGTGCTGAGTTTCAAGCAAGAGGGGGCCCCAGAGCAGAGGAGATAGGAGTCACCGCAGTGGGAGTCCCTCAACCCTACTGTGGGGTAACTCAACTAGCAGAGGAACTCCTGCCAAAGCTGTCCAGAAAGGAGCTGAGCTATGACCAATTGGAAGACCCCATGGGGAGATTGGTCCTTGAAGCTTTGGAGAACGAGAATCCAGAGGGACTTCGACATCACCCTTCCAAGGAGGCTCGCCTGCTGAGGAAAGAGTTGGATAAGCTACAAGTACATCAGGGAGTGGTCTACCGAAGGGGCCCCTCTGATAACTCAGAAGATAAGTGGCAGTTGTTTCTCCCAGAGCAGCACCGAGAGACGGTACTAATTGCCTTGCATGACCAGCATGGCCATCTAGGGGCGGAGAGAACTTTCCAGCTTGTCAGAAGCCGGTTCTATTGGCCCTGTATGAGGGCAGAAGTGGAGGAATATTGCCGTTCTTGTGCACGATGCATCCAGAGGAAGACTCTACCCCATCAAGCTGCCCCAATGGGCCACCTACAGAGTCAGGGTCCAATGGATCTGGTGTGCATTGACTTTCTCTGCCTCGAACCCGATTTGAGTGGATTGGGAAATGTTCTGGTGGTAACCGATCATTTCACCCGTTATGCCCAGGCTTTCCCCACCAAAGACCAAAAGGCCTCCACTGTGGCCAAGGTGCTCATGGAAAAATACTTTGTCCACTATGGATTAACACAGAGAATCCACTCAGACCAAGGAAGGGACTTTGAGAGTTGTCTGATACGGAACCTACTGGACTCATTGGGAGTAGAGAAGACCAGGACTACACCTTATCATCCACAAGGAGATGCCCAACCTGAGAGGTTTAATCGGACCTTACTAAACATGCTTGGAACTCTAGAGACAGAGAAGAAGCAACACTGGAGCCAACACATATCAGCTTTGGTGCACGCTTACAACTGCACCACAAGTGATGTGACGGGTTACTCCCCCTACCGGCTCATGTTTGGGAGAGAAGCAAGATTGCCGGTGGATCTGGCCTTTGGCATTTCCCTAGACCATGCCTCTGCTACCTCCCACAAGGGATATGTGGACCGACTTAGACACAATTTGAAAGTGGCCCATGAACGAGAATAGCTGTGTTTTTTAGCATTTTTTACAGTTAAATCATTGAAAAACTCCTCTTCAAACCCAGTAATTCTGTTTTTTTTCCCCATCCAGAAGAAGCCCCTACCATAAAACGCTGATAAATCCTATGTTTACACATAGAACATGCTAAGGAGTTTGCTTGCTGCAGAAAAAAACACCTGAAGCCAAAAAACCGTAGCTGTAAAAATGTCCAGTGTGCAGGAGGCCTTATAAGTGGTCACACAACCTCTGTTCTCAGCTGCATAAAGGGCTTAGAGAGGTGGGGGCGGAGAAACAGCTGTACACTAATCTTCCCAGTGAATGGCTGTGCAGGAGGGGTGTGTCAGCACAAGTCTGATCACCTGAGGACAGGCAGGCTGTTCTTACAGCACAGTCAGAACACTGACCATGCTGGTATGGATGTGCTTTCATGCCTAGCATGGTCTATTTTAAATAGGAAAGCAGAGGGGCTGGTAGGATCACCAGGTATTTCCCACAATGGAAGCAATGCAGCAATACACTAAAAGTGTAGCGTAAGTCGGCGGGGACTCTTTTTTTGTGGGAACCCGGAAGGAGGCTGTTTTCTATGTGTGTGTGTGTGGGGGGGGGGGGCTTTCTTGCTGCCCCCCTCCAAAGTGCTGCCCTAGGCCTGGGCCTTGTTGGCCTAGGCCAAGATACAGCGTTCCATGGGTGTAGAGTAGATGATGCTGTTCCAGTGCTGGGCCCATCCTTGTAAGGGCTCAAGCACCACCATCCCTGGCCAGCAACCATGCCAAAATGACATACCGCTTTTGGATGGAGTTGACCTTTAATCACAATGCATCTCTGTCTAATATTTTTGGATACCTTTAGTCTGAGTCCAGTTTTCTAATGGCATCTATCAGCACACAGATCAGTCGGAGAAAAGTCTGTATAAGTCTTTGTACTGAAGCTTACCTGATACATCCTGTTTGGAATTCAGTCCTACCTTTAAATCAACATCAGAGGATACAACCCAGCGTGTTCCAGAGCTTTGTTTAAACATCAAAGGTAGAACACAGGCAGCCAGTTTGATAGATATATATCTAATCACTTGCAAATACATCTTTCCTGTCAGTAGGTGCTTAACCTTTTTGTTTAATGTTACTGTAGAAAATAAAAATGCAGCTATTTCTATTATATCTGCTTATTTTTAAAGCTACAACGCAGATTTTTTTTTCCTGCATGATGCTTTATGGAGTTTTTATTTCGTTTTTATTTCGTTTTAAGGTGCCTTATTTACTAAGGATTATGGAATTAGTCATAAAGGTGTTGGAAATGTATTTATGTTAAAAAGATTGTACACTTAAAAATGTGATATTTTTGTATTATTGGTGGGTGCAAAATTGCTTGTGGTTTTTGGTAGAAGTACTTGCTGGCTCATTATTATTATTATTATACAGGATGTATACAGCATCAACAGTTTACACAGTGCTTTACAATATAAAAGGGAAGCAGTACAGTTACAATACATTAAAATACAAGTGGGTTAAGAGGGCCTTGCTCATAAGAGCTTACAATCTAATAGCATGGAAAAAGTGGTACAAAAGGTTATAACTGTGGGGAATGAGCTCATGGAAGTGATAAACGATTTGTTTACACTCTTTATGGATTTTCTATTTATTTTATGTAGCACACTACTCCCTTGGGAGCTGCAATGTTGTTTTCAGTACCTTTTTTTCAGTTAGCCCTGTTATGTTCCTGTCCCATGCAGTTTCACACACCAGACAACTTTAAAGTTCATCATGCATTATCCTGGGGTAAATTAATAAATGCTGAAGCTGATGATACGAGATGCCCCGTTATTTTATCTTATTGGCACATTACACTTCACTCCTGGTGACTCCCTCCTGTGCTTAACTTTTGCTTGGTTAGAACTTAACACATCCAATATTAGACTACAATGTCACAGGCCACACTGCCTATTTCCATGACCCTTGTTGTCATCCCTCCATTAAGTCCTAGAATTTGTGTATCACCGCAGTCCTTGGACGCACAGTGTGTTCCCGGAATAGCACTACAGGGTTGCACTCCCTTTGCTCACTCCCAATCAAGAGTCCATGTTGACTTCCGGTTCCGGCGCCGCATGGAGTGACTGCTCCTCTCCTCAGCTCCCGCAGCACGACCCTAAAATCTGCCTATAAATTCGGCCGAGCGGCTGGGAATCCATCGATCCACCTCTGGCATAGCCTCCTGTAGCCATGGACAAGTTTGTGGAGAAAACCGGCGCGCGAGCGAATACGGCGCCGCCCGCGACCGCGGCGCGGCCGCAAATTGAGGCCCCGGCTTCGGCCTACTCGGCTACCTTCTCCTCGCAGCGCACGACAGACATGGAGGTGAGCTGTGACCCTTCCTCCCCTCGCTCTGCACAACCCATACTGGCTTCTCAAGCCCCTCCATCCCAGGGCACTCTCCCCACAACCCCTGCTGGTGATTCCACCACGGAACGCATTGCCCAGGCTGTGGCTGCTCTATTATCCCCCATGATCTCTGCATCGGTGGAAAAGGCCGTAAATGCAGGCATGCAACAGCTAAAGGCCCAAATAGGCGAACACCACACCAGATTAAACGACCTGGAACACCGCGTGTCAGACATGGAGGAGGAACTATACCAGGCCCAAGCCACAGAACGCTCCCAGGACAGGACAAACCAATACATCTTGCAGAAGCTCGATGACTTGGAAAATAGGGCCAGACGGAGCAACTTGCGATTCGTTGGCATCCCTGAGTCGCTTCAGACCTCCGAATTATCTAACTTTTGCGCAGTTCGCATCCCAGAAGCCTTGGGCCTCCCGGGCCCCTGCACGGTAGAGAGGGCCCACCGTATGGGTCCCGCCACACCTGAACGCAAATCCCCTAGACCCATAATCGCAAAGTACCTCAACTACTCTGACAAGGCCCTGATCCTGCAGAAGTTCAGACAAACTCGCTCTCTTCAACTGGATGGAATCAAGGTCCTAATCTTCGCCGATTATTCCATCAAGGTCTCCAAGAAGAGGAAAGCATTCCAGCAGGTGTGCTCGGAACTTTTCAAAATGCAACTCAAGTTCTCCCTGGCCTTCCCGGCTGTCCTGCGCCTCAAGGCTCCGAACGGCGACCAACTGACCTTTCAAGATCCTTCTGAAGCGGAGGCATTTCTACGCTCTCTTCACTCGGATTCGCACCCCCACACCCCATCCAAGTCTTCATCGCTCAACTGCTCACTGGACCAAAGGAGCCCACGGAAAGACTCGCCCAAACGGTTCAGGCCCTCTGCCCCGGACCGGCAACCCCGAGATACCCCTCGGTGAGGACATGGCAGTCTCCCTGATTCCTCCTCTGCTCACCTTTCCGGTGACCCTTTCGCCGGGTCCGTCAGACTTGTAAGTTGCCATGTTAGTTCTAATACATCCGATCAGGCACGGTTGATGCTCTGCCTGATGTCTACCCGGTTTCTCTTTTCCTTAGGCCTAGTACAAAGTTCTGCTCCTATGTAGCAGTCACACCACCGTTGTTTTCTTGGCCACCTCTACCTCGACTGACTCTCGGTCCTCGCTTAGACGTGGCCCTGCCGCTATTGCGGCCACTCTATACGTGGTATTTTATGGTTACACTAGTACCTTTGTATGTTTATTTGCTTCTTATATGTTTTTTTTTTTTTTTTTGGTACATATTTTTTTACGGTCCACATTTTCTTTTATATATATGATCTTCCTGTAGATTACCCCGCTTTTCTGGGTCTTTATCCTATAATGTTTAAACTGCATGTACATACGAAGCTCACTCCTTACATGTTACATGTCTTATGACGTTATTGTGCTCCCCCTGGACTCACTGTGCATGACTAGCGCCGTACCATGGCACGTATTCTTTCTGGCTCTCCCTTAGCACTATTAACTATTAACCTTGCCCATACTCCCACCCGAGTGCTTTTGCTCCATGCCTTGGGTCGTGCACTGGGGGCTGGCCTACACAGTGACTCCATGCGGAAAAAAGCGAAGTTCGCTCCAATGTTTCTGTTTATGTATGTGTTTAAGTTCATTCCCCACCCCCCCTGCTCCCTCCCCCTACCTTCTATCGGAGATTACGTCCCCCCTCTGACCACCACACTCTACGGGTTCCACTGCCACACCGGGTTCCTTCTATTCAATCTACAATCCGGCCTACTCGGTCCACCGGCTAGCGATAAATATACAACATCGGCCCAATTCCCCTTCTCGCCCCCCCTGACATGAACATAATATCCTGGAATGTGAAAGGCCTCAGGTCGCCCAATAAGAGAATGAAAGTCCTGCGGCACCTAAAAAGACTGAAAACAGATATTGCCCTCCTGCAGGAAACCCACTTATCCGCTCCAGACTTTCATCGCATGAAGAAACTCTGGGTTGGCAAGGTCCTAGGCTCAGATGCCGTTAACCGCAAGGCGGGTGTTCTCCTGCTGATACATAAAAACCTCCCTTGCGAAATACTGTCCACACACTCAGATTCTCAGGGCAGGCTCCTCTCAGTACATGTCCGCCTGGGAACCAAAGACCTAGTGATCACTAACGTATACGCTCCCAATAACCCTGGCAAGTCCTTTTATAGCGTACTGACCTCCTGGCTCCTTCGTTTCACCCAAACCCCCCACTTAGTCGGCGGTGACTTCAACGACATCCTACACCACACAGACGACAGATCCCCTCCCCCACGACATAGGTTAAAAAGTGCTCCCTCTGCCACCTCCGTTTTTGCCTCCTCCATGGAGTCCCTACATCTTCGCGATCTGTGGCGCCTGTCTCACCCGGCAGACAGGGAATACACCTTTTACTCCCACCCCCATAACATGTTCTCGAGAATCGACTATTTTTTTGGATCCGACGACCTCATCCCCAATTTGTCTGAAGCAGAAATACTTGACATAGCTATTTCCGACCATGCCCCGATCGTAATTCGACTTGACAACTTAGATCTCCCACCACACCCTAGACTATGGCGCTTCCCCTCCTATCTCCACAATAACCCTGACTTCCAACACTTTATGGCGACATCCTGGCGTGAATACTCGGAAGCGAATTCCCCACACTCTGATTCCCCCAACCTCTTCTGGGATGCTGGTAAAGCGTTTCTCAGGGGCCAAATCATCTCCTATGCGTCTTCTTTCAAAAGAAACGCCCTGTCCCATTATAAACGCGCCAGCGCGAGACTGCATCTAGCCCAAAGATCCCTCTCCACTAATGATTCCCCCAACAATAGAGCCGAATGGCAGGCAGCCAAGCAAGGTTTTGACACCTGGGCGGACACACTCGAACGCACTAAAAGATCTCAACTCGACGCAACGCTCCACAAATTTGGCAATAAGGCGGGCAAGCTCCTAGCGAGGCTGTGCAAGGGCGCATTCCACCCAACGCACATCACCTCTCTTAAAGATACGAAGGGTGTCCTTCACTCCACCCCACAAGCAATCAACAAGGTGATGCTAAACTATTACACGGCCCTCTACGCTCCAGACCCTATAGATAATGCCACTGCCGGCTCCTTCCTAGATAGTGTGCCCCTATCTAAAGTCACCTCTGAACAATTAGAAACCCTTAATGCCCCCATCTCACTCGCCGAAATCTCCTCCACGATCCGCACACTAACCCCGTCCAAAGCTCCAGGTCCCGACGGATTCACCAGTGAATTCTATAAAACCCTCTCCTCCATCACAGAGCCCACCCTCCATAAGGTATATAATGGCATCTGGTCCAGTGGTCCATATCTCCCCTCTGGGAACCAGGCTGTTATCAAACTCTACAAAAAGGGGAAGGACCCCCTCGAACCAGGCTCGTATAGGCCGATTTCCCTCCTCAACCTGGATGTCAAGATACTGTCCAAAATAATAGCCACTAGACTAGCTGCCATCATTCCCTCCCTAATTCACCCTGCCCAGTCTGGCTTTGTGAAGGGCAGAACCGCCACCCTGAACATCCGTAAGGTTATGCTCGCCCTGGAACATGCTAATAACAACCCTGATGGGGACTTTGCCATTATAACATTAGATGCGGAGAAAGCCTTTGACAATGTCAGTTTTGATTGGCTCTCTATGACTCTATCCGAAATGGGCTTCACGGGGCACTTCTGTCACCTTATCAAAGCCATGTACTCTTCCCCTGCAGCTAAATTAGTTGCGGCTGGAGTTCTCTCAGATGAATTCCACCTACACAAGGGCACTCGTCAGGGGTGCCCACTCTCCCCTCTCCTCTTTAATATCGCCCTAGAACCCCTGTCCAGATATTTATCACACAAAGCCCCCCTTCACGGTATCCGCATAGGCCAACATGATCTGCGCACCTCCCTTTTTGCTGATCATGTACTCATTTTCTCGTCGGACCCTGCCTCCGACATGCACACCATTAAAGAGGTCTTTGACGTCTTCAGATCCTGCTCGGGGCTTCGGATAAATTACAGCAAAAGCGAAATCCTCCCGATAGGCTCCCATCGTAAACCCCCCTGGACGCAAAACTCTATCTTTACGACCGCTAGCTCCCACATCACCTACCTTGGTATTAAAATTGGAAAGTTGCCTTCCTCCCTCTACCACCTCAACTACCCCCCCTGATCACAAAAATCTCTCAGGAAATGGTAAACTGGATGGATCTGCCTCTCTCGCTTCTGGGAAGATGCCACCTTCTAAAAATGGTTAGTTTTGCCAGGCTACTGTACCCACTCCAGACCATCCCTCTGCTCCTTCTCCACAAGGACATCAAGACTCTGGAATCAGTTTTTTCTTCCTTTTTGTGGCAGGGCAAACGCCCACGTATAGCCCTAGAAAAGTTGCATCTTCCCAGACACGAGGGGGGTATTAGCTTGCCTAACTTAAGATTGTATAATTTGTCATGTTTGTTGCGCACTGGCCTGGATTGTATAACCCAATCCTCCAGATACTCCAACTACTCTATGGAAGCCGCCATGGTCTCTCCACTTTCGTTGACAGCTCTCCTCCACTGCCGGTGGAAATCGGTACCACCTCTGCTCCAACACAATCTCCTACTCAGGGACACTGCCATAGCCTGGAGAGAAACCAGGAAGTGCCTTAAGCTTCCCCCTTTTGTTTCCAGACACCTCCCGATACAGGGGAACCCTACTTTCTCCCCTGGCCTACTCCACAAGCCATTTCACCTCTGGAAAGAGAAGGGCATCACCAGCTTTGCTACACTTTGTGACCTGGACTCTGGCCACCCTCTGCCTTTTGCTCTCCTAGCAGAAAGGTTTTCCCTCCCTCCAGCCCAGGCCTTTCATTATAGGCAATGTATCAGCTACTTAAAAGACATCTGCAGTGATGAACGCAAACGCTTCACCTTAACCTTCTTGGACCGTCTGCTCAGAGACGATACCTACAAAATATCAGACATCTACAAACCCTTGCTCCAGCGATACTCTTCCCCACTGACATCTTCATCTGTTGCCAACTGGAAGAAAGACTTTCCTGACCCGGATTTAGTAGACAAAATTCTTCAAGGTCTCAACAAGTCTACCGCCTGACTCCCAACGAACTTTGGAGAGAAACGCAACTGAAAATTGCCCATAGGGCGTACCTTCCCTTCCTTCCATCTGCCACTGATCAGGACAGCACCAAGTGCCCCCACTGTCTTCTCAACAGGCCCTCGCTGGCCCATCGCTTCTGGTCCTGCTCCTTTATTTCATCTTTCTGGGACCGAATACTCGCCTACATCTTCAAAGTAACCCTATTGAAATTGCCAAAGGACCCCCTCCTCCTCATCTTTGGTTATTGGGACCCCCTCTTACTTCCGTGGTCTCCCACAAGTAGCTTCGTGCCCCCCAATTGCACACCTTGCAAACCTTCCCACAAAAACTGGGCTCTACTCTGCTTGCTACTAGCCAGGAAATCTATTCTAAAAAGCTGGACTTCTGCTCCTCCCCCCTCCGTCGCACAGATGCAGAAAGACCTCCTTTCACTCCTCTACAAGGACCGATGCAACGCTAATTTTCGGGACGAAAAAGCGAAGTCTCGCTTCTATGCGCTGTGGCTTCCCTTCATATCGACCACTCTCTCCCCGGTGGACATTACCAATTTGGACCACTACACCTTTTTCTACTATGGCGCTCCTTCATCCGTTCTGGGGGTCAGTTCCCCCCCCTCTAATGTCTAATCTGCTCTCAACAACTCACTACCCCCAGGGTCTACCCCACGGAACCTCCCACAACTGGGACTAGACACGAGAACCCATGGCTCCTTGCCCTCTCCCCCTCCATCTACCCCCCGTTTGCCTCTTCCTGTATGTGCCCCTCTCTCCCCTCCCTCCCCCCCCCCCTTGTTTCTCTACGTAATCTTGGGAAATGTCATTTTCTTGGTTAACTTTATATTGTTATTGCAACAAACTCTTGCCTCAGGATCCATCCAGTTACTGTTAGTTTGCTGCTCTGTTTTACTTGATTCACCACTTGCTATTTGGTTCTTTTGATTCAGTATGTGATATACGATTAGTATGTTGCAGCCTTAATCTGCTCTCATTTCTCTTCGCACACCTCATCTGCGATGTTGGTCCTACTGTACTGCACTTACCTTTGTTGCATATGTAATATTATGTCTGTTTTCATTTCTCAATAAATACTCTTTAAAAAAAAAAAAAAAAGAGTCCATGTTACTCACAGAAAGTCGATTCCCAGTTTCCTCCGTCCGCTTGACTCCTACTTCCTCCTCCTTTGATGTCCAGTACATCCCTGCATGGGATGCCCGGTCTCTGTTCAATCTCTACCTGGTTGATGTTCCTCCAGGGAACAGTTGTGGATCCACTGGACTCCTACTCCTCCGGTTATCCAGCTCTGAGGTCTCTGAACCCCCAGGCCTTCCAACCTCCACCCGGAGGCTCTGGGGGCTCTGAACCCCCAGCCCTCCAGCCCTCCTCCTCTCCTTTCTCAGTACTTCCAGCCCCACTTCCAGCATGTGACCCCCTTTTTATATAAGAGACACCCAGTGACCAAATAAATTAACCATTGGTCCATTCTCTTACATGGGTTTCCTGCCACTCAGACCTCAGTCCTTTCTCTCTGTCCAGTCCTGCCCATTGTCCAGCAGAGGAGGTATCCCTGAGTCCAAGTGTAGGCGGTCACACCCAATTCTACACTAACACTCCCATCCCCAAATAAACAACCAGGCCTAGGAAAAACAGCCAGGTCCAGCCAAATTTACCTACATCTAACCTATCTTTACAAAAACAAAACATTCTAATCACCCATCTAAGTGTGGGGTCCGCTACATTTGCTTTATTGAAGATGTAACAGGAGGAGTTGTAACAGGGTTCCTGAACTGAAATCCCACGTTATTCTAGAGTTTCACTGCTGGCCCCTATTTTGGCAGATTCATATCTACCCAACTGTGCCTTTGAGGCCAATTTTCAGTGGCGGCCCGTCCATTAGGGGCGCCTGGGCGCCGCCCACTCTGTCCATGGCTGCCACCCCCTTTTCATGCATCCAGCCCCTTTCAGGACACCAGGCACATGAATTACAGCAGCAGGGGTGTTTTTTTAAAGCACCTGATTAGAGCCAGAGGCTCTAATAGGCAAAATAGGGTGGGCTTGTGGCCACCCAGGTGTTACAACGGCAAATGAATATTCACTATTGAAACACTGATCCTCAATCTGGCCAATCAGAAGCGGATCTAAGACCTGTTTTCTGATTGGCCAAAAAGAGAAGAGTCCCAATTCGCCACGAGGAGGGAAAAAAGGGAAGCCGCCGCAATGCCCGTGGAGAGCAGGGGAAGGGGAAGCCGCTGCTGCCAAGCAGGGGAAGCCGCCGGTCAAGCCCAGGAGAAGCCCTGATGAGGTAAGTGCTCCAGACCCGACCAGGGGGGGGTTGGATGTACTGTTTGCAGCCCCCCCAAAAAGTTACCAGTGCCCGCCACTGCAACTGATGCTAAGTGGCTGAGGACCATGGCCAGCTACTCCAGCTCCTTCTAGCGAGCGCTGGAGGGGCAGAGCAGAGATCAGTGAATGACTGACTGACACCACTCTCTGCTCAGAGCAGACCCAAGAACTGAGCAATCAGTGGTCATGTGATCACTCAGTTCTAGGGCTTGGAGCCGGACAGTTGCAGCATCAGACTAATGCTGCATCATAGAGGAAAGTATTAATGTTTATTTTTTTAACAACTCCAAACATCTTTAACCTTTAATCTTTCCCCATTTTTTCAACACTAAAAATAATAATAATAATAATAATAATAATAATAATGTAGCGGCGGCTCCTGAAGAGCACACGCTATGCTTTTTTCAAAGTTAAAGTTTTTCCTGAACTGCAGTTTGGTTTGGGTACAATTGTATACATTTAGACTTCAGCATCAGTCTGACTGGACTGTGAGATATTTAGCCTGGCCACAGGGGGCACGGTCTCTTTTGGCAAGCATAGAACTATGGTCTGATTAGGTGCTTAAGTTACTCTCTCTTAAGTTACTACTCCCGCCCAGTGGGAGTGGCGCTCTCACTGTGTTTTCTGGGAGAGGGTATTTAAGATGCGGATGTCACGTGGTTTGAGGTTCCGGTCCAGAATGATGTACTGACTTCATGGTCCTGGTCCTCCTGACCAGCCCCCAGGAAGGCTATGGCCTGGGGTGTGGATCCACCCAATTTTGATGTCTCTGGGCTGGCTAGCCCGAGGTAAGGAAAATAAAGGAGGATTCTGAGGTGGTTGGGTGCCGTCTCCGGTTTGGGAGAGACCCAGTGACTTCAATCATTCCAGGGGAGGACTCTTCAGAAGAAGACCACGTACTGGTTGGTTTCTTAGTAAGAGCCTGGAAGGGCTGAAGTACCCAAGATAATCCAGTCTCGTGAATATCGCCAAGCTGGCTGAGAGATCCAGTTATCCTACGAGTGTTCTTCAAGCTTAGTTTCCCTACGTGTTCTACAACAACATCTGTGGCAGAGACATTATCTTGTATGTTCTACAACAACGTCTGTGGCAGAGACTTGTTCCTGAGTAAGCACCTTGTTGGCTGCTAGGCCTTGTGAGAGAGGGACTGTCCAACTTGAGTGAACATCCAGTTGCAAATGGCTATTCTCTAGATGCAGTCAAAGTAAGCAAGTTCTTCAACATTTTGACTTTGACACTAAGAATACCTGAACTTTTTTTCCAACCCTCTGATCCCAATTTAAGAGACTGTTCATTGTCTACGTTTTGCAAAATCCATTCAAGTGGATCTGTTGTCAGTCTCTCGAGTTATTGGGCCTTCTACCATGGGACACCCCTAGACGTGAAACGAGGAAGACAGAAGGTAACGGTAAACCCAAATCTAACCATCAGCTCCTTCGGAGGTAGTGCTACAATAATAATAATAATAATAATAATAATAATAAAAATAAACAAGCTTTCAGTCTCTTGAAATGAGGGTATCTCCTTTAAATCTCCAAAACTGGAGAATGCTGACTGACCCCAAAAGAAGGCTATTTTTAATAGGGATAGACAGATCACCAGAAGATAGAAAGGTGCAAAAAGGGAACTATCATTTAAGCTGGAACTTTAAGCCCTTGTACACATGGTCGGAGATTCCGACAACCAAATCAAACCAAACCAAATTTTGTCCGAAACTGTTGCATACACACGGTCGGACAAAGTTGTCGGAAAATCCGACGTGATTACATTATTTTGTTACGACGAGACTACGTTCACGCTAGTAGCCAATAGCTTTGGTGTAGGAATTTGATCTGAGCATGCGTGGCACTTTGTCCGATCGGAATTCTCTACACATGATCGGAGTATGTCCGATCGGAACAAGTTGGAAAACTTGGTCCGTCGGATACTCCGACGGAAACAGTCCAATGTAGACCACACACAGTCGGAATATCCGTCAAAACGGTCCGATCTGACACATTCCGTCGGAATCTCCGACCGTGTGTACAAGGGCTAAGGCTTCATGTACATGGGACGTTGTTCAACCTCTCCTGAAATATTTAACTTGACAGCTAGAAACCAGTGTCTAAAAACATACGTTTAGATGCATTTAGTCATGTTTAGCCGCGTTTGCATCTAGAAGTGTTTGAAAAAAAAAATTTTTTTTCTTTTTCAAAATAGGCAAACATTTAAAATGCCTGTAAACGAAACGCAGCTAAATGCATTCAAAATGCCTCTAAACACAGCTTCTGAATGCATTTTTGGGCTCCATAACATAACATAGAGGAGGGTTCAAGAGTATTTGAAAAAAATATCCAGCTGCTCCTAAATATCCGTTTACCAGCAGCAGTGTACATGAGGCCTACCGTATATACTCGAGTATAAGCCGAGATTTTCAGCCTCTTTTTTGAGGATGAAAGTGCCCCCCTCGGCTTATACTCGAGTCATCGCCGTCTGCCTGCCCGATCAGCGTGTCGAGCAGACAGACGGCGGACATTCTACTATTCAAAAGCCGCGCCTCCGTCTGTGATAGGCGGAACACTCAATTTCCCAGCAGTCAGTGGTCCGCCTATCACGGACATCCGCTCATCCTCATACTACGGACGAGGATGAGAGGATGTCCGTGATAGGCGGAACACAGACTGCTGGGAAATTGAGTGTTCCGCCTATCACAGACGGAGGCGCGGCTTTTGAACAGAGGAATGGCCGCCGAGGCGCCGACGAAGAGCGGCGATCCTGGCATGGCAGAAGGACGGAGGCTCAGGACGGGACGGAGGCACGGGACGACGGAGGCACGGGACGGAGGCACGGGACGGAGGCTCGGGACGGAGGCTCGGGACACAGGTAGGCTGGACACACAAGGCTGCACGGACACACACACAGGGATGGATGGACACACACACAGGGATGGATGGACACACACACAGGGATGGATGGATGGATGGACACACACACAGGGATGGATGGATGGATGGACACACACACAGGGATGGATGGATGGACACACACACACAGGGATGGATGGATGGACACACACACAGGGATGGATGGATGGACACACACACAGGGATGGATGGATGGACACACACACAGGGATGGACGGACACACACACAGGGATGGATGGACACACAGGGATGGACGGACACACACACAGGGATGGATGGACACACAGGGATGGACAGGCATGTCTCACCCTCGGCTTATACACGAGTCAATAAGTTTTCCAGTTTTTTTGGGGTAAATTGGGGGCCTCGGCTTATATTCGGGTCGGCCTATACTCGAGTATATACGGTAATTGTTTTTGTCCATTTTATTGTATTAATTGAAGATGATATTCCATACAATTATTACACTAAATAATTTTGTAATGTAATATAGTATTATAATAACAATTTGTTTACAGAGGATGCTTGGCTTTCTTCTAAGCAAGCCCAGAGGTACCTGCTCACAGCAGTTTTAATGGCAGGCTATTCACAACATAGTAGTAGTGTAAATAATTGCCTTTACTGTTACATCTGCAGGTTAAGTGGTAAGTATGAAATAATCATATGCAATATTTCATTTTTACCAGACTAAAAAGAAATATAAATAAATAAATTATATATATATATATATATATATATACACATACATACACTATATTACCAAAAGTATTGAGGTGCCTGCCTTTACACGCACATGAACTTTAATAGCATTCCCTTCTTAGTCCATAGTGTTCAATATTGAGTTGGCCCACTCTTTGCAGCTATGGCGGGTTCAACTCTTCTGGGAAGGCTGTCCACAATGTTTAGGAATGTGTCTATGGGAATGTTTGACCATTCTTCCAGAAGCGCATTTTGTGAGGTTAGGCGCCAGTGTTGGACAAGAAGGCCTGGCTCGCAGTCTCCGCTCTAATCCACCCCAAAGGTGTTCTATTGGGTAGAGGTCAGATGCACTGATCCAAATCATTTGATGGAGGGGGGATTATAGTGTTGGGTTGTTTTTCAGGGTTTGGGCTTGGTTCCTTATTTCCAGTGAAGTGAACTCCTAAGGTGTCAGCATACCAAGACATTTTGGACAAGTTCCGGCTCCCAACTTTGTGGGAACCTTTTGGGCATGGCCCCTTCCTATTCCAATATAACTGCACACCAGTGCATAAAACAAGGTCCATAAAGACATGAGCGAATTTGGGGTGGAGGACTGGCCTGCACCTTGAACTTGAGTCCTGACCTCAACCCGATAGAACACCTTTGAATTAGATCAGAGACTGCAAGCCAGGCCTTCTCGCCCACATCAGTGCCTGACCTCACAAATGCGCTTCTGGAAGAATGGTCAAACATTCCCATAAACACACTCCTAAACCTTGTGGACAGCCTTCCCAGAAGAGTTGAAGCTGTTATAGCTGCAAAGGATGGAACAACTCAATATTGAACCCTACGGACTAAGACTGGAATGTCATTAAAGTGCATGTGTTTGTAAAGGCAGGTGTCACAATACTTTTGGTAATATAGTGTATATACAGTATATATATTTCTTAAATTTGCTTAATTATATTTTAGAGCTCTGAACACAATAAAAAATAGGAAAATATAATATCATATAACAGTATTGTTAAATGTGAGTCAAGTTAATTCATGACTGGGGTTACTAACATCCTTGCAATTGTCAGAAAAAGCAATAGTTGCTCTCCACACATGTTAATTTATTACCTGGGTGGGTGCACATTGTAAGAGATAATCAACAAGTAAGCATGAAGCTCAAGGTACTTGTATTTGAAAAAGCATAATCCAAGGCTTTATTCACCAATGTTTTACTCATTTTTATTGAGGCAATGTTCATAATTGACTTGAAAGATTTTTTTTTTTTTACAACCTTGAAGTTGTAAAAACCTCATGCTTAAAACATACACAAAATAGGTGTACTTATGAGAATTGCTCTCACCTCCTGTTGATGTTGCTAAAAAGCTGATAAAGCATGGGAAAGCACAACGGAGTTTTAAAACAAGAACACCCACTTAGGTGGGTGTTCTGTGAGGCTGCAGACATACTAGACAGAGACTACTATCACAAATGCTGCCTGCTGCTTGCTTGATGTAGCTGGCTTGCTCCAGGGACATCTACCCACTGAAGACTTGGTCTATAAGATTCAGGGGAGGCCCCTATTTGGGTTACTTTGCATCACAGGAATAACATCTATTGAACCTGTGCCTTTACAGTTTTCAAATGAGCTGTTTACCAGGGCTGAGCTAATATCCCATCATTATAACCTCTAACTTTTTTGGACATATGCTAATTTGGATGGTTGTCTCTGCATATACTGCTCTTCCAGTTGTCTATTATTTCAATATCACAGTCCTACAGTTTGCTACTACAAAATAATGCTTTTTTAACCTCCTGAGAAAGTGCAGTTGCGCAAAACATGTAGAGCTTGAATAATCTACACAAACCTACACCAAACCTACCTCGATACTGGCAGGCATACTCCATTGGCTCATACATAATGGACTAGAACAGGGTTTTTCATGGTGTTTTAGTTGGTGAAATTAGCTTAATTTGAGTAGGAAGGTCATTGTATGATTTTAAATGTACTGGATTTTTTTTTGTTAAAGAAGTTTTTATTAAGATTTTGTACGCGTACAGTATCATAAACAATAACAATAACAGATGTATGAATGAAAAAAGTGACAATATTGTTTGTTACATATAAGAGTCGACAACCTCGTATGGCATGCAGCAAGTAATTCTAACCAATACTATGAGGTCATGCTTTAAGGCATATATCTGTAGGCTTGGTCTACTTAACTAATTGGTCTAATAAAAAGGGGAAAGTGTATCAGGTCTCGAGATCCCATTGGAGGGATTTAGTGTCACTTCAGATAAGTTTGATGTCATAATGGGGAGAAGCAAATGTTCAATTTGAGTTTGAGAAGCTTTGTCGTCCAGTCACCCCAATAGGGTTCAGACTGTGACTGGAGAATTGGTAAGGGATTAGATTCAAATTTCACGATTACTTAAGAAATAGAACAATATGTTGAGGTAATGATACTTCAGAGAAATACAAATTGAAAATAACTAAAAGTATATTCCAGAACATGGGGTGAAATAAATGCAGTCGAAGCTGCCTTCCGACTGAATATCCGACACCAAAGTGGTATCTGAGTAGTAAATCTATAATGGGGCAAGGTAGGGGTGGTGGAAAGATGGTAATGTAAAAACATCAAATGGGATAGGAGTGTTCTGTATACAGCCTGTTCCGATATTGGAGAATGGGTAAAATGCTCCCACTGGCATTTGTGGTTTGTAAATTCAAGTGGTTCCTGAGAATGTAAACAAAACCTCTATGTAAACAGTAGTAAAAGATAAAGAGAATCTAAAAAGGGGTCTAGGTGAGTAAGGAGAGGGGGTATGGAAATGCGGTGATTCAAGATTTATTTGTGATAGATGTTATTAATATTATGATGAGTTTTCATATCATGTAAGCAGATCTTGATATTCCTGTGTGGTGGTGAAATGTTGCCAACAGGACCACGTCTGTATGAATTTGGAAGGTGTGTCTTTGGCTTGATGTATCAGGTCTTCCATTTCGGCTGTTTTGTGGATTCTATCGAACCAATCACGCATGGTTGGGGGGGTAGATGATCGCCATTTCCTGGGGATGCACATGTTTGCAGCGGCGATCATGTGCATAGTGAGGGATCGTAGGTAGGTACGGTTCGGTTTTGCAGGGTAGTTTAATAGGAATTGTGCAGGCGTGTATTCAAGTTTGTATGTAGTGATTTTTTGTATCAAATGGTGGAATTTCTTCCAAAAAGGTTGGATCTTATGGCCACCATATATGTAATAATGAGCCGGGTTCAGTGCCACATCGCCAGCATTGCGGTGAGAGGGAGGGGTAAATGTGGTGGAGTTTAAGAGGTGTGCGGTACCATCGTGAAATGAGTTTATAGGCATTTTCTTGTGCATAAACGTTCAAGGACCCTTTGTGTGCGATGGTAAATATTGTTTCCCAATCCTTATCTGTGAGGTTGATAGATAAATCAATGGACCATTTCGTCGTGGTCCAGCAGTTCCGTTGTTGTTGGTTCGGGAACAGTAATCCGTAGGTAAAGGAAATAAGGTGTCTATGGGGTTCTGAGTGTTGGCACATGTCCTCAAATGGGGTAAGAGGTCGGGACCACTCCGATTTAGGAGCTTGCGTGTCGAGGTAATGTTTAATTTCGATATAGGTCCAGTACGGAAATGTGTTTGGTCTAGGATGGTTCCAGAGAGTAGAGTACGAGAGCAGTTTGTCGTCTGTAAAGAAGTGGGTAGCCCGGACAGGCGTGTGCATCCATTCAATCTTCAAAAAGGGAGCGTGCATTCCTGGTGTAAAAGCCGGGTTCATTGCGAGGGGAGTCATTGGTCCGTTTATCGACGATATCTTGTATTTTGAGCATGCCTTTTGAAAAACGGAGAGTGTATGGTAAATCAAAGGGTGTGATTTATAGATAGCTGGAGTGTGTTCATTCGGTATCCATGGTGCCTGAGCTAGGGGGATGTGGGATAGTGAATTTTCTAATTGGACCCAGTCCTTAGTGGAAGCGTGTAGGTTCTAGTCCAGAATTCTTGTCAAATGTGCTGCCTGATGATATTTTTCGATATCAGGGAGGCCGAGACCACCACTGAGTTTAGGAGATGTGAGCTTGATATAGTTTAATCTAGGGCGAATCGGTCCCCATATGAATCTAGTGCATAATGTACGATAGGTTGAGAAAAATGTGTGTGCGGTAGTTTAATAGGGATCGTCTGGAGAAGGTATAAAACCCTCGGGAGGACGTTCATCTTAAGTATGGCCATCCTACCGAACCATGAGAAAAGTCCAGACGACCATTTCTGTAGGTCATTTTGGATGTTGCGTAGCAGGGGTAGATAATTTGCATCATATAAGTCGGTTAGAGGCGCTGGTAGTTGGATGCCTAGATAGGTGATGGAATGGGTGTTCCACTTAAACGGGAAGTTGAGCTGGCATTGGGAGCATTGTTGTGGGGTTAAAGTAATATTTAATGCATGATATTTTGTGAAATTTATTTTGAGATGGGAGATTTGATTGAATAGGTCCAGTGTTTTCAAAAGATTTGGAAGTGTTGTCAAGGGCTCTGTAAGGAATAGGAGAATATCATCCGCAAAAGCAGCTAATTTTTAAGTGCGATTTTGTATAGTGATTCCTTTGATATCCGGATTCGCTCTGAGACATCGAAGGAGGGGTTCTAAGGTGAGCACGAATATAAGTGGGGATAGAGGGCAGCCTTGTCACGTGTATTGGATTTTTTAATAAGAATGTAATAAAATCTAAGATTTTTTTTCAGAAAAGTGTTGATCCACACTACCATCCTGTGAAGATACAAACCCATACTAGATATACATAATATAAAAATAGCAGTTTATTGGAATTATTTTGGTGATGGTGCTATTTAAGGGGTAACCTTATTTAAAACAAAAAAAATAACAATTTAATTATAGATATAATGTATATAGCCATCTCTGTCTAAACCATAAAACAAGCCAATATTCAGTCATGATGTCCCTCCAGCTAAACTGGATGACTAAACCCCCACTAAACAGAAACCATGACGATATTAAAACCATAAAATGGGAGGGTGGCATAGTATTAGAATTGTAATTCACTACCTTTAACCACTTGCCTACAGGACACTTTTACCCCCCTTCCGGCTCAGGCCAATTTTCAGCTTTCAGCGCTGTCACACTTTGAATGACTATTTTGCGGTCATGCTACACTTTAACCATGTGACATTTTTATCATTTTCTTAAGACAAATATAGCTTTCTTTTGGTGGTATTTAATCACTGCTGGGTTTTTCTTAGTTTCTCTCAGTAAATTTTGTAAATAAGTAATTTTTCTCTTTCACTGATGTGTGCTGATGAGGTGGCACTGATGGACACTTATAGGCTGCACTGTTTAGGTGGCACTTATGGGTACTGATTAGGTGGCACTTATGGGCACTGATTTGGTGGCTCTGATGAGGAGGCCCTAATATGTGGCACTTTGGGCACTGAAAGGTGGCACTGATAGGCAGCACTTGTGGGCGCTGATAGGTGGCACGGATAGGCAGAACTGATGGACACTAATGGGCATTGATGGGTGGCACTGATGGGCAGCAATGATGGGAAGCACTGATAGGTGGCACTGATAGCCAACACTAACTGGCATCACTAATGGGCACTGATTGGTGGCACTTGTGTGCCCCAATTGCTGCCACTAGTGGGCACTGATTGCTTGCACTGGTGGCGCTTTATTGTAATCAGGGCACTGATGATCAGTGCCCTTATTACATGTCTCGATGTCCCCTGCGAGGAGATGCCGCTGTTTGGCTCTCCTTGCCACACACTCTGTTAGTGTCAGGCGATGAGAGCAATTACCGGCATTTCCTTGTTTACATGTGACCAGCTGTGATTGGACACAGCCGATCGCATGGTTAAAGAGCCGCGGCCACAGCTCTTTTCAGAGATTGGGATCGCGCTGTGTCCTAGCAACGTGGTGCGGCCGCTATCGCCATGCTGCATGTCCCCACGAGAGCAGACGTTCTGGGACAACGTCATATGAAGTTGTCTCAGAATGAGAGCTGCACTGCCCCTCCATCATTTGATGGTGGGCGGGTGGCAAGCAGTTAATGTACCACCTTAAGTACTGAACAGAGGGAAAAGAAAAGAAAAGAAAAGAAAAAAAAAAGAAAAGAAAAAGATAAAAAAGAAAAAGCTTCAGGTTGCAGAACAAAATATAAAATTTGAAAAACAAATTTTACATACAATTACTTTATTAGAGAATAAGTGATAGAATTTTACAAATAAATTAAAAAGTATTCTAATTATAATTTGCTTGCAGATGATACTTGGCTTTCTTCTAGGAAAGCCTAGAGGTGGCTGCTCACAAGAATCTTCATACTGTAGACAAGGAAAGAGTTTAGGCAGACTAGTCACGTCCTAGTATTAGAAGTGCATTTATATGTACTACCTGAGGTACTGAACACAGGGACAAAATAAATAAATAAAAAAGAAAAACCTTCCATTTACCGAACAACATTCTAAAAATGTAAAATGATTTTCTGTACGATTACTTCTTTATTGTATAAGTGATAAAAATTTACGAATATAATATGAAGTATTCACATTACACTTTGCTTGCAAAGCCTGCCTGACCTTCCTCTAAAATGTGCCTGTTCACAAGCTTTTTGGCTTTTTAGGAGGGGAAGGCAGGAGTTTAGGCAGCCTAGTCGAGAAGAGAAGGGAAGCAGAAGAGAAGGAAAGGGAAGGAAAGAAGAAGAGAAGGGAAGGGAGGAGAGGAGAGGAGAAAACTTCAGGTTTCTGAACAATATTGTAAAATTTGAAAAGTTTTTTTTTTCCATACAATTACTTTATCATTGAATAAGTGATAGATTTTTACAAATATAATATGAACTATTCTGATTACACTTTGCTTACAAAGGCTGCTTGGCTTTTTCCTAAGAAAGCCTAGATGTGCCTGTTCACAAGCTTTTTGGCTGATTAGGAAGGCAGGAGTTTAGGCAGGGTGGTCGAGAAGAGAAGAGAAGGGAAAGGAAGGGAAGGGAAGAGAAGAGAAAAGAGTAGAGAAGGGAAGGGAAGGGAAGGGAAGGGAAGGGAAGGGAAGGGAAGGGAAGGGAAGGGAAGAGAAGAGAAGAGAAGAGAAGAGAAGAGAAGAGAAGAGAAGAGAAGAGAAGAGAAGATGAGGAGAGGCCTTCAGGTTGCTAAACAATATTGTAAAATTTTCAGGTTTTTTTTCATACAATTACTTTATCATTAAATAAGTGATTGGATTTTAGAAATATGTTATGAAGTATTCTCATTACACTTTGCTTGCAAAGGCTGCTTGGTTTTCTCTAAGAAAGCCTAGATGTGCCTGTTCACAAGCTTTAGGAAAGGAGGAGTTTAGGCAGGGTAGTCGAGAACAGAAGAAAAGAGAAGAGAAGGAGAAGGAAGCCTTCAGGTTGCTAAACAATTTTGTAAAATGTGTAAATTATTTTTCATACAATTATTTTATTATTGTATACGTGAAAGAATTTTACAAATATAATATGAAGTATTTCATTACACTTTGAAAGAGAAAAAAGAAAGAAAGAAAGAAAGAAAGAAAGAGAGAAAGAAAGAAAGGAAAAGAGAAAGAAAGAAAGAGAAAGATAGAAAGAAGGAAAGGAAGAATAATAAACCCTTCAGATTACTGCACAATATTGTCTGATTTACAGCATTTATCTAGTGAGTTAAATATGACATTGTAAAATAAAAAGAGGTATCGTCCTTTGAAAGATGTTTTGGTACACAAGCTGTGTGTGCTGTAATGTGCGTTGCATTGATTCCAGCTAACGTTTCATTCCCCTCTCCTGGCGCTGTCAATTCACGGGAGAGTCTGCGAAAAGTTAATTGGCACATACAGCAAATCCCACAATCTATACGTGGTGCTTTTAATTTGGATAGGACAGATTATGGATGAAAGTTTGGTCACCTGCAAGGATCAGTGGGCTTTAACACATCAAAGCATATCAAAAAGCAGACGGCATCGCTGAAACAACAAACAAAATGGATACAGAGGAGCATGTGATATGACAATGAGCTTCCAGCCGTGCCAGAGACGAGCCTGGAGAATACGATGTCGTATGGCAGGAAGGGTCATCTCAATCTGGACAAGAAACTTTGTTCTCGCATCAAAATCCCCATTGTGGTTAACATTCTAAATAACAATAATGGTAACAATAGCATTCATCAACGAATGCAACAAGAGTAATATTATATCAATGACAGCGTTACAAACATAACGGAAAATAATGGCAAAAGCTACAATAATAGTAATTCAATGGACCCATCAAGCAGTCAATTGCATTCATTGTTATGAACCCCTCTGTGAGTTAGTTTAAAGTGTTATTAAACCCACATCATTAAAATCAGTCTGTATATGCAGTAAAGTATGCTTGTTATACTCACTGTGGAACCTTAGGGGTTAATCCTCTGAATTGTGTATGCAGGCTGTGTGATCTTGTGTCTCTGATCCTCCCCTTCTTTAACTGACTCCAATCCATCAAAACTATATTAATAGTATAGGTGTGGGACTTTTAAGGCAGCACATTTTTTTATAAAATATAACATGTATTCAAGTTTGCTAAAATTACACAATATATGGCCCGTACTAACAACACACTAATAAAATACAGTTTTATAAAACCAGTTAATCTCAATGCTGCGATGATTGTGCATAGTGGTCTTTACAGCTCAACGCATTTCTCTGACAAAATGCTCTTCATCAGGAGATATCAATACAGACTTTCAATAAATGCCATCTAAATTAAATAACAAACATTTGAGTAAACATATCAAGGTACAACAACAGTTTATTTGACATATTGCATTGGAATGCTCTCTGATGCCGCGTACACACGGGCGGACTGTATGGCGTACTTAGTCCGTCGAAACACATTTCAGCGGACAGTCCGCTCGTGTGTGGGCTTCAGCGGACTTTTTCAGCGTGCAGTCTGGCGTACTAAGTATTTCGGATTTTTCGAAATTCTGTCCGTCGTACTTTGGTTTCAGCGGACAATCCGCTCGTCAGTAGACTAGTTCGACGGACTAAGAATGGCACATTCTCAGAAAGGATTTACACGGCGGAAGGGTGCTTTGCTGTGTATTGGACTTCCTATTTCTAGTCCCGTCGTACGTGCTGTACACGTCATCGCGCAAGCTTTCGACGGACTGTTTGTGCATCCGTGTGTGGTCAAGTCCGTTCAGTCAAAAGTATGACGGACTGTCCGTCGGATTGTATGACGGACTAAGTACGCCATACAGTCCGCTCGTGTGTACGCGGCATAAGGGTTTAAAACCCCTTTAAGGGTCTGGAACCAGGTGATGACAGAAGGTAATAACTTATATTAATAATATTAATAATTTATATTAACTGGATACTAATATTTATAGGTGAAGTTGATCCAGGGAAAATCAAATTGCCTCTTGTTGGATCAGGAAGGAATCCCCCCTTCCCCGCTGCAGAAAACTGGAATATGCTTTATTTTTTATTTTTTGCCCAACGCTGGATCAACTGTGGGTGCAGGATAGTATATATGGTGGTTTACACCCCAAAGTTTTACATAGTTTTTACATTCAGATGATTTTTAGAGGCTTCCTTACACTGCCTCGGAATACACTTGGCACCTGGCATTGAAGTTAGTTGTGTTTACTGTAGTAGTGGTGTCTACTGTAGTGATTTCCAGCTTCCAGGGGAACCAGCCAGGTATGACACATACATACTTACGGTGGTCGAAGCTGGACCAATATAAATATGTAAAAATAAATATCCATATCTTTTGTCGGGTTATGAGAAATGAGTCTCCTAAACAGGATATTACACTAAACATGTAGGTAAATAAGAGAACCAGAACCTTTGCTAATTGGAAGAGTAGGCTTTATAATAAAGTTGCCAGTGCCTCCACACATAACAGAGGGAATTCCCATCCTGGGAAATTAACTAGTAATCTAATTAAAGTAATTGACAGAAGAGGAACCACTGCAACCAGTTTATAACATTAACCGTAAGTATATAGACATGCACCAATATGGAAATTGTACAAGCTTTATATAATAAAGTACATAATAGTATATAAATCCAATGTGCACATAGGTAATGCTGCGTACACTCAACCGGACTTTCCATCAGAATAAACTCAGACGGTCTTTACAACGGAGTTCCGCTGAAACGGACTTGCCTACACACATTCACACCAAAGTCCGTTCATTTAGAACGTGATGACGTACAATGGGACTAGAAAATTAAGTTCAATAGCCAGTAGCCAATAGCTGCCCTTGCATTGTTTTTGATCCGTCGGAATAGCATACAGACAAATGGTTTTCCTGTTACGCCGCGTACACACGAGCGGACTTTTCAACATCCAAAGTCCGACGGAATGATTCCGTCAGACTATTCGATCGTGTGTGGGCTGCAACGGACTTTTGATTCGCAAAAGTCTGACGGACTTTAGAAAATGGAACATGCTTCAAATTTTTCCGACGGAGCTCCGCCGGACCCGGTCCCTTCGAAAAATTTGCTCGTGTGTATGCTATTCCGACGGACTAAAACCGACGCTAGGGCAGCTATTGGCTACTGGCTATGAACTTCCTTATTCGAGTCCAGTCGTACGTCATCACGTTCGAATCCGTCGGAGTTTGGTGTGATTGTGTGTGGCCAAGTCCGCTCAGTCGAAAAGTCCGTCAGAACTCTGTCGGAACTCCGGCAGAACTCCGGCAGGAATCCTTCGGAAGTCTGTCGGACATAAGTCCTCTCGTGTGTACGGGGCTTTAGGATTTGAATCTGTTGGAAAGATTTAAAAATGTTCTATTTCTACGTCTGTCAGAATTTTTTTTAAAAAAAAGTCAGCTGAAGCCCACACATGATCGGAATATTCGATAACATGATTCTGTCGGACCTTTTCTGCCGGAAAGTCCGGTCGTGTGTACGAGGCATAATATCAACAAAGGACCTGACAGGAGTGGAATTGTGCACATATACCTGGGTATAGAGGGATGTCCAGATAAATGTTGCAGCAAAGTCCAGTTGCAGGGGCCCCTGAGGATGATCATGATTCAGCTTCCATCTTGGTGTTACAGACCTGAAGACAGAATCATCGATGATGGTGAGATCCTCCACCTGCTGTCCAACCATCCTGGAATGCAGAGTCTCACCAGCAGAAACCATGGTGTGACACTGGAACTCTGAGTCAGCCTATCTACTCTGTTTCTGAGGCCGCGTACACACGCGGGGACTGTTCGCCCAACTTTGTCCGTCAAACAGTTTCGGCAAACAGTCTGCTCAAAATTAGCATGGACGGACATGGCCACACACAACGTACGAACAGTTTGCTGAAACCGTGCGCGATGACGTGAACGGCACGTACGACGGGACGAAAAATACGACGTCCTATACACTGCATTATAACTTTCGGCGTGTAAATCCTTTCTGAGCATGCGCGGAACTTAGTTTGACGAACAAGCCTACACACGAGGGGACTGTTCGCTGAAACCAAGTTTCAGCGGACAGTTTTACGGAAATTCCGAAAAACTTTGTTCGTCAGACTGTCCGCTGAAACTGTCCGCTGAAAGCCCACACACGAGCGGACTGTCCGCTGAAACACTGTTCAGCGGACAAAGTTGGGCGAACAGTCCGCCCGTGTGTACGCGGCCTTAGTCCCTTGTAACTTCTTATCTGTGATGAAACTGGACCTCTAACTCCCTGTGGGCTGTCGGTTGCCTAACCTGGCTTTAACCTATGTTGCTAAGCTCTGATCTAACATTGGCTATATAATCCTAGACCAGAAGGCACAGGGTTAAATACAGTATCTCACATAAGTGAATACACCCCTCACATTTTTGTAAATATTTTATTATATATTTTCATGTGACAACACTGAAGAAATTACACTTTGCTACAATGTAAAATAGTGAGTGTACAGCTTGTATAACAGTGTCAATTTGCTGTCCCCTAAAAATAACTCAACACACAGCCATTAATGTCTAAACCACTGGCAACAAAAGTGAGTACACCCCTAAGGGAAAATGTCCAAATTGGGCCCAAAGTATCAATATTTTGTGTGGCCACCAATATTTTCCAGCACTGCCTTAACCCTCCTGGGCATGGAGTTCACCAGAGTGTCACAGGTTGCCGCTGGAGTCCTCTTCTACTCCTCCATGATGACATCATGGAGCTGGTGGATGTTAGAGACCTTGCACTCCTACACCTTCTGTTTGAGGATGCCCCACAGGTGCTCAGTAGGGTTTAGGTCTGGAGATATGCTTGGCCAGCCCATCACCTTTACCCTCAGCTTCTTTAGCAAGGCAGCGGTCATTTGGAAGTGTGTTTGGGGTTTTTATCATGTTGGAAAACTACCCTGCAGCCCAGTCTCCGAAGGGAGAGGATCATGCTCTGCTTCAGTATGTCACAGTACATGTTGGCATTCATGGTTCCTTCAATGAACTGTAGCTCCCCAGTGCTGGCAGCACTCACGCAGCCCCAGACTCTTCCAATGTCAAAGGTAAGTAAGCATGATGTGTCTTTCATCTGCTGCATTAAGTTTCCTTGGCCAACCACTGCATCTACGGTCCTCAGTGTTGTCCAATCAATGGTGTACTTCCCCAGGAGGAGAGGTTCCCAGCACCTGGCAGAAGATCCCTGTCTCATCAAGGTCCCAGCTGTGCATAGCTGGGGAGCCTATTCTACCGCTAATTCTTTGAAAGCTGGAAGAGGGGTTTCCCTGAGAATTCAGTCTGGACGTGCCCCTGAAAAAACTGTGTAGCTAAGTCTGGAGGGATACACCCAAGTCCCAGGGATACAGTGAGTACAGACCTGAAATCGATCCTAGTGACTGCTGCTGCTGTTAACCCCCGGTGCAGATTAAGGCTTTGCCTGGCCTAGAACATTGATATGGTGTCCCAGTGTTGTTCACGTTATGTCCTACTGCTAAACGGACTGTTTTATAGACCCTGCTTGGTGATTTTTACCTACAGGTAAGCCTTATAGTATAAAACAAATATCTCCTAAATGTGCAGTGTTTAGGAGATATTCACCCTACATGCAGTCAGTGACATCACTGGTGCATGCGCTCTGAAGGTCCAGCATACCTTGCCAGAACTTCAGAACTTCGTGCCAGACACTCAGCAACCCTTGGGGTTAGCGCTACAATCATGCCATACCATCAGGGAGACGTGTGATTGGCCCCAAATGTATTCTGCAGCAGGACAATGGCCCCAAACATACAACCAATATCATTGAGAACTAGACATGTGCAGAGTAAAATATTTTGTTTCGGAATTTAGTTTTTGTCCGAAAAATTTATTTATTTAGTTACTCCCAAAATTCATTTTTATTTATTTAGTTTTTCGTTCAAAAATTGCATTCGTCCGAAAATCCACATGAATTATGGTCGAATCTGTCTTTGAAGGCTTATGGTGTCTGTCGAATGTATAAAGAAGATTCGACAGAGCTAGTATATAGCATACTTCGTGTGAACTTTAAAACCCTATTAAAGTCTATGGGACTCCAACGTTCAAAATCGAAAGTACTAATTTTAAAGGCTAATATGCAAGTTACTGTCCTAAAAAGTGTTTGGAGACCCGGGTCCTGCCCCAGGGGACATGTATCAATGCAAAAAAAAGTTTTAAAAACTGACGTTTTTTCGGGAGCAGTGATTTTAATAATGATTAAAGTGAAACAATAAAAGTGTAATATTCCTTTAAATTTCGTACCTGGGGGGTGTCTATAGTATGCCTGTGAAGAGGCGCATGTTTCTGGTGCTTAGAACTGTCCCTGCACAAAGTGTCATTTATGCAGGAAAAAAAGTCTTTTAAAATCACTTGCAGCTATTATGAATTGTCGGCTCCATAATACAGAGAACACTCATTGAAAGTCATTGAAAAAATAAATAAATAAATAAATAAAAGCGTGGGGGTCCCCCAAATTCAATTACCAGGCCCTTCAGGTCTGGTATGGATATTAAGGGGAACCCTGCGTCAAATTAAAAAAAAAATTGACGTGGGGTTCCCCCTAAATATCCATACCAGACCTGATATTAACCACTTCCCACCCGGCCAATGCACATATACGGCCGGGTGGGAGCCGTCTACTTCTGATAGGACATTCAGGAACGTCCATCAGAAGGAGCAGGATCGCGTGCGCGCGTGCCCGCGCAGCGGCGTGATCCCGATGCGCCCGTGTCACCCGGACGCGGCGCATCTCAGATCGGCAGGAGGGCTCTCTGATTGGCCCTCCTGATCACATGACGGCCGTGTCCAATCACGGCCGTCATGTGATGTAAACAAACAGCCGGTTGCTAGGCAATCGGCTCCTCCTCTCCTCACACAGAAGTCATCGCTGAGGAGAGAAGAGCAGATCGCTGCAGCCGGCTGATGATCAGTGAGTATGAGCTGTTTTTTACAGCTTTTTACTCACTGATCACCAGTCTAGTGTAATACACAACACACCACACAGTATAAACACAGTCCCCACATATGTCCCCAAAACATACATGTCCCCAAAACATACATGTCCCCAAATAATAAAAACACATGTCCCTAATAATAAAAACATGTCCCCCACATATGTCCCACTAAAATCACATGTCCCAATGATTATCTGCACACATACATACGTGATCACCTGCACACATATGTACATGATCATTTGCGTACATATGTCCGTGATCACACAAACCAATTATTATACACTTAACGGAATTTTTTTTACCAAAAACATGTAGCAGAATACATTTTGGCTTAAATTTATGACAAAATTTGATTTTATTGGATTTCTTTTAAAATAGAAAAAAGAAAATATTGTTTTTTTTCCAAATTTCCGAGTCCTGAATAAATACCACCAAAATAAAGCTCTATTTGTGCGAACAAAATGATAAAAATTAAATTTGGGTACAGTGTAGCATGACCGCGCAATTGTCACTGAAAGCGCTAGAGCAATGAAAGCTGAAAATTGGGCTGGGAAGGAAGGGGGCGAAAGTGCCCTGTATTGAAGTGGTTAAGTGGAACCCCGCGTCAAATTAAAAAAAAAAAATTGACGTGGGGGTCCCCCTAAAAATCTGTACCAGACCCTTTATCCGAGCACACAACATGGCAGGCCACAGGAAAAGAGGTGGGACGAGAGAGCGCCCCCCTCTCCCTCCTGAACCGTACCAGGCCACATGCCCTCAACATTGGGAGGATGCTTTGGGGGTCTGTGACCCCTCAAAGCACCTTGTCCCCATGTTGATGTGGAGAAGGGCCTCATCCCCACAACTCTGGCCGGTGGTTGTGGGGGTCTGCGGGCGGGGGGCTTATCAGAATTTGGAAGCCCCCTTTAACAAGGGGACCCCCAGATCCCGGCCCCCCCCTGTTTGAAATGGTAAGGGGGTACAAAAGTACCCCTACCATTTCACAAAGAAAGTGTAAAAAATAGTTAAATAAGACAAACACACTTTTGAAAAATTCCTTTATTAACTGGTTTCCGACCAGCGCACGACGATGTACGTCGACAGAATGGCACGGGCAGGCATATTGGTGTACAGATACGTCCAATCTTCAATGCCGACCTGCCATCGGGAGCGCGCCGCCGGCGGCACGCTCCTGTGCTGGTCGGGACCCCCGTGAGTCCGGTCGCGGGACCCGCGGACTTGATCGCCGCGGGCATACCCGCGATCGTGTCACGGGACGGCTGAATGGAGGAAATGCCGTCTAAACAGCATTTCTCCATTCTGCCTAGCAACTAGTGACGCTGATCTCTGCTCCATGTGATTGGAGCAGAGATCAGTGTTCACTAAATGAAAGCCCAACCCCCCCACAGTTAGTAGCACACCCCTAGGAACACTTAACCCCTACACTGCCACCCACTGGTTAACCCCTTCACTGCCAGTGTCATTTACACAGGAATCACTGCATTTATATGGTCCCAAAAATGTGTCAAAAATGTCCGATGGGTCCCCCACAATGTCGCAGTCACAATAGAAATCGCTGATCGCCGCCATTACTAGTAAAAAAAAATAATAAAAAAATTATTAATAAAAATGCTATAAAACTATCCCTATTTTGTAAATGCTATAACTTTTGCGCAAACCAATCAATAATCGCTTATTGCGATTTTTTTTTACCAAAAATATGTAGAAGAATACGTATCGGCCTAAACTGAGGGAAAAAAATGTTTTTTTTATATATTTTTGGGGGATATTTATTATAACAAAAAGTAAAAAAATAATGTTTTTTCAAAATTGTCGCTCTATTTTTGTTTATAGCGCAAAAAATAAAACCGCAGGGGTGATCAAATACCACCAAAAGAAAGCTCTATTTGTGGGAAAAAAAGGACGTCAATTTTGTTTGGGAGCCACGTCGCACAACCGCGCAATTGTCAGTTAAAGCGACGCAGTGCCGAATCGCAAAAAGTGGTCTGGTCTTTGACCAGTAAAATGGTCCGGGCTGTAAGTGGTTAAAAATAAAAAAAAATAAAAAAAAAAGATTCCAGCGGTGGTAATCCACTCTTGCTATCCAGCGATGGATGATCATCTCTCCGGGGTCCAGCGATGGCGGATCTGATCCAGCGCAGCGAATCCATCCATCTTCTGTCTCCACAGAGGAGACACTGCGGGGATCCCGGCGGCCTGACGTTTGTTATATGCGGAGGGCGGGGCCATCCGTCACCTGACCCCGCCCCCCCCTGATGCAAGGGGAAACCTGGGCTTCCCCAGTGACATATGTTTGAGGCCGCCCCCCTCTGATGTAACGGAAACCTGCCTGTGTTACATCAGAGGGGGGCGGTATCACCCACACGTCACGGGGAAGCTTGGGTTTCCCCGTGCATCAGAGGGGGGCGGGGTCAGGTGATGGGTGGCCCCGCCCTCAGCATATAACAAACGTCAGGCCACCTGGATCCCCGCAGTGTCTCCTCCGTGGAGACAGAAGATATATGGATTCGCTGCGCTGGATCAGATCAGCCATCGCTGGAGAGATGATCATCCATCGCTGGATAGCAAGAGTGGATTACCACCGCTGGAATCTTTTTTTTTATTTTTTTTATTTTTAATAAAGGAATTTTTCAAAATGTGTTTGTCTTATTTAACTATTTTTTACACTTTCTTTGTGAAATGGTAGGGGTACTTTTGTACCCCCTTACCATTTCAAACAGGGGGGGCCGAGATCTGGGGGTCCCCTTGTTAAAGGGGGCTTCCAGATTCTGATAATCCCCAGCCGCAGACCCCCACAACCACCGGCCAGGGTTGTGGGGATGAGGCCCTTCTCCACATCAACATGGGGACAAGGTGCTTTGAGGGGTCACAGACCCCCAAAGCATCCTCCCAATGTTGAGGGCATGTGGCCTGGTACGGTTCAGGAGGGAGGGGGGCCGCTCTCTCGTCCCCCCTCTCTTCCTGCGGCCTGCCAGGTTGCGTGCTCAGATAAAGGGTCTGGTATGGATTTTTAGGGGGAACCCCACGTCATTTTTTTTTTTAAATTGACGCAGGATTCCCCTTAATATCCATACCAGACCTGAAGGGCCTGGTAATTGAATTTGGGGGACCCCCACGCTTTTATTTATTTATTTTTTCAATGACTTTCAATAAGTGTTCTCTGTATTATGGAGCCGACAATTCATAATAGCTGCAAGTGATTTTAAAGGACCTTTTTTCCTGCATAAATGACACTTTGTGCAGGGACAGTTCTAAGCACCAGAAACATGCGCCCCTTCACAGGCATACTATAGACACCCCCCAGGTACAAAATTTAAAGGAATATTACACTTTTATTGTTTCACTTTAATCATTATTAAAATCACTGCCCCCAAAAAAACAGCAGTTTTTTAAAACTTTTTTTTGCATTGGTACATGTCCCCTGGGGCAGGACCCGGGTCCCCAAATACTTTTTAGGACAGTAACTTGCAGAATCTTTTCTCTCTGTCAAATCTTTTTTCTCTGTCGAATATTTTCTCTATATAATCTTGGACTAATAGAGGTAAGGTTAGGCACATTCGACCACAGGTTCTATAGACACAGATTGTTATTGTCAGAGTCACGTCGAATCTCCTATTCTATATCGAACTGTTGTAACAACGAAAACGAAAATAAAGCATTTATTTATGTTGGATCTTTCGTTTTTCAGATTGTGTGCTTTCGTTATCGTTTATCAAAACGAAAACGAAAATACCTGAAATTCGGACGAAAATGCATTCGGACGAAAACGAATGCACATGTCTGTTGAGAACTATCTTCAGCATAAAGAAGAACAAGGAGTCCTGGAACTTAAGGTTTGACCCCCACTGAGCCCTGATCTCTACATCATCTTTTCCATCTGGGATTACATGAAGAGACAGAAGGATTTGAGGCAGCCTGCATTCACGGGAGATCTGTGGTTAGTTCTCTAAGATGTTTGGAACAAAATACAGTACCTGCCGAGTTCCTTCAAAAACTGTGTGCAAGTGTACCTAGGAGAATTGATGCTGGTTTGAAGCCAAAGAGTGGTCACATCAAATATTGGTTTGATTTAGATTTTCCTTCTGTTCATTTACTTTCTGTTTTGTAAATTTATAGAAATAAACAATTAAAATATATATTTTTGAAAGCATTCTTAGTGGATGTAAACCTGGATGCAATTTTTTTTTATGTCATAATGTAGAGTATAAGATTTCCTATAATTTGAGCCCAGTATTGCCACAAAGATTGAATCCAGCTATGAGCAATAGGGATGAGCCGAACACCCCCCGGTTCGGTTCGCACCAGAACTTTCGAACGGACCCCAAATTCGAACGAACTTTAGAACCCCATTGAAGTCTATGGGACTCGAACGTTCAAAATTAAAAGTGCTAATTTTAACGGCTAATATGCAAGATACTGTCCTAAAAAGGGTTTGGGGACCTGGCTCCTGCCCCAGGGGACATGGGTCAATGCCTAAAATGTTTTTAAAAATGGCCGTTTTGGCGGGAGCACTGATTTTAATGACGATTAAAGTGAAAAAAAGTGAAATATTCCTTTAAATATGGTGCCTGGGGGGTGTCTGTAGTATGCCTGTGAAGTGCCACGTGTTTCCCGTGTTTAGAACAGTCCCTGCACAAAATGACATTAAACGGAAATAACACCATTTAAAACTGCTTGCGGTTTTAATGTTATATCTGGTTCCTGCAATATGGTTGAAAATCATTGAGAAAAATGGCATGGGTAGCCCTCCCTGCCCATTACCAGCCTATTTGGGTCTTGTACGCATATTAAGGGGAACCCTGTACCCATATTAAAAAAAGGAAATGCGTGTGGCCCCCAGGCCCTATATACTCAGAACAGCAGTATACAGGCGGTGCAAACAAGACAGGGACTGTGTAGGTTTGTTGTGTTAAGTTGAATCTGTTTGTAATTTTCAACTGGTACATTTTTAAAGTGTAGCTCCAGTCAAAAAAACTATTTTTAAGCTTTTTGGAAAACATAGGGAAGGGTTATCACCCCTGTATAATTTGTTTTGTCGTCCATCTTTTTTCATCACACTTGCTGTTGTCTCCTTCCGTTTGCAAGTAGGAGATGTTTGTAAATTGGATGTTTGAAAGTAGGGGCCTGCCCTATATGCTCTGCAGAAATGGCAGAACAAGGTGTTGGTTTTGCCACAACATTGTAAGCCCTCAAAGTGACTCTTGGTGGGCGCTGGAGTGCCCTGCTGTGAACGATTATATCAAGAATTGTAATTACATGCCATTGTTGAACAGTGGTAGAAAAATTGACCTTTGGTGGTTGTGGTGCTGGTGCCACAACACTATAAGTCCTCACCGTTACTCTGGGTGGGCACAGGAAGGGGACCTCCTGTGAAATATTATATCAAGAATTGTAATTACATGTCCCTGTTAAACAGAGGCAGAAAAATTTGGCCTTAGGCACTGCTGCTGGTGCCACCACACTGCAACCTCTCCCATATACTCTACTTTTATTGCAGGAATTAGCCCTGCTGCAAAGCATTGCATCAAAAATTGTACTTAAACGCCCCTGTTAAACAGGGGCAGAAAAATTGGGCCTTAGGCACTGGTGCTGGTGCCACCACACTGCAACCTCTCCCATATACTCTAGTTTTATTGCAGGAATTAGCCCTGCTGCAAAGCATTGCATCAAAAATTGTAATTAAACGCCCCTTTTAAACAGGGGCAGAAAAATTGGGCTGATGGCATCACCCAGAACCAGAAATGTTCTTCCAACATATCAGCGGAGGAGGAAGAGGATAGACAATCAACATAACAGGACAGTCACTCAGCATAGGCAGTCTTGAAGGGATGTGATATTTCAAAAAAAATTATTCTGTTACATCAGCTTCAGGTGCTTGGTAGCTGTGGGTGATCCAAGACCGATTCATCTTGATGAAGGTCAGTCGATCAACTGATTCGGTGGACAGGCGCACCCTGTGATCGGTAACAAAGCCACCAGCAGCACTGAAGGTGCGTTCCGAAAGAACGCTGGATGCAGGACAGGCCAGTAGCTCAATTGCATACTGTGCAAGCTCTGGCCAGTGATCCATCCTCAAGACCCAGTAAGCCAGAGGATTTTCGGTGGGAAAGGTGTCCAAGTCTGACCTTGCCCCTAGGTATTCCTGCACCATGTAAATCAGACGCTAGCGATGGGTGCTGGAACCGATCATACCTTGGGGCTGCGGACTAAAAAATTGTCTGAAAGCATCAGTCAGACGGCCACCTTCTCCACCGCTCCTTCTGACCGATGCCTCAGCAACACGTTGTCCAGGACCAGGAGTTTGTAACCTCCCAGTCTCTGGGAACGCGTTGCACAGACCTTTCTGCAAGGCCCCCCGGAGATGTCTCATCCTCTGCTCCCTCTGCGATGGCAAAATAAGGTCGGCAACCTTACCCTTGTACCGTCGATCAAGGAGAGTGGCCAGCCAGTAATGGTCCCTCTCCTTGCTCCGAAGAATACGAGGATCCTTCCACAGGCTTTGCAGGATCAGGGAGGCCATGCAGTGTAGGTTAGCTGAGGCATTCGGTCCGGAGTCCTCTGGGTCACTAAGGACAACATGATCCGCAGCTACCTCCTCCCAGCCACGTACAAGTCCACGTGTTTCTTGGGACTGTAAATCATCCCTACAAGACTGCTGCTGCTGCTGCTGCTGCTGCTGAGTGCCAGCCTCCACCTCCATGCTGACACAATCATCCTCCTCCTCCTCTTCTTCCTCCTCATCCTCTTCCTGTGTGATGGGTGGAACAGCAGGAACACTGTCTGGATAAAGGGGGCCTTGAGAGGCAAGGAAGTCCTCCTCTTCCTGCCTCTGTTCTGCCTCAAGTGCCCTGTCCACTATTCCACGCAGCGTATGCTCCAAGAGGTGGACAAGAGGTACAGTGTCACTGATGCATGCACTGTCACTGCTCACCATCCTTGCGGCCTCCTTAAATGGTGACAGGACAGTGCATGCATCCCTGATCATGCCCCACTGGCGTGGTGAGAAAAAACCGAGCTCCCCTGACCCTGTCCTGGTGCCGTAGTCGCACAGGTACTCATTGATGGCCCTCTGCTGTGTGTGCAGCCGCTGCAGCATGGCCAACGTTGAGTTCCATCTGGTGGGCATGTCACATATAAGGCGGTTCTTGGGCAGGTTCAACTCCTTTTGAAGCTCAGCCAGCCGAGCACAGGCATTAAATGATCGGCGGAAATGCACACAGACTTTGCTGGCCTGCTTCAGGTCATCCTGTAAGCCGGGGTACCTGCCCAAGAACCGCTGCACCACCAGGTTAAGGACGTGAGCTACACAGGGCACATGGGTCAGTTGTCCCTGTCGGAGGGCGGAGAGGAGGTTGGTGCCATTGTCACAAACCACCATTCCTAGCTTAAGCTGGCATGGCATCAACCACCTCTCGGCCTGCCCCTGCAGAGCTGCCAAAACATCCGCCCCAGTGTGGCTCCTGTCCCCCAAACAAACCAGCGCAAGCACGGCATGGCATTGTTTTGCCTGCGTACTTGCGTAGCCCCTGGAACGCCTACGAAGCACCGCTGGTTCTGAGGACAGAGCACTGGAAGAGGCCATGGAGGAAGAAGAAGAGGAGGGGGTGGAGGAGAGAGGTGTGTTACAACCAATAGTAGCATTTTGGAGGCGTGGTGGCGGAACAACCTCCAACACTACTGCACCTTGTCCTGCATCCTTCCCAGCTGCCAAAAGAGTGACCCAATGGGCCGTGAAAGACAGGCAACGTCCCTGTCCATGCCTGCTGGACCATGAGTCAGCGGTAATATGCACCTTACCGCTGAACGCCCTGTCCAGCGAGGCAAGAACATTGCCTTCCACATGCCGGTAGAGAGCCGGAATCGCCTTCCGTGAGAAAAAGTGGCGTTTGGGGAGCTGCCACTGAGGAACCGCACATTGTACAAACTCACGGAAGGGGGCCGAGTCTACCAACTGAAAAGGCAGCAGTTGAAGTGCTAGCAATTTAGCCAAGCTAGCATTCAACCGCTGGGCATGTGGATGGCTGGGAGTGAACTTCTTTCGCCGGTCCAGCGGTACACCTTCATTCCTCTCAGAGCAGGTTTCAGAGAGGACTGAAGGTCTAGTGGGGTTGGAGATGCCAGCTGATGAGGAGCAAGGAGAGGTCCGCTTTGTTCTTTGGTGTGGGTCTTTGAGGTACGCTTGCCAACGAGCTGCATGGCAGGTCAACATATGTCTGGTCAAGCATGTGGTGCCCAAGCGGCTGATGTTTTGGCCACGCGAGATACGCTTGAGACATATGTTGCAAATAGCAGCGGTGTGATCTGATGCACTCGTCTCAAAAAAGGCCCACACCAAAGAACTTTTAGAATAACGCGCAGAGGCAGCGCCCTGCACAGGCGGAGCTCTGCGGTGTGATTCAGTCGGTGTGCTGCCCCTAAGCTGGCCCCCGGAGGGCATCCTGCCTCGTTGGACATGTGCCTCCTCCTCCTCCTCCTCCTGCTCCTCTCTCCTTCCAGGCACCCACGTGGAGTCAGTGCCCTCATCATCCCCTCCCTCTTCATCGCTGTAGCAAACCTGGCAGTATGCTGCAGCTTGTGGAACATGACTGCCAGATTGCTGTCCTTCTTGAGCATCCCCTCTCTCTGCGCTCACACTACTGCCTTCCTCTAGCTGAGTGTCATCATCAGAGCCCACAAAACACTGGGCATCCTCCTGGAGCATGTACCCAACACTGTGCTCAAAGAGTTCAGGAGACTCCTCAGGAGGACGTGGTGGGACTAGGGAAGGAGTCACTGATGATGACATTGAGAGGAGGGAAGACGATGCGTTGGCAGCTGCTTTGCCAGTACCCCGAGACTGGGTGAGAGAGGATGAGGAGGATGAAGAGGGCTTGGTCATCCACTCTACCAAGTCGTTGGCATGTTGCGGCTCAACATGTCCAGCTGCCGAAAAGAAGGACAAGCGTGTCCCATGGCCACGTGCTGATGACAATGCACCGCGTCCACGACCAGCACTGTTGTCTCTAGACACAGAGCCTGCTTGCCCTCTTTTATCGGCTCGCGCCTGTCTGCCTCTCCTTGCTGGCCTTCCAGACATGGTAATGGCCTGAAGGGAGTTGGGTAAAAAAGCAGTTGGGTAGTGTATATTGTGCTAGAGGCACACAACACCCACTAATTCCTGCAGATGCCTTTATTATAGAACACCAGAGATAAAGGGGTATATACAGATGTATACTGTGCTGTGCTGGAGGCACACACAACGTCCAATAACTCCTGCAGATGGCAAGTGGTCTCAAATAGAGAAGAGCTATGTAGGTGGATATAGCGGTATGTACTGGGTACAGAGCACGCAGACAGCACGCACAAGCTCCTAACACTACTGACTGCAAGCTCTATTATAAAAGATAGATCACTAGCTATATAGGTGAGGTGAATATAGTGGTGTATACTGCGGTCAGGGCACGCAGACAGCAAGATCGAAAATCGGCCAAAAACGATCGGTGTGTACTGTGTTGAAGGTACACAGAAGGTACACAGAACACCCACTGCTTCAGACGCCAACACACTACACAAGGCCGCCGCGCTGGCGGCCTTATATAGTGTGGGGCGTGCACTACACAGCCTGAGCTATGATTGGCCACAGGCATCCTGCCTGTGGCCAATCATGGCTCTCCTCGCTGCTGGCGCTGCGATTGGCCAAGCATGCGGGGTCACAGTGCATGCTTGGCCAATCATGAGCCAGCAATGCACTGCGCCATCGCAGTGCATTGTGGGCCGTGAGCGCCACACGAATTTGGCGCGAATGGACCAAAATGTTCGGACTTCGCCGAACGGATGAACAGCCGATGATCGAGTCGAATGCATGTTCCACTCGAACACGAAGCTCATCCCTACTGAGCAATCGTCTTTTATTGTTCAGTGAGATCAATCTTGACAAACAGATAAAAACTTTGTCAAATCCTCCCCCTTGCTGTGAGTGACAGGTGATTTAGTGCACTAGCCTAAGAGACATGCATTATTTTTTAATTCCCTTCCACTCCTTTCTTCTGCTGCTCTGCAAGGATTGGCTGTTCCACACTTCAACATGATGTGGCATGCTGAAGTCATGTGGGGACTTTTCTGGGTTTTGACTGGATGTTAGTGATCATAGCAGATGTTCAGTGTAAGAAATACACAGGAGAAAATGCATGTTGATAAGGGGAGTGTAGAGGTGGGCGGGGAGTCTACTGACATCACAACTCCACCTACCAAGCTCCAGACAACAGACCCACCCACAGAATCTGCAGTTTTTCGGATCTTATAGCAGACAGAGGGGAAACATTTGACAGATAAGTATACATGCAGGAGGCATGTATATCCTTCTATATAACCAATATTGCAGTAGTTTAAAAAGGATGAGAGTGGGTTTACATTCACTTTAAAGCATTTTTTGACACCTGCCTAAAACTTTTGCACAGTAGACATGTGCATTAGTTTTCATCCGAATGCATTTTCGTACGAATTTCAGGTATTTTCGTTGTCGTTTTAACAAACGACAACAAAAGTGCAGATGAAAGATCTGACATAGACAAATGCTTTATTTTTGTTTTCGTTGCGACAACAGTTCGATATAGATAGGAAATTCAACATGATGCTGACAATAACAATCTGTGTCTATCGAACCTGTGGTCAAATGTGCCTAACCTTAGCTCTATTAGTCCAAGATTATTCTAGAAAGAAAAGAAAGAAAGAAAAGATTTGACTTAAAGAGAAAAGATTTGACATAGAGAGAAAAGATTTCCAAATAGAGAGAAAATATTTGACAGAGAGAGAAAAGATCACTGCTGGAATTGGGTGGGGGAAGTAAAATAAAAATAATGATGATGATGAATGTTATTCGCTGATTGTAACCAAAGAGCAGTAAAATAGCTAGAACTAAGTACACATGTACAGCCAACTTACTTACAATTGCTAGGAGAGAGAGACACACACACTGAATCATTTCAGAAGACAGTCAATCTTAAGCCGCGTACACACGGGGCGGACAATCTGGCCAACTTAGTCCGTCAGACAATCCGACGGACAGTCCGTCATACTTTCGAATGAACGGACTTGACCACACACACCACTTTTTGAGCGGACTAATACGGCGTACTAAGTCCGCCATACTATCCGCCCTACTTTTGAAATGAACAGACTCGCCCACACACGCGGAGGAAAGTCCGCTCATTTTGAGCGCGTCTCCAGGTAGGCGGGGCCCGCGAAGGAGACATCGCTGGCCCCGCCGCCTGGTATGGACTTAAAGGGGAACCCCAACGCCGAAAAAAATCGGCGTGGGGGTCCCCCCCAAGTCCACAACAGACCCTTGTCCGAGCACGCTACCCGGCCGGCCAGGAAAGGGGGGCGAGCGAGCGCCCCCCCCTCCTGAGCCGTACCAGGCCACGTGCCCTCAACATGGGGGGGTAGCTTGGGGAAGGGGGGGCCGCGCGCCCCCCCCACCCCAAAGCACCTTGTCCCCATGTTGATGAGGACAAGGGCCTCTTCCCGACAACCCTGGCCGTTGGCTGTCGGGGTCTGCGGGCGGGGGGCTTATCGGAATCCGGGAGCCCCCTTTAATAAGTTTTTGTATTATTAAAATATTTAAAATAAAGTTTAGTTTTTTATTGTTATTTAAATAAAGGCCGTTGAGGCCATTTTCATCCAAGCAGGTGTACGGGTATTTATTTTAAGGTTAACAGTTAAAGTTTACATGTATTGTTGGGGAAGTAAGTTATCTGGCTACCCTAGTCATGAACTGGTGGTAGTGATCACTGATCAGACAGGTAACAAGATGGGGTATATAGAATCTATATAGAATCTCAATCTATAATATAGAATCTATAATAATAACCCCCCCCCCACAACATGGGCAGCCTCTGAGGCTATCACAACACTAGCAACACTAATATCACTATCAGGTTCACAACACTAACACAATAGCAGCAAATTATTATGAAAAAGTTAAGTTGAACTGTAGCTTGCTTCACTATTGTTCTGCTGCTGTGCTTATGCTTAATTGCTAAATAATTTATGTTCTCCGACAAACAGACCAGATAAAGCCGCGTACACACGGACGGACTTTAATAAGGGGGCCCCCGGATACCGGCCCCCCACCCTATGTGAATGAGTATGGGGTACAATGTACCCCTACCCATTCACCTGTAAAATAAAAGTACAAAAAAAAACACAACACACGAGATAAAATACTTTATTGCACAGCTCCGGGGGTCTTCCGTCTTCGGGGGTCTTCTCGCCGGACTCCTCCGCTATCTTCTTGTAGCTCTTTTGCTAGCGGAGGAGTCCGGCTTTCTTCCTCGCCGCCGGCCTCTTCTCCCGACTTCGGGGGTCTTGTCCCCCTCTTCGGTTCTTTTGCCTGGCCACCGCGCCTTCTTATAGCTCTTTTACAGGCGGTGGCCCGGTCTTCTGTCGCCGCCGTCGCCGCCGCCGCCGCCGCCGCCGCCGCCTTCTGTTCTTCTTCTTCTTCTCCAGGAGATGTTGCCTCGACGATCTCTCCGGCCGGAATGCCAGGGACGCACTGCGCGGCCACTTATATAGGGACAAGGGGCGGTGTCACATGGCTTTATGTCACATGGGTTGGTGTCACATGGTGACCCTGCCCCCTTACGATGTCATAGTCCCCATGTGACATCAACCCGTGTGACCAACCCATGTGACATAAAGCCACGTGACACCGCCCCTTGTCCCTATATAAGTGGCCGCGCAGTGCGTCCCTGGCATTCCGGCCGGAGAGATCGTCGAGGCAACATCTCCTGGAGAAGAAGAAGAAGAAGAAGAAGAAGAACGGAAGGCGGCGGCGACGGCGGCGACAGAAGACCGGGCCACCTCCTGTAAAAGAGCTATAAGAAGGCGCAGTGGCCCAGCAGAAGAACCGAAGAGGGGGACAAGACCCCCGAAGTCGGGAGAAGAGGCCGGCGGCGAGGAAGAAAGCCGGACTCCTCCGCTAGCAAAAGAGCTACAAGAAGATAGCGGAGGAGTCCGGCGAGAAGACCCCCGAAGACGGAAGACCCCCGGAGCTGTGCAATAAAGTATTTTATCTCGTGTGTTGTGTTTTTTTTTGTACTTTTATTTTACAGGTGAATGGGTAGGGGTACATTGTACCCCATACTCATTCACATAGGGTAGGGGGCCGGTATCCGGGGGCCCCCTTATTAAAGTCCGTCCGTGTGTACGCGGCTTTATCTGGTCTGTTTGTCGGAGAACATAAATTATTTAGCAATTAAGCATAAGCACAGCAGCAGAACAATAGTGAAGCAAGCTACAGTTCAACTTAACTTTTTCATAATAATTTGCTGCTATTGTGTTAGTGTTGTGAACCTGATAGTGATATTAGTGTTGCTAGTGTTGTGATAGCCTCAGAGGCTGCCCATGTTGTGGGGGGGGGGGGGGGGTTATTATTATAGATTCTATATTATAGATTGAGATTCTATATAGATTCTATATACCCCATCTTGTTACCTGTCTGATCAGTGATCACTACCACCAGTTCATGACTAGGGTAGCCAGATAACTTACTTCCCCAACAATACATGTAAACTTTAACTGTTAACCTTAAAATAAATACCCGTACACCTGCTTGGATGAAAATGGCCTCAACGGCCTTTATTTAAATAACAATAAAAAACTAAACTTTATTTTAAATATTTTAATAATACAAAAACTTGTAAACAACTTCCAGTTACCCAAAAGATCCTAAGTGCTTTTTTTGCTGGTCCCTGACGACCCCCTTATTATTTGAGCCTGTGATCCCCTCTTCGTCAGCATCTGTCCCCAGCCGCCAAACTTGCCTCGAGGACTCACTAACTGACCACAGACCCCCAACATATGTTAGCCATTAATCTGGACTGACACCAGCCCAAACACAATGACTCCATCTCTGGCATGGGTCCCAACCTTTTTCAAATGACCCATGCATTTCTATATATATATTTTCATATATATATATATATATATATATATATATATATATATATATATATATATATATATATATATATATAGCAATCGCCAAGGACCCAACGCCACCCCATAACGACAACCCTACTAACCCAACCACGATCCATTATTAGGGAGGGCGGGCGGGAACGTCTCTCCTCGCTTGCTGACCCCCAACTGCTGACTTGCCCCACCCTGGCACATGGACGAAGGACCCACACTCCTCCCCCCCTTGTGACCATCCACCAATGGGGTAAGTACGCCTGCATCCTACACCACCCCCACGCTGCTTTTTTCTTTAACCCAGTAATTTCCTTGCACCCTGTCATGTATGTCCTGCGCTTCCTTTTTAATACAGCTCCGTACATGTCTTGACTAGGGTAGCCAGATAACTTACTTCCCCAACAATACATGTAAACTTTAACTGTTAACCTTAAAATAAATACCCGTACACCTGCTTGGATGAAAATGGCCTCAACGGCCTTTATTTAAATAACAATAAAAAACTAAACTTTATTTTAAATATTTTAATAATACAAAAACTTGTAAACAACTTCCAGTTACCCAAAAGACCCTAAGTGCTTTTTTGGCTGGTCCCTGACGACCCCCTTATTATTTGAGCCTGTGATCCCCTCTTCGTCAGCATCTGTCCCCAGCCGCCAAACTTGCCTCGAGGACTCACTAACTGACCACAGACCCCCAACATATGTTAGCCATTAATCTGGACTGACACCAGCCCAAACACAATGACTCCATCTCTGGCATGGGTCCCAACCTTTTTCAAATGACCCATGCATTTCTATATATATATTTTCATATATATATATATATATATATATATAGCAGTCGCCAAGGACCCAACGCCACCGCGGAACAAGTGTGAAACCTTACACTTGTGACCGCCGCCACGCCAACAAAGCCCGGTGTACTCCATCTTCCAGCCCTAAGGCCCACAGATCAATGCTCACAGGATTCAAATGAACCCCGTCGCCCCTCAAATACCTCCAGGTGTCCACCTCCAGCTCCCAATGACGAATGACCACCCCTCCATTCCGGGCCACAAACCTTCCCACCTCCTTGTTGACCTTAATCCTGGTTTTGTTCAGCTTTTCCCAGGATCGAGCCCCTCTCCACGACATGCGGGCCACTATATCCGACCACACCACCGTCATGTCCGGGAAAGCGGTACGGAGCCTCAAGAATATCCTTGATCACTTGTCGCATAGGTCGGATCCCCAGATCATTGCCCCCAACATGGAGCACCAAAATATCCGGGGACCTATCCAAAGCAGCAAAGCGATGTACCTCGGGGACCACCCTATGCCACATCATCCCCGGGATCCCAATCCACCTGACCGTGCCTTCCTCCCTGGTCACCCTGAGTTGTCTACCTTCAGGCCTGACATCCGCCCTCCTGGCCCCCCAAAAAACAAAAGAATGTCCCATTATCCAAACGAGACATCTTGGGGGATCTGAAAAGAAAGGAAAAAACATTCAAACCCATCAACATCAGTAACATACAAATTCAACAAAACAGATCAGCAACAACAACAACAACAGTTGTGGCCTAACATATAACCGGTACCTAGCCGATTCCCACCGACCAATCCTCTGAATGACTTCCGACGGAAGTCCCCATCTAGCTGCCTCAGTAGCCGCCCCTATCCTAAACGAGTGGGAAGCATACTCACCCGAAGGAAGACCAGCCGCCTCCAGACACTTCCGAAAAACCGCAGAAAATTGGAACCTGGACAGGCAAGATCCATCCTGATGTACCAGCAACGCTCCCTCCCCCGGCGGGCGGAGTGCCAGAAACCTCTGCAGAGCCATAACTGGACAAAGCTGCTCCCCCACCCCTGGAAACAACTCCACCCAGGCCCCCCTACCTTCCTGATCCATCTTCGACTTCCTAATCCAGATCCTCACCTTGCCTCCCGAGCATTGGACATCACTCCACCGCAGTCCACCAGCCACCCTCCTGGACGGCGAGACTAGCTCCCCAATCCGAAAAGCCCCAAAGAACGCCAGCACAAACGCCGCCTTAAACAGCACTACCTCGTAACCCGTGGAACACACCTCCCCCAACACTGACAGAACTGACCCCAGCACCGCAAAAGAAACAGGGCGCCTGGAGTCGCGTGTGTGGGAACCCCTTCTGTAACCCCGCAGAGCCCTGCGGACCAAAAATGCCTTTGTGACATCTACCCTACCTTCCATCTGAAACCAGAAGGCCAACGCAGCCATCTTCCGTCCGATGGCTGCCCCGGACACTCCCCTTGCATGATTAGCACATACAAAGATCAACACCAGCATCTCCATCCCCTCCGGGCCCCCCATACCTCCTACCTCATTCACCAGGACCAACCACTCCTGCCAAACTTTCTGATAAGCCTTCCACGTTCCTGCGCTGAGAGACTGTCTGATTAATCCTGCGGCGACTCCAATGCAACCGTCCACAGCTCCCGCGGGCACAGTTCCCCATCCTGAAGTGCCTCCGGTGCCAATTTGCGAAACGTGTCCCACTGGAAACGAGACAAAGCATCCGCTAAGCCATTGTCGACCCCAGGGATATGCACAGCATATATAAACGCATTTATGCGCAAACAGCAAAGCACCAAGTGTCGCAACAACCTTATCACCGGGGGGAAGAGGCCGAGATGTTATTAATGGCCATAACCACCCCCATGTTGTCGCAATTGAATCGCACCTTCCTGTTCTCAAAGACCTCCCCCCACAACTCCACAGCCAAAACGATGGGGAACAACTCCAGCAAGACTAAGTTTTGGAGAAAAAAATCCGCTTCCCTCCAACTCTCCGGCCACGGACCCGCGCTCCATCTACCCTGACAGTAAGCGCCATATCCACCCGAACCGGCCGCGTCCGTGAACAGGACCAGATCAGCATTGCCGACCGGCCCAACCTGCCAAATGGCCCGCCCATTAAATTCCGCCAGAAAGGAATCCCAAATCTTCAAGTCATCCTGTAACTCCCTCGTCAACCTCACAAAATGATTCGGCATGCGCACCCCCGCAGTGGCAGCCGCCAATCGTCTACAGAAAATACGCCCCATAGGGATAATCCTGCAAGCAAAATTCAATTTGCCAAGCAAGGACTGCACTTCCTTCAAGCGAAGCTTGCGCTTGCCGCTGGCCACACACACCTCCTGCCGCAACGCCACTAGTTTGTCCTCCGGCAATCTACACTCCATGGCCATCGAATCAATCGTGATGCCCAGGAAAACCAAGTCCGATTTTGGGCCTTCGGTCTTATCCGCCGCCAAAGGGATCCCAAATCTGTTCGCTAAATGTTGAACCGTCCCGAGCAAAATGCCGCAACAACGAGAATCCGGGGGGGCCTATGCATAAAAAATCATCCAAATAGTCGATAATAGAACTCACCCCCGCAACCTCCCTAACTGCCCATTCAAAAAATGAGCTGAACTGTCCAAAATATGCACAAGAAATGGAACACCCCATCGGGAGGCACCTGTCCACGAAGTACTCCCCTTGCCAGCAACAACCCAACAAACACATGCTCTCGGGGTGTACCGGCAACAACCGAAAAGCCGATTCCACATCGGTTTTCGCCATAAGAGATCCCCTACCATATCTTCTAACCCACGCTACTGCCGCATCAAATGATGTATAGGTAACCGCACATGCCTGCGGGTCAATACCATCATTAACCGAGCCGCCCTTAGGGTAGGACAGATGATGAATCATCCTGTACTGGCCCGGTTCCTTTTTTGGAACAACACCCAACGGGGAAACAACCAAACCTGGCAGCGGCGGATCCACGAACGGGCCCGCCATCCTCCCCAACGCCACTTCCTTGGCCAATTTGGCCGACACCACCTCCTGATGGAGACGGGCCGACCTCAAGTTATCCGAGATCGGTGGCACTTCCCGCACCATACTCGGAATCCTAAACCCCTCCCTAAAGCCGACCTCCAAAAACCGCGCTGCCGCCCTGTCCGGATACCTACTTAGAGCATCCTTACCAGACTCATCGGCATCATCCCTTTTTCCAGCGTTGTCCCCTGGCCGACCCTTGCCCTGCTTAAAGCAACGCAGGAAGGGGTGGCTCCCGCTGCAGCCTGAGCACTCGTGCTTGTATCTGCACGCTGAGCCGAAACGGCAAGTTCCTTCATTGAACTGCCAGCTTTCTTTTTAGGGGCCGGCGATCCCGTGGAGGAAGCGCTGCCGCCCCCCCCTGGAAAAAACTGCCCCGACCCCCTCGAAGATGTCATCAACTTCATCCAAAGACTAATGTCTTTGTGATCCCATCTGATGGAGGGGCGAACTGCCTTCCGCTGACGAAACTGTTCCTCATACCGAAGCCATGCCAAACCCCCATAAACCCTATGAGCCTCACTGATTGCCTCCAGATAGCAAAACAGCGCGGAGCAATTTTCCGGGGCCTTTTCCCCGATCACACTTGCAAAAATCGCAAACGCCTGCAACCAGTTTGCAAATGTGCGCGGGATTAACCTATACCTCCTCTTCTCCTCTTCATCCTTTTTACTCTCATCCGGCTTCACCCGATCTAAATAAAAAATTTCCAAGGGGAGCAGGGAAAAAATCTCCACAAACTCGTCCTTCCAAATCTTTTCCCGCACATCCTTCTTTAAGTGGGCCCCCAACGGGCCCTCAAAACACACGTATACCTCACAGCGCGCTGCATCCGCTAAACGCACCTTGTCCAAATCCTTGTCCCCCGCCTCCGATCCAGGCTTAGTACCCCCGGCGTCCTTTTCCGTCTGCGTCTCCGTCGTCACCGACACCTTCTGCGCTGTCCCTCCCCCACCAGACGCCCCCCCCACCTCCGCAGGCGGAAGAACCCACGGCGTCACCGGAGTCGGGGGTCTCACCTCCCCCCCGTCCAAGCGCCGCAGCAGCTCCCTGAGGGACTCCCACAACCCCTGCGACCCCTCCCCCATCCCCTGCCCGGCCTGAGCACTGCCCTCCCCCATCCCCCTCCCCCCCACCACTGCCCCGCTCCCCCCCCTGAGGCCCCCCTCCCCCCAACACGCCCCCACTCCCCCCCAGACAACCCACCCCCACCCCACCAGACAATGCAGAGAGTGAGCACTCACCAGGCTGTCCCAGGCTGTCCCAGGCTGTCCCAGGCTACCTCCAGCCGCCCCACCGGAAACTCCTGCAGCCTCCTGGGGATCTTCAGACAGCTCTCCCTCCTCACTGCTGCTGCCAGCCTGGTCCACCGATAGATGAGACTGCCGAAGTCCTTCAGGTCCTCCTCTTCCCCTGGGCACCGCAGCGCTGGGCATAGGAGAAAAGCTGGAATTCCTCATATTGCTCTGTCCAGGATTTAAAAGTGGCGCCGAAACGGTGACGTCATCAAGCCGCGCCGCACTTCCGTCCACCGCACAGGCATTCCCACGGCCAGCCCTCCCAGGACCCACACTGAGCCTGGAGGCGGGGCCTCCCGACCGACGCGAGGCACTGGCGCGATCCTGCACACTGCCTGCAGCCAAGATGGCGACTCCACGAGGTAAGCCCCCAGCTGCCTCAACACCCGCACCAGGGCCCGCTCGTCTGTGTCTCCCACGGCGGACTGCCCCCCGGACCGGAACATCGCCGGAGGCAGCAGCCGAATGAATCTGAGCCACGGAGGTGGCAGGAGGGGGTGGGGGCGCGCCGGCCCCCCGAACCTCCCCCCCTTGGACTTTGCCGTGGACGGGGATTCCTTCCAGGCCCCCCGCTGGCTGGCCGGAGTGTCCGCTCGGCGGGGGGGGCTGAAGGGTCCCAGCTGGGGCTCCCATAACGGCGTCGAGTCCTGGGGGTATTGTCTGGGCTAAGGCGCTCCGGGGGTCTAGACCTCCGAGCACGCAACTGGACAGGCCCGGCTGTGGAAGGACCCTGTCCTACCCCCTGCAGCGTGGCAGCAATCTGGCCCTGAAGCCACTCCGTGCCATGAACCTCCGCTGCTTCCCTAAGCTGCGCCCAAAGCTCTGGCAACCCGCTCATCCTAACTAACCTCTCATTATCTGCTCGCAGGACACAACGTCTCTCCTCGCTTGCTGACCCCCAACTGCTGACTTGCCCCACCCTGGCACACGGACGAAGGACCCACACTCCTCCCCCCCTTGTGACCATCCTCCAATGGGGTAAGTACGCCTGCATCCTACACCACCCCCACGCTGCTTTTTTCTTTAACCCAGTAATTTCCTTGCACCCTGTCATGTATGTCCTGCACTTCCTTTTTAATACAGCTCCGTACATGTCTTTTTCTGTTTGGACAGGAAGTGCTGTACATAATTTACTCAGAAACTGAAAATATTTGTTGGAAAACCAGATGACACCATGAAGTGGTCACATATTGTGCTTGCATGTTTTGTTTTGTTTTTGTCTAGGGTCAGCTTAAAGCTGAACTGTCCAATTACAGGCTGGGAGGAGTGAGCTTACATAGCTTTATTTCTTAACTGCAGGAAGGAAGGTTAGGTCACATACTTAGCTATGATTTCTGGCAGAGCTGTGTAAATCGTAGGATTTGATGCACAGAAATACAAAACCTTTGGCTAGTACAACGACGTAGGCTTTTACTGTTTGCCCGGAGTTAGCTTTAATTCTTACAACTCGTGGCAGTTCTACTGGACAGATCTCTGTGCTGAAGCTCCCGGAAATGCACAACTGCCTTGAGAATATATTGTATGCTATAGACCAGTGGCGGCTGGTGCTCAAAATTTTTCGGGGGCGCAAACAAACTGAAAGATTCCAAAAAAAACCCCATCAATTGCAGCCTCACTGTACCATCAATCACAGCCACTGTACCATCAAACACAGCCACTGTGCCCATCAATTGCCACCACTGTACCATCAAATGCAGCCACTGTGCCATCAAACGCAGTCACTGTACCATCAAACGCAGCCACTGTGCCATCAAACGCAGTCACTGTACCATCAAACGCAGCCACTGTGCCATCAAACGCAGTCACTGTACCATCAAACGCAGCCACTGTGCCATCAAACGCAGTCACTGTGCCATCAAATGCAGCCGCTGTGCCCATCAATTGCCGCCACTGTACCATCAAACACAGCCACTGTGCCATCAAACACAGCCAATGTGCCCATCAATTGCCGCCACTTTGCCATCAAATGCAGCCACTGTGTCCATCAAACGCAGGCACTGTACCATATAATGCTGCCACTGTGCCCATCTTATGCAGCCACTGTTCCCATCTTATGCAGCCACTGTTCCCATCTTATGCAGCCACCTTGTCCATCTTATGCAGCCACTGTGTCCCATCAAATGCAGCCGCTGTGCCCATTAAATGCAGCCACTGTGTCTATCAAATACAGCCTCACTGTGCCCATCAAATGCAGCCTCACTGTGCCCCATCAAATGCAGTCTCACTGTGCCCCATAAAATGCAGCTCCACTGTGCCCCATCAAATGCTCCCACTGTACCACATCAAACACAGCCACTGTGCCATATCAAATGCTGGCAGTATGCCCCCCGCCCGTCGCCTGTATTTACCCTGTCTCGGTGGTGGTGGGGCAGCTCCTTGATGTCTTCTCCTGTCCTCTCTTCCAGCCCTCTGCTATGATTGGATGCCTAATAGGCATCCAATCACAGCGTCTGTCGTTTCAGCCAATCGAGTGACAGGTAACAGATCCGAGCACCTGATTGGCGGAGAGGCGGTTTAGTGTTAGAAAAGCGAATATTCATTTGCTTTCTAACACAACTGACTGACCTGCGAGCTCCCCCAGCATGTTGCTCGCAGGTCACCTATTTTGATGCCTATTAGAGCCTATGGCTCTAATCAGGTGTTTAAAAAAAACTGCCGCTGTAATTCAGGCACCCAACGTCCGAAAAGGGGCTGGGCGCCTGAATAGGGGGTGGCATCGGCGGCCATAGATAGATTAATGCAATGCATGAATCTATCTATTGGTGCTAGAGGGGGTGGAGAGAGGGGGCAGCGCCTGTGCGCCCTTATGGATGCACCGCCACTGCTATAGACACTGCAATGATGTTTTGCTGGAGAATCTGAGAAGAGACACTGGATAGAAAGAATACAACTCCACAATAAAGAAAGACTGAAAATAGGAACTTTACCTGTGGATGACACTAAATCTACAACCCAAGTTAAGTAACTATTTAGTGAATCCGTATTACATACATTATCTATGCTCATTTGCTGGGGAAGATAGATAGGTTGTGCATTTGCATATATTATGCATATTTTATAATACTCTGTCGTGTATATTGTTTTCCTAAAATTATACAAAGTTTGTAGATACAGCATTTTTGTTTAGTACGTAAAGCACATTAAAACACAGATTTTTTTTATGCGTCTGCTTTCCTGCAATGTGACCTAAAAAAGACAAAGCAAAACAAATTGGAACTGAAGCCTATTAATGATTATTTTGTAAAACTAGAAGTGAAATTAGAAGTAAAATTAGATGGGTGTGCTGGGAAATATGTTGAGAAGATCTGATGGTTTATCCAAAATGGTGGTCATACACATGTAGGCAGGCCAAGAAAATGTTGGTACAAGGTTGAATCCCTTGGTACCACTAAGGCCGCGTACACACGGGCGGACTGTTCGCCCAACCTTGTCCGCTGAACAGTGTTTGGGCGGACAGTCCGCTCGTGTGTGGGTTTTCAGCGGACAGTTTCAGCGGACAGTTGGACGGACAAAGTCTTTCGGAAATTCCGAAAAACTGTCCGCTGAAACTGTGTTTGAGCGAACAGTCCGCCCGTGTGTGGGCCTGTCCGCTGTACTTTCGAAATGAGCGGACTGTTCCCGCTCGGAAAGTCCGCCCACTTCGAGCGCGTGTACAGGTAGGCGGGGCCCGCGAAGGATACGTCGCGGGCTCCGCCGCCTGGAATGGGCTTAAAGGGGAACCCCAACGCCGAAAAAAATCGGCATGGGGGTTCCCCCCAAGTCCACACCAGACCCTTGTCCGAGCACGCTACCCGGCCGGCCAGGAAAGGGGGGCGAGCGAGCGCGCCCCCCCTCCTGAGCCGTACCAGGCCGCGTGCCCTCAACATGGGGGGGTGCCTTGGGGAAGGGGGGGGCCGCGCGGCCCCCCCACCCCAAAGCACCTTGTCCCCATGTTGATGAGGACAAGGGCCTCTTCCCGACAACCCTGGCCGTTGGTTGTCGGGGTCTGCGGGCGGGGGGCTTATCGGAATCCGGGAGCCCCCTTTAAGAAGGGGGCCCCCGGATACCGGCCCCCCACCCTATGTGAATGAGTATGGGGTACAATGTACCCCTACCCATTCACCTGTGAAATAAAGTACAAATAAAAACACAACACAGGGGAAAAAAATATTTTATTGCACAGCCGGGGGTCTTCCGTCTTCGGGGGTCTTCTCGCCGGACTCCTCCGCTATGTGTGTGTAGCTCTTTTGCTAGCGGAGGAGTCCGGCTTTCTTCCTCCCCGCCGCCGGCCTCTTCTCCCGACTTCGGGGGTCTTGTCCCCCTCTTCGGTTCTTCTGCTGGGCCACCGCGCCTGGTCCGGTGGCCCGGTCTTCTGTCGCCGTCTTCCGTTCTTCTGTCGCCGCCTTCGGTTCTTCTGCCGGGCCACCGCGCCCATGTGACATATACCATGTGACCCCGCCCCATTGTCACTATATAAGTGGCAACGCAGGGCGGCTCTGGCATTCCGGCCGGAGGGAGCGACGTGTCAACATCTCCTGGAAGAAGAAGAAGACGGCGACAGAAGACCGGGCCACCGGACCAGGCGCGGTGGCCCGGCAGAAGAACCGAAGAGGGGGACAAGACCCCCGAAGTCGGGAGAAGAGGCCGGCGGCGGGGAGGAAGAAAGCCGGACTCCTCCGCTAGCAAAAGAGCTACACACACATAGCGGAGGAGTCCGGCGAGAAGACCCCCGAAGACGGAAGACCCCCGGCTGTGCAATAAAATATTTTTTTCCCCTGTGTTGTGTTTTTATTTGTACTTTATTTCACAGGTGAATGGGTAGGGGTACATTGTACCCCATACTCATTCACATAGGGTGGGGGGCCGGTATCCGGGGGCCCCCTTCTTAAAGGGGGCTCCCGGATTCCGATAAGCCCCCCGCCCGCAGACCCCGACAACCAACGGCCAGGGTTGTCGGGAAGAGGCCCTTGTCCTCATCAACATGGGGACAAGGTGCTTTGGGGTGGGGGGGCCGCGCGGCCCCCCCTTCCCCAAGGCACCCCCCCATGTTGAGGGCACGCGGCCTGGTACGGCTCAGGAGGGGGGGCGCGCTCGCTCGCCCCCCTTTCCTGGCCGGCCGGGTAGCGTGCTCGGACAAGGGTCTGGTGTGGACTTGGGGGGAACCCCCACGCCGATTTTTTTCGGCGTTGGGGTTCCCCTTTAAGCCCATTCCAGGCGGCGGAGCCCGCGACGTATCCTTCGCGGGCCCCGCCTACCTGTACACGCGCTCGAAGTGGGCGGATTTGCCTCCTCCTTACGTGGGCGAGTCCGTTCATTTCAAAAGTTGAGCGAACTGTTTGCCCAACCTTGTTCGTCAAACAGTCCGCTCGTGTGTTGGCAAGTCCGCTCATGCAAATTTTGAGCGGACTGTTTGACAAACTGTTTGCCGAACAAGGTTGGGCGAACAGTCCGCGCGTGTGTACGCGGCCTAACAGATCTCCTGGCCAATTTTTTGTGTGGGTTCCCATTCCCATAACATGCCATCGGCAACCAGCTCCCGCGGTGATTGGACACAGCGGGAGCCAATCAACAGGCCCTGTAGGCCCGATGTCCGCCGGGACCCGCCGATCGTTCCCAAAAGAAGCAGTACGGTGGTCTGCCGATGTTAACAAGGCAGACCGCCATTCTGTGTGAAGGGAAGGTAGTGATCATGTGTTTTCTGCTGGATCTCTGCCTTCTCACAGTACAAGCACATCCCCCACAGTTAGCAAGCACTCCCTAGGAACACATTTAACCCTTTGATCTCCCCTGAAGTTAACCCTTTCCCAGCCAGTGTCATTAGTACAGTGACAGTGCAGATTTTTAGCACTGATCACTGTATTAGTGTCACTGGTCCCCAAAAAGTGTCAAAAGTGTCAGTTAGGTGTAGGGATGAGCCGAACAACCCCCCCCCTCCCCCCGGTTCGGTTCGCACCAGAACCTTCGAACGGTCCCAAAATTCGTACGAACTTTAGAACCCTATTAAAGTCTATGGGACTCGAACGTTCTAAATCAAAAGTGCTAATTTTAAAGGCTAATATGCAAGATATGCAACAGACAACACCAGCAATAAGGGGTATCTTCAGGTGTATACTGTGCTGGAGGCACACAACACCCCCTTTAACTCCTGCAGATGCCTGTATTAGAGAACACCAGCAATAAAGGGTAGATACAGGTGTATACTGTGCTGTGCTGGAGGCACACAACACCCACTAACTCCTGCAGATTCCTGTATTAGAGAACACCAGCAATAAAGGGTAGATACAGGTGTATATTGTGCTGGAGGCACACAACACCCACTAACTCCTGCCGATGCCTTTATTATAGAACATCAGCAATAAAGGGTAGATACAGGTGTATACTGTGCTGGAGGCACACAACACCCACTAACTCCTGCAGATGCCTTAATTAGAGAAAACAGCGATAAAGGGTAGATACAGGTGTATACTGTGCTGGAGGCACACAACACCACTTTAACTTTAAGATGCCTGAGAATAGAACACACTGTCCCTGCCTATCTATCTCTTTCCCTGCACGCCGGAACACACTACACAAGGCCACCTTATATAGTGTGTGGCGTGTACTAAACCCCCTGAGCTATAATTTAATTATGGCTCTCCTCACTGCCGGCGCTGTGATTGGCCAAGCATGCGGGGTCAACAAAGTTCTGAATTTGCCGAACAGATGAACGGCCAATGTGTGAGTCGAACATGCGTTCGAGTCGAACACCAAGCTCATCCCTAGTTAGATGTCTAATTTGTCCGCCACAATATCATAGTGCCGCAATAAGTCGCTGATCGCTGCCATTACTAGTACAAAAAAAAAGAAAGAAAAAAAAGAAAGAAAATGATTCCATAGTTTGTAGACTTTATAAATTTTGCGCAAATCAATATACGCTTATTGAGATTTTTTTTACCAAACATATGTAGCAGATACAGTATCTCGCAAAATTGAGTACACCACTCACATTTTTGTAAATATTTTATTATATCTTTTCATGTGACAACACTGAAGAAATTACACTTTGCTACAATGTAAAGTAGTAGTAGTGTACAGCTTCTATAACAGTGTAAATTTGCTGTCCCCTCAAAATAATTCAACACACAGCCATTAATGTCTAACAAAACAAAAGTGAGTACACCCTAAAGCCCCATACACATGGTCGGACATTCCGACCACAAAATTCGTCAGATTTTTTCAGATGGATTTTGGCCGAAACTTGTGTACACAGTCGTCACAAGTTGTCAGAAAATCTGATCTTTCTGAACAAGGTGACGTCAAACGCGTATGTCGGGATTATAAACATAGATATATATATGATTATATATCTATATACAGTATATATATATATTATATAGATATATATAGATATAGATAGATAGATAGATAGATAGATAGATAGATAGATAGATAGATAGATAGATAGATAGATAGATAGATAGATAGATATATATATGTATATAAAAACCTTACACTCCCTGTCCTCCTGCACAATCAATACTTTCCTCTTTTGATCCAGCTACTATAGAGAAAGTCACTAAACTTTTTTCTAATGCCCACCTAACCTCCTGCCCCCTGGACCCTGTTCCTTATCAAATACTACGGTCACCATCTGACTCAATCCTACACTCCTTAACTCATATCTTCAACCTCTCACTCTCTACTGGCATCTTCCCCAACCCTCTAAAACATGCACTAGTCACTCCCATACCAAAAAAGGCCTCAGACCCCACCAATCTTAACAACTTAAGACCCATCTCTTTACTCCCTTTTGCCTCCAAACTCCTTGAACGTTTAGTCTACAACAGACTGAGCAACCACCTCATTGAAAATAACCTTCTCGATCCTCTTCAGTCTGGATTTCGCCCACAGCACTCCACAGAAACTGCCCTCCTAAAATTCACTAACGACTTACTAACAGCCAAAACCAACGGTCATTATTCCATACTCTTAGCCCTTGTACACACGGTCGGAGATTCCGACGGAATGTGTCCTATCGGACCGGTTTGTCGGATAATCCGACTGTGTGTGGTATGCATCGGAATGTTTCCGTCGGAATATCCGTCGGACCCAATTTTCCAACTTGTTGGAAATATTTTCCGACCAACTGGTTCGATCGGACATACTCCGATCATGTGTAGATAATTTTGATCGGACAGTGCCACGCATGCTCAGATCAAATTCCTACATCAAAGCTATTGGCTACTAGCCTGAATGTAGTCCCATCGTAACGAAATTACGTCATCACGTTCTGAAAGATCAGATTTTTCGACAACTTAGTCCGACCGTGTGTATGCAACAGTTTCGGACAAGATCCGACGGACAAAATCCGACGGACAAAATCCGACGGACAAAATCCGACGGATTTGGTTGTCGAAATCTCCGACCGTGTGTACAGGGGCTAACTCTTGGATCTTTCTGCTGCCTTTGATACAGTTGGCCACACCCTCCTCCTCAAAAAACTCAATTTGCTTGGTCTCCATGGCTGCACTCTCCGTTGGTTTGAATCTTACCTATCTGATCGCACCTTCACTGTCACTTATAACTCCACTTCCTCTTCTCCAACTCCCCTTTCCGTTGGGGTCCCCCAAGGTTCTGTCCTTGGACCTCTACTATTCTCGATCTACACGTCCTCCCGGGGTCAGCTGATAGCCTCCCTTGGCTTTCACTACCATTTATATGCTGATGACAGCCAAATCTATCTCTCTGCCCCTCAGCACACCCCATCAATCTACTCACGCATCACTGATCTACTAACAGACATATCAGCCTGGATGTCACACCACTTCCTCAAACTTAATCTATCTAAAACCGAGCTCTTAATATTTCCTCCCCCGCGTACCCCTTCGCCTGACTTCTCTGTCAAGATCAATTACACATCTATCAGTCCATCCCCACATGCCAGGGTGCTAGGGGTAACCTTAGACTCTGCACTGTCCTTTCAGGCCCACATACAAGCCCTGTCCAAATCATGCCGCCTTAGCCTCTGCAACATTTCCAGAATACGCCCCTTTTTATCTAATGACACCACCAAGCTTCTAATTCACTCCCTGGTCATCTCTCGCCTCGACTACTGCAACTCCCTCCTCGTTGGATTACCTTTACACAGACTATCCCCCCTCCAGTCCATAATGAATGCCGCTGCCAAACTCATCCACCTTATCAGCCATTCAGTGTCCTCCACCCCTCTCTGCCAATCCCTGCACTGGCTTGCACTCACCCAACGAATAAAATTCAAAGTACTAACAATAATTTACAAAGCCATCCATAACTCTGCCCCCAGCTACATCACTGACCTAGTCCCAAATTACCAACCAAACCGCTCTCGTTGGTCATCCCAAGACCTCCTGCTCTCTAGCTCCCTTGTCACCTCCTCCCAGCCTCCAGGATTTCTGTCCGACTGTCCCCTAATCTATCCCTGAAAACCCTTCTCTTCAAAGAAGCCTATCCTGCTTCTAACTAACACTGTTTTACTTCCTCCATCAGCTCATCCCCCCACAGCTATTACCTTTTGTATCAATTGCCCCTTCCTTTTTAGATTGTAAGCTCTAACGATCAGGGCCCTCTGATTCCTCTTGTATCAAATTGTAATGTAACTGTAATGTCTGCCCTCATGTTGTAAAGTGCTGAGCAAACTGTTGGCGCTATATAAAACCTGTATAATAATAATAATTATATATCTACTGTATATAGAGATATATCTATATATACAGGTGCAATGTATTAGTTACTTTTGGTTACTGCACTCTTCTAATTGGTATTGCACGTTTTGCTGCTTGTTTAGATACATTTACTGATGTCACAGTGCTACACAGATAAGAAGCCATTAGTCATTGCTGTGAGATGATTCCACTCTCTGCCCTGGGAGTGCATCTGTGAATTTGAGAGGACGCATATCACTAATATACCCTCCAGGTGGAGCTGTCTCCTCTCATAATGCACCTCTGTGAAATTCTGAAAGTTCTGTTTGTTGGAGTGTGGAAAATTAAGGTAGACATTGTATTCTTAATCTATACAAAATAACGGTTGTAATGTTGGTAATGTTACTCTCCCGAGACAAAATTAGTTGACTGTGATGACAATTAACTTTTCATTTCTTTTTTTGTTTAGTTCTACATAAGAGGAATCTACTACAACCAAAGAGAGCATGGAGAGAGCAGTTGCCGACTGCCCTCCAGCACTTTTACAGCTACAGGGCTGCCACGCAGGATCACGTATATATATATATATATATATATATATATATATATATATATATATATATATATATATATATATATATATATATATATATATATATATATATATATATATATATATATGTACATACACACAATATCTCACAAAAGTGAGTACACCACTCACATTTTTGTAGATATTTTATTCTATTTTTTCATGTGACAACACTGAAGAAATGACACTGTGCTACAATGTAAAGTAGTGGGTGTGAAGCTTGTATAACAGTGTAAATTTTCTGTCCCCTCAAAATAAATCAACACACAGCCATTAATGTCTAAACCGCTGGCAACAAAAGTGAGTGCGCTTCTAAGTGAAAATGTCCAAATGGGCCCAAAGTGTCAATATTTTGTGTGGCCACCATTATTTTCCAGCACTGCCTTAACCCTCTTGGGCATGGAGTTCACCAGAGCGTCACAGGTTGCCACTGGAGTCCTCTTCCACTCCTCCATGACGACATCACGGAGCTGGTGGATGTTAGAGACCTTGTGCTCCTCCACCTTCCATTTGAGGATGCCCCACAGATGCTCAATAGGGTTTAGGTCTGGAGACATGCTTGGCCAGTACATCACCTTTACCCTCAGCTTCTTTAGCAAGGCAGTGGTCGTCTTGGAGGTGTGTTTGGGGTCGTTATTATGTTGGAATACTGCCCTGCGGCCCAGTCTCCGAAGGGAGAGGATCATGCTCTGCTTCAGTATGTCACAGTACATGTTGACATTCATGGTTCCCTCAATGAACTGTAGCTCCCCAGTTCCAGCAGCACTCATGCAGCCCCAGACCGTGACACTCCCACCACCATGCTTGACTGTAGGCAAGACACACTTGTCTTTGTACTGCTCACCTGGTTGCCGCCACACACGCTTTACACACAGCAATTTTATCTTGGTCTCATCAAACCACAGGACATGGTTCCAGTAATCCATGTCCTCAGTCTGCTTGTCTTCAGTAAACTGTTTGCGGGCTTTCTTGTGCATCATCTTTAGAAGAGGCTTCCTTCTGGGATGACAGACATGCAGATCAATTTGATGCAGTGTGCATCAAATGCATATGGTATGAAGATCAATTTAATGCAGTGTGAAGCATATGGGTCTGAGCACTGACAGGCTGACCCCCCACCCTTTCAAACTCCACAGCAATGCTGGCAGCATGCATACATCTATTTCCCAAAGAGAACCTCTGGATATGACGCTGAGCACGTGCACTCAACTTTTTTGGCCGACCATGGCGAGGCCTGTTCTGAGTGGAACCTGTCCTGTTAAACCACTGTATGATCTTAGCCACCGTGCTGCAGCTCAGTTTCAGAGTCCTGCCAATCTTCTTATAGCCTAGGCCAGTGATGGCGAACCTTGGCACTCCAGATGTTTTGGAACTACATTTCCCATGATGCTCATGCACTCTGCAGTGTAGTGGAGCATCATGGGAAATGTAGTTCCAAAACATCTGGGGTGCGAAGGTTCGCCATCACTGGCCTAGGCCATCTTTATATAGAGCAACAATTCTTTTTTCAAATCCTCAGAGAGTTCTTTGCCATGAGGTGCCATGTTGAACTTCCAGTGACCAGTATGAGAGAGTGAGAGTGATAACACCAAATTTGACACACCTGCTCCCCATTCACACCTGAGACCTTGTAACACTAATGAGTCACGTGACACCGGGGAGGGAAAATGGTTAATTGGTCCCAATTTGGACATTTTCATTTAGGGGTGTACTCACTTTTGTTGCCAGCGGTTTAGATATTAATGGCTGTGTGTTGAGCTATTTTGAGGGGACAGCAAATTTACACTGTTATACAAGCTGTACACTCACTACTTTACATTGTAGCAAAGTGTCATTTCTTCAGTGTTGTCACATGAAAAGATATAATTAAATATTTACAAAAATGTGAGGGATGTACTCACTTTTATGAGATAATGTGTATATAATAGGATTTTTATATACAGCTTACCTGTAAAATCCTTTTCTTGAGAGTACATCACAGGACACAGGAGCTCATTACATAGTGGGTTATATAGGCACCTCTGGTGATTGGACACTGGTTAACCCCAATTAAGGATAATTCCTCCCCTATATAACCCCTCCCATATGGGAGGCACCTCAGTTTTGTAGCAAAGCAATAGGAAACCACGTAAAACCCAAGCCCTGTGTCCCGTGATGTACTCTCAAGAAAAGGATTTTACAAATAAGCTGTATATAAAAATCTTATTTTCTTGATCATACATCACGGGACACAGGAGCTCATTACATAGTGGGATGTCCCAAAGCAATGCTCAGATTGAGGGGAGGGAGACACAGATCATAATTATAGACCGCCATGGGCCGGAGGACCTAAACTGCAGCCTGCAGTACACTGCGCCCAAAGGCGATATCCTCTTGCCCTCTGACATCCACCTGATAGAATCTGGTGAATGTGTGGACTGATGACCAAGTTGCAGCCTTACAGATCTGAGCCAGGGAGGCCTGGTGATGCACTGCCCAAGAAGCACTTACAGCCCTAGTAGAGTGCGCTTTCATTTGAAAAGGAGGGATTTTCCCTTTAACACTATAGGCCTTGCCCTTCCTAGGGCCTTCAGGCAAAATAAATAAGCAATCAGTTTTCCTTATCTGAGCAGTTGCTTGAAGATAGATACCGATTGCCCTAACCACATCCAAAGTGTGCAAAGATTCTTCTTCTGCGGACTGTGGGCATGGAAAAAAGGATGGTAGGATTACATCTTGATTCAAATGGAATCCCGAAACCACCTTAGGTAGAAAGGACCTGTTGGGGCGCATGACCACCCGGTCCTTAATAACAATTAAAACGGCTCTTTGCTGGAGAGAGCTGCTAGTTCTGACACTCTTCTAGCCGTGGAAATGGCTACCAAGAAAACCAATTTTTTGGTCAAAAGAACTAATGAAGCCAGATGCAAAGGTTCAAAAGGTTGCCCCTGCAAAGCCGAGAGAACCAAATTCAGATCCCATGGGCATACCGGAGGTTTGACTGGCGGCCTTATCCGCATAGCCCCCTGGATGAAAGCCGGCACCAGGGAATGCGATGCAAGTGGCTTCTGAAAAAACACTGACAAGGCCAAAATCTGCACCTTGATAGTGCTTACGGCCAAATTAATTTCTAGGCCTGACTGGAGAAAGGCCAAGATCCTGCTAATGACATACTTTCTAGGATGCCATTCCCTGAGTTCACACCAGGAAACATATGCCCTCCAGATTTTGTAGTAAATAAGCATGGAGGCCGGCTTTCTGGCATTGACCAGAGTAGAAAGGACTGGCCCCGAAAGCCCACGGTCTCTCAGAATGTGGGCCTCAGCAGCCAAAGCGTCAAATTCAGACTGTGTAAAGCAGGATGGTAAATTGGACCCTGTGAGAGCAGATCTGGCCGGAGAGGGAGGATCCATGGCCTGCCTACTGCCAACTTCATGATCTCTGTGTACCACGGTCGCCTGGGCCAAGCTGGGGCTACCAAAAGAACCGATTTTGTCTCCCTCTTGACTCTTCCCAGGAACCACGACAGAAGCGGGTACGGGGGGAAGGCATAAATCAGATTGTACTGATCCCAGGGAACTGTCAGAGCATCCAACCCCTGAGTGAGTGCATCTCTTGTTCTTGACACAAATTTGTCCAGTTTTCTGTTGAACCTGGACGCAAACAGATCTACGTCTGGAGTACCCCACCTGCGACATATGTCCAAAAACACATCGGGGTGCAGAGCCCATTCTCCTGGGCACAACTGCTGGCGGCTCAGAAAATCCGCCTGCCAATTTTCCACTCCTGGAATGAAGACTGCAGAAAGGCATGGAACATGCCTTTCTGCACAGACAAGTATGCGAGTCACCTCCTTTTGCGCAACCAGACTCCTGGTACCGCCCTGGTGATTGATATAGGCCACTGCTGTGGCATTGTCGGACTGAACCCGAACAGGGAGACCCCGTAGTCTGGAAGACCACTTTATGAGAGCCATATAAACTGCCCGGATCTCCAAGACATTTATGGGCAATAGCTTCTCGATCGCAGACCATTTCCCCTGCGAGCACGTCTCCTCTAACACTGCTCCCCAGCCTGTCAGGCTGGCATCTGTTGTAATAATCTTCCATGGAAGAGGAAGAAAGGTGTTGCCTTTCAGCAAATTCTCGGTTTGTAACCACCAGACGAGACTCTTGCGTGTCCCTGGGGATAGACGCATAGGAAGATCCAAGGATTGGGGCTTCCTGTTCCAAGCCGCAAGGATGCATCTTTGCAGAGACCTTGAATGGAACTGGGCAAATGGAACGGCCTCGAAGGAGGCGACCATTTTCCCTAACAGTCTCATGCACAACCGAATGGGGGAAGATCTCCTGCCCAGAATTAGGCGCACCAGATCCCCGATGGCCAAGGCTTTTGGCCTTGGAAGAAACACCTTGCCCTGAGCGGTGTCGATAAACATACCCAGGTATTCCAACCTGGTAGCAGGCTATAGGGACGACTTTTCTAGGTTTATAATCCAACCTAGGCGTTCCAGGTGTTCTAGTGTTCTGGAAACACTGTGGTTCAGGAACGCTACTGTTTTCTCCATGAGAAGCAAGTCGTCTAGATAAGCCTATAAGGTTAAGATAAGATAAGTTAAGATAAGGCTATACCCTGAGCTCTTAGGTTTGCCAAGAGAGGGTCCAGAATCTTTGTGAAGACTCGAGGGGCCGTAGCGAGCCCGAATGGCAAGGCCACAAATTGAAAATGGCGCCGCTCTACCGCGAACCTTAGATACTTTTGGTGTGCGGGAAAAATTGACACATGGAGATATGCATCCTTGATGTCTATTGATGCCATAAACTCTCCCCCTTGCAAGGAGGAGACCACAGTGCGAATTGACTGCATTCGGAAGGACCGGCTGCATAAAAACCGGTTCAGATCCTTCAGATCCAGGATAGGTCTGATACTTCCATTTGGCTTCGGAACGGTGAAGAGATTCGAGTAAAACCCTGAACCCTGTTCTTTTGGGTCCACTTCTACTATCACCCCTTGGGATAGTAAGTGATCTAAGGCCAGAAATAGCGTTTTTTGCTTTACTGGATCCCTGGGGATCCTTGATCTTAGAAAGCTAGAAGGTGGAATCTCCTGAAACTCTAGCTTGTAACCCAGAGATACCGAAGAGATCACCCACTTGTCCCGGATCTCTTCCCGCCAGGCTTCCGCAAACTGCCGAAGCCTTCCCCCCACTCGGCCGAGCGGGGGTGCCTCTTCACAAGGAAGCTTTTGGGCTCTGCTTGGCAGGCTTCCGCCCCCAAGTCTTTTTCTTCCCCTGGGCCCGGCCCTGAGCCTTTCCTGTAGAGGAGGGTTGAGAAGGCCGTCGCCACTGCTTAGAGCTTGATGCTCCGGGAGAGAGAGAACGCCTAAATGATGAACGTTTGCTCTTTTTGACTGGAAGGAGAGTGGATTTACCCCCTGAAATTTTTTGGACGAATTTGTCAAATTCTTCTCCAAACAGACGTTCCCCTTTAAACGGGAACTCAAATGCTTCTTGCATGATAGCTCAGCTGCCCAATTCTTTAGCCATAGGGCCCTTCGCATGTGTACCAACAGGAGAGACAAACGAGATGCTTGTTGGACAGAATCCAAAATCGCATCAATTATGAAACACAGAATTTGAGGTATTTCTGCATAATTCTCCACTTCCTCACAGGGAAGGAGGCCAAGCATCCACTTAACCTGTTCCTTGAGGAACTGACACAACCCCACGGCTGCGACTGTAGGTTGCACTACAACGCCAGTCATGGAAAAGGAGGCTTTTAATAATGTTTCCAACCTCTTATCAGTTGGATCTTTAAATACCTGAGCATTATCCAACGGACAGGTCAGGTTTTTATTCACACAAGAAACAGCCGCATCGACAGATGGGACCCCCCATTTCTTGGTGAAACTTTCCTCCAGAGGATAATGCATAGAAAACCTTTTAGGAGGAGTAAACAGTTTATCGGGATGTCCCCAATCCTCATACATCAATTTATCCATTAGGGATGAATTGGAAAGGAAAAAGCAGTCTGTGGGACTTTCCTGACTCCTAGGGAAGAAACAGAGGACGTAGCGACTTCAGCAGCAGGCATTCTGAATGTGGTACACACCAATTCAGTATAATACTGCACCTGTTTTCTGAGCGCCTGGGAGGAGGGGACTCTCTCCTCTTCCTCTGATTCCTCCGACTGCTCAAGATCCCTGTCCCAAGATAGGGATCTCTCCTCATTGTCAGAAGAATCATCTGAAAGAGGAATCTCAGCAGAGGGAGGGGATCTACCCCTTTTCCTGCTATCTTTCAGGGAAGCAGAAATAAAATTCATGATTCTCCCTTCAAAACCCTCCAATGTAGCCCTAAGGGAGTCCTCAGTGACATATACCGGGGCTGAGACATTAGGAGAGGCTGCAAAACCTGACAGGGGCACTGACTCATCCTGTGAGGCTGGCTCCAGTCTTGCAGGGGGGGATGGTAACTTACAGGCATTTTTAGAACCCCTGGACCTAGGCAGTGATTTACCAGTGCCCTTGCTACCTCCCCCTGAGACCCTCTTATGAGGAGACATAGTCCAAAGCTACAAGCAGAGGTACTAGTATAAAGTGCAATCACTGTTGTGCTTAAAGTCTCACAATAAATATATATGCTTAATACTGCACAACCTGATGCTGAGTAGGTGTCTAAGGTTTGCCTGGATCCAATCCCCTGGGATGCTTACTGCCCACAGCTCCTGTGTTTCACACTTACAGCCCCCTGACGCTCTGGGCTTTTAAAACTGCCGCCTGGCGCCTGCGCAGTACAGCGCCGTGCACACCAACGTGCACGGCTCACAACCACACTCCCACCTCCTCCATCAGCCCGGGAGCGCGCTCGGCGCCCGTGCACGCATGCGTGCACGAGGACCGCCGGAATCCAGGGGGGGGGAGAAATCTCCATCAGAGCTGCTTGGGACCCCCATACTACGAGGGACCCCTGTATTACCTTGTTGTGGCAGGGACTGCAGTGGAGACGTGAGACCTCTGGAGAACCAGGCTTCACTGAGTGTGTGTATTGAAAGGCATGTAAGTATGCATCAGGCTGCTCTTACTCCCTCTAGTGGTGGAAACCAGGTAAGATATACTACTACTCAAAATGAAGAAATCCATAATATAATTATATATAGGATTAACTTCCCTTACCTGTCCTCGCCGCAGGAATTGCTTAAACAGACAGATTCCAGCCTTCCCCCATCACGGTGGGCAGAGCTTGCCAACCTTCAGGTTTATCTGGGGTTCGTTCTCAGAAGAACCTCCTACCTGGACCTTGTAAAAGACTCTGCCAGAAACTTTCGTGCCACTATGTAAACAGTACACCAAGTCTGGTTTTCCCAGAGCCCAGTTTTCCAATAGGAGAGGACTTACAGGCCAAACCTCGTTTCTTCGGATGACGAGGCCCGGGTACCATACCATCTTGGGAGTCAAATATCGGCCCGAGATATGGATCCGGTTTGTTGTAGCCCTTAGGCCCCCGCAGGAACCTGCACAGAGCTTTTCTTCATAGCACATGTTTTACGTGACCAGCCACCATAGACACTGGCGAAAAAACTGAGCTGCCTCCCATATGGGAGGGGTTATATAGGGGAGGAATTCTCCTTAATTGGGGTTAACCAGTGTCCAATCACCAGAGGTGCCTATATAACCCACTATGTAATGAGCTCCTGTGTTCCGTGATGTATGATCAAGAAATATATATACATATATATATATATATATATATATATATATATATATATACACATACATATATATATATATATATATATATATATATATCTGGAAATGCAGGATCATATATATATATATATATATATATATATATATATATATATATATATATATATATATATATGATTCTGCATTTCCAGGTATCGAACACAGGTGCGTGCCACCGGCGACTTGCTCCTGCTGTGATTCTACACAGCAGGAGCTGATCAGTGGGTCCCATGCCTGCTGGCACCTGCTGATCACTCAGGACACGTGCAAAATGGCAATCTGCTTATTCAAACAAGGCAGATTGCCATTCTGTCAGTAAGGAAGGCATGGATCCTATGTTCCTGAAAAGCATGGGCACCAATCTATGCCTTTCACTTGTACAAGCACCTCCCACACTACAGTAAAACACTGGCTAGGCACACAAGCAACCCTTTTATGTCCCCTGATGTTAACCCCTTTTCCAGCCAGTGTCATAAGTGTCAAAGGTGTCTGTTAGGTGCCCAATTTATCTGCTGCAATATGGCAGCCCTGCTATAAGTCGCTGATCGCCGCCATTACTAGTAAAAAAAGAAAAACATAAATATATCACATAGTTTGTAGATGCTATAACTTTTGTGCAAATCAATTAATATATGCTGATTGGGATATTATTATATAGTAGAATACATATTGGCCTAAATTGATGAATTAGATAAAAAAAAAAAAAATACATTTTGGGATATGTTTTACAGCAGAAGGTAAAAAATATTGTTTTTTTTTTTTCAAAATTGTTAGTCGTTTTTTGTTTCTAGCGCATAAAATAAAAACACAGAGGTGATCAAATACCACCAAAATAAATCTCTATTTGTGGGGGGGGGGCAAACATTTTAGTTGGGTACAGCATCACACGACTGCACGATTATCAGTTAATGTAACGCAGTGCCGTATTGCAAAAAAATGGCCTGGTTGTGAAGAGAGGTAAATCTTCCAGGGCTCAAGTGGTTAATAAAGTCAGTGTCTGGATTTAGACTAGAGGACAATTTGCAGAAATGTCTACTAATGCTATTCATAAAACATTGCAGTTGTACTAATTTTATAAAGTTTGCTCAGTTTTTTTCAATGAGTTCTCTTGCATCCAAGAGATATAATCCAGAGATAATTTCACATGTGGGATGGGAGAGTCTGCTTCCTGAGGCCTCTAAAATGTATCTTTTTTTTTGTATATCATGATATTCCAACTTTCATAGCAAGACTGACCCTAATGAGTGGCTTGAGAATCTTAGTACTAGATTCAGTGGCATGAACATCCCCCCATCTAGGCCTAGGTCAGAGGCAAGAATGCCTAGTCGAGAATGAGGTGTCTTGCTGCAGGAGCCCAATAACAGAGTGACCAGAGGACAGAGCTGAATTGCATCATGGGGAGCTGGGCTGCCTGAATCTAAAAGGGGCAACTGGCTGAGGATATTTTTAACTTTCTGCTATAAAACATATCCAATAAAAAAATTGAAAAAAATAAATTTCTTCATAAATATTTTTTGTTAAAATAAATTAGAAAAAGTGTATATTAATTTGTTTTCGCAAAAGTTATAGCGTCTACAAATTATGGGATATATACTGGAATTTTTATTTATTAATTTACTAGTAATGGTGGCAATCAACGACTTTGATATTGCGGCAGACAATCAGACACTAGCTGACACTTTTTGGGAACCAGTGACACTAGTACAGTGATCAGTGCTAAAAATATGACACTGGCTGGGAAGGGCAATCAAAGGGTTAAATGTGTGCCTAGCCAGTGTTTGTGTGTACTGTGAGGTGCTTTTACTTAAGAGAAGTCATGGATTTTATCCCCTGCTTTGTGGAGAAAGAAAATCCATTTCTTCCCCGCTGACAGGACAGCCTTGTTTATGTAAGGAGGACTCTGTCCCGTGTGCCTTCCCGGAGATCAGTGGGCGGCGGTGGTAATCCATTGGCTGTCACCCGCTTATAAACATCTACTTTGCATGATCACAGTACAGCCGGGTCCCCAACAATGCACATGCATCCCCCCTACCTAGAAGTGCTGGGTCATGTACCTAGTACGTGATCTGGCAGAGGAGAGCCGCCTTGCTGCGGTATATGTAAGTTATACAGATACAGTGCCTTGAAAAAATATTCACCCCCCCTTGGCATTTTTCGTGTTTCATTGACTCACAACCTGGAATTAACAACGAATTGTTTGATTTAATTTACAGAACATGCACACAACTTTAGAGATGTTTTTTTTTTTTTTATATTGTGAAGCAAACAACAAATAGGACAAAATAACAGAAAAAGTAAATGTGCATAACTATTCACCCCCCTAAAGTCAATACTATGTAGAGCCACTTTTTGCGGCTATCACAGCTCCAAGTCGCTTTGCATAAGTCTCTATGAGCTTGCCACATTTTACCACTGGGATTTTTTCCCATTCCTTCTTGCAAAAGCTCCAGCTCCTTCAAGTTGGATGGTTTGCACTTGTGAACAGCAAACTTTAAGTCTGACCACAGATTTTCTATTGGACTGAGGTCTGGGCTTTGACTAGGCCATTCCAACACATTTACATGTTTCCCCTTAAACCACTCAAGTGTTGCTTTAGCAGTGTGTTTGGGGTCATTGTCCTGCTGGAAGGTGAACCTCCGTCCTAGCCTTAAATCACACACAGAGTGGTACAGGTTTTGCTCAAGAATATCCCTGTATTTAGCACCATCCATCTTTCCCTCAACTTTGATCAGTTTCTCATCCCGACTGCTGAAAAACATCCCCACAGCATGATGCAGGGATGGTGTTCTTTGGGTGATATCGTGCGTTGGGTTTGCGCGAGACATAGCATTTACTTTGATGGCCAAAAAGTTCAATTTTAGTCTCATCAGACCAGAGCACCTTCCTCTATACATTTTGTTAGTCTCCCACATGCCTTTTCGCAAACTCAAAATGTGCCATTTTATTTTTTGCTGAAAGTAATGGCTTTCTTCTCTGGCCACTCTGCCATAAACCCATCTCTATGGAGCGTACGGCTTATTGTCATCCTATGTACAGATACTCCAGTCTCTGCTGTGAAACTCTGCAGCTCCTCTAGGGTTACCTTAGGTCTCTGTGCTGCCTCTCTGATTAAAGCCCTCCTTGCCCGGTCCATGAGTTTTGGTGTGCGGCCGTCTCTTGGCAGGTTTATTGTTGTGCCATGTTCTTTCCATTTGGTTATGATAGATTTGATGGTGCTCCTAGGGATCATCAAAAATTTGGATATTTGTTTATAACCTAACACTGACTTTTACTTCTCAACAACATTGTCCCTTACTTGTTTGGAGAGTTCCTTGGTCTTCATGGCAGTGTTTGGTTAGTGGTGCCTCTTGCTTAGGTGTTGCAGCCTCTGGGGCCTTTCAAAAAGGTGTGCATATGTAATAACAGATCATGCGACACTTAGATTGCACACAGGTGGACATCATTTCACTAATTATGGGACATCTGAAGGTAATTGGTTGCACCAGAGCTTTTTATGGTCTTCATAGCAAAGGGAGTGAATACATATGAACGTGCCAATTTTCTGTTTTTTATTTCTGAAAAATAGTTTTATGTATATATTTTTCTAATTACACTTCACTAACTTAGACTATTGTATTCTGATCCATCACATATAATTCAAATAAAAAAAAACTGTGAACTAAAGTCTGTAATGTAACAAAATAGGTAAAAAGCCGAGGGGGTGAATACTTTTGCAAGGCACTGTATAGTGAGTGTAAACCTTTTTTTTTTTTTTTTTTTTTTTTTTTTTAATAACAACCATGGTATTCTTACCTCCACTGTGTATGGTTTTGCACAGAGCAACCCCAATCCTCCTCTTCTCAGGTCCCCTGCCAATGCTCCTAGCTCCTCCTTCCTATTGTAGTACACCAGCAGACTCAATTCCAAGCCACGCTGCCTGCATCCATAGACAGAGACAGCGTGGCTCAGCCCCACCCTCCACTCCCTCGTAGAATTTGATTGACAGCAAATGCCTCCTGCTGCTATCAATCTCCCCTGTGAGGAGGGAGAGAGCAGAGAGATCCTCTGCTCTCAGGCAAAGCACTGGATCGAGATCAGGCTTAGGTAAGTATAAGTGGGGCTGGTTGGGATCCTGCAGCGCAGAAGTGTTTTTACTTTAATGCAGAGAATGCCTTAAAGTAAAAATCCTTAAATGTTTAGAACCACTTTAAGGTCCAGCTCATATCACAAGCTATCATTTGTGAAAAATGGCACAATACTTTCTGCTTGCCTTGCTTGTTGCTTACCTGGATTGTCCTGACTACTCTCCTGCTTGCCCACGACCATAGCTCCCAACTGTCACTGATTTGGAAAAAAGTTCTTCTATCCCTTTTTCCTCCTCCATTGTCCCTGATTTAGGTCTGATCTATATAGTTGTATATACATGTACTATTTGACTTTCAAATAGTGTTTCCCAGTGCTAAAACTTTCATCCAATGTCTAAATTGTTTAATTTGTAATTTTCAAAAGGCAGTATAAAGGACTAGTAGAGGTAAAAAAAAAACACTTGTGGGTTAACCTAATCATTTTTCGTCTAATTCTCCTTTATGAGGGCGTGACGGAGGGGGGGGGGGGGGGTGTACCTACACATTTTGCTAATAGGTGTTCCTTGTTCCCATCTCAAAAAGTTGGGAGGTATGCTCACAACCTCTGTCTGGATCTGACTATTCTCTTGCCTGCTGCTTTCTCATGATGAAAGGAAAGGAAATTAAGTAATATGGAAGGGATAAAAGGGAATGGGAGGGAAGGGATAAAAGGGAATGGGAGGGAAAGAATGAAAAGAAAGGAAGAAAAAGAGGTTGGGAAGAAAAAGGGAAGAAGAAACTAAGAGGGGAGGACGAGGGATAGGGGAACGAAATGAAGGAAGGAATGAAATGAGTTATGAAAGAGGAAGGAAGAAAAGGGAAAGGAAGGACGAGGAAGGGTCAGGAAAGAATGAAGAAAAGAAAGAAGGGATACAGGGAGCCAGAGGAAAGAAACATGAAGAGAAAGGAGGGAAGAAAAGAAGGTAGGAAGGAACAAATAAGGAAGGAAAAGAAAGTTAGAAAAAAAATGAAAGAGGCAAAGAGAGATTAGCAATAAAGGAATGAAAGAAGGAAGGAAAATAAACTAAGCGAGGAGTTATTGAGAGGGAAGGAAGTAAATGAAAAATAATGTCATGTACACACGAGCGGAATTTCCATTGGAAAAATTGTGGATGGTTTTCAGACAAAATTCCGCTCAAGCTTGGCTTGCATAAACATGGTCACACAAAAGTTGACAGAACTTTTGACCGTCAAGAACATGGTGACGTTCAATATTACGACTACCTGAGAAAATTAAGTTCAATGCTTCCGAGCATGAGTCAAATTGTTTCTGAGCATGCATAGGAATTATGCTCATTAGAATTGGCACAGACGGAACTTTTTCCGACCGAAAAATTGAGGACATGCTCTCAATCTTTTGCTAGCTGGAATTCCGCCAGTAAACGTCCGATGGAGCATACACACGGTCGCATTTTCGGACCAAATCGGAATTTTGCTGGTAGAATTTACGCTCATGTGTACGGGGTATAAGGTTTGAAAAGAAAAAAGGAAAAAAGTAAGAAAGAATGAAAGGAGGGGAATGAAAGAGAAGGAAGTATGATGTTATAGAAGAAGGAAGGAAAAGAAAAGAAAGTAATATGGAAGGGGAATAGGAGGAAGGAGGAAAGAAATGAAAATGAAGAAAGGAAAGGAAGTAATATGGAAGGGAGGAAAGGGAATGGGAGGGAAAGAAGGAACTTAAAGGATTGAAGAGAAAAGAGAGTAAAAGAAATTAGGAAGGAAGAAGGAAGAAAGGAAGGAAAGAAAGTAAGAAGCGAGGAAGGGGAATAGGGGAAATAAATGAAGGAAGGAGTGAAAGAAGGAGTTAGGCCCCTTTTACATGTGCAGATCCATATTCAGCCATCTGCTTGCTCAGCAGGAATCACTCCATTGATCCCCGCTGAGCCGGCGGATGACAAGTCCATCTCTGCACACTGTGCAGGGACAGACCTATCAGGTCCTCCGCTACCCTCTATGGGGGGATCAGATGATTACGGACCACCTGTCCATTTTCACCTGATCCGATCTGCCAGACGGATGGAAAATAGGGTTTCCATCCGTCTGGCTTTTGTGGAGTGGATCGGATCGGGGCGGAACGGATGTCAGCAGATATGTCTCCGCTGACATCCGTCATTCCATAGAGATATATGGAGCAATTGTTCAGGTCCGCTGAAAAAACTGACAGGCGGATCTGAACGGTCCGCACATGTGAAAGGGTCTTTATAAAATTATAATAAAGGAAAACATAACTTTATTTAGACTTTTTGTTTATTTGAAAATAATTTTGTTAAATGAATTCCCAGTGTAACAAACTCCTAAATATCTATCCAGAGTGGAGATGTTTGCTCAGTTTTGCCAGGTTAGACGGGAAGTTTCGGCAGCAATGAATGATGAGTGTTCTAACCTGATTCGTGCTGGGAACAGAGTTCCGTAGAGAGCTGCTAGACAGCACTAATATTCCAGCTGATGGATAGATGTATTTACAGCTGTCACACACTATCATTTAGCAGAAAATAACACATAAGGCCTCAGGACCTCCCATAAGGCCTCCCAAAGGGGTTTATAAAATGAACATTGGTAAGCAGGAGATTGCCACAGACTCTGCATCCAAAATAAATGCTTATCTAACCTCTTCTTATCGATCATGACATTTGCAATAAGGAGATTTTTGCTAACGAAAAAAAATAAAAAAATTATACGGCTTTTCCTCTTCTGCTTTTTCACTTTTCCCTAATTAACACAAATCCACCACCAGAGATAATTGTGTTCTACATTCCATATGCTGCTGGCGCACTGGCACCATTGGCCTTATTGTAAGTAATCTGCAAGTGAAAGCACTGTACTACCCTAAAGGCCTGTTTAAATATTTCTCTGCCCCTGGAAAACAAAGTATTAAAGATGAGGGAGAGTCCGTACTGCCACCATTTTGTTAGTTAATTAGGACCGAGAGCAGGTCACCGAGGGACAGGAGAATACGGGTTCTGCAGGACATCAACTGCTCCATCTTGGTGGATAATGTGTATGTGACTATCTTACTTGTTTAAAAAGCTTATCTCCACCTTTATGACTTCATAACACTCCAGCCAAACAGCTAAATACAAAAAGTAAGCACATACTTTTATAGGAATCACTCTACCTGACAAAACACTTATTATTCTGATTCCCCTTTCCATACTGCACAATGTGACTTTATAACGTCCTTCTTTAAATTGAAACAATATACATGATTAGAAATTTGCTTCCTTGAGAAACATTTTTTCTCAAGGAAGCAAAGTTCTTTCATCCAGCAAATTTTTTTTGTCACTACAGTTACAAATTAAAGTTGATTTGACCCCACTAACAATTAAAAAAAAATAAACAAATGTTCTTACAATATTTTCAACAAAATTTCATTAGTGCATGGCCAGCTTAAGCATTTGCCTACCAGAGTATGTTTAGAAACGGCATGGTAGACATGGTAGACAAGTGGTAAATCAAGTTCCCACAGACTGCCTCCCCATTCACCCCAGGACCGTGGGGAAGCTTCCACAGTGAAAGCAGGAGAAAATTGGGGAACATGTGTTCCCTAATCCCATCTGCGACTAATGGCCCCAGAAGAGACATTTATTATGTCACTTCCAGGGTCACAGCTGTCATTCCTCTACTAGTGTACCCAATGTAACTTTTCAAACACGAGAGTGGGACATCACTATCCTGCCTCTCTACTTCGTTCAATCAGTTCATTGCTTCACTCACAAAATGCAAAGCATTCTCTAAATGGCACCTGTGCTAAGCGGCTGACCTCCTGCGTTCATAATATATCAGGCTGCTCAGCATGAGACCTGGAAGCAAGTAGAGATCTCTAGAGTAGCAGGGTCTACTTAAAATACCCCAAGCCACCAGGGGTATTGGCCTTGTATGGTACAGTAAACCTATAGTAACATTGGTCCAAGCTGGATCAATGTAACTATGTAAAAACATATCATGCCTGGAATTCTTAATACCCTTTTCTTCCTGCAGGTCTACCTAATTTTGTCCCCTCATTCCTGTTAGTTTACAAAGCAGACACTCCTACTGCAAGTCTGATTTCAACCTTTATCTGGTGAGTGACAAAAAACAAAGTGCATATCTCTCAATTCTAGAACTTGGGAAGGTGGAACACTTTAGTCAGATGGACAAAAGATGTATTCCTAATGTATTGGCATTCGTGGTTCCCTCAATGAACTGTAGTTCCCCAGTGCCGACAGCATTCATGCAGCCCCAGACTATGACACTCCCACCACCATGCTTGACTGTAGGCAAGACACACTTGTCTTTGTACTCCTCACCTGGTTGCCGCCACACACGCTTGACACCATCTGAACCAAATAATTTTATCTTGGTCTCATCAGACCACAGGACATGGTTCCAGTAATCAATGTCCTTAGTCTGCTTGTCTTCAGCAAACTGTTTGCGGCCTTTCTTGTGCATCATCTTTAGAAGAGGCTTCCTTCTGAGACGACAGCCATGCAGACCAATTTGATGCAGTATGAGGTGCAGGGTCTGAGCACTGACAGGCTGACCCTTCAACCTCTGCAGCAATTCTAGTAACACTCATATGTCTATTTGCCACAGACAACCTCTGGGTATGACACTGAGCACGTGCACTCAACTTCTTTCGTCAACCATGGCGAGGCCTGTTCTGAGTGGAACCTGTCCTGTTAAGCCTCTGTATGGTCTTGGCCACCGTGCTGCAGCTCAGTTTCAGGGTCTTGGGTACACTCACTACTACATTGTAGCAAAGTATAATTTCTTCAGTGTTGTCACATGAAAAGATTTAATAAAATATTTACAAAAATGTGAGGGGTGTACTCACTTTTGTAAGACACTGTAAGCAATATGTTAATTAGTCTTACCTTTAGAGGACACGGCTCTTTGAAAACTGTGCCTAGAGAGCAGCAATACCATTAGCTCATAGGAGAATGTAGTATAGTGGGACCTTAAAGCATAACTCTGGGATTGGCAAAAAATCCCCCATTAGTACACCCCCCTACACAAAACACTAAACAGTTATTACATTTGTGAAATTCCTTACCATTGAAAAGAAAAGTCTAATTGAATTTTCAGGAAGTTGCCCACTTCAACATAAATCACACCCCTCATTCTCAACCACACTACTCAGCATAACACAGACTACATGCTTTATTTAACTACTTGCCGACCGCCCCCGCCACAATTTTACTGCGGCAAGGTGGCACGGCTGCGCGATTCTACATACCTGTACGTCGTTTTGTGCAGTAGCCCGTGTGGGCGCACACATGCTGCCAATTAACCAGAGGGGGATTAGCCAGAGGGGGAGCCGAACGCGATGTTTACCAGCCACCCATGATCGTTCCCCACAGAGGCGGAACAGGGATCTGCAAACAAATCTGTAAACAAGGCAGATCGCCATTCTGACATTGGGGGGGGGGGGGGGGCATAGAGATCTTGTCTTCCTGCTAAGCAGGAACATGGATCTATGTGTTGTTCCAGTCAGTCCATCCCCCACAGAGTTAGAAAATACTCCCAGGGAACACACTTAACCCCTTGATCACCCCTGGTGTTAACCTCTTCCCTGCCAGAGTCATTAGTACAGTAACTATGCATATTCTTAGCACTGATCACTGTAGTAATCTCACTGGTTCCCAAAAAATGTGTCAGTGTCCGATTTGTCCGTCGCAATGTCACAGTCCCACTAAAAATCGTTGATTACCACCATTACTTGTAAAAAAATAAATACAAAGTTCCTTAAAAATATCCCATAGTTTGTAGACGTGATAACTTTTGCACAAACCAATCAATATACACTTATTGGGATATTTGTTTTACCAAAAATATGTAACAGAATACATATTGGCCTAAATTGATGAAGAAAATAGATTTTTTTTGGATATGTTTTATAGCAGAAAGTAAAAAATATTGTCTTTTTTTTTTTTTTTTTTTTTTAATTGTCACACTGTTTTTGTTTATAGTGCAAAAAATAAAAAACGCAGAGGTGATCAAATACCACCAAAAGAAAGCTCTATTTGTGGGAAAAAAAGACATCAATTTTATTTGGGTACAGCATTGCATGACTATGCAATTTTCAGTTAAAATAATGCAGTGCCGTATCACAAAAAAATGGTCGGGAAGGGGGTAAAACGTTCTGGTCCTTAAGTAGTTAATCTTTACTGAACTGTAGACACATGCCCATAATTATATATTATACACACTGCATTCTGCTGTATGTCAGTATTAGAAATATTCTTCCTCCTGCAGTGTTTCTAACATCATTCAGTGCCTGTATGGTGCATGTGAGCAGGGCCGGCGCTACCACTAGGCGGACTAGGCAACCGCCTAGGGCGCACTGCCGCCTAGGGCGCCCGGCCGCTGGTTATTTTATTCCTGGCTTCCTTGCTGCAACTACCATGAATGTCAGTGCCATGTCTAGCAGCGGCGCCATCCGCCCCCCCCCTCGCCCCGCTCTGGCTTTCCACAGTAATCCTCCTCTCTTCTGGTATCATCATCTCGCTCACGCAGTGTATCATCATGTGTCCAATCACTATTCAGACCAGTAACATACACCGCACCGCCTCTGTGTCTCAGGCAGAAGCCGCCCCCCTCCTCCCCTCCGCTCTCTGTCAGACTCAGTCCTCGCTCTGTGATGATGACACACACCAGCAGCCGCCCCCTCCACTTCATTCCGATCATCCGATGGTCTGTGAAAATAGTTATGCCACACAGGCAGGCACACTGCAGCCGATCCCCCTCCCCCACCTGTCAGTCCGACGGTCTGGGACATTAGCTAATAGCTATGATGAGTCTGCCTGACACACACACACACAGGCACAGTAGCAGCCGCTCCGCCCCTCCGCTCTCTGTCAGTCCTCCTCTGAAATTACACATGCCCTTTGATAGCACGGAGCCCGTGGCCCCGCCCCCCCGCTCTCCTGGAACGAATGATGGACAGGGATGGATGCAGGCAGCATGCATGCATCATGGGATACAGGCTACAGCATGACGGCATCAGCGTGGCACCTGACGGCCGCTCTCTGGGCTTGGGGTCAGGTACGTGCAGCCTGGAACAGGAAGAGAAGAGGCACCGCACCACACGAGGCAGGTACACAGGCTAGCAAATACAGTGGAGTTGGTGCCAGCAACAGGTGTTACTGGTGTGACCGTGAGGTAAGTAAAAAACTGTTGCTTTCTCTCTGTTACACCCCTTTCACACTGGGGCGTTTTTCAGGCGCTAGAGCGCTAAAAATAGCGTCTGCGTAGCGCCTGAAAAAAAACGCCCCTTTCACTCCAGTGAAAAAGCCGGAGGGCTTTCACACTGGAGCGGTGCGCTGGCAGGACGGTGAAAAAAGTCCTGCTAGCCACATCTTTGGAGCGGCGAAGGAGCGGTGTATTCACCGCTCCTAAAATGCTCCTACCCATCTAAATCAATGTGGCAGCGCGGCTATACCACCGGCAAAGCGCCTCTGCAGCAGCGCTTTGCAGGCGGTTTTAACCCTTTTTCGGCCGCTAGCGGGGCAGTTTTAACCCCCGCATACCGCCGCTAAAACAACAGTAAAGCTCCGCTAAAAATAGCGGCGCTTTGCTGCTGAAGCCCGCACCGCCCCAGTGTGAAAGGGGCCTTAATGTGAATGACATTATGTGAATGTGATGACCATGAAATGTAATTTTAAAATGTGAGTGTATATATATATCTATTATATTGACTGATCTGCCAAATGTTCCCCCAAGTCTGTAATTTATGGGCGCTGGTGAGGCGGAATTGTTGAGCGCTGGTGAAGCGGTATTCTGGGGGTGGAGTCAGGGGCGGCAAAATGAGGTTTCGCCTAGGGTGCCAAAAATCCTTGCACCAGCCCTGCATGTGAGCACATCCTTAGCCACACCACAGAAAGAGAGCTGGGACATGCTGCTTTACATCGGTAGAACGAGCAACATGGTAGTATGAGAAAAAAACTAAAAAGTGCAGCGCCACCTTAATGATCAATAACGTAAAAATAATGGTTTAACCCTCTAATGTCTGGAAATCTAAATAAATGTCAATATTACCACAATACCGGTCTCTGTGATATGTAACTTCACATAATACACATCAAACTGAAAATAAGACATAAAAAATGAAACTTAGCAGGGATTGTGGAAACCCATTATATATATATATATATATATATATATATATATATATATATATATATATATATATATATATAGAGAGAGAGAGAGAGAGAGAGAGAGAGAGAGAGAGAGAGAGAGAGAGATAACATTTTACATGTAATATACATTTTACGGAGAATAAGATATAAACATGTTTTAAAACTTAGCAGGGATGGTGGAAAACCTTAAGTGCCATAATTCACATTAGAATAGTAACAAGAACATATACAATTAAGTGTAACAATCTAAAAATTCCAAAGTGCCATAATGGTGTTAACCTCCCAACTAAAAAGTTGAACTTGAAGTCATTTGTATTGCAAATATTTGTAGAGGGGTTTCCACCATCCCTGCTAAGTAAAAAAAATGTATGTTTTAGTCTCCTTTAGATGTGTATTACATGTGAAATCACATATCACTGGAATTATTGCACTAGAAGTTAATCTGTATGGCAAATATCTATAGAAGGGGTTTCCACCATCCCTGCTAAGTTTCATTTTTTTTGTTTTATTTTCAGTTTGATGTGTATTATATGTGACATTACATATCACAGAGAGACTGTTGTGGCAATATTGAAGTTTATTGAGATTACCATACATTAGAGGGTTCCAGAGAGATGTCAGTTGCAACAAAGGATAGGATTATAAAACTTCTTCACGAAATGTTGCAAAAGATGTTGGTTGTTCCCAGTCAGCTGTGTCTAAAATCTACCAATCAAAGGGGAATGTTGATAAAGGGAAGAGTACTGGTAGACCAAGGAAGACATCAAGGTGTCAATAGAAAACTTAAAGCAATATGCCTTGAAAACAGAAAATGCACAACAAAACAAATGAGGAACAAATGGTCAGAACTGGAGTCAATGTCTGTGACCGAACTGTAATGCCGCGTACACACGACCGGACTTTCCGGCAGACTAGGTCCGACGGTCTTCCCCACGGACTTTCAGCGGAGTTCTGACAAACTTTCCGAACGAATGGACTTGGCCGTTCGAAAGTCCATTCGGACTAAGTCCGTTCGAAAGTCCGTTCGTTTTGAACGTGATGACGTAAACGGGACTAAACAAGGAAGTTCAATAGCCAGTAGCCAATAGCTTTCCTTGCTTCATATTTGGTCCGTCAGACCAGCACACAGATGAACGGTTTTCCCAATTTTTAGTCCGTCGGAATTGAGTCCGTCGGATAGATTTGATCTATTTGTTCTATTTCTATGGTTTTTTTTTCGAAAAACGATTGGACTAGCCCACACACGATCGGATTTTTTCCGACGGACTGATCCCATCAGACCTAGTCTGCCAGAAAGTCTGGTCGTGTGTACACGGCATAAGACATTGCCTAAAGGAAATGGGATATATATATATATATATATATATATATATATATATATATTATATAAAGAAAAGCCAAACGAAAACCATGAATAACACCTAAACAAAAAAAAAAACAAGGTTACAGTGAGCTGAGACCCCTTTCACACCGAGGGCGTTTTGCAGGTACTATAGCATTAAAAATGGCTCCTGCAATCGGCCCTTACACTGGAGGAGTGCGCTGGCAGAACGTCAGGAAAAGTCCTGCCAGCAGCTTCTTTGGAGCGGTGAAGGAGCGGCTATACCGCCAGCAAAATTATGCTATTGCGGCGCATTGCGGGCAGTTTTAACCCTTTCTCGGCCGCTAGCAGGGGTTAATATCGCCTCGCTAGCGGGCAAAATGCGCCACAAATCTGACGGTTCTATGCAGAAGTGAGCCTGATTTTGCACTTTCCAGCCTTAGTAAATAAATCCCTTAACCTTTATTGCGTTTAATTTAAAATTTAAATGAAAAAAAACATTCTAAATTACTCAAATACTTCCTGATTGCAAAGTGAGAGGGTCCTACTTTGTGGGGTCCACAATGCCATGCACACTTTCCATTGAGTCCATGGCACCACAACAAAGGGCAGACAGTGGTAGGCCTCGTTTGCAGCAGGGGCGAGCCACTGGGGGTAACATGACAGTAAATCAAATAAGTAAAAAAAGCCCTATAAAAGTTTTTTTTTTTTTGTTAATGAATGAATGAGTGGGAGCAGCGGGGTTAGGAAGGATAAGGGTTGCAGCAAGTTTCCCACAAATGAGATTTAAATCTCCATCAAAAACTACAAAAGAAAAGTAAAAACAGGCAAAATGAAAAGCAATTATTTTACTGATCTTTTATAAGCAGACTCCTTGTAATCAAATATGAATACAACTGGTCAGTGTGAATATTTTGTAAAGTTATTTCAGAATGAGTCTGTGCTGCTGAATCTATGAAAAGTGCATTTACATTGGTTCAACAGTGACATCTACTGGCAAAACAGAAATTTGCATGTCGTTCCAGGCAAAGCACATAATTTAGTAATACATTACTAGCTTTGGGCCTGTAGCAGGCAGTGATGCCTGTCATGGACAATATTCTGCTTCTGACAACTAACTAGCTGTTACACACAAAGAAGTTCCCTCCAACTGCAGATGCTTTCCCTACTGACAAAATAAACCAGCACATCAGTTGATAAAGAATTTGTAACAGTCAGCTCAGATACTGTCACATCCTGCAGCTTAAAAAAAAAGTCTAAGTTCATGAGTTATATGAATTTGCCAGAAGAATTTATCACAATTGCATTGCAATGAAGCATCTATGACACGCCTAACGGTGGCCATACAAAGTTTGGTAAATTGTCTGATTATTTTTATCCATAAGGGAAAAAAATAAATCTATAGTTGCCAATTCATTCAACTAATATGCCTCAGAAAATGGATTTTGATTGATCGATTAGAGTGGTTGCAGACCCTTACATATACCCAGTGAAGTGACTGGCCGTGAATGATATACAGAAACAAATCCTCCTACATAAGTTGTATATGTTTACCTGTAGTCTTCTCTTCTCTACAGCAGTTAAAAGTCCAGAATTTACACAGTATTTCTGTGCTCCAAAAGGCAAGCAGTGGGGATCTGAAGATACACACTGCACAGCACAGAGCAGAGAGCATTGTTCTCAAACAATAGGTGCTGAAACTCAAACAAAACCCCCCAAAACCCCTCCACCCACACACATCCTCCAAATCACATCAAATAGTGGATGTGGTCAAATTTCACAAGCACAACCAGAAGTGACGGTTCTGCTGGCCGGAGAACCTGTCACGGTTGGAGGCAGGGGCGTAACTATAGGGGGTGCAGCAGTCGCAACCGCCACTCGACTATCGCAATAGTTGCTCTTTAGTTGTGCATTCCCCACATGACCTTGTCCTCGGCCGGCTCCTCAGAGTACCCCTCTGCTGCTCCATGCATTGCCGCTCAGTCTGATGTCTGTTCTCCCCAGCCAGAGTCCCGCCCCCCCCCCCCCCCCCCCGAGTCCGGCCCACACTGCACTGCATACTTCTCCCGGGTAAACAAACTTTAAGCACACAGATGCAGTGCAGCCCTATGAGAGTCGGCTCCCCGGAGGACACTGCAGGCTTGTCTGCCAGCCCCCCTCCTCCCCCTCATACACAGATGATAAAAGGTCTTTCTGGGAGATATGCTGATCACCCATCCAGCACACTGGATGGAGCCCAGGCCAACATGGATGAGTGCGCGGCCTGCAGCTTGGTCATGGTGAGTGAGAGGACCCCATCCCCCACACACCATTACATATCCCCTCCATCCCCCCCTGGGGACAGGGGCCCATCTCCCCTGGGGACAGGGACCCCTTCTCACCTGGGGGCAGTAACTTCATCTGCCCTGGAGAAAAGGACCTCATCTCTTCTGGGGGCGGGGTCCCCATCCTGCCTAGGGACAGTCCCCCAATGGGGCACCTAAAAATTAAAAAAATAATAATAGAAAAAAACTACTGATGCCAGTGGTGGAACTACAGGGCTCACAAAGGTCATACATGTGACCACGCCCTGGAGTTGCACCACCAGACTCAGGGGGAAGGGTCCTGGCTGGGGTTCAGGGGGGCCCTTCATGGTTTCTTGCATCGGGGCCCTGAAGGTTCTAGTTAGGCCACTGGTTGGAGGGAGAAAGGAAGCTGTAGTCAGCGCCAATAAGGGACTATCCACCTTATTACCAGGGACCACAGTGAGTAAGTGAAGCTTACATTTTGAGTGTCCCATCACCAGCCCCCTTACAACAGAGTGTCCCATCAGCACCCCCTTACATCAGAGTGTCCCATCAGCACCCCCTTACATCAGAGTATGCCATCAGGACCCCCTTACATCAGAGTGTCCCATCAGCACCCCCCTTACATCAGAGTGTCCCATGAGCAGCCCCCTTACATCAGAGTGTCCCATGAGCAGCCCCCTTACATCAGAGTGTCCCATGAGCAGCCCCCTTACATCAGAGTGTCTCATGAGCAGCCCCCTTACATCAGAGTGTCCCATGAGCAGCCCCCTTACATCAGAGTGTCCCATCAGCACCCTCTTACATCAGAGTGTCCCATGAGCAGCCTCTTACATCAGAGTGTCCCATGAGCAGCCTCTTACATCAGAGTGTCCCATGAGCAGCCTCTTACATCAGAGTGTCCCATGAGCAGCCTCTTACATCAGAGTGTCCCATGAGCAGCCTCTTACATCAGAGTGTCCCATGGGCAGCCTCTTACATCAGAGTGTCCCATGGGCAGCCCCCTTAGATCAGAGTGTCCCATCGGCAGCCCCCTTAGATCAGAGTGTCCCATCGGCAGCCCTCTTACATCAGAGTGTCCCATCGGCAGCCCCCTTACATCAGAGTGTCCCATCGGCAGCCCCCTTACATCAGAGTGTCCCATCGGCAGCCCCCTTACATCAGAGTGTCCCATCGGCAGCCCCCTTACATCAGAGTGTCCCATCGGCAGCCCCCTTACATCAGAGTGGCCCATCGGCAGCCCCCTTACATCAGAGTGGCCCATCGGCAGCCCCCTTACATCAGAATGGCCAACTGAGCAATCGGCCCACCAGGAAACTCCCGGTAGTCCCAATGGCCAGTACATGCCTGTCTGTGCCCGGGCTTCTGGGCTGGAGATTGGGCCTATCCCGTGCACATCTGGATGCTAGGCTGCCTGAGGTAAGAGCACTGTTGGGATGAGACTGTTGGGATGAGATTTGCAGTCCAACCAGAAGTGACGGTTCTGCTGCCCGGAGAACCTGTCATGGTTGTAGATAGAAAGGAAGCTGTAGTCAGCGCCAGTAAGGGACTAAAAACCAAGATGTACCGGCACTCAACCTACCCCCTTTTATGCTTAAGGGTCCGCTGCAATCCCAGTTTCAGTACCCCACCAAAAGGATCAGGGTAAGTGTATGGTGTATAAAACTTAGGGGATTTGTGCCTCCCACTCACTACTACACCAACCCCCTTCTAAATAACTTATACTAAATAGTCACTGTGTCACCATAATGTCCTAAAATTATACACAAAACAATGATTTTATGACGATATATATGTCTGCAAAAACAGTGTCCTTCTTGTGCAATGGTTGATGCGACCCCTCCAACCGTGCCGTCCTAATCACCATTCATATTCTAATGAAAAAAGGCTAAGTGTGTCCACTAAGAAAACCAAATCTGTGCCACCGTCACCAAGCAGAATGGCCACTCACCAGACGTCACCAACCAGTAAGCCTTCGGTTCATTCAACGGATAACCAATCCTTAATGCACTTCTCCCGTTAGCAATTCCTCAGTGTCCGTATATTCATACAAAATTAGATAAAACCAATATAGTGTAAAACCAGTTCAACTTTAATGGGAAATCAATAAAAACATATTGCACTCACATTTCAGTGTGCCTATTGGCCGACACCAAGCCTTTCCAGCAATGAGAAAACCGTTTAAAATCGGGCAAGCCAATGTTGTTCCGCAGGTGGTGATGTTCTCCCTCCTTTGGACCGACCTGTTCCTGGCTTGTGTTTAGGAATATTATGTCTCCCACAACTCCTACGCGTTTTGCATTTGTGCATCGCCAGTAAGGGACTATCCACCTTATTACCAGGGACCACAGTGAGTAACTGAAGCAAGTACCGGATCAGCATTCTCACTGGGGACGGTGAAGAATCGGGAAACTTTAGTGGGTATCAAGCCAAGGACCCAGTCAGCAGAGGTAACACTTGCAGAGCAGCCTTTTGTGTCAAGCTAGGGACTGAGCAGACCAGTGGGGTGAAGCTTGAGATGTACCTTGAGTGCCAAGCTAGGGACCCAGCAGAGAAGCAGGGGTGACACTTGAAGATACTGCCATGAAGATTTGAGAAGCTCAAGGGATTCAGTGGCAGCGAATCAGTGGGCTGAAGAACTACAAGGAGTGATTGTAGTGAAAGAGAAAGGAAATGTTAAAGACTGTTGCCATAGGAGACAGCATTCCTGCACATGCAGATGTGGCATCTTGCTGAATGCCTTTCCCTGCATGGCTGTCCTCCTATTGAAGTCTCTGAGTCTGCCAATTGATCTTGCAACTACCTAAGGGTGTCCTGGCCCTAACCCTCTCTCCCCCCAAAACGATTGCTAAGATAAATAAACTTTCTTTTGCAGTGTCTGGTACCCAATAACTTCAACAATTTTGCAACCACTGTAACTCAAAACCCACTACATACAGAAGGATGTCAGCTATCCCTGGCCCTGGAGGTTCTCATTAGATCAAAGGAGACCTGGGACCTTGCTACATTTGGCATGTAACATGGGGCCAAAACGTTATCTCTGCAGCCATCACCCTTAGCAGCCGGCCTCAGCTTCATCAGGACTCTGTCTGGCTCCGTGGGAAGGGGGCAAGTAACATTTACACTTCTTATAGACTGTGTTGTCATGTGTACTACCAATGTGGGGAAGAACCAACACGTCTCATTGCTCAGGGGAAAGGATCAGCCTTGTCTTTTGACACTTCCCACCAGCAATGTGAGGGTTAATATGGACTCCAAAATGGACTCCGGTACAGTTTTGTCAGGCTGCAGCATGAAGAAGGCAGGTGCCCCAGTTCCCAGAGAGCAATTTTACCAATCTGTTGGCAGGAGTTCCTGCTATGCAGAGGAGGATAAGGAAGTGCTGCCACATGTGTTTGATTTTGGGTTGGAGAAAAAGATGGCCCAGTTCATGAGCAAGATGGCGGATTGGAAAAAGTACGTTCTGGGTGTTTTCTTCAGTCCAATCGATGCAAAACTTGTCTGGACTGACACCGGATATCGGTATACACCGAAGGGTAAGCTTGTGCTTTATATAGCTGCAGGCTACAAGGTGCTGGGATTGATCTGTGAGAGATGTTCCGGCCTGACCAAGCATTTGAGGCCTTGGATCATCTGTGGACGCTGCGCAAAGCAACTGTTTGAAGTTGTCGTCCCAACTCAACCTCCGCGGATCCCAGCTGGGAGTGATATACAGAGCCCACCTGATGTCACCAGAGTCATTCAGGAAGCTGCTGCCCCTGCCTCGGTGAACGTTTGTCACTAGATTATGAGGCATAGTGGGTGCCAGTAGTTGAAGTTAGTGGGTTTTACGCTACATACAGAAGGATGTCAGCTATCGATGGCCCTGGAGGTTCTAATTAGATCAAAAAAGGCCTGGGACCTTGCTACATATGTAATCACTTTAACATCTTCCCACCCAGCCTATAACAGATGTTTTAGAAGGTACCTTCTTCTTCTGAGTGGACGTCTATGATGTCCTCTCAAAAGGCACCACTCACGTGGCCGCAGGGCCACGCATGGCACAATCTGTCACCTGCTGTGTCCTCCGGACCATATGACTGCTGGTACACCGGGACCATGTGACCACTGTGACTAATTACAGCAGATCACAACACAGTTGTAAACAATAGGTGGCTTTCTTTCATGCCATCCATTGAGTACAAATTAAAGCTATGCCCAAAAATGGCCAGACAAAGGGCAAAGGAGTAGACACCAGTATATACTATGGCCCCCCTGCAGCTAATTTTTTCCCAATATTACCTAGCCATGCCTTGTTTTGTGCTGTGTATTTGTGTGGAGGAGACCATTTGTGTAATGGCAGGGCTTTGTTTCCTCATGTCAGAGACTCCAGCAAGAGGAACAGTGAGCAGGACAGTAGTGACATCACCAAATCTCACTCCAAATCTATGATATTTTTAAAAGGAATTCCAAGCAAAGGGTAAACTTTCCAGTGCATTACTTTGCCATAATTTAATATTTTTAGATGTTCCCTACAACAAAGCAAATCTTCATCTTTTAAGCTCAGGTCCACTTTTAAAGAAACACCACGGATGAACAAAATGAAAACTGCAAAGCATGTGTATATCTGCTAACCCAATATTTAAAGAGGACCTTTGGTCCCCCTGCAGCTGATCTTTGCCCCATTACTGACTTACCATACTTTATTCTGCACTGGGTCTCTGGGTGACCATCTTGGTTGGAGGTAGGGCTTTGCTTCCTAATGTCAGAGCTACTCCCATGATGACTAGAAAACTAATGATCAAGAAGCAGTAGGAGAAGTAGAGTAGATGAAGCACAGTTCCACAGAATGGATAAAGCAGAAGCAGGGAGATCCTTGCTCTGCTTGCCTTTAGATGAAGCTTTTTCTCCAGCAATAAGCACAGTAAGCAGCACAGAAATGACATCATCAAATCTCACTGCCTATATGTTGAGACCAGCAGTCAGCAGGAGCTGCGCCTTAGATGATTTCACACTGCAAATATTGAGGTTCAATGTGCAGAAGTGTCTAGGTGCAGAAAGTGCACTGCTAATTTTTAAGAGCTATTTAAGACATAACCGCTGGTGATGATTGTTTGTCTATTCTGCCATGAATGTCTCTCAACTGATCAATTCTCTCTGACAGACTTGGTCATATACTGAAAATCATTTATCCCTACATGACTTAAGAGTTAGTGAAATACCACTTTATAATAACACACAGAAATTAGGGCACAAATACCACTATAACCGATAACTGGTCATTGACTCACTAACTGGCACTCAAAAGGCCATAGCAAACTTAAGTAGAACTATAACTGGTGCAACTAGAGTCTATAGAACAATATCAACTAACTCTGAAGGATAACAGGGTCCTTGCATGCACTCTATGCATACAACCCCAGCAATGGGTGGAATGCATGTCTATTGTATGGGGTACCCCTTGAATGTGGTGTAAAGTTAACTGCGTAATGGTTGACATTGGCCAGCTTTCAGTAGGGCCCTTCTTTAGGTGGTGCACTATTCCTTTAAGAGTGTTGTTGGTGAATGTGAATGAGCAACTAGATAAGCATGGTCTCTATGGCATTTACTGTGTATGGCAATAAATTATCATGAGTAACTCAGCTGAGGTTCCTATTGGCTCTTATTCTTCCCCCTCCAATTGGATTCAATCTGGGATTTAACACTGCCCGCTTGCACACAGATCCTGTGGAAGGGTGAGCGAGGGTTTAAACCTACACAGCACACACAGCCGTTCCTGTCTCCAATCTGCAATGGAAGTAGGGGAACGGCCCACAGCATCAAAAGCCTTGCTGCATGCTTGTTCTAGGGCAGGCACTACTAGCAAACTATCTGATAAGAGTCTAACAGTCTCAGAGAGTAGTGTACTTTCAAAACAAGCTGGCAAAGGCAGCTCCCATATTTTTGCCATGACAGGTTCCCTTGAAATAGAACAGATGGAATCAGTTCATAAAATAATATGCAGTTGTGCTTCATGGTTTGAATCCTAAATTAAGGTATTTTATATAAATTGTAGGCCACAGAATAGGCCCCTTGAGCTTTGCCTGTCATTACATAGCTGACAGATTCTAGAATCAGATATAATAAGATATCTACAGCCACTTACGCTCTGTTCACCTTGCTATTATAAAAATTCATTGCCTGAATACAGACTGTGATCATGGCTACAATGTGCATGACCCAGATAGGGCTTTTAAACCGCTGATCTTAATCATATTGGTTTGCTACTTGGAAAATGGAAAGAGCTGAGTTTTAAGCTACCTATATAGGCAGAGCAGGTCCATAACAGAAAATGTGGGCTTTAAAATACTGGAACTGATACATTTTAATGAGAACTCTTAGGTTTCAGCATTAATTATATTGGTACTACTTAGTAAGAGGGCACTTGTATTTACCTGCACAGCAAAACAACAGGTTCACTTTAACTTAGCCCTCTCAGCAGTACCTATCTACCATCCTTTAATCACCTTGTCCCTTGTCCCTCTTTTTATTCATCTGGAGCAAAGGAAACTTCCATGTAGGCTACAAATCAGAACTGTAGCTTACACCGGACTTCTTGCCTGACAGCACTGATTGGGCCGGCACTTTCAGATAGAGTAAGTCACATGGTCCTCCCAATCAAGAAGTAACAGGTATTTCCTTTTGGCTTCCACCGCTGACTCTCTCCCATATGATTGTAATCTGTTCTCAGTTGTCACCAGAACTGTCCCCACTAGAACATGTCCCCGCATCTTCTTTTACTGCGCCTTTAACTACAGCATAATAACATTTTGGATTTGCAATTGCTTCCTTTGTTTTATATAAAGCGTGAATCCCCCCAGAAGGAATGCAATAAAAATCTCACAGGAGTCCTTCACGCATGCTATATAAGGGCCCGTTTACACCTACTTTTATGGTAATAAGTACATTACCACAACAGTCGATAAAGCATGTTAAGTGCACAAGAGCAATGCAGTGTATTTTCTTTTAAATTACACCCTAATGCACCATCCAATGGATGCATGCACCTTTCTTTTGACAGTGTAACTGGGTGCCAATGGAGGTTTTTAGTCACCACACTTCAATTCCCATAAGCACTGTATGACTAGGAGACGAAGGTTCACTGTTTTTCCCAGGCAAAGCTGCCAAGATCGAAACAGTCAAGGGAAGAAAGATACAAGGATGGACCTTCTATCAGGCTTTGAAGGACTGGAGCCATTAGAGAGGCGCTAAGAGGACTTATTGCTGTGTCTGTTCCTCCATATCAGGGAGAGGGGATGAACCTGCATCCAAGCATGCTGGAACTGCCTTCAGAAACTGAGTCGCGAGCAGAAATCACTGTATCTTCAGGGTTTGGGATGAAAGACTGCGGCCTGCGTGAGAATCTGGAACCTGCTGATCATGACCAGATTAGCTACCTGTCAGGAAGCGGTGAGCTGAACTACACATACTAAACACCCACCAGACACTGTTAGACCAAAAAAGAAACTGCCCTATTTAATAATCTACCTCTTGTCATTCAGCCACACTCTTAAAGGGATTTTTGCGCACCACTGACAGAAGGGCCCCACCACAAGCCGGCCAACACTAATGTTAAGACACCACCATATAGGCGTGCCCCACTTAGGAACACTTACATATATGTGCATCTGGGATATCACTGCAGAGTGCATTCATGAACTTTATCATTGCGTTATCATTGAGTTATTTATTAATCATGCAACATTGAAGTGTTTTATTGCTTGATGTCAAGTCTTGCACTGTTTACCTGCTTTGATATAATAATACATGTGAAGTGATTTCACGCAATGTGAAAAAATCACTTAAATAAGAGAAATAAATTCTCCAAAAACGTGAGCAATTATGCAATAATAAGTTATTCATAAAGGATAAGCAACAATGTTCAATAGGTAAAGTGTCACAGTGCAATTCAATAAAGTGTCGCAGTGCAACTGTATAAACAGTAAGTGAAGTGCAAATAAATACCAATAAAAAGTGACCAAAGTGTAACGTGCTTAAGATATCATACAATGATGGATGGTAACCAAAGTGTCATATGCAGATAGTGATCAATCACATGAATGACAGAAAATATAAACCAGCAGATAATAAATGAATGGATTAAAAAAATTATATAAACAAATGTTTAGGTAGTCCGAGTGTTTTAGACACAATGGTCTATATAGAGCAAAATGGACATATCCTCCAAGTCACAGAGCTGTGTGTCAGCAATAGTCCAAATATGTGACTGGGTGTTGCTTTTATAAATAGGAGGTACTATTCAGTGATGTTAATCGTATAAAATTCCATTTGTTTTCTCCTGGATTATGGTCTCACAGAACTCTCACCTTATGGCTATATAATAACTAGCTAGCATCAACAAATAATTGATGTTATGCTGATACTTCTGTCATGGCCTTGTTTGGACTGGTATATACTGCAAGCGAAGCCAATGGTATTTCTCCCTTTAAATTCCTCCACACATGCGTTCTGAAACACTCTGGTATCACCACAGCATTAATAGGGGAAGAAAAGGAGAAAGAAAGCCTCCGCTAGTGCAGTATATTAAAAAAGGCTTGGATATATTTATTAAGTGCCTTAAGTGGACTTGCAACAGTTTAAAATTAGCAAAGTGGAAAAACAATATGTTTGTGGCGTTCTCAGTGCCCTCTCGCATCTCCTCCTCGTGTACGTCTGTCTCCGGCCACTCCCTATGCTTTACGACACCCCATGTGTCTTCATCTGACTAATAATTTCCTAATAACACAGAGTCTACAGAGTCAGGCTGCACATGCTCAGTTTGGTGTGTATTTCTAGAACGTTTTTTTTTTTCCAGGGAGGGTGGATGTGATCAGCACAGTGCCAATCAGCACTGTCCAGACAGAGGGTCGGGAGTCTTGCAGTATCATAGGCCAGTCAGAAAACTCCTACAAGCTTTAACCAGTGCTTGGCTGGACACTGTAATGCTGCGTACACACGACCGGGATTCTCGTTGGAAAAAGCTCTGATGGTTTTCCCGACGGAATTTGGCTCAAGCTGTCTTGCCTACACATGGTCACATCAAATTCCGATCATTTATAACGCGGTGACGTACAACACATACAGTCCGACGTGACTAGAAAAAGAAGGTTCAATAGCCAGTAGCCACTAGCCAATAGCTTCTGTCTCGTAGTTGAATCTTGCGTGATTTTTGGCGTGTCGGAATTGCATACACACGATCGGAATTACCGATAGAAAGTTTTTCCGTTGGGAAAATTGATAACATGCTATCAATTTTTTGCTAACGGAAATTCGGACAGCTAAATTCCGATGGAGCATACACACGGTCGCATTTTCCGATGAAAAGCTCTCATCTGTATTTTTCTGGCCAGAATTCCGATCGTGTGTACACGGCATTAGAAGTCACAAGACTGCTATAACTGCTGGTAATAAAAAGAAAATCGTTGGCCAGGCGGGCTTCCCCTGCCCAGCCCAAGGCTCAGCATGGCAGCCGCGTGGAGAGGGAGGTGTGTCCCGGTACGGCGCACAGTGAGGACGTCACTGCAGGGTGCTCAAAAGCCGACGGGAATCCTGAATTGCAGCCTACTGGCGAAGATCGGAGGGAGGCCAGGAGTTCCCAAGACAGCCTATCGGAGGGAGAATTGGATGATCGGGATGAAGGCGAAATCCAGGAGATGGCACGTGGAACAGGAACTGTGGCTGGATGTCCAGTGGGGCAGCGGCAGCCAGGTAAGGACCTTTCTGTCTTATCTTTATCCTCTCCTGTACTTAGCAAGGGAGCTTCTGTGTGCGGGTCGGGGGTACAGGGTTGTCAGTGGGGCTCAGATGGGGTGGGTCACAGTCCTGGTTCTCTGTTCCTCGGGGTAGTGGGGGCGCAGGAATTGGGGGTGGTGCAAACACGGCTGGCTTGCGGGAGGTGTTGGTGCGCTGTGAGGCTGGTACACGGCCGGTGGCTGATGCCTCCCCCAACTGCAGCCCACGCTTCCTCAGCTCAGGGATTCCTTGCCCCGAGCAATTATGGAGCATCGCATTGCCACTGCCCAGCTTTTGATTCGTAGATCGGATTCTGCAGCTACTTGGACAGCGTAGAGTAAGGTTTGGATGAAATGGGGTGCCTTGATGTGGGAAGTAGGGAAATGCGCTTATGATGAGGGTAGAGTCCATTTGCTGCTTTACTTTATAGGAAGGAATTTTGAGATCGGGGTGTCGGCTTCATATATGTCACAAAAGTTGACTGGGCTAACCTTTATGTTCCAGTTGGCAGGTCAACGGGACGATACTAAGGCTTTCATGGTGCGGCGTGCTATGCGTGGATATCGCTCCGGTCGATCGGCAGCCGACAAGAGACGCCCAGTTTCTTTTAAGGTTTTGGGGGATGTGGTGGAACAGTTGGGTAAAGTTTGCATCTCACAGTTTGAGAGGGTCTTGTTTCGGGCCGTTTTTGTTTTTTTTTGCCCTTTTTTGGTGCTTTTCGGGTGGGTGAGATGGTGAGCAGGAACAAAAAGGAGAACGGTGGTTTGGATGTTCAAGATGTGTGGGTGCAGAGGGATACTTTGGGGGTGTTCCTGAGGAGGTCCAAGATGGATCAATTGGGCAGGGGGGCCTGGGTGGAGTTGAGGATGGTCCCGAGGTCTCCTATATGTCCGGTTGCGGCTGTGAGGGAATTTTGCCAAGTCAGGCCTCAAGGCGGAGGTGTTTTCTTTCGACATGAGGATGAGACTGCTGTGTCCCGCTTTCAATTTCAGGCAGTGTTCAGAAAATGTTTGGTGGCAGCGGGGTTGAAGGCGAAAAAAAAATTTCCTCACACTTGTTCCGCATCGGAGCGGCCACAGAGGCGGTCCAGTGCGGTTTGGATGAAAAGGTGGTTTGGAATATTGGACGTTGGGAATCGGCGCAATTTAAATTATACGTTCGCCCCCACTTGTTGTAGTTAAAAAAACATAGTGGGGGAGGGATTACTGTTTGTGGCTCCTCTCTTTCTCAGCTTCTACAAATTTATGTTGGGCGTTCAGGTGGGTCATTTTCTGCGGTACCGGGTGATGTGTGTTTTTCTCTTCCCTTCCCCCTATTTTTTCTGTTTCTTTTTCTTTCAGATATGGAAACCTGCTTGGTGTGAATCATGGGACACTCCTATGTGTATTGGGGTGCCAGGAGGGCAGATGTCAGGAAGGATGGCAGGTTGTTGGGTTTGTCTAGAGAGGAGAGCTTAGTAGCTCACTTGGACCACCCCCCTGATGTGTTTCTGCTACATTTGGGGGGTAATGACCTGGGTTTGCGGTGCGCAAGGGAGTTGATCAGGGACATCAGATTTGATCTGTTACCACTGCAATCCTTTTTCCCTGATACCATTTTTATCTGGTACGATATCGTGGCCAGGGCGGCTTGGCATTTGGCTCACTCGGTCGCTGGTCTGAATAGAGCCAGGGTGAAAGTCAACAAAACGGTGGCCAAGTTTTTTGTACGGAATGGGGGTTTGGCGGTTCATCACCGGGATTTGGAGGAGGAGGAATTTTTTACGTTCTGATGGGGTGCACCTGAATGCTATTGGTATTGACCTGTGGCAGCTAGGTTTGCATGATGGCGTGGGGTGGGGGTTCCGTGTTTGGACGCGCATGTAAGGGGTCACGTGTGTATGCTGTGGCGGGAGGTCTATGGGGTCTTTAAAGGTGGTGCTGAGAAATAATGGAGATTTAGGGGGGGGTTGGGCCCATATGGAGGTATGGGCGTCAATGGTAACATGTGTAGTAGGTTGTATCTGGAAGGAAGTAGTTGGTTGTCCCTGAGCTTGCGTAATGCGTTTTATGGGTACCGATACAACTAGTTGGTTGGAAAGTATAATTTGCCTTCAAGGACCAATAGATCAGGAAGCTTTAATACTGATGTGTATTTGGTTGACAATGTATATGTAAAAATATATTATATGCATTAAGTTATATGTTTGTGTGATTTTGTATTTTATTTGTTGTAATAAAAGGCTGCTATGGCCATTCAACTCCAAAAAGAAATGTGTCGATTGGTCAATTGTTAGTATAGATGTAGAAGGGAGTAGAAGATTACTTACAGAAGCCTCACAAATAGGCACATCCCTTAGTCAAGTTAGCAGTTTATATTGACTAAAATAATTGCATTTCCATGTTCTGTATACTGTGGGAGACCAGATATGGTGACTGCGGAGAGGTCTCTTGATGGGATTAGGCCCTTCTGAGACTACATCATACACCAGAGTTGGAGGGAAGGGATGCTTCTCCGCCCAATAGGGGGTACACTCCTATTTAGTTTCTAGTTTATTGCCTCTCTCTTTCTTGGCATTTTTCACCAACAACCAAAGGGCATGAGATTAAACTCAAACAATCCAAAGGGCATGAAAAAGGCAGTATTTTCATGATCCTGATCTCTTATTGGGACTTGCCTTCTCCCACGCCATTAGTGATTCCTTCACCTGGGGTAATGGATAGGAATTACGTTGGGTACAGGCATTCAACTTGCCATAGTCCACACAGATTCTCAGCCTTCCGTCTCTCTTCCTCGTCAAAACCATGGGAGCAGCCCAGGGGCTGCAACTGTCCCAGATCACCCCACTTTGCAGCATGTTGTGGAGCAAGTCCCAGACCTCCTGACACAGGGCTGGGGGAATGTTGCAGTACTGCTCCTGGATTGGTGGAACATCACTGGTATATATTTGGTGGTCAATGCTTTCCGTGTACCCATAGTCCCCCTGGCTGGTGGCAAAGACCAACAGGTGCTACTTTAGCAGTTGGTGTCTGTTTTGGTAGGGGATAGTCCTGAAAAGGAATGTCCAGCTGTTTTAGTAGTAGATTGTAGCGTGACTCATCTAGCAGGGCCATAGCTGTTTGAAGTGGAGCACATGTGGCCTTTATCCCAGGCTGAGCTTCCAAAGTGCAATTGGGATAGTTCCCAGGTTGATGATCTGCACCAGGTCCCTTTGCGGGGTTCTATCATAAAGACGGCCCCCTGCAGCTTCTTGTGGGCCCCTATGGGGAGGGACAAAACTACCTCTTGGAGGGGTGCCTGTAGAAACTTCTTTTTGGGGAGTGTCTGGACAAACTCGACCTGTGCAGGTGGTCGTCTGGCCACCTTCTGGTGAGCCTTACAGGCTCAGATAATGTTGAGTCACACAGCTTGCAGACCACAGCCCTGTGCCCACCAGCCAGAACACACAAAATTTTCCAAGGCATGTCCCAGTCTTTTTATCACATTCTTGCCCAAAACAGCAGGTAAAAAAGAGCTGACTGGTCCATGAGTCACCACCACCCCTACCTGATCCAACACTTGGTCATCAATCTGAATCTTCAAACAGGTGATACCTTCCACCAGGATAGGGAGGTTATTGGCTGCTTTAATGTATAGCCAGGAGGGGTCCAGTTGGTCTTGTATGCCAAACCGATGGACACAGAAGTCATACTCCGTGACTGTGAATTCGGGACCCTGTGTTGATTAGGCATGGGACCTCTAGTCCATGGACAATGGTGGTCACCACTGGGCTTAAGGCAACCATGGACTGTGGTTGGCTGGGACTTTGTGTTGCTGGTCCCGAGGGTCATCCCTCTGCCTCAGGAGCCCCTTGTTTAATGGCGTCCTGCATGTGTTTTTAATTTCAAGCCTGTCACAGTTCTTGCTTACATCCCTAAAAACTTTTACACTGCCAGCACTTATGGTCTTCCTCCGGGTGACTCCGTAGTGGGTTCTCGCCTTTAGAAGCTTGGGCCAGAACCCATTTGAATGTGGACAACTGCTGTTTCAGGGAAACCACCAGGGCTGAACCATCTATTAAGGGCGCATTGGGGGCTGCCTTCCATCCATGCTGGCCCCCCTTTCCATGCATCCAGCCCCCATGCAGACAAAAAAGACTTAGGGCCACACCCTAAAAATGAGCTACATTAAAGATGATGCTTGGATTCCAATGGGGGGGGGGGGGGGGTTTGAAGCACCTGATTAGAGCCAGAGGCCCTACTAGGCTTCAAAATAGGGTGGGCTTGTGGCACAGAGCACTGCGCTACGAGCCCATCCAGGTGTGTTACAATAGTGAATGAATCCTGCTCTTCCCAGGCAATCAGAAAGCAGGTCTGAGACCCATTTCTCGATTGGTCGAAAGAAGAAGTGTTCCAATTGGCCACCGAGGAGGAGGGAGGAGATGGAAGCTGCCGTGATGCCCGCAGGGGAGGAGGAAGCTGCCCCTAATGTTGCCTGTGATGCCCACCCATGATGCCCACCACCTGGGTAAAGCACTGCCCGCTATAGATGGGGTAAGTGCTCCAACTGGACTGGGGGGGTGGCTGTGGGTGCACTTTTTGCCACCCCCTTCAAAAAAGAATTACCACCAGCCACCACTGGAAGCCACATCCAAGTCAAGTCCCCTTAGTGCTGCTAGTATGATAGAGGTGAGGGAGCCAAGCCCTCTTCTTTGATCCGCATATTCCTGTTCTCTATCATGTTGTACAAAGAGATGCTGAGTTGTACTCTGATTTGATCCTGTAGAGCCCCCCTGACTGGGCCTGCCTTCAGTCCTCCCACAAACTGACCCTTCAGTATGTGGCCCAAGTATTCGATTTCTGCACAGCCACGCGCATCCTTCTTTTGCAGCTGTTTTCAGAGGCGTTGAGCACCCCCCGCAAAGTGCGTGAGGCTCTTGTCCTCCTGCTATCTCCAGACAAAGAATATGTGCCTCAGCCCTGGGACCATCATGTTTTCTCCGTACAGGTCCTCTAGGCACGATTTGCTCCTTTGTGGCCCAGTCCTATTCCAGCAGAGCCATCACCGCTCATCAGAAGTCATCTACAAAGAGTTAATGGCTAGCTCCACGATCAGCTGGGCAGGATGCTTGTACAGGCTTTCTGCATTTTCTAGACTCTCCTCCTATTCCACCCAGGGCATGTTGGAGCCATTTAGCTTAGGCACCAGGGCCAGGGTCAAATTCTGGCAGTCCTAAGTGTGGGAGAGTGCAGCGTGGTGTGGCGACAGTAACTCACACACACACAGTCCAGTTGCAATAGAAAGAACTTATATTGTCGTCAGAATATAACAATTTACAATAAGCACAGCAGAAGGCAGCCTGGTCAGGAACACTCACATGAATAGTAAATTGTAGCAGAGCAGATCTCAGCCAAACTGGCAGCTTCTGTCTTGAGGGAGGAGGTTTCCAGGAGAAGTCGAGATGCATACTAGCACATTATAATATGGCTTTGTAGGAGGATTTTTTTTATTTTTTTCATTCTAAAGTTTACTACCGCTTTAAGGTTATAGGCACATACGGTTACAGGCACTTAGGGTTATATGATAAGATTAGGTAATATTAGGGGTTAGGATTAAAGTGGATGTAAATCCAAAAAAAAAATGATGTCATAATGTAGAGTATAACATTTCCTATCATTTGAGCTCAGTCTTGCCACAAAGAGTTAATCCAGCTCTGAGCAATCCTCTTTTATTGTTCAGTGAAATAAATCTTAACAAACAGAGAAAAACTTTGTCAAAGCCTCCTCCTTGCTGTGAGTGACAGGTGATTTACAGATCTCATGCACTAGCCTAAGAGACATGCATTCTTTTTTAATCCCCCACTCCTTTCCTCTGCTGCTCTGTAAGGATTGGCTGTTTCACACCTCAGCATGATTTGGCATGCTGAAGTCATGTGGGGACTTTTCTGGGTTTTGACTGGATGTTAGAGATCATAGCAGAAGTTCAGTGTAAGAATGTGCCTGAATGCTCATTAGCAATGTCATATGAAGAGGTTAAAAATACTAGACATTCGTTAACGTCTGAATGCATTTTCAACTAATTTTGGGGATTTATGTGTTTGTTTTAACAAAACAATAACGAATGCGCAAAATCCATAATCTGAAAGATCTGAAATAAAAAAATGCTTTATTTTTGTGTCCATTATATTTTCGTATTGTTGCGACAAGAGTTCGATATAGATAGATAGAAGATTCGACATGACGGTGACAATGGCGTTCTGTGTCTGTTGAAGCTGCAGTAATACCGTTCGACATGAAGATTCGAAGAAGCAGCTAAAAACATACGATCCCTCGAGTGGACATTTACGGTCAAATGCTCCGCCCATGGGCTATAGGAGAAGTCTAATGTTGCTTGACTAGTAATATAATTAATAATTATAATTATTACTAGTCAAACAACATTAGAATTCTTCTATATCTTGTGGGAGCGGAGCATTCGACCAGAAACGTATGATTGCGGCGTCGTACAGTTTAGCTGCTTCGTTGACTCATCTTAGAACATCCAACAGACACCATAAGCCTCAATTGACAGATTTGACCTTAAAAGGATTGTAAACCCTCATGTTTTTTCACCTTAATGCATCCTATGCATTAAGGTGAAAAAACACCTTGCGGTGACCGGCCCCCTGCTCTCCCCCCCCCCCCATTTTACTTACCTGAGCCCTGGAATTTCACACACTGGAGATGCACTCTTCCTCTGCCCAGTGTTCTCGGCTTTTGATTGGATAGATTGATAGCAGCCATTGGCTCCCACTGCTGTTAATAAATCCAACAACGCGGGCGCTAGGGGGCTGGGGCCAAGTCTGGTATACATATCTATGGACGCAAATGCTGGACTTGGGAGCGCGCCCGCAAGGTACCCCCCCCAGGAGAGCGCTTCTCTGATGTGGGGAGGAGCCGCGAGAGCCACCAAGGGACCCCAGAAGAGAATGTTCGAGGATGACGAGCTGCACAGTGGAGGTAAGTATGATATGTTTGTTATTTAAAAAAATCAAAAAACTAGCCTTTACAATCACTTTAATTAATTCGGATTTTCGTACAAATGCATTTTTTAATGCTGTAACCAAATAAATATAAATGAATTTTGGGAGTAACTAAATACATTTATTTTTCAGACGAAACTGAAATTCCGAAATGAAATATTTCAGTGTGCACATGTCTAAGCCCCTGTACACACGGTCGGAGATTTCCACAACCAAATCCGTCAGATTTTGCCCGTCGGATTTTGTCTGTCAGATCTTGTCCGAAACTGTTGCATACACACGGTCGGACAAAGTTGGCGAAAAATCCGATCTTTCAGAACGTGATGACGTAATTTCGTTACGATGGGACTACATTCAGGCTAGTAGCCAATAGCTTTGATGTAGGAATTTGATCTGAGCATGCGTGGCACTTGGTCCGATCAAAATTCTCTACACATGATCGGAGTATGTCCGATCGGCCCAGTTGGTCGGGAAATATTTCCAACATGTTGGAAAATTGGGTCCGACGGATATTCCGACTGAATCAGTCCGATGCATACCACACACAGTCGGATTATCCGACGACACGGTCCGATAGGATACATTCCAACGGATTCTCCGACCGTGTGTACAATGGCTAAAAAATACACATATAGCCTTAAGTGGAAGTCAGAATTTATACAGGAATTTGGGGTCTGCTGCAAACAATACATTGGAAATGAAATGTGTTTGAATATAACTCAAATTCTACATGTTACTAATTAGAAGAAACAAGCTGTTGAACAGTACAGATGGCTTGGCATCTGGCCTGTTATGGCAGAGACATTCTGGATAAAATCATAAGGAAGGGAACATTTTTCTGCAGGTGAATTATTATGGCTGCTACTTAGCCATCATGTCCTGTTAAAATGATATGGTATTCCGTAGTGGTTCTATTGTGCTATGGGCCATACAAGCAGCCAGCTGAACACTGCTGATTTTGGCTCTAGAATTAACACTTCCAGCCTCCTCTTTATGCAAAGATGGGGGTCAGTTATCAGTGTGACACTTGAAGCTGGTAAAACAGCACAAAGTATATGATCTAGCAGAGTTTATATCAGGGTGTATCAGAAAAAGGGTTTATTGCTTCCCCTTGAGCTGTCAAAAATGTGAGTTAGCCCTTGTAAACGCCGTTGGAGATTCTGACAGAATGTGTCCTATCAGACCCTTTTGTCGGATATTCCGACTGTGTGTGGTCTCCATCGGACTGTTTCCATCGGAATATCACTGGAGTGGGGGCCATCCAATAACATCAACGTACCAGTAGCAACTTGATTAACTTCAAAAATGCTAGATTGAGAAGTCTAAGCTGGAAGTCCATTAGGGTGGCAGTGTTTTCATATGTAGTGACATTGGAATACCTTTCAAAGACTTGTGGGCAGGGCCATGAGGTGGTTGTCACATCCTTCATGTTTCCTGTTCTTATGGTCCTGTTGCTATGGGAGATGGGTCACTGCAGAAGGAGTGCTGTCAACATCTTCCACATTGTAAGAGGCATCTCACATGTACTGTACGTACTTATGGCAGGCTGTTAGAGAAACCTTCATCACCCTTGATAACCATTGTATCTTCACACTGTATTACTCTCATACTGGTATCTTCATACCCCAATGTGCATAGTGACCCAAGCTGTAGATTATATGTGCCAGTTGCTTGCATTACACTTCTTGAGTTAATTCAGACCAGGCAAAGGCAAAATGTAAAAAGCTTTACCTAAATAATTTACCATGATGACATTCACAGGTAACAGTTCAACACAAGGTGTAGTCTTCTCCTAACATCCCTGTTCCCTAACTTCAGGCTTGTTGCTGCCCCAGCATACCCTCATAGAATGAGAGTTCATATTTGGTAGGGTCTATCCAAAGGGGTTCTTCAGGGGGAACTGCAAGTCCCAGCAATCTCCCCTAATAGCGGGAATTCCAATCCCAGCATGGCACTGGCTATCAGATTCCTACAATGGCATTGAGCAGTGCATGTCTCTAGCCCCAGGCCCTATGGATGCAGACCCCCTGTTCCTTTTCTATCACAAGGAACCAGTGGGTCGGACTGAGCAAAGTACGCCAAAAGAAAACCCAGGAACACAATTAACCATGCCCTTCCTAGCAGCATTAACCCCTACCTGCCTACAGACTCATACCCTTTTATAATTTTAGAGTACATTCGCATGGGTGCATAGAGGCAGCTAGGGGTGCTCCGCAGCTAGAATAATAGATTTTAGCCAGTGGTAATAAGTTCTGCCTGTATGCTCATCTGAGTTGCTTGCGAATGGATCACCCAATTGATCCTGGATGTACACAAACTGGCTGAAGCAAATTGGCCTGTTCATATGTGGCCATTGCACAAAGTGTAGCTGCATTCAGAGATGGCATTTAGATGCCTCTGAACACAGCAAACTTTCTGTTCTTGGTCATCCTTGTGAATGTAGCCAGACTCAAGGTACACTACAGATCTACAGATATTTGGGTAGCGCACTCACTTTTACATAACCCTTTTGATGCTGGATCTCACCCCCCCCCCCCCCCCACAAATTCTTGCTGGACCCCCATCCCCCTTCCCATGGTTTCCAGGCTCAACCGCTCCTCCTGGGAGCCTGGGACCACAACAAGCAGGGTCAGGATGGCAAGCAGGAGGAAGTCAAAGATCATCCGCTTCCTATGTCCTTTACAGACTGTGAACCGAGAAGTGCTCAGCTCGGAGCATTTCTGGGTTTAGAGCTCTCATAATCCTGACTTGTTAGCCCACTTGTGATAGCAATAAAGTTAATGAAAAAAAATACTAAAATGTTTATATACTTATAAACATATCCACTTCGATACAGTGCACTTTTACCCTTCCTGACCAGGCCAATTTTCAGCTTTCAGCGCTGTCGCACTTTAAATGATAATTGCGTGGTTATGCAACACTGTACCCATATGAAATCTTTCATCCTTTTTCCCCACAAATAGAGCTTTCTATTGGTGGTATTTGATCACCATTGGCTTGTTTATTTTTTGCGCTATAAAAAAAAAAAAATGTTTTTCTTTGTTTCTGTTATAAAATTTTGTTTTCTCCTTCACTGATTAGCACTGATGAGGCAGAACTGGTGGACACTGATGTGGTGGCACTGATGAGGTGACGCAGATGAGGAAGCACTGATGGGCACTGATGAAGAGGCACTAATATGAAGCATTAATGGGCACTGATAAACAGCACTGATATGTAGCATTCATGGGCACTGATAGGTGGCACTGATATGCTGCATTGATGGCCACTGATAAGCAGCAATGATGGGCACTGATAGGCAGTACTGATGGGCACTGACATGTGGGACTGATATGTGCCACTGATGGGCACTAATAGGCAGCACTGATGGGCACTCTTTTTTTTAAATTTTGGTATTTTTTTTATTTGTAGCGCAAATGATGGGCACTGATGGGTGACACTGATGGGCAATGATGGGCAGCACTGATGAGGAGACAATGGCAGGCATTACTGATGGGCACTGACTGGCACTACTAATGGGCACTGATTGGCATCCTTTATGGGCACTGATTGGCATCACATGTGGGTACAGGTGGAAATCACTGGTGAGGCACTGATGGGCATTACCGACGGGCATTGCTAATCGGTCTGCACTGTTAATCAATGCGCTGACTATAAGCGCAGACCCCCTCTGTCAGGAAAGCCACTGATCGGCTCTTCTCTACCCGTGCCTTGTCAGCACAAAGGGAGGAAACCCAATAAGCGGCACTTCCTGGTTACCATGTGATCAGCTGTGGACACAGCTGATCACATGTTCAAGAGCCTATGTCATGGGCTCTTTACCTAGATCAGAGATGTAGTGTGTAGGATCGCCACACCGCACCACCAATCAGCATGCACGAACGGCTTATCCTGCTGGACATCATATGACGCCCAATCAGGATAACAGGGCCATCTTACAGCCATCATTCTGCATTTGGTGGGCAGGAAGTGGTTAAAAAAATTCAATCACCAAAGGGGTTAGCCTGAAAAAAGAGGCAGGCCTCTGAAACGAATTGTGGCCTGCCCCCTCCCTCCCTGTAAGCCCCCGTACACACGGTCGGACATTCTGCCAACCAAATCCGTCGGATTTTGTCTATCAAATTTTGTCCGTCGGATCTTGTCCGAAACTGTTGCATACACACGGTCGGACTAAGATGTCGAAAAATCTGATCATTTAGAACGTGATGACGAAATTTTGTTACGATGGGACTACGTTCAGGCTAGTAGCCAATAGCTTTGATGTAGGAATTTGATCTGAGCATGCGTGGCACTTGGTCCGATCAAGTTGGAAAATTGGGTCCGATAGATATTCCGACTGAATCAGTCCGATGCATACCACACACAGTCGGATTATCCGACAACACGGTCCGATAGGACACATTCCGACGGATTCTCCGACCGTGTGCACAAGGGCTAAGTGTTTTTTTGATAAAGTGTTACTGCTTTTAAACTCACATTCTATTCTGACACCGATTGTTGTGAAGCAACTATCCCTTGTGAGACCTCTATGCCTGGCCTGTATAAGATATAATCACTGAGTACAATCCTCATCAGTAGTGATAGACGAACTTCCGATGGGACGTTTCGCGAACGTGGCCGATAGTTAGCGAACCATAACGTTCGCGGCGGGCCACATTGACTTCAATGGGAGGCGAACTTTGCAAACCTACAGGTCAAATTTGCAGCCACAAAATAATTAATAGCTGTGCAAACATAGTCCCACCACATGGCCAATGACATAACACATGTATGAGGTGAATCTGGGATCGACAACTACAAGCATTCTTTTTTTATATGGGAAATTGTTGTGACAATTCAGGACTGTGGAGCGCATGAAGGCAATGGAGGAAAGGGAAGGTCAGCGACCAGGGTAGGCAAAGAAGAGGGTGCAGGAGATGATCACCAGCAGCGTGACATACAGCAATGACACCTGCACCGTGATAGAGTCATCTGACACCAGCACTGTGATAGAGAGCACTGACATCAGCAGCGTGACATACAGCAATGACACCTGCACCGTGATAGAGAGCACTGACAACAGCACCGTGATAGAGAGCACTGACATCAGCAGCATGACATAAAGCACTAACACCAGCACCGTGATATACAGCACTGACAGCAGCACCGTGATAGAGAGCACTGACATCAGCAGCGTGACATAAAGCACTCACACCAGCACCGTGATATACAGCACTGACAGCAGCACCGTGACAGAGAGCACTGACATCAGCAGCGTGACATACAGCAATGACACCTGCACCGTGATAGAGTCATCTGACACCAGCACCGTGATAGAGAGCACTGACATCAGCAGCGTGACATACAGCAATGACACCTGCACCGTGATAGAGAGCACTGACAACAGCACCGTGATAGAGAGCACTGACATCAGCAGCGTGACATAAAGCACTAACACCAGCACCGTGATATACAGCACTGACAGCAGCACCGTGATAGAGAGCACTGACATCAGCAGCGTGACATAAAGCACTCACACCAGCACCGTGATATACAGCACTGACAGCAGCACCGTGACAGAGAGCACTGACATCAGCAGCGTGACATAAAGCACTCACACCAGCACCGTGATATACAGCACTGACAGCAGCACCGTGACAGAGAGCACTGACATCAGCAGCGTGACATACAGCAATGACACCTGCACCGTGATAGAGTCATCTGACACCAGCACCGTGATATACAGCACTGACAGCAGCATCGTAAGCAGCCCCAGGAGGAAGTCAGCATAGCACAGGGATGGTGGGAGCCCCTCATAATGAGCATAGCACAGGGATGGTGGGAGCCCCTCATAATGAGCATAGCACAGGGATGGTGGGAGCCCCTCATAATGAGCATAGCACAGGGATGGTGGGAGCCCCTCATAATGAGCATAGCACAGGGATGGCGGGAGCCCCTCATAATGAGCATAGCAAAGGGGGGGTGGGAGCCCCTCATAATGAGCATAGCACAGGGATGGTGGGAGCCCCTCATAATATGCACAGCAGAGGTAGAGCCCCAGGAGGAAGTCAGCACAGCACAGGGATGGTGGGAGCCCCTCATAATATGCAGCCCCAGGAGGATGTCAGCATAGCACAGGGATGGTGGGAGCCCCTCATAATAAGCAGCCCCAGGAGGAAGTCAGCACAGCACAGGGATGGTGGGAGCCCCTCATAATAAGCATAGCACAGGGATGGTGGGAGCCCCTCATAATATGCACAGCAGAGGTACAGCCCCAGCAGGAAGTCAGCACAGCACAGGGATGGTGGGAGCCCCTCATAATAAGCAGCCCCAGTAGAAATATGACACCGCTCAACCTCTTCAAACAGGAGGGTACGGGCATATAGTACGGTGTGCTTTTTTTGGACAAGGAAGAGAGCCAAATGAAGAAAGAAGGTCTGTGTGCTCGATTAAAAAAATAGTTTATAGACATATACATGGTCTACTGGTCACATGTGTTGAATTCCTCCAAGATCCATGCCTCATTCGAGTCGAACATACGTTCGACTCGAACATCGGCTGTTCGTCCATTCGGGCGAAGTCCGAACATTTTGGTCCGTTCGCGCCAAATTCGTGTGGCGCTCACGGCCCACAATGCACTGCGATGGCGCAGTGCATTGCTGGCTCATGATTGGCCAAGCATGCACTGTGACCCCGCATGCTTGGCCAATCACAGCGCCAGCAGCGAGGAGAGCCATGAATGGCCACAGGCATCATAGCTCAGGCTGTGTAGTGAACGCCCCACACTATATAAGGCCGCCAACGCGGCGGCCTTGTGTAGTGTGTTGGCGTCTGAAGCAGTGGGTGTTCTGTGTACCTTCAACACAGTACACACCGATTGTTTTTGGCCGATTTTCGATCTTGCTGTTGTGTAGTGGTTGTTGTCTGCGTGCCCTGACCGCAGTATACACCACTATATTCACCTCACCTATATAGCTAGTGATCTATCTTTTATAATAGAGCTTGCAGTCAGTAGTGTTAGGAGCTTGTGCGTGCTGTCTGCGTGCTCTGTACCCAGTACATACCGCTATATCTACCTACATAGCTCTTCTCTATTTGAGCCCACTTGCCATCTGCAGGAGTTATTGGAAGTTGTGTGTGCCTCCAGCACAGCACAGTATACATCTGTATATACCCCTTTATCTCTGGTGTTCTATAATAAAAGCATCTGCAGGAGTTGGTGGGTGTTGTGTGCCTCTAGCACAATATACACTACCCAACTGCTTTTTTACCCAACTCCCTTCAGGCCATTACCATGTCTGGAAGGCCAGCAAGGAGAGGCAGACAGACGCGAGCCGATAAAAGAGGGCAAGCAGGCTCTGTGTCTAGAGACAACAGTGCTGGTCGTGGACGCGGTGCATTGTCATCAGCACGTGGCCATGGAACGCGCTTGTCCTTTTCGGCAGCTGGACATGTTGAGCCGCAACATGCCAAGGACTTGGTAGAGTGGATGACCAAGCCCTCTTCATCCTCCTCATCCTCTCTCACCCAGTCTCAGGGTACTAGCAAAGCAGCTGCCAACGCATCGTCTTCCCTCCTCTCAATGTCATCATCAGTGACTCCTTCCCTAGACCCACCACGTCCTCCTGAGGAGTCTCCTGAACTCTTTGAGCACAGTGTTGGGTACATGCTCCAGGAGGATGCCCAGTGTTTTGTGGGCTCTGATGATGACACTCAGCTAGAGGAAGGCAGTAGCGTGCGCGCAGAGAGAGGGGATGCTCAAGAAGGACAGCAATCTGGCAGTCATGTTCCACAAGCTGCAGCATATTGCCAGGTTTGCTACAGCGATGAAGAGGGAGGGGATGATGAGGGCACTGACTCCACATGGGTGCCTGGAAGGAGAGAGGAGGAGGAGGAGGAGGCACATGTCCAACGAGGCAGGATGCCCTCCGGGGGCCAGCTTAGGGGCAGCACACCGACTGAATCACACCGCAGAGCTCCGCCTGTGCAGGGCGCTGCCTCTGCGCGTTATTCTAAAAGTTCTTTGGTGTGGGCCTTTTTTGAGATGAGTGCATCAGATCGCACAGCTGCTATTTGCAACATATGTCTCAAGCGTATCTCGCGTGGCCAAAACATCAGCCGCTTGGGCACCACATGCTTGACCAGACATATGTTGACCTGCCATGCAGCTCGTTGGCAAGCGTACCTCAAAGACCCACACCAAAGAACAAAGCGGACCTCTCCTTGCTCCTCATCAGCTGGCATCTCCAACCCCACTAGACCTTCAGTCCTCTCTGAAACCTGCTCTGAGAGGAATGAAGGTGTAGAATTAGGTGTGTCACAGCCAAGTGCTTCCGGGAACTCTGCTAGCCGTACACCCACGTCCGATTATAGCAGGCAAATGTCCCTGCCCCAGCTGCTGGACCGGCGAAAGAAGTTCACTCCCAGCCATCCACATGCCCAGCGGTTGAATGCTAGCTTGGCTAAATTGCTAGCACTTCAACTGCTGCCTTTTCAGTTGGTAGACTCGGCCCCCTTCCGTGAGTTTGTACAATGTGCGGTTCCTCAGTGGCAGGTCCCCAAACGCCACTTTTTCTCACGGAAGGCGATTCCGGCTCTCTACCGGCATGTGGAAGGCAATGTCCTTGCCTCGCTGGACAGGGCGGTCAGCGGTAAGGTGCATTTTACCGCTGACTCATGGTCCAGCAGGCATGGACAGGGACGTTACCTGTCTTTCACGGCCCATTGGGTCACTCTTCTGGCAGCTGGGAAGGATGCAGGACAAGGTGCAGTAGTGTTGGAGGTTGTTCCGCCACCACGCCTCCAAAATGCTACTATTGGTTGTGACACACCTCTCTCCTCCACCCCCTCCTCTTCTTCTTCCTCCATGGCCTCTTCCAGTGCTCTGTCCTCAGAACCAGCGGTGCTCCGTAGGAGTTCCAGGGGCTACGCAAGTACGCAGGCAAAATGATGCCATGCCGTGCTTGCGCTGGTTTGTTTGGGGGACAGGAGCCACACTGGGGCGGATGTTTTGTCAGCTCTGCAGGGGCAGGCCGAGAGGTGGTTGACGCCACGCCAGCTTAAGCCAGGAATGGTGGTTTGTGACAATGGCACCAACCTCCTCTCCGCCCTCCGACAGGGACAACTGACCCATGTGCCCTGTGTAGCTCACGTCCTTAACCTGGTGGTGCAGCGGTTCTTGGGCAGGTACCCCGGCTTACAGGATGTCCTGAAGCAGGCCAGGAAAGTCTGTGTGCATTTCCGCCGATCATTTAATGCCTGTGCTCGGCTGGCTGAGCTCCAAAAGGAGTTGAACCTGCCCAAGAACCGCCTTATATGTGACATGCTCACCAGATGGAACTCAACGTTGGCCATGCTGCAGCGGCTGCACACGCAGCAGAGGGCCATCAATGAGTACCTGTGCGACTATGGCACCAGGACAGGGTCAGGGGAGCTCGGTTTTTTCTCACCACGCCAGTGGGGCATGATCAGGGATGCATGCACAGTCCTGTCACCGTTTGAAGAGGCCACAAGGATGGTGAGCAGTGACAGTGCATGCATCAGTGACACTGTACCTCTTGTCCACCTCTTGGAGCATACGCTGCGTGGAATAATGGATAGGGCACTTGAGGCAGAACAGAGGCAGGAAGAGGAGGACTTCCTTGCCTCTCAAGGCCCCCTTTATCCAGACAGTGTTCCTGCTGTGCCACCCATCACACAGGAAGAGGATGAGGGGGAGGAAGAGGAGGAGGAGGATGATTGTGTCAGCATGGAGGTGGAGGCTGGCACTCAGCATCAGCAGCAGCAGCAGTCTTGTAGGGATGATTTACAGTCCCAAGAAACACGTGGACTTGTACGTGGCTGGGAGGAGGTAGCTGCGGATCATGTTGTCCTTAGTGATCCAGAGGACTCCGGACCGAATGCCTCAGCTAACCTACGCTGCATGGCCTCCCTGATCCTGCAAAGCCTGCGGAAGGATCCTCGTATTCTTCGGATCAAGGAGAGGGACCATTACTGGCTGGCCACTCTCCTTAATCCACGGTACAAGGGTAAGGTTGCCAACCTTATCTTGCCATCGCATAGGGAGCAGAGGATGAGACATCTCCGGGAGGCCTTGCAGAAAGGTCTGTGCAACGCGTTCCCAGAGACTGGGAGGTTACAAACTCCTGCTCCTGGACAACGTGTTGCTGAGGCATCGGTCAGAAGGAGCGGTGGAGAAGGTGGCCGTCTGACTGATGCTTTCAGACAATTTTTTAGCCCCAAGGTATGATCGGTTCCAGCACCCATCGCCAGCGTCTGATTTACATGGTGCAGGAATACCTAGGGGCAAGGTCAGACTTGGACACCTTTCCCACCGAAAATCCTCTGGCTTACTGGGTCTTGAGGATGGATCACTGGCCAGAGCTTGCACAGTATGCAATTGAGCTACTGGCCTGTCCTGCATCCAGCGTTCTTTCGGAACGCACTTTCAGTGCTGCTGGTGGCTTTGTTACCGATCACAGGGTGCGCCTGTCCACCGAATCAGTTGATCGACTGACCTTCATCAAGATGAATCAGTCTTGGATCACCCACAGCTACCAAGCACCTGAAGCTGATGTAACAGAATAATTTTTTTTGAAATATCACATCCCTTCAAGACTGCCTATGCTGATGTTGAGTGAGTGTCCTGTTATGTTGATTGTCTATCCTCTTCCTCCTCCGCTGATATGTTGGAAGAACATTTCTGGTTCTGGGTGATGCCATCAGCCCAATTTTTCTGCCCCTGTTTAACAGGGGCGTTTAAGTACAATTTTTGATGCAATGCTTTGCAGCAGGGCTAATTCCTGCAATAAAACTAGAGTATATGGCAGAGGTTGCAGTGTGGTGGCACCAGCACCAGTGCCTAAGGCCCAATTTTTCTGCCCCTGTTTAACAGGGGCGTTTAAGTACAATGTTTGATGCAATGCTTTGCAGCAGGGCTAATTCCTGCAATAAAACTAGAGTATATGGGAGAGGTTGCAGTGTGGTGGCACCAGCAGCAGTGCCTAAGGCCAAATTTTTCTGCCCCTGTTTAACAGGGACATGTAATTACAATTCTTGATATAATATTTCACAGGAGGGCCCCTTCCTGTGCCCACCCAGAGTAACGGTGAGGACTTATAGTGTTGTGGCACCAGCACCACAACCACCAAAGGTCAATTTTTCTACCACTGTTCAACAATGGCATGTAATTACAATTCTTGATATAATCGTTCACAGCAGGGCGCTCCAGCGCCCACCAAGAGTCACTTTGAGGGCTTACAATGTTGTGGCAAAACCAACACCTTGTTCCGCCATTTCTGCAGAGCATATAGGGCAGGCCCCTACTTTCAAACATCCAATTTACAAACATCTCCTACTTGCAAACGGAAGGAGACAACAGCAAGTGAGATGAAAAAAGATGGACGACAAAACAAATTATACAGGGGTGATAACCCTTCCCTATGTTTTCCAAAAAGCTTAAGTATAGTTTTTTTGACTGGAGCTACACTTTAAAAATGTACCAGTTGAAAATTACAAACAGATTCAACTTAACACAACAAACCTACACAGTCCCTGTCTTGTTTGCACCGCCTGTATACTGCTGTTCTGAGTATATAGGGCCTGGGGGCCACACGCATTTCCTTTTTTTAATATGGGTACAGGGTTCCCCTTAATATGCGTACAAGACCCAAATAGGCTGGTAATGGGCAGGGAGGGCTACCCATGCCATTTTTCTCAATGATTTTCAACCATATTGCAGGAACCAGATATAACATTAAAACTGCAAGCAGTTTTAAATGGTGTTATTTCCGTTTAATGTCATTTTGTGCAGGGACTGTTCTAAACACGGGAAACACGTGGCACTTCACAGGCATACTACAGACACCCCCCAGGCACCATATTTAAAGGAATATTTCACTTTTTTTTTACTTTAAGTGATTAAAATGAGTGCTCCCGCCAAAACAGCCATTTTTAAAAACATTTTAGGCATTGACCCATGTCCCCTGGGGCAGGAGCCAGGTCCCCAAACCCTTTTTAGAGCAGTATCTTTCAAATTAGCCGTTAAAATTAGCACTTTTAATTTCGAACGTTCGAGTCCCATAGACTTCAATGGGGTTCTAAAGTTCGTTCGAATTTGGGGTCCGTTCGAAAGTTCTCGTGCGAACCGAACCGGGGGGTGTTCGGCTCATCCCTAGTCGTGAGCTAGGCGAGTACGCTTATCGGTCACGATTCCCCCTGCTGCGCTGAACGTCCTTTCGGACAGGACACTGGATGAGGGGCAAGCCAACAGTTCGATTGCAAATTGGGCAAGCTCTGGCCAGAGGTCAAGCCTGCCCACCCAGTAGTCCAGGGGTTCATCACTCCTCAGAGCGTCCACATCGGCCGTTAACCCGATGTAGTCGGACACCTGACGGTCTAGGCCAGTGACGGCGAACCTTGGCACCCCAGATGTTTTGGTACTACATTTCCCATGATGCTCATGCTCTCTGCAGTGTAGTTGGGCATCATGGGAAATGTAGTTCCAAAACATCTGGGGTGCCAAGGTTCGCCATCACTGGTCTAGGCGTTCCCTGATGCTGGATCCGGATGACACCTGTCGATGGGTCGGCTGAAAGAATGACCTCATATCCGAAGTCACCAACACATCTTCAAACCGGCCTCTTCTTGCAGGCGCTGTTGGATTGGTACCCGCAACTCCTTCTCTGGGAGTGGGAATTTCTCCTCTTCTGCCAGCGCATGCAAAAGCAGAATGCAGCATTTCTCGAAGCAAGGCCAGGAAGCGCTGCATTCTGACAGCCCTCTGTGACGGCGGTAGCATTTCTGCCATTTTGTGTTTCTACCGGGGGTTTAAGTACGTTGCCACTGACTTCTCTTCAGACTCCTGTTGTTGACTTGTCTCAGATAGAGTAGCCCCCCCGGGAATTCATCCAGCATTGCGACTTCCTCATCTTCCCGCTCCAGCTCCTCCACAGCTTGATCAATGACATGGCGCAATGCACGCTCCATAAAGAAGGCATAAGGTACCATGTCACTGATGGCACCATGGCTGCGACTGACCAGTTTGGTGATCTCCTCAAATGGCCGCAGAAGTCTGCATGCGTCGCGCATGAGCAGCCACTGGCGCGGTGAAAAAAAACCCAGCTCCCCAGAACCTGTTCTGCCGCAGAGTTCATACAGGTAGACGTTAACTGCACGTTTCTGCTGGAGCAGCCTATCAAGCATATAGAAGGTTGAGTTCCATCGCGTCAGGCAATCGCAAATAAGACGTCTGACCGGCAGATTGTGTCACCGCTGAATGTCAGCAAGGCGAGCCATGGCCGTGTAAGATCTTCTGAAATGGGCAGAGATTTTCCTTGCCTGTCGCAAGATGTCCTGGACCCCAGGGTATTTGACAACGAATCGCTGCACGACCAAGTTTAAGACGTGTGCCATGCATGGCACGTGCGTGATTTTGCCCTGTTTCAATGCGCTAAGCAGATTGGCACCGTTGTCACACACCACTTTACCAACTGTCAAATTGAGCGGTGTTAGCCACTGATCTGCCTGTGAACGCAAAGCTGAAAGGAATGAAAGGAGTGCCGGGCCAGTGTGGCTCTTGGTTTCCAGGCACAACAGACGCAGCACGGCATGGCAACGTCTCACCTGGCATGTCGAATAGCTTCTGGGGAGCTTGGGCGGCGCAGTGGAAGAGACACTAGCAGCGGAAAAGGAGGAGTCAGCCAAGGAGGAGAGGGAGGAGGATGGAGTAGGAGGAGGAGGAGAAGAAGAGCCAGGCCTGCATGCAATCCGTGGCGGTAAAACCAAATCTACACGGGTGCCACGGGTTACATGCTTGACGGCCGTCAGAAGGTTCACCCAGTGGGCAGTAAAAGTGATATACCTTCCCTGCCCGTGTTTGCTAGACCACGTGTCTGTGGTCAGATGTATCTTGGCACCGACACTGTGTGCCAGAGATACATTCACTTGCTGCTGAACATGGCCATATAGCTCTGGGATGCCCTTCTCTGAGAAATACTTCCTTCCTGGGACCTTCCATTGTGGTGTTCCAATGGCCACAAATTTGCGAAAGGCCTCCGAGTCCACCAGTTTATATGGCAGTAGTTGGCGGGCTATCAGTTCTGACAAGCCAGCCATCAACCGTTGGGCAAGAGAGTTATCTGGCGTCATCATTTTTTACGCTCGAACATTAGGCCCATGGAAGCCTGTCTTTTTGCAGAAAAACGTGAGCTTGGCGTGATGGAAGGTGGAGTGGAGGACAATTGTGAGGAGAGAGGAGAAGGAGAAGTAGAAGACGAGGCTGGACGGTGAGAGCCTGGAGTGTGGCTTTGTGTGTTTCGTTTGCTCCCACTGGGCTCGGTGATGGCTGCTCATGTGCCTTCTTAAGGCGGTCGTCCCTAGGTGAGTGTTGGGCTTACCGCGACTAATGTGTTGACTACAAAGATTGCAGATGGCAACGCTATTGTCAGCAGCGGACACGTTAAAAAAAGCCCACACTGCGGAGCCATGTGCCGGTGTCCTGGGAGCGCCAGATGTGACCGTGCATGGTCGATGACTCGCTCCTGATACATTTGCAGTCTGCTTTGTCCCTCCTGTGCAATGTAAGTTCTTCCTGCTTCTCCTCCCTATCTGCTGGTCCATATCTCCCTCTGAACTCCCCTCCTCTTCCTCTCTTGTGGGCACCCACGTGACATCACTAGACACGTCATCATCGACATCACCTTCCCCATCGCTATAAATAGAGATCTCAGAGTAGGCAGCAACAACGGGGACCAACCTCCTCATCGGGCTGATCTGGGTACTGTCGTCAGACTGCTGAGTAGCGGTTGTTGCTACCTCCTCTTCCTGATCCAATACCAAGAGTGGCTGCGCATCAGAAATGTCTTGATATGGATCGGAAAATAATTCCTGTGACTCAAGCGGAAGGTATGTGGTGGTGGTGGTGTTGTTGGTGGTAGTCTCTTTGGGGGTGCACATAGCAGAGAGTGAAGAAGAGGGTGCAGATCGAGAGGATGAGGAGGGTGCAGAAGAGTAAGGCTGAGTGAGCCACTCAACCAAGTCTGGTGCGTCCTTTAAAGTAATTGAACGCACCTTCTGCAACTTCCCACTTTGGCTCAAGCCTGTTGCTCATGCTCTACCCCTACCACCCCTGCGGAAGGGCCTGCCTCTACCTCTGCCTGTCATTTTTTAAATGACCCTGTGACAAAACTCTCAGTCCCTATACTGATGAAGGACTGCTGCAGTATAGGGCAGTGGTCAGCAGTAGTGCACCTCAACCCTATGTATTGTGGACCTATACCAGTCCTTATGGATTAGCAGACTGTACCTCACTCAACCCTATGTACTGTAGCACCCTAGACCAAGTTACCAGTCCTTATAAGACCTTTGTGGAACAAGTAGGTTGTGTGTGACTGATTAGCAGACTGTACGTCAGTCCCTATACTGATAAAGGACTGCTGCAGTATAGGGCAGTGGTCAGCAGTAGTGCACCTCAACCCTATGTATTGTGGACCATTACCAGTCCTTATAGAATAGCAGACTGTACCTCACTCAACCCTATGTACTGTAGCACCCTAGACCTTACCAGTCCTTATAAGGACCTTTGTGGAACAAGTAGGTTGTGAATGATTAGCAGACTGCAGCAGAAGGGCAGCAGTCAAGTATAATATTCTTTCTATATTTGGAAGAAAGAATATTATACGTGTACAAGCCTATTACCATACCACTGATATCAGTCCTGAAAAGAACCTTTGTGGACCTAATATAGTAACAGCTACTGATTAAACTGACCCTCACTGCCTCACACACAGCTTCCTGCCTGTCCCTATATAAACTGACAAAACAGAGACTGCTGGAACAATAATTGAAATAGCTCTTTTGTGGACCTGATAGTAACAGCTAATGACTAAACTGACTGTCCCTGCCGCACACACCGTCCTGTCCCTTTCTCTAAACTGACAAAAGACACTCAGGCTGCTGCAACAATCAGTAGCACAGCAGTGCCTCAAACCTATATCCTGAACTACACCTAACACCTATACCAGTCCTGGAAAAAAAAATTGTGTACCAAATAGCTAGCGATTTGGTTCACTGCAATCTCTCCCTGCTCCACACAGCAACCTCTCCCTATAGTGACAGAAGAAAGAATGTAAAATGGCCGCCGGATCGGGTCTATTTATAAGTTAGGGGCAATGTCCAAGTGTCCATGTGCTGTAATGTCTCAATTGGCTGTCCTGAACCCCATGATGGATGTGTCATCATAGGTCAAAGTTCTTTTACACAGTAAACACAGAAGTCCGCCAGGCGAACGGCGGCAATTGTCCGTCGATCGGACGGACCGTGAACAGCCGAAATTCGCCGCGAAACGACCGCCGGGCGAACCGTTCGGCCATCACTATTCATCAGATAGTTTGAACTCTGCAAATACCGATTCCATCCACAAGATGCTTATATTTTGAATATCAGGTTACAACAGATGACAAATGAATAGGTTGTATAGGTTGTAGTATTTATGCAGTCAAAAGATGATATTGTCTGTAGCTTACTATGCAGAATACATGAGCCCTGCTATATGTGGCTTGTTGCTGCATCCATGACACAGGAAGTACAAACACAGGAAGATGGGTGGAGCATTACATACAAAGGAAGTGTGTCAAAACATAAGAGAAAATAATTGAGAAAACAAGTGCATTACCACAAAAGGTCACTAGATGCAGCATGTGAACTAAATATAAACGTCCATAGAAAATGGTTATGAAACAATCTATATAAATTCTATGCCCAGCACACATTCACTTGACGCCCTCCCTTTGCTGTTGTTTGTCTCATCTGAGGGAATCCACACTTCCTGCTGAGGAGCTGCCTGTGAAATTGTGCGAGCCATCTACATTTGCCCGTGGACCCCATCCCTTCTGGGAATTTTTCCTTTGACCTCTCCTCACCACTTAGCCCTTGTACACACAGTCGGAAATTCCAACCACAAAATCTGTCAGATTTTTTCCCCCGATTGATTTTGTCCGAAACTGGTGATGCATGCACAAGGTCGGACAAAGTTGTCGGAAAATCCGATTGTTTGGAACGTGATGACGTTTGTTCGTTACGACGGGACTATGTTCAGGCTAGTAGCCAATAGCTTTGGTCTCGTAATTTGATTGGAGCATGCGTGGCACTTTGTCCGATCGGATCATGTTGTCGGAAAATTTTATATCCAGCTCTCAAACTTTGTTGGTCGGACATTCCGATGGAAAAAGTCCGATGGAGCCCACACGCGGTCGGATTATCCGACAACGCGGTCCGATTGGACATTTTCTGTCGGAATTTCCAATCGTGTGTACAAGGGCTAAGGACTATATGGACCTTATTTATCTTTGTTGATTTTAACATTTATTAGTGTAGTGCTGGCTCCTGACGAGCAGGCACTATGTTTTTTTCTAAAGTTAATTTGGCTGAAACCACAGTTGGGTTTTGGGGCTATTTCTCTAAATTTCTGGTTTCAGTACCAGTCCAGCAGGGTTGCACTGGGTTCTCCTTGACCACAGGTGTCACTGTCGCCGCCGGCAAGAGTAGAAATGCAGTCTAGCTGGGTGTATTGAATGCCACTGTTCTCTTAGAACCAGCCCAGTGGGAGTGTTCTCCTGATGTGCATTCTGGGGGGTGGTATTTAAGGTACCGACGCCACGTGGTTCTGGGTTCCACCTTTATTTTCTGTCTGTTTTGGTTCTGGTGGTCCTCCTGACCCAGCCCCATGGCCCTCCTGGCCTGGGGTGCGGAACCATGCATCCCGAGTCTCAGGGCCGGCTGGCCCGAGGCGACGCAACTGCAGGGACAGGCCTGGCTGGATTTCGGGGTCTACTGATTACGAGGGTGGTCCGATGCTGTCTCATCTGAAGGGAGAGGCCCAGCAGCTGAGGAGCCCCAGGGGAGGACTCTTCAGGAGAAGGCTGTGCGCAAGGCTGGCTTCTCTGAAGGAGCCTGGAGGCTTAGTTGAAGGACACACCCTGGATCAAAGCACCTATAGGGTCGCCAGATCGGCTGAGAGAAACTGGTACTGTATGCTAGCTCTTTAAATTTATCTGCGTCCCTCAGTAACGTTCAAGTGTACATCACAAGTCTGTGGCAGAGACTTTGTCGAGCACCCTACCGGCTGCTAGGCATAGTGAGAGGAGGTCTATCCAGGGGTTGTTAAATCCAGTTATGAAACGGTTTTTATTCTCTGGATTTTCTTTAAGGACTTCCATTATTTTTTGCAGTCTAAAGTACCTGAACTTAGTCCTAACCCTCTACCCTTTATTGAAAGACTCCGTTTCTGTTCCGAATAAATAACCCAAAAGAAGATTCAGTGTCAGTTTCCACATTCTTTGGGCCATATATCACGGGAATCCCTAGACGGAGAAGCAAACAAGGAGGTAACGGTAAGCCCAATAAAACCAGCAGCTCCTTCAGGGGTCAGTGCTACATTTGGATTTAACTCCATTGCTTTCAGTGAGCGCTGACGCACGTGCTACCTGTTAGTTTGTGATATATTGCAATTCTAGCCAAAATCCACACTTGCATTTGTGTGGGAAAGATAAAAAATGGATAACTGTAAGGATTAGCAGAAGGTTCTTTGGTTCAGTTCAAGGTGGGTTTGCAGAACATGACTAATGTTTGGGAGCTCCATCCGAAATCCACTGAAGTCAATGGGACTTACTGTAAATGTAAAAAAAAAAAAAACAGTAATGACCTTTTTCTATGTTTATTAGCAAGGGATTCTCAAACAAACAGCATGGTGGGCTGATCATTGCCTTGCGCAACATACATAGTACCCCACATAAAATAAGTTAAAAGTAAATAAGCACACTTATACCGTTTTTACAAGTTTTTTATTTAAAAAAAAAATAGATCCATCATCAATCACATTGTTCAGTGATGCAGATTCATGTCAATCATAATAAACTACACCTGCCAACCCATCAAATGAAAAAAGTTCGGCTGACTGTAATGCCCTGTACACATGACTGGTTTTCCCGTCTGAATAAACTCTGATCCCGCGTACACACGGCCGGAATTTCTGATGGAAACAGTCCGATGGGAGCTTTTCATCGTGTGTATGACCATCGGTCTTTTTCTGTTGGCATTTCCGACGGTCTTTAGATTGAGAGCCTGTTCTTAATTTTTCCGACGGAAAACCTTTATCGGATTTTTCGATCGCGTGTATGCAATTCTGACACCAAAATTCAGACGCATGCTCGGAAACAATTTGACGCATGCACAGAAGCATTAAACTTCCGTTTTATAGTGCCAGCAAATGTGTTGTATGTCGCGGTGTTATTGACCGTCGGAATTTGGTGTGACCATATGTAGGCAAAACAGTTTGAGTGAAATTCAGTCAGAATTCCAACGGGAAACCCATCAGATCTTTTTCAACAAGAATTCTGATCGTGTGTACGCGGCATGAAGGTTTTTCCCACAGAGTTCCAATTCCGAAACTGTCTTGCGTGCAAAGTCCGTCCGTCAAGAACGCGGTGACGTACTAAACGTATGATGGGACTAGAAAAAGGAAGTTCAATAGCCAGTAGCCAATTGCTTCGGAGCATGCGTCGTTTTTGGTCTGTCAGAACAGCATACAGACGAGCCATTTTCCCGACAGGAATTGCCTGTGGCCAATTATAGCTCAGGGGGGTTTAGTACATGCCCCACACTATATAAGGCCGACAGCACAGCAGCCTTGTGTAGTGTGTTGGCATGCAGGGAAAGAGCAAGATAGGCAGGGACAGTGTCTTTTTGCTTGGGAACCTAGCGCTGTTACAGTGGGTGTTGTGTGCCTCCTGCACAGTATACACCTGAAGCTACCCCTTATTGCTGGTCTTCTGTTTCTCTAATACAGCCATCTGCAGCAGTTAGAGTGGGTGTTGTGTGCCTCCTGCACAGTATACGCGTGAAGATACCCCTTATTGCTGGTGTTGTTCTGTTTCAGTAAACACAGGCATCTGCAGCAGTTACAGTAACAGTAGTGTGCCTCTTGCACAGTATACACCAGAAGCTACCCCAATTGCTGGTTTTCCCATCTCCCAGCAGGCCATTACTATGTCTGGAAGGCCAACAAGGAGAGACAGACAGTCACAAGCCAATACAAGAGGGCAAGCAGGCTCTGTGTCTAGAGACAACAGTGCTGGTCGTGGACACAGTGCATCGTCATCAGCACGTGGCCATGTGACACGTTTGTCCTTATTTTCGGCAGCTGGACATGTTGAGCTGCATCATGCCGAAGACTTGGTAGAGTGGATGACCAAGCCCTCCTCATCCTCCTCATCCTCTCTTACCCAGGCTCAGGGTACTAGCCAAGCAGCTGCCAACGCATCCTCTTCCCTTGTTTTAATGTCATCAGTCACTCCTTCCCTAGACCATGTCCTCCTGAGGAGTCCCCCGAACTGTTTGAGCACAGTGTTGAGTACATGCTCCAGGAGGATGCCCAGCATTTTGAAGGCTCTGATGATTATACCCAGCTAGAGGAAGGCAGTAGCGTGAGTGCAGAGAGAAGGGATGCTCAAGAAGGACAGCAATCTGGCAGTCATGTTCCACCAGCTGCAGCATACTGCCAGGTTTGCTCCAGTGATGAAGAGGGAGGGGGTGACAAGGTCACTGACTCCACGTGGGTGCCTAATAGGAGAGAGGAGGAGGAGGCACATCAACGAGGCAGGATGCCCTCCAGATGCCAGCTTAAGGGCAGCATACCAACTGAATCTCACCACAGAGCTCCGACTGTGCAGGGTGATGCCTCTGTGCGTTATTCCAAAAGTTCTTTGGTGTGGGCCTTTTTTTTTTTTTTTTTTTAAATATAGTTTTTATTAAATTTTACAGTTACAAGTGGAGTGTCGAACAAGGTCACTTGAATAATACATTGTAACATTCAGAATAAAATACAATTAACTGATTGAGAACATTACCATTGGAACATACAGATAATGTTTGCATGTGAACATTGCAGCTGCGGTCACTCCAACTGGAATTCACGTCTAAGTGACATGCCCGAACCCCTCTAGCGCCCCAATTGGGATCACACTGCGCCAGAGGAGGTCCGTTGTTTGGAGTTGAATAAAACATATATTCCAGCTGGAAGATCGCTGATGAAGGGACTAACAATGAATTGACTTCCTAAACAAATAACTTGCTTCCACTACCTGGTAGGTGACGTGGACTATAGGTTTCTAGGGATGTCAACGGCCATACCATTCTTTCCAACAATTCCAGTTTTTGTCAAAAGTCAAGCAAGAATTATTTCCAATCGATAATAATCTTTCATAATGGTAGTTGAGCCATTACCTCAGAGGGATTTGGAGAGAGGGTATTTTTCCAATGCCTGGCAATTATCAGTTTTGCTGTGGTTAGGACATGAGTCACGACCATCCGGAATTGATAAGGGTAGTTATGTATACCTAAATGGAGAATAGCCAGAGCTGGGTTTGGATTCTGTAATATGCCGGTAATTTCGGCAAGGACCGTGAATATTTTTCTCCAGAAGCTGGTTAGGTTTTTGCAATGCCAGAAAATGTGTAGTATTGTTCCGGGTGAGTCACAATTTCTCCAGAATAATTGGGAATGCATAGGGAACATTCTAGCTAATTGAAAGGGTGTCCTGTACCATTTGGTGAGGATTTTTTGGGTCAGTTCCCAATGATTAATGCAGTGCGTGGCTTTGTAATTGTAACGCAGGGCTACTCGCCAGTGGTCAGGGTCAAATGTTATATCCAGATCTTTTTCCCAGGACAGTATATTTGGAGTTTTGAGGAACTCGAGTTTGGATTGTAATAGGTTGTAGATAAGGGATATGCCTCTTCGTTTGCTGTGTTGTGACGTAAGGAACTGCCATACCTGGGTGTTTATTTGTATAACCGGAAGGGAATGTTTAGTTAAGAATGATGAGACTTGCTTATACAACATAATATGAGAGGTAGGTAGATTGTATTTACTTTGTAAAGTGTTAAATGACATCAAAGTGCCATTGTCAAAAAGTTCCTCCACTGTTTCTATTCCTAAATTTGTCGGTGTGGGCCTTTTTTGAGACGAGTGCATCAGATCGCACCACTGCTATTTGCAACATATGTTGCAAGCGTATCTCGCGTGGCCAAAACATCAGCCGCTTGGGCACCACATGCTTGACCAGACATATGTTGACCTACCATGCAGCTTGTTGGCAAGCGTACCTTAAATACCCACACCAAAGAACAAAGCGGACCTCTCCTTTCTCCTCATCAGCTGGGATCTCCAACCCCACTATACTTTTAGTCCTCTCTGAAACCTGCACTGAGAGGAATGAAGGTATAGAATTAGGTGTGTCACAGCTGAGTACTTGCTGGCACTCTGCTAGCAGTACACCCATGTCCAATTGTAGCAGGCAAATTTCCCTGCCCCAGCTGCTGGACCATCAAAAGAAGTTCCCTCCCAGCCATCCACATGCCCAGCGGTTGAATGCTAGCTTGGCTAAATTGCTAGCACTTCAACTGCTTTCAGTTGGTAGACTCTGCCCCCTTCCGAGAGTTCGTGCAATGTGCGGTTCCTCCGTGTCAGGTTTCCAAACGCCACTGTCATGGTTATGCAATAGAGTTTGTCTGCTTACCTGTTTCCATATGTTCATCTCTAGAGACCAGCCGACCCTCACCTGACTTCTTTTGTAATCCATCCTCTGGCATGACTCCACTCTAGCTCCTATCAGAGAACTATATATTAACCTGTGAACTGCAGGCCAACCCTGCTGATCAACCATTGTGTATTCCTTTGTGTGTTTAGCTTCCTGTTATCTGCCGTGTGCTCTTCTGTTGTTCCGTTACTGACTTGTCCTTGACTATCCCTGTTTGCCTGTGATCCTGACCTATTGGCGTGTCCGTGACTATTCCTGTCTGCCTGTCGCCTACTGTGCGTGCGAGCTAGGGGACCCTGGGGGTCATGACCTGGAGCCAGTTGCAGCCAAGTCCATCCTCACCACTAGAGGCTCTGGTGAACACCTGCTGGCTCTTAGACTCCGCGCCCCAGGGAATCTTACACTCTAACCTCGGTGGGATCTGTCTCACGTCCGCAGCAGTCAGCCTTAGGGTCCACAACCTTGCAGTGCACTCCTGATCCCTTTGGTGTGCATCTGTCACCTCGCCTCAAGGTGACCTGACAGACACTTTTTCTCTCTAGCTCTCTACAGGCATGTGGAAGGCAATGTCCATGACTCGCTGGACAGGGTGGTCAGCGGTAAGGTGCATATTACCGCTGACTCATGGTCCAGCAGGCATGGACACGGCCCATTGGGTCACTCTTCTGGCAGCTGGGAAGGATGCAGGACAAGGTGTAGTAGTGTTGGAGGTTGTTCCACCACCACGCCTCCAAAATGCTACTACTGGTTGGGACACACCTCTCTCCTCCACCCCTCCTCTTCTTCTTCCTCCATGGCCTCTTCCTGTGCTTTGTCCTCGGAACCAGCGGTGCTCCGTAGGCGTTCAAGGGGCTACACAAGTACGCAGGCAAAAAGATGCTATTCAGTGGGTTTGTTTGGGGGACAGGAGCCACACTGGGGCAGATATTTTGTCAGCTCTGCAGGGGCAGGCCGAGAGGTGGTTGACACCACGTCAACTTAAGCCAGGAATAGTCCGCCCTCCGACAGGGGCAACTGACCCATGTGCCCTGTGTGGCTCATGTCCTTAACCTGGTGGTGCAGCGGTTCTTGGGCAGGTACCCGTGTGCATTTACGCCGATCATTTAATGCCAGTGCTTGGCTGACTGAGCTCCAAAAGGAGTTGAACCTGCCCCAGAACCGCCTTATATGTGACATGCCCACCAGGTGGAACTCAACGTTGGCCATGCTGCAGCAGCTGCACACACAGCAGAGGGCCATCAATGAGTACCTGTGCGACTACAGCACCAGGACAGGGTCAGTGGAGCTCGGTTTTTTTCACCACACCAGTGGGGTATGATCAGGGATGCATGCACTGTCCTGTCACCATTTGAGGAGGCCATGAGGATGGTGAGCAGTGACAGTGCATGCATCAGTGACACTGTACCTCTTGTCCACCTGTTGGAGCATACGCTGCATGGAACAATAGACAGGACACTTGAGGCAGAACAGAGGCAGGGAGAGGAGGACTTCCTTGCCTCTCAAGGCCCCCTTTATCCAGACAGTGTTCCTACTGTCCCACCCATCACATAGGAAGAAGAGGAGGAGGAGGATTGTGTCAGCATGGAGGTGGAGCACTCAGCATCAGCAGCCTTTTAGGGATGATTTACAGTCCCAAGAAACCCGTGGACTTGTACGTGGCTGGGAGGAGGTGGCTGCGGATCATGTCGTCCTTAGTGACCCAGAGGACTCCGTACTGAATGCCTCAGCTAACCTACGCTGCAAGGCCTCCCAGATCCTGCAAAGCCTGCGGAAGGATCTTTGTATTCTTTGGATCAAGAAGAGGGACCATTACTGGCTGGCCACTCTCCTTGATCCACGGTACAAGGGTAAGGTTGCGAACCTTATCTTGCCGTCGCAGAGGATGAGACATCTCTGGGAGGCCTTGCAGAAAGGTCTGTGCAACGCGTTCCCAGAGACTGGGAGGTTACAAACTCCTGGTCCTGGGCAACGTGTTGCTGAGGCTTCGGTCAGTCACAGAAGGAGCAGTGGAGAAGGTGGCCGTCTGACCGATGCGTTCAGACAATTTTTTAGTCCGCAGCCCCAAGATATGAGCAGTTCCAGCAACCATCGCCAGCGTCTGATTTACATGGTGCAGGAATACCTAGGGGCAAGGTCAGACTTCGACACCTTTCCCACCAAAAATCCTCTGGCTTACTGGGTCTTGAGGATGAATCACTGGCCAGAGCTTGCACAGTATGCCATTGAGCTACTGGCCTGTCCTGCATCCAGCGTTCTTTCGGGAACGCACATTCAGTGCTGCTGGAGGCTTTGTGACCGATCACAGGGTGCGGCTATCCACCGACTCGGTTGATCGACTGACCTTCATAAAGATGAATCAGTCTTGGGTCACCACCAGCTACGAAACACCTGAAGCTGATGTAACCAAATAATTTTTTTTGAAATGCCACATACAGATAGTATGGCTGATATCACACCGCATTCGGTGCAAACACGCAGAGGACCTTTTTTTCTGTTTGGACCAGAATCGGATCACATGTATGTTCACGATTCATGTCCGATCTGTCAGTTCACGATATGCGAGCTGAAATGGGGGCGTTGTTAACACATGACGACACTCCCAAGCAGTTGGCATATGGCAGTGTGAACTGCCGTGCGTGCCGGTTGCGATGTGGGAACCCGCAGTTCATTCGCAGGGTTCTCTCATCGCACTAGTGTGAACCGGCCCTGAAGAAGGATTTAGTCTGAAAGCTTGCTGAAGCAACACTACTGTTTACCGATTTTTTTTACAAATAAAGGAGATGTATTTTTTGAGGAAAAAGTGTGCAGCAGCCCTAAATCATTTACTATACTGTGGACTGTTGCAGCCAGAAGTAACTGATTAGGCGTCTCACATGCTTGGTTTGCTTGAAATATATATCTATATATCTATAGTGTGGCAGGTCGAGCCCATACCACTACCTAAGATAGCGGTCTAGGCCAGATTTTGCAGAAAACAGGCACACTAATGATGCAGGTGTGTAGTTACGAATTTATGAAATTCTGAATTTAGAATTTTCGGATTTCAAATTTCCGATTTCGAATTCCGAATTTCCAAATATCCGAATTTTTAATTTCTGAATTTAGAATTTCCAAAATTTAGAATTTCTGAAATTTCAAATTTTTGGAATTTCCGAATTTCTGAGTTTGAAATTCTGAAATTTCGAACTTCCGAAATTCCCAACTTCTGAAATTTAGAATTTCACATTTTCGAATTTTTGAATTTCTGGTTTTTAGAATTTGAATTCTGAATTTCTGAATTTAAGAATTTCTGAAATTTCCGAATTTCTGAAATTTTTCAATTTCCGAAATTTCAAATTTGCAAAATTTGAAATTTCTGAAATTTGAATATCCAAATTTCCTAATTTCTGAAATTTAGAATTTTCAAAATTTCCAATTTCCAAATTTTCAATTTCCGAATTTAGAATTTCCAAAATTTCAAATTTCTGAAAATTCAAATTTTCCAATTTTCGAAATTTCAATTTTCCAAATTTCCCAAAAATACAAAAATTTAGAATTTTCGGAAATTCAAAAAATTCGGAAAAATTCAGAAATTTGTCAAAATCCGTAAAAAAAAATTCAGAAATAAACAAATTGCACATGTCTAGTCAGTATGCAAGGGAGCCGTGGGATGCACATTGCATTATACTGTCCAGGTCAGAACAGACAAAGGCCTGAGCCTGTGAGGCTGTAGCAGCAGGGATATATACAGGGCTTTTTTTTCTCAGACAATAGGTGCAGGAACTCCTTTTTTCCCCGCTCCCTACCCACTTCCGAGCACCGTCCTTTGGTTCCATCACCCCCATCAAATCATTATCTGCAGCTATTACCTTTTGTACCACTACCCCCTCCCTTTAAAATGTAAGCTCTACGAGCAGGGCCCTCCTGTACCTTTTGTATTGTACTATAATTGTGTTGTCCCCTCTCTATACATTGTAAAGCGCTGCGTAAACTGTTGGCGCTATATAAATTGTGAATAATAATAATAATAATAATCTCCTACCCACCTCCCAGTACCACCCATTTTAGACAATACAGAACCAAGTAAAGTAATTTGTATGGAATTTGGTATTGATATCAGGAAAAGCTGTAAAATAGATCCCCCTAACAAAAATGTACCACCCACAACAAAATTCCCCTCCCCCCAGCAACAATAGGCTCCCAGCAGAATCAACGGATCTCCGCACAGCCAGCATTAATAGACTCTCTCCCAGCCATCAACAATAGACCCCTCCCCCAACAGTAGATCTCCTTCCGCAACAACTGACCCCCCCAGTAACATAAGACCCACCTTTAGCAACCATAGGTCCCCCACCAGCAACAATAGACCTCCTCAGCAACAATACATCCCCCTGCAAAAATCCATGAGGTGCCTGAACTGCGTTCTCCCACGTTCCCGCTGAAAAAAAAGCTCTATATATATACACACACACACACACACACACACACACACACAGGTATATATATTGAGTTACAGTAAATATTCCCTCTTCAGCTTGGGTTTGCCGAGCTCTGCATGATGCTGCTTGTAGAGTTGCAAGCTTTGGGAACAGGGGACCTGAAGAAACAGCAGCTCCTTCAAGGATATGTATCACAAGTACAGTTAGATGCCTAGATAAAGTTTTGGCACATTCTGAACTCCTGTGAGCTCCACCTAAAGAGTCATGAGTGTGAGGTGTTGTAAAGGCTTACATATATTGGTAGCTGCGTGGTGGGGCTAGACTTTTCATCACAAGTAAGCCAGTTCCGAGTAATGTCCCGCCTGACCAAGGGATATTAAACAGGTACTAAGTTGCTCACAAGGCAATTTGATCCATCCTCCAGCCTGTAGGCTACTGGTCCCAATAGGCTGTGGATTTACATAGGATTAGATAAGTCTAGGTTCAAACTTTGACTTGGTTGGGGGCTTTCTTGTCCTCGTCCACGATAAGTTTTTTGTTTGACTTGGTGCTGTTCCCCTCTGTCTTGCAGCTTTAGGGGCTCTGCTGTTTTGGGGACTTCAAACTTGTGAGAGGTGTTTATAAATCACAACTTATCATCGGTTTTGCAGGCGATTCCCCATTGAGCCTATGAGGAATAAGGATGAGCCGAACACCTCCCGGTTCAGTTTGCACCAGAACCTGCGAACAGACCTAAACTTTGTGTGAACTTTAGAACCCTATTAAAGTCTATGGGACTCGAATGTTCAAAATCTAAAGTGCTAATTTTAAAGGCTAATATGCAAGTTATTGTCCTAAAAAGTGTTTGGGGACCTGGGTCCTGCCCCAGGGGACATGTATCAATGCAAAAAAAAAGTTTTAAAAACATGTTTTTTCGGGAGCAGTGATTTTAATAATGCTTAGTGAAACAATAAAAGTGTAATATTCCTTTAAATTTCGTACCTGGGGGGTGTCTATAGTATGCCTGTAAAGGGGCGCATGTTTCCCATGCTTAGAACTGTCCCTGCACAAAGTGTCATTTCTGCAGGAAAAAAAGTAATTTAAAATCACTCGTGGCTATAATGAATTGTTGGCTCCCCGTAATACAGAGAACAGTCGTTGAAAGTCATTGATAAAAAAAAAAAACGTGGGGTTCCCCCAAATTCAATTACCAGGCCCTTCAGGTCTCGTATGGATATTAAGGGGAACCCTGTGTCAAATAAAAAAAAAATGGTGTGGAGTTCCCCTAAAAATCCATACTAGACCCTTTATCTGAGCACACAACCTGGCAGGCCGCAGGAAAAGAGGGGGGGAAGAGGGCGCCCCCTTCTGAACCGTACCAGGCCACATGCCCTCAACATTGGGGGGATGCTTTGGGGGTCTGTGACCCCTCAAAGCACCTTGTCCCCATGTTGATGAGGACAAGGGCCTCATCCCCACAACCCTGGCCGGTGGTTGTGGGGGTCTGCCGGTGGGGGGGCTTATCAGAATCTGGAAGCCCCCTTTAACAAGGGGACCCCAGATCCCGGCCCCCCATTTGAAATGTTAAGGGGGTACAAAAGTACCCCTACCATTTCACAAAGAAAGTATAAAAGAATGTTAAAAAAAGACACACACCGTTGAAAAAGTCCTTTATTAAAAATAAAAAAAACATTCCAGCGGTGGTAATCCACTCTTTCTATCCAGCGACGGATGATCAATGACTTTCAATGACTGTTCTCTGTATTATGGGGAGCCGACAATTCATTATAACCGTGAGTGATTTTAAAATTACTTTTTTTCCTGCAGAAATTACACTTTGTGCAGGGACAGTTCCAAGCACGAGAAATATGCGCCCCCCTACAGGCATACTATAGACACCCCCCAGGTACGAAATTTAAAGGAATGTTACACTTTTATTCTTTCACTTGAAATGTGCTTTATTCCCTTTGATTTAAGGAAACTCTCAAACGCTTTTGAAATAAAAAGCGCACTGTTGTTGGTAATGATTTCTAGTGTTAGTCCCCATCATCTGAACTTTCTTTCTAAAGGGGTGATGGCAACTCACCTCTGGCTATTGGAATTACAATTAATTAGCTACCAGACAGTATATTTGATTGTTGATGTTACCTAAAGTCCTCCACATACATCCAGTTGGATTGTATTCCATGAGTCTTTTTGGAAATGTCTCGCTTGTAATGAAGCAGCTGTCCTTCAGATTGAGTAAGCATACTGTAGTTCACGATTGCAAACTAAAGTTTCTATATGGTTAGCTCCACCAAGCCACCACACTGCTTGCCCATTCCACATCTAAATGACCTTCATGCTCCAGTCAAAAGACTTCAGGAGAAAAAAGGTCATAGAGCATTTAGGCTGCATTCATATCTAAGTATTCCAAAAAATGCCTGCAGAAAATAAAGTTTCTGGCTAAGTTTTTCAAAAATATGTGATAAAAACACAGTAAAACATGTAACACATAAAATAAATTACTAATGTGCAAACCAAGTGAACCTTAAATAAATTTCAGAGTGGCAACCAACATTAAGAATGTGTCCCCACAAATAGAAATATGTAAAATAATGAATGTTGCGCTAACTTAGTAAGTACAAAAAAAGTGCTGAATGCTGAAGCATTCCCACTAATCAGAGTATTCAGCCAAAATAAACACAGGACTTCCGACCTCGGCCGCAACAGAAGTAAAATGGCACCCGACTCCATCTAACACGCTGCACCACAGATCATGTGACTTCCTCAAGGGCTCATATGTCTAAATGATTTTGAAGATTGTGGATCCTTATTCACTTTTGCACATGCACTTTTGTATATTTTGATGAAATTTTTGACTATTTTATATATTTGTTGTGTATTGATTTTGTTATTTGATGTTTTTTGCACTACACACTTTTTTTTGTACTTACTGAGTTAGCTCCATTTTCATTATTTTATAAAACATGCAACACGTCTGTGGTGCCAATATTTCTTACGGGCACCCTAAGCACAGTTTGCTGTGTCGTGTTTTGTCATTTTAAAAAATTTGTTCAGAACCCCCAAACCACACTTAGCTTAGCACCAAAAAAGGTAATTGATCCACTTTGGTGCATTTGTTGCGCATAGGGATGCCCAATTGATGTGCTTCCCAATGATGTTGCATGACAGACGCACTAAAAAGAGTAACGCATTGAGCATAAGTGTTAGAAAACATTATAATGGAATATCTTCTATGAAACATCAAGGATATTGTCAGCGGCAAGAGCTCATCAAAAGTAAACAGATAATTGATTTGATGAGTGTATATTGTTCACAAGCGTTTGCACAACTATTGAAGGGCCTAAAAAATCAGCAGCTTGTGCTGGCGGTAAGTCTGTCCCCCAGTACAATCCCTCTAGGTCAGTCTGACCTAGGGGGATTGTACTGTAGGACAGACTGACCTGGGAGGGGGTTATACCGGGGGACAGATTGACCTGGGGGAGAATAATGCCCCATACACACAGTCGGACAATCTGACCAAAAAATCTGTCTGATTTTTTCCAACGGATTTTGGCCGAAACTTGTCTTGCATACACACGGTCACACAAAGTTGTTGGAAAATCCAATAGTTCTGAAAGAGGTGACGTACAAAATGTACGACGGGACTACGTAGAGGCCAGTAGCCAATAACTTTTGCCTCCAAATTTTTTCTGAGCATGCGTGGCACTTTGTGCGTCGGAATACTCTACACACGATCGGAAAAAGTCTGATTGGATTTTGTTGTCGGAAAATATTAGATCCAGCTCTCAAACTTTTCCCTTTGGAAATTCTGACAAAAAAAGTCTGATAGAGCCCACACATTATCCTCTGGGAAAGAATGACCTGGGGGGGATTATACTGCAGACAGACTGACTCGGGGGGCATTATACTGGGGGGACAGATTGACTTAAGATTATGTAAGGTCATTAAGTTCAAGTGAGAGCACAATTGGTGTTGGTCACAAGGAGTGATAGCAAACAGTGGCGGAAGCACACAGGACACTGAATAATTACCAACAGACTGTTTTTCACAGTTTTTTATTTGGATGATTATTGATGCAAGAGACTTTACTTGTAACATTATTATTTTTAAGGAGTTTTGCACATTATCATAATTTATGTACAGTACATAATTGATTTTATATTAAGCAGTACCCTTCTTTATTGTCCTTTGAGATGACCCTTGCCATGAAGCCATTATATTATAGAGAATCCCAAGCCTCTGCTAAATTGGAATTTACAGCTAATTTCCTGATGTTTTTAAGTCTCTAGTGCCTCCATCTAAAAGAGTCTAAAAAGAATACAAGAGTTACTCCCTTTTAGGACTGTCTTGTCCCAATCTATATCATACTGGCACTTTCTTGCAGACTAAATGCAGGCTGAGACTTCAAAGTAGTACCAATGCTTTAAAATAACTTACCGTAGTAGGAAAGTAAGACAAATAGTGCCAGAATACCCAGCGCTTTCAGGGGTTCCTATAGCATCTTGGCTAGTATTCGCTATGTTGATCTCAGTAATCAGGAGCATCACACAACTTTTTTGGATTGCAGCTGCCCCAAAAGAGATCAGATGTTCATCTGCTCCATTCCTTACTCTAGCAGGATCTGCCAGGTCCATGTGACTTCCACACAGCCTGCTTGAACAGAGGGGCAATACCCTTTAGGCTCAGGCAATTGTCTTGCTGAGGAGTAGGAGGGAAGTCTTAAAGTAGGACTAAAGGCATAACGTTTTGGGTGCAGTAATGGAGGGCTATAAACCCTGTAATGTTTATTGTTGCCCTCTTTGCCCAAATGGGGAGATTTACATTCACTTCCTGTCCCAAAGCCAAAAACAGAAGTGAGAGGAAATCCTTGCAAATTAAGTGAATCGTTTGGGGACACCCCAGGTCTCTGGAACTAGTGTCTCCATTGGAAGATACACAGACACAGACAGGTATGAAAACTGACGGGTGTTCCAATCCCTCTCCACTCTATTCAAAACACAAAAAAAAGTTATACTTTCAATAGGGCTTTTCCTCTCCCGAAGAGGAGGGCTGATGGACCCTTCAAGAATAGTGCCTATGTTTTGTCAAAGCTGCGTCCAACCCAATAGCGACAGGCTTCCAGGTTCCAGGGGTTGGCTTGCTGACATAACAGAGATAACCTTCTGTAGAATAGGACTGTAGGGCCTTCTCAAGAAAACCTGGTAGGTGTTAAAGTACAGATTGTCTTTAGGTGCAATGCTCTGCAGAAAACAGCAAAAACACAAGGCTGCTAGGAACACATACAAGGCACAAGGCAAGGCTGCTAAGGAACACATTCCTACATCTGATAAACACCTTATATTGATATATAATTCATTGGTGTCACACCGGATCATAACTCTGGTCATTCTTTGCTCATGCTAAACTCCTGCATGGGTTTCCTAATGTGTTGTTAGTGAAGCTCCTTGTAGCTTGTGGCCTGTACATTAATGGTGCACATCATTATGTTCTGTTGCAGATATTCTGTCAAGAGGAGAGATTTCATGAACTCCCTTTGGCAGATGAGTGACCTTTGAGTTGATGTCTCTGGGCTTTGCATTATTAATATTAAATGGAAACATTGCTGTATTTTCAGTAAGTGCACAGGTTTTGCTATAGTTTTTTTTGGTAAAACTATTTTTTTATGTGACTTTCACATTTTCTTTCCTTTCTGTTCCATATTAAACTCCACTTAATATATCTGAGTCCCTTCCACATGTTAAACTGTCTTCTATACTGCAGGGGGTGACTATCCATTCAACGAGATCCCATGGAATTCTAAGTACCCCAAATCTTGTGCCATGGCTTAAAGTCATGGAATGAACATGCACAGGAGCATCTTCTTGTGAGAGTTTAGCTACCAAGCATTCTCACTAGAAGGATAAAAGCATCATCATTGCCTAGCTGGGGATACAGTAAGTGTACCTAACTTTTTTCCTTATAGGTATTTCTATAAGCAATAGTTTTAACTGCCATGAATGTGATCTGTGGTTGGTTTCAGCTAATCACACGGTGTGATTAGCCCAGGTACCATGTGATAGCTAGGCGCCAATCACAGCATCACAATAGTAAGCAAGCAGTCATGAATGGCTTCCATCCATGACTATTTTGCTTACATGTAATCGCGTCATTGCTATGATTGGTCACATTATATGTGAGCAGCTAGGTACTAAGCACTGTGATCCCCTGGGTGCGTGAGTGCACTTGCATTTTATCACTTTAAACATACACTATATTGCCAAAAGTATTGGGACACCTGCTTTTACACGCATATGATCTTAGTCCGTAGGGATCAATATTGAGTTGCCAATTTTTTTTTATTTTGAGAATCTTGCAAACAAGAAATTCCAACTTTTTTTATACAAAATAAATATTATATATATTTTTTTCCCCCTTTTTTTTAACTTTATATGTGCATAACATATTGTATACACGACTAAACATAATAATAAAGGCTTACTTCAACCTATAATATATGAAAAAAATGTTTTTTTTTTTTTCAACCAAGAGAAATATCACTGCATTATATTATACATGCATACATACATACTAAGCTGACTAAAAAAAAAAAAAAAAAAATAGTGTCCAAATCAAATCCCTTGCGATTCTGCAATGCCCCATACATCCACTCAGCATAAGACATGCTAGGCAGGAAATTAATATTCAGAGCCCTCCCCACCTTTTTATAGACCTTTATATTGAAAGGGCACTGAAGCAAGTAGTGGTCCATGGTTTTCACTTCACCCTGACACTCCACTCTTGGACAACCACGATTGTCCAAAGAGCGGCACTTCATGTCCCCCCCTCACCTAGAGCCTACCGTGGAAAGCGAGCCAGGCCTGGGTCCCTAAATTCAAGGGAATCTGCTCAGAATTTATTAAACGTAAACCCTCCCTCCCTCATAATATAACCTGGACAGTACCCATGATCTTCTCACCCAGGAGTCTCCAAGGAAGGGACCTGATATCCCCCACTGTCACATGCCACCGTTTAAGAATTTTCAGGCACGGGGCAAGCTTGATCCTTAGGCTTTTCACTGGCCTGCCACTCTTCCAACAGCCCAGAAAAGGTCTAAACTGGATCTGGAAAATACCTACCCATCCAGGCAGTCTCTCTGCTAGCATGTTACCAAAATTGTGTTTCTAAAACATCAAAGAGAAGAACACAACCAGGTTGACCATCCCTAGGCCACCCTTCCGCCTAGATAGGTAAGTCACATTCCGCTTCACAAGATTCAGCCTGTTCCCCATAATAATTGGAAGAAACAACTATAAATCCTGACATACAGAAAGGTAGGAATCAGGTAGGTCTTAATCAAGTCCACCCTTTCCCTCAAGGAGAACTGCCACTCTTTCCAGCACTGCACCTTGACATCAGCATCATTCAGCCTGGCTTACTAATTTGACTTACTGTAATCATCAGGGCCAAACTCGATGCCTAATACTTTTACTTTCTGCTGAGGCCTCAGAAAGGTGTCCGGAAGTGCAAAGCTCTGACCTCCCTCACTCATTCAAAAAACGTCACTTTTATCACGTTTGACCTTGGAGCCTGATGCCTCGGAATGTTGCTCTATAACTGAGACCACCTCCTGCGCCTCCTCTGTCCCAGAGATAAAGACAGAAACGTCATAAGCTTAGGCTACAAACCTCAAGGGCGGCTCACCAGTAATGCCCAATGGCACCCCGCACAACGGTCCACTCTCTAGCCTTCTGATGAAGGGGTCGATTGCAAACACGTATAGCAAAGAGCTCAGGGGACACCCCTGGTGCACCCCTGATCCAACCTGGAAGGGCCGTCCAATCCAACCGTTAATAAGCATGAAGGTCTCTGCCTCTCTATATAAAGTCTTAAACCATCCAAATAAACCCACCCTCCAGGCCATACTTGTCAAGGAGAAGCCAGAGGTACTCGTGATTGGCACAATCAAAAGCCTTCGCCTGATCCAATGGCAGAAAATACTTTCCCCAGCCTTCAGCCCTGCAACGTTCGAGAGCCTCCCAGACAGCTAACACCGCTGATAAAGTGCTCTTGCCCTGGACCGAACAGTGTTTCTGACGGGAAAGCAATCTGTCTGCTACTGACAACAAGCGCCAGAAAATTATCTTCGCCAGAATCTATCTATCCACATTGAGAAGGATAATGGGGCACCAATTCTCAATCATCGAGGGTTTCTTGCCTTTTGACAACAGAATCACAGCAGATTGTCTCATGGAGGGAGGGAGAAAACTCTCTTGCAGACAGCCATTAAATATCTCCACAAGATAAGGTACCAAGCTGAATTTGAAAGTCTTATAAAATTCAGCTGTCAGTCCGTCTGGCCCAGGTGTTTTCTTAATAACCAGACCGTCTATAGCTTTGACTTCCTCTTCTGCTGTGTTTTCCCCCCCATCAAACTTGCCAGCTGAATGTTATTTCCCAGACCTGGTGTAGAATCCAGAAAACTTGACAAGGTACTTCTCCCCCAGAAGATCCACATAAAAATACCTTGAGACCTTTGGGATCCCTGACCTGGATTTTGTCAAAGAGCCCGTACTATCCCTTAGTCCAACAACCGTCTTAACTGCTGCGCTTTGTCTGCAGTTCTAATAAGGGTTGGGCAAGTGATATTTCCTGTAGTCCCTTTCCAGAACTAAAGGAGCGTGCCAGTCATACTGATACTTCCTAAAGAGAAGCTTCACCTCAGAGATTGCCCCTGAATCTCCACCGTTCGAGACAAGGCGATCAAGTTTTCTCCGCGGCTGCTGGTAGGGAATGTACTTACCAAGCCGTTTCCTTTTTCCTATGGCCTTGAAAACCCCAATAATCCGGCTTTTGGCAAGCTCCCACCACTCCGACTTACTGCTGCTGAAATCCAAGATGGTTACCTGAGCCTGAAAAAAATCCTCAAAAGATTGTCTTACCTCCTCGTCATCCAGCAGAGACAAATTCATCCTCCAAATACCCTTTCATTTAGGTGGCATATCTGAAGCATTGGGAATGACTGACAGCACAAGGTGATCAGAAAACTCCACCATACAACACTCAGGAGCCGAAAAAGCAGAGCTCCCCTAAAAATAAAAATAAAATCCTATCTTTCCTGCTCTCACAACTGCCTCGCTTAAATGTGTACCCCGTGCTGTCTGGGCATCGCTTAATATGTGCATCTTCCAGACCTGCTTCCCTGGCTGTCGTATTAAGAAAGACGCTATCATATCTTAGGCTATCAATGGAGCCTTTCCTGTCTTTGGGCCTAGTAACGGTGTTAAAATCGCCTCCAAAGACAACTTGCCGAGATGTAAAAAGGATAGGCTTAATCTTTGTAAAGAAGCATTTCCTCGCCCATCTAGTTTGTGGTCCATAAATATTTATTAAACATGGATCATGTCCCTTCACAGAGACCTCCAGGACCATACACCTTCCAATCTCTACCTCGATAATCCGCCGACACCCTACCATGCCGGTAAAAAAGTACTGCAACTCTGCTGTTAGGCTCAGCCGCAAGAGAACATAAGGAGGGCCCATGCCTCCACTCCCTCTTTGCCAGGTGGACATCTGCAAGACTATTTAGTCGGGTCTCTTGCAAAAAAAAATATCAGCATCCATCTCGCTGAGCAAAAATAAGGCCATGTTACGACACCCAAAGACCAATTTTGCTGCACCTGTTTTGACATTGCAAGTTTTTATAGCAAGGCCAATTATTACTTTCATCAAGATTACCTCTATAAGGTTGTTACGATGGGAAGGCGCCACTGACACCCAAAGACCAAGTTTTACGCACCTGTTAAATAAATAAATAAAGTCGCGCTATGGAAAAAAAAACAGATCTCCAATGTGATAAAAATGTAAAAAAGGAAATATTAGTGAAGGAGAAAGAAAAATAATAAATGAATATATTGGGTTAGAGCTGCCTATGCCTGGAGCCCTCACTTCCTTAGTGAGGAGGGGAGGGAAATAAGAAGTGTAAATTATAAGGCTATGGCGCTAAACCCTATAAGTGAAGTGTTGAATTAACCTATCATCAAAACCTGGTGTTTGTTATATAAGAGATTTTTTGTGATCAAATGTGGAGTTAATTATCGTGTTCCATCATAATTAAAATTAAAATTAAAGTTAAAACCAAAGTGGGTATTAAATTATCTTATACGTGTCAGCCTATTATAGGTGGATGCTAAAAACATGTAAACTTTCAGTTAAATGTACAAAAATGTTGAAGTTGTTGCTTATGTTCAGCGATGTGCTAATTTGGAGTAGACTGTGCAAATATGTGCAAAGAAATGTGCAAAAAATTAATGTGCAAAAAACAACTACCGATCAAGACAGCCAAGGGTCATAAATAATTCAACCAGTAATCGTATAATGACGCAACATGTATACAGAAGCAACTAAGGATCAGAAATATTTTCAACCAATAATCGCATGAAGACGCATTTATGTCCAATATCAGTCCAAAAATAAAATGTTTGGCTTAATAATACTGCCTCTGCAGATTGTTGTTTGTTATTGGTGCATAAAATCAATAGGGAATAATTGGTTCACTCGTGCAAATGGTGTAGGTTTTCAATAAGAGAACTTCATCCCCGGTGCGCCACTCAGTGCTATAGTATGTGAATGCTCTCACCGGAGTTAATGCCCAACAATGGGGCTGGATGGACCTTCACAATGTAAGCCACTGTGCCGCTCTCTGGCTGTTGCTGGTGCACTGGGTGAAGCTTCGTTGTTCCGTCCGTATGGTATCCAACGTTAGTTATATATGAGGAAAGACATATCCATAGCGTAATACAGTCTTAATCAGATCGTTTGTTTATTAATATTGAAATGTACTCACATTTGACATTAAAATCATATGCGTGTAGAGAAAACTCAGCCGTTCGTCTCAAACGAGTGCACACAACGTGGCCACGCCCTACGCGTTTCGTCACTACGACGTCCTCTGGAGCGGCCATGTTGGTGCACCTTACTACTTTAAATAGGGTGCAGTGCTCTCACAGCGCCTGCGCTGGACTGACAGCGCCATTTTAGGTGTGGGATGCCCTTACTCTGCTAGGGATGAACACAGTTACTTCCCTTGTAACGCTCTAAGGGAGGGTGGATTAAATTTGCCTTGGAGCACTGCAGCCTACCTATGTATCTTTAAACCATACCCAATTTAGATGATATCCCTTAGCATTTTCCCATTATGTTATTGTTGTTTTAAACCGAGAAAAAACTAAGGGAGGAGTATGTGTAATTATTTCTGTCTGGGGAATATCGAATGGGTAACTCCCAGGTGAATTAGGACAGGAGAGAAAAAAGGGGTATTGAATGGAATAAAAATACAATAAATATATGTATGAACATATATAAAATTCACATATATATAAAAAACACATATGTAAAAATCCATAAAAAACTACATATATAAAAAAAACACTACATATATAAAATATCCTCACATATATGAAAGATCCATGCATGTATAAAGATGGGGTACGTACTAATAAAATCCCACTGTATAATTAATACTGGAGAGAAACGCATGAAGGTTCATGGAAAATTATGTAATGTTATTAAAAAAGTTTATTTATGTGTAAATTAAGAAGATATAAAAGATATAAACGAGGAGATTATTCTAGAGGGAAGTTTTTAGGAGAAGAGTTTCTTTCGGGAAAAAATTATTATTTTAAAATCTTTTTTAAAAAACTTTTTCAAAATCTTTTCTAAAAAATTCTTTCATTTATATATTTGTAGAGGTACAGGGAAGGTCTATTTAGATGATGGTAGTACTTGTGACTTTTAGTTCCAAACGGGGGGACCTTAAGAGTGTTATTTCTCCCCGGATGTGGGTGAGACTGTTTTTTGGTAGTGCTAAAAATAGCAATTAAAGAATGTGTTCTAACCTGCAAAGAATTACATGTAAATATGGAGTATATGAAGGGACATTCATATGTTTAGAGTGTCTGATAGTCAAGTGGTGTTGTAATTCCGACCCATCTAATGTATTTTGAATGAATAACATTCGACCCGAACCCAAGGTTTAAGGTTTAAGAAAAAAGGATACAAGGAAGAAAATCTCCGTAAATCAAAAAATGAAATAAAACATATGGATAGAAAAAAATTACTAGAAGGCAAAAAAGTAAAACCAAAACAAAACCTCCATGATATCGCGTTCCTCACAGGGTATAACAGGCAACACAAAGATGTGGAGCGTATCATCAAAAAACACTGGCCAATTTTGCAAGCAGACAGCTCACTCCAGGCCATGTTGCCGAACAAACCACGGTTCATTTACCGGAGGGCTCCCACACTTCGAAACAAATTAGTAAAAAATGTGGTGGACCCTCCAAAACAAATAAGAATCTCTGAGACCCTAAAAGGATTCTATAAGTGCGGGAACTGCCTCCCTTGCAGAAATAGCAAAAAAACCGAGAAAAAGAAAACCACTTTTAAATCCACCTCCAATGGAAAAGAATATAAAATCAAAGAATTGATCACTTGTAATAGCTCCCACGTCACTTACGTCATTGAGTGTCCCTGCCACAAGCAATATGTGGGAAGGACCACTAGGGAGTTAAGAGTCAGGATAAGGGAACATATTGCAAATATCAAAAAAGGCTTCCAGAAACACAGTGTTTCTAAACACTTCAGGGATTTTCACAACCGGGACCCTGGACAAATGACTTTCTACGGAATAGATAAAATAAGAGGCCACTGGAGAGGGGAAGACAAAACGATCAAAATATCCAGGAATGAAACAAAATGGATTTTTAATTTAGACACCCTCCAGCCAAGGGGAATGAACATAGACTTAGACCTCAATTGCTTCTTAACTAATTTTTAAAAAGTTAGCGGATGGCCCCAACATTGGATAACGTTGGTTGGATACACTGTGGTCAAAGTCGAATGTTATCCATACAAACACATCATGTGCCAGTTTTAGTTACATAAATAAGTAGCCCACTTGCCTCAAAGATCGGGTTGTACAAATAAGTAGCCTACTTACCCCAACAAAAGACATTGCATGAGCTTTATGGCCAAATTTTTGGGTTCGGGTCGAATGTTATTCATTCAAAATACATTAGATGGGTCGGAATTACAACACCACTTGACTATCAGACACTCTAAACATATGAATGTCCCTTCATATACTCCATATTTACATGTAATTCTTTGCAGGTTAGAACACATTCTTTAATTGCTATTTTTAGCACTACCAAAAAACAGTCTCACCCACATCCGGGGAGAAATAACACTCTTAAGGTCCCCCCGTTTGGAACTAAAAGTCACAAGTACTACCATCATCTAAATAGACCTTCCCTGTACCTCTACAAATATATAAATGAAAGAATTTTTTAGAAAAGATTTTGAAAAAGTTTTTTAAAAAAGATTTTAAAATAATAATTTTTTCCCGAAAGAAACTCTTCTCCTAAAAACTTCCCTCTAGAATAATCTCCTCGTTTATATCTTTTATATCTTCTTAATTTACACATAAATAAACTTTTTTAATAACATTACATAATTTTCCATGAACCTTCATGCGTTTCTCTCCAGTATTAATTATACAGTGGGATTTTATTAGTACGTACCCCATCTTTATACATGCATGGATTCCTTATATATGCATGGATCTTTCATATATGTGAGGATATTTTATATATGTAGTGTTTTTTTTATATATGTAGTTTTTTATGGATTTTTACATATGTGTTTTTTATATATATGTGAATTTTATATATGTTCATACATATATTTATTGTATTTTTATTCCATTCAATACCCCTTTTTTCTCTCCTGTCCTAATTCACCTGGGAGTTACCCATTCGATATTCCCCAGACAGAAATAATTACACATACTCCTCCCTTAGTTTTTTCTCGGTTTAAAACAACAATAACATAATGGGAAAATGCTAAGGGATATCATCTAAATTGGGTATGGTTTAAAGATACATAGGTAGGCTGCAGTGCTCCAAGGCAAATTTAATCCACCCTCCCTTAGGGCGTTACAAGGGAAGTAACTGTGTTCATCCCTAGCAGAGTAAGGGCATCCCACACCTAAAATGGCGCTGTCAGTCCAGCGCAGGCGCTGTGAGAGCACTGCACCCTATTTAAAGTAGTAAGGTGCACCAACATGGCCGCTCCAGAGGACGTCGTAGTGACGAAACGCGTAGGGCGTGGCCACGTTGTGTGCACTCGTTTGAGACGAACGGCTGAGTTTTCTCTACACGCATATGATTTTAATGTCAAATGTGAGTACATTTCAATATTAATAAACAAACGATCTGATTAAGACTGTATTACGCTATGGATATGTCTTTCCTCATATATAACTAACGTTGGATACCATACGGACGGAACAACGAAGCTTCACCCAGTGCACCAGCAACAGCCAGAGAGCGGCACAGTGGCTTACATTGTGAAGGTCCATCCAGCCCCATTGTTGGGCATTAACTCCGGTGAGAGCATTCACATACTATAGCACTGAGTGGCGCACCGGGGATGAAGTTCTCTTATTGAAAACCTACACCATTTGCACGAGTGAACCAATTATTCCCTATTGATTTTATGCACCAATAACAAACAACAATCTGCAGAGGCAGTATTATTAAGCCAAACATTTTATTTTTGGACTGATATTGGACATAAATGCGTCTTCATGCGATTATTGGTTGAAAATATTTCTGATCCTTAGTTGCTTCTGTATACATGTTGCGTCATTATACGATTACTGGTTGAATTATTTATGACCCTTGGCTGTCTTGACCGGTAGTTGTTTTTTGCACATTAATTTTTTGCACATTTCTTTGCACATATTTGCACAGTCTACTCCAAATTAGCACATCGCTGAACATAAGCAACAACTTCAACATTTTTGTACATTTAACTGAAAGTTTACATGTTTTTAGCATCCACCTATAATAGGCTGACACGTATAAGATAATTTAATACCCACTTTGGTTTTAACTTTAATTTTAATTTTAATTATGATGGAACACGATAATTAACTCCACATTTGATCACAAAAAATCTCTTATATAACAAACACCAGGTTTTGATGATAGGTTAATTCAACACTTCACTTATAGGGTTTAGCGCCATAGCCTTATAATTTACACTTCTTTTTACGCACCTGTTACTTCTATACAAAGTCAAAGTGACACCAAAATGTATCCAACAAATCTCTAATCTTGTTCCCAGTGCACTACATTGTTGCCTTATCATGCACACTGGCTCCCCAGCTATTGCCAAGCAAACTAAAGGCAGCTTGCAGGGAAAATGTCATTTTTAGGCTTTATAAATTCAATTATTGCTGCAGCAGATTCTAGACATGGCACAGATCTGTAACTTTACAGGTAGACTAAGGGGATCACCCAGGCTCTATGTTGGAAGGATTTTTTTATTTTTAGGCTTTCATTTTAAAAATCAAAAAAAAAAAAATCACATCTCTGCCTCTGACTTGCTATTGTTGTTTATATTTGTCGCCTGCACCAGTCCCGAGTCTTTGGTACCCTCTTACCTCTTGGTCCTTCTTCTCTCCTTTCTTCTTTTCTCCATTCTTCCTTTCCCTTCCCCACTCCTAATTTTCTCTCTCTCTTCCTAGATGACATGTATTTTTGGGGACTGTTGCCCCATAGAGGACAGCCTGGTGATAATCGAGTGATTTGCTCCAATTTCCTTTCCTGGTCCTCCTTAGTTTTGGTTAGATCTTTGTTGCTCTGACAATTTATGATGCTTACATGTGCATGATTTCCTAAGTGAATGTTTAGTTCAGCCTCTGCATGGACAAACTGAGAGCTTGTTATATTTTCTCAGAAAACTACAATAAACATATTGAAACAGAAATAAAAACTGGGCGAGGAACAGCCAAACTCTGCTACTAAGGTGAGAAGGTGGAAGACTGTTTCATGTCATAAATCATATACCATGGCAAGACTAAGCCCAGAAACAAGACACAAAGTAGCTATACTGCATCAGAAAAGTCTTTCCCAGGCAAAGATTTCAAAACATATTACTAGGGTTTTACTGTTCAAGCTCTTTTGAAGAAGCACAAAGAAACAGTCAAGGATAAGGACCATAGATGCAGTGGTTGGCCAAGGACACTTAATGCAGCAGATGAAGGACACATCGTGCTTACTTCCCTTCTACATTAGAAGATGTCCAGCAGTGCCTTCAGCACAGAACTGGCAGAAACCAGTGGGATTCAGGTATACCCATCTACTCGCTGGAGAAGTCTGGCCAGAAATGGTCATGGAAGAATTATGGCCAAAAATCCATACCTCTGACATGGAAACAAAGCTAAGTGACTCAACTATACAAGAAAACATGGGAGCTGGGGTGCAGAAAATTGGTTGCAGGTTCTCTGAACTCCTCCTCCCTCTCAAATAAGGACCCAAACTTGTTTCCCAGAGGTAGATCATCTACCTCTAAAGATGAAACCAAGGAGGCAGAGGTCAGGACTACCTTATTCCTCCTTCTCCCCACATTGGTCCACTCTCCCTCCTCCTCTCAAACATGAAATACCTCATCTACATCCTTAGCAGTGGCAACTTCCCCCTTCTTCCCTTTAGAACCTCCACTAGAGCTCTTACGTTGCCTCAGGGAAGGCCCAGATGAAGCTGCCACCTCAGATGTGCACAAATATGCCCCTTTGGCAGCCTCAGCCAATCTGGATGACTTAGCCACATCTGGAACACTGGTCACCTGAAACACTGGGGAAGAACACACAACAGAAGTAGACACCGACACAGTAGGGAGCACAAACTGTGTAGCAGACACAAGAGGAGTCACAACTTCAGATTGGGAGACTGACACCTGGGGGGGCCCTCTGGACTAGCTGAAACAGCTCCACCAACCCCTTGCTGCCCCCCACGTTCCTCCTCCTCCATCCTTAGCAGTTCTTCCACCACTTCTGGCTGATTATGGAGGGCTTCAGGACAAAGGCTATAGGGGTGACCTAACTTGTTACAGAGATTACAACAAATACTATTGCAGTCCTTTCCAACATAAATAAATGCTAAGGTGGTAGTAACGGCGCTCGCCTGCTGTTAGTTGTACCTGCAGGAGACGCACCTGCTGTTAATTGTACCTAGTCCCTGCGGGGATCTATTTAAAATTAAAGGGTGTAGCTGAAGTGAAACCTAGTTCATTAAAGTGCTTAAATGGCAATGTCTCACGCAAAGATAAAATTATAAAAAAATTATGAAAAAGCAAATAAATATTCCACATGTGCAAATCGCTAGCAATATGAAACGTGCATAAAGATATTATAGAAACCCTAACTCACATTATGTTAATACAGAAACTTTAATGCACTTACTGCAATGTTAAAAGTGCATATATGCATTTGTGCAAAACATACATTAAAAAAGTGCTAGGTGCTTAAAAAGGTGCCATAATATCAATATCAACTGTGAAGAAAGTGCTACGTGCTTCTGAAAGTGCCACAATATGTAAATCCAGTCCTTTGCACTTTATAAAATCGCTAAATGGAAGCGTGCAATTTTTAGGTTGATACAAAAATCCAACGGCAGAAAAACAATAATAATCCAGTCAGGAAGTCCTTCTGGAACAAAAGTGACAGTGTTCTTCAATGTTTAGTGGATTCCTGGATTGTAACCGGTGCGATTTCCGTGTATAGAGACAATAATCCGCACTCACCAGCTCCCCCACCCCTTAAGGGGTTAATGCGCCTCCACAGTCTGAGCCCCTGTGCCGCTATGTAGAGCTGGTCCGGTTACCATCCAGTAATTTTCAGGTTAGATTCTAGAAGACTCCTTTCTGTGTTCACACTCCCAATGTGAGCTGAGCAGATCTACTGAAGGGGTGTGATTACCTATTCCCAGGTGTTCTCTGACGATCTGCTCAGCTCACATTGGGAGTGAATGTGAAACCCTGAAGGCAGTGATTGGTTTTCGGGGTGCCGTACGCAGCTAGACTCCCAAAAAGTCCCACATATGTGGTATCCTCGTACTCAGGAGAAGCAGCAGAATATATTTTGGGGTGCAATTCCACATATAACTATGGCATGTGTGAGCAATATATCATTTAGTGACAACTTTTTGTAAACTTTTTTTTTTTGTGTCATTATTCAATCACTTGGGACAAAAAAATAAAAATATTCAATGGGCTCAACATGCCTCTCCACAACTTCCTTGGGGTGTCTACTTTCCAAAATGGGGTCATTTGGGGGGGGGGGGGTTGTACTGCCCTGCCATTTTAGCACCTCAAGAAATTAGATAGGCAGTCGTAAATTAAAAGCTGTGTAAATTCCAGAAAATGTACTCTAGTTTGTAGACGCTATAACTTTTGCGCAACCCAATAAATATACGCTTATTGACATTTTTTTTACTAAAGACATGTGGCTGAATACATTTTGCCCTAAATGTATGACTAAAATTGAGTTTATTCGATTTTTCTTATAACAAAAAGTAGAAAATATAATTTTTTCTCAAAATTTTCGGTCTTTTTCCATTTATATCGCAAAAAATAAAAAAATCGCAGAGGCAATCAAATACCATCAAAAGAAAGCTCTATTTGTGGGAAGAAAAGGATGCAAATTTCGTTTGGGTACAACATTGCATGACCGCGCAATTACCAGTTAAAGCAGTGCAGTGCGAAATTGTAAAAAGACCTCTGGTCCTTAGGCTGTTAATTGGTCCGGGGCTGAAGTGGTTAAGCTTGAAATCAAACTTTAACTTCGCCAGTACCTCTTCCTCCTTGGCAATTCTCGCAATCCTAGCACAAACCTTCTTTCTGTAGGCTGCCAGGCTTTCACCTTTAGCTGGGCCATTTCCCAGGTCCTCAAACACTGGTATGGGAGGGCTGGTACTCTGGCCACCTGGGGGATCCTCCCCTGGGTCCACCCCAGATTCCTGCATTCACTCTTGGTATAGGGAGTAATCAAGCTCCCTGGATCAGTAGGCCTCAATGGAGCACAGGAGATCAGCAGTAGTGCAGCCACACCCTTTGCTGCTATAACAGCTCCAATCCTCCTGGAAAGGCTGTTTAGGAGTGTGTCTATGGGAATGTTTGACCATTCTTCCAGAAGCCCATTTGTGAGGTTAGTCACTAATGTTGGATGAGAAGGCCTGGCTTGCAGTCTAATTAATTAATCCCAAAGGTGTTCTATCGGGTTGAGGTCAGGACTCTGTGCAGGCCAGTCAAGTTCCTCCACCCAAAACTCTCTCATCCATTTCTTTATGGACCTTGCTTTTTGCACTGGTGCGCAGTCATGTTGGAACAGGAAGGGACTATCCGGAAACTGTTCCCACAAAGTTGGGACCATGAAATTGTCCACAATTTCTTGGTATTCTGATGCCTTAAGAGTTCCCTTTACTGGAACTAAGGCACCAAGCCAACCCCTGAGAAACAACCCCACACCATAATCCCCCCTCCACCAAATGATTTGGAGGAGTGGCCCAATACTTTTGACAATATAGTATGGATGAGTGATTTTGGGGTGGAGGAAATTGATTGGCCTGCACAGAGTCCTGACCTCAACCTTATAGAACATATTTTGGGATGAATTAGAGTGGAGACGGTTAGCCAGACCTTCGTGTCCAACATCAGTACCTGACCTCACAAATGCGCTTCTAGAAGAATGGTCAAACATTCCCATAGACACACTCCTAAACCTTGTGGACAACCTTCTATAACTTCCATCACAGAACCAAAATGTAGAGATGTGTTACTCATTTAATAATTGTGGGTGGAGTTATACAATTTGTTCTTTATGTCCAAGTTGCCAGCTGTATATCCAGAACACCTGGCTTATAGCATAGACATAGCACAATTATACAGCATTATTTATTTTCTTACTTGCATACAACTGTTACATTCTAATTGAATATCAGCAGAGCAGTCAATGTAAACCAAGGATTCTATGGAGTAGAGCTTGGGGAAGCAACAAGAGAGTGTAGCTGTCAGTAACCTGCTTGTGGTTGGTTGGCTTTACCAGGTGCTTATTTTTTATCCGGTCTCTCCTGGGGCCTGTTCACTTGTTTTTTTCTTCTCTGGTTTGTCCTTCTCCATTCCATTTTTTTTGCTTTTTTCTGCCTCCTGGCCTTTCTTGGGCACCAAAGCAGGAGTACCAGCTTTATTTATTCATTTGGACATGCTGTGCATATGCATGTGTGTCACAAAGTGCTCTCCACTTGATCGATCCATACTTCTTAAACAGAGCAGCAAAGTCCATACACTAGTGGCCCACTAATTACTGCCTCTAAGCAGGACCACAGTTGGTGAGCACACTGGGCAATTGCCAAGGCCCTCATATTCTAAAGGGCCCCCAGGAGCTCTTTGCACCTGTTGGTAGCCTCCCACCATACTTGATGAGCTGCATCATCTACAGATCTTGTGCGATCTGGAGTTTTACCTCCATGAGAAGAGTATCATCAGGATATAACCACCTTCCTCTCTGCTTCCTCTGGAAGTATACTAGGACTAAAGTAGGGGTTGGCTCGTGATTGTATGTGTAGTACACCCCCTAAAGATCCGCTGATGAATGTGATCCTACAGTATTTTCCCCTTTGGGACAGAAACAGCCAGACACAAAGCATATTCTTTATTCTTACACTGGCTCAAGAAACAGTCTAGGGGTTCTTTTTTTTTTTATTGAACCATGAACTTAGATGAGCATAATGAGCATGGGATAGCCCAATGAACTGCAACTGACCAATCCGGGAACTCTTAAACATTCAGCTGCACTTTACACACTCCTGGCTGCACTGCTCAGGGCCGTCTTTAAGGCAGGGCAAAAGGGGCAGCTGCCCTGGGCCCTGTCATTGTTGTGGGGCCCAAAACAGCTGCCTCATGCTTGCCAACTATCCAGGTTTAAATTCCCTTGTCCCTTGAAGTTTTATTCCTGTGCTGTGTCCCAATTCCTCAGTGTGCAGTGCTGGTACTAATGCTGCCCAGCTCTGCCCTATTGTTGTGTGCAGATGACTCACCTGCATATCCTATGTTTACATGTAAATAACCGGCATTCGTATGTAAATAGCAGCGACAATACTAAGTAAATAGCTGCGGCCGGCGGCATTGGTATGCAAATAAAGGTGGCATTCCTATGTATACCATGCTCCCCTGCTGTGAGGAGGTGATGTGCTGTAACCTCTAGCAACTAATTAGTGAGCTGTAATGTGTGCTATAACCTCTAGCAACTAGTCAGTAAGCAGTAATGAAATGCTGTAACTGCTGGCAACCAATCACAATTGCTGCCTGATCTGATACAGAAAACAGATTTTAAAGTGGTTGTAAACCCTTACAAACCACTTTGGCCTTAATCTAGGCTTACCTGTAGGTCCAAGAAATATCTCCTAAACCTATACAGTTTAGGAGATATTTGCCCAAAGACAGGCACCGCTGTCTACGGCGCATGCGGGTCCCAAGAAAATTTTTGCCCAGGGTCCAATCTATACTAAAGACGGCCCTGGCACTGCTGCACAAGTTGTTGGCTGCACTGCACACACTGGATGTCCCACATGGTTCCTAATGCTGCTAGTGACTTGTACTCCCTCAGTAGTTTAAAATCTATACATTGTCACTTCTCTTCAGCCCTGGGAGTCATTTACGCACATGACCACTGCTGATATCCACCGGGCTCTTAAGAGAGATGTAGACTCACACCACCACAGGACAGTTGCACTCCTTCCCACCAACTTCTCCCTGGCTTTCTTCAGTGAGCTTCCTCCTGACCCAGTGTGATCCCTGGACAATGGATCTAAGAATGGGCCTAGCTAGGACCTCTGTATCTTCACAGAGGCTTCTCTAACACTCCTGACCCTGTACAGGGGTCATCTTCTGCATGACTGCATCCAGGAACTATGCCCTGCTAACCAGGCCTCAGACTATCGGCTCACCCTCTATCTTTTGGGCACATCTCCCCAGTGTTATATCTTGTGCCACAGATCAAAAATAAGGTGTAGCAGCAGCTAAAAACTAGGCAACCACGGTTAACTAATTTATACCTTGTTGTATGGTACTCAGGTAAATAAAAGTTATGTAAATCCAAAAAAATCTCCTCTCCAAATGATTTCAACAGTTGTGTCAATACAAATAAAAAAAAATATATTTTCATAAAGTGCACCCTTTCTGAACAAAAAACAAAAAATTGTTTTAAATATATTAACCCTATAAAGTGCAAGCACTCAAACAATAAATATGTGTATTAGTCCAAATTTCTTCAATAGAGAAAGGTAATCAATAAAGAAAGCATTTATCAATAAATAAAGTTCATAAAAGTGCAAAAAAGACTTCTTATTTTTTTTTCTATTAATTAGCCTTCTTTATTGAAAGTATTTTTGTACAAACAATAACAGTCAAAACAAATCACTGATCGTATAATGCCAGTGGTCACCATAGGAGATTGGATTTAGCAAAGAGGCATTATAATAATAACATAAGGTATAGGGGGTTAGGGTGGTAAGATGGAGGAGAAGGTAAAGGGAGGTTATAAGGGTGAGATAAGGGTAGCGTAAGGAAGTACATAAGTAATAACTGCATGTATAAACAGTACCGTCTAACGTTGTAATGAGTCGGAATTTTAGCTATAGACATAAGAGAAATGTCAAATAATTTGATAAGGTCCTGGAAAGAGAACATCTGTTGATAGTCAAATAATTGAACCACTCATTTGAGACCTCAGCACATCCAAGAGGTGATGCCCAGCTCCGGTATTAGCAGGGGTAATGATGAAAGTGGAGTGTATGTGTCAATTGTTTTGTGAGTTTTGTTTGAAAACTTTAGGACAGAGAGCCAAGTCTGGAGGGTAGTGTTGGCTGTACCCAAAAATTATCCGGGGATTCTGCAGGTGAGCGTAGTGGCTCCTAGTAATGCCCGGAGGTCAAAGTATAGGGCTTTTTATTCAATTTGGATCCATCTCTTGTTCATCGTGGGGGACTACCAGAGATTTGTTTGGTCCAAAATAGAAGCCATGTAATATTTAGCAAGATCAGGAGAACCCGATCCCGCATGAGAGACCAGTGTGAACATTGACTCTTTTTTATTATTCCATAGAAAGGCGTTTTTTGTAGGGTCTTCAGATTAGTTGCTAATATAGGGAGGGAAATCGTTCTAAAAAAAATATAAAATGTGGGAGGAGGAACGTTTTGGTGAGAGCTATTTTTCTTGCCCATGATGCTGGGGCTTTAGAGGTCAGAGAGTCTACTGAGCAGGAGTGATAATTTATCCTAAAAATATTTCTACCCAGGGATGTCAATTTGATACCCAAGTATGTTATTTGAGAGGAGTGCACCCATGAGAAGGAGGAAACCGATGAGACTTGTTTTTACAGTTATTGAGAAACTTGTAGTCGCTGCATGAATGATTTAGAGTCATTAACTTTATATTGGGATATTAATCCAAACTTCATTTAACATGTGTTGGAGGGCAGGGATAGAGGAAAGGGTGTCTGTTAGGGCGAGAAGAATGTCATCCACGTATAACCCAATGGTATACTCCTTTTGTCCAACCATTATACATTTTATTGCTGAACATGCTCGGATAGATTCTGCCAGTTGCTCAATGACTAGTGCAAAAATGAGAGGGGATAGGGGGCATCCCTGCCTGGTGCCGTTGGTAATGGTGAATGGATCTGAGAACATACCAGAGATCCATACTATAGCACTAGGATTAGAGTATAAGCTAGTATGGCTTACCCATAAGGTCCTGTGAGTCCAAATTTAGTCAGAATTTGTTTGAGAAAGCCCCAAAGTACACAATCAAAGCTTTCCATGCATCCAAGGAAAGGAGCAGAGAAGGTGTCTGATGATATTCTGTCCACTGGATCAAGTTAATAAATCTTCTGGTGCTATTGGGGGCTTGATGCCCGTTAATAAACCCCACTTGATCTGGGTGTATCAAGGTGGCTATTAGAGGTTGGAGTCTGTAGGCCAACAATTTGGCGTATATTTTAATATCACTATTTAGTAGTTTTCTGGGTTTAAGGGTGATTTCCCTGGTTTAGGTATGGCTACGATAAGTGCCTCCAAAGTTTCTTTGGGGAAAGAGCCTGTTTGTGTCACTTGGTTAGTGTCATGGTTCTGCCACCTAGGGGTTAAAATAGTGCAGGCTGATTTCAGTGATTGGCAACAGGCTTTAAACACCTCAGCAGCACTGTGTCTTTGCTGTCTGATTTGCAGCTCATACCTGTTCCTGTGACTTCCTGTGATCCAATCTGTTTCCTGTGTTTGACCTGGCTTGTTTGACTACAATTGATCTGTTACCCTGACCCCGGCCTGCCTTGTAACCACACTCAGCTCTACACTGCTTGATATCCTGTTGTCAAACTTCGCCTGTATCCTGACCATTCTCTGCCTGTCGCCTATATCTACATCTGATTATCTGTTACCAAACCTGGCTTGTCTGACTACATATTCAGTGTCTCCCCAGCTCTGCACCTACCAGCCTGCTATCTATTTCCTGCTGCACCAGCTGAACTGACAAGATCAAAGACGAACCAGGCACCCATACACCGCCAGGCTCTTGTAGCCACCGTTGCAACGCCGATGGCCTTTGAGCCGAGGTTGTGCGAGAAAGCCTTCCCACTGCGCATCAGGCTCATCCGGCAGGTAAGTAACGGTTAGCCACTGTGCTGATGCATGGGGACAATATATCTGGGAAGGCCTAATAGTAGTCGTTGCTATACCCATCTGGGCTAGGAGATTTGTTGGTAGTCAAAGCGTGGATAACTAGTCTGGTGCCTCTCGAATGTTATATAAGGAGGAGTAAAATTTACATAAAGGCATTAGCTATTTCTAATGAGTTAGTGATGGTTCCTTTGTTTGGGTCATTAGGGAGGATACATTAGGTTTCCTCATGGATTGTTTAGGTTGTCTGGCTAGCAGGATTCCCGCTTTATTGGTTTGGGTATAAAAATTTAGCTTGAACTTTGTAAGAGCATGTTCATGCTGACTAAGAAGGCAGTTGCCAAGAGTTTGTTGCAGTTTGTCAAGAGTTTGGGCTGTGGTCGCATCTAGCGTGGTTTTATGTTGTTGTTCTAGTGCTTGAATCTGAGTTAGTAGATTTCTCTGGTTCTCCTTCTTTTCCCAAGTGCACCCAGTTTAATCAAAATGCCTCTTATATCGGCTTTGTGTGAATTCCATAGTATAAACTTATCTATGTCCTCCATTGCATTCAACTGAAAGAAGGAGAGTAATTCTTGTTTGATCTAGTCTTTGTATCTAGGGTTTGTAAGAAGAAACACGTTCAAACGCCAAAGAGACGTGTTCTTTTTCAATGGTGTGACATAAATGTCTAGCGAGATGGGAGCATGGTCAGACCATGTAATCATGTAATCAAATCTATCTCCATCTTAGAGAAGTACTGTAGCCTGAGTTTATCTACAAGGAACAGGTCAATTCTCAAATAGGAGATATACGGCCTAGAAAATAATGTAGAATCCATTTCATTTCCATATATACATCTCCAAGAATCAAAAAGATTTGTATTGGTAATAAGAGAAGAGAGGGTAGATGAGCGATTGCAGGCCTTTCATAAGGGAGTCTAGAGTGGAGGTTTCATTGAAATCTCCACAGAGTACAATGTGTCCTTCGGCATGTTGATTACATTTTGAATGGATCTCACGAAAAAATTGACAGTTGACGTGAATTCGGTACGTATAGGTTAATCAGAGTAGTCTGGGTGTTGTTTATGGTGACTTGTAGTAAAATGAAGTAGCCAGCTGGGTCTGAATAAGAGGAGTGTAACTGAAACTGTACTGAGTGTTTGATGGCTATCATAACACCTTTTGATTTTGTGCCAGCATTAGCGAAAGAAAAATGCAAAATCTTTGTGTTTATATGTGGGGCTTAGATTGTTTAAAAGGAGTCTCCTGGTAGCATAAGATATTTGTGTGAAGGCGTGCGGCTTTCTTCCATATAACTGATCGTTTATAGGGCGTATAAAGGCTTTTGGCATTAAAAGAGGGGATTTTGACCATAATTCAGTAAGAGTATGCTTGGAGATGTCTAAAGGGGAACTACTACCTAATGCAGACAGAAAAGGAGGGCAGTCCAATAAATTTTGGTACATCAACTTACAGATGAGACTAAACATAAAATACAACATTGCCATACAAATACACAGATGTACACATTAACTGCAACAGATAAGTACGACTGTCTGTGGGGCGAGACAGACAGCAAAAAGAGAAAAAAAATAAAGTTGAGTTTGCGTAGCAGACTTGTCAACCAGGGGGTGTAAGGTAAAAAACTCCAGGGTTCTCGTGTCACCTTGAACTCTCTTAGGAATTAGTAGTAGCTAGAAAGGATAAACATCCACTAGAAGTGCCATGAGAGTAAGTACCAAGTCAAGTAGGAGGGACCGTCTCCCAGTCCTTGGAGAGGTGCTGGGTAGTGTGTTTCCTTGTGTTGGATGGCGGGGTGGTCGCTTTAAATCCCTGTTGGGCCAGGTATTTGAGGCCATCATTTGGTGTCATTATCGGGATGATCTTTTCTTGATAAGTCACCAGGAGTTTTGTAGGGTGACCCCAGCAGTATTTGATCTGTTGGGCTCTCAGAGTTTCTGTTATAGGTCTGAACTCCTTGCCTCTTGCTGAGGTTGCCTGGGATATGTCTGCAAATATGGCGAAGTGGGAGAATGGTTCTGGCAATGTTTTTATTTTTCTGGCTATAGACATTAGCATTTTTTTAATGTGAAAAAAAGCAATCTTGCAATAACATCACGTGGTATTGATGCTGGGAGGTAGGTCAGTTTTGCCAGGCGATGTGCTTGGTCAATAAGAAGCTCTTGTTTAGAGGCTCACGGTAGCATTTTTTTAAATAGAGATTGCAGATATCAGATTAGCTCCATCTGCGTTACAGATTCTGGTATGCCCCTAATTTTCACATTATTTCTTTGAGAACTATCCTCGAGATCTACTGTTTTGTCATTAAGACACTGAATTTCATGTGATTGGTTATGGTAAATGTCTACCAGGTCATTGTGGGCCGTGACAATCTCTCCCACTTTTAACTCCAGATCGTCTGTGCGTTCTGCAATCTATGATATTTGGAATTTGGAATAATTTGGCGCCATCTTGTGCTCTCTCCGTGCTCTGTCTGCGGAAAAAAGCTGTGAGGCTACGGGGTGGAACGGGATGGATTTCCCTCAGATGGGTCCCCCTCCTGTCAGGCAGTGTTACCCGAGATAGCGGCGGGTGTCAGCATGAATTTGATTGCACGGGGTTGCTGTGAAAGGCTGTGGATCAGCGGAGCTCCCTGATGAGGCTGCCATTAGGCTTGGTGGCTAGGACACATCCCCGGGTTCTTCTTTTTTTAACCTTTGACTATCATACTGCACTTTTTTCTATTGATGAATTTGGACTAAGAGACATATTTATTGTTTCAGCAGAAACATAATTTCCCGCTTGCATGGTTGGCTTACTGTTTTTTTTTTCTGAAATCTGAACTAAGATACAAGTCAGATTACAGGCATCCCCTGCAACGAAATTGTCATTTTTGGTGAGGTACCAGGATGCAAAACCCTGCCACTTTCCCAATTAGAGCCCTGCAGGCGCAGCAGATGATTTATAATTATGAAATCACTCCTGCTAGATACACTTTCACCATGGACATAGACAAACACACAGAATAACAAATGGTAGGAATCTGCAACAAAGTGTTAAAATCCTTGGAATGTACATAGATCACCCAGGGGGGAATGCTTTTTTCCTGAACAAAACTGGCGTTACTCTTAAAATGTAATGTAATGTCTTCCTTTTTTTGCATTAACTCTTGCAAAAAGTTTGTGTAGCTGTTAGGCCTCATGTACACCGCAGCTGATAAACAGACGTTTAGGAGCAGTTGGGTGTTTTTTTTTCAGCAGCCCCTGAACTCTTCTCTATGTTATCTTCTGTGTATATGTACACCAAGTCATTTATAGGAGTTTAGAGGCAGTTGAGTTTACTGACGTTTTGTTGAAAGCAGATAAATCACGTTCAGCACGGTTATTTACTGGAATTTTATATGCCAAATGCAGAGAGAGAGAGAGACCCACTTGATTATTGTCCAGGGCCTTTATTTATTTCCATATCCCTGCCTGTAGTCTGTGCTTCTGTGTGACTCTGTTATCCTATTATTGTTCTTGTCAGACCTGTTCTCCGTGTGTACCTGGTTATCCTGTATTCTTAGCTTTGTCTCCTAGCTTGTTTAATTCCTAATCCCTGTCTACTCTCACCCTGCTGAGATCTTAAAGTAATTATAAAGCTTCATTTTTTTTTTTTAAATAACAAACATATCATACTTACCTCCACTGTGCAGTTAGTTTTGCACAAAGTGGCCCCCGAACACTGACTTCTGGGGTCCCTTGGCAGCTCTTGCGGCTCCTGCCTGCATCAGATTACCCCCTAGAAGAAGCGCTCTCCCAGGGAGCTCGCCCGCAAGGTAACCTCCCAAGTCCAGCATTTGGCATCCAGAGATTTTTTTTTTTTTGTAATATAGATGCGCATATGGTTTTGGGTGGTCTAGTCCCACTCAAGGCAACACCTTTTATTGATATTTGCCGTGGTTTTGGTCATGCAATATAGAGGTGTCTTATTTATTTAGTTATTTTGCGCCCCCCATCACATTTGCTTCATTCACACTAGAATTTTTATATCTAGCACGGGGGATAGCAGCTTTTAATTTTTACATTTTTTCACTTTCAAATTTTCAATTTTTTTGGGCGTGAGGTATTAAGTTATTCCCGCCCCCCCCCGGCGCCCGCATCATTGGATTTGATTGACAGCAGTGGGAGCCAATGGCTGCGCTGCTTTCAATTTGTCCAATCAAGTGCCGAGAACCTTGGCCAGAGGGATAGCACATCCTCGCCGCTGGAAATTCCAGGGCTCATGTAAGTAATATGGGGGGGCTGGGGGGACAGTCACTGCCAGGTGTTTTTTCACCTTAATGCATAGTATGTATTAAGGTGAAAAAACACATAGGTTTACAACCCCTTTAAAGACTACATTCACCTTTTTCAGGCAGAATTTCACTTTTTATAATAAATAGAAACCCTTTCTTATGTATTTTTTGCCCATGTCAATGCGCTTATCTCTCACTTACCTAGTCTATGGCAGCTTTGAATATGCACCGCTCTTATCAAATATTGTACAATAAGATTGCATAGTTTATGACTAGCTTTATACAAGTACATGGGAGGGAGACATTCAGTTATCAATGTTCTTGTACTCCAGCTCAAACTTAGGGTGGGGGAGGATGTATAAACATGAATTTGACTTTCAGGCCCCATTCACACAGCGAAGTGGGAGCGCAAGGTTTTGGTGCGTTTTTTTCTACGAAACGCAAAGAGCAGTTTATCCAATGAACTACTTGACCTCCAGAAGATTTACACCCTTTCATGACCAGGCCAATTTTTGCGATACGGCACTGCATTATTTTAGCTGACAGTTGCACAGTCACGCTGTACTGAAGAAAGTCCAGCCCCCAACAGTTAGTAACACACCCCTAGGAACACTTAACCCCTACACTGCCACCCACTGGTTATCCCTTTCACTGCCAGTGTCATTTACACAGGAATCACTGCATTTGTATAGCAGTGATTGCTGTATAAATGACAATGGTCCCAAAAATGTGTCAAAAATGTCCGATGTGTCCGCCATAATGTCGCAGTCACAATAAAAATCGCTGATTGCCGCCATTACTTGTAAAAAAAAAAATATTAATAAAAATGCCATAAAACTATCACCTATTTTGTAAGCGCTATAACTTTTGCGCAAACCAATCAATAATTGCTTATTGCGTTTTTTTTACCAAAAATATGTAGAAGAATACGTATCGGCCTAAACTGAGGAAAAAAATGTTTTTTTTATATATTTTTGGGGGATATTTATTATAACAAAAAGTAAAAAATAATGCGTTTTTTTCAAAATTGTCGCTCTATTTTTGTTTATAGCGCAAAAAATAAAAACCGCAGGGGTGATCAAATACCACTAAAGAAAGCTCTATTTGTGGGGAAAAAAATGACATCAATTTTGTTTGGGAGCCACGTCGCATGACCGCGCAATTGTCAGTTAAAGCGACGCAGTGCGGAATCGCAAAAAGTGGTCTGGTCTTTGGCCAGCAAAATGGTCCGGGGCTGAAGTTGTTAGTAAAAAAGATTGAAAAGTTTAAATATATGCCCTTTTTTCCCACAAATAGAGCTTCCTTATTGTGATATTTGATGACCTCAGCGTTTTTTATTTTTTGCGCTATAATCAAACAAAAAACCTGACAATTTTGAAAAAAAAAAAAAAACCTCATCTGGAATATGCAGTTCACTTTTGGACGCCGTTCACAAAAAGGATATCGGAGAACTGGAGAAAGGGCAAAGAACGGCGACCAAATTATTAGGTGGCATGCAGAAGCTCAGCTACGATTGCCTGAAATGAATGTATTATCTCTTCAGAAGAGATAAGGGATGGTTATCATCATGTATAAACACATATAGTCCATATAGTGAACTGCGTGTTGAGTTATTCACGTTCAAGAGAAGCCCAGAGTGGGATGCAGGCTAAAGGGAGGGCTGAAATGACAGGGCAGCTGAGAAAACCGGCAAGGATAGGGGTTAAAATAAGGGGAGTATACAAGCTAGATGAAGGGGGGTGGCCAGGTGAGTGTTCCCGGAGGGGATAGTCTCTTGCCACCGGAGGAAGAAGCAGCTCCCACCCTCCTGCCCCTTTTTAGTTTTGTGTTTTTGATCATTTATATGTGAAATATGTATGTGTTGGCGGTTGGGGATCTTTGGAGGCATTCGAAATTAAGAATAACTTGGCTGAAGTGGGAAACCATCTCGGTACGGTATCCTTGGTTGATGCCAGTTAACTGAGGTTTAACTGGCATCAGGAGATATGTATCAGCGTGTAAGGTTGAGTGGTGTCATCTGAGTCGGAGCGGCCATGACTGACGGCATGGTGTGGACACTCTGATATGGTGAAATGTGGTTAGTGCCTCCAAGGATCCCTAACATTGGTTTAAAATGTATCATAATGAAGGAATGTTTTGTTTTTTCCTAATAAAAAAGTTATGGTTCAAATGTTTAATAAAATGGCCCGAGGAGGCCAATTTACTCCAAAACAGGGGTGGTCTGGTTAATTTATAGGTTAAGTTGTGGGGTTGGGTATGTAATAGGTAAAGACAGGTTTGCATAGGCTATACCATAGTCAAGTCTTTATAGAGGACCAGGTGGAGCTCTTTATGTCTGGACAAAAAGTGATTTCACCTCTACATACAGAAAGGCTTCTTCACAGTAAGAGCTGTGACAATTTGAAATAGACTCGCTCAAAAACTAGTTCTGGCCAGTTCAGCAGATTGTTTTAAAAAGGAGCTGAATGCATTCTTAAATGCACAAAATATAATTGGATACTAACATCTATAGGTAATAACACCATGAATTGTTGGAATATTCAAGATCTTTTCCTGCTGGAGCTAATTGGACCTTTATTTTTTTGCCTTCCTCTGTATCAGCTGTAGGTATAATATTCTGTATATGGTGGTTTTCTAGTTTTTCAATTTTGTGCTTTAATTATTTTTGTATTTTTTTATTGGTTGAACTACTGTAAATGGACGTGTGTCTTTTTTTAAGCCCAACTATGTAACTATGTAGCTTTTTCCTGGACCTCAGTCAAAATGTGCAACAGGTTTAGAACCTTGTCAGGTTCCTGCTACTATCTGTGGACCTACTGCGGAGAATTAACCTTATTTTTTAACCTGCTGATGATGTTATTATTGGAACGGGAGGTGAGGGTGAATTTACAACAGAGGCATAGACATGTTGGCTCGGGATCTGATCCTTTCTACTAAAGTGTTTTTTGTTTTTTGTTTTTCGTTTTTTTTTTTCAGATTTTCCATCTCTTGCTGTCCTGGTGATAATATTGTCACATGAAGTGAGAGGAAATCTCTGCAAGTAGGGACAACAGGCATCAACAAATACACAAACGCCTGTTCTATCCTTTTCATATTCTTATTCTATCCAATACCAGAAAAGTGTTCTTTTGCTGAGATCTAAAATTATAATTTTTTTTTTTTGGGCGTGCACAGAAAATTTAATAATTGAATAACAAACTATGATAAAATAGTGCCTTGAATAAAGAATTTAAAAAAAATAAAATAAAAAAATAGACATCCCTCCCATGTCAAATATGATAAAGTAACCCCCAAAAACGTGCTAAATCTTACTGACATTGAGAATTAAAGTTGACATAAATGTCTTATTGGAAGACAAAACGTTACATTTTAATGTGGCTCACATACATCCAAGACCGATACTTCACTTTTTCAAAAGCAGAAAAAAAAAAAAAAAAAACCTTTAGCGTTGGCATATTGTCTACTATGTGAATTAGCTGCACGCTCACCCTGGCGTTCTCAGGATTCTTTGTGCTGAAACATCCATAAATTTGTGTTGAATTTAAATGCCTCAAAATTGAGTTTGTGGTTATTTTTTTTTTTTTTTTTTATGAGAATTGCAAGTGGCATGATATATGTTTATTTAAGGCAAAGAAAAAAAAAATACCCATGTAAAAAATTATATGGCCCTATCTATAGAATTTTTTTTTCAAGAAGCCTACAAAAAAAGTTAGTTCTTGTAGAAAATTGCAAAGCTGTGTAGTGTATCATGAAATATAAAGTGGTGATACCAGAGACCTGTCAGTCAACGATCCATCCATCTGACTAATTGGCTCCTTACCATCTTCCCATCCTGTATATATATATATATTTTTTTTATTACTGGTCGCCTCTGGCTAAAATGCAAATTCCGAACAATAGACACCTAGGAAACGTTGCTGCTTTCTTAATTATCTGTCAGACCGAAGGACCAGTGGACCCTGGCCTGCGCGCCAGCGTTATGCTAAGCAGCGGAGCATCTGGGGGATTGGGGTGACAGCTCATTTTCTTCCTGTGTTTTCCGATATATGAATGACAATGCAGAAAAATGTTGGGTTTTCCCACAGTTCTTCAGAACACCTGGGCTATTGCTCAGGGGAGTGCGAAACCCGAACTGTCACTCTTCGAGACATGGCCTTATTGCTGCGCCGGTGACAGGATTGTTGACAAATGCCAGCAGTCATCTCGGTATCTGGGGAGATGTCAACCATGATAGTGTCAACAGCCTGACAGAAATTGTTAATGTTTAAACTTTTCCCAGCCACCGAATTCTGTCTCGCTGATCGTATTTGTCATAGGAGACTCAATCTTTGTCAAACTTGCTTAAAAATTAACACTTCTAGCGCTCGCTTTTGTGTTTAACTGGCTGGCAATGTATTTTTAACGCTCGCCATTCAAGGTAATGTCATAAGGGGAGGCTGCAAACAACTCTTAATGTGAAACGCATTACAAATTTATGACATTGTTGTCCTTTTGACCTTTTCTACCGCGATAATTATGTTTTTATTTTCCTGCCCATTTTTCGCCCTAGGTGTCAGTGCGTTGAATAATTCAGGACGGGTAAGAAATGCATAACTCAGCATGCGGTGATTGCAAAAAATATATATTTATTAATTAATTATTAAATGGTACTTAACCCTTTTTCGGTGTTAAGGGGTCCATGGCAAATTTGGTATTAACATACATTTTCTTTTTTCTTTTTTTTTACAGAAATGAGTTAAAGTGTATTTCCATCTTTGCAGCCATATTTCGACAACTACTTTATATTTGTTACTTGTTCCCATTAACATAGCAAAAAAAAAAAAAAAAATGCTGCTTGCTTACCTTTTTAAGCGCTTTTTATTTGTTTAAAAATCCCACCAAGCTCTCCCCTGCTGTATCATGGTAAAGAGGACCTCTGCCCGCCCCATTCACTTTCTGGCATTCCACTCCTACCCTTCTTCTTTCTCACAATTACATTTTTTTTTATTGTTATATTTTTGGGGAAAAAATCCCCAACCTTTACAGATTGATGAACAATGTTTACCTGCACGCAGCTACGGTGCCTTGCAAAAGTATTCACCCCCTTGGCTTTTTACCTATTTTGTTACATTACAGCTTTTAGTTCAATGTTTTTTTCTTTATCTGCATTATATGTGATGGATCAGAACACACTAGTCTAAGTTGGTGAAGTAAAATTAGAGAAATACATACATAAAACAATTTTTCAGAAATAAAAAACTGATAATTGGCATGTGCGTATGTATTCACTCCCTTTGTTATGAAGCCCATAAAGAGCTCTCGTGCAACCAATTAACTTCAGAAGTCACATAATTAGTGAAATGATGTCCACTTGTGTGCAATCTAAGTGTCACATGATCTGTCATTACACATGTACACCTTTTTGAAAGGCCCCAGAGGCTGCAACACCTAACCAAGAGGCACCGCTAACCAAACACTGCCATGAAGACCAAGGAACTCTCCAAACAAGTAAGAGACAATGTTGTTGAGAAGTACAAGTCAAGTGTTAGGTTATAAAAAAATATCCAAATCTTTGATGATCCCTAGGAGCAACATCAAATCTATTATAACCAAATGGAAAGAACATGGCACAACAGGAAACCTGCCAAGAGACGTCCGCACACAAAAACTCACGGACTGGGCAAGGAGGGCATTAATCAGAGAGGCAACACAGAGACCCAAGGTAACTCTGGAGGAGCTGCAGAGTTCCACAGCAGAGACTGGAGTATATGTGCATAGAACGACAATAAGCTGTACGCTCCATAGAGTTGGGCTGTATGGCAGAGTGGCCAGAAGAAAGCCATTACTTTCAGCAAAAACAAAATGACACGTGGGAGACTCCCAAAATGTATGGAGGAAGGTGCTCTGGTCTGATGAGACTAAAATTGAACTTTTTGGCCATCAAAGAAAACGCTATGTCTGGCGCAAACCCAACACATCACATCAACCAAAGAACACCGTCCCCACAGTAAAAAATGGTGGTGGCAGCATCATGCTGTGGGGATGTTTTTCAGCAGTCGGGACTGGGAAACTGGTCAGAGTTGTTTTAGGGGAAATATGTAAATGTGTTGGAATGGCCTAATCAAAGCCCAGACCTCAATCCAATAGAAAATCTGTGGTCAGTCTTAAAGATTGCTGTTCACAAGTGCAAACCATCCAACTTGAAGGAGCTGGGGCAGTTTTGCAAGGAGGAATGGGAAAAAATCCCAGTGGTAAGATGTGGCAAGCTCATAGAGACATATCCGAAGCGAATTGGAGCTGTGATAGCTGCAAAAGGTGGCTCTACAAAGTATTGACTTTAGGGGGATGAAAAGTTATGTACATTGACATTTTATGTTATTTGTTGCTTGCTTCTCAATAAAAAAAAATATATATATATATATATTCAAAGCTGTGGGCATGTTCTGTAAATTAAAGGATGCAACTACTCAAACAATCCATGTTAATTCCAGGTTGTAAGGCAACAAAATACAAAAAAATGCCAAGGGGATGAATACTTTTGCAAGGCACTGAATTTGAGATACATAGACTATATTGTCAAAAGTATTGTGACACTTGCCTTTACACGCACATGGACTTTAATGACATCCCAGTCTTGTGTGAAGAAAGAAGTGAGATTGCGCTATGGATTGAACCAGAGAAATAATAGGTATGAACTGCCTCTACCTAATATCTCCTCCCAAATGGGGGGGGGGGGGGGGATAGAGCTTATAAAAGAAAGGGGAAGTAGACTTGGCACTATACCTTAAAGACACTTGTTTTCATAACCTTAAAATAAATAAATAATAAAAAAAACTCCTATTAATTGCACATGTGCTTAGTATGTTGAATCTGAAGGTGAGTCGGTTAAATAATTAATGTGGTGGTGGTGACTGGTTGTAAGATGGTTTTGGTGTGATAAGAGAAGAAAAAAAAAATAATATAAATAAATATATATAATACCAATCAATACACGTCATCTGGAGCGGGGATGATGTCGTGCTGACGAAATGCGTAGGGCGTGGCCATAGGACGCACACTCTCCTTCACAAACTGTAGCGGTTGGCGGCTGTTTCAATGTATTGGCGTTTTTAATACAGTGTTAAATGTGAGTAATTTTCTTCTTAACCACTTGCCGACCGCCGCACGACGATATACGTCGGCAGAATGGCACGGGCAGGCATATGGGCGTATATATAAGTCCCTGCCTGCCCGCGGGTGGGGGGCCCGATCGGGCCCCCCCCCGGTGCCTGCGGCGGTCGGCATTTCTTCGAGAGCGATCCGGGATGAGGGGGCGGCCATTCATTCATGGCCACCCCCTCGCGATCGCTCTCGACGAATGGAAATCCCCCGTGACATCACTTCCTCTCCTGTAATGTAAACACAGGAGAGGAAGTGATGTATTCTCTCCTCCGTGTCGGTATTTTCCGTTCCGACACGGAGGAGAGCGGATCGGTGAGTTGCACCAACACTCTACACACACAGTAGAACATGCCAGGCACACTCACACCCCCCCTTTACCCCCCGATCACCCCCCCAATTACCCCTGCCCCCCAGTCACAGTGACACCAATGTCATTTTTTTTTTTTTTTTTTTTTTTTTTTGCATTGGTGTCATTTGTGACTGTAATAACTGTTAGGGCAGTTAGGGTTAGCCCCCTTTAGTTCTAATGTACCCCCCTAACCCCCCCAATAAAGGTTTAACCCCGTGATCACCCCCCGTCGCCAGTGTCACTAAGGCTGGGTTCACATTGCAGCGGTTTATGAGAACGAATGTGATTCGCACCGCACTGCAGTGCAAATCACATCCGATCTCTGTGCGATTCGAGTTCAGCCATTCGCCGCACCCGCCGCACCCGCCACACCCGCCGCACCCGCCGCAAATTCGCACGGGACCCTTTTTTTGGCCCGCAGCAGAATCGGATCGCATGGGTGTTCACACCATGCGATCCGAGTTTGCAGATCGCACTGCGATATGCGAACTGATCTGGGGGTGTCAGTAACATTTCACTGACACTCCCAGCAGTTCGCATAGGGCAGTGTGAACTGCCGCCGGGAGGCATGCGATGCGGGAACCCGCCGCGGATTCGCGGCGTTTCCGCATCGCTCCAGTGTGAACCCAGCCTAATAAGCGATCATTTTTCTGATCGCCGTATTAGTGTCACAGGTGACGCTAGTTAGGCAGGTAGGTATTTAGGTTCGCCGCAGCTTTTTATAGCGCCAGGGACCCCCATATACTACCGCATAAAGCCCCCTGATTGCCCCCTAGTTAACCCTTTCACCAGTGATCACCATATAACTGTTACAGGTGACGCTGGTTGGTTAGTTATTTTTTTATAGTTTCAGGGCACCCGCCATTTATTACCTAATAAAGGTTTAACCCCCTGATCACCCGGCGGGTGTCATTTGTGACTAATAACTGTTAGGGCAGTTAGGGTTAGCCCCCTTTAGTTCTAAGGTACCCCCCTAACCCCCCCAATAAAGGTTTAACCCCGTGATCACCCCCCGTCGCCAGTGTCACTAAGGCTGGGTTCAGATTGCAGCGGTTTGAGAACGGATGTGATTCGCACCGCACTGCAGTGCAAATCACATCCGATCTCTGTGCGATTCGAGTTCAGCCATTCGCCGCACCCGCCGCACCCGCCGCAAATTCGCACGGGACCCTTTTTTTGGCCCGCAGCAGAATCGGATCGCATGGGTGTTCACACCATGCGATCCGAGTTTGCAGATCGCACTGCGATATGCGAACTGATCTGGGGGTGTCAGTAACATTTCACTGACACTCCCAGCAGTTCGCATAGGGCAGTGTGAACTGCCGCCGGGAGGCATGCGATGCGGGAACCCGCCGCGCATTCGTGGCGTTCCCGCATCGCTCCAGTGTGAACCCAGCCTAATAAGCGATCGTTTTTCTGATCGCTGTATTAGTGTCACAGGTGACGCTAGTTAGGCAGGTAGGTATTTAGGTTCGCCGCAGCTTTTTATAGCGCCAGGGACCCCCATATACTACCGCATAAAGCCCCCTGATTGCCCCCTAGTTAACCCTTTCACCAGTGATCACCATATAACTGTTACAGGTGACGCTGGTTGGTTAGTTATTTTTTTATAGTTTCAGGGCACCCGCCATTTATTACCTAGTCTCACTAGTGTACCCCTAAATTTAGGGGTGTCTACTTTCCAAAATGGGGTCATTTGGGGGGGGTTTGTGCCATCTTGGCATTTTATGGCCTTCAAAACTGTAACGCCCTTAGAAAGCCTGAAGGCGGTGCTTGGTTTTCGGGGCCCCGTACGCGGCTAGGCTCCCAAAAAGTCCCACATATGTGGTATCCCCGTACTCAGGAGAAGCAGCAGAATTTATTTTGGGGTGTCATTTCACATATGCCCATGGCATGCGTGAGCAATATATCATTTAGTGACAACTTTGTGAAAAAAAAAAAAAAAAAAAAAAGTTTGTAATTTTCCCGCAACTTGTGGCAAAATATAAAATATTCCATGGACTCAACATGCCTCTCAGCAAATAGCTTGGGGTGTCTACTTTCTAAAATGGGGTCATTTGTGGGGGTTTTGTGCCATCTTGGCATTTTATGGCCTTCAAAACTGTAATAGGTAGTGAGGAGTGAAGTCAAATATTTACGCCCTTAGAAAGCCTGAAGGCGGTGCTTGGTTTTCGGGGCCCCGTACGCGGCTAGGCTCCCAAAAAGTCCCACATATGTGGTATCCCCGTACTCAGGAGAAGCAGCAGAATTTATTTTGGGGTGTCATTTCACATATGCCCATGGCATGTGTGAGCAATATATCATTTAGTGACAACTTTGTGAAAAAAAAAAAAAAAAAAAAAAAGTTTGTAATTTTCCCGCAACTTGTGGCAAAATATAAAATATTCCATGAACTCAACATGCCTCTCAGCAAATAGCTTGGGGTGTCTACTTTCTAAAATGGGGTCATTTGTGGGGGTTTTGTGCCATCTTGGCATTTTATGGCCTTCAAAACTGTAATAGGTAGTGAGAAGTGAACTCAAAAATTTACGCCCTTAGAAAGCCTGAAGGCGGTGCTTGGTTTTCGGGGCCCCGTACGCGGCTAGGCTCCCAAAAAGTCCCACATATGTGGTATCCCCGTACTCAGGAGAAGCAGCAGAATTTATTTTGGGGTGTCATTTCACATACGCCCATAGCATGTGTGAGCAATATATCATTTAGTGACAACTTTGTGTAAAAAAAAAAAAAAAATTTTTTTTTTGTCATTATTCAATCGCTTGAGGCAAAAAAATAAAATATTCAATGGGCTCAACATGCCTCTTATCAATTTCCTTAGGGTGTCTACTTTCCAAAATGGGGTCATTTGGGGGGGTTTTGTACTGCCCTGCCATTTTAGCACCTCAAGAAATGAGATAGGCAGTCGTAAACTAAAAGCTGCGTAAATTCCAGAAAACGTACCTTAGTTTGTAGATGTGACAACTTTTGCGCAAACCAATAAATATACAATTATTGACTTTTTTTTTACCAAAGACATGTGGCTGAATACATTTTGGCCTAAATGTATGACTAAAATTGAGTTTATTGGATTTTTCTAATAACAAAAAGTAGAAAATATCATTTTTTTTCAAAATTTGCGGTCTTTTTACGTTTATATCGCAAAAAATAAAAATCGCAGAGGCAATCAAATACCATCAAAAGAAAGCTCTATTTGTGGGAAGAAAAGGACGCAAATTTTGTTTGGGTACAACATTGCATGACCGCGCAATTACCAGTTAAAGCAGCGCAGTGCCAAAGTGTAAAAAGACCTCTGGTCATTTACCAGCAAAATGGTCCGGTCTGAAAGTGGTTAATAAACACACTGTGGAAGCTTTTTACACTATGGATGTTCCTCTCTTTCATTGGTAACTTGGATGAGGTATTTCCAACAGATGAAAAACGAACCTCCCAGGGAGACATCAGGCAGCGACACAGGAGCTTACACTGTGAAAGCAAGTCCACCAATGTGGGGGCAGGGGATCTGGTGAGGGCAATATCATTACTCTATATTGGAAATATGCACTGGGGTAATTTTCCTAAAAAGTGGCTCTACCCTTTCTGCACAAGTCACCTACAAGAACTTTTTGAGGATTTTTGGGGACTTTCAGTTGGACTATTAATTAATGTTTTTAGCACCATTAATATTTATTGCACGTTTCACATTTACGGCACATGCACTTGAGCACAAACTCTTGGCTGTGGAAATTTATATTTGGATATTTATATATATTGATTGGTATTATATATATTTATTTATATTATTTTTTTTTTTTCTTATCACACCAAAACCATCTTTCAACCAGTCACCACCACCACATGAATTATTTAACCAACTCATCTTCAGATTCAACATACTAAGCACATGTGCAATTAATAGGAGTTTTTTTATTATTTATTAATTTTAAGGTTATGAAAACAAGTGTCTTTAAGGTATAGCGCCAAGTCTACTTACCCTTTCTTTTACATCCCAGTCTTAGCCCGTGGGGTTCAATATTGAGTTGGCCCACCATTTGCAGCAAAAACAGCTTCAACTCTAGTGGGAAGGCTGTCCACATGGTTTAGGAGTGTGTCTATGGGAATGTTTGACCATTCTTCCAGGAGTGCATTTATGAGGTCAGGCACTGATGTGGACGAGAAGGCCTGGCTCGCAGTCTCTAATTAATCCCGAAATCACTTTTCAATATTCAGTGATTCTACTTTAATATTGTTGTATAGGACATTCTAATGCAACTTTTAAATCTAATATATATATATATATATATATATATATATATATATATATATATATATATATATAGAAAAGAATCACCCTCCTTTAAAATAATCACATTTTGTTATTTTGCAGCCTTAAATAAAGACAGACACAGTTTTTGTTTTATCCAGGTAAATTTACACATTGCAATGTATAACATCCACGTGAAAGATCTCACACCAGCAGGTCAGAGAAAAAAATTATAATAAAAAACAATCACTGAGTTGGAAAAAGGATCACTCCCTTGTGTCAGTATTTTGTTGAACTACCTTTTGCTTTAATTAAAGCCTTTAGTCTGTTGGGACATGTCTTTACTAACTTTGCACATGTAGACTTTGGAATATTTGCCCACTCTTTGCAGAACTGCTCAAATTCAGTTAAATTTGATAGTGACAATGCAGTCTTCAAGTCATTCTACAGATTTTCAGTGGGGTTTGTAAGTGATTGTAGCCCTAAAAAAGAGATCCTGTTCCCTTACAGTAGGTTAAACAGCACATTGTTTGCGCTATATAACCTGTCCCTCTCCAAGCTGTAAAAAAACTGGTTGATCCTGCCTGTTCTTGTGTCCTGACTCCCCCTGAGTGTGCTGACCATGGTAATCATTGCAGCTGATCCATAATTACCGTGGTCAGTTTACATGGTACTGCTCTCCTCTCTTCCTCTCTTCCCCCTCTCCCTGTGGCTGTCAGCTCCTGTGTGTATGAGCTGCCCATCCTCTTCCCTCCTGCCACTATTAGCAGTTGGCAGGAAAGTTAAATAAAGATTACTGCCAGCACCTCTCTTTTATAAAGCCATCCGACACTGTGTATATTTTAGTGTAAAACGATACCTCTAAATACCTTATCTCTGATTTTTTTCTGGACAGTCACGTGCCCCATCCATTTCCATTCTATCCTGACAAGTGCTCCAGTCCCTGCTGCAGAGAAACACCCTCATAACAGGATATTACCCCCTCTATGCTTTACTGTAGAAATGGTGTTATTTGGATGGTGAGCAGTATTGGATTCCCGCTGGACATATTGTTTGGTGTTGATGCCAAACCATTAAATTTTAGTTGCATCTGACCATAACACCTGTAACGAAATGTCACACACTCCACTTGAGTGTTTTCATCATATACAGCTTCCTCCTAGTCTGAATATAGATATCAGATATTCCAACCGATGATAACAACAAACAAGACAATACTTGTTTGGTTGCTGAACAAGGACTGTTTATTGAAAACAGAGGTACACAGGTAATACTCTAAACAATCCGGGCTTTCCAGATCTCATTAATCAGCATTCTTTTCACATACATCTGTCCACTGAGTCCCAAGCTGGCAGAGACCATCTTGGCCTCCTTAACCCAGAGTAGGGTCCCCTCTGTCCAGTTCCAGCCCCCATGCCCACTGTTCCTGCACAGGTTTAGGGCAGTAGCTGGCTTGCAAGCAGGTTGAGGAGGGAAACAGATAACTTGGCTTCTTACATTTTTGCTGAGCTGAGCTCTACCTCTCTCCGTGTGCTGATATTAAAAGGGAGGAGGGCTCTGCCCAGTCCGACTGTCTGCATGGGAAGGAAAGACACAGACGATCTACATAATGTAATCTTCAGCTGCTTACAGAGAAAAGAGAAGGGGGAGCAGTTCCACCTCATCCACCATGTAGGGGGATTGCTGGGAGCTGCAGTTCTCCCTGAAGAACACCAGTTTTAGGGATCTGTCACTGTGGATTCTTTGTATGGACTCTTGCCTGTGCATATATGCTGGTGCAGCCACAAGTTAGGGAATTGTTTAGGGAAAAGAATGTGCACTTTGTTTTGGACCAGTTATGCTGAGAGTTTCCAGTAAAGCTTTTGAAACGTTGTCCTTGCCTGGTCTAAAGGTACTCAAGGGGTGTAAGGCAAGCAATTGGCACACATACACTATATTACCAAAAGTATTGGGACACCTGCCTTTACACGCACATGAAATTTAATGGCATCCCAGTCATACTCCATAGGGTTCAATATTGAGTTGGCTCACCCTTTGCAGCTATACCAGCTTCAACTCTTCTGAAAAGACTGTCCACAAGGTTTAGCAGTGTGTCTATGGGAATGTTTGACCATTCTTTCAGAAGCGCATTTGTGAGGTAAGGTACTGATGTGAAAGAGAAGGTCCGGTTCACAGTTTCCACTTTAACTCATCCCAAAAGTGTTCTGTCAGGTTGAGGTCAGGACTCTGTGCAAGCCAGTCAAGTTCCTCCACCTCAAACTCGCTTCCCATAAGCCCCACCCCTTATAGACACCACCCACTCTGTCCCCTGTATTCCACTTGCTTCCACCTATAGTGTATAGTAAAGTGTATATAGTATAGTGCAGTGATGGTGAACCTTGGCACCCGAGATGTTTTGGAACTACATTTCCCATTATGTTCAACTTCACTGTAGAGTGCATGAGCATCATGGGAAATGTAGCTCCAAAGCATCTGGGGTACCAAGGTTTGCCATCACTGGTATAGTGTATGGTGTTTATACTATAATATATAATGTAATACTATAAACTATACTATATACACTATACTATATATACTATACTATACACCAGCCTTTCTCAACCTTTTCAATACAGAGGAACCCTTGAAATAGTTCTCCGGTCTTGTGGAACGCCTGCTAAAAATGTTAAATCTATAATTCATGATACTTTATTGTGATAGTGATTGGAAAGAATGGTCCTTACACTTGTGGTCATTGGGAAGAATGGTCCTTACACTTGCATTGGGAAGATTTACCTCCTGACAGATAAAATGATCAATGGGATCTTGGGAACAGTGGGAACTTATCTAAGGGGCAGAAATTGCCCAATGCTGAAGGAACCACTAGCAACCTCTGGAGGAACCCTGGTTGAGAATCACTGCTATACACTATACTAAATACACTATACTACATACACTATACACTATGCTATACACTATGCTAAATACACTATACTATATACAGTATACTATATATGATATACACTATACTATACACTATACCAGGGATATGCAATTAGCGGACCTCCAGCTGTTGCTAAACTACAAGTCCCATCATGCCTCTGCCTCTAGCTGTCATGCTTGTGTCTCTAAGCCCTTGTACACACGGTCGGACATTCCGATGGACAATGTCCGATAGGACCAAGTTGTCGGATGTGTGTGGGCTCCATTGGACTGTTCCCGTCGGAATATCCAACGGACCAAGTTTTCCAGCTGGGCTATAAAATTTTCCAACAGCATGAGCCGATCGGACTTTGTCCGATCATGTGTAGAGAATTCCGATCTGACAAAGTGCCACGCATGCTCAGATCAAATTCCTACACCAAAGCTATTGGCTACTAGCCTGAACGTAGTCCCGTCCTAACTAAATAACGTTATCACGTTACGAACGATCTGATTTTCTGACAACTTTGTCCGACTGTGTGTATGCAACAGTTTTGGACACAATCCGACGGATTTGGTTGTCGGAATGTCTGACTGTGTGTTCAAGGGCTAAGAGTCTTGCTATGCCTCATGGGAATTGTAGTTCTGTAACATCTGGAGGTCTGCTAATTGCATATCCCTGCACTATACTATACTGATCATAACACTGATCACCCCACCAGTCCTATTCCGATCACAAGCTGTCATCTGTGTATTACTGACTGCTATAGAGCTGGAGAAGTAAGAGGCATCCTCATCCAGTGCTGGGGATGGGGTCAGTGTCAGCAGCAATCCAGATCCTGATAGAGCAGTGGATGAATGGCCACCTACCTGTATGCAGGGCAGCGATTGTCCCCGGGCACTCCAATCTGTGTGCTCTCTGGGCTCAGCAGGGGCAGCAGGCTGGGAGGTGTACAGGAGTGTCTGATGGCCGGCTGACTCAGAGATGCTTAGGCCTTGTGTTCCACCACCACCATGGGGCCGGGACAAGTTGCGAATTGATGCAGTTCTGCTAAAAGCACCGCCTTATGTCCTCCACCAATTATAAACCACCACACAAAGCATAATTATAAGTGAGAGTGTTCGGGCGCATTGCTCTGCGCCCCAAGGACACACTGAAGGAAGCCAATAAAGCTTCTCAGCCGCAATCACATAATTGCAAAATGTCATGCTTACCAAAGACACACTGGTGTCTAGCGCCTCTCACACACTTAAAGTAACAATTTTTTTCCTAATGACTAGCTCTGGGGGGAAGGTGCCCCTGTGCCCCCTATTGCACAATGGCCTAGGGTGAAAATGGCAAATGGTACCCCACCTCAAAATGGTTTAGCTTTATGTGTCCCCTCCCTCCCTCCCTTCCCCAAAAATGTAAGCACTAATCTTCCAACTTACCCCCTAGGCATTAATTCCCTTTGCAATCCAAAGTTCTCCCTGAACAAAAAATCCCCCTCTTCCAGTACAAATCTCCCCTCCCAACTCAAATCCTCTCCCTCTCCAAGTCCCCCCCCCCCAGCACAAATCCTCTACCCATCAAATTTTCCCCCTGAGCATTCTTTTCCCCTCCAAATTCCCGACCCCTGCACAAATCCCCTCTCCTAGCACTAATCCCCCTCAAAAAATGTTTTCTCCTAACACAAATCCCCCAATGATCCTTAATCCAAATCCACCCCCCTCCACAAATCCCCATTCCTAGCACAAATCCACTCTCCTTATACAAATCCCCCCTCTAAATCACCCTTTCTAGCATAATTGATACTTCGCCCAGGGCAGCCGTCCCTTCTGCCCACCCCTTGTCCCTGCCCTGACTGGCTGTCACAGTAATCATATTATTATGAACCTCCCCTCTAGCTCCTGTTTGTAAGCAGTGATTGGGAGCTGTCAGCGATTGGGCACTGAGTAAGCATGCTCTAAGCTCAAATAAGGGAGGCCATCTGTAAGCATTTACAGTATCTCACAAAAGTGAGTAAACCCTTCACATTTTTGTAAATGTTTTATTCTATCTTTTCATGTGACAACACTGAAGAAATAACACTTTGCCTAAATGTAAAGCAGTGAGTGTACAGCTTGTATAACAGTGTAAATTTGCTGTCCCCTCAAAATAACTCAACACACAGTCATTAATGTCTAAACCACTGGCAACAAAAGTGAGTACACCCCTAAATGAAAATGTCCAAATTCGGACAGTTAGACATTTTCCCTCCACGGTGTTATGTGACTCATTAGTGCTACAAGGTCTCAGGTGTGAATGGGGAGTAGGTGTGTTAAATTTGGTGTTATCGCTCTCACTTTTTCATACTGGTCACTGGAAGTTCAACATGGCACCTCATGGCAAAGAACTCTCTGAGGATCTGAAAAAAAGAATTGTTGCTCTACATGCAGATGGTCTAGGCTATAAGAAGAACCTTAAACTTAGCTAGAGCATGGTGGCCAAGACCTTACAGCTGTTTTACAGGAGAGATTCCACTCAGAACAGGCCGCGCCATGGTCGACCAAAGAAGTTGCGTGAACGTGCATCATGTCCAGAGGTTGTCTTTGGGAAATAGACATTTGAGTGCTGCCAGCTTTGCTGCAAAGGTTGAAGGGGTGGGGGTCAGCCTGTCAGTGTTCAGACTGTACGCCACACACTGCATCAAATTGGTCTGCATGGCTGTTATCCCACAAGCAAGCCTCTTCTAAAGATGATGCACAAGAAAGCCCACAAACAGTTTGCTGAAGACAAGCAGACTAAGGACATGGATTACTGGAACCATGTCCTGTGGTCTGATGAGACCAAGATAAACGTATTTGGTTCAGATGGTGTCAAGTGTGTGTGGCAGCAACCAGGTGAGGAGTACAAAGACAAGTGTGTCTTGCCTACAGTCAAGCATGGTGATGGGAGTGTCATAGTCTGGAGTTCCATGAGTGCTGGTGGCACTGGGGAGCTACAGTTCATTAAGGGAACCATGAATGCCAACATGTACTGTGACATACTGAAGCAGAGCATGATCCTGTCCCTTCAGAGACTGGGCCGCAGGGCAGTATTCCAACATAATGACCACAAACACACTTCCAAGATGACCACTACTGCCTTGCTAAATAAGCTGAGGATAAAGGTAATGGATTGAGGATGCCCTAAGCATGTCTCCAGACCTAAACTCTATTGAGCATCTGTGGGGCATCCTCAAATGGAAGGTGGAGGAGCGCAAGGTCTCTAATATTCACCAGCTCCCTGATGTCGTCATGGAGGAGTGGAAGAGGACTCCAGTGACAATCTGTGAAGCTCTGGTGAACTCCATGCCCAAGAGGGTTAAGGTAGTGCTGCAAAATAATGGTGGCCACACAAAATATTGACAATTTGGACATTTTCACTTAGGGGTGTACTCACTTTTGTTGCCAGTGGTTTAGACATTAATGGCTGTGTGTTGAGTTATTTTGAGGGGACAGAAAATTTACACTGTTATACAAGCTGTACACTCACTACTTTACATTGTATCAAAGTGTAATTTCTTCAATGTTGTCACATGAAAAGATATAATAAAATATTTACAAAAATGTGAGGGGTGTACTCACTTTTGTGAGATACTGTACAGTATGTGGCAAGTGGCAACTTGATGCTTAAAGTGGAAGTAAACTCCCCTATTGTTTTCAGCCAAGGAAGCTGCCATCTTTGCCTCTGTTTAATCTTCAACTGGCATGGTGCTACACATGTGATCCGTTAAGACACCAGGCATTGGATGGTTTGACAGTTTGGTTGAGAGCACAGCCAATGTGCAGTTAGCATTCCTGGCATGCTGGGAATGCAACTGTTTAAATCAATGGCTTTACTTCCACTTAAAATGGTTGTAAATCTTTACATATACCCAGTGAAATGGCTGGCCTCAGGTGATACACAGAGATGAAACAAATCATCCTACATAATTTGTACCTGTTTATCTGCAGCCCTCTCTTCTCTACAGCTGTTCAAAGTCCAGAAATTATAAAGCTTGTCGGAGCTTTCAGAAAAAAGGGGGTGGAGAGCTGAAATTACACACTGGAGAGTTAATAGAGGAGAGCTCTGAGAACTGATTAGAAGGAATGGACACCCCCCTTTCACTGAGCACACAGAAATAGAACTGAGTCTGTCAATCAGCTCGAGCTCCCTCCCCTGTCACCATTTTTCTCTTGGTGTCAGTAAAACTTGTCAGAAGTGATTCAAGCAGATGAATTAAGCAGCAGAAAGGAATGACACTTAGTGGTCTTTATTGTGAAAAGTACACGCTATAGAAGGACGTGCATGGCTCAAATTTCATGTCTGGGGATTACAAACACTTTAAGTCCAACTGCTGCGCAGCCACAGCTTTACTTAAATCAAATTCCTGAACATATTTTATATAGTAGAACTGTGGCCAGGCTATAGATATTCAAATATTTTTAAATTCTTAACAGCAAGTAAATACTCTTATAAACGAGTCCTCACCAGCCTTTGTAGTTGCAGAAACTGTGGAGCAATTCATCCTCAAAATTCATAAGAGAACCAGTGAAGATGTTCAAGTCAAGTTTCAGCACTTTGCTGTCTTAGAATGGTCGCAGGCTACCAAGTCACCACTGGGAGAGGGAACTTGAGCTATGGAGAAAAACTGAGAAGCTTTGACTGTACTTTTAAAGTGAAAGAAAAGCCTAATGCCCTGTACACACAGTCGGACTTTCCAACAGAAAATGTGCGATCGGATCTTGTTGTTGGAAAATCCAATCGTGTGTGGGCTCCATTGGACTTTTTCCATCAGAATTTCTGACACACAAAGTTTGAGAGCTGGCTTTAAAATTTTCTGACAACAAAATCAGATTGTTTAAATTTCAATCGTGTGTATACAATTCCGATGGACAAAGTGCCACGCATGCTCAGAATAAATTACGAGACGAATGCTATTGGCTACTGGTCTCTTTATAGTCCCGTCGTACACGTTGTACGTCACCTCGTTCTGAACAATCGGATTTTCCAACAACTTTGTGTGACCGTTTGTATGCAAGACAAGTTCGGGCCAAAATCCATTGGAAAAAATCTGATGGATTTTGTCGTCGGAATGCAGCGCCAACTCAGAGAGTGTTCAACAATGGCTGGGAATTCCAGGAGGCTTGTCAGAACTTTGTGCACTTCACTTTCTTCACTTTTTACACATTTTTTGTTGAATGGGTTGGGGTACTGTGTACCCCATACTCATTCACATGTGGGAGGGGGGTGGGATCTGGGGGCCCCCTTATTAAAGGGGACTTCCAGATTCCGATAAGTCCCCTGCCTACAGTCCTCCATAATCACAGCCCAGCGTTGTGGGAAAGAGACTGCCCGCTGCTTAACAACCAGCTATTCTTCACAAAGAATTTTAATTAGTAGATCATTTTTCGTCCGATCCAAATTCCAATTGTTTTGAAAATTTGGAATTCTTTATAAAATGAATAAATAAAACAAAATTTAATGAAAACAAAATGAAATTTTAGGAAAACTAAACAAAAATAAACAAACTCCGAAGCGAATTCCAAAAAAAAACTAGTAACATAACGAATATATATGAAACTAAACAAATTTTTCTGCTCTGCACATGTCTACTTGAAATGGCAACCAAGGTCCTAGGGCAAATTAATTTGCTCCACTGAAAGCACCATAAATACCATACAATGCTCTGAAATGAGCCATAACCACTCTCAAGGAAATACTACCAGAAGTGCTAGGGGGACATGGGGATGTAAGCCACCCTCTCCTTGGATTCGGTCCAAACATCCCAGACCTTGGAAAATGTATTAGGGCTTCCTCAAGACCAGGGCAGTGCTACCACTAGGAGAACTAGGTAGCCGCCTAGGGTGCACTGCTGCCTAGGGGCGCCAGTCTGCAGGCTGCAGCTTGTAACTAACTCAGGCAGCTGCTTCATCTGACCGGTAGTGTAATTAGAGGTGGAGCCAGCGCTATAGAGGAAGCAGAGCCAACGCTTCTGGTATGGCGCTGCCTCCTGTCACATGAGCACGGCAAAGGGGGTGGGGTAAGGGGTGGAGCCAAAGGGGCGGCAAAATTAGGTTTCGCCTAGGGTGTCAAAAATCCTTGCACCAGCCCTGCTCAAGACTCATATGTAGATTTATACAGTGATACCATTTTATTAACTATGTACTTCCAGAAATCAGATGCCTGAGGGGATTTCCATTTAAGGAGAATAGAATTACAAGCGCAGGAGTATGGGGGAGCTCATGTCCATAATGGGGGTGGTAGTGACACAGCCCCAAATCCACAATGGCTCAAAAGTGATATGGTCCAGAAATATATGGACAGAATAAAGGTGGATAAAACACCTGGACCTGTAATTTCAAAGCCATTGTATCTAATTATTAGGGACTCATTAATGACAGGAATGGTACCACTGGATTGGCGCAGGGCCAATGCGGTGCCTATATTTAAAAAGGGAACAGAGTCTTTACCAAGTAACTATAGACCTGTTAGTTTAACTTCTATAGTTGGGAAGATACTGGAGGGATTAATAAAGGACCACATAGACGAGTTCTTTCAGGAAAAAAATATTTTAAGCAACAGACAGCATGGATTCATGAAAGACAGAAGTTGTCAGATAAACCTGATTTATTTTTATGAGGAGGTAAGTAAAATCTTGGACAGAGGGGTGGCGGTGGACGTGGTATACTTGGATTTTGCAAAAGTGTTCGATACAGTTCCCCACACACGGCTCACGTGTAAGGTAAAGTCTACAGGTTTGGAAATATCAGTTTGTAATTGGATAGAAAACTGGCTAAAAGACAGAATTCAGAGAGTACTGGTTAATGATTCTTACTCTGAATGGTCTAAGGTTATCAGTGGTGTACCCCAAGGTTCAGTGCTGGGACCCTTACTTTTTAACATCTTTATAAATGATATTGGGTCTGGGATCAAAAGTAACATTTCTGTCTTTGCAGATGACACCAAGTTATGCAGTGGAATAACGTCCTTACAGGATGTCTCCAATTTACAAGCCGACCTCAATACACTGTCTAATTGGGCGACTATGTGGCAGATGAGGTTTAATGTTGAGAAATGTAAAGTTATGCACTTGGGGCTAAGAATATGCATGCATCATACATTCTAGGGGGAGTACAACTGGGGGAATACATAGTGGAGAAGGATCTGGGAATTTTGGTAGATTGTAAGCTCAATAATAGCATGCAATGCCAAGCTGCAGTTTCCAAAGCGAGCAAGGTGCTTTCTTGTATTAGGAGAGGTATGGACTCCAGATAGAGAGATATCATTTTGCCCCTGTTCAAATCATTAGTAAGACCTCATCTGGAATATGCAGTTCAGTTTTGGGCACCAGTTCTCAAAAAGGATATTGGGAAACTGGAGAAAGTGCAGAGCAGGGCAACCAAACTGATAAGAGGCGTGAAGGAACTCAGCTATGAGGAAAGATTAGGGAACCGAATTTATTAATTCTTGATAAGAGGAGATAAAGGGGGATATGATCAATGTGTACAAATATATAAGGGGTCCATATAGTGAACTTGGTGTTGAGTTATTCACTTTACAGTCAACAAAGAGGACAAGGGGGCACTCTTTACGTCTAGAGGAAAAGAGATTTCATCTCCAAATACGGAAAGGTTTCTTCACAGTAAGAGCTGTGAAAATGTGGAATAGATTCCCTGCAGAGGTGGTTCTGGCCAGCTCAGTAGATTGCTTTAACCTCCCTGGCGGTATGATTATTTCGGATTTTAGGTGCTAAAAGCGGTACCATTATTTTGCATGAAAATTTGGCGTTTTATATTGTAGTCCTGTAATTCTTAAGAATAACTCTCTTAAATCTGCCCAAACCAGAGTCTAGCAGACATCCCGGGTATGATAAAGTTTGAAAAATGAAATCATAAATTATAATATAATAAATAACTATAAATAATTGTACCAAATAATAATAAAACAATAATAAAAATTATTCAATAATGTAATCAAATCAAAAACACTGAAATTTGCTCAGTTGCAGAATTGTCACTGTCATTACTTTTCAGTATTTGATGACGGATCTCCCCACAAACCACTATCGCTCAATTCTGCAAGTGATTACAATTTATTATCGCTGTTTTCTAGCTGGTCTAAAACCATTTTTGATGTAAAATGACAGTTTGGTTGCTATGGACAATCTCCAGTTTCCAGGCATAAAGAACAGTTTTTATTATATAAAACTGCATGCAGGGCACTGGACAGACCACTAGGGACAAAGGGGATGTGAAATATTTACATACAGCAATGTAATCTGTAAGATTATATTATACTGTATGTATACTGTCTGTTTCACTTTTTGAATTTGGCGCCGATCTCCGTCCCCGTGCGTCGCAATAGGCTCCGTGATAGATCGAGCGAGGCACGGCTCGCTCGTACAGCGGGGAGACAACGCTGGATCCGAGGGAGAAAGTAAGTAAACCTCCTCCTGGATCCAGCGATGCAGTCCCGAGTCTGGCTCGGGGTTACCGCTAATGGTACAAAAATTCCACCCCGAGCCAGACTCGGGAAGACCGTCAGGGGGGTTAAGAAAGGCCTGGATCATTTAATCGGTGTACATAATATAACCGTGTACTAACATTTATAGGTAAAGTTGATCCGGGGAAAATCTGATTGCCTCTCAGGGGATCAGGAAGGAATTTTTTTCCCTGCTTTAGCAAATTGGATCATGCTCTGCTGGGGTTTTTTGCCTTCCTCTGGATCAACTCTGGTTATAGAATTGGTTATATATTGGTTATATGGGATTGTATGATATTATTATTATTATTTTTTTTTTTGTGGTTGAACTATGTAACTATGTAACTAGGTAACAGTAACAGTCCCTACAGAGTTCGTATTGCTTTGGACATGGCCAGTAAATGAACAAGACCCAATGTACAGATATCAATTGATAAGGTTACCAAAACAGTCGTGACGGAACAAATACACTTAGAGACATTTTCCCAAAAAGGCCTAACAACTGGACATTCCCAAAAAACATGTATAAATGTGGCTGGGTCCTCTGGACAATGAGTGTGAGGGGAATGAAAAAAGGGGACCCATTATGGGTCCACTTTCTTGAGATTGTGGACTCCCCAAACCCCCCCCCGTCAGCTATTATAGATTAGTGCAGCTAGCAGGACAGCAAAGATTAGGTTATCTGGGTGAGGCCCCTTTAAGAAGGTGAAAGCAAGGGATTAGGGAAGGGCCAATCAGGTTTAAGGGAATTTGCTGGAAGCTTTCCTGAGGCTATATAAGGTTAACAGGTGAGGGGGTATTCCTCTTTGCCTGTGGACCACCAAGATTATTGGAGCTCCCTCCCGCCCCAGTCGCGAGCATCTATATGTGGTAGGGTCACTCCGGATTCTGGGGGGGACTGTTATTTATATTTAAAATTGTGCTACTGCTCGAGTTCTAAAAACTGAGCAGATAGAATTCTGTTTGGTTGAATTTATGGTTACGTGATTTAATAAACGGTGATGATAAATATACTGTTGAAAACGAATAAAGGTGCCGTGACCAAGTTTTACCAAAATTAAAAAATGGTCTTGTTGTCTTATTTAGTTAAGGTCATATAGGTTGTAGGTTTGGGGGAGGTGGGTCCTACAATCTCAAGAGAGGGAACATTTTTAAAGAATAATTAAGCCCCATACACACGATCAGAAATTCTGCCAGCAAAGTCGCATGTGAGTTTTTGGTCAGAAATTCCGACCGTGTATATGCTCCATCAGACTTTTGCTGGCAGAATTCCAGCCAGCAAAAGATTGAGAGCACATTCTCTATTTTGCGGTCGGAAAAAGTTTAGATCAATAATACTGATCGTCTGTACAAATTCCAACATGCAACATTTCTACGCATGCTCGGAAACAATTTGACGCATGCTCAGAAGCATTGAACTCCATTTTGTAGTGTTGTAAGTCACCGCATTCTTGACAGTCGAAAGCTCCGAGAACTTTTGTGTGACTGTGTGCATGCAAGCCAAGCTTGAGCGGAATTCCGCCGGAAAAACCATCCAAGTTTTTTCCAAGGGAAAACCTGCTCGTGTGTATGCGGCATAAGACTTACGCCGCATACACGCAGTCGGAAATTCCGACAGAAAAAGTCAGATGGGACATACACACGGTCGAATTATCTGACCAAAAGCTCCCATCTGACTTTTTCTGACGGAAATTCCGTCCGTGCGCATTAGGCTTTTCTTTCACGTAAAGGACAAATTACTTATTTACTGCTTGTTAAGAATATGTGAATATTCAAATGTCCTTAGCACAGCTTTACTTTAAGGCTGCATAAAGGATGCATTTGTAACAATATACCATATTTGTTTTAATTATTATAGAGTGCTTCTTTAATATAGAGGGCCATATTTGTTGTCAGATGTTATAGCTCACTTTTCAGTGCACAGTTCCTTAAAGTTTTATTTTTATTAAATAGAGGCGCACTAGCATGACGACAATGTGCGAAGATGTTGCATTTTGTATTGTCTTCGACTCTGTTGAACATAAACCTCAGTTGGAATAGGTTTTTGTCTGTTCGCCCCCAGGCTCCAAAATGTTTGCTATCGCACTGGGGTACGGATTAGCTGAATCCTTAAAAATATACTGTCATTTGCTTCTCCATTTAATGGCTTATGACCAAACTGCCAAACATATTGTGTTGCTTATTTGACCATGGAGTGTTTCCATTTAATGCCTTATTACAATCTACTCAGTGCATTTTATCTGCTTTTTATGGCTTTGCCATTCGATTCCTTCCAGAAGAATGTGATTGGAAATTTTCAGAAGATATTTCATAGAGTAGAAGCGAGTTTAAAGTTTTGACATTAAGTAAACCATGAATTTATAAACATAATCACTGTATCTTTCTATAATAAGATTTTGCTGCCCGCAATAATAAAGTAAACACCTTCCATACTGCATACTTAAAGAGGATTTTTTTTATTAAAGTGAAACTATTCTATATTGAATTTTTCTTTAGGTTCTTGAGTAATTAAACTGATGTCATAATCCTAATTAAGTAGTAAATTTTTGTTTTAATTTTTTAAAATAAACATTTAACATGACAAAGGGTTCTCAGAGGACTGTGAGCTATCTAAAGAGACAGCACATTAATACCTCCAATTAAAATCTTGTATTGAGGCATCTAATAAGCAAGGAATAATCAGTCTAACTTATGTATGCATCTGTATAAATTTCAGCTTGAGTTATTGAGCTCAGCAAACAGACAAAAAAAAAAAGCCTTAAACACCACTTGCTGGCTTAAGGTGTTACTATGACCAGGACCCCGCATTCATTGTATCTGGTCTTCCACAGTACACAGAAGATGGAAATGCAATTTTTTTTAGTAAATATAAACCGCTAAATACCTTTTCTCATTAGCAGTATATAGCAGCCTTGTGACTTCTATTAATGTCTGGTTAAAGCTTGCAGGAGGAGTTATCATTCTACTTTGACTGTCCTATGAGGCTGCAGGACCCCTGACCCTCTGTCTGGACAGTGCTGATTGGCCCTGTGCTGGTCACATGCACCCTCCAAGAAAAAACAAACTCTCTAGCAATACACACCAAACTAAGCATATGCAGAGTGACTCCAAAGACCCTGTCATATCAGGAGATGGATTGGGGACAGTGGAAGAAGGGGAGGATCAGAGAAGACAGGATCAAGGAGCCTTTTTACACAATGCAGAGAATTTAACCCTTAGGTTCTACAGTGTGTATAAAAAGGAAGCTTTACTGCATATACAGACGGATTTTACTGTTGTGTCTTTGGTAACACTTTAAAGCGGGCCTTCAGTCATTTTTTTGCAACTTTCCATCTTCTCCTTGAGGTGGTATAGAGCGTGGCTTCTTGCAAGCCCCTTGGGCTGAATTCCTCTCCCCTGAGAACTGGCGACATTGTTTTCTATATACATTCTGCTATTACAAAACTGTAATTGCAACCTTTAATAAATATATTTGATATGTTTTAAATATACTACACTATGGCAGTCCTTCTCTTTCTCCTGAGCAATATATGAAAGTGTACGGACATCCGGACGGACATAGAGTACAGTTGTATGTGGTTTCCATTTGAGCTGTGGACATCTGCAAGCTTAAAGGCCTTAGGCTGAGTTTAACCAACTGCCTTTAATACTTGCCATCTGGTAAGCACAATTTACATCTAGGGTGATTGGGCACCTTTTGGAGTTCATGCATGTGCACTGCGGTGTTTAACAACCAGTGGCTTTAGTATTTTTGCCCGTGATCATTTAAGCAATACATCCACACCTGAAGGGATGTCAAACTAGGACCAACGGATGTGTCCATGTCCCCACTGCTTCCCAATACGCATGAATGGGACTGCCTACATGCAGATACACAGAATACCTGTGCACCCTATGCGGGCAAACATGGCCTTCCATGCACAAGTATGCCCATGTGATTAAGGCCAAACATAACACACACATACATGCTGTTGTTATCAAACAGCACTATTTTAACAAGTCTGCATAACCCCTTTATCAGCTTTCAACCTGCAATAGCAGGGGGATAGGAAAAGGGAATGAATGGGAAACGAATGTTTCATCAGATGCCAAAACAATAAACCACATCAAAATGAAAGTCCATTTATACAAGTTGTTTTATTAATGTATTCAGGAAAGATCCAAAGTATATTGAGCTGAACATCCATTGTTGTATTAGAATTGATTTAAAAACTACATTACATATTTAACATTTGAATCCAAATACATTTTAACAGAGTTAAAATGATAATCATTTACATTTATTGCACCATAATCAGAAAATCAAACAATCAGCATAACATAACAGACATCCCCTTTATGGAGACATGGGAAACAGATTTCCCCCCCATTTCATATCCAGGTGACATGGGCCACCCAGAACAGGACGAGAAAACAATTATTTTGTGAGGATACAAACAGCATTAAAAGCTAAACTGGAGTCACAGAAATGGACCTTTATTTTAGACATGTGACTGTAATGCCCTGTACACACGCTCGGACTTTACGATGGAAAATGTACGATTGGACTGTGTTGTCGGAAATTCCGATCGTGTGTGGGCTCCATCGGACCTTTTCCGTTGGAATGTCCGACACACAACATTTGAGATCTAGATCTAAAATTTTCCGACAACAAAATTCCAATCGTGTGTAGACAATTCCGATGCACAAAGTGCCATCCATGCTCAGAATAAATTACGAGACGAAAGCTATTGGCTACTGGCCTCTTTATAGTCCCGTCGTATGTGGTATATATCACCTCGTTCTGAACGATCGGATTTCCCGACAACTTTGTGCGACCATGTGTATGCAAGACAAGTTTGGGCCAAAATCCGATGAAAGAAAATCGGATTTTGTTGTCGGAATGTCTGACTGTGTGTATGAGGCATTAGGCCCCGTTCACACCTGGGCATTTGCAATCCCAGACAAAATATTCACACTCTGCAGAACTAACAAACCATGCCATGCTTGTTCAGGTGCAGTTAATTTGCAATGGCACCTAAACGTGGGTGCGATACTGCTGTGATTGTTGCGCTGCAATTGTGGCAAACCGCATCGCATGAAGCTTGTTACTCAAAAAGGAGCAGGAGCTTTCTTTGGGGTTACAAGCTTTGCACAATGTGGTTTGCCACGATTGCAACGTGATCTATCGTGTGACAATCACACCTGCCTTTAAGTGCCATTGAAAATGAATAATTATCCTGGTGTGTCAACTTTGTGAATTAAGCAAAACTTTGTGAATTGAGCTGTACTAACAGCTTTCATTCTTATAGTCTTATCTACACTTTCCTGTTTCACAATTTTGCAAAAAGAGTCTATGCAATCCAAAAGTCATCAGAGTTATGCCCGGTACACACGATCGGACATTGATCGGACATTGATTGGACAGTCTGACAACAAAATCCATGGAAACTTGTCTTGCATACACACTGTTACAATAAGTTGGTCAGAAATTGTTAACATCAAGAATGCAGTGACGTACAACACGTACGACAAGCCGAGAAAATGAAGTTTAAAGAGGAAGTAAAGGCTATTTAAAAAAAAAAAAAAATGCAACCTGCAAGGCAAAGGCATAATGAGCTAGTATGCATAGCATACTAGCTCATTATGAATAACTTACCTGAGAATGAAGCCCCCGAAGCGGTCCTCTGTCTTCACCTTCGCCGCTGCCATGTATCCCGGAGTGACTTCTGGGTCTCGCCGCTCTGGCGCTGTGATTCGCCGGAGCCACGATGATGTCACTCCCGTGCATGCGCACGGAAGCTGACATGAGCAGCATATCGCAGTGATCTGTGGTCTGCTCAGTGCACCTGTGCGCCGCTGTCTACACCTCATGCACCGTAGACACCGGTGGCTGTCTTTTTGTAAATATCTCCTAAACTGTATAGGTTTAGGAGATATTTCTTGGACCTACAGGTAAGCCTTAATCTAGGCTTACATGTAGGTCAAAGTGGTTTGTAAGGGCTCTTCTGCTTGATTCCGAGCATGCGTGGAACTTTGTGGTTCGGAATTGTTTACACGCGCTCTGAATTTCCGACAAAGGATTTTGTCGGAAAATTTGAGATCCAGATCTGAAATTTTGTGTGACGGACATTGCGATGGAAAATGTCAGATGGAGTCTACACACAGTTGGAATTTCCGTCAAAAAGCTCCCATCTAACATTTTCCATCAGAAAATCTGACCGTGTGTACAGGGCATAAGATTCACTTTAAAAAGAATCCACAAGGCTGCCATTGCTGAGCTCTCTTCTGAAAATGCTATCTAATTATGGTGGCAGTAATGGCACACTCTAGGTTTTCTTTCATGACAATTGCACTCTTGTAGAACATCTCTGAATGCCATTTATCCACCACCCATTCTTTTCTTGTGAATAACAATATTTTATTCATGAAAGACAACACGTCTGTAATTTCTGGTCTTGCCTTCGGAATATACCAGCTACCTCACTATTATGCTGAGCCAAAAGTCCTGACACTTGTTTAGGGCACCTTATTCTGAATGTCAAGTAGCATTTCCAAGAGGTTACTAACTTACATACTTTTCTCGTGACTTATTTATTTATGGCCGGGTTCACACTAGCTGTGGCCGCGGCTCACAGCAGGGGGTCGGATGCGTCCCTGTTCCCTGGTTCAGGCGTGAATCAGGTCCGAATTTTTGCCTGAATTCAGACCTGAAGTGGAGTCAAAGATGCACAGGAGCCTTTTCCAGTGCGGACACCCCGGAGCTGTGTAAACCAGCTCCATTGAGAGCCGGTCACAAGTGTCTTGTCATGCTAATTGGATGCAGAGAAACCCACATCCAATTCACATAAATGTGAACCCAGCCTAAGACCCCTTTCACACCACACTGCCCTTAGCGTGGGCGGTAAAATGCTGATATTTTTAGCGGCGTTTTACCGCCCGCTAGCATCCGATAAAGGGCTAAAAGCGCGGCAATATGCCGCAATAGTGCAGTTTTGCCGGCGGTATTACAGCGCTGCGCCATTGATTTCAATGGGGAGCAGCGGTGGAGGAGCGGTAAACACACTGCTCCTTCACCGCTCCAAAGAAGCTGCTGGCAGGACTTTTCCCTGACGTCCTGCCAGCGCACCGCTGTAGTGTAAAAGCCCACTACAGACAATGGTGCAGCTTTTTTAGGGCGTCTTGCAGGCGCTATTTCTAATGCTATAGCGCCTGCAAAACGCACTGGTGTGAAAGGGGTCTCAAACAATTTGTGATATTTACAAAGCAAAAGAAAAAAAAACGTTTTTCTTTTCTCTTGGACTCACACCCAATACATGTCAGATCAACTAAGTACTACGTTTTTATTTATTTTTTTATGATTGCTTATAACAGTGAATTTCACTGTTATAAGCAACCATTTTTTCTGAATGAAATGCATTCATTCAGTGTTTTCTATTGTGATTAGCTGTGACTGACCATAGCTAATCACATGGTACAGATGGACTGTAATTGGCCCTGTCTGTACTATGTAATCACTGTTACCAATCACAGCAAGCAACACAAACATACACAATGAATGGCATTATGTATATGGTCCATTGTGACAATTTTCATGTGATCTGCTGTGATTGGTCACAGCCATCACATGGTACCAGATCTGTCACATGGTACCAGATCTGTCATTGGCTAACATCCACCCATAACAAGAGAGCTCCCACCTGGCGCCATTTGCCTATAGGCCAGTTATGAATCAGTTAAAGGACTGGTCAAAAACTGTGTGTGTATCTTTACTATTGACATTTTTAATTTGTGAATGAGAAGGGGTACTGTGTATCCCCTACTCATTGAAATGGGGTTGAGGCGATATATGGGGGTGTTCAGATTCCAAGAAGTCCCCACCCACAGGCCTCCACAACTAGAGTGCCAGGGTTGTGGGGAAGAGGCCTTTCCCTTATCAACTTGAGGGCATGCTTTGCCAGGAGGGATAAGCATCTCATATAGATTTTAGGGGGCACCTCATGCTCTTTTTGTCTTATTTTATGCTTGGAGTGCCAATGCCAATTCAAATCTATAGCAGACTCAAAAGGTCTTGCATGGAATTTGGTGGAGACCCCATGTCATTTTTTTTTTTTTTTTTTCGTAGGAGCCACCTTAAATCCATACAAAACCTGAACAGACGTTTTTTTACATGTCAGCCAGGAATCCCCAGGTGACTGCTGAATGTGCCAGGTGGGGATGAGCCACTGTTTGTTACAATATAACAAATGACAGCCATTGTTTACTATTCTTAATGTGATAGCAATCACATGGTACCAGGGCCAATCACAGCAGCTTGGTCTGCTGTGTCCAGCTGAAAGGTTAAACAAAAGTCTTTGTGGCTTTAATGCCACGTATACACGATCGGACATTCTGGCAGACTACGTCCGAAGGGATTAGTTCGTCAGACCATCCAATCATGTGTGGGCTAGTCCAATTGTTTTTCGAAAAAAAAAAAATCCGACAGACCTAGAAATAGAACATGTTTCAAATCTATCTATTCCAACTGACTAAAATCAGGTAAACCGTTTGTCTGTGTGCTGGTCTGACAGACCAAATATGCCGCAAGGGAAGCTATTGGCTACTGGCTATTGAACTTCCTTGTTTAGTCCCGTTTATGTCATCACGTTCAAAACAGTCAAGTCTGTTCTTTCAGAAAGTCCGTCGGAACTCTGCCGAAAGTCCGTCGGGAAGACCGTCAGACCTAGTCTGCTGGAAAGTCCGGTCGTGTGTATGTGGCATAAGTATCACCTGAAAAGTCCCAAGCATCTTTATTCTTTGTACTGTAATGAAAAGTTAGGGAATGTAGTGCAATTGCCAGCCAAAGCCACTTTATATTTATTCTTCACCACTTCATATGAATTTAAAAAGTTGTGTGCTTAGACTACTTTTTGAACATTTTCTGAAAAATAATGCTGTTGCATATTGTGACATATCAGGATTTTCTTTTTTTATTCCCTGTAATATGTAAAAATAAAAAAAAATACCGTTTGTCTAGTCTTTGGAGAATTATAATTTGTGTGATCACACCTGATTGAATGTCTGATTTGTGGGGTTCTCTATAATTATTCATTACATGTGTTTTGTAAATTTGTGATGTAGCCCTCATTATTTTGTCTTTATAATTATGAAAATCACAATTTTACTGTACAGTTACTTTTTTCATATATGATATTTTTCATATGAAAGCTCAAGCCAGAGGCAAAGTACAGTTTCTCTATCAAATACAGAATAATTATGTTATTTTATTTTTACAAAGGCAAGTCGCTTTACACTCGTCCAGGTGTTGTTCACATTGTCCTGCACTTTTAACTGCTAAACAGTTACGAGCCGTGTCTGGTGTTCCGCAGGAGTTCACTGCAAGAAAATAATATGTGTTAAACATGTAAATTATTTTGTACAGCAGAGATTAGAGTGGATAGGATATACAAATAGTTTTGATAATATGCATCTTACATATCCAGGAATGTTTCAGTTAGAGAATTTGTTCAAGAACTCACCCTCACCCCCTTGAGATAAATTGTGTGCTCAGTGTCATTGGGTGGGTGTGGCTAAAGTGCACTAAAGGGGAGGGTTGTTTTAAATCAGCATTGTTAAATATAATCAAGAGTGTGTGGTTCGGGAGTGCGTAACACACAGATTGCAGGGTTCAGGAGTGCGTTAGGCACAGAGTTGAAAGTTCAGGGTTCAGGAGTGTGTTAGGCACAGGCTTTTGGAGTGCACATTTCACTGGCCAGTTTTCAACTAAAAATTATCTGTTGCCAGATTCTTCCCAAACCCACCACCAGGGCCGGTACAAGGGGTGGGCGAAAGGGACGGGTGCCCTGGGCGGAGTGTGAGAGGGGGCGGATATCCCCCCTCCCTCTGCTCAGTGACTCTGAGCATAATATGAGAGTCACGGCCGCCCCATCTGCTCCCTCCCCCTGCATCCACATTGACAGGGAGGAGAGCGTCAGGAAGAACTGCACCAGCGGGGTGGGGGGCGGGCAAGCCTCCCATTATCTCAGTAACCATGAAAAAAACAGACTGATTTCTCCCGTCCATAGGACAGGAGAATCAGTCTGTAAATTCTGAGACTGATGGCTGCAGCTCTGAGCGTTTGTGACACTTACAGAGCCCAGCGAACACACCACCTCCCCCCCTCACTGACGGGAGATCAGACAGGAATACGGCTCCTCCTGGAACTTTCCACCCCACCCACACTATCCCCGGCGTGCAGATCTATCTGAGAAGAGGGGATGTGTGGGCGGGAAATCTGAAAACAGCAGATTCCTCTGTGTGCCAAAGATGCCTGATCTTCCAGCCTGGACCTGTGGGTGAGCGTGCACACTGAAGTACACCGTGATAATTGAACTGTCCTTATCTCTATCCCCTTCCCTGCTCGCTCCCTCCCCCCTCATGTTCTTTCAAGACATTCACTAACTTTCAGTTCCAGTCATTGATTCTGTCTTAAAATCGGAGTGGGGGGGCACAGTTTGCCATTTTTGCCCTGGGCACCAAATGACCTTGTTCCAGCACTGCCCACCACTACAGAGCTCTCCACCCAAATTCCTTGCTACATAATCCTAACTGCTGTATTAAATACTCTTGACCCCTGAACTCTATATGCAGTTCTGTCCCTCCTCACTAAGTAAAAATCTTCACCCGTGAAAACTTCCCCCCCTAAAAAACCAACACCCATTATTTACCTCTGCAACCCTCATCCACAACTCACCTCTTTGCCCCACTGCACCCCACTGTCCACAACTCCCCTCTTCCCCAGTCAAAAGCTCACCTCTGCACCCCTGGCCAAAGCTCACCCCTGAACCCCACTTGCCAAAACTCACCACTGAACTCCCATCCAAAGTTTACCTCTGGATCCTTGTTCCAAAGCTCAACTCTGCACCCCACAACTTACGTCTCCACCTCTGTCTGCAGCTCACTCCTGCATGCCCTGACCAGAACCCACCTCTGCACCCTCCAATGGGCAATACAGATTACACGTTATATGATTACAAATGTTGATTCACTATATACATCTATTCCTCACGATTTTGGACTGGCAGCCCCTCAACTATTTTCTCTCTGAAGACCCTTACATGAGTCATGGACAAGCTGAGTTCATCCTAGAATGTACTAAATTCTGTTTGACTCACAACTATTTTTGTTTTGACAACCAATATTATCTACAAGTACAAGGGAAAGCAATGGGCTCCAATTTTGCACCATCCTATGCCAATTTGGCTATGGGCCTATGGGAACAAAAACATATCTGGCAGAATAACTCCTATTTAAAACACCTCATATTTTATGGGAGGTAAATCGATGACATCATCATCATCTGGGATGGTGATGGTGATGTCATTGATGATTTTGTCAACCATTGCAATAGTAACCCACATGGCCTCTCCTTCACTTGTGTTTCGGATCCAGAGAAGCTTGTGTTTCTTGATCTGGATCTATATCACATGGATGAGGTAATACATGCTAGAAACTATTTCAAACCTACAACTGGTAACTCTTTGCTCCATTATAAGAGTTGCCACTATCACAAATGGACTGTCATGGATCTGCCACTTAGGGCTTAAAATAGTGCAGACTAATTTCAATGATTGGCAACAGGCTGCTTTATTTAAACACCTCAGCAGCACTGTGTCTTTGCTGTCTGATCTGCAGCTCATACCTGTTCCCGTGACTTCCTGTTCCTGTGATCCAATCTGTTTCCTGTGTTTGACTCAGCTTGTTTGACTACGATTGATCTCTGTTATCCTGACCCTGGCCTTGTAACCACACTGAGCTCTACACTGCTTGATATCCCGTTCCCCGAACTTTTCCTGTATCCTGACCATTCTCTGCCTGTCGTCTATATCTACATCTGATCATCTCTTACCAAACCCGGCTTGTCTGACTACGTATTCAGTGTCTCCCCAGCTCTGTACTTACCAGCCTGCTTCCTGTTTCCTACTGCACCAGCTGAATTGACAAGACCAAAGACGAACCAGGCACCCATACACCACCAGACTCTTGTAGCCACTGTTGCAACACCAGTGGCCCTTGAGCTGGGGTTGTATGAGACAGTCTTCCCACTGCACGTCAGGCTCATCTGGCAGGTACGTAACAGTAGAGATGGCCAAACTTCCAACGGGACTTTCGCGAACCGCGAACGCGGCCAAAAGTTCGCGAACCACAAAGTTTGTGGCGGGCCCCATTGACTTCAATGGCAGGCGAACTCTAAAAACCTACAAGTCATATTTTCAGCCACAAAATACTTACTAGCTGTGCACACATAGTCCCACCACATGGCCACTGACATAACACATGTATGAAGTGAATCTGGGATCGACAACTACAAGCATTCTTTTTTTATCTGTGAAATTTTGACAAGTGAGGACTCGTAAGCGCATGAAGGCAATGGAGGAGAGGAAAGGTTAGGGTAGGCTATGAAGAGGGTGCAGGAGATGATCACCAGCACCGTGATATAGAGCACTGACACCAGCACCGTGATAGAGTGCACTGACACCAGCACCGTGATAGAGTGCACTGACACCAGCACCGTGAGAGCACTGACACCAGCACCGTGATAGAGTGCACTGACAGCAGCACCATGATAGAGTGCACTGACAGCAGCACTGATACCAGCAACTCACTGCTGGACCCCAAAAATATGACACCGTTCAACCTCTTAAAACAGGAGCCGTTAACCCATTGTAGTCGGACACCTGGCGGTCTAGGCGTTCCCATGCTGGATCCGGATGAGACCTGTCGATGGGTCGGCTGAAAGAATGACCTCATATCAGAAGTCACCAACACATCTTCAAACCGGCTCTTCTTATAGGCGCTGTTGGATTGGTACCTGCAACTCTTTCTCTGGGAGTGGGAATTCCTCCTCTGCCAGCGCACGCAAAAGCAGAATGCAGCAGTTGTCAAAGCAAGGTCTGTAAGTGCTCCATTCTGACAGCCCTCTGTGACGGTGGTAACATTTCCGCCATTTTGTGTTTGTACCGGGGGTCCAAGTATGTTGCCACCCAGTACTGGTCCTTGACCCTTATGCTTTTTATACGGGGGTCCCTGTTAAAACACTGGAGCATGAAGGCCCACATTTGCACTAAACTGGAAGTGGTGTGGTGGCCTGGCTCCTGCTCATCATCCAGGATAATGTCGTCCTCCGCGTTCTCCTCTCCCCATCCACACACAACAACAGGGATCCCGGAAAGGTTTAAAGCATGCTCTTCTTGCTCCTCCTCATCCGCCCCGGCACTATCCTCCTCTGACTCCTCTTTAGACTCCTGTTGTTGACTTGTCTCAGATAGACTAGCCCCCCCTGGGAATTCATCCAGCATTGCGACTTCCTCATCTTCCCGCTCCTGCTCCTCCATGGCTTGATCAATGACATGACACAATGCACACTGCATAAAGAAGGCATAAGGTACCATGTCACTGATGGCGCCATGGCTGTGACTGACCAGTTTGGTGATCTCATCAAATGGCCGCAGAAGTCTGCATGCATCGCGCATGAGCAGCCACTGTCGCGGTGAAAAAACCCCAGCTCCCCAGAACTTGTTCTGCCGCAGAGTTCATACAGGTAGATGTTAACTGCATGTTTCTGCTGGAGCAGCCTATCAAGCATATAGAAGGTTGAGTTCCATTGCGTCTGGCAATCGCAAATAAGACGTCTGACCGGCAGACTGTATCGCCGCTGAATGTCAGCAAGGCGAGCCATGGCCGTGTAAGATCTTCTGAAATGGGCCGAGATTTTCCTTGTCTGCCGCAAAATGTCCTGGACCCCAGGGTATTTGACAACAAATTCCTGCACGACCAAGTTTAAGACGTATGCCATGCATGGCACGTGTGTAATTTTGTCCTGTTTCAATGCGCTAAGCAGATTGGCACCGTTGTCACACACCACTTTACCAACTGTCAAATTGAGCGGTGTTAGCCACTGATCTGCCTGTGAACGCAAAGCTGAAAGGAGTGCCGGGCCAGTGTGGCTCTTGGCTTCCAGGCACAACAGACGCAGAGCGGCATGGCAACGTCTCACCTGGCATGTCGAATAGGTACTGGGGAGCTTGGGCGGCGCAGTGGAAGAGACGCTAGCAGTGGAAATGGAGGAGTCAGCCGAGGAGGAGAGGGAGGAGGATGGAGTAGGAGGAGGAGAAGAAGAGGCAGGCCTGCATGCAATCCGTGGCGGTAAAACCAAATCTACACGGGTGCCACGGGTTACATGCTTGACGGCTGTCAGAAGTTTCACCCAGTGGGCAGTAAAAGTGATATACCTTCCCTGCCCGTGTTTGCTAGAAAACGTGTCTGTGGACAGATGTATCTTGGCACCGACACTGTGTGCCAGAGATACATTCACTTGCCGCTGAACATGGCCATATAGCTCTGGGCTGCCCTTCTGTGAGAAATACTTCCTTCCTGGGACCTTCCATTGTGGTGTTCCAATGGCCACAAATTTTTAAAAGGCCTCCGAGTCCACCAGTTTATATGGCAGTAGTTGGCAGGCTATCAGTTCTGACAAGCCAGCCGTCAACCATTGGGCAAGAGGGTTATCCGGCGTCATCATTTTTTTATGCTCGAACATTTGGCCCACGAAAGCCTGCCTTTTTGCAGAAAAACGTGAGCTTGGCGTGATGGAAGGTGGAGTGGAGGACAATTGTGAGGAGAAGGAGAAGTAGAAGACGAGGCTGGATGGTGGGAGCCTGGAGTGTGGCTTTGTGTGTTCAGTTGCTCCCTAGGTGAGTGTTGTGCTTACCACGACTTATGCGTTGACTGCAAAGATTGCAGATGGCAACACAATTTTCAGCAGTAGACACGTTAAAAAAAGCCCACACTGTGGAGCCATGTGCCGGCGTCCTGGGAGCGCCAGATGTTACCGTACATGGTTGATGCCTCGCTCCTGATACATTCGCAGTCTGCTTTGTCCCTCCTGTGCAATGTAATTTCTTCCTGCTTCTCCTCCCTATCTGCTGGTCCATATCTCCCTCTGAACTCCCCTCCTCTTCCTCTCTTGTGGGCACCCACATGACATCACTAGACACGTCATCATCAACGTCACCTTCCCCACCACTATAATTAGAGATCTCGGAGTAGGCAACAACACCGGGGACCAACCTCCTCCTTGGGCTGATATAGATATGGATCGGAAAATAATTCCTGTGACTCAAGTGGAAGGTATATGGTGGTGGTGGTGGTGGTCGTAGTGTCTTTGGGGGTGCACATAGCAAAGAGTGAAGAAGAGGGTGCAGATCGAGAGGATGAGGAGGGTGCAGAAGAGTAAGACTGAGTGAGCCACTCAACCAAGTCTGGTGCGTCCTTTGACTTAATCGCACACACCTTCTGCAATTTGCCACTTTGGCTCAAGCCTGTTGCTCCTGCCCTACCCCTACCACCCTGCGGAAAGGCCTGCCTCTTCCTCTGCCTGTCATTTTTTAAATGACCCTATGACAAAAGTCTCTAGAGAAGTGCAGTATGTATGTGGAAGAAGGTATATAACACCCTGCTTCAATCTGACGTGTTTGGGGCCCACTGGACTATCACACCAGTTATAATACTTTTTTTTGTTTGCCTTTGTAACTCTTTGTATTATGGCTGCAGAACCGCTCAGCACTCACAATGCTGCACAGTGGAATTGCACTATACTATGTTTTCTATATGTGCAAGTATTTAATACATGTATTACACACCTATATACTGCACACCAAATAGTACACCTATACCAGTCCTTACAAGGACCTTTGTGGACCTAGTAGCTAGTGATTTGCAGACTGTCCCTCAGTCGCTACACTGATAAAGCAGAATAGGGCAGCAGTCAGCAGTAGTGATGGACGAACTTCCGACGGGACGTTTCGCGAACGTGGACCGCGAACACGGCCGATAGTTTGCGAACCGGAACGTTCGTGGCAGGCCCCAATGACTTCAATGGGAGGCGAACTTCGCAAACCTACAGGTAAAATTTGCAGCCACAAAATAATTAATAGCTGTGCAAACATAGTCCCACCACATGGCCAATGACATAACACATGTATGAGGTGAATCTGGGATCGACAACTACAAGCATTCTTTTTTTATATGGGAGATTGTTGTGACAATTCAGGACTGTGGAGTGCATGAAGGCAATGGAGGAGAGGGAAGGTAAGGGTAGGCAAAGAGGGTGCAGGAGATGATCACCAGCAGAGTGACATACAGCAATGACATCTGCACCATGATAGAGTCATCTGACAACAGCACCGTGATAGAGAGCACATACATCAGCAGCGTGACATAAAGCACTAACACCAGCACCGTGATATACAGCACTGACAGCAGCACCGTGATAGAGAGCACTGACATCAGCAGCGTGACATAAAGCACTCACACCAGCACCGTGATATACAGCACTGACAGCAGCACCGTGACAGAGAGCACTGACATCAGCAGCGTGACATACAGCAATGACACCTGCACCGTGATAGAGTCATCTGACAACAGCACCGTGATAGAGAGCACTGACATTAGCAGCGTGACATAAAGCACTAACACCAGCACCGTGATATACAGCACTGACATCAGCATCGTGATAGAGAGTACTGACATCAGCACCGTGATATACAGCACTGACACCTGCACCGTAAGCAGCCCCAGGAGGAAGTCAGCATAGCACAGGGATGGTGGGAGCCCCTCATAATGAGCATAGCACAGGGATGGTGGGAGCCCCTCATAATGAGCATAGCACAGGGATGGTGGGAGCCCCTCATAATAAGCAGCCCCAGGAGGATATCAGCATAGCACAGGAATGGTGGGAGCCCCTCATAATAAGCAGCCCCAGGAGGAAGTCAGCACAGCACAGGGATGGTGGGAGCCCCTCATAATAAGCAGCCCCAGGAGGATGTCAGCATAGCACAGGGATGGTGGGAGCCCCTCATAATAAGCAGCCCCAGGAGGAAGTCAGCACAGCACAGGGATGGTGGGAGCCCCTCATAATAAGCAGCCCCAGGAGGAAGTCAGCACAGCACAGGGATGGTGGGAGCCCCTCATAATAAGCAGCCCCAGGAGGAAGTCAGCACAGGGATGGTGGGAGCCCCTCATAATGAGCATAGCACAGGGTTGGTGGGAGCACCTCAAAATATGCACAGCAGAGGTACAGCCCCAGGAGGAAGTCAGCACAGCACAGGGATGGTGGGAGCCCCTCATAATATGCACAGCAGAGGTACAGCCCCAGGAGGATGTCAGCACAGCACAGGGATGGCGGGAGCCCCTCATAATAAGCAGCCCCAGTAGAAATATGACACCGCTCAACCTCTTCAAAGAGGAGGGTACGGGCATATAGTACGGTGTACTTTTTTTGGACAAGGAAGTGAGCCAAATGAAGAAAGAAGGTCTCTGTGCTCGTTTAAAAAAATTGTTTATAGACATATACATGGTCTACTGGTCACATGTGTTGAATTCCTCCGAGATCCATGCCTCATTCATTTTTAGAAATGTGAGGTAGTTAACACTGTCGTGAGCTAGGCGAGTACACTTATCGGTCACGATCCCCCCTGCTGTGCTGAACGTCCTTTCGGACAGGACACTGGATGAGGGGCAAGCCAACAGTTCAATTGCAAATTGGGCAACCTCTGGCCAGAGGTCAAGCCTGCCCACCCAGTAGTCCAGGGGTTCATCACTCCTCAGAGCGTCCACATCGGCCGTTAACCCGTTGTAGTCGGACACCTGACGGTCTAGGCATTCCCTGATGCTGGATTCGGATGACACCTGTCGATGGGTCGGCTGAAAGAATGACCTCATATCCGAAGTCACCAACACATCTTCAAACCGGCCTCTTCTTGCAGGCGCTGTTGGATTGGTACCCGCAACTCCTTCTCTGGGAGTGGGAATTGCTCCTCTGCCAGCGCACGCAAAGGCAGAATGCAGCATTTCTCGAAGCAAGGCCTGGAAGTGCTCCATTCTGCAAGCCCTCTGTGACGGCGGTAACATTTCCACCATTTTGTGTTTGTACCGGGGGTCTAAGTACGTTGCCACCCAGTACTGGTCCTTGACCCTTATGCTTTTTATACGGGGGTCCCTATTAAAACACTGGAGCATGAAGGCCCCCATTTGCACTAAACTGGAAGGGATGTGGTGGCCTGGTGTCAGTACTAGAATCCCTTTAGGACCCAGCACAACTCACCTGACACAGCCTGTGTCTGGGAAACAACAGTGATTGGCCTGCTCACGTTTAAATCACCTGTATCAGCATTCAGTCAGCGCTCGTGTTAGAGTTCACTCGTGTTTGATCCAGCTGATATTTGCTCTGTGACTTTCGTGTTTCAAGATTGGGAGAGTAAATCAAAATATCGTCTAAATAAACAAGCATGAAGCGACCCATCATGTCACGGAAAATGTCATTCATGAAGTTCTGAAAGACGGCTGGTGCATTCCTGAGGCCGAAAGGCATGACAAGACATTCGTAATGACCATCCTTGGTGTTAAAGGCCGTCTTCCATTCATCGCCTGCACGGATTGGCACCAGATTATAGGCTCCCCTTAAATCCAGTTTGGAGAAGATTTTGGCTCCCTGGATTTGAGAGAACAACTCTGTGATGAGAGGGAGAGGATACCGATTGGGAATGGTTATTTTATTTAGACCTCTGTAATCAACACAAAGTCGCAGTCCTCCATCCTTCTTCGGGACAAAGAAGCATCCTGCTCCTGCGGGAGAAGTGGAGGGACGGATGAAACCCTTAGCTAGGTTTTCCTGGATGTATTCTTGCAAAGCAAGATTCTCTGGTTCAGACAGTGGAAAGACTCTCCCTCGAGGAGGTGTAGTGTCAGGCAAGAGGTCAATGGGACAATCATAACTGCGATGAGGAGGTAAAGTGTCAGCAATTCCTTTAGAAAACACATCCCGAAAGTCCTTATAACAAGGTGGAATCTGTTCTATTCCCACTTGACAGGTATCAAGTCGAACAAGGTGTTGGATGCAGCTCTTTTTACACTGATTGGACCAAGCCAGAATATCTCTTGTTGGCCAGTCAATTACAGGATTGTGCTTCTGAAGCCAAGGAAGGCCTAGGATCAAAGGAGTGGATGGAGAGTCAATGACAAGACAAGAAATCTTCTCCCAATGCAAAGCCCCTACTTGTAACTGGAAAGGGTTGGTGGATTTGAGCACCAGGTCTTGTGAGAGAGGCCGATTATCCACAGAGATCAGGCGGACTGGACAATCTAGAGCATGAGTTTCCAGGGACAAAGAGGTGATCAGAGTTTTATCAATAAAATTCTCAGCTGCTCCAGAATCCACCAAGGCCAGCAGTTCATGAGCCCCTGTCCCAAAGTGAATGACAGCGGGTAAAAGTATACGATTGTCCCCCTGGGGAGATGAGAGTAGACCTAAGGTGACCTCCCCGCAATCACCTAGGTCCTGGCGTTTCCCGGACGTGTAGGGCACGAACGGAGCATATGACCCTTGAGGCCACAGTATAAGCAGAGTCCCATATTACGCCTGCGTTTGTGTTCCTGGGCAGATAACCGGGTGGAGCCTAACTGCATAGGTTCTTCCTCAGATTTGGCACTGGAGATGGAATAATCAGGTGGTAAGGAAGGTATACAGTTTGCCACAGCCATTGTTTGTTCTCGCCTCCTCTCTCGCTGGCGGCGGTCAATTCTAATAGCTAGACACATAGCCTCCTCCAGTGAGGCTGGGTAGGAGAAGTTGACCAGAGCGTCTTTAATCGCATCTGAAAGGCCAATTCTAAACTGGCTGCGGAGAGCTGCATCATTCCAGCCAGATTCCGGGGCCCACCTGCGAAACTCTGAGCAATACATTTCAGCTGTGGTAGTTCCTTGTTTTAAGTTACGCAGGGTCGATTCTGCAGTAGCAGCACGATCTGGATCATCATATAGCAACCCAAGGGCTTCAAAGAAGGCATCTACTGTTAGTAAGGCTGGATGGTTAGGTTCCAGGTTAAAGGCCCAAGCCTGGGGGTCACCCTGTAGCAGAGAGATAATGATTTGAACCCTCTGAGTTTCATGGCCAGACGAGGATGGCCTCAACTTGAAATATAATTTGCAGCTGTTTTTAAAGTTGCAAAACGCTTTACGGTCACCAGAAAACCGGTCGGGCAAAGGAATTTTAGGTTCAGATGGAGTTTTAGTAATGGTGGTAGTAGAAGGAGATTGCACCTTGGTGAGCTCTGTGGCCATTTCCTGAACTTGATGTGATAAACAGCAAAGTTCTTGTGCAAACAACTGAGCCTGTTCAGGATTCATGATAGGTTTCCCTTTATGTATTGGCTCGTGTTAATGTCAGGCTAGGTGCAGATAACAAGTAACAGTTCAGGTGTGCTGATTATACAAAGAGTTCAAAGCACATACCATGAGCAGGTCTAAGCAGAGCAGGTCAGCTGAGACTTGTAGTACACCGCTGCAGACGAAGGTAGATGATTGCTGGACCTTGTGGTTCACTGCTGCAGATGAGGGTACTAGTAGAATCAGGCAAAGCGTAGTCTAGGCAAGCTGGGTCATACACAGGTAGATCAGAATCCAAACGGTACAGAATCAGAAGCAAGTACGGAGGGTCAAACAAGCCGGGTCAAACACGAAAGTCACAGAGCAAATATCAGCTGGATCAAACACGAGTGAACTCTAACACGAGCGCTGACTGAATGCTGATACAGGTGATTTAAACGTGAGCAGGCCAATCACTGTTGTTTCCCAGACACAGGCTGTGTCAGGTGAGTTGTGCTGGGTCCTAAAGGGATTCTAGTACTGACACCTGGCTCCTGCTCATCATCCAGGATAATGTCGTCCTCTTCATTCTCCTCTCCCCATCCACGCACAACAACAGGGATCCCAGAAAGGTTTAAAGCATGCTCTTCTTGCTCCTCCTCATCCGCCCCGGCACCATCCTCCTCTGACTCCTCTTCAGACTCCTGTTGTTGACTTGTCTCAGATAGAGTAGCTCCCCCTGGGAATTCATCCAGCATTGCGACTTCCTCATCTTCCCGCTCCTGCTCCTCCACAGCTTGATCAATGACACGATGCAATGCACGCTCCATAAAGAAGGCATAAGGTACCATGTCACTGATGGTGCCATGGCTGCGACTGACCAGTTTGGTGATCTCCTCAAATGGGTGCAGAAGTCTGCATGCGTCGCGCATGAGCAGCCACTGGCGCAGTGAAAAAAACCCCAGCTTCCCAGAACTTGTACTGCCGCAGAGTTCATACAGGTGTCGACTAGGTTCTGGGGAGCTTGGGCGGCGCAGCGGAAGAGACGCTAGCAGCAGAAAAGGAGGAGTCAGCCGAGGAGGAGAGGGAGGAGGATGGAGTTGGAGGAGGAGGAGAAGAAGAGTCAGGCCTGCATGCAATCCGTGGCGGTATAACCAAATCTACACGGGTGCCACGGGTTACATGCTTGACGGCCGTCAGAAGGTTCACCCAGTGGGCAGTAAAAGTGATATACCTTCCCTGCCCGTGTTTGCTAGACCACGTGTCTGTGGTCAGATGTATCTTGGCACCGACACTGTGTGCCAGAGATACATTCACTTGCTGCTGAACATGGTCATATAGCTCTGGGATGCCCTTCTCTGAGAAATACTTCCTTCCTGGGACTTTCCATTGTGGTGTTCCAATGGCCACAAATTTGCGAAAGGCCTCCGAGTCCACCAGTTTATATGGCAGTAGTTGGCGGGCTATGAATTCTGACAAGTCAGCCGACAACCGTTGGGCAAGAGGGTTATCCAGCGTCATCATTTTTTTATGCTCGAACATTAGGCCCACGGAAGCCTGCCTTTTTGCAGAAAAACGTGAGCTTGGCGTGATGGAAGGTGGAGTGGAGGACAATTGTGAGGAGAGAGGAGAAGTAGAAGACGAGGCTGGACGGTGAGAGCCTGCAGTGTGGCTTTGTGTGTTCCGTTGCTCCCACTCGGCTCGGTGATGGCTGCTCATGTGCCTTCTTAAGGCGGTCGTCCCTAGGTGAGTGTTGGGCGTACCGCGACTAATGCATTGACTGCAAAGATTGCAGATGGCAACGCTATTGTCAGCAGCGGACACGTTAAAAAAAGCCCACATTGCGGAGCCATGTGCCGGTGTCCTGGGAGCACCAGATGTGACCGTACATGGTCGATGACTCGCTCCTGATACATTTGCAGTCTGCTTTGTCCCTCCTGTGCAATGTAAGTTATTCCTGCTGCTCCTCCCTATCTGCTGGTCCATATCTCCCTCTGAACTCCCCTCCTCTTCCTCTCTTTTGTGCACCCACGTGACATCACTAGACACGTCATCATCAACGTCACCTTCCCCACCGCCATAAGTAGAGATCTCGGAGTAGGCAGCAACACCGGGGACCAACCTCCTCCTTGGGCTGATCTGGGTACTGTCGTCAGACTGCTGAGTAGCGTTTGTTGCTACCTCCTCTTCCTGATCCAATACCAAGAGTGGCTGCACATCAGAAATGTCCTCTTGATATGGATCGGAAAATAATTCCTGTGACTCAAGCGGAAGGTATGTGGTGGTGGTGGTGTTGTTGGTGGTAGTGTCTTTGGGGTGCACATAGCAGAGAGTGAAGAAGAGGGTGCAGATCGAGAGGATGAGGAGGGCGCAGAAGAGTAAGGCTGAGCGAGTCACTCAACCAAGTCTCGTGCGTCCTTTAAAGTAATTGAACGCACCTTCTGCAACTTCCCACTTTGGCTCCAGCCTGTTGCTCCTGCCCTACCCCTACCACCCCTGCGGAAGGGCCTGCCTCTTCCTCTGTCTGTCATTTTTTAAATGACCCTGTGACAAAACTCTCAGTCCCTATACCGATGAAGGACTGCTGCAGTATAGGGCAGCGGTCAGCGGTAGTGCACCTCAACCCTATGTATTGTGGACCTATACCAGTCCTTATAGAATGGCAGACAGTACTTCACTCAACCCTATGTACTGTAGCACCCTATACCTTACCAGTCCTTATAAGGACCTTTGTGGAACAAGTAGGTTGTGTGTGAGTGCTTAGCAGACTGTACGTCAGTCCCTATACCGATGAAGGACTGCTGCAGTATAGAGCAGCGGTCAGCAGTAGTGCACCTCAACCCTATGTATTGTGGACCTATACCAATCCTTATAGAATGGCAGACTGTACCTCACTCAACCCTATGTACTGTAGTACCCTTTACCTTACCAGTCTTTATAAGGACCTTTGTGGAACAAGTAGGTTGTGTGTGAGTGATTAGCAGACTGTACGTCAGTCCCTATACCGAGGAAGGACTGCTGCAGTATAGGGCAGCGGTCAGCAGTAGTACACCTCAACCCTATGTATTGTGGACATATACCAGTCCTTATAGAATGGCAGACTGTACCTCACTCAACCCTATGTACTATAGCCCCCTACACCAGGTTATTAACAGTCCTTATAAGGAGCTTTGTGGAACAAGTAGGTTGTGAATGATTAGCAGACTGCAGCAGAAGGGCAGCAGTCAAGTATAATATTCTTTCTATATTTGGAAGAAAGAATATTATACGTGTACAAGCCTATTACCATACCACTGATACCAGTCCTGAAAAGAACCTTTGTGGACCTAATATACTAACAGCTACTGATTAAACTGACCCTCACTGCCTCACACACTGCTTCCTGCCTGTCCCTATATAAACTGACAAAACCGAGGCTACTGGAACAATAACTGGAATAGCACTTTTGTGGACCTGATAGTAACAGCTAATGACTAAACTGACTGTCCCTGCAGCAGACACACCGTCCTGTCCCTTTCTCTAAACTGACAAAAGACACTTAGGCTGCTGCAACAATCAGCAGCACAGCAAACCTATATACACCTAACACCTATACCAGTCCTGAAAAGAACTTTTGTGTACCAAATAACTAGCGATTTGGGTCACTACAATCTCTCCCTGCTCCACACAGCAACCTCTCCCTATAGTGACAGAAGAAAGAATGTAAAATGGCCACCAGATCAGGTCTATTTATAAGTTAGGGGGAATGTCCAAGTGTCCATGTGCTGTAATGTCTCAATTGGCTGTCCTGTACCCCATGATGGATGTGTCATCATAGGTCAAATTTCTTTTACACAGTAAACACGGAAGTCCGCCGGGCGAACGGCGCCAATAGTCCGCCGAACGGGCGGACCGCGAACAGTTTAAATTCGCCGCAAAACGACCGCCGGGCGAACCGTTCGGCCATCACTAGTCAGCAGCAGTGCACCACAACCCTATATATTGTACACCTATACCAGTTCTTACAAGGACCTTTGTGGACCTAGTAGCTAGTGATTTGCAGACTGTCCTTCAGCCACTACACTGATAAAAGACAGCTGCAGAATCGGGCAGCAGTCAAGTATAATATTCTTTCTACATGTGGAAGAAAGTATATTATACGTGTACAACCCTATATACTGTACACCTATACCAGTCTTTAAAAGGACTTGTGGAACTAATAGTAATAGCTAGTGATTAAACGGACTGTCCCTGCTCCACACAGCATCCTGTCCCTACACTGACAAAGGACAGCTGCAGAATCAGTCAGCAGTGCACTCAGCAATCACCAGCACAGCAGTGCACCAGAACCCTATATATTGTACACCTATACCAGTCCTTAAAAGGACCTTTGTGGACCTAATAGTAATAGCTAGCTAGTGATTAAACTGACTGTCCCTGCTGCACACAGCGTCCTGTCCCTTCCTACACTGACAAAAGACAGGCTGCTGCAATCACCAACACAGCAGTGCACTGGACCCTATATAGTGTACTACACCTATACCAGTCCTTAAAAGGACTTTTGTGGACCTAATAGCTAGCGATTTGTGTCACTACAGTCTCTCCCTGCTCCACACAGCGTCCTATCCCTAAACTGACATAAGACAGAATGTAAAATGGCCTCCAGATCAGGTTTATTTATAAGGTAGGGGGAATGTCCAATTGTCCATGTGCTGAAATGTCTCAATTGGCTGTCCTGTACCCCATGATGGATGTGTCCTTGGGCTGATCTGGGTACTGTCGTCAGACTGCTGAGTAGCGTTTGTTGCTACCTCCTCTTCCTGATCCAATACCAAGAGTGGCTGCACATCAGAAATGTCCTCTTGATATGGATCGGAAAATAATTCCTGTGACTCAAGCGGAAGGTATGTGGTGGTGGTGGTGTTGTTGGTGGTAGTGTCTTTGGGGTGCACATAGCAGAGAGTGAAGAAGAGGGTGCAGATCGAGAGGATGAGGAGGGCGCAGAAGAGTAAGGCTGAGCGAGTCACTCAACCAAGTCTCGTGCGTCCTTTAAAGTAATTGAACGCACCTTCTGCAACTTCCCACTTTGGCTCCAGCCTGTTGCTCCTGCCCTACCCCTACCACCCCTGCGGAAGGGCCTGCCTCTTCCTCTGTCTGTCATTTTTTAAATGACCCTGTGACAAAACTCTCAGTCCCTATACCGATGAAGGACTGCTGCAGTATAGGGCAGCGGTCAGCGGTAGTGCACCTCAACCCTATGTATTGTGGACCTATACCAGTCCTTATAGAATGGCAGACTGTACTTCACTCAACCCTATGTACTGTAGCACCCTATACCTTACCAGTCCTTATAAGGACCTTTGTGGAACAAGTAGGTTGTGTGTGAGTGCTTAGCAGACTGTACGTCAGTCCCTATACCGATGAAGGACTGCTGCAGTATAGAGCAGCGGTCAGCAGTAGTGCACCTCAACCCTATGTATTGTGGACCTATACCAATCCTTATAGAATGGCAGACTGTACCTCACTCAACCCTATGTACTGTAGTACCCTTTACCTTACCAGTCCTTATAAGGACCTTTGTGGAACAAGTAGGTTGTGTGTGAGTGATTAGCAGACTGTACGTCAGTCCCTATACCGAGGAAGGACTGCTGCAGTATAGGGCAGCGGTCAGCAGTAGTACACCTCAACCCTATGTATTGTGGACATATACCAGTCCTTATAGAATGGCAGACTGTACCTCACTCAACCCTATGTACTATAGCCCCCTACACCAGGTTATTAACAGTCCTTATAAGGAGCTTTGTGGAACAAGTAGGTTGTGAATGATTAGCAGACTGCAGCAGAAGGGCAGCAGTCAAGTATAATATTCTTTCTATATTTGGAAGAAAGAATATTATACGTGTACAAGCCTATTACCATACCACTGATACCAGTCCTGAAAAGAACCTTTGTGGACCTAATATACTAACAGCTACTGATTAAACTGACCCTCACTGCCTCACACACTGCTTCCTGCCTGTCCCTATATAAACTGACAAAACCGAGGCTACTGGAACAATAATTGGAATAGCACTTTTGTGGACCTGATAGTAACAGCTAATGACTAAACTGACTGTCCCTGCAGCAGACACACCGTCCTGTCCCTTTCTCTAAACTGACAAAAGACACTTAGGCTGCTGCAACAATCAGCAGCACAGCAAACCTATATACACCTAATACCTATACCAGTCCTGAAAAGAACTTTTGTGTACCAAATAACTAGCGATTTGGGTCACTGCAATCTCTCCCTGCTCCACACAGCAACCTCTCCCTATAGTGACAGAAGAAAGAATGTAAAATGGCCACCAGATCAGGTCTATTTATAAGTTAGGGGGAATGTCCAAGTGTCCATGTGCTGTAATGTCTCAATTGGCTGTCCTGTACCCCATGATGGATGTGTCATCATAGGTCAAATTTCTTTTACACAGTAAACACGGAAGTCCGCCGGGCGAACGGCGCCAATAGTCCGCCGAACGGGCGGACCGCGAACAGTTTAAATTCGCCGCAAAACGACCGCCGGGCGAACCGTTCGGCCATCACTAGTCAGCAGCAGTGCACCACAACCCTATATATTGTACACCTATACCAGTTCTTACAAGGACCTTTGTGGACCTAGTAGCTAGTGATTTGCAGACTGTCCTTCAGCCACTACACTGATAAAAGACAGCTGCAGAATCGGGCAGCAGTCAAGTATAATATTCTTTCTACATGTGGAAGAAAGTATATTATACGTGTACAACCCTATATACTGTACACCTATACCAGTCTTTAAAAGGACTTGTGGAACTAATAGTAATAGCTAGTGATTAAACGGACTGTCCCTGCTCCACACAGCATCCTGTCCCTACACTGACAAAAGACAGCTGCAGAATCAGTCAGCAGTGCACTCAGCAATCACCAGCACAGCAGTGCACCAGAACCCTATATATTGTACACCTATACCAGTCCTTAAAAGGACCTTTGTGGACCTAATAGTAATAGCTAGCTAGTGATTAAACTGACTGTCCCTGCTGCACACAGCGTCCTGTCCCTTCCTACACTGACAAAAGACAGGCTGCTGCAATCACCAACACAGCAGTGCACTGGACCCTATATAGTGTACTACACCTATACCAGTCCTTAAATGGACTTTTGTGGACCTAATAGCTAGCGATTTGTGTCACTACAGTCTCTCCCTGCTCCACACAGCGTCCTATCCCTAAACTGACATAAGACAGAATGTAAAATGGCCTCCAGATCAGGTTTATTTATAAGGTAGGGGGAATGTCCAATTGTCCATGTGCTGAAATGTCTCAATTGGCTGTCCTATACCCCATGATGGATGTGTCATCATGGGTCAAAGTTCTTTCACACTGTAAACACATATGTCCTCCGGGCGAACAGCGGCAATAGTCCGCCGATCAGGCGAATCGCGAACACGCCAAATTTGCCGCAAACCGTTCAGCCATCCCTACGTAACAGTATCAAACAGCCATGTCTGAGCCTGCAAATGGGAAGTCGGCCATGGATGACATCTGTCAGCACCTTGCGCCCCTTACCTAAGCAGTCAAATCCCTACAGGAGGGTTATACGCAACTGGAACAACGTATACAGACTCTAGCTACACCAGCAAGCACTGCTGCCCCTTCTGCTTCAGGAACTGCCAGTGTAGCAACCTCAGTGGTGATGTTGCCCCCTGAACCCAGAGTTCCAGCACCAGAGAGATTTTCAGGTGACCAGGGAAAATTGTGATCCTTCCGTAACACATGTGAACTGTACTTTGCCATGCAACCTTGAACTTTCTCCCTCGAAGCCACCAAAGTAGGATTCATCATATCACTGCTTCAGGGTGAGCCCCAGTCCTGGGTTAATCGGATATTGGAGAAGAACGATGTTTTGTTACAGTCCACGTCCGCCTTCTTCGGCGCAATGTCTGAATTATATGATGACCCACAATGAACCACCACAGCAGAGGCTGCCCTTCATGCACTCCAGCAAGGCCACAGAGGGGCCGAAGATTATGTTACAGACTTTAGACGCTGGAGTGCAGACACACAGTGGAATGACGCAGCCCTGCAACACCAGTTCTGCTTGGGGTTATCAGAAGGTCTGAAAAACGAATTGGCACGTGTCGGAGTCCCAAATACCCTGGAGGTCCTTATCACACTGGCCATTCAAATTGACCTTCGGCTCCATGAGCGACGATCCGAAAGGTCAGCCCAGCAGCCACGTACAGTCTGGATGATGCGCCAGATCACAGCTCCTACTCACTCTGCACCTGTTAGCTTCACTCCCGTTCAGCCAGCTCCTGTTACTATTGCCACCGAAGCACCGGAGCCTATGCAAGTTGGCCTAATATGTTCCTCTCTCCGGAGGAACGCCGGCACCAACGACAGAACAGCCTTCTGCCTATACTGTGGGGAAGCCGGCCACTATGTACGTTCCTGTCCAAACAAGACACGTAAGTGGCAGATGTTTTCTTCAGTTAATAACTTTTCTTCATCTACCAATGCCACCAACCTAGCCCTTCCCATCTCTTTCCAGCTGCTAGAAAGGGAAGTGCCAGTTACTGCGATCATTGATTCCGGGGGCCTGCAGTTGCTTCAATTGATTCCGGGGGCCTAAAGTTGCTTCATTAATCTAACCTCTGCAACACAACGCTATCCTCTTAAGACCTTAAGCAGGAAGACTTTCTGTTTTTCTAGCTGACGGGTCATGTATCAAGTCTGGACCTGTAACCCAAGAGTCATTTGCCTTACCTGTGTTGGCTGCCTCCCAACATAAGGAAATCCTAAGCCTCAATGTCATCTCTTCCCCACTATTCCCTGTTATTCTGGGCCTACCCTGGCTGCAGGCGCATAATACACGAGTTGACTGGGCCACAGGGAGAATCGACTTCCACTCAGCCTATTGCCAGGAACACTGCCTACCAAGGTCCCCAGCTTCTTCTACAACACTACTTTGTGTGGACTGTGAGTCTGAGGTGTGGCAAGTCATACCTGAACCATATCATGAGTTCCTGGATGTCTTTAGTAAGCGAGGGGCTGACATTCTTCCCCCTCATCGGCCATATGACTGCCCAATTGAACTGCTTCTGGGGTCTGAAATCCCTTTCGGTAGAATCTTCCCCCTCGCTGAACGAGAACAGGAGGCACTAAAAGAGTGTATCCAAGAAAACTTGAAAAAGGGGTTCATCCGACCCTCTACCTCCCCAGCAGGAGCAGGAATATTTTTTGTTGAGAAAAAGGACCACTCCCTACAACCTTGTGTTGATCGGGAGATCAACAAAATTACAGTTAAAAAACGTTATCCTCTCCCTCTAGTACCCAAACTATTTCAGAGATTGAGGTCAGAAACCATTTTCTCCAAAGTAGATTTATGGGGGCCTACAATTTAGTCTGCATCCGTCAGGGGGATGAGTGGAAGACAGCTTTTCACACCCGATTTGGCCACTATGAATACCTGGTGATGCCCTTTGGACTATGTAATGCCCCGGTTACCTTCCAACACTTTGTCAACAACATAATCCGAGACTTCCTGGATATATTTTTGATTGTTTACCTAGATGACATCTGGATTTTTTTCCATTTTTCTAGACTCTCATCGAGGTCATGGCAAAAGGATGATGAGCCGGCTCCGCCAACGCAGACTATATGCTAAAGGTGAAAAATGCGAGTTTGAACAAAGCAGTATCCAATTCCTGAGACTGATAATCTCACCTGAAGGCATCAAGATGGACTCTGAAAAGGTCTCTGCTATCTTAGACTGGCCTGCACCTATCGACAAGAAGGGGGTGCAGCGCTTCGTAGGGTTTGCCAACGTTTACAGGAGGTTCATTAAGGTCTTCTCCGCTATCATAACCCTTATCACCCAGCTGACTAAACTGAATCTCCACTTCCATTGGACACCCGAGACACAGGCCGCATTTGATACCTTGAAGGGAATGTTTACTTCAGCACCTGCTCTTGGTCACCCAGACCCATCTCTGCCGTATACACTAGAAGTAGACGCATCTGAAGTCGTTATTGGAGCAGTCTTCTCCCAACGCCAAGGCCCTAAGGATCTGATGCACCCAGTAGACTTTTTCTCCCACAGGCTGTCTCCAGCAGAGAGAAACTATGACAATGGGGACCGATAATTACTGGCCATAAAGGCAGCTTTAGAAGAATGGAGGTACCTCCTGGAGGGAGCAGATCATCCCATATTGATCTATACTAACCACAAAAATATTGATTACCTGAGGACTGCTTAATGCCTAAAGCCAGGTCAAGCACGTTGGGCCCTGTTCTTTTCCCGATTTGTGTTCCACATTACCTACCAGCTGGGCTTGAAACATGTCAAACAAGATGCACTGTCTCGTATGTTTAATGACCCCAAGAAACCACCAGTGGCAGATACCATCTTGTCCGAAAATAACTTCTTACTTTTACAGGGCAACCTTCTCAACCGAATGAAGCAGGCTTTGACAGATGATCCTAGGCCTCCAGGGGTCACACTGACACTCCAGGAAGGATTTCTGTTTAACAGAAGCAAGGTATTTGTGCCTGAATGTCTACGTATAACCATTTTGGGTCTGTGTCATGCTCATCCTCTAGCAGGTCATTTTGGGGTGCACAAGACGCTTGATCTCCTGAAACGCACATTCTGGTGGCCAGACCTGGAAGAAACCTGCAATAGATACGTGAATTCCTGTGCAATCTGCAACCGGAGCAAGGATACAAAGAACGGAGCCTGGGTCTGCTTCGGCCACTGGCAGTTTCTGACAGACCATGGCGAATGATAGCCATGGATTTCATAGTGGAACTTCCCCCATCGGAAGGATGCACAGCCATCTTCGTGGTAGTGGACAGATTGTCCAAAATAGCTAATTTCTTGCCTCTGAAGAGTACTCCCTTAGCCATGGAGATGGCTCAAGTGTTTATCAAAGAGATTGTTAGGCTTCATGGAGTCCCTATGAACATTGTCTCTGATCGGTGGGTTCATTTAAATTCCCTATTCTGGAAAACTCTGTGTGAAGCCCTTAAAATCGAAAGATCCTTGTCCTCCGCCTACCATCCCCAGACCAATGAACAGATAGAGAGGACTAATCAGACGTTGGAGCAGTATATCCAATGCTTCACCACTTTTATCCAGGATGACTGGGTATCGCTGCTACCACTGGCAGAGTTCGTCTACAATAATGCCACTCACTCAGCCACAGGTCAGTCACCCTTCTTTGCAAATTATGGTTTTTACCCATCCTTCTTGCCCGACTTTATTCAGGAGACCACAGTTCCTGCTGTCCAAGATACAGTGGATTTCCTCAACCACAACAATAATTTGCTTCAAGAAGTGGTTAACAAGGCACAAGCAGCAAGCAAGATGGCTTTTGACAAGAAAAGAGGGGGTGAACTGATTCTCCACCCGGGAGACCAGGTATGGCTGTCTACTATGAATCTCAGGTTGGCATGACCCTCAAAGAAACTGGCACCTAAATTTGTGGGACCATTGCCAGTCAAGAAGAAACTTAATGAGGTTGCTTACGAATTATCTTTACCTGATTCACTTAAGATACATCCTGTCTTCCATGTTTCTCTCTTGAAACCCGCAGTCCCTGACTCTTTTCCAGATAGAGTATCCAGGCCACCAGAACCTGTGACCATCAATGGCAAAGAGGAGTACGAGGTAGAGGCCATCATAGACTGAAGGAAAAAAAGGAATCAGGTACGGTACCTAGTTACGTGAAAAGGTTATGGCCCAGAGGATAACTCTTGGGAGGTTGGACAGGATGTGCACGCCAGAGACTTGGTTAATGCCTTTTTTCTCAGTCATCATCAGAACGAGACCTGTTGGGCACCCGGAGCTTGCACGTAAGAGGGGGGCAATGTCATGGAACTACCACCTATCGGTTTAAATAGTGCAGACTAATTTCAGTGATTGGCAACAGGCTGCCTTATTTAAACACCTCAGCAGCACTGTACCTTTGCTGTCTGATCTGCAGCTCATACCTGTTCCCATGACTTCCTGTTCCTTTGATCCGATCTGTTTCCTGTGTTTGACTCAGCTTGTTTGACTCCGATTGATCTCTGTTACCCTGACCCTGGCTTGCATTGTAATCAAGCACAGCTCTACACTGCTTGATATCCTATTGCCAAACTTTGCCTGTATCCTGACTATTCTCTGCCTGTCATCTATATCTACATCTGCTCATCTGTTACCAAACCCGGCGTGTCTGACTACGTGTTCAGTGTCTCCCCAGCTCTGCACTTACCAGCCTGCTTCCTGTTTCCTGCTGCACCAGCTGAACTGACAAGACCAAAGATGAACCAGGCACCCATACACCTCCAGGCTTTTGGAGCCACTGTTGCAACACCTGTGGCCCTTGAGCTGGGGTTGTACGACACAGCCTTCCCACTGCACGTCAGGCTCATCCCGGCAGGTACGTAACATGAACCAACAATATTCCCAAAGGTCAGTTCTGTCGACTAAGCCCTTGTACACACAGTTGGATATTCCGATGGAATATGTCCGATCGGACAGTGTTGTCGGATAATCCGACAGTGTGTGGGCTCTATCAGACTGTTTCCGTCGGAATATCCGACGGACCAAGTTTTAGAGCTGGGCTATAACATTTTCTGACAACATGATCCGATCGAACTTTGTCTGATCGTTTGTAGAGAATTCCGATGGGACAAAGTGCCACGCATGCTCAGATCAAATTCCTAGACCAAAGCTATTGGCTACTATCCTGAACGTAGTCCCGTCGTAACTAAATTCCGTCATCACGTTACGAACGATCGGATTTTCCGACAACTGTGTCTGACCGTGTGTATGCAACACCAGTTTTGGACACAATCCATCAAACAAAATCCGACGGATTTTGTCGTCGGAATGTCCGACCGTGTGTACAAGGGCTAAGACGTAATTGTACAAAAACATCTGATTACATCAAACAAAGCCCAATTCTCAAAAAAAAACTTCAGGATAGAGGTTACCCTGAGTCTCTAGTTGATCAAGCATACAAACATTACTTACAACAAGATAATCCCACCACAAAAAAAGCAACCTTTGATCAGTCTGCTCGTTTCATCACTAAATTTCATAATGACTCCAGAAAAATGGAGTTGATTTTTAAAAAACATTGGCCTATGCTGTTGGAGGACCCCCACTTCAAACCTCTTCTACCCAATATCCAAAGGATAACCTACAGGAAAGCACCAAACTTAAAAAATCAAATAGCACGCGGAAAATTAAAACCACTGCAGAAAACCCTTCCCCCACAAACCTGTTTGATTCCTTTAAAGGGTATGTTCCAATGTAGGAAGCACTTATGCAAGACCTGCACCTTTGTAAAACATGGTGAAAAACAATTCACTACAAAGGGAAAAACCTATACTTTAGGAGACTTGTACAATTGTGTTTCAGATTTTGTAGTTTACGGTCTTGTTTGTCCTTGCCATCTACTGTATGTGGAATGTACCATATGACCACTCCGACAGAGGTTCGGCGAGCATAGAAGGAAAATAGAGATGGATAAGGACAAACATAGTGTCCCCCGTCATTTTGCAGAGCACCATCATAAGTCTACAGAGGGTGTCAGGGAAGTAGTCGTAGGACTGGTGATCCTGCCAGAAACCACCATGGTCGCGCTGGGCGAATCCCCGGGTGCATGCACGCACACAGATGCGCAACAACGGGTGCACGCAGGTACAATACGGCAGGCGCATGCAGATGCGCTACGGCAGGTGCGTACAGGCGCATGCCAGCGTGTGTGCACGATGACAGTAGTTGGCGCCCTCTGGCTTATTTAAGTCTGCTGCAGACTGTAGACAGGTTGTTGGATTATCATCAGCTCCCTGTGTCCCCTGTACCTACTGCCTGTGTCTGATTATCTGATTCCTGTTGACTACTTGGCTTGCCCGACTCTTCCTGCTCTCCGCCTGCACCGACCCCTGGCTTGGGCCCGACTACGCTCCCGTCTGCACTCCTGTACCTCCGCTTGTCCACACGGTGTTGTCCCCTGGCCTGGCTGCCTATTCTGTTCCTGATTTATCCCATTGTACCTTCTCTCGGACTGATCTCCTTGTGTATGACCTCTGGCCTGGCTGGATACTGTTCCTGGTTGCTCCACCAGGATCCTTCTATGCACAGTTGCCCAATTTACTTTATCAGCATACCCCTGCTGCCCTCAGCAACTCAGCTACCCAGCAAACCGCATTTGGTTGAAATATAGAACAAATTCCTAAAAATCCCTCTGAAGCAGAGAGATTTCATAGATTATGCGAAAGAGAAACATATTGGATATATTTGTTAGATACTCTGAATCCAGGAGGAATCAATGAGGAACTAGAAATATCCACCATACTATAGGATGATGTTTAACTCTCCATCTTTCTTTTTTTTCTCCCTAGGTGATGCTCTGTATGAGGGATATGCAATTAGCGGACCTCCAGCTGTTGCAGAACTAGAACTACAAGTCCCATGAGGCATAGCAAGACTCTGACAGCCACAAGCATGACACCCAGAGGCAGGGGCATGATGGGACTTGTAGTTTTGCAACAGCTGGAGTTCGGCTAATTGAATATACCTGCTCTATATGTTGATCACACACAGACATATATAAGATAACGGGGGGTGGTGGGCTACATCATCCTATAGTAAGTAACTCCTCTAAAGAAAAATATGCTAACTTGTCTTAGACATGAACTTGTGTATATGTACATTTTTCCATAGCTTCGATCCCCTCCCCCCCCCCCCCCCCACTTCTCCTGTTTCCACGCCATTTTTTTAACCCACCTGCCCTCTCTCCTACTCCCCCTCCTCCCATATCTATAATCTGTTTATGTGAATATGTAAACCCATAACTGGATTTTAGAGCTGCATACTGTCTAAGGCAGGCTTTCTCAACCTTTTCAACACAGAGGAACCCTTGAAATAGTTCTCCAGTCTCAGGGAACCCCTGCTAAAAATTAGAAATCTGCAACTCGTCATACAAATAGTGTGATGGTCAGTGGGAAGAATGGTCCTTACACTTGTGGTCATTGGGAAGAATTACCTCCTTACAGATAGCTAAAAAGATCAATGGTGTCAGTGGGAACTTATTGGAGAGGCAGAAATTTTTGCCCCCTTCCTTCCCAGACCAATTTTCAGCTTTCAGCGCTCTCACACTTTCAATAAGAATTGCGCGGTCATGCAATGCTCTACCCAAATGAAATTTTTAGCATTTTGTTAGCACAAATAGAGCTTTCCTTTGGTGGTATTTATTCACGACTCCGTTTTTTTTTTGTTTTTTTTTAGATATAAGCGAAAAAAGAGCAGAAATTTGGAAAAAAAATATATATATTTTTATTCTATTTTAAAAGAAATACAATAAAATCTAATTTTGTCATAAATTTAAGCCAAAACGTATTGTGCTACATGTTTTTGGTAAAAAAAAATCCTGTGTATAATAATTGGTTTGTGTGATCATGGACATATGTGCGCAGGTGATCACGGACATGTGTGCAAATGATCATTGGGACATGTGATTTTTACTGTTATATATGTGGGGGACATGTGTTTTGGGGATCATTACTATGTGGGGACCTATGTTTTGGAGACATGGGTTTTGGGGACATGTGTGTTTACTTTGTGTGTTTTTACTGTGTGGTGACACTAGACTGATGATCAGTGTGTAAAAAGCTGTAAAAAAACAGCTCATACTCACTGATCACAAGCTGGCTGCAGAGATCTGCTCTCCTCTCCTCAGCGGCAACTTCCATGTGAGGAGAGGAGAGCTGATTGCCTAGCAAACGGCTGTTTGTTTACATCACATGACGGCCGTGATTGGACCATCATGTGATCTGGAGGGCCAATTATAGAGCCCTCCTGCCGATCTAAGATGCGCCCTGTCCGGGTGACACAAACACACGCACGGTCCCGCTCCTTCTTACGGATGTTTCCAAACGTCCACTCAGAAGGAGAGAGAGCGCCCACCCGGCTGTACATATGCAGTGGCCGGGTGGAAAGTAGATACATAATAATAATCATTTTTAACATTTTTTAAAAGTACATGGTTATTATTAGCTATTAATGGTTGTTTACCTGTTTTAAAGTGTATATTTAATCTATGTATTGATAATCCATTTCTAATGTTTTAATTTATTGTATATTACTACATTCAGAAGGAAATATATTTATATATGCATATATATCTCTCTCTCTCTCTCTCTCTCTCTCTATATATATATATATATATATATATATATATATATATATATATATATATATCGATCTATATATAGATATATATTTCCCCTCTGAATGCCTTTATAAAGATACTTAGATGTGAGTTTTTAATATGCTTTGTTTATTAAACAAATACAGTCTTACGTAAAGTGGAAGTAAACCCTCCTATCATTTTCAGCCAAGGAAGCTGCCATCTTGGCCTCTGTTAAATCTTCAACTGCCGTGATGCTGCACATGTCATCAGTTATGAAACCAGCCATTGGATGGTTTGACAGTTTGATTGAGAGCACAACCAATATGCAGTGAATGTAATTGCTTTTTGCAAATGTTACATTGATGGGTTTACTTCCGCTTTAAGCGGCGTCTATTTCCCAGGGGCTTGGAGACTTTTCCACATCACTGGCTCTCGAAGATATGGACAGCCTGTCACCCTCTGGAACTGCTCCTGCACCGCACACAACTGACAGAGGCAAGAGACTGGCAACCTCCCCTGCTAACTCTCCATGTAAGGAGCCACAGGCTAAAAAACAACTTTGGGCTGCTCCTGCTAATAATACTTCCAGCCTAGAAAGCACCTTATCCCTGGCTTCTATCCCTATCACTGACAACCCTGTCACTGACAACACTGTCTCTGAGGCTATGCTAAAATCCATGCTGCTTACGCTGAAGAAGGATCTACACAGAGAAATGCAAATGTCTTCATCCCAGATCCATGACATGTCTAAAAGAGAGGGCAGACACACTAGGAGCACATGAGCGAGTACACTAAAGAAACTGATGAGCTCTTAGATGCTCACGACCACCATGCAGAGGAAATGTATCATATTAAACTAAAGCTAGAGGACTTAGAGGAATGCTTTATGAATAAGAACATTAAGTTCAGGGGTACACCCAAATCAGTGAAGACCAATTTCGCTACTGAATACCGATACTAAACATTTTGCAAAACTTCTAGCCCAGCATCTCTCAATGGTCATTCCTTATATAATCCACTCAGACCAAGTGGGCTTCATACCTAGCAGACAGGCCTTATATGGCACTAGGCGTTTCATCGATCTCATAAAATGGGTGGAACACCATCAAACTCCTTCTCTGTTCCTATCACTGGATGCAGAGGAGACATTTGACAGGGTCCACTGGGCCTACAGTATATGGAAGCCATGCTTTGAAAAGTTGACCTCTCGGGAGTATTTTTATCAGCTATCTTAAGCTTATATTATTCTCCAAGTGTGCATGTATGGACCTCGGGTATTGTATCAGATCCCTTTATAATCACAAATGGCACAAGACAGGGATGGCCACTCACTAGTGATGGACGATCTTCCGACGGTACGTTTCGCGAACGCGAACCGCGAACGAAACCGACCATTTGCGAAACCCATTGACTTCAATGGGAGGCTAACTTCGCAAACCTTTAGGTCAAATTTGCAGCCACAAGATAATTATTAGCTGGGCAAACATAGTCCCACCACATGGCCAACGACATAACACATGTATGAGGTGAATTTGGGATCGATAACTACAAGCATTCTTTTTTTATATGGGAAATTGTTCTGACAATTCAAGACTGTGGAGCGCATGAAGGCAATGGAGGAGAGGGAAGGTCAGGGACCAGGGTAGGCAAAGAAGAGGGTGCAGGAGATGATCACCAGCAGCGTGACATACAGCAATGACACATGCACCGTGATAGAGGCATCTGACAACAGCACCGTGATAGAGGGCACTGACATCAGCAGCGTGACATAAAGCATTAACACCAGCACCGTGACATACAGCATTGACAGCAACACCGTGATAGAGAGCACTGACATCAGCAGCGTGACATAAATCACTCACACCAGCACCGTGATATACAGCACTGACAGCAGCACCGTGATAGAGAGCACTGACATCAGAAGCGTGACATACAGCAATGACACCTGCACCGTGATAGAGTCATCTGACAACAGCACCGTGATAGAGAGCACTGACATCAGCAGCGTGACATAAAGCATTAACACCAGCACTGTGACATACAGCATTGACAGCAACACCGTGATAGAGAGCACTGACATCAGAAGCGTGACATACAGCACTGACACCAGCACCGTGATATACAGCACTGACAGCAGCACCGTGATAGAGAGCACTGACATCAGAAGCGTGACATACAGCACTGACATCAGCACCGTGATATACAGCACTGACAGCAGCACCGTGACAGAGAGCACTGACATCAGCAGCGTGACATTAAGCACTCACACCAGCACCGTGATATACAGCACTGACAGCAGCACCGTAAGCAGCCCCAGGAGTAAGTCAGCACAGCACAGGGATGGTGTGATCCCCTCATAATAAGCAGGCCCAGGAGAAACTCAGCACAGCACAGGGATGGTGTGATCCCCTCATAATAAGCAGGCCCAGGAGAAACTTAGCACAGCACAGGGATGGTGTGATCCCCTCATAATAAGAACCCCCAGGTGAAAATCAGCACAACACAGGGATTGTGTGATCCCCTCATAATAAGAACCCCCAGGAGGAAGTCAGCACAGCACAGGGATGGTGTGATCCCCTCATAAGCAGCCCCAGTAGAAATATGACACCGCTCAACCTCTTCAAAGAGGAGGGTAGGGGCATATAGTACGGTGTGCTTTTTTGGGACAAGGAAGTGAGCCAAATGAAGAAAGAAGGTCTGTGTGCTTGATTAAAAAAATTGTTTATAGACATATACATGGTCTACTGGTCACATGTGTTGAATTCCTTCGAGATCCATGCCTCATTCATTTTTAGAAATGTGAGGTAGTTAACACTGTCGTGAGCTAGGCGAGTACGCTTATCGGTCACGATCCCCCCTGCTGCGCTGAAAGTCCTTTCGGACAGGACACTGGATGAGGGGAAAGCCAACAGTTCCATTGCAAATTGGGCAAGCTCTGGCCAGAGGTCAAGCCTGCCCACCCAGTAGTCCAGGGGTTCATCACTCCTCAGAGCGTCCACATCGGCCGTTAACCCAATGTAGTCGGACACCTGATGGTCTAGGCGTTCCCTGATGCTGGATCCAGATGACACCTGTCGATGGGTCAGCTGAAAGAATGACCTCATATCCGAAGTCACCAACACATCTTCAAACCGGCCTCTTCTTGCAGGCGCTGTTGGATTGGTACCCGCAAATCCTTCTCTGGGAGTGGGAATTGCTCCTCTGCCAGCACACGCAAAAGCAGAATGCAGCATTTCTGGAAGCAAGGCCTGGAAGTGCTGCATTCTGACAGCCCTCTGCAGCGGCGGTAACATTTCCACCATTTTGTGTTTGTACCGGGGGTCTAAGTACGTTGCCACCCAGTACTGGTCCTTGACCCTTATGCTTTTTATACGGGGGTCCCTATTAAAACACTGGAGCATGAAGGCCCCCATTTGCACTAAAGTGGAAGCGGTGTGGTGTCCTGGCTCCTGCTCATCATCCAGGATAATGTCGTCCTCTTCATTCTCCTCTCCCCATCCACGCACAACAGGGATCCCAGAAAGGTTTAAAGCATGCTCTTCTTGCTCCTCCTGATCCGCCTCGGCACCATCCTCTTCTGACTCCTCTTCAGACTCCTGTTGTTGACTTGTCTCAGATAGAGTAGCCCCCCCCTGGGAATTCATCCAGCATTGCGACTTCCTCATCTTCCCGCTCCTGCTCCTCCACAGCCTGATCAATGACACAACGCAATGCACGCTCCATAAGGCCGGGTTCACACTGCTGCGGGGGGAGATCCGGATGTGATTCGCACCGCACTGCAGTGCAAATCACATCCGATCTCCGTAGCGATGCGAGTTCAGCCATACAGATAGTATGGCTGAATTCGCATCGTTCCCGCAGCAAACTCGCACGGGACCCTTTTTTTGGTCCGCAGCAGAATCGGATCACATGGGTGTTCACACCATGCGATCCGATTCCTGTGCGAGTCTGCATATCACACTGCGATATGCGGACGGATCTGGGGGTGTCATTAACATTTCATTGACACTCCCAGCCGTTCGCATAGGGCAGTGTGAACTGCCGGCGGGAGTCATGCGATGCGGGAAAACGCCGCGGATTTGTGGCTTTCCCACATCTCTGTGGTGTGAACCCAGCCTAAAGAAGGCATAAGGTACCATGTCACTAATGGCGCCATGGCTGCGACTGACCAGTTTGGTGATCTCCTCAAATGGCCGCAGAAGTCTGCATGCGTCGCGCATGAGCAGCCACTGGCGCGGTGAAAAAAAACCCAGCTCCCCAGAACCGTTTATTTCGCAGAGTTCATACAGGTAGACGTTAACTGCACGTTTCTGCTGGAGCAGCCTATCAAGCATATAGAAGGTTGAGTTCCATCGCGTCGGGCAATCGCAAATAAGACGTCTGACCGGCAGATGGTGTCGCCGCTGAATGTCAGCAAGGCGAGCCATGGCCGTGTAAGATCTTCTGAAATGGGCCGAGATTTTCCTTGCCTGCCGCAAGATGTCCTGGACCCCAGGGTATTTGACAAGGAATCGCTGCACGACCAATTTTAAGACGTGTGCCATGCATGGCACGTGCGTGATTTTTCCATGTTTCAATGCGCTAAGCAGATTGGCACCGTTGTCACACACCACTTTACCAACTGTCAAAGCTATGTTAGCCACTGTTCTGCCTGTGAACGCAAAGCTGAAAGGAGTGCCGGGCCAGTGTGGCTCTTGGCTTCCAGGCACAACAGACGCAGCACGGCATGGCAACGTCTCACCTGGCATGTGGAATAGGTTCTGGGGAGCTTGGGCGGTGCAGCGGAAGAGACGCTAGCAGCAGAAAAGGAGGAGGCAGCTGAGGAGGAGAGGGAGGAGGATGGAGTAGGAGGAGGAGGAGAAGAAGAGTCAGGCCTGCATGCAATCCGTGGCGGTAAAACCAAATCTACACGGGTGCCACGGGTTACATGCTTGACGGCCGTCAGAAGGTTCACCCAGTGGGCAGTAAAAGTGATATACCTTCCCTGCCCGTGTTTGCTAGACCACGTGTCTGTGGTCAGATGTATCTTGGCACCGACACTGTGTGCCAGAGATACATTCACTTGCCGCTGAACATGGCCATATAGCTCTGGGATGCCCTTCTATGAGAAATACTTCCTTCCTGGGACCTTCCATTGTGGTGTTCCAATGGCCACAAATTTGCGAAAGGCCTCCGAGTCCACCAGTTTATATGGCAGTAGTTGGCGGGCTATGAGTTCTGACAAGCCAGCCGTCAATCGTTGGGCAAGAGGGTTATCCGGCGTCATCATTTTTTTACGCTCGAACATTAGGCCCACGGAAGCCTGCCTTTTTGCAGAAAAATGTGAGCTTGGCGTGATGGAAGGTGGAGTGGAGGACAATTGTGAGGAGAGAGGAGAAGGAGAAGACGAGGCTGGACGGTGAGAGCCTGCAGTGTGGCTTTGTGTGTTCCGTTGCTCCCACGCGGCTCGGTGATGGCTGCCCATGTGCCTTCTTAAGGCGGTCGTCCCTAGGTGAGTGTTGGGCTTACCGTGACTAATGCGTTGACTGCAAAGATTGCAGATGGCAACGCTATTGTCAGCAGCGGACACGTTAAAGAAAAGCCCACATTGCGGAGCCATGTGCCGGTGTCCTGGGAGCACCAGATGTGACCGTACATGGTCGATGACTCGCTCCTGATACATTTGCAGTCTGCTTTGTCCCTCCTGTGCAATGTAAGTTATTCCTGCTTCTCCTCCCTATCTGCTGGTCCACATCTCCCTCTGAACTCCCCTCCTCTTCCTCTCTTGTGGGCACCCACGTGACATCACTAGACACGTCATCATCAACGTCACCTTCCCCACCGCTATAAGTAGAGATCTCGGAGTAGGCAGCAACACCGGGGACCAACCTCCTCCTTGGGCTGATCTGGGTACTGTCGTCAGACTGCTGAGTAGCGGTTGTTGCTACCTCCTCTTCCTGATCCAATACCAAGAGTGGCTGCGCATCAGAAATGTCCTCTTAATATGGATCGGAAAATAATTCCTGTGACTCAAGCGGAATGTATGTGGTGGTGGTGGTGGTGGTATTGTTGGTGGTAGTGTCTTTGGGGGTGCACATAGCAGAGAGTGAAGAAGAGGGTGCAGATCGAGAGGATGAGGAGGGTGCAGAAGAGTAAGGCTGAGTGAGCCACTCAACCAAGTCTGGTGCGTCCTTTAAAGTAATTGAACGCACCTTCTGCAACTTCCCACTTTGGCTCAAGGCTGGTGCTCCTGCCCTACCCCTACCACCCCTGCGGAAGGGCCTGCCTCTTCCTCTGCCTGTCATTTTTTAAATCACCCTGTGACAAAACTCTTAGTCCCTATACCGATGAAGGACTGCTGCAGTATAGGGCAGCGGTCAGCAGTGGTGCACCTCAACCCTATCTATTGTGGACCGATAGCGGTCCTTACAGAACAGCAGACTGTACCGCACTCAACCCTATGTACTGTAGCACCCTTCACCAAGTTACCAGTCCTTATAAGGACCTTTGTGGAACAAGTAGGTTGTGTGTGACTGATTAGCAGACTGTACGTCAGTCCCTATACTACTGAAGGACTGCTGCAGTATAGGTCAGCGGTCAGCAGTGGTGCACCTCAACCCTATCTATTGTGGACCGATAGCGGTCCTTACAGAACAGCAGACTGTATCTCATTCAACCCTATGTACTGTAGCACCCTTCACCAAGTTACCAGTCCTTATAAGGACCTTTGTGGACCAAGTAGGTTGTGTGTGACTGATTAGCAGACTATACGTCAGTCCCTATACTGCTGAAGGACTGCTGCAGTATAGGGCAGTGGTCAGCAGTGGTGCACCTCAACCCTATCTATTGTGGACCGATAGCGGTCCTTACAGAACAGCAGACTGTACCGCACTCAACCCTATGTACTGTAGCACCCTACACAGACCAAGTTACCAGTCCTGATAAAGAGCTTTGTGGAACAAGTGAGTTGTGAATGATTAGCAGACTGCAGCAGAAGGGCAGCAGTCAAGTATAATATTCTTTCTATATTTGGAAGAAAGAATATTATACGTGTACAAGGCTATTACCGTACCACTGATACCAGTCCTGAAAAGAACCTTTGTGGAACTAATAGTAACAGCAACTGTTTAAACTGACCCTCACTGCCTGACACACTGCTTCCTTCCTTTCCCTATACAAACTGGCAAAACAGAGGAGACTGGAACAATTACTGGTTACTCGAATAGCTCTTTTGTGGACCTGATAGTAACAGCTAATGATGATGATGATGATGATGACTAATCTGGCTGTCCCTAAAATAGCAGCAGACACAGCGCTCTGTCCCTTTCTCTAAACTGACAAAAGACACTCAGGCTGCTGCAACAATCAGTAGCACAGCAAACCTATATACACCTAACACCTATACCAGTCCTGAAAAGAACTTTTGTGTACCAAATAGCTAGTGGTTTATCTGTCCCTGCTCCACACAGCAACCTTTCCCTATAGTGACAGAAGAAAGAATGTAAAATGGCCGCCGGATCGGGTGTATTTATAAGTTAGGGGGAATGTCTAAGTGTCCATGTGCTGTCATGTCTCAATTGGCTGTCCTGTACCCCATGATGGATGTGTCATCATAGGTCAAAGTTCTTTTACACATTAAACACGTAAGTCCGCCGGGGCGAACGACGCCAATAGTCCGCCGAACGAGCGGACCGCGAACGACCAAAATTCGCTGCGAAACGACCGCCGGGCGAACCGTTCGGCCATCACTACTCCCCACTGATCCACGCAATACTTATGGAACCACTCGCACAAACAAGTCGTTCAGCTCCATCAGTCTTGGGAATTACGATTGGCTTATATGCCAAAGATTTCATAAAATCCCTGACAAACTCCGCACTATCTCTACTCAAACTCCAAAGTATTTTGGCCCACTTCAGCTCAGTTTCTCTAAAAAGGTGAATCATCATGTAATTATTGCTAAATGTAGGCCTTGAAACTCAAACTAAATGGATTATCTTTGCACAAACCCCTTTTTCATGGTCCTCTAGCCTCTCTTTATCTTACTTGGGAATCCGTTTAACTTCCCCGAGCAATATCCTTTTAAGTGAAAACTTCAATGACCTCGTAAAAAAGCTTCTGCGGTTATCTAAAGACATGAGTCACATCTCCATCTCCTGGGTGGGCAGAATCACTCAAGTGAAAATGTACTTATTACCACATATTTTGTACATATTCCATACTATTCCACTTACATTCCTACCGACTCAATTGCAAAGACTTCGGGTGATACTTAACACGTCCAATTAGCAACATACAGTGGATATAAAAAGTCTACACCCCCCTGTTAAAATGCCAGGTTTTTGTCATTGTAAAAAAAAAAAAACGAGACAAAGATAAAGAATTTCAGAACTTTTCCCACCTTTAATGTGACCTATAAACTGTACAACTCAGTTGAACAACAAACTGAAATATTTTAGGGAAGTAAAAATAAAAAAAATGGTTGCATAAGAGTGCACACCCTTAAGCAAATACTTTGTTGAAGCACCTTTTGATTTTATTACAGCACTCAGTCTTTTTGGGTATGATCAGCATGGCACATCTTGACTTGCCCACTTTTCTTTACAAAAACACTCCAAATTTGTCAGATTGTGAGGGCATTTCAGATCACCCCACAGATTTTCAATCGGATTTAGGTCTGGGCTTTGGCTGGGCCATTTCAAAACTTTAATCTTCTTCTGGTAAAGCCATTCTTTTGTTTATTTTGATGTATGCTTTGGGTCCTTGTCATGCTGAAAGATGAAATTCCTCTTCATGTTCAGCTTTTTTGCAGAAGCCTGAAGGTTTTGTGCCAATATTGACTGGTATTTGGAACTGTTCATAATTCCCTTTACCTTGACTAAGGCCCCTGTTCCAGCTGAAGAAAAACAGCCCCAAAAGCATGATGCTGCCACCACCATGCTTCACTGTTTGTATGGTGTTCTTTTAGTGATGTGCAGGGTTGTTTTGTGCCAAACATATCTTTTGAAATTATGGCCAAAAATGTTAACCTTGGTTTCATCAGACCATAACACATTTTCTCACATTCTTTTGAGAGCCTTCAGATGCATTTTTGCTAAATTTATCTGGGCTTGGATGTTTTTCGTTGTAAGAAAAGGCTTCCGACTTGCCACTCTACCCATAGTCTAGACACAAAGAATACAGGAAATTGTTGTCAAATGTACCACACAGCCAGTACTTGCCAGATATTCCTGCAGCTCCTTTAACCACTTACGGACCGGCCTATTTTCCAAACTTGTTGTTTACAAATTAAAATCATTATTAGGCGACATTTACATTTTATTTACAGGTTGCATGTTTTAAATTACAGAGGAGGTCTAGGGCTAGAATTATTGCTCTCGCTTTAACGATCACGGTGATACCGCACATGTGTGGTTTGAACACCATTTTCATATGCGGGCACTAATCACGTATGTATTCACTTCTGCATGCAAGCTCGGTGGGACAGGGCCCATTATTTTTTTTTCTTATTTATTTTACCTTTTCTTTTTTCTTTTTACACTGTTCTTTTTTTTTTAATTGTGTCACTTTTTTCCTATTACAAGGAATGTAAACATCCCTTGTAATAAAAAAAAAGCATGACAGGACCTCTTAAATATGAGATTTGGGGTGAAAAATAACTCAGATCTCATATTTACACTAAAATAAAAAAATAAGAAAATAAAAAATGTCATTTGAAAAAATAAAAAATAAAATGTCCCTTTAAGAGCTATGGGCGGAAGTGACGTTTTGATGTCACTTCAGCCCTGCAATGGTATGGATCCAGATGGGGGCTATTAGCTCCATACCACAGAGGGGACAGGATCTGATTGCCTCAACCATTGCCGGTGTCTCCAGTAAGTGGCAGAGGGCACAGGAGCATGGCGGGGGGCCCCCTTTACCAAGATCGCTTTTATCTGAAAGCAGACCGCCTGCTGAAGAAGAGGATACCGGGTTATGGCAGTTAACTGCTGACATAACAATGATATTCCTCTTCAAAGTGCCACCGTTAAGTGGTTAATGATGCTGTAGTCTTCTTGGCAGCCTCCCTGACCAGTTTTCTTCTAGTCTTTTCATCAATTTTAGAGGGAGGTCCATCTCCTGGTAATGTCACTGTTGTGCCATATTTTCTCCACTTGATGACTGTCCTCACTGTGTTTCATGTTATATCTAATGCCTTGGGAATTCTTTTGTACCCTTCTCCTGACTGATACCTTTTAACAATAAGATCCCTCTGATGCTTTGGAAGCTCTCTGCGGACTTGGCTTTTGCTGTAGGATGCGACTAAGAAAATGTCAAGAAAGACCTACTAGAACAGTTGAACTTTATTTGGGATTAATTAGAATCGCTTTAAATGATGGCAGGTGTACACGGACTCCTATTTAACATAATTTTGAATGTGATGGCTTATTTCCGAACACAGCTACATCCCCCCTAAAATATTTCAGTTTGGTTTTTCAATTGAGTTGTACAGTTTATAGGTCACATTAAATGTGGAAAAAGTTCTGAAATGATTTATCTTTGTCTAATTTTTTTTACATCACAGAAACCTGGGTCTGTAGACTTTTATATCCACTGTAAGCATTCTAGAGTAAGAAAGTAAGGATATCCATCTTCACTACCCCTGGTCAACATGGTGGATTGGGAGCTCCCAACATTCACGCATACTAGCATGCATTACTCCTGTATCAAATGTGGTCTGAGGGAGACTCAATAACATGTTCCCTTTTGAAATTCTATGATACACCTAGACCTGTCGTCAGAGGAATCTCTCATATTTATAACCTGCTTACAAGTCCTCCTCGTGACCTTTCATCTTCATTGATCCAATATTTGTCTGCCTTCACTAATGATGCCCCTCCTGTCAAGCACTGGCACCTGGCTCTTAGGCTCGATTTACATCTATGCATGTTGCTTTTGAGCATTTCTGCAGTGCGTTTTGCGGTGCTTGCCGTGTTTTTGGACACACGTTTTTACCGTGATTGTGCCACGATTTGCGATTTGTCTTTTTCTTTTTTACACTGTATATAGCTGGTTTCTAAAGAGGGAGCCAGGAAGCTGGCCACCATGTCCTTAACAACCGATGAGTCGTCAGTTGTCAGCGGCCTTCCCGCTGAATATAAAAAACAAAAAAAATTGGGAGAAAAAACAGCGTGGGGTCCCCCCCCAGGTCCATACCAGGCCCTTGGGTCTAGTATGGATTTGGAGGGACCCCCCACACACCAAAATTAAAAACAAAATGGCGTGGTGGTCCCCCCAAAATCCATACCAGACCCTTATCCAAGCATGCAACCCGGCAGGTCAGGAAAGGGAGGGGATGAGTGAGCGAATCCCCTCCTGAACTATACCAGGCTGCAGGGCCCTTAACATGGGGGGATGGGTGGTTTGGGGCGGGGGGCACTGATTGCTGGCACTGGTGGGAATTGGTGACACTGTTAGCGCTATATTGTAATCAGGGCACTGATGATCAGTGTCCTGATTACATGTGTAGATGTCCCCCTGCGAGGAGATGCCGCTAATTAGACATGTGCATTTCGTTTCATTACGAATCGAAATTCGGACGAATTTTCATTATTCAGACATTCGGATGCATCTGAATTACCGAATTGCAATGCTAACGAATTCAAACGAAATTCAAATCAAATTCGAAAAATGACATTTTACGACCCGACTTTGGAGCCATGTATCTCAGGGCCACTTATAGCTGGGAACTCTAAATTTGGTATGCAAACACACTAGCACTATAACATATCCAAATTTGGGGTTTCTGGCTCCAAGTGACCCCGAGTTACGGGGCCCCAAAGTCGGGTCGCAAAATGTCATTCTCTTCTGCAGAAAAGTAATATAAATAAAATAAGATGTGTGTGTTTTTTTGCACTGGTACACTGCAAGTATGAGAAGTTGATGTGACAGATATATATAAGTAACTAACCATCTTCCAAAATGTATAATTCAAATAGAAAAGATTAGAAAAAAATATAATTTAATAGAATAAAATAGAAAGAATATACAACCATCTTCTGAAATTCAAATTTCAAATAGAATAAATTAGAATTTTGAATAGTATGAATTCAAAATTATTAATTAATTAATTTTACATTTGGATAGAAAGGATTATAATAAAATAGAAAATAGACTAGAAAAATGATAGAACAGAATATAATATATTATATTTTATTCTGTTCTGTTCTATTGTTTTTCTAGTCTAATCTTTTATATTCTATTAAAATCTTTTCTATTAAAATCGAAATCATTATATACTAAATTCGAATTTCGGAAGATGGTGGTTTTATTATATATATATATATATATATATATATATATATATATATATATATATATATATATATATATATATATATATATATATATATATATATATATATTTATATATATATATATATATATATATATATATATTTCTTTCCGACAATCGAATTTCATATAGAATGAATTCGAATTTCAATAGAAAAGATTAGAATGGAAATTGAGAATAGACTAGAAAAACAATAGAACAGAATAGAATATAGATACTATCTATTTCATTTTTAATTTCTTTTGCAGATTACTATTTGTTTCCATACGTTCTCCTGCAGACTATTAGTATCTATTTTGTTTTCTAACCAGATCTCCTGCAGACCATTAGCACCTTTTTTTTTTTAGCAGATCTCCTGTAGACTATTAACAGCCATTTCACTTCTTTTTTTTTTTGCAGATCTCCTGCAGACTGTTAGAATCAATTTCATTTTTTTTTGGAGATTACTATTTATTTCCATCAGATTTCCTGCAGTATAATAACATATATTTCATTGTTTGCAGATCTCCTGCAGACTATTAGCATCTGTATCTAAAGGAAATGGCTGTTCTAATGCAAAAAAATAAAAAAATAAAAATGAAATAGATGGTAATAGTCTGCAGGAGATCTGCAAAAAATGAAATAGATGCTAATATACTGCAGGAGATCTGATGGAAATAAATAGTAATCTGCAAAAAAAAGAAAAATGAAATTGATTCTAACAGTCTGCAGGAGATCTGCAAAAAAAGAAGTGAAATGGCTGTTAATAGTCTACATGAGATCTGCTAAAAAAGAATAGATGCTAATAGTCTGCAGGAGTTCTGCAAAAAAAATGAAATAGATGCTAATAGTCTGCAGGAGATCTGCAAAAAAATGAAATAGATGCTAATAATCTGCAGGAGATCTTATTAAAACAAATGGTAATCTGCAAAAAAATTAAAAATGAAATAGATAGTATCTATATTCTATTCTGTTCTATTGTTCTAGTCTATTCTCTATTTCTAGTCTAATCTTTTCTATTCAAATTCAAATTCATTCTATACGAAATTCAATTGTTGGAAAAAAAAAAAAATATATATATATATATATATATATATATATATATATATATAAAACCATCTTCCGAAATTCGAATTTAGTATATAATGATTTCGACTTTAATAGAAAAGATTTTAATAGAATATAAAAAAATAGACTAGAAAAACAATAGAACAGAACAGAATAAAATATAATATATTCTATTCTGTTCTGTTCTATCGTTTTTCTAGTCTATTTTCTATTTTATTATAGTCTTTTCTATCCAAATTTTAAATTAATTCATTTAAAAATTTTAATTCATACTATTCGAATTTCAGAAGATGGTTGTATATTCTTTCTATTTTATTCTATTAAATTATTTTTTTTCTATTCTGTTCTAATCTTTTCGATTTGAATTAGAAATTTTGGAAGATGGTTAGTTACTTATACTTACTTATATATATCTGTCACATCAACTTTTCATACTTGCAGTGTACCAGTGAAAAAAAAAAAACACACATCTTATTTCATTTATATTTATGGTATCAATGAAGTTGTCAGCATGCCTGATTTAAGAAGTCCCGGATGTCGATCGCAAGGCAAGTGCATATGCTGTATGTCATTGTCCACTTGCCAAAAGTTGTGTAATGTATTTGTCCACTTACCACATCACCTGCCACAAGTTGTGTATTGTCCACTTGCCACGACACCTGCCACGAGGGCCATGTGACCTGCCACGAGTGCCACATGATCTGCCACGAGTGCCACGGGACCGGCCACGAGTGCCACGTGGCCTTACACGAGTTCCACGTGACCAGCCACGAGTGCCACGTGACCTGACACGAGTCCCACGGGACTTAACACGAGTGCCATGTGACAGGCCATGAGTGCCATGTGACCAAGTTGTGGATTGTCCACTTGCCACGTCACCTGCCACCAAGTGACCCCAGATATGGGCAATATAAAAGTACTTTTCTGCAGCAGAGAATGACATTTTGCGACCTGAATTTGGGGCCACATATCTCGGGGTCACTTATAGCTAGAAGCACCAAATTTGGTATGCAAACACAATAGAACTAACACTACAACATATACAAATTTGAGGTTTCTAGCACCAAGTGACCCCGAGATACATGGCCCTAAAGTCAGGTCACAAAATATTTTCAAATCCGGTTGAAATAGTTTCGAATGCAGTTGAAATAATTTCAAATCATGTTGAAATCATTTCAAATTCGGTAGAAATATTTTCGAATTTGGTTGAAATATTTTCGAATGTGACCGATTTTTCGAATTCGGCAGAAAACTAAATGAAATACGAAAACTAATTTAAAGAATTTAATGAATATAACTAAACTAAATTAATTAATTAACGAATTAAAACGAAACTAAACTAAACAAATTTTTTCCTTTTGCACATGTCTACCGCTAATCAGCTTTCCTCACCACACATTCTGCCATTACCGGCATATCTGCGTTTACATGTGACTGTCATTGGACACAGCCAATCAAATTGTTAAAGAGCTGCGGACGTGGATTTTTACAGAGATCGTGGTCGCGCCGTGTCCTAACAACACAACACAGCGCAGCCACAATCTCTGCACGCCCCCGCATGAGAGCGACCATTCTGGGACGCCGTCATATGACATCTTCCCAGAACGAGAGCTGTCTCATCGTCATTTGACAGTGGGCGGGCGGCAACTGGTTAAAGGCATCGGTCAGCCAGCCATCTTCTCCACCGCTCTTCCTCTGACCAAATTAAGCCTCAGAAACATGTTGTCCAGCACCAGGAAAATTGTAACCTCCCAGGGTCTGGAAATGCATTACACAAACTTTTCTTCAAGGCCTCCTGAAGATGTTTCATCCTCTCCCTTCTGCGAAGGCAGGATGAGTTCTTCAACCTTACCCTTGTAACATGGATCAAGAAGGGTTGTCAGCCAGTAATGATCCCTCTCCTTACTACCACGAATCCTAGGGTCCTTTCGCAGGCATGTAGAATCAGGGAGGCCATGCAGTGTAAGTTTTCAGGGGCATTCGATTCTGAGTCCTCTGGGTCACTAAGGATTACATTATCCATAACTGCCTCCTCCCAGCCACGTACAACTCCTAGGGTTTCTGGGGACTGAAAACCATCCCTTGACTGCTGTGTGTTCAACATCCATGCTGACACAATCCTCCTCCTACTGTTTTTTCTATGTGTTTGACAGACCCACAGGAATGCTATCTGTATAAAGGGGGCCTTGAGAGGAAAGGAAGTTCTCTTCTTCCTCCCGCTGTTCTGCCTCAAGTGCCCTGTTCATGATTCCACAAAGCGTGTGCTCCAGCAGGAAGACTAGAGGGGCGGTGTAACTGATGCATGCATTGTTGCTGTTCACCATACTTGTGGCCTCCTCAAATGGTGACAGGATAGGTGCATGCATGGTGCATGCATCCTTGATCAGTAGCCATTGGCGTGGCGAAAAGAAGCCAAGCTCTCCTAACACTGTCCTGGTGCCATACTTGCACAGGTACTCATTGATGGCCCTATGACATATGTGCAGCTGCTGCAGCATTGTCAATGTTGAGTTCCCCCTGGTGGGAATTTCACAAAAGAGGAGGTTGATGGGCAGGTTGCATTCCTTTTGAATGTCAGCCAGCTGAGCAAAGACATTTTATGACCATCGGAAATGACCACAGACTTTTCTGGCCTGCCTTACGAGATCGTGTAAGCCTGAGTACCTGTTCGAGAACCACTGCACCACCAATTTCAGGATATGTGCCAAACATAGAACATGGGACAAGTGTTTCTGTTGGAGGGCAGAGAGAAGGTTGGTCCCATTGTCGCATACAACCATTCCTGGCTGAAGCTGGCATGGCATCAACCACCTCTGAGTCTGCCCCTGCAGAGCTGACAGAATCTCTGCCCAAGTGTGGCTCCTGTCCCCTAGGCAGATCAACTCAAGCCCCCCATGACATTGTTTTGCCTGACTGCTTGCGTAGCCCCTTGAACGTTTAGGGAGCACTGCTGGTTCAGAGGACAATTCTGCAGAAGAGCCCATAAAGGAAGAACAAGAAGAAAAAGAGGAGGGAGGGGAGCATACACATGTTGTGGCAGAATCACCACTAGCTTTTTGGAGCATGGTGGCAGAACAAGCTCCAACACTGAACCCTGTCCTGCATCCTTCCTAGCTGCCAGCAGAGTTACCCAGTGCACCGTGAAGGAAAGGTAACGTCCCTGCCCATGCCTGCTGGACCATGAGTCAGCGGTAATATGAACCTTACTGCTGACTAGGGATGAGCTTTGTGTTTGAGTCGAACGTACGTTCGAGTCGAACATTGCCTGTTCGGCCGTTCGGTGAATTCCGAACGTTTGGGCCGTTCGCGTCAAAATTCGAGTGGCGCACGCGCGGACCACAATGCACTGCGGTGGCGCAGTGCATTGCTGTCTCATGATTGGCCAAGCATGCACTGTGACCCCGCATGATTGGCCAATCGTAGCGCCAGCAGCGAGGAGAGCCATGATTGGCCACAGGCATCCTGCCTGTGGCCAATCATAGCTCAGGCTGTGTAGTGCACGCCCCACACTATATAAGGCTGCCTTTGAGGCGGCCTCGTGTAGTGTGTTAGCATCTGAAGCAGTGGGTGTTCTGTGTACCTTCAACACAGTACACACCGATCGTTTTTGGCTGATTTCCTATCTTGCTGCTGTGTAGTGGTTGTTGTCTGTGCCCTGACCGCAGTATACACCACTATATTCACCTCACCTATATAGCTAGTGATCTAGCTTTAACCACTTAACAACTGCCCATTGCCGATTAACGGCTTCAGGGCGGTTGTTTAACTCTGAGAGGCCTTTAATTAACGGCCTCCCAGAATTCTGCTCTCGCGCGCCCCCCCTCGAGAGCATCACGGATCACAGTAAACGGCCGCTCGTCGCGGCCGTTTACCACGTGATCGCTCCGTCAAATGATGGAGTGATCACGTGGTAAACAAACCGGCGTCATGTTATGACGCCGGTTCCTCCCTCCCCTCTCTGTACCGATCGGTACAGCGGAGGGGAAAGAGATCGGTGACAGCAGCGATGTGGGCTGCATCTGCAGTGCCCACATCGCTGCTCACCGAATTTAACCCCTCAATTCCCTGCCAATACTCTGCAATACCAGTGCATACTCTGCAGTACCCTGCCATTACTCTGCAGTATCCTGCCATTACTCTGCAGTGCAGTACCCCCCAATACTCTGCAGTACCCGCCATTACTCTGCAGTACCCCGCCATTACTCTGCAGTGCAGTACCCTGCCATTACTCTGGAGTACCCTGCCATTACTCTGCAGTACCCCCATTACTCTGCAGTAACCCCCATTACTCTGCAGTACCCTGCCATTACTCTGGAGTACCCCCCAATACTCTGCAGTACCCTGCTATTACTCTGTAGTACCCCGCCAATACCCCGCCAATACTCTGCAATACCCTGCCATAAATTGCCATACCCAGCCATACTCTGAGATACCCAGCCATACTCGGTGATACCCTGAAATACCCAGCCATAGACGCCCCCCACCCCTCACCGCCCTCCGGTGCTTCTACCAACTCGCCAGTACGATCAAAGCCAGAATCTTTTTTTTTTTTTATTTCAGGCTTCCCAGCCTAGAGGTGAGATGTGGGGTCATATTGACCCCCAGATTTCACTGTAAAGAGGACCTGTCACCCCATATTCCTATTACAAGGGATGTTTACATTCCTTGTAATAGGAATAAAAGTGATCAAAAATATATTTTTGGGGAAAAAAATGTCAAACTAAAATAAATAAAGTAAAATGAACAATAAAAAAAAAAAAGAAATTTTAAAGCGCCCATGTCCCCATGTGCTCGCATGCAGAAGCGAACGCATGCGTAAGCCCCGCCCACATATGAAAACGGTGTTCAAACCACACATGTGAGGTATCGCCGAAAACGTTAGAGCGAGAGCAATAATTCTAGTCCTAGACCTCCTCTGCAACTCAAAACATGTAACCAGTAAAAAAAAAATGTAAGCGTCGCCTATGGGGATTTTTTAAGTAGCGACGTTTGGCGCCATTCCACGGGCATGTGCATTTTTGAAGAGTGACATGTTTGATATCTATTAACTCAGCATAACTTCACCTTTCACTTTATGCAAACATTGGGCTAACTTTACTGTTTTTTTGTTTGTTTTTTAAGCACAAAACTGTTTTTCCCCCCCAAAAAACGCGTTTGAAAAATTGCTGTGCAAATACCGTGTGAGATAAAAATTTGCAACGACCACCATTGTATTCTCCAGGGTCTTTTGGTATGCATATGCTGTGTGTGTGAAATAACCTGATAATATGACAATTTTGTGAAAAAAAAAAAAAAAGGAAATAGGCCGTCAGTACTTCAGGTGTGATCAATTTTCAGATATTGGCACCATAGCTTGTGGACTCTATAACTTTCACAAAGACCAAATAATATCCACCAATTTGTACTTATTTTTACCAAAGATATGTAGTAGTATGAATTTTGGCCAAAATTTATGAAGAAAAAATTACTAATCTGCTAAATTTTATAACAGAAACGAAGAAAAATTCATTTTTTCGCAGAATTTTCGGTCTTTTTTCTTTTATAGCACAAAAAATAAAAAACTGAGAGGTGATTAAATACCACCAAAAGAAAGCTCTATTTGTGTGAAAAAAAGGACAAACATTTCCTATAGGTCCAGTGTTGCATGACTGAGTAATTGTCATTCAAAATGTGAGGGCACCGAAAGCTGAAAATTGGTCTGGTTATTAAGGGTGTTTAAGTGCCCAGTGGTCAAGTGGTTAATAATAGAGCTTGCAGTCAGTAGTGTTAGAAGATAGTGCGTGCTGTCTGCGTGCTCTGTACCCAGTACATACCGCTATAATATAGGGCAGGCCCCTACTTTCAAACATCCAACTTACAAACATCTCCTACTTGCAAACGCAAGGAGACAGCAGCAAGTGAGATGAAAAAAGATGGACGACAAAACAAATTATACAGGGGTGATAACCCTTCCCTATGTTTTCCAAAAAGCTTAAAAATTGTTTTTTTGACTGGAGCTACACTTTAAAAATGTACCAGTTGAAAATTACAAACAGATTCAACTTAACACAACAAACCTACACAGTCCCTGTCTTGTTTGCACCGCCTGTATACTGCTGTTCTGAGTATATAGGGCCTGGGGGCCACACGCATTTCCTTTTTTTAATATGGGTACGGGGTTCCCCTTAATATGCGTACAAGACCCAAATAGGCTGGTAATGGGCAGGGAGGGCTACCCATGCCATTTTTCTGAATGATTTTCAACCATATTGCAGGAACCAGATATAACATTAAAACCGCAAGCAGTTTTAAATGGTGTTATTTCCGTTTAATGTCATTTTGTGCAGGGACTGTTCCAAACACGGGAAACACGTGGCACTTCACAGGCATACTACAGACACCCCCCAGGCACCATATTTAAAGGAATATTTCACCTTTTTTTTCACTTTAATCGTCATTAAAATCAGTGCTCCCGCCAAAACGGCAGTTTTTAAAACTTTTTTTTGCAGTGACCCATGTCCCCTGAGGCAGGAGGCAGGTCCCCAAACCCTTTTTAGGACACTATCTTGCATATTAGCCATTAAAATTAGCACTTTCTATTTCGAACGTTCGAGTCCCATAGACTTCAATGGGGTTCTAACGTTCGTTTCGAACGCGGGGGTCGTTCGCAAGTTCTGGTGCGAACCGAACCGGGGGGTGTTCGGCTCATCCCTACTGCTGGCTGCCTTGTCCAACGAGGCCAAAACACGCACATACCTACACATACATATATACACACACACACACATACATATATACACACACAAAAGTGAGAATATCCCTCACATTTTTGTAAATATTTTATTATATCTTTTTATGTGACAACACTGAAGAAATTACACTTTGCTACAATGTAAAGTAGCGAGTGTACAGCTGTTCCCTCAAAATAACGCAACAGACAGCTATTAATGTCTGAACCGCTGGCAACAAATATGAGTACACAACTAAGTGAAAATGTCCAAATTCAGCCTAAAGGTTCAATATTTTGTGTGACCACCATTATTTTCCAGCACTGTCTTAACCCTCTTAGACATGAAATTCACCAGAGCTTCATAGGTTGCCACTGGAATCCTCTTCCACGCCTCCATTATGACATCACGTAGCTGGTGGATGTTGGAGACCTTGCGCTCATCCACCTTCCATTTGAGGATACCCCACAGATGCTCAATAGGGTTTAGGTCTGGAAACATGCTTGGCCAGTCCATCACCTTTACCCTCAGCTTCTTTAGCAAGGCAGTGGTTAGCTTGGAGGAGTGTTTGTGGTCCTTATGTTGGAATACTTCCCTGTGGCCCAGTCTCCATAGGGAGGGGATCATGCTCTGCTTCAGTATGTCACAGTACATGTTGGCATTCAAAGTTCCCTCAATGAACTGTAGCTCCCCAGTGCCAGCAGCACTCATGCAGCCCCAGACCATGATATTTCCATCACCATGCTTGACTATAGGCAAGACACACTTGTCTTTGTACCCCTCACCTAGTTGCTGCCACACACACTTGACACCATCTGAACCAAATAAATGTATCTTGGTCTCATCAGAACACAGGACGTGGTTCCAGTAATCCATGTCCTTAGTCTGCTTGTCTTCAGCAAACTGTTTGCAGGCTTTCTTTGCATCATCTTTAGAAGAGGCTACTTTCTGGGACGACAGCTATGCAGACCGATTTGATGAAGTGTGTGGCGTATGGTCTGAGCACTGACAGGCTGAGCCTTGACCCCTTCAACCTCTGCAGCAATGCTGGCAGCACTCATACATCTATTTCCCAAAGACATCCTCTGGATATGATGCGGAGCACGTGCACTGAAGTCCTTTGGTCAACCATGGTGAGGCCTGTTCTGAGTGGAACCAGTCCTGTTAAACCGCTATATGGTCTTGGCCACCATGCTGCAGCTAAGTTTCAGGGCCTTGGCAATCTTCTTATAGCCTAGGCCATCTTTATGCAGAGCAGCAATTCTTTTTTTCAGATCCTCACAGAGTTCTTTGCCATGAGTTACCATTTTGTACTCCTAGTAACCAGTATGAGAGATTGAGAGTGATAACACCAAATTTAATACACCGGCTCCCCATTCAGACCTGAGACCTCATAACACTAATGAGTCACATGACACTGTGGAGGAAAAATGGCTAATTGGGTCATTGTCAATTGTCCAATTTTGACATTTTCACTTAGGGGTGTACTCACTTTTGTTGCCAGGGGTTTAGACATTAATGACTGTGTGTTAAGTTATTTTGAGGGGACAGCAAATTTACACTGCTAGAGTCCATTCACACAGGGGCAACTTTGGATCCGACTTCAAGTCGTCCCAAGTCGCCCCTAGCTGCCTCAAGTCGCGCTACATGAAAAAAATTTATGTAAGTGAATGGATCCGTCTTAATGCACACTAGTGCAGTCGCTCCGACTTCAGAAAAGGTTCCTGTACTACTTCAATCTGACTTCTAGGTGACTTGTACGCATAGAATTCAATGGAAGTCGCCTCCAAGTCAGATCTCCATCTATATTGAAGCGACTTTAGCGACAATGTTGTCTCTCTAGTAAAAACCGGCATGGGTTCCCCTCTAGGGGCAAACCAGGCCCTTAGGTCTGGTATGGATTTTAAGGGGAACCCCTATGCTGAAAAAACGGCATGGGGTTCCCCCAAAATCCCTACCGGACCCCTATCCCAGCAAGCAGCCCGGCCGGTCAGGAAAGGGGGTGGGGATGAGCAAGCCCCCCCCTCCTGAACTGTACCAGGCCGAATACCCTCAACATGGGGGGTGGGTGCTTTGGGGGAGAGGGGCGCCCTGCGGCCCCCCCACCCCAAATCACCTTGTCCCCCAAATTGATGAGGACAAGGGCCTCTTCCCGACAACCCTGGCTGTTAGTTGTCGGGGTCTGCGGGCGGGGGGCTTATCGGAATCCAGGAGCCCCTTTAATAAGGAGGCCCCAGATCCCGGACCCCCACCCTATGTGAATGAGTATGGGGTACATCGTACCCCTACCCATTCACCTGGGGGAAAAAGTGTCAATAAAAAAACACACTAGACAGGTTTTTAAAGTAATTTATTAGGCAGCTCCGGGGGTCTTCTTCCGACTTTGGGGGGGTTATTTTCCGACTCCTCCACTCTCTCTGGCCTCTTCGCCCAGTCTCTGGTTCTTCTCCCGCTCTCTGGTTCTTCTGCCGGGCTCCTCTGCTATCTTCTTCCAGCTCTTTTACTAGCGTTGGCCCGGTCATCTCCATCCTCCTTCCCTCTTCTCGTCTTCCAATGTTGACACGACACTCTCTTCCACTGTATTGCCGTGTACGAGGTGCGCATTGACTTACATAGACATGGGGCGGGGTCACCGTGGGACATTACCCGGTGACCTCGCCCCTTATGATGTCAAGTCCAGGGGCATGCTGGGACTGTGACCCCCTTTCCTGACCGGCCGAGCTGCGTGCTCAGATAGGGGTCTGGTATGGATTTTGGGGGGACCTCTACACTGTTTTTTCGGTGTAGGGGTTCCCCTTAAAATCCATACCAGACTTAAGGGCTTGGTATGCTCTTGGAGGGGAACCCATGCCATTTTTTTATTTAAAATTTGCCGTGGGGTTCCCCCTCAAGAGTTGATTAAACTGTAATTTGCCACGGCCAAAGTCTCCTATTCTGGGGGCGAGTTAAAATTGTGTTGTAAGTCGCTCCAAATTGTGTTTCTAGTTGCCCCAAGTCGGGCTGTGATTCATACTCAAGTCATGTCCAAGTTCCCTCCCAAAGTCGAGCTGGAAGTCATGTTTCCCCTGTGTGAATGGACCCTTATTAGTGTTGTCACATGTAAAGATATAATAAAATATTTCCAAAAATGTGAGGGGTGTACTTACTTTTGTGAGATAGTGTGTTTGTGTGTGTGTGTATATGTATGTATGTATGTATGTATGTGTGTATATATAATACACTGCCTGCACTGCATGAATATAGAGTTTACACTGTATATATATATATATATATATATATATATATATATATATATATATATATATATATAGGCTATGCTGAATGCAGCTTATGTGTGTTATATATCTGCTTGACTCTCAATACAGAGCCTTGTCTCGTACTTGGGAGAGAATTATTCATATGGGTTTCTTGTTCAGCTGATTGGAGTGTTCGGTAGCTGCCTTGGTGTCCGGGAAGGGAATGTCCTAAACGACTTTAACCCTTTTCATACTAGGGGTGTCATTACAATATATATCTATATCTATCAAATACACTGCCTGTGCTGACTGAGTATATCAAATACACTGCCTGTACTGACTGAAAATATCAAATACACTGCCTGTACTGACTGAATATATATATTCAGTCAGTACAGGCAAATTTTGTGTGCCTTACTGCCAGTTTAACGCCATATACTGTAGTTCTATGCATCACTGTACGTTTGGCGCATTATATTGCAGTATATTATAGTGTATCTGTGGAGTGTGTCTGTGTAGTGTGATTACTCAATTTAAATTGCACCAAACACCTCATTACATTGATTAAAGTGAATCTACGTACAGATTTCAATTTATCCTTTACATTTGCTTATACGAACAATCCCCTCCCTCCCAATAATGTCTGGGAGGACAACGAGGAGAGGCAGACATTCCCTTGGCACTGTAAGGGAGCCAGCAACACATTTGTCCACTAGCATGACATGGTGGTCAGTCCTCTGGCAGGGCATAATTTCCTCTGTTTAGTGAGTTTTCCCATGCTATCCAGCCACAGCATGCAGAGGAGGTGGTGGACTGGCTTACTAAACCTTCCTCATCCTTCTTATCCTCTGTCATGCAAACAGAGACAAGTATGCAGTCCCCTGCAGTTGCCAGAGGGGATATGCCTGCCTCCTTGTCCACATCTATTCCTGCCATAGCCCCTATATAAGCCATTGAGGAGTCAGCTGAGTTATTTTACCACAGCGTCGGCCACTTGCTACTTGATGATGCAAGGCATTACTGGATTCAGATGCTGGTTCTGAGGTTGATGATGACAGGGATGATGATGATGACGACGATGATGGGGCACCAGATAGAGCAGAGGAGGAAACTGAAGGTAAGGTGGCACAATACCAAGGAGGCCGACGTCAAGAAATGGTAGAGAGGGCGTGACCGGCCTGTGAGCGAGATGGCTACATAGAACCACTGCTCTGCACAACAACCGCCAGTGTAAGCATCAGCTGGCTCCCTGTACCTCTCCGCAGCGCCCGGAATACCTGCACACACACTACATCATCTGAGGGGAATGTCGGTGAAGAGAAAAGAGGAACGGATGCCCCATAAACTAACAGCATATATCTTCCAAGCCAACAGCGTGGCATAGCCAAGATGGCACCGCACCCGGAATCACAGGAGGAGAGACAGTGGCACAAGCGGAGCACACTGCTCACCCCACAGTGCAGCAGTTAGCCTCCCAGATCACAGGAGAAGAACACCAGCCCTCTTCTCCAGGCACACCGAACACCAGCAGCCCTGCAAAGGTTAGGATGAGGCTGGATCCCTCCTCAGCCAACAGCGAGGTGAGTCACTCTGCAACTTTGGTAAGCATGTCACCTCCACAAATAATTAGACATGTGCAGAGTAAAATATTTTGTTTCGCAATATCGTTTTCATCCGAAAAATACATTTATTTAGTTACTCACGAAAATCGTTTTTAATTATTTTGTTTTTCATTCAAAAATTGCATTCATCCGAAAACACCACATGAATTACGGTCGAATCTGTCTTTGAAGGCTTATGGTGTCTATAGAATGTATAAAAAAGATTCAATGGAGGTGCGCATGTGCGGGACTCCCGGGTAGATGCTCTAACCGAGAGCTCCGCACCGCTCCGGCCCCGTCTGGCTCCCCTTCCAAATACACTGAGCGGGACACACTCTGTACGGACCCCCAAGCCTCCTGAACCACTCAGGCAACAATTCGCATGCCGATCAGTCCCAGAAAGACGGACGTCAGCCGCCAGCTGGACTTCACACAGAAGGCCCCTAGAGCAGCTAAGATGGCGGCCGCGTCTCAGGCACGAGACACCACGGAGGAACAAGCATCCATAGCGGATCCTCCATCCCCTATCCAGCACCGGTCTTCACTGCTGGCAACCCCTGTGAGTACAGCCTCCCCACAAGGCTTCTCCCCTGCCTCCACGGAATCCCTGCTTGACAGAACTGTAGGGGGCATTCTCCAGACTCCCACCCTGCATACTCCCATAGGCCTGGCAGGCCTCGCAGGCATCCCAAGCACCTTGCATTCACCCCCCATGCTGTAAACCTACTAATGCAGAGCTTCTCTGACATGCTTGTGCAGGGCTTGCCCAGAATGCTAAGCAGATTACATCCACCATCAAGGCAGATTTACAAAACCTAGGAGCCCGTTTGGATGCAATAGAATATCTAGTGGACAACACAGTGGCCCGCACCGTCCAGAACTCGACCTGCATCCAAACGCTCCAGGATCAATTAGAAGCCGCCCAGGCTAAAATTGACGACCTTGAGAACAGGAGCAGATGCTACAATTTTCGCATACGGGGGTTACCCGAATCTGTCACAGATGTTCCCAGCACTGTCAAACTCTTTATCAAGGAACTCATCCCAGATATCCAGGGCCATAGGCTAGAGCTCGATAGAGCCCAAAGAGCATTACAGCTCCCCCGCCAAGATGGCCTCCTGAGGGACATTATCGTTAAACCCCATTTTTACAGCGTTAAAGAAGAAGTGATGAAAAAAAACGGTAATCTGGATGACCTTTCCTTCCAGGGTCACAAAATCCAAATTTTTGCGGACATTTCCCCCACTACCATTCAGAAGCGCAGAGCCCTTAAACCCCTGCTTGGAATCCTGAATCAGAATTCCATCAAATATCGTTGGTCATTCCCCTTTCGCCTCCAGTTTCAACTAAGAGATAAACAGTATGGCTTTTCCTGTTTCCAAGATGGCGAGCGCCTGCTATTGCAACTCGGACTTATAGCCCAGGAACTAGCTCCTTTGCTTCAACCGACCAAGACAAGCTCTTCCAAGCGACTACCTCCAGGGAGCCCCCTAACCCCACTATGGAACAAACAGCTTCCAAAGAGGCAGCAGGCCTCACACCCCCCTATATGAGTTCTTTCCTCGGGATTCTACCCCGGATCCGTTTTTTTCCTCTCATTGGATTGCAGGGGGGACCCACTTAAATGAGTGAGTGGACAACCCCCCCTCTACTTTGACTTTCAGGTTGGACCCTTGCAGAATCCTCTGCATTCTGTGGTCGGGCTCCATTAGCCCCCTTATGGCTAACTGGGACACCCCTCCATGCCTTTATTTGCCCCCACCCCAGCAAGGGAGGGGTTTTCCCTCAAGGACTTCCATCTCCCCACTTAGCAATTTGTTTATCTTTTCTTTTTTTGATATGGTTGGTTTTCTTGCCTTTTCCCTCAGCATCCCCCGGTCTTTAGCCAAGCTCTGTGAGGCTCCCCTCTCCCCAGCCTCCAGCCTAAGACACTCCACCCTACCCTTCTACCCAGGAAGCTTATGCCTCTCATACAAAGGTGTATTTATGTGATGCAAATTTCTCCTGTTCTGCTTCTACTTTGTGTCCTGCTGGGGGTCCCTTTTTTTTTTTTTGCACTATTCTAGTTCTTGACACTAGATTTTTTATACAGTTGACCCTAGAGATATGTGTTCTATCACTTGTCCCCGTACTATGTCTTTTTTTTTTTATTCTTGGGGACCGCGGCCGGAGTGGCCCATCATGCCACCCTACCTGTTGTGACTTGGAGGGACGCTCCTCTCTCGGGTGACACCAGGAAAACAACCCTTGGCGGTTTTACTTTTTCCGAGCCCTCCTTTCCAGAGGGCCCCCGGACTTGGACTTGGTTCGCCAGTCCTTTTTGTTTTCATAAGAGAATAGTTGATCGTTATGTTTTGCATATCTTCTGTACTAAATATGTTCTTTTTCGTACTTCTCACCCCACCCTTTTTTCCCCCTTTCCTCCTTCTATCTTTGCCTTCTCTCGGGCGCCTCCCCTCCCCTCTCCCTCCAGGAACCTTCGCGGAGACCGTCACTCATTCAACCCTCAGGAGACCCCCGGGAAGATAGTCCCCCTCAGTCCGTGCCCAATGCTCCGAGGACAAAGGTATGCCCCACTCACTCATGCTCGCCACCCACCCCTGACTTCTATGGCTGATTCTATACCCCATACTCTTTCGCTCAAGATCGCCTCGCATAACACTCGCTCAACTCGCCCTCAAAACGCCGTAGGGCATTCCAGAGCTACCACGCCAGAAGCCTTGATATTGTGCTCCTCCAAGAGACCCATTTTCCAGCCAGCTATACACCTTCCTTTCTTCACAGCAGCTTTCCAACTTTTTACCTAGCTAATGTCGACTCCAAAAAAAGGGGGGTGGCCATCTTACTGGCAAAACGAATTCCGTTCCTACACTCTCACACGATCAAAGACACCGAAGGTAGATAGATACTAGTTAAAGGTCACATTGCGGGAGTTATGTATTCAATCATCTCTTACTACGCCCCCAACCAGGGCCAAACATGCTTCTTTGCCTCAATGCTTTCCACCCTTGCCCCACACTTGGAAGGCAGAATTGTATTGGGAGGTGATTCCAACATCTCGTTCGACCACATGCTTGACAAAACTACTCTAGACAAAGCCAAACTAAAAAGACCCCCTAAACAGAGTCTACGAATTGCTTGTCTCCTCCATGACAGAGGTCTGATTGACTCTTGGAGAGAACTAAACCCTATGGCCGTCTTTACACTCACTACTCTGCACCGCACAAAACATACGCCAGGATTGATCATATCTTTATACCCAACTCAGAGATCCACACTGCGACTCATGCTGATATTCACGAAGTTCCATGGTGACCCTGCACATTACTAGCTCCCTCTCCCCTCCTGGCCCCCCTCAGTGGCGCCTTAGTAAGACCCTTCTGTCCAATCCAGTTCATTGCACCATGCTGGAAAGAGATATTCGGGAATTCTTCAGTCTCAATGATACTGGGGACATTTCCCCAAGCAATTTATGGGGTGCGCATAAGGCGGTCCTGAGGGGGAAAATAATTCAACTAGCGTCTAAACTAAAACTGGAAAGGAAAATAGATGTGGAAAAACTTGAAAGCGAATTTAAGTCCTGTAGTAAAGCCCACAAAAGCAACCCTACCCCAGAAACCTTAGCTAAGCTGGATTCTGCCCGGGTAGCCCTCAATTTAGCCCTCACGTCCAATGCGAACAAACACTTAAGCTGGCTAAGTGGCAAGTTCTATCTACAGGCCGGTAAAATTGGCCTGCAGCTGGCAGCGAGACTCTTAATTAAGGTCTTCTCTTTACCTAAGATAAAATCCCGAGCAGGCGTCCTTACTCAGAACCCCCATAAAATTCTAGAAGCCTTCCATACCTTTTACTCGAATCTATACTCCAATTCCACCCCGACCGATCCGGATTCCATTAATGCATTTTTAGATGAGGTGGCACTTCCCAAACTCACAAATTCTCCCCGTGACGTCATGGACTCCCCATTCCAGATCAGGGAAGTCCAGGACGTCATCAAGAGCCCCAAGCCCGACTCCACCCCAGGCCCGGATGGATTTTCGTCACGTTACTATAAAACCTTTTCTGAGGTCCTCTCTCCTTAACTGGTCCGGCTCTTCAACTCCCTCCGGGGGGGCTCCCAATTGGAGCCAGCGGCCAACCTTGCATTCATTTCGGTCATCCCCAAGCCGGGCAAAGACCCCAGTAGGCAATTACAGGCCAATATCCTTAATTAATAATGATCTAAAAATCATGACAAAAATATTAGCGAATAGAATGGCCTCGTTTATTGGTAAATATATACACAAAGACCAGGTGGGTTTTATCCCGGGGAGACAGGGGCCGGACCAGATCAGGAGAGCTATTGACCTCATCTCTCTCATGCAATCCTCCTGGGACGGGAACTCCCCCCAATCTGGATTTATTCTCTCCATAGATCTCCAAAAGGCCTTTGACACGGTCATTTGGCCGTACCTCTTTACCACTCTCCAAAAATGGGGCTTTGGCTCGAGGTTTCTCACAACACTCTCATCCCTCTATTCTTCTCCAAAAGCCCAAGTTAAATTGCAGGGTCATCTCTCCGACCAATTCCCAATCCTTAAGGGAACCAGGCAAGGCTGCCCCCTTTCCCCCATTCTTTTTGCCATCGCGATCGAAACACTAGCCTTAGCTATCAGATAACACCCAGATATTTATGGAGTAAAATGTGGTCCAAAAACCCACAAGTGCGCCCTCTTTGCGGATGACGTGTTGCTGTTCATCACCGCCCCCCTCATCTCCACACCTAATGTTCTCCTACTCCTTCAAAAATTTGGGGTAGTTTCAGGACTTTAGGTTAACATGTCCAAGTCTACTGCCCTTAACATATCCACCCCTCAAGAACTGTTAGATAGAATCAAAGCCCACTGCCCTTTCTCTTGGAGTTCCTCCTCTCTACCCTACCTAGGTATTCACCTCACCCCCAAGATCGATCATTTATACCGCCATAACTACCCTCCCTTATTCAAGAAGTTATCTGAAGATCTTGAGCAATGGTCGCTCTATAAATTGTCGTGGCTGGGACGGGTAAATGCAATTAAAATGACCCTGCTCCCCAGGATCTTATACCTTTTCCGGTCCCTTCCCATATCCATTCCAAAACGCACACTTGACAAATCCCAGTCAGCAATTATTCGATTTATTTGGGTGGGGGAAAGGTCACTGCCTTTCTAAGTCGGTTCTTATCAGATCTAGGGAAAAAGGAGGCCTGGGGCTACCTCACTTATGGTGGTACTTTCAAGCTGCCCAACTTTGCCAATTCTCGGCCATATACTCGAAAGGCCCGAAACCCGACTGGGTAGACTTAGAAAGACAGGCTACCCCGCATCATACCCTTGACTTTCTCGCCTGGAGACCACAAAAAGAAAGGCCCGGATCCTTTCACCAACCTTGTCACACACTCTAGCCTTGTGTGACACCCTTCACAAAAAACATTCCCTGATTTTGCCCTGGCACCCCCTCGCACACATCTTCCATAACCCCCATTTTCCCCCTGGTCTCAATATCAAGGCTTTCCAGTGGTGGCTAGATAAGGGCCTCTATAGAATAGGACATTTTTTCAACTGTAATGGCCCCTTATCTCTTAAACACTGCATCTCCAAATTAGACATGCCACCCTCAGAATCTTTTCGCTACCATCAACTTTCACACTATCTGTAGGGGATTTGGATGAGCCATGACAAATCTCTGTCGGTAACTCCATGTGAGCTTTGGTGCTCTTCAGCCATGGGGGTCAGGGGGGAATTTCCCTTATTTACTCTGCGCTAGCTGATCCCCAGGGAAAAGCGAACTACATGGTGATGTGAGAGCGAGATCTTCAGTTCGAATGGGATCTGGACACCTGGCACCTCAATTTCGCTCGCTCCTACAGGGGCATTCTCAATTATGCCCTTGTGGAAGCAGACCTTAAGGTCATATCTCGATGGTACCTGGTCCCCACCCGGCTCACCAAGTTTTTTCCCCAGTCTTCCCCTCTCTGCTTCAGGGGGTGCGGCCTACAGGGCTCTCTCCTGCACACGTTTTGGGAATGCCCCAAAATCAGGGGCTACTGGAACAAAATTTTCAGTCTCACTCGCAAGTCCACGGGCCACGCAATTAAACAGGATCCCACCATAATATCCCTTGAGGAATATCCCTTTTGCCCTGATATTCCTCAAGATCCCTACCCCCCCCCCCCCGATTCCCCCTAAAAACAGGCTCGTCCGTGAAGGTTCCTACCCTCCCCTTCCTCCTTAACCCCCTTTTTTTCCCCCTCTCTCCTTCCTTCTACCCCAATCTCCCTCTCTGACTTCCTCTATTACTGCTTACCTTGTCGCGAGGCCATCTTGACCCACCACATGTACTGGAGTATACTGGATGACAGTGGGTCTTTACAACCGTTTAAGTTTTTGTTCTTTGTTTTTCTTCACTGTTTGTATGTATACGTTGTTTTTTTTATTTTTTATTACGGCCTTTGATTTGGGCTCCCATCCAGAGTATGGGCTGGAGGGTCTGTCCTCCCTCTGCCCATTTCATGGCAACTTCCCTATGTTAATTGCAATTCCTCATAGAGGTCCTAGTATTTCTCAGGTTTGGGTTTCAGGACAGAGGGCCCTCTTGGGCTAATTTCGCTGGTCCTTCGGGGTCTCCTCGGTCAGCCCCCTCACAGCAAGATCCCTATGGGGTGAGGGGTCCTGACCGGGGTTTGATCCTGGTGGACTTGCAAACAGGGTCCCGCCCATCTATGTGTACAATCTCTCCATCCAAGACCTGTTAGCAGAGCTGGCTGAGTACTCCAAGTGGACAGCCACTCACACGGAAGTCTACTCTATTACTTGGAACCCTTTACCTACTCCTTTTTCTTTGGTTTTACTTCTTAGAGGGTATGTACTTTCCTCATCCACCCGTATTTTGTCATACCTGCTTTGACGTTCAGAGTCTGTTGACCTATGCTTTTTACCAAGCTCACCCTCTGCATTCTGTTGTCATTGTCGGATGGATGTTATTTTTGAAAGTTTTAATAAACGATTTTTGAAACTTAAAAAAAAAAAAAAGAAGATTCAACGGAGCTAGTATATAGCATACTTCGTGTGAACTTTAGAACCCTATTAAAGTCTATGGGACTCCTAAGTTCAAAATCTAAAGTGCTAATTTTAAAGGCTAATATGCAAGTTACTGTCCTAAAAAGTGTTTGGGGACCTGGGTCCTGCCCCAGGGGACATGTATCAATGCAAAAAAAAGTTTTAAAAACAGCCGTTTTTCGGGAGCAGTGATTTTAATAATGATTAAAGTGAAACAATAGAAGTGTAATATTGCTTTAAATTTCTTACCTGGGGGGTGTCTATAGTATGCCTGTGAAGGGGTGCATGTTTCTGGTGCTTAGAACTGTCCCTGCACAAAGTGTCATTTCTGCAGGAAAAAAAGTCCTTTAAAATCACTTGCAGCTATAATGAATTGTCGGCTCCCGTAATACAGAGAACACTCTGTACCAGGCCACATGCCCTCAACATTGGGAGGATGCTTTGGGTGCCCTGAACATTGGGAGGATGCTTTGGGTGTCTGTTACCCCTCAAAGCACCATGTTCCCATGTTGATGGGGACAAGGGCCTCATCCCCACAACCCTGGCCGGTGGTTGTGGGGGTCTGCGGGCGGGGTGCTTATCAGAATCTGGAAGCCCCCTTTAAAAAGGGGACCCCCAGATCCCGCCCCCCCTGTTTGAAATGGTAAGGGGGTACAAAAGTACCCCTACCATTTCACAAAGAAAGTGTAGAAAAAGTGTAAAAAATAGTTAAATAAGACAAACACACTTTTGAAAAAGTCCTTTATTAAAAAAAATAAAAAAGATTCCAGCGGTGGTAATCCACTCTTGCTATCCAGTGACGGATGATCATCTCTCCAGCGATGGCTGATCTGATCCAGCGCAGCGAATCCATCCATCTTCTATCTCCACAGAGGAGACACTGTAGGTTCCCGGCGGCCGGATGTTAATTATATGCGGAGGGCGGGGCCACCCGTCACCTAACCCCGCCCCCTCTGACACAAGGGGAAACCCGGGCTTTTCCAATGACGTATGGGTGACCCCGCCCCCCTCTGTTGTAACGCAGGTTTCTGTTTCATCAGAGGGGGACGGGGTCACCCATACATCATTGGGGAAGCCCAGCTTCCCCATCGCGTCCGAGGGGGCGGGGTCAGGTGACGGGTGGCCCCGCCCCTGCATATAAGAAACGTCAGGCCGTCGGGAACCCACAGTGTCTCCTCCATGGAGACAGAAGATGGATGGATTCGCTGCGCTGGATCAGATCAGCCATCGCTGGAGAGATGATCATCCATCGCTGGATAGCAAGAGTGGATTACCAACGCTGGAATCTTCTTTTATTTTTTTATTTTTAATAAAGGACTTTTTCAAAAGTGTGTTTGTCTTATTTAACAATTTTTTACACTTTCTTTGTGAAATGGTAGGGGTACTTTTGTACCCCCCTTACCATTTCAAACGGGGGGCGGGATCTGGGGGACCCCTTGTTAATAGGGCTTCCAGATTCTGATAAGCCCCCCGCCCGCAGACCCCCACAACCACCGGCCTGGGTTGTGGGGATGAGGCCCTTGTCCCCATCAACATGGGGACATGGTGCTTTGAGGGGTCACAGACCCCCAAAGCATCCTCCCAATGTTGAGGGCATGTGGCCTGGTACAGTTCAGGAGGGGGAGCACTCTCTTGTCCCCCCTCTTTTCCTGCGGCCTGCCAGGTTGCATGCTCGGATAAAGGGTCTGGTATGGATTTTTAGGGACCCCTACATCAATTTTTTTTTCATTTGATGCAGGGTTCCCCTTAATATCCATACCAGACCTGAAGGGCCTGGTAATTGAATTTGGGGGAGCCCCACGCTTTTTTTTTATTTATTTTTTTATTTAGTGTTCTCTGTATTATGGGAGCTGACAATTCATTATAGCCGCAAGTTATTTTTAAGGACTTTTTTTTTTTTCCTGCAGAAATGACATTTTGTGCAGGGACAGTTCTAAGCACCGGAAAAATGCGCCCCTTCACAGGCATACTATAGACACTCCCCAGATACGAAATTTAAAGGAATATTACACTTTTATTGTTTCACTTTAATCATTATTAAAATCACTTCTCCCGAAAAAACTGATGTTTTTAAAACTATTTTTTGCATTGATACATGTCCCTTGGGGCAGGACCCAGGTCCCCAGACACTTTTTAGGACAGTAACTTGCATATTAGCCTTTAAAATTAGCACTTTAGAATCTTTTCTCTCTGTCAAATCTTTTCTCTCTGTCGAATATTTTCTCTATATAATCTTGGACTAATAGAGGTAAGGTTAGGCACATCCGACCACAGGTTCTATAGACACAGATTGTTATTGTCAGAGTCACGACGAATCTCCTATTCTATATCAAACTGTTGTAACAATGAAAACAAAAATAAAGAATTTATTTATGTTGGATCTTTTGTTTTTCGGATTCTGCACTTTTGTTATCATTTGTCAAAACAAAAACGAAAATACCTGAAATTCGGACGAAAATGCAGTCGGACGAAAACGAATGCACATGTCTACAAATAATACAAAAGACCCCATAGCTGCATTTCCTACAGCAGGTCAACCAGTACTGGACAGTACACTTAAGAACATGTTAATAGGGGCGTGGCCTGCTGCGGACCGGGATGGCTGCCTGAGATCCGAGCTCCGCTCCACGGCCTGGATATCGGCAACACGCAGCGACTTTCCTCTCCCCAGCCCACACCACCGGAGCGGGAAAGGAGCAGGGACGAACGGGGCATGTCGAAATCGCGGTATAATCCGCCCAAACCCCGCCGCTTAACGGATTTTTATCCGTCAGCTGCCGCTATGCAGAAGGCCCAAGATGGCGCCGACCCTCTCAACCCGCCGCACGCTGCCTCCGCAGCCTCGCTGGGCCATCACACCGCACTGCACTCAGCACAGGAGGACACTCCAGAGGCCTGCAGGGACATCATGGACACTCTTCCTCCTCCGGTGGAGTCCCCAGGAGACCTCATGGCTGACAGAGGTAAGAGACTGGCTACCTCCCCAGCACATTCCCCAAACAAAGCTCCACATGCCAAAAAGCAGCTTTGGTCTGCAGTTGTGGCCGGGACTCATACTTCTCATTCTACCCCCTCATTGGCGGCCATGCCTGCCTCAGACAGTACAGTGTCTGAATCCACATTGAAAAACATGCTACTTACCTTGCAGCAAGACCTGCACAGGGAGCTACAGATCTCCATTTCCCAGATGCATGACCGCATTGATTGCATTGAGGAACGCACTGACGCTCTTGAAGAAAATCTTCAAGATTACTCTAAAGCACACAACGAAATGCTAGATGTGCAAGACCACCATACGGAAGAACTCCGACACATAAAAATGAAACTGGCCGATTTGGAAGACCGCTCCAGACGAAATAATATCAAATTTAGAGGCATTCCCGAATCGGTCATGCCAAGCGACCTGACCCCATACTTGCAACAACTCATCTCGTCCTTACTTCCTCGCCTGACCGCACGAGACATGCTCATAGATCGTGCCCATAGAATTGCAAAACCATCACGTCTCCCAGATGATGTCCCCAGAGATGTTCTGGCTCGTATACATTTCTTCCAGGTCAAGGAACAAATACTCTCTTCCGCACGGAACCTGAAGTCCCTACCGGCCCCCTACGCTTCCATTAAGCTCTTCACTGACCAGTGGAGATGCGCAGGGCCTTCTCCCCGGTAACCTCCATCCTCCAACAGAAAAACATAACATACAAATGGGGCTTCCCTACCAAGCTGCTGGTCACCCACCAGCAGAAAATCGTTCCAATTCTTAACCCGAAAGATGGATATAAAAAATTGACCAATTGGGGCTTCCTCCCTCTTCCCCCGGTGGACACAAACCAATCTAACCCCTCCGGCCCACCTTCTGGACCCACCAGACGTGCCGCAACCAAAATGGCGGAAAAAACCTGACTATGCTACTACCCCAGTTCCCCTAGAGATGTTATATCCAGCCTGGGCACTATACCTTCTGTTTCTTCCCTCCAACCCCCAGGTTATTAGTGTGCTGTGCATGCATTTATTGTGATATTTCTCACTGTTATACGTTGTTATATCTTGTTATATACCAGTTCATTAACATCTTTATTTTTTTTATTTTTTCGTTTGTGATTGTTTCTTGCCTACTCAACCTTTCTGTTCTTCTGGCTTGGTATTCATTGGTAGGGGTGGTCTCTCTCCGCTTGCTTGCATCTCCCTGGCCTAACTCTTGTCATGTCTCTCACGATCACCTCATTAAATGTTAAAGGCCTAAATTCTCCTTTTAAGCGTAATCTACTATGGAAGGAAGCACTGGGTCATCATGCAGATGTCCTTTGCGTCCAAGAGACACATTTCTCTAACTCCAAGCCACCCCAGTGTAGCAACAAGAAATACCCCCACTGCTTTTTCGCTAACGCCCCGAAAAAGAAAAGGGGAGTTATGATCGCTGTGAGCGCTAGCGTTAACTTCACGCTACACCACTGTGAATGCGATGAGGATGGCAGGTTCATCATCCTCTCAGCCACCTTTGACGGTCGCCCTCTTACTCTGGTCAATATCTATGCCCCTAATGGTGCCCAGAAGAAGTTTTACTCCACCCTCCTCTCTAAAATAGCACCCTACAGATCTTCCCCTCTGCTACTCTGCGGAGACTTTAATGAAATTATTGACCATACACTGGACACAACCAGTCTCTCAAGATGCAGGCCCTCAGCTTTGGCCTCTCTCCTCCAACGTGAGGACTTATATGACGCTTGGAGATGCATGCATGATTTAGAGAGAGATTACACCTTCTTTTCCCCTCCCCACCAGTCTTACTCTCGTATCGATTTATTTATCGCAGACAAACATTTGCTCCAGTCTATTGAATCCTCCCACATAGGCACGATATCGTGGTCTGACCACGCTCCGGTCACGATTAAATTGGCTTCCCCTTCTCAAACGCCCAAACACACGGTGTGGAGGCTCAACACCTCCCTCCTTAACGATCCTAACTTTGAAACTGCGATACGATCCGAGATTGAGACTTATTTCCAACAAAATGTCAACTCAGTTTCTGATCACTCCATAGTATGGAACGCACATAAGGCTTGCCTACGAGGTCTCTTTATTAAACTTGGCTCCCAGGCAAAGAAAAAACACTCACGTATGACGGAATCCCTCCTGACTAAAATCAGGTCCCTAGAATCCACCAACAAGAAATCCCCATCGAATGCCGTCTCCTTGGAACTTAAAAACCTCTGACTCCAGCTCAGTGACCACCTTCGTAAAAAACACTCACGTATGACGGAATCCCTCCTGACTAAAATCAGGTCCCTAGAATCCACCAACAAGAAATCCCCATCGAATGCCGTCTCCTTGGAACTTAAAAACCTCTGACTCCAGCTCAGTGACCACCTTCGTAAAAACTTTGATTACTACATTAAAAGACTACGCCTGCTGACCTACTCAGCAGCAAATAAACCAGGGGCCTATATGGCTAGACAATTTAAGAAGCAACTGGCTAACAAAAAAATCACGCACCTCACTAACTCCCAGGGCAGACGCATGACTAACCCGCTAGATATTGCAAATGAATTTGGACATTTTTATACGAAATTGTACAATCTGTCAGGCTCAGATCCACTTCCACCCCCCTCCCAACACGACATTACCAAATTCTTATCCTCTATCTCCCTCCCTTCTCTATCCCCGACACAACTCAAACAACTGGAAGTTCCTTTTACGCACTCCGAGATCCACAAATTGATCCAAAACCTCCCTCTACATAAAGCTCCAGGCCCCGACGGGCTTCCTAGTGAATACTACAAGCGGTTTTCCCAACTATTAGTCCCCCATTTATGTGACATGTACAATCAGTTCGCCACTACAGGAGTACTGCCGAAAGAATCTCTTGATGCCCTGATAGTCACCATCCCCAAACCAGGTAAACCCCCGGACAATCCAGGCAACTACCGCCCTATCTCCCTTCTCAACACGGACACAAAACTGTATGCTAAATTACTCGCACAACGACTGTCTTCTGTTATTCCCCAACTCATACACCCTGACCAGGTCGGATTTGTGCCTGGCAGGCAGACATCCGACGGCACTAGAAGGTTCATCGACTTGATACAGTGGACGGAGCATACTGGAACGCCTTCTCTGCTTCTGGCATTGGACGCAGAGAAGGCGTTCGACAGGGTGTACTGGCCCTATATGGAGGCAGTCCTCCACAAATTTGGGGTGTCTGGCACGTTTCATAAAGCGATAATGGGCTTATACTCCCACCCCTCGGCACGCATCTGGACATCAGGAGTAGTCTCCCAACCTTTCCAAATCACCAACGGCACCAGACAAGGGTGTCCGCTATCCCCACTGATTTTCGCCCTAGTGATGGAGCCGTTAGCACAGACGATAAGATCAGACCCAAAGATATCTGGAATAAAAAGATACTGATCACAAAATTGGCCTCTACACCGATGATGTGAACCATACCCCTCCCAATGACGCAACACCAACTCAAAAAACTTCAGGGGATTCTTAACGTTTTCATCTGGCAGCAGAAACATCCTAGAGTGAAGAAGTCTATAGTACTGACCCCAGCTCATTCTGGAGGGCTGGGGGCACCTAATGTCCAGGCCTACTACCGAGCCTCCATCCTAGACCAACTGAAATCTTGGTGGTCGGATAGCCGTCATTCAAACTGGAAACAGATCGAATCCACCGTACTGGACACAAACACTAAGCTTCTGCTTGCAGCCACCTGGCTTAAAGTGTTTGTATGGTCAATTTTTTAACTTTTACCTACAGGAAAGCCTATAATAAGGCTTACCTGTAGGTAAAAAAAATATCTCCTAAACCTGTACGGTTTAGGAGATATTCCCCTCGGTATGCGCCGATGACTGCAGCGGCGCATGCGCACAAGGGGGTTCTCTCCGTGGAAATCCGGCAGCGCTCGTGCGGCCGGACTGAAATCTCCCGCGCGCATGCGCGGGAGTGACGATATCGCGGCTCCGGCCACTCACAGCGCCGGAGCCGCGATACCCGGAAGAGACGCCGAGGGAGCATGTCGGCTCCCTCGGCGTGGATCGGGCCAGATGTCGGGGCCTCGTTCTAAGGTAAGTATTTCATAATGAGCTAGTATGCGGTGCATACTAGCTCATTATGCCTTTTGCTTTGCAGGTTTAAAAAAAATAAAAATAAATTGCGGGTTTACTACCGCTTTAAGCTCCCTCCCCAGCGCTACCCACTTGACACCATCACGGCCTCCAAGAAAACATGGTCAGCGTTAATACAATCAACGGATGGGATCTCGGTGGAGACCTTGACTAAACTACCCCTTGATGCACTTCAACTCATTTCCCCGGATCTACCCCTCTCAGAATGGACAAATCGAGGCCTTACTTACCTTGGATCGCTTTTTGAAGGCTCCACCTTGAAAACCTTTACACGTCTCATGGAGCAATACGAACTGCCCAAACACACCTTCTTCCTCTACCTAAGGATCAGATCTATACTCTCCAAAATGCGATACTCATCCTTGGACTGTCTGACGCTCCCCTTACTTACACATTATACTCTTGAAACTCCCAAATGCAAAGGGATCTCTGTGATATACAAACTCCTCACCGAACCTCACTCGGATCTTCTCTCCTCCAGCATGCAATACTGGTCTCCCCTTACAGACCAGCCACCGACGCAGCTACAATGGCAGAAAGCCCTCCTACTACCACTACGTTTATCCCGCTGCATCACTCACTGGGAATCCACACAGAAGCTATTTCATAAATGGTATTTTACCCCAGAAAGACTGGCTAAAATATACCTAAACACCTCGCCCAAGTGTTGGAGGAATTGCGACAAAACCGGTTCCCTGCTGCATATTTGGTGGGAATGCCCCCTATTGAGAAGCTACTGGGACAAATTTAAGAGCCTAATTCTCTCACTCTCCGGAGTAACCCTTCCTCTATCCCCATTGGATCTTCTACTGGGACTTCACATCCCTGCCTGGCCTAACCACCTCCGCACTCCGGTTACCCACATACTTATTGCAGCTAGACTCGCAGTTGCGAGAAGATGGAAAACAGCCCTTCCCCCCACATTGGAAGAAGTCATCCAAATCCTTAACCAGAACTTTCAGATGGAACATTATTTTGCTAAAGCTAACCATTCCACAAGTCGTTTTCGCAGATCCTGGGAGCTCTGGATTACTAACCCGAGGAGTGCTCCTCTATTGTGATCATACCCATCGTCTATATCTTATTAAGGACTTAATTGCTCTTTATGTTTGGTGATCACTGGCTAACTCTAGTTGCGTATGTAACTATGCCCCTCTACCTTCCCCCCCCCCCCCCCTATCTTTACTTTTCTTTCCTCATCCTTTTATGAATGTTTGAATACCTTGCCTTTATTATCATCTCTGTTTATACTCACACCGGGATATGCCCATTTGGTGATGTCTATGTACTTCTTTTTTTTTTTCCTCAATAATTTCAATAAACATTAAGTTAAAAAAAAAAAAAAAAAAGAAGAACATGTTAATGTCCTTAAGGAGCTCCCTGCAGGCGGACATGTTATCACTCATGCAAAGATTTGGCCACAGCATAGAAATGCTTGAGGATAAAGTATCTCACATTGAAGTTAATATGGGAAACCTCACACATACAGTAAATGATATCATAGATGCACAAGAAGACCAAGCTCGCAACAACAATTGGATTAAAGATAAAATTGCAGATATCGATGACAGGTTGCAACAAAATAACGTTAAAATCCACAGCATTCCAGAAACCGTACAACCAGCAGACCTACCATCTTATGCCAAAGGTCTAATCAAAACTATTGTGCCCGAAGCAAAAAATATTGAATTGGTCATTGATCGTATTCATAGATTACCAAAACTCTCATTTCTGTGGGAGGTGGTTCCCAGAGACGTAATCTTGAGGGTTAAATTTTATCACATCAAGAAGCAATTTAGGCAGAAAACAAGAGCGCTAGACACCTTGCCAGATCCCTATGGCCAGCTACAAATCTTCGTGGACCTTTCCCAACACACATTAAGCTGCCGTAGGCAGCTTAATACCATTAACAAGGCCTTACGCAACAACCATATCCAGTATTAATGGGTGGCACCTGCAAAAATCGCCATTACGTATAAAGGTGCAAAACACTTAGTGACCATGGTACAAAATGGCTTAAACCTCTTGCAAAACTGGGGCATTATCCCAGATACACAAGCAGCAACTCCTATGGAACATAGCAATGGCAAAGAGCAATCAAATCAGCCATTACCACAAAGGTCCAATAGAAACCGTTATATCACCTAGCAAATACAGGGATAAATGCATAATGCGGTTCAAGTGATCTCCACGCACATTTGGTCAAGTGGACTCTCATTCTTTCCCCCAACTCCGCAGTACTAGACACAGGCTGTGTCTGCTTATAGGAAGGGATATCTAGGTGCTATCCTATAACTGTTACAGTTACTGTTTGTTTTGTTTTTTCGTTCTGTTCGTTTCTTTTTTGTTAGTTTTTTTGCTTTGTGGCTTTTGATTCACACTCTATTTCTGTACACACTTTGGACTTTATCCTAGCTCTGTATAGCATTTGTATTAAGAGATCAAGACTACCATCCATATCTCAGCAAATCAAAGTATACTACTAAGTGTCTACTGCATAACAGCGTGCGATTTCTGTGCCAATCAAATACCACGGACTGCCCCAATCCTTTAGCGGTTTTTACTATGCCCTCGACATGACCATAAAAATCATACCGATTAACACCAATGGCCTAAATCAACCAGTCAAAAGAGCATCAAGTTAGGAGCACAAGAGCTATCCTAATAAAACATAGATTTGTAGGTGGTGCAGAGTACATAAACGTTAAAGACTACTATTATGCATCCATATTATCACAACTCAAATACTGGGTCACCAGCCAAGCAACTTGCCCCTGGAGAAATATGGAATCATCCCAAATGCCAGGCCAGGACCTTTGGATATAGCTATTAAGCAGCCCCCACTTGAATCATAACAAAATGAAACTCTCCCCCACTATCTATGCTTCAGTAGCAGCATTCAACTACTGTATCAACAAGGCTGACAAGGGTGACAGACTCTTCCGAGTCCAGGTGCCTATTTCCATACTATCTCATTTAATACCAGATATTTCCTTTAAAAAGTGGCAAAGTAGGGGTATCACACATCTATCAGATCTATATCTCAACAATGTGCTTAAACCATTTAATACACTACATGAAGAATTCAATATCCCTCCCACTGACTATTTTAGATACCTTCAAATAACACATTGTCTAATTAATAACCCACGATTACAAATTTATGTCCATGAAAATGTATGGAAGTATCTGTGCTGTAAGTCCAAGAACTCTAAAGGTATATCAATATTTTATAACCTCTTAGAAGCCAAAAATATCTTCAACAAATTACCCCAAATGCTAAAATGAGAAAGAGACATTGGCAGAACATTTAGCCCTTCCTAATGGTCTACTGCAATACAAACTAGTAATAAAGCAACTAGGGCTTCCAATCTGAGGGAATTGATAATCAAAATAAATCTCAGATGGTATATTACTCCAGCCCAGATCCACACATTCAACTCATCAGTAGCACCCTACTGTTGGAGGAACTGCGGAGAGGTAGGGAATCTCATGCACATACTCTGGGGTTGCATCCAAACTCAAACATTCTGGTCCGATGTCTTTGACTTAATCAATAGGGTCACTAAAACCCCTATAACCTCCTCACCTCAACTGGCTCTATTAAGCATAGGAATAGAACAAATACCCTTCCAACTCCGCTATGTGACCAATCATATCCTGTTAGCGGCAAGACTCACTATCACCAGACATTGGAAAACAGCAGACCCATTACAATTAGAAGAGGTCATAAATCTGGTCCACTTGCACAACTCATACGAATGCAATTATGTATCTGTAATGAACAATTTGGCGTCCACCTGTAAAAGTTGGAATCCCAGGGTCAAATGGTTCTATGCAATACCTAAAACTAGCACTCTTGTAGACTAGATAAAAATACTGGATAATGGGTAAGTTTAATGTCCCGGCTTACTTTTCTCCTTTTTTTTTTTTTTTTTTAATAACTTAGCTTAGATCAATGTATATGTAACATGGTACTGACGATACTAACGCTTATGATTGAATATGTGTAAACATGAGCAACAATATTCACTTTACCCTGAAAGATAATTATAGTTTCTGTATTAAGCAGCACATCTGCCAGCAGCACCACCACCAGTTGTATACTGTAGCCGGTAAATTTCTCTGCCCCATCTGCTGTAGCGGAAAAAATAAACAGTCCCTGCCACCCACATGCCCAGCTTCTGAATGCACGCTTTTCAAAGCTGTTGGCTCTCCAACTTCTGCCTTTCAGTCTGTGTGAATTCATGGAAGGGGCAGAATCCACCAATGTGCTGTACCACAATGGCAGGTTCCCAATCGCTACTACATTTCACGTAAGGGCGTTCCATCTATCTACCATCACGTGTAAGGGAATGTTCTGGCATTTTTGGGCAAGGCAGCCAGCCGTAAAATCCACCTTACTTCTGACACAAGGTCCAGCAAGCATGGGCAGGGACGAATATTTTGTTCACAGCACACTGGGTAACGCTACTTGCAACTCGAATGTGTCAGGAAGCCAGATCGGGTAGTCAGCCAGTCCAAAGTTTATAAACCAGATCATGTAATTAGCCAGTCCAGAAGTCAGGGATCCAAGGAGAGAAACTGCAAGCCAGATAAGAAGCCAGGAGGGATGTCAGCAAGCCAGTCTTGAAAACAAACAGCAGGAGATGGTTCCTTGTGATGTGACCAAACGTGAAGGCAATGGAGAAATGAGCTGGAAGACTTTAAATGGGCAGGTCAGACGAGCATCATCGGGAATAGCTGGTAACTGTGGAGAGAGAAGAGAGCTGGCAATTACCGTATATACTCGAGTATAAGCCGAGATTTTCAGCCTCTTTTTTGAGGCTGAAAGTGCCCCCTCGGCTTATACTCGAGTCACCGCTGTCTGACTGCTCGATCAGCGTATCGAGCAGACAGACGGCGGACATTAAAATTTAAAAGCCGCGCCTCCTTCTCCGCCTCCGCCTGTGATAGGCGGAACACTGAATTTCCCAGCAGTCAGTGTTCCACCTATCACGGACATCCGCTCATTCTCATACTACGGACGAGTATGAGAGGATGTCCGTGATAGGCGGAACACAGGCTGCTGGGAAATTGAGTGTTCCGCCTATCACAGGCGGAGGCGGAATTTTGAATTGTAGAATGGCCTCCGAGAAGAGCGGCGATCCATCGGCACGGCACGGGACGGAGGAGGCACGGGACGGAGGAGGCACGGCACGGGACGGAGGAGGCACGGGAAGGAGGAGGCACGGGACGGAGGAGGCACGGGACGGAGGAGGCACGGCACGGGTCGGAGGAGGCTCGGGACGACGGCGGCTCGGGACGGAGGCTTGGGACACAGGTAGGCTGGACACACACACAAGGCTGCACGGACACACACACACACACACACACACACACACACACACACACACACACACACACACAAGGCTGCACGGACACACACACACACACACACACACACACACAGGGATGGATGGATGGATGGATACACACACACACACACACAGGGATGGATGGATGGATGGATACACACACACACACACACACACACACACACACACACAGGGATGGATGGATGGATGAATACACACACACACACACACACACACAGGGATGGATGGATGGATGGATGGATACACACACAGGGATGGATGGACACACAGGGATGGACGGACACACACACAGGGATGGACAGCCATGTCTCACCCTCGGCTTATACACGAGTCAATAAGTTTTCCAGTTTTTTGGGGGTAAATTGGGGGCCTCGGCTTATATTCGGGTCGGCCTATACTCGAGTATATACGGTAGCCGACAGCTGAGCGGCCAACCCAGAGGAGGAAGGGCTAAGCCAGCCCTGACAGTACCCCCCCCCCAATGACCCTTCTCCTTTGGAGGGCCACCGGGCTTGAGGGGAAACCATCTATGGAACTCGTGGAGGAGGACAGGGCCATGTACGTCAGAGGATGAAACCCAGGAGCGTTCTTCCGAACCGTACCCCTTCCAATGCACCAGGTACTGTATGCGCCCACGGAACCTACGGGAGTCAACAATGGATTGTACCTCATACTCCTCATGGTTCTCAACCTGAATAGGGTGAGGACGTGACACCGAGGTGGTAAATCGGTTACAGACCAACGGTTTTAATAAGCAGACATGAAACACATTTGAGATGCGCATACTATGAGGAAGTTCCAACGCGTAAGCTACTGGGTTAATCCTGCAAAGGATATGGAAAGGCCCAATAAACTGAGGTGCAAACTTCAGTGAGCAAACACGAAGCCGGAGGTTGCGAGATGACAGCCAGACCCTGTCCCCAACCTGGTAGGAAGGAGCTGGCAGGCGTCTGCGGTCAGCATGGAGTCTGTACCTATCATTAGCATGACGCAAAGCCTCCTGGACTTGTACCCAAGTGGAACGAAGACCACGGAGATGCTCCTCTAACGCAGGAGTACTCTGCGGAACAAATGAGTTAGGCAACATGGAAGGTTGGAAACCATAATTCGCCATAAATGGAGACAATAAGGAGGCAAAATTCAAGGCACTGTTGTGAGCAAACTCTGCCCAAGGTAATAGGTCAGACCAGTTGCTATGATGGTTAGAAATATAGAAACGTAGGAATTGCTCCAAGGACTGGTTGGCTTGTTCTGCGGCCTCATTAGACTGCGGGTGATATGCAGAAGAGAACGCAAGCTGGATTCCCAACTGTGCACAAAAGGCTCACCAGAACCGGGAGACAAACTGACTGCCCCTATCCGAGATACATGGGCCCATGTAAGCGAAAGATCTCCCAAGCAAAAATGGAAGCCAGTTCCTTAGAGGTGGGCAACTTCTTAAGTGGAATACAATGACACATCTTTGAGAACAGGTCAACCACCATAAGGATAACAGTGTTGCCTTGGGAGTTGGGCAATTCCACAATGAAATCCATAGACAAGTGAGTCCAGGGCCTCTCTCCATTGGGTATGGGTTGTAGGAGGCCCACTGGAAGGTGTCGTGAAGTCTTACTCTTAGCACACACGGGACAGGCAGCTACGAAAGCAGTAATATCAGCCTGTAGACTAGGCCACCAGAATTGTTGGGAGATGGCCCAAATGAGTTGATTCTTCCCAGGATGGCCAGCTGCCTTGGGAGAATGATAAGTCTAGAGCACTGCAGTACGGAGACTCTCTGGGACAAAGCAGTGGTTACAAGGTTTATCAGGAGGAGCATGGACCTGAGCAGCAAGAATTTTGTCACCCAAAGGAGAAGTAATACTGGTGCGAACCATAGCTAAGATAAGATCAGGAGGAATCATAGGAACCGGAACCGACTCCGACTTGGAAGTGGAGGAAAATGGTTGTGACAAGGCATCAGCCCTTACATTCTTAGTACCGGGTAAGAATGAGACAATGTAATTAAAGCCCGACAAGAAAAGAGCCCATCACGCCCATTTGGGAGAGAGTCGCTTAGCCTCAAACAAGAATGTAAGATTCTTATGGTCAGTAAGAATAAGAATGGGCACAGTGGTACCTTCAATGAGATTCTTTCAGGGCTAAAATGATCGCCAACAGCTCTCTGTCACCAATCTCATAATTGCACTCAGCAGATGACAATTTCTTGGAAAAGTAGCCACACGGATGCATAGCGGATGCATAGCGCTCTCAGAGTTAGGATGTTGAAACAGAAGGGCGCCAACTCCAGTCACAGAAGCATCAACTTCTAGGATAAAAGGCAATGTAGGATCAGGATGTGCCAACACAGGAGCAGAAACAAAGGCAGCCTTGAGAGTGTCAAAGGCCTTAATGGACTCTGGAGACCAACTCTGTGGATTACCGTCCTTTCTGGTCATATCAGTCAGAGGCTTGACCAGAGACGAGAAGTTACAAATAAACTTCCGATAGTAGTTGGCAAAGCCCAGGAAACGCTGCAGAGGACGTAAACCCACGGGTCAAGGCCACTGTAGGACTGCCAAAAGTTTCTCTGGGTCCATTGAAAAACCAGCAGTGGAAATGACATGAGTGGAACTCGCACTTCTCCAGTTTACAATAGAGATTGTTCTCTCTTAGTTTCTGAAGTATCAGAACATCTGTGTGGTGGCTCTCCAGGCACTTGGAAAATGTGAGGATATCATCAAGATAAACCACCACACACAATTGCAACAAATCTCGGAGGACATCGTTAATAAATTCCTGGAAAACTGCCGGGGCATTACAAAGGCCAAAAGGCATTACCAGGTATTCATAATGGCCTGTTCTGGTATTAAATGCAGTCTTCCACTCGTCACCCTCCTTAATGCGCACGAGATTGTATGCCCCTCTCAGGTCAAGCTTTGTGAAAAACGTTGCTCCCTTGAGGCGGTCAAATAACTCAGTAATCAATGGAATCGGGTAGGCATTCTTAAGTGATAAGATTGAGGCCACTATAATCTATACAAGGTCTCAGTTCACCGCTCTTATTTTTCACAAAGAAGAAACCAGTACCAGCAGGAGACGAGGATTTGCGGATGAAACCTCGAGAAAGTGCGTCAGCAACATACTCCTCCATGGCCTTATCCTCCAAGACCGACAAAGGGTAAACCCGGCCATGAGGAGGTATGGCACCAGGTTGAAGGTCAATTGCGAAATCATAAGACCGGTGTGGAGGCAAACTACCGGCTTGACCTTTATCAAAGACATCGCCAAAATCACGGTACTCCTCTGGCAGAGAGGGGAGTGAAGCGGTGCACAGGACCTTGGATACCTTCAGGAAGCATGTCTCACTGCATTGTGGTGACCAGGAGAGAACCTCAGCAAGGAGTAGTGATGGCCGAACGGTTCGCCCGGCGGTCGTTTCGCGGCGAATTTTCGGTCGTTCGCGGTCCGCTCGTTTGCTCGCCTTTTCCCGACGTTCGCCCCGGCGGACTTACGTGTTTAATGTGTAAAAGAACTTTGACCTATGATGACACGTCTATCATGGGGTACAGGACAGCCAATTGAGACATGACAGCACATGGACACTTGGACATTCCCCCTAACCTATAAATACACCTGATCCGGTGGCCATTTTACATTCTTTCTTCTGTCACTATAGGGAAAGGTTGCTGTGTGGAGTAGGGACAGATAAAACGCTAGCTATTTGGTACACAAAAGTTCTTTTCAGGACTGGTATAGGTGTTAGGTGTATATAGGTTTGCTGTGCTACTGATTCTTGCAGCAGCCTGAGTGTCTTTTGTCAGTTTAGAGAAAGGGAAAGGACGGTGTGTGCTACAGGGACAGCCAGATTAGTCTTTCATCATCATCATCATCATCATCATTAGCTGTTACTATCAGGTCCACAAAAGAGCTATTCCAGTAATCGCTAATCGTTCCAGTCTACTCTTTTTTGCCACTTTGTATAGGGACAGGAAGGAAGCAGTGTTGTCAGGCAGTGAGGGTCAGTTTAAAGACTTGCTGTTACTATTAGTTCCACAAAGGTTCTTTTCAGGACTGGTATCAGTGGTACGGTAATAGGCTTGTACACATATAATATTCTTTCTTCCAAATATAGAAAGAATATAATACTTGACTGCTGCCCTTCTGCTGCAGTCTGCTAATCATTCACAACTCACTTGTTCCACAAAGCTCTTTATCAGGACTGGTAACTTGGTCTGTGTAGGGTGCTACAGTACATAGGGTTGAGTGCAGTACAGTCTGCTGTTCTGTAAGGACCGCTATTGGTCCACAATACATAGGGTTGAGGTGCACCACTGCTGACCGCTGCCCTATACTGCAGCAGTCCTTCATTGGTATAGGGACTGAAGTACAGTCTGCTAATCACTAACACACAACCTGCTTGGTCCACAAAAGTTCCTATAAGGACTGGTAACTTGGTCTAGGGTGCTACAGTACATAGGGTTGAGTGCGGTACAGTCTGCTGTTCTGTAAGGACCGCTATCGGTCCACAATAGATAGGGTTGAGGTGCACCACTGCTGACCGCTGCCCTATACTGCAGCAGTCCTTCATTGGTATAGGGACTGACGTACAGTCTGCTAATCACTAACACACAACCTGCTTGGTCCACAAAAGTTCCTATAAGGACTGGTAACTTGGTCTAGGGTGCTACAGTACATAGGGTTGAGTGCAGTACAGTCTGCTGTTCTGTAAGGACCGCTATCGGTCCACAATACATAGGGTTGAGGTGCACCACTGCTGACCGCTGCCCTATACTGCAGCAGTCCTTCATTGGTATAGGGACTGACGTACAGTCTGCTAATCACTAACACACAACCTGCTTGGTCCACAAAAGTTCTTATAAGGACTGGTAACTTGGTCTAGGGTGCTACAGTACATAGGGTTGAGTGCGGTACAGTCTGCTGTTCTGTAAGGACCGCTATCGGTCCACAATAGATAGGGTTGAGGTGCACCACTGCTGACCGCTGCCCTATACTGCAGCAGTCCTTCAGCGGTATAGGGACTAAGAGTTTTGTCACAGGGTGATTTAAAAAATGACAGGCAGAGGAAGAGGCAGGCCCTTCCGCAGGGGTGGTAGGGGTAGGGCAGGAGCAACAGCCTTGAGCCAAAGTGGGAAGTTGCAGAAGGTGCGTTCAATTACTTTAAAGGACGCACCAGACTTGGTTGAGTGGCTCACTTAGCCTTACTCTTCTGCACCCTCCTCATCCTCTCGATCTGCACCCTCTTCTTCACTCTCTGCTATATGCACCCCCAAAGACACTACCACCAACAACACCACCACCACCACCACCACATACCTTCCGCTTGAGTCACAGGAATTATTTTCCGATCCATATCAAGAGGACATTTCTGATGCGCAGCCACTCTTGGTATTGGATCAGGAAGAGGAGGTAGCAACAACCGCTACTCAGCAGTCTGACGACAGTACCCAGATCAGCCCAAGGAGGAGGTTGGTCCCCGGTGTTGCTGCCTACTCCGAGATCTCTACTTATAGGGGTGGGGAAGGTGACGTTGATGATGACATGTCTAGTGATGTCACGTGGGTGCCCACAAGAGAGGAAGAGGAGGGGAGTTCAGAGGGAGATATGGACCAGCAGATAGGGAGGAGAAGCAGGAATAACTTACATTGCACAGGAGGGACAAAGCAGACTGCAAATGTATCAGGAGCGAGTCATCGACCATGTACGGTCACATCTGGCGCTCCCAGGACACCGGCACATGGCTCTGCAGTGTGGGCTTTTTTTAACGTGTCCGCTGCTGACAATAGCGTTGCCATCTGCAATCTTTGCAGTCAACGCATTAGTCGCAGTAAGCCCAACACTCACCTAGGGACGACCGCCTTAAGAAGGCACATGAACGGGGGGCGTGGCCTGGCGCGCGAGAGCGATGGAAGCTTGAGACAGAGCTCCGGAGCAGAGCAACAGTTCTCTCAGCTTACCGAGACGAACAGACACAGCATGGGCAGACTTTCCAAAGGGGGAACACAGCCCAATCACCCCCGGACACCGGGACCATCCAAAACCAAGGCGATCCCCGACATATTCCTGTCCCAGGGACAAGGAAGGAGAGGACCCGTAGAAGACAAGATGGTGCGGGCAAGCACGAGGGAGGAGGAGGAGGAGGATTTCGACACGGAGTCTCTAACAAACTCCGAGGATCTGGTAAGACAGAACTCACCACCCGACCTCCCCCTCACACATGCAGCAATGATGGAAATTGCAGCAGACATAAAATCATCTTTTTCTACGGCCATCACTGACCTTAAAGCTGACATCCTAATGCTGACAGAGCAAATGGCGGCAGGGGAGAGAGCAGGCAGACAGAGGGACAAAGCCATTCAAAGACTGGATGAAGTTTCACACCAGCACTCCCTCCACTTAATAAACGTTAACAGACATTTAGAGGACCTGGACAACAGGGGACGGAGATCAAACATTAGAGTGAGAGGAATACCTGAGACAATCACCCCTGATCAAATCAGACTGGTTCTCTGCTCAGTTTTCAATAAGTTGCTGGAGAGGCCATAAGAATCCCCCATTGAATTTGATAGAGCGCACAGGGCACTCAGGCCCAGAGCCCCTGAACCTGCTCCACCTCGTGATATTATTTGCTGTCTCACAAGCTTCACACTAAAAGAAGAAATCCTTCAGAAAGCGAGACAAAATGAACAAATAATATTCAATGACACATCAATTCAGCTCTTTCAAGACCTTTCCCCCATCACCCTTTAGAAATAGGAAGGCTCTTAAACCACTTCTTGACGTCCTCAGAGAAAAAGGAATCCAGTACAGATGGAAATTTCCTTTTGCCATACAGGTCTCCTATAATGGAAAGGTCCATCTTCTGCGCACACCAGATGAATTACCCGCATTTTGCAATCTTCTCCAAATTGAGCAAATTGAGCTGCATGAATGGTACCAAGAATTCAGACTCCCTCCCCCGGTCACTGCCCCAACCTCACCATTACGCATCTCACCATGTAAATCGCCATACATCAAAGGTTTAGGTGGAAAGAAACAGAAGCTCTATGACAATTACAATCTCTCCACCCCACCGAATAAATCCAGCAAAATAAAAGACAGCCGCTAATGTTGTTTTACAATCCCCTGGTCCTGAAACCTGGAATTATTATTTTTTTTATACAGTTTTTTGCCTTTTTTTTTTTTTTTCTTTCTCTTTCTGTCCTTACACACACTTTAAAACCAAAAAATAACTCTGATATCTTGTCTTCAATTTTCCTACAACTTGTCCTCTGTCTATTAACCGCTAGATGGCAGCATCTCGCAACCGAAGTCCACTTATACTGACCTTCATGAATAGTTGAACTAACACCTTCTTTACTTTTGCAAGATACGCTCACATGATACATCTAGGACTTCCTGCTCCACACCGAAGATCATCGTCAAAACGACAGAAGCACCGTTACCCGAACAGTCTAAATTATTGTTCTTCACACAGAAGACACGCCTGATCATCCGCTGATTCACTAAGGTACTTCACCATTCTGGCTGTGCCTTATAGCCAGAACACAAGGTACGACTGTTCCTTACTATTGTCCCCTTCTCCTTTCCCTATGCCCCAGAAAGCAACCAAAACACCAAAGAGAATACCAAATTTCCTATGGTCTAACCATAGGATAAGATCCCCTAGGATCTCGTCCACTGGAAACTCTCCACTTGAATTCTCAACCTTTTCACCTAATTCCTCCCTTCTATCAACGTTGCTGAAGAGCTAAGTACTCACACTAAAAAAGCTCCGATCGTTCTTTTAAAGGAGCGGTTACGGTCGTTTGATTTTGTTTAAGGTTTAACCAAATGAACTAGCAATCTGAGGACAGTATATTCTACACACTTGGATACTCCAGAGTTCCGCAAACTACTGCTTACACACCATCAGAAGGATACCCCTATTGCACTTTGCCTAATAGGAAACTTACTACTGCTCAGTTTTACACTAGGGTACTTATGTACACACTTGTTTTTGTTTTCAGGTTAATTCTCCACCTCCAGGACCAGTGGAGGTACCCATTTTTTTCTGAAAAATTCGTCCACTTGGACTTTATAACAACCTAATTTTCCTTTTTTTAAGAGAATCTTTGCTCTTCCGGTTTTATGATACATTTGATTGTTTGTTTTTTCAATTACTGTCGTTATTAACGTAATGAATAATTATAAGCAATCGCTTTTAGAATGTTCACGCCACGTTCCCACCGAGAAACCTTTTCTTTTTTCTTTACCCGCTCACAGATTATATTCTGACATAACTTTCTCTTCATAAATACATTGACGTAAAGACGAATAACCTAGCGTTTACGTCACCTACGTATACTCTTTCTCTCTCAGTTTGAACTTTCTTTTTCCTTTCTCTTCCCTCGCTCATTTTCTTCTTTCCCCCTCTCCCCACCCTTGCTCTCCTACTCCCCCCCTTTCCCCCCCTTCTTTCTCCTCCTTTTCTGTTTACCAATCATGGCATATACAGGACTAGGTAAATCGCCCACTATAATATCCCACAATGTAAATGGATTAAACATTCCTACAAAAATACATAAATTATTACATGAACTCAAGAAGAGTAACCCACAGATTGTATTCCTTCAAGAAACACATTTTAAAAATACACAAATTCCCAAACTAACAAATAACCTCTTTACACAAGCATACCATGCATCAAACCCTCACGCTAAAACAAAAGGAGTCTCTATACTCATAAACAAGAACTCTAAACTGGATATCCAACACCAACTAATAGACCCAGAAGGCAGGTATCTATTCTTGAAAGGCACTATAAACGGCAAGCCTATTACGCTGGCAAATGTATATTTTCCTAACTCCTCCCACGTAGCATTCTGCAGATTAATAATGGATGAACTTAAAAGCTTCGCAGAAGGGTGTATCCTACTGGGAGGAGATTTCAATATCCCTTTAGAACCGCACCTAGACACCTCCTCGGGCAAATCTAGCATAGCCTACACCACACAAAAAAAAAATCAAATGCCTTCTAAAATCCCTCACCCTCATTGACACATGGAGATCACTACATCCCTCAAGAAAAGACTACACATTTTTCTCCTCCGTCCACAACAGATACACCAGAATTGATCACCTTTTCGTTACACAAAGAGATATCCAAAACCTAATCAATGCTGACATTGGATCGATTGGCTTATCTGACCATGCACCTGTGGCAATTAGACTTAACTACTACAACAGTCGCCCTTCCTCCTTTAACTGGAGGCTAAACCCTTCACTTCTGGCAGACCCAACTGTTCAGGCTCAGATACTCAAAGCATTAAAGGATTACTTCTCTGAGAATAATACTCCAGATATCTCTCCAATGACGGTGTGGGAAGCACACAAGAGTGTCATAAGAGGAGAACTGATCAAATGGGGGGCCAGAAAGAAAAAGGAAAAAGAAAAACACATACACGACCTTGTCCAAAAAATTAATAGACTTGAACTAACCCATAAAAGATCCTTAGCCCTTGTAAACTTAGCGGAACTTACAACTACCAGGAAAGAACTCCAAGACTTACTCGATAACAAAACCAAACGAAACTTATTCTTTCAAAAATCCATTTATTATGAACAAGGTGACAAAGGAGGCAAAATCCTAGCCAGAACCCTTAAAGACACCCTGACCTCGAACAACATCTACAGGATACGTACTAGAAAGGGCTCCATCACACATGACACACAAAGAATAGCCGACACATTCCAAAATTACTATTCAGCGCTATACAACATACCGACACAAACAAGAAAACAACCAGGCCCCATCACTAGAGACCATGCAATCTCCTCATACCTAACCAATTGTGCAATGCCTTCTCTACCTATAACAGACTCAGACGCCCTAGAATCACCAATTACTAAAGCGGAAGTCTCCAAAATTATCCACGACTTAACTAACGGGAAAAGTCCTGGACCAGACGGTCTGACGGCCCAATACTATAAACTATTTGAACACACCCTATCAGATCACTTGGCAACAGCATTTAATTCCATTATATCAGGTCACAAACCATCCAGTGAATTCTTAGCAGCACACATAACCATCATTCCCAAACCCAACAAAGACCCCTCTGAATGCACAAACTATAGACCCATCTCGCTCCTTAACTTAGATCTCAAAATTTTAACTAAAATTATTGCCAACAGACTGAGACCATTACTAGACAAATTAATAGGCCCTGAGCAAGTGGGCTTTATGCCGAATCGCGAGGCAAAGGACAATACTACTAAGTCCATCAATTTGATTCACAGGATGAGGCAGGACGGAGTCAGGGGTCTTCTCCTATCTACTGATGCGGAGAAGGCCTTTGACCGAGTCGCCTGGGACTTCATGTTCAGAACCTGTGAGCATGTGGGATTTGGACAGAACCTAATGAAATGGATTCGGGCCATCTATGCCAATCCTAGTGCCAGTATTTAAAGTGAATGGTTCCCTTTCCAATAAAGTCTTAATCAAAAATGGCACAAGACAAGGATGTCCACTCTCACCATTACTCTTCATTCTGTCAATAGAACCACTAATCAGAACGATAAACAAACAAGAAGCTATCCATGGAGTTAAGATTCAAGACAGGGAGTTTAAAATCGTAGCTTACGCAGACAACCTGCTCTTCTATATAACTCAACCACATATATCAATCCCCAATCTCCTAAAAACCTTTCAAGATTTTAATCACCTATCCAACTTCAAAATAAATCAAAAGAAGTGTGAGGCCCTGGGCCTGAACTTAGACTCAAAAACGGAAAAACTGACCAAGTCCAACTGCCCATTCAAATGGGAGCAAAAATCTCTGACTTATCTAGGGATTCATCTCTCCCAAGATCCACAATCCCTATACCCACTCAATTTCCACCCACTCCTGACAAAAATAGAGACAGACTTAAGAAAGTGGACAAAGGGAAAATTTTCCTGGTTTGGCAGGGCTGCGATTCTGAAAATGGCAGTCCTGCCAAGACTACTTTATTTATTCCATACCCTCCCGATAGAACTGCCCGAATCTTTCTTCATACGCCTCTCACGAATCCAGAGGAACTTTCTCTGGGCAAACAAGAAATCTCGCATCAAACTCGCATACCTACACAAATTAAAACAAGACGGAGGGATTGGATTACCTGACTTTAGGAGATACTATCAGGCCGCACAATTATCTAGAATTATAGACTGGCATTGCCACTCCAACCACAAAGATTGGGTTAACCTAGAAAAAGCCCACTCCACCTTAGACATACCACATCTCCCCTGGACTAATTATCTAAACCTTCCGCTCTCAATTAAACAACACCCTACTATCAATAACACACTAAAAATATTCAAGAGAGTAGCAATTCCACTAGGATTATCCACAAACCCAGGCCCCCTCTCGACTCTAGCTAACAACCCAGATTTCATACCCGGACTAAACAATCCCAAAATGTTCATTTCTTATCCCTCTGATCCTCTACTGATAACACATTGTATTCAAAATAACAAGTTAAAATCTAGACAGGAATTAGATAAGATGATCCCAGCTCACCCCATCTCAGAATGGTCATTCATACAAATACACAATTTTATATCCAATAACAAACACAAAGATTTGATTTATAGACCTATGACCACATTTGAACTCATATGTTATAAGAAAACCCCAATCAGAAAAACCACATCCATCCTATACAAATGGCTCCTATCTCAAGGGAAAACTGTTACAGATACATATGAACTCAAATGGGAAAGGGACCTAAACACTCAATTCTCCACAAAACAATGGGAGAAAGCAAACATTTTTACCCACAAATGTGCTCTCAGTACCCGAATGCAGGAAATCTCATACAAGGTTCGCACACAATGGTACATAACACCGCTTACCAAACACAATTGGTCCCACCAATACTCCAGGGTCTGTTGGAGATGCGGCTCGGAAATAGGCTCTTTTGTACACATCTGGTGGAGTTGCACGCAATTGAGACCTTTTTGGAACCAAATTCGACATTGGACCAACCACATTAAAGGCTCAAACGCAAATTTAGACGCAGCATGGTGTTTATTGCATATAAACAATCTTTCATTTAGAGCATATAAAAAAATCACTGATCAGGCACTTCCTAAATGCAGCCAAGAATTTGATCCCGTTACACTGGAATTCACACTCTTTACCCTCAGTTGGAGACTGGCTCCGTAAGGTCCACAATATCTATGATATGGAAGAAATTCTAGCTATAAAGCATGGTTCTATTACTCATTTCCTACAATTATGGGAACCCTGGCGAAATTTCACCAAAACAGAGGTATATCGAACGCTTCTCACATAACACGTAGATCAAGCTGCCACATTTCCCCTTACTGGAATACCTCGGAAAAGTGTTTATTTTAGACTAATGGTACTTGAATACCATACCACATTTACCTAGCTATACTAATCCTTATACTCTAACCATTTATTACTCAAAGTAACACACCGCAAATGTTTGATAAGATTCATTCTATCTTTACATCTATTACAGATATTATGATACTACTATTGTACTACTCTATTCTTAAGATACCTACTCTGTGATTACAAGACCAAATTTACCGTACATAACTTGTTTTTTTCATGTTTATGCCTTAATTTGATACACATTATTCTCTGTATCTTTTGTTTCTACTACTAGTCTGAAGGCTGGCCGGAGGCCGGCCTGGATTTGTAGGAGGAGTTTGAGGGGTATATATCCCTCCTCCTTCCTACAGGTCCCTCGTCGGCTCGGCTCTGGTTCCTGTTCAGAACAGCTGACGCTCGTCACTTCCGGGTTGCGCTGACGTCATTTTCACGCGCCATTCGAACGGTGGGATCGCCGGAGTCTCCTTCGCTAGGTCTCCTCGTGGTTTACAGGTGCAAGGTATCCCGGCGGTGAGGTGGGGGGGGGGGGCGCATGGTACGGCACAGGCTACTGCGGGGGCCCCGTGGTCTGTTTCTGTAACCGATTAGAATTCTTTCTGTGATTTTCCTCATTGACATGTCACTTTTCTGTCTGGTTGGAAACTTATTGAAATGTCACAAACAACATTTTAATAGGTTCTTGGGCTGTGCTGTTAAAGGTACTGCATGCTGTCCTTTTTTCAGAGCACACCATCACGCTGTGCTGCTTTATAGGGAACAAGGTTTTCTGCCTTTTACATATACATTAGGAAGGAAAGATCAACGTAAATTTGCGGGGAGGTCCTCTTTGTTGGAAGGTTTTCTCCCATTTCGTGGGTGTAGGCATTTCATTTCCTTGAGGGTATTGTTGTGATGTGGGCTCATGAGGGTGTATGTACATACCTGGGGGGGTATGTGGGGTGCCTGTCAGGGGACAGCGGCGGCAGCATTTATCGCAGGGGGGTTGGCAGCCTTCTCGCTTTTCACCTAAAAACCACAGCTGGGGGGGGGGGGGGGGGGGGGGTTTGCATGTTTTCCAGAGGACATAAAAAAAAAAAAAAAAAAAAAGCGGCGGGTGGTTGTGAGGATGTTGCACAGCATGCGGTCCAAGTCGCTCATGGCGGCAGGTGCTAGTTCCCAAGGGTGGTCAGATGTAGAGTCTCGGTTTGGGTAAGGGTGGATGTGGGGTCTCCCAGGGTTTGTTCAGGGACCAATCCCATTCAGATTACTGCTTGTGTTATTCGCAGGCTAGGTGGGCAGGTGGTATGATCACGCAGACGTTCATGTGTTTCTGGTTTATGGGCCGGGGGAGGTTTTCTTGGGTGGGGGGGGGGTCTGTTACCAGCTGGACCAGAGCCTCGCTGGCTGTCATGGGTAGTATGGCCATGCTCGTTTGAGTTTTTGGGCGTCTCATCTTTGGGGGTTACGACTGTTCTTTCATGTTTCACTTGTGTCTGTTATATTTTGTTACGTCCGGTGAGTTCATTTCAGGTGTTATCATTATTTCAGGTCTGGATTTTCTACTTATTACAAACAGGAAGGTGCGTGTTGTTTTGTTTTCCTCAGGTGCTAGGCAGTTATGGGTATATTGTCTAGGTCTGTCACGTCTACAGACCGTACAGGCTGAGGTTTCGTTTTTAAGTGATTGTTGGACCACAATCGTCTCGCCTGTACAACATACGTCATACGTCGCACTTTCACCTCATTTCATATCTACCCACCACGGTCTGTGGGTTGCAAAGCCCTGAGTGTTCGTTTATTAATTGCCTGTATTGCGCTGCAGGTTTGCTCGGGCTTATTCTTTTCATTTATCTCAACGATGGGTCACTTATTCAGTTTCACGCGCTGATGGTCTGTCACCTGTTCACACACGTTGGGTTTAGTTAGGCACTGAGGTGCCGGGGGGGGGGGAGGGTGTTTGGGGGTATTGTTTCATTCTTATTTCTCTCAGTTAATTTCTTCTTAGATATCAGCATGTCTCGCAGGTCAGAGAGTGTCGAATTCGAGTTCATCCCACCTACCCCTCGTAGGGGTTCAGAACATGGCAGTTCTCCATCATTAAGGAGTTGGACAGTACCCAGGTTGATGGCTGAGCTTCGTCGGAAGGGTATTCCTTTCCCGGCCGCAGCTAGGAAGGCGGAACTCTTCAGGTTGCTGTTTCCATCTCCGACTCAGGCGCTGGCATCCACCAGCGCAGAACATGCGTCAGTACATAACTCTTTGACGCAGATACATGCGGTGTTAAATACTCTCTCTGCCTCCATGCTGCAGTTACAGGACAGGATGGAGGTGATGGAAGCTCGGTCAGTCAGTGCGGCTGTGATGGCCAGTGCTGGGGTGTCCGCTGCACCCCCAGCGCCGGTCCTGCCTAGCCCAGTCACAGGTAATGCACTGTCTTTACCTGCGGTAATCCCTTCTCCATTGGCAGTGTTGCCTTCGGTGTCTCCTGCCCACTTCATCCCTGCCAATATCAAGAAAGATATTTTGGAAGGGAAAGATGTTAATCTAGCCTCACTGCTAATAGCAGCTCAGGACGTTTCGGAGAACAAGTCCTTTGCTTGTGGGGAGGTGTCGGTGGTGCTCAAGTCAAAGGATCCCAGGCTTAGTCGCAAACTTAGTGTGGCGGAATTTGTTCTGGCTTTTGGCATCTTTAGAGACATTATCTGCTAGGTCAGTCCAGGGAGGAGGGAGGAGTTGGACTTGTATCTTCATAAAGTGGTGGATTTGGCTCACAAGTATGGCGGTTTCACATTTTATGATTACCATCGTTCCTTTGCAGCAAAGGTGGCGGCTACTTGGGCCCAGTTTCAGGTGGTGACGTGTTGGGGCAACGTCGACATGGAGCTGTTTTGTAGGCATTTCGCTAATCAGAAGTCCCCTATATGTGCCAACTGCCAGTCTTCTGCCCATACCACAGCCTGGTGTCCAAGCTGTGATTCCTCTAGTCTTCCAGGGTCCTCCAAACAGGTGGCGGGTGGTTCTTCCGGTAGTTCCGGTCAGGTAGACAAGATGGGTAGACCTATCCGTTTTTGTAGGTAAAGCTCAGTTGTGCAATAACTACAATTACACTGGGTGCAACTATAATCAATGCAGGTTGTTGCACGTCTGTGCTAATTGCTTCAGAGCCCACCCCAAGTCCGCCTGCCATGTGAAACCTTTCAGCACGTCATGACTAGGCCAGGTCATCCACCCATCCCCGGGTTTTGGGCAGTTTTTGCTGGAGGGTTTTGCTTCAGGTTTCCACACTGGACTCATTACTCTCCCTACCCAGTCTTTTGAGTGCAAAAATTTAAGGTCAGCTGAAAATCACCCTGCCATTGTAGACCAGTTGTTGCAGGTCGAAGTCTCCAAGGGATTCCTGATTGGACCTTTCCCATCCTCACCATTTGGCATGTGGAGGGTCAGTCCCATTGGGGTGGTCTGTGGAAAATTTTCTAATAAATTTCGCCTAATTTATGACTTGTCTGCGCCTCATTCATCTCATGTCCCTAGTCTTAATTCACTCATCCCATCTGAAGAGTTTTCATTGAAGTATTCTTCTGTGGATTTGGCCATTCAGCATATGGTGCAGTTGGGTAGGGGTGTTTGGTTGTCCAAGGCAGATATTACTGATGCGTTCAAGTTACTTCCCATCAGTCCTGCTCTCTGGCAATGGCATGGTGTCAAGTGGCGCGGTCAGTATTATTTTGCTACCAGGTTGACATTTGGGTGCAAGAGCAGCCCTCAGCTGTTTGATACCTTTGCCCAGGCCCTTCACTGGATATTGGAGAATTGCAAGGGTTGTCAGAAGGTAATCCATTATCTGGATGATTTTTACTTTTGGAGCAACCAGAGGTACCACCCAGGGATCTGCTTGCGCTTACAGGGCTGTTTTCAGATTTGAATGTCCCTTTAGCTGCGCACAAGGTGGAGGGTCCGTCTAAAGTCATTACCTTTTTGGGGATTACGCTTGATGCCAATCTCATGGTGGCTAGCCTGCCGTTGGAAAAGCTGGTTAGAGTTAGGCAGACCATTCACCTGTTGGTCCGGTCTCCTGTATGCTCTAAGAAGGAATTGCAGTCGTTATTGGGGGTGTTAAATTTTGCCATGAGAATCATCCCGCAGGGTAGGGCGTTTGTGTCTAGATTGCTGGCTCTTCTTCCACTTTATCAGGATTCTGACGCGGTGGTTAAGTTTCCAGCTGATGCCTTAGCGGATCTCGTCATGTGGGATCGGTTCCTGTGTGACTGGAATGGCATCTCCATGTTCATTCCCCGGCCTTCATGTAATTCCCCTAGGGTTTTTTCAGACGCTGCCGCGTCAGTTGGTTTTTCGGCCATTTTTTGTCATCAGTGGTTGGCCAGTCGCTGGCCCCCTGAGGTTTTCCAAGTTTACTCTGACCTCAGCCTTGTTTGAAATTTATCCGATTCTGGCTGCAGCAGTCACTTGGGGTCCGGTTTGGTCGGGGCAGTCAGTCATCTTCTTTACGGATAATTTGGCTGCAGCCAGAATTATCAATAAAGGCAGATCGGGGTCCCTTCTGATCATGTCATTCATGCGTAGGTTGACTTGGCTGGGTTTGATGTACAGATTTCATTTTCAGGGTGAATTCATCTGTGGGAGTCGCAATGGTGCGGCTGATGCGTTATCCCGTCTTGATATGCCTCGTTTTTTCTTGCAGCATCCAGAAGCAGATCGGACGGGCCATCCTGTCCCTCCATACTCGCTGTTGGTCATGGACTGAACACATTCCGGGTTCAGGCGATCGACCTGGCTAATACGTCTTTGTCCAGGAACACACTGAGGGCGTACACGACAGGTTGGAAGACTTTCCTCAGGTTTGCGGAGTTATACCCTTCCGATGGCCTTGAGGACATCTTCCATGTCATGTCTTTCGCCGCATATTGCCATAGTGAGCTGGAGTTGGCTGCCAGTACTATTAGGATTTATTTGTCAGGAATTCAACATTTCAGATCCCTGCAGGCGCCTGACAGTGTGTCTATTTTTGCTGCTCACCCTCTGAAAGCCATGCTCAGGGGTATTCTGAAGACCCAGGGGAGGGTTCAGTTGTCCCGACAACCTGTCACTGGTCATATTTTCCGGGGTTTGTCAGACCTACTGTCATCTTCTCCGTTCGGGGTTGGTCCTAGTTTAGTACTTAAAGCGGCCATTTATCTTAGTTTTTTCGGGTTCCTCCGTCCCGGGGAGGTGTCGCAGGCCAGCTGTCATACTCCGGTACTGCTCAGAAGTAGTCTCACCAGATTCCCGGAGCACTATGAGTTACAGTTGCCCAACAATAAGAATAGGCAAACTGGCCAGGGGTTTGTGGTTAAATATTACCGCACATATAGTGCTTGGTGCCCGGTGGAAGTTCTCAACACACTTTGCAATCTTTTCATAGCTACTCCGGTTCATGGGCCTCTACTTCCCTTTCCCACGCATCTCATTACTTCCAAACAGTTCATTGCTTATGTTAGGATTTTACTTGCCAGGTTGGATGTAGACCCAAGGCGTTTTTCTGGGCATTCTTTTAGGATCGGGGCAGCGTCAGCGGCTTCTAAACAAGGGGTCCCGTCTTACATCATTAAACATATGGGTCGTTGGAGGTCATCCTGCTATAGCAGGTACATTCCTGAACCTCACGCTGAGGTTAGTAGGGCGTTTGTTACGTTGTTGGATTGATTATTATTTGTATCATTAAAGCTTCATACTTTACCTATCTTGTGTCTTTTGCCCTCTTTTAGGCGTACCGTTCAGCGAGACCAAGGCACACCACAGGTCTTGGTAGTTAGGTTTACGGTGTTATCGCAACCGAAGACTCTGACTACAAGTCTGAAGGCTGTCCGGAGGCCGGCCTGGATTTGTAGGAGGAGTTTGAGGGGTATATATCCCTCCTCCTTCTTACAGGTCCCTCGTCGGCTTGGCTCTGGTTCCCCACCCTCCCATTCCCTCTTTTTCCTTTTGTCATTTCATTTCATGACACTCATTGTTACTCTTATTCGGGGTATGCCCTCTTTTAGGCGTACCGTTCAGCGAGACCAAGGCACACCACAGGTCTTGGTAGTTAGGTTTACGGTGTTATCGCAACCGAAGACTCTGACTACAAATAAACTTTATTGTGATAAAAAAAAAAGAAGGCACATGAGCAGCCATCACCGAGCCCAGTGGGAGCAACGGAACACACAAAGCCACACTGCAGGCTCTCACCGTCCAGCCTCGTCTTCTACTTCTCCTTCTCCTCTCTCCTCACAATTGTCCTCCACTCCACCTTCCATCACGCCAAGCTCACGTTTTTCTGCAAAAAGGCAGGCTTCCGTGGGCCTAATGTTCGAGCGTAAAAAAATGATGACGCCGGATAACCCTCTTGCCCAACGATTGACGGCTGGCTTGTCAGAACTGATAGCCCGCCAACTACTGCCATATAAACTGGTGGACTCGGAGGCCTTTTGCAAATTTGTGGCCATTGGAACACCACAATGGAAGGTCCCAGGAAGGAAGTATTTCTCAGAGAAGGGCATCCCAGAGCTATATGGCCATGTTCAGCGGCAAGTGAATGTATCTCTGGCACACAGTGTCGGTGCCAAGATACATCTGACCACAGACACGTGGTCTAGCAAACACGGGCAGGGAAGGTATATCACTTTTACTGCCCACTGGGTGAACCTTCTGACGGCCGTCAAGCATGTAACCCGTGGCACCCGTGTAGATTTGGTTTTACTGCCACGGATTGCATGCAGGCCTGACTCTTCTTCTCCTCCTCCTCCTACTCCATCCTCCTCCCTCTCTTCCTCAGCTGCCTCCTCCTTTTCCACTGCTAGCGTCTCTTCCGCTGCACTGCCCAAGCTCCCCAGAACCTATTCCACATGCCAGGTGAGACGTTGCCATGCCGTGCTGCGTCTGTTGTGCCTGGAAGCCAAGAGCCACACTGGCCCGGCACTCCTTTCAGCTTTGCGTTCACAGGCAGATCAGTGGCTAACACCGCTCAATTTGACAGTTGGTAAAGTGGTGTGTGACAACGGTGCCAATCTGCTTAGCGCATTGAAACAGGGCAAAATCACGCACGTGCCATGCATGGCACACGTCTTAAACTTGGTCGTGCAGCGATTCCTTGTCAAATACCCTGGGTTCCAGGACATCTTGCGGCAGGCAAGGAAAATCTCGGCCCATTTCAGAAGATCTTACACGGCCATGGCTCGCCTTGCTGACATTCAGCGGTGACACCATCTGCCGGTCAGACGTCTTATTTGCGATTGCCCGACGCGATGGAACTCAACCTTCTATATGCTTGATAGGCTGCTCCAGCAGAAACGTGCAGTTAACGTCTACCTGTATGAACTCTGCGAAAGAAACGGTTCTGGGGAGCTGGGTTTTTTTTCACCGCGCCAGTGGCTGCTCATGCGCGACGCATGCAGACTTCTGCGGCCATTTGAGGAGATCACCAAACTGGTCAGTCGCAGCCATGGCGCCATCAGTGACATGGTACCTTATGCCTTCTTTATGGAGCGTGCATTGCGTCGTGTCATTGATCAGGCTGTGGAGGAGCAGGAGCGGGAAGATGAGGAAGTCGCAATGCTGGATGAATTCCCAGGGGGGGCTACTCTATCTGAGACAAGTCAACAACAGGAGTCTGAAGAGGAGTCAGAGGAGGATGGTGCCGGGGCGGATGAGGAGGAGCAAGAAGAGCGTGCTTTAAACCTTTCTGGGATCCCTGTTGCGTGGATGGGGAGAGGAGAATGAAAAGGACAACATTATCCTGGATGATGAGCAGGAGCCAGGCCACCACACCGCTTCCACTTTAGTGCAAATGGGGGCCTTCATGCTCCAGTGTTTTAATAGGGACCCCCGTATAAAAAGCATAAGGGTCAAGGACCAGTACTGGGTGGCAATGTACTTAGACCCCCGGTACAAACACAAAATGGCGGAAATGTTACCGCCGTCGCAGAGGGCTGTCAGAATGCAGCACTTCCAGGCCTTGCTTCGAGAAATGCTGCATTCTGCTTTTGCGTGCGCTGGCAGAGGAGCAATTCCCACTCCCAGAGAAGGATTTGCGGGTACCAATCCAACAGCGCCTGCAAGAAGAGGCCGGTTTGAAGATGTGTTGGTGACTTCCGATATGAGGTCATTCTTTCAGCTGACCCATCGACATGTGTCATCCGGATCCAGCATCAGGGAACGCCTAGACCATCAGGTGTCCGACTACATTGGGTTAACGGCCGATGTGGATGCTCTAAGTAGTGATGAACCCCTGGACTACTGGGTAGGCAGGCTTGACCTCTGGCCAGAGCTTGCCCAATTTGCAATCGAACTGTTGGCTTGCCCCTCATCCAGTGTCCTGTCCGAAAGGACGTTCAGCGCAGCAGGGGGGTCGTGACCGATAAGCGTACTCGCCTAGCTCATGACAGTGTTAACTACCTCACATTTATAAAAATGAATGAGGCATGGATCTCGGAGGAATTCAACACATGTGACCAGTAGACCATGTATATGTCTATAAACTATTTTTTTAATCAAGCACACAGACCTTCTTTCTTCATTTGGCTCACTTCCTTGTCCCAAAAAAGCACACCGTACTATATGCCCCTACCCTCCTCTTTGAAGAGGTTGAGCGGTGTCATATTTCTACTGGGGCTGCTTATGATATCCCTGTGCTGTGCTGACTTCCTCCTGGGGGTTCTTATTATGAGGGGATCACACCATCCCTGTGCTGTGCTGAGTTTCTCCTGGGCCTGCTTACTATGAGGGGATCACACCATCCCTGTGCTGTGCTGACTTCCTCCTGGGGGTGCTTATTATGAGGGGATCACACCATCCCTGTGCTTTGCTGAGTTTCTCCTGGGCCTGCTTACTATGAGGGGATCACACCATCCCTGTGCTGTGCTGACTTCCTCCTGGGGGTTCTTATTATGAGGGGATCACACCATCCCTGTGCTGTGCTGAGTTTCTCCTGGGCCTGCTTACTATGAGGGGATCACAACATCCCTGTGCTGTGCTGACTTCCTCCTGGGGGTTCTTATTATGAGGGGTGTTGCTGTCAATGCTGTATGTCACGGTGCTGGTGTTAATGCTTTATGTCACGCTTCTGATGTCAGTACTCTCTATCATGGTGCTGCTGTCAGTGCTGTATATCACGGTGCTGATGTCAGTGCTTAATGTCACGCTTCTGATGTCAGTACTCTCTATCACGGTGTTGCTGTCAGTGCTGTATGTCACGCTGCTGATGTCAGTGCTCTCTATCACGGTGCTGCTGTCAGTGCTGTATGTCACGGTGCTGATGTCAGTGCTTAATGTCACGCTTCTGATGTCAGTACTCTCTATCACGGTGTTGCTGTCAATGCTGTATGTCACGGTGCTGGTGTTAATGCTTAATGTCACGCTTCTGATGTCAGTACTCTCTATCACGGTGCTGCTGTCAGTGCTGTATATCACAGTGCTGATGTCAGTGCTTAATGTCACGCTTCTGATGTCAGTACTCTCTATCACGGTGTTGCTGTCAATGCTGTATGTCACGCTTCTGATGTCAGTACTCTCTATCACGGTGCTGCTGTCAGTGCTGTATATCATGGTGCTGATGTCAGTGCTTAATGTCACGCTTCTGATGTCAGTACTCTCTATCACGGTGCTGCTGTCAGTGCTGTTTGTCACGCTGCTGATGTCAGTGCTCTCTATCACGGTGCTGCTGTCAGTGCTGTATATCACGGTGCTGATGTCAGTGCTTAATGTCACGCTTCTGATGTCAGTACTCTCTATCACGGTGTTGCTGTCAATGCTGTATGTCACGGTGCTGGTGTTAATGCTTTATGTCACGCTGCTGATGTCAGTGCCCTCTATCACGGTGCTGTTGTCAGATGCCTCTATCACGGTGCATGTGTCATTGCTGTATGTGACGCTGCTGGTGATCATCTCCTGCACCCTCTTCTTTGCCTACCCTGGTCCCTGACCTTCCCTCTCCTCCATTGCCTTCATGCGCTCCACAGTCCTGAATTGTCAGAACAATTTCCCAAATAAAAAAAGAATGCTTGTAGTTATCGATCCCAAATTCACCTCATACATGTATTATGTCATTGGCCAGGTGGTGGGACTATGTTTTCCCTGATAAAAATTACCTCGTGGCTGCAAATTCGACCTAAAGGTTTGAAACGTTCGCCTCCCATTGAAGTCAATGGGGCCCTCGGCGAACGTTCGGTTTCGCGAACGGTCGGCCTCGTTCGCGGTCCGCGTTCGCGAAACGTCCCGTCGGAGGTTCGGGCCATCACTAGCAAGGAGCCAATCAAAAGAGGGGTTGTGCCTCTGTAACCAAGGATAACCAATAACCAGCTGAAATCTGGGCGAGGAAATAACTTGGAATTGGATTATCTCATGGTGAAGAACCCCTACGGCCATGGACAATGGAACCGTCTCATGAGTCACATGGGCAGGCTGTAAAGGTCTCCCTTCAAGAGCCTCAATGGCAAGAGTAGTCTCACGCAGCTGCAGCGGAATCGAGTGCTGCGAAACAAATGCAACATTAATGAACAGGCCTGCAGCACCAGAGTCGATTAGAGCCTGTAATCCGAGAGACCGTGAGAAGAAGCAGCCACGAGGGCTTCATTGTTCCAAGCAACCTCTGCTGCCAGAGTACGGAATTCAATGGCGTAGTCGGCAACAGTTCTCGTACTCAGTTTGATGGACATGAGGCACTTGGCAGCAGAAGCGGAGCATGCGGGGACATCAAAACCCTTTTAAAGGAGGCCACAAACTGAGGGTAACTCAAGACAACAGGTTTTTGCATCTCCCATAGAGGGTTAGCCCAGGCCAAGGCTCTCTCAGAAAGCAATTTCGAAGAATATCTCAACCTGATTGAGAAACCCTCTGCATTGAACTGGATCACCCCCAAATCGCTGGGGAAGTGGAGCAGAACCAGACATACCTCTTATAGAGGTAATACTCAAGGCGGGTGCCTGCACAGAGACTGGCGCAACAGCAGGGACGGCCTGCGACTCAGGTTGTACCGGAGCAGCCACCGTGTGGGATTCCGGGTGAGCCGTGCGATTCAGGAGTGTTTGTAACACCAAGGCAAACTGATCCGTGCGGTGATCTTGCTCATCCAATCTGGAAAAAATATTACCAACAAGTGGATTGACTGTATCTTCTGAATTAATGGCCTTCACGTACTGTCAGGAACCATGAAACAGACTGAGACAGAAGTACAATCAAATCACACTTGTTTATTAATAATAAAAATAAAAAGGTAAAAAGCGTAGTCAAGCATAGCCAGAGTCCAGTAGCCAGATCGGGTAGTCAGCCAGTCCAAAGTTCATAAACCAGATCGGGTAATCAGCCAGTCCAGAAGTCAGGGATCCAAGGAGAGCAACTGCAAGAAGCCAGGAGGATGTCAGCAAGCCAGTCTTGAAAACAAACAGCAGGAGATGGTTCCTTGTGATGTGACCAAACATGAAGGCAATGGAGAAATGAGCTGGAAGACTTTAAATAGGCAGGTCAGACGAGCATCATCGGGAACAGCTGGTAACTGTGGAGAGAGAAGAGAGCTGGCAATTAACCGACAGCTGAGCAGCCAGCCCAGAGGAGGAAGGGCTAAGCCAGCCCTGACAGAAAGGATGCAGGATGGGGTTCGGTGCTGCAGCTTGTTGTGCCCCCAGGTCTCCATACAGCTGGCGGTGATGATGCCAGACTTGTGAGCTTTACCCCCTCCTCCTCCACCACCTCCATGCCTTCCCCTGCAGAACTTTCCTATGAACATCATGTACCCCCTAAGTGTTCCAAGGGCTATTCCCGAGTCAGGCTAAAAGGTGCCTTGCAGTGCTTCAGCCGGTGTGTTTAGGGGACAGGAACCACACCGGAGCAGAGATTCTTGCAGCTCTGCAAGGACAGGCCCAGAGGTGGTTCATACCATGCCATCTGGGGCCAGGAATGGTGGTGTCCTATATTGGCCCAAATCTCCTGTCTGCCCTTAGACAGGGAAAGTTGACACATGCCATGCCTGGCACATGTCCTCAATTTGGTGGTGCAGCATTTCCTTAATACATACCCAGGGTTGCAAGATGTACTAAAGCAGGCCAGAAGAGTCTATAGCCATTTTAGGCAGTCATACACAGCCAGTGCTCGGTTGGCTGAAATTTTGCAGGAATTCCACCTGCACGTAAACTGTCTGATTTGTGACATGCCCACTTGGTGAAACTCAACTTTGGGAATGCTGCAGTTGCTATACATGCATCAGTGGGCCGTCAACTAGTACCTGTACCAATACAGCATGACGACAGGCTCAGGCCGCCTCAGCTTTTTTTCTCCGTGCCAATGGCTGATATTTAAGGATACATGCACTGTATTGTGACCATTTGAGGAGGCCACAAGGATGGTGAGCCTTAACAGTGCATGCTTCAGTGACACAATCTCTTTTCTGTTCCTGCTGGGGCAGACTCTGCGTGGCATTATGGAAAGGGCGCTAAATACAGAGTACCAGGAGGAAGAGGAGGACTTCTTTTCCTCTCAAGGCCCACTTTATCCAGACACCATAATTCCTAACACACAGGAGGAGAGAGGGGAGGAGAATGAGGAGATAGAATCTGGCACTTCCATAGGCTTCAAGAAGAGAAAGACATGCGTCAATCTGTAAGCGATGGCTTTCCACCCCAGGACCCTTGGGAGTAGTAAGTGGCTGGGAGAAGGAAGTTCCAGATGCTGTCATCCTGAGTGACCCGAGGAGTATGCTTCTAAAGCCTCGGCAAATTTGAGCTGCATGGGCAACCTCATGCTTCAAAGCCTTCGAAAGGACCCAAGAATACGTGGCATAAAGGAGAAGGATGATTACTGGTTGTCAACCCTCCTTTACCACCATTATAAGGGGAAGGTCTCAGAACTCTTCCTGTCCCCACATAGATTGTAGAAGATAAAATCTCTTGAAGACACGTTAAAGAGGAGTTTATTGAACATTTTTCCTGACTCCAGTAGGTTACAGTCTCATGGAAAACGTGTTTTTGAGTCTTCTGTTGGTCAAGAGAGTAGCGTTGGAGAAGGCGTCTGCCTAAGTGCGGCATTTCAGGATTTTTTTAGTCCTTGTCGCCCAGGACTGTCAGCTTCCACATCCCATCGGCAAAGTCTGCATCACGTGGTGGACGATTACCTTGGGGCCAAAACAGAGATGGAGAGTTTTCCAGATGACGATCCACTGATTTAATGGGTCATGAGAATAGACCACTGGCCAGAACTTGCCCAGTATGCTATTGAGTTATTGGGCTGGCCTGCATCTGGCGTGCTTTCAGAATGGGCATTCAATGCTGCAGGAGGTTCCGTGACCAATCATAGAACGTGTCTATCCACAGACTCCGTGGACTGTTTGACTTTTATAAAAATGAATCAGTCCTGGATTACCAGCTATGAAGCCCCTGATGATGATGTCACTGATTAAGTCTTTTTGGGATGTGAAATCTCTGCATATCTTCGAGAGTCCCTAGCTTTGATCATTTCATCTGGAAGAATGATTTTGGTATAGGTTTCATGGGCACAATTAACACCCAAAGACACATTTTTCAGCACCTGTCTAACTTGTGCATATCACAGCAATTTTTTACAGCATGGTAAATTCTTGCTTTCATCAAGAGCACCTCTATAGGGTTACTGTAGGAAGGCGCCACAACACCCAAAGCCCAATTATTGCGCACCCGTACCCATTACTTCTATCCAAAACATTGTGGCCTCATCATACACACTGGCTCCCCAGCTGTTGCTGAGCAAAATAAAGGCAGCTTGCAGGGAAAATGTCATCAGTGCCAGCAATCAGTGCCCACCACTGCCCACAAGTGCCACCAATCAGTGCCCATTAGTGATGCCAGTCAGTGCTGGCTATTAGTGCCACCTATCAGTGCTGCCCATCACTGCTGTCCATCAATGAAAATCAGTGTCACCCATCAGTGCCACTTATCAATGCCCATAAGTGTGACATATTAGTGCCTCATCGGTGCCATCTAATCAGTACCCATAAGTGGCGCCTCATCAATGCCCATAAGTGCCACCTCATCAATGCCCAGTGCAGCCTAATCAGCGCACATCAGTGAGGAAAAAAAAATACTTAGTTACAAAATATACTGACAGAAGCTGTAAAACAATAATTTTTTTCAAAAGTTAAAAAACCCAGTAGCGTTTAAATACCACCAAAAAAAGATTAATTTGTGTGAAGAAAATGATAAAAATGTAATCTGAGTACAGTGTAACATGACAGCTCAATTGTCATTCAAAGTGCGACAGCGCTGAAAGCTGAAAAATGGCCTGGGCAGGAAGGGGGTGTAAGTGCCCTGTAGGCAAGTGGTTAAACCATTTTTCAGTCCTCATTGCCAAGGTCTAATAGGTTCCAGCAACCATTGCCAGCATCTACATTGTATGGTGCAGGAATATCTAGGGGCAAGAGCAAACTTGGAGATTTTTCCAACAGAACATCCACTGGGTTACTGGATCTTGAGGTTATATCACTGGGCAGAACTTGCTCAATATGCAATTGAGCTACTGGCCGGTCCTGCATCCAGCATGCTTTCTGAATACACATTCAGTGCTGCTGGAGGGTTTGTAATGGATCAAAAAGTGTGCCTGTCCACAGACTCTGTTGATAGGCTTCCATTTATGAAAATGAATTAGTCCTTGTTAAGTAGCTATCAAGCACCTGATGCTGATGTAACTGATTGAATCTGCTATGGAACTGGGATCCCTTGAAAAATGACTATGCTGCCTATCCTATTCCTCTTCAATCATGATGATGGTAGCTTCCAACAATATTTTTGGTTCAGGGCACCACCACCTTTCCTGCGCCCAACAATAGTAACTGAGGGCTTACACTATTCTGGCACCACCAACACCTAAGGCCCAATGTTTCTGCCCCTGTTTAACAGAAGCATGTCATTACAATTTTTGAAATAATATTTAACAGCAGGGACCGTTCTTGTAACCAACAAGAGTAACCATTTGCCGAGCAGCTGCCATTATACTGTGGCAGGTCGGCGTGTTCCCGCAAACCGTCGCAGCTCTACATCAGCCCTTTAGGCAGGGGTAGCAGGGACATGTGTGTGTAAACACACAAATCTCGTTTCTATGAGGAGAGGAAAAACAGATTGTGTGTTCTTACTAGCTAGGAACAATGATCTGTTATCTCCTCTAGTCAGTCCCATCCCCCTACAGTTAGAACACACATAGGGCAACACAGTTAACCCCTTGATCGCCCCCTAGTTTTAACCCCTTCCCTGCCAGTGACATTTACACAATAATCAGTGCATTTTTATTGCACTGATCACTGTATAATTGTCAATGGTCCCAAAAATGTATCAAAAGTGTCCAATCGGTCCGCAATAATGTTGCAGTTCCGATAAAAATTGCTGATCACCGCCATTACTGGTAAAAAACAAAAAATAATAATAATAAAAATGACATAAATCTCTCCCTTATTTTATAGATGCTATAACTTTAGCGCAAACCAATCAATATACGTTTATTGCAAAAAAAAAATTCGAAATTGTCGCTCTTTTTGTTTATATTGTGTATATATTTGTTTTTGTAAAAGCCGCAGAGATGATCAAATACCACCAAAAGAAATCTCTATTTGTGAGAAAAAAGGACTTCAATTTATTTATTTTCTTCCCCCTCCTATAGAACACTTTAGCATCTTGATAGATGGTATAAATAAATAAATATGTAATGTATAGATAGATATATATCATTTATGATTGGTTTTTAGTGATGTATTGTGTATATATATATATATATATATATATATATATATATATATATATATATATATATATATATATATTCTTTTCTCTTTATACTGTAGAATATTGCTAAAAGCTCCTGAAGAAGCGTTATCCAAAAAACGCGAAACATGTAGAGCACCAGAACATACTTAAGTTTCGGTTATATATTTGATATCCTCTACGTTTTATATATGTACAAACTGTTAGTTTTTAGCTATGAATTCTGTCTAGACTGTATTTACCTTGACAGGATATCAAATGAGACTTAATGTGTATTTATAAGGAGAAAATTCTCTGTTTTCTTTTAAATTCTGACTGTTTATAATAGTTTTAAAATAAAAAAATATTTTCTTGAATATGTTGGTTGTTTTTACAACTGTCTTTTGTGCCTAAAAAGTCCGATTGAACCTACACTTTTCTTTGAGGTCTTTTATGTGAAGGTTCTTTCATTATTTTTTATTTTTATCCCCAACCCCCTAATTTCCTAAAAATTATTTTTTCTTCAAAGGACTTCAATTTTGTTTGGGTACAGCATCGCATAACAGTGCAGTTGTCAGTTAAAGCAACGCAGTGCTGTATAGCAAAAAATGGCCTGGTCATTGAGCAGCCAAATCTTCCGGGGCTGAATTGGGTAACTATGAGGAGTTACAGTGTTCTAGCATCACCAACACCTAAGGCCCAATGTTTCTCCCCCTGTTTAAAAGGGGCATGTAATTAAAATGTTTTAAATAATATTTAACAACATGGACTGTTCCTGCATCCAACAAGAGTAACTGTTAGGGGTTATCGTGTTCTGGCACCACCAACTCCTTGGGCCCAATGTTCCCTGTTTAACAGGGGAATGTAATTACAACTTTTGAAATAATATTTAACAGCAGGGTCTGTTCCTGCGCTCAACAAGAGTAACCGTGAGGGGTTACCATGTTCTGCCAACACCCAAGGCCCAATTTTTCAGCAGCGTATATAGTGTAGTCCGTATAGTACATGTACTGCAGTTCAGAGTATATAGTGCACTCAGTGTAGTATATATAATACAGTCCATAGTGCACAATATATAATATAGTGCAATGAAGTGGTTAAAAGCAGCCCTATGACAGAATTAAGAAAAAAACGGCATGGGTCCCCACCCCCCGTCCATACCAGGTATGGACTGGGGGGGGAATCCCACGCTGTTTTTTTTAATGATGTTTTATGTATATTGCTGGGATCTGGCAATACAGTACAGCTGTGAGCAATTTTAAATTACATTTTTTTTCTTTTAGAAATGTAATTTTACTGCGGTACTATTCTAAAAACGTGGAAAATGCGCTAATTTACAGGCAGACTAAGGGGACCCCCAGGAACAATATTTAAAGGAATATTTCATTCTTATTGTTTCACTTTAAGCGTTCTTAAAACTTTTTTTGCATAGACACATGTCCCCTGGGGCAAACACTTTTTATGGCAATATCTTGCATATAAGCCTTTAAAATTAGAACTTTTGATTTTCACATTCATGTCCTATAGACTTTAACAGTGTTCGCACAAATGTTTGGCGTAAACCATACCGGAGGGGGGGGGGGGGGGGTTTCAGCTCATCCCTAGTCACTAGTAATGATTGAGAGCTGGTGAGACTGGCTCCTGATAATGGTGACCACTGTGACAGCCAATCACAGTGGTCACAATGTTCGGGTGGATCTTCCTGTCCTCCGGCCATAATAGCCCAGCTAAACGCACGCAAGGGCTGGGTGGGAAGAGATTTTGATTAGGTTGTTCAGCTCAGTACTTACAACAAAGCTTTCCACTTTCACTACAAGCTTTGGGGCATTGACTGCAAGGTTCCCCTTTGTCATATGGTGTGTAGAGTGAGGATGGCCGGTTGCCGCTACAAAATCAAAACAAAACATATTTTAGTGTGATTTATACATCTTTGTTTTACATCATAAACATTAATACATGATAAAGGATTCTATGAGTGCCATGGGTCACCTATAGAGACAACACAGCAGTAGGCCATCTTCCATCAGGCTCTCTTTGACATACTGAAACTTTTGAGGTGTATGTTTTTTACTATAAATATAGATAAGCTGAAATAAGGATTATCACAGCTCATCTTCCCTGTGGAGCAGTTTATGAAGCTATGATGAGAAGTAGCACAGTGAGAAGTGGCCATTTTAGTAAATACCAATGGCCAGTTTAAGAAGGTACGATAAAAGGACCTGACTGGCCATTGGTGTAAAATAGAAAAAAACAGGTGTGATGTGCTCCCAGATTCAGTAAATTTCAATATATACTGTATATATACAGTATCTCACAAAAGTGAGTAGATTACATGACTTTTTGGGGACTGTTGCCCTTTAGAGGACAGCCTGGTGATAATCGAGATATTTTCTTCAATTTCCTTTTCTGGTCCTCCTTGATTTTGGTTAGATCCTTGTTGCTCTGACAATTTATGATGCTTACACATGTACGATTTCCTAAGTGAATGTTTAGTTCAGCCTCTGCATGAACAAACTGAGAGCTTGTTATATTTTCTCAGAAAACTACAATAAACATATTGAAACAGAAATAAAAACTGGGCGAGGAACAGACAAACTCTGCTACTAAGGTGAGATTGTGGAAGACTGTTTCATGTCACAGATCATATACCATGGCAAGATTGAGCCCAGCAACAAGACACAAAGTAGCTATACTGCATCAGAAAAGTCTCTCCAGGCAAAGATTTCAAAGTATATTACTAGGGTTTCAAGATGTGCTGTTCAAGCTCTTTTGAAAAAGCACAAAGAAACGGTCAAGGATAAGGACCATAGAAGCAGTGGTTGGCCAAGGACATTTAATGCAGCAGATAAAGGACACATCATGCTTACTTCCCTTCTACATCAGAAGATGTGCAGCAGTGCCTTCAGCACAGAACTGGCAGAAACCAGTGGGACTCAGGTATACCCATCTACTTGCTGGAGAAGTCTGGCCAGAAGTGGTCATGGAAGAATTATGGCCAAAAATCCATACCTCTGACATGGAAACAAAGCTAAGTGACTCAACTATGCAAGAAAACATGGGAGCTGGGGTGCAGAAAATTGGTTGCAGGTGCTCTGGACCGATGAGTCAAAATGTGAAATATTTGGCTGTAGCAGGAGGCAGTTTGTTTGTTGAAGGGCTGGAGAAGGTTACATTAATGAGCGTCTGCAGGCAACAGTGAAGCATGGTGGAGGTTCCTTGCAAGTTTGGGGCTGCATTTCTGCAAGTGGAGTGGGAGATTTGATCAGCATCAATTGTGTCCTCAATGCTGAAAAGTACAGGCAGATGCTTATCCATCATGCCACACCATCAAGGAGGCATGTGATATGCCCCAAATTTATTCTGCAACAGGACAACGACTGAAAAACATACAACCAATGTCATTAAGAACAATCTTCAGCGTAAAGAAGAACAAGGAGCCCTGGAAGTAATGGTTTGACCCCCGCAGAGCCCTGATCTCAATGTCATCAAGTCTGTCTGGGATTACAAGTAAGATAGAAGGAATTGAGGCAGTCTACATCGACAGAAAATATGTGGTTAGTTCTCCAAGTTGTTTGGAACAACCTACCTGTTGAGTTCCTGTGTGCAAGTGTGCCTAGAAGAATGTATGCTGTTTTGAAGGCAAAAGGTGGTCACACCAAATATTGGTTTGATTTGGATTTCTCATCTGCTCATTTATTTTCCATTTTTTTAATTTATAAAATAAACAATATTTCTGAAAGCTTTCTTAATTTACAGAATTTTTTTAACACCTGCCTAAAACTTTTACACAGTAGTGTATATACTATATATATTATACTGTGCATATATAGGATTTAAAGAACAATGGTAGTAATATCAATTAAAATTGAGCTTTAATGTGTCTACTATTTGAATCTGGAAAGATCTACCAGCATTTGTTCTTTAGGCTAGGCTCACACTATCTGTGGCTGTGGCTCTTAGCAGGGGCCTGGTGTGTCCCTGTTCTCCGTTTTTCAGGTGCGAATCAGGTCTGCATTTTTGCCTGACCTAAAACAGAGCCAAAGACACACAAGACCCTTTTCCAGTGTGGACTGTGGCTGCCCTGGAGATGTGTGAACCAGCTCCATTGAGAGTCAGTCACAGTCTCCTGTCATGTGAATTGGATGTGGGGAAATCCACATCCAATTTGCATAAGTATGAACCCAGCCTAAAGGTGTTCTTCTGACGCATTGGGAATCACAGTTTCAAAACTGAAATAGCAAACAATATTTTATTATAAAAGGGAGTAGGGATGATTCAGTTAACAAATTGGCTTAATCCTTTGAAAACATATAATTTTGCGAAGCATAGAAACTAGATCCTACCAAGAACCATAGAAGTTATACCTTTCTAAACCTTACATTACCTGGGGCCATGTACAGTATGCCTAAATGCCCAGCCCAAAGTTAGCAGCATCTGTCAACTGAATAGAAACTAACTTGCCCACCTAAATTATTTTCACATTGTTTTTGAGGAGAGATGGCTATAAACATCTTGCTTAGATTTTTTTAATAAGTCGTCAAATGGCCAAAATTTAAAAAACAGGATGCAATTTTAACATCTTTTATATTTTTTAACTTTTCATTCATCTATTTTTATCACAGTCCATACTACTGTAAAAGCTGTGGACTGCCCCTGTCAGTGTACCTCTCTCTGTTGAGGTTTCCTGCTCTGGCTTTTTGTAAATAAAGACATTTGATCGCTAGGACTGGCTGTCACAGTGATCACATGATCTGTAACCGTGATAATTGGGAAAGGATAGCTGTCACAGAACTAACAGTCCTGAATAATTATTAATGTATACTCATGGTGGGGCAAATGAAAGCCCAACTCTATACCTAATTTGATACCTAACTCACAGCCTACTCCTGACTCCTGAAACTATCCAATGTTAATCCACTGTTACCTTATCTCCAAAGCACTTCCTCATACAGTCTTGTGTCCACCCCTTTAGTGAGATGACTCCTCAAGGCTTCAGGACCCTGTGATAGATGCTTATGCCAATGGGCAGCTCCACCATCACTAGGAAGTGACATGAGCACTGCAAATTGGATCCTCCTGCACCACAGAGCCGAAGAAAGATGTACTTCTATGACCAGTCTTACTCTTGGCCTTTAGATGTTTTCTTTTTTCTGGAGATAAGTCTTCATAACAGATTATGTGTTGGAAGCAGTTAAAGTAGAACTAAACTCTCTCAATCAACATTACCTATTTTTAATCCTGTAACTGCTAGTATTAAATAGATAAGAAGTTATATTATACAGTATTGTCTTGTTTTAACCCTTTGGTTTTATACATGACTTAAGTTGCTTTCTGATTTCTGGCCTAGGCCAAAATTATGTCATACACCCCAGGAGTCTTCATGGGCATTTTTTCTTTCATCTGGAGGAGGGTTTTTTCCAGCTAAGCACACCCTCCTGCCTGCACTAAGGGCAGATGGAAGTAAATGTGACACGAATCATGCCCATACTCAAGATGCCCATGGCTAGAAATTCTAGGGGATGTTTATCAAAGTGATTTCTCAAACAAATAAAGCATGGAGAAATGGATGGATGGGTGAGTTTGCTTTGAATATTAAAAATTACCATATTTATCGGCGTATAACACAAATAGGCATTTAACACAATTTAAGAGGGAAGTTTCAGGAAAAAACGTTTTTTTCAAAATAAACCACTTTGAAGCAAAATAATGGTCAGTGCCCATCAATGCAGCCTGATTAGTGCCCATCTGCAGTCTTAATGCAGCCTGATTTGTGCCTATCTGCAGCCTCAATGCAGCCTGATAGGTGCCCATCTGCAGCCTTAATGCAGCTTAATATGCACCCATCTGCAATCTGATCTGCGCCCATCTCCCATCAATGCAGACTGATGCCCATCTGCAGTCTCACCATCTTTCATGCAGGAAGTCGCCGAGCCGTCATCTCCTGTTTACTCGGCTCTCAGTCGGCAGTCACATACACAGTCCCGTCTCCGCCATCGGCATTGGATCAGCTTCTGTGATTGACAGAACACTGGTCCAATTCCGGTGGCAGAGGGGGGACTGGGTGTGTGATGTCAGAGCTGAGTGAGAGCCGATTATACAGGAGATGGTGGCTCTGTGAATTCCGGCGGCGCTCGTCCCCCTCTGAAATACACTATTGGCATATAACACACACCCATGATTTGCCCCCTATTATTAGGGTGAAAAGTGCATGTTATACACTGATAAATACGGTAATTAAATAGGGTTTTCAGTTTGTGGTGTTCAGATACAGTTTAGTTAAATAGCATTTAGAGGTAATACTCACGGGGGCCAATACTGACAGACGAAAAAACCATAGTTTGTTCCATTTACATTGCATGTATTCATAGCACAGCCCATGTTAAATGTATGATCTGTCACCATCTGTGAAAGAAAAAGGCAAATATCAAATCAGGAGAATGACAGAACCCTCACTTTTTGATTGCGAGGAATTTTGGAATGTAGATTCATGTAGAAATCCAGGTGACCCTTAATTATTCACTGCAAAGTAGACACACCTGCATACAAATAATGTGAAAAAAAGGCAATTCCTAATTTTTTTTTTAAACAGATTCACTCAAATAAGTGTAATTTAGGTGTGTTAAAGCTGAATTCCAAGCAGAAAAAAAAAAGATACCAAGCAATGCTGCTCCCTCCATATTCATTATTAGATTGGTAAATGTATTTTTCAATGTAGAAAGTGTACCTGAATTTGATTTGGTATCCTGCTTCCTGCAATATGTAGGATATCAGTGCACCGCTTTCCTTCAGATTACAACAATTTTATGACTCATTATAAACAATAAATTGTACAAATGTCATATATTGGGGTTACTTATGGAATCAGATGAGTGTAAATGGGGTTTTCCTGGTGGTAGGACCTCAACATCTGTTATGGCTGTTATCTAATGCCCTGTACACACGGTCAGAAATTCCAATTGGAAAGGTCCAATCGGATTATACTGTCGAAAAATCCGATCATGTATGGGCTCTATCAGACTTTTTCCGTCAGAAATTCTGATGGAAAAAAATTGAGTGCAGGATCTAAAAATTTTCTGACAAAAAAATGAGATCAGACTTTTTCCGATGGTTTGTAGAGAATTCTGATCAGATAAAGTGCCACGCATGCTCAGATAAAATTACGAGACCAAAGCTATTGGCTACTAGCCTCAACATAGTCCCGTCATAACGAACGAACATCATCACATTCCAATTGATTGGATTTTCGACAACTTTGTCCGACCGTATGTATGCAACATTTAGGACAAAATGCATCTGAAAAAATCTGACAGATTTTGTGGTCGGAATATCTGATCGTGTGTACGGGGCATAAGAGTTTTAAGAGCTGTTGACTGTTATAGAGACACTGGTTCAAGCCAGTGGTGGAATAATGTATGACTGTCAGTGTCTATATATGATGGTACCTATGATTTGAATATGTTTTATGACCTCTTGTCATACAGTTTACATGAATCTATATCAAGGTAGATATCCCCCTTAATGGGAATGCCAGATTTCTTAGTTAACTTGTGGTGTGGGACACTTTTTTGGCAGGTATTACTCAATATGGCTGCCAGTTCCAAAAAGATGTATAAAACCTAAGTGTGAGTTGTGAAATATTATAAAGGTACTTACTTGGTGGGGTGGGTACTCCAGAGTACATATGATGTGTCCACTGCATCATTTACCATTATAGTGAGCAGTTACTGGACACTACAGAGGCAGATCGTTTTCCTAGAGAGACAGGTCCAATGGCCTTGAATGTACTATATATTATCCTACTAATAGTTCTACCATATAAACTTTTTTAGACCTCTGTAGATTCCTGGGTACACCATTTAACCACTTTCAGACCGGCCCATTTTGCTGGTAAATGACCAGAGGTCTTTTTACACTTTGGCACTGCGCTGCTTTAACTGGTAATTGCGCGGTCATGCAATGTTGTACCCAAACAAAATTTGCGTCCTTTTCTTCCCACAAATAGAGCTTTCTTTTGATGGTATTTGATTGCCTCTGCGATTTTTATTTTTTGCGATATAAACGTAAAAAGACCGCAAATTTTGAAAAAAAATGATATTTTCTACTTTTTGTTATTAGAAAAATCCAATAAACTCAATTTTAGTCATACATTTAGGCCAAAATGTATTCAGCCACATGTCTTTGGTAAAAAAAAAGTCAATAATTGTATATTTATTGGTTTGCGCAAAAGTTGTCACATCTACAAACTAAGGTACGTTTTCTGGAATTTACGCAGCTTTTAGTTTACGACTGCCTATCTCATTTCTTGAGGTGCTAAAATGGCAGGGCAGTACAAAACCCCCCCCAAATGACCCCATTTTGGAAAGTAGACCTCCTAAGGAAATTGATAAGAGGCATGTTGAGCCCATTGAATATTTTATTTTTTTGCCTCAAGCGATTGAATAATAACAAAAAAATATATATATTTTTTTTTTTACACAAAGTTGTCACTAAATGATATATTGCTCACGCATGCCATGGGCATATGTGAAATGACACCCCAAAATAAATTCTGCTGCTTCTCCTGAGTACGGCGATAACACATATGTGGGACTTTTTGGGAGCCTAGCCGCGTACGGGGCCCCGAAAACCAAGCACCGCCTTCAGGTTTTCTAAGGGCGTAAATTTTTGAGTTCACTTCTCACTACCTATTACAGTTTTGAAGGCCATAAAATGCCAAGATGGCACAAAACCCCCACAAATGACCCCATTTTAGAAAGTAGACACCCCAAGCTATTTGCTGAGAGGCATGTTGAGTCCATGGAATATTTTATATTTTGCCACAAGTTGCGGGAAAATTACAAACTTTTTTTTTTTTTTTTTTTTTCACAAAGTTGTCACTAAATGATATATTGCTCACGCATGCCATGGGCATATGTGAAATAACACCCCAAAATAAATTCTGCTGCTTCTCCTGAGTACGGGGATACCACATATGTGGGACTTTTTGGGAGCCTAGCCGCGTACGGGGCCCCGAAAACCAAGCACCGCCTTCAGGCTTTCTAAGGGCGTACATTTTTGAGTTCACTTCTCACTACCTATTACAGTTTTGAAGGCCATAAAATGCCAAGATGGCACAAAACCCCCACAAATGACCCCATTTTAGAAAGTAGACACCCCAAGCTATTTGCTGAGAGGCATGTTGAGTCCATGGAATATTTTATATTTTGCCACAAGTTGCGGGAAAATTACAAACTTTTTTTTTTTTTTTTTTTCACAAAGTTGTCACTAAATGATATATTGCTCACGCATGCCATGGGCATATGTGAAATGACACCCCAAAATAAATTCTGCTGCTTCTCCTGAGTACGGGGATACCACATATGTGGGACTTTTTGGGAGCCTAGCCGCGTACGGGGCCCCGAAAACCAAGCACCGCCTTCAGGCTTTCTAAGGGCGTTACAGTTTTGAAGGCCATAAAATGCCAAGATGGCACAAACCCCCCCCCAAATGACCCCATTTTGGAAAGTAGACACCCCTAAATTTAGGGGTACACTAGTGAGACTAGGTAATAAATGGCGGGTGCCCTGAAACTATAAAAAATAACTAACCGACCAGCGTCACCTGTAACCGTTATATGGTGATCACTGGTGAAAGGGTTAACTAGGGGGCAATCAGGGGGCTTTATGCGGTAGTATATGGGGGTCCCTGGCGCTATAAAAAGCTGCGGCGAACCTAAATACCTACCTGCCTAACTAGCGTCACCTGTGACACTAATACGGCGATCAGAAAAATGATCGCTTATTAGGCTGGGTTCACACTGGAGCGATGCGGGAACGCCACGAATCCGCGGCGGGTTCCCGCATCGCATGCCTCCCGGCGGCAGTTCACACTGCCCTATGCGAACTGCTGGGAGTGTCAGTGAAATGTTAATGACACCCCCAGATCAGTTCGCATATCACAGTGCGATCTGCAAACTCGGATCGCATGGTGTGAACACCCATGCGATCCGATTCTGCTGCGGGCCAAAAAAAGGGTCCCGTGCGAATTTGCGGCGGGTGCGGCGGGTGCGGCGAATGGCTGAACTCGAATCGCACAGAGATCGGATGTGATTTGCACTGCAGTGCGGTGCGAATCACATTCGTTCTCATAAACCGCTGCAATGTGAACCCAGCCTTAGTGACACTGGCGACGGGGGGTGATCACGGGGTTAAACCTTTATTGGGGGGGTTAGGGGGGTACATTAGAACTAAAGGGGGCTAACCCTAACTGCCCTAACAGTTATTACAGTCACAAATGACACCAATGCAAAAAAAAAAAAAAAAAAAGACATTGGTGTCACTGTGACTGGGGGGCAGGGGTAATTGGGGGGGTGATCGGGGGGGTGTGAGTGTGCCTGGCATGTTCTACTGTGTAGTGACGTGTTGGTGCAACTCACCGATCCTCTCTCCTCGGTGTCGGAACGAAAAATACCGACACGGAGGAGAGAATACATCCCTTCCTCTCCTGTGTTTACATTACAGGAGAGGAAGTGATGTCACGAACGATTCCTATTCGTCGGGAGCGATCGCGAGGGGGTGGCCATGAACGAATGGCCGCCCCCTCGTCCGGGATCGCTCCCGCACGAATACCGACCGCCGCAGGCACCGGACGGGGGCCCGATCGGGCCCCCGACCCGCGGGAAGGCAGGGATGTACATGTACGCCAATATGCCTGCCCGTGCCATGCTGTCGACGTACATCGTCGTGCGGCGGTCGGGAAGTGGTTAAGTTAAGGATGCCAACAAAGCAATTACTGTATATACATAACCACTTCAATACCAGGCACTTAAACACCTTCCTGCTCAGACCAATTTTGAGCTTTCAGCGCTGTCGCACTTTGAATGACAATTGCGTGGTCATGCTACACTGTACCCAAATGAAATTTTTATAATTTTTTTCCACAAATAGAGCTTTCTTTTGGTGGTATTTGATCACCTCTACGGTTTTTATTTTTTGCGCTACAAATAAAAAAATACCGAAAATTTAGAAGAAAAAAATGTTTTTTTGTTTCAGTTTCAAAACTTTGTAAATAAGTACGTTTTCTCCTTCACTGATGGGCACTGATGGGGCTGCACTGATGGGCACCAATGATGTGGCACCAGTGAAGTGGCACTGATGAGGTGGCATTGATGGACACTGATAGGCGGCACTGACAGGCGGCACTAATGGGCGACACGGATGGGCGATACGGATGGGCGAGACGGATGGGCGACAAGGATGGACACTGATAGGTGGCACAAATTGGCACTGATAGCTGGCACGGATTGGCATGGATGGGCGGCACAGATGGGCATGGATAGGCGGCACAGATGGGCATGGGTGGGCACTGATAGGCGGTACAGGTGGGCACTGATAGGTGGCACAGGTGGGCACTGATAGGCAGCACAGGTGGGCACTGATAGGCGGCACAGGTTGGCACTCATAGGCAGCATTGGTGTTATACTGTACTAATGGATGCCAATCAGTGCCAAACAATAATGCATGCCAATCAGTGATGCCCATTGTGGGCACTGATTGGCATCCATTATGGGCACTGATTGGCATCCATTGTGCTGACTGGCATCCCTGGTGGTCTAGGGAGGATTACCTTTTGCTTAGCATCCCTGGTGGTCTGGTGGCGTCCCTGGTGGTCCAGTGTGGGCATCCTCGGGGGGGCTGTGCTGATAATCGATCAGCACAGACCCCCCCTGTCAGAGGAGCTGCCGATCGGCTCTCCTCTACTCGCGTCTGACAGACGCGAGTGAGGAAAAGCCGATCACCGGCTCTTCCTATTTACACTGTGATCAGCCGTGATTGGACATGGCTGATCACGTGGTAAAGAGTCTCCGTCGGAGACTCTTTACCGAGATCGTAGTTGCCGGGTGTCAGACTGACACCCCGCAACAACGATCGCCGCGATGCGCGCCCCCGGGGGCGCGCAGCGGCTCATAATCCTGATCACGTCATATGCCGTCCGATCAGGATTATGAAACCACTTTGCCACCGTCAATTTGTAATAGGGTGCGCGGCAAGTGGTTAAGTGAATTCTTTACCATGTTTACATCATTTTTAGAAGGATTATGGCAGCTTTTTACAGCCAGGGTACACAGGCACCCTGGGGTGAATTCAGGTTTCTTGAGGAGTACCTTGGCAAAACACCTAAAAATTGCCCAAAAATTGTCTACAAGAATGTGGGTGGATCAAGTCTGCCTTTCAGTTACACAAAGCCACAGGTTTTCATTGTCTACTATTACAAACTTCAAGCCTCCGGCATCCTAACAACTAATAATGTAATCGGTTGATAAGGAGGATGTCGAGCGCCTGCACAACATCCATGTTTGCCCCTCCCCTGCACCCCTCCATCAGCATTTGGGGTCATGTTAGCTGCATGAAGAAGAAAAACTGCTGCAGAAGAACAGCACTGGAATACTAGTCAGTACCAGTGAGCAAAGATGTGTTTGTTTTGAAAGAATAAATCACCTTTATTGTTGGATGTCCCACATGAGTGGATGTTGCTGCTGCACCTAACACTCCAGGGCAGAAATTCAGTTGGACTCCATACCTAGAGTTGACGCAGAGGGTCCATGAATCAGGGCTGTGTTTACAGGATGTATCAGCAATAGACCTATTATCAGTGGTGTATTTTGGTCCTGGGCTGCCCTAGGCAAGACTAAAATCGGGCCCCCCATCTAAATTTGTCCCACCCCTTCCTTCTCAAGTGGCTGTGCGGGGTCTCTGTTGGCTGTGCGAAGTCTCTGTTGGCTGTGCAGAGTCTCTGTTGGCTGTGAAGAGTCTCTGTTGGCTGTGTGGGATCTCTAGTGGCTGTCCCGGGTTCCTGGTGGCTGTGTGGGATCTCTGGTGGCTGTGTTGGATCTCTGGTGGCTGTGCAGGGTCCCTGGCAGCTGTGCGGGGTCTCTGGTGGCTGTGTGGGGTCCCTGGCTGCTGTGTGGGGGTCTCTGGTGGCTGTGTGGGATCTCTGATAGCTGTGCGGGGTCGTTGGTGGCTGTGTGGTGGCTATGCTGGGTCTCTGGTGGCTGTATCATGTTTCTGGTAGCTGTGTGGGGTCTCTGGTGGCTGTGCAGTGGCTCTGGTGGCTATGCAGGGTCTCTGGTGGCTATGTGAGGTCTCTGGTGGCTCTGAGTGGTTCATGCTGGCATTGCAGTCTTTCACTTTTGTAAAATAAAAATGTTTTGGGGTATTTGCCATCTTATGAGCTCATTCACTTTTCATAACTAACTAAATGCATGAAAGCCTATATGATTAGTAGGGAGAGAAGCAGCACAACTTCATAAAAGTCATTACATTATACAGATCATTCACTTTTTATAAAAGCAGACTTAAAAAAAAATATTTTTGGATCTCTTACATGTATCTCTCCGACATAAAGAATTAACTTTTTCTGAGGATGCAAAGTGACTATACTTGGCACTACAGCGCAGTGTAAATAACAAATTCCCACTCACCCTTAGCATCGCTCTGCGCTCCAGACACCATAGAGACCCAAGAGGAGAACAGCACACTGGCTGCACAATGACAATTGCTGACTGTTTGATGGTAAGTTTTAAGCCTGGGGGTTACCCTCATCCTCCTCTCTCCTACTACACACGAGACGAGAGGAAGTTAGGATGCCATGGAAGACGGTCGGTGGAGCATTAGGCTCTGCCTTCACCCTTTGCATGAAGTGCCAAGTTAGCACCATATTATTAGCTCTACAGTAAGTCAGCGGCCATTGCAGACTGTTAGTGCGGGAGGTGGACCTGGGACTCGGGAGGAGGCTTTTTTTCATGGGGGGGTGACTTTTTTGCCTAACCCCCCCCCCCCCGCAAATTGCCACCCTAGGACTGGGCTTTGTTGGCCTAGGCCAAAATACAGCACTACCCATAATACTGTTGGACCTACTGTTGGACCTCAAATTACTTTTTTCCAGTTTTGGAGATAGAAACCAAGATAATGGATAGACTGATTTCAGGAAAGGGAGGGAACACCCCCCTGGTTCGGTGCACACCAGAACCTTTGAACGGACCGAAAATTTGTGCGAACTTTAGAACCCCATTAAAGTCTATGGGACTCGAACGTTCAAAATTAAAAGTGCTAATTTTAAAGGCTAATATGCAAGTTATTGTCCTAAAAAGGGTTTGGGGACCCGGCTCCTGTCCCAGGGGACATGTGTCAATGCAAACAAAACTTTTAAAAATGAGGCACTGATTTTGATGACGCTTAAAGTGAAAAAAAAAGTGAAATATTCCTTTAAATATTGTGCCTTGGGGGTGAGAAAATAGTATGCCTGTGAAGTGGCACGTGTTTACCGTGTTTAGAACAGTCCCTGCACAAAATTACATTTCTAACGGAAAAAAAGTAATTTAAAACTGCTTGCCTGTTTTAATGTAATGTCTGGTCCCGGCAATATGGATGAAACACATTGAGAAAAATGGCATGGGTACCCCCCCTTGCCCATTACTAGCCCCTTTGGGTCTTGTACGGATATTAAGGGAAACCTCATACCAAAATTAAAAAAAGGAAAGGTGTGGGCTAGTGATGGACGAACTTCCGACGGGACGTTTCGCGAAGCGGACCGCGAACGAGGCCGACCGTTCGCGAAACCGAATGTTCGACGCGGGCCCCATTGACTTCAATGGGAGGCGAACTTCGCAAACCTTTAGGTCAAATTTGCAGCCACGAGATAATTATTAGCTGGGCAAACATAGTCCCACCACATGGCCAATGACATAATACATGTATGAGGTGAATTTGGGATCGATAACTACAAGCATTCTTTTTTTATATGGGAAATTGTTCTGACAATTCAGGACTGTGGAGCGCATGAAGGCAATGGAGGAGAGGGAAGGTCAGGGACCAGGGTAGGCAAAGAAGAGGGTGCAGGAGATGATCACCAGCAGCGTGACATACAGCAATGACACATGCACCGTGATAGAGGCATCTGACAACAGCACCGTGATAGAGGGCACTGACATCAGCAGCGTGACATAAAGCATTAACACCAGCACCGTGACATACAGCATTGACAGCAACACCGTGATAGAGTACTGACATCAGAAGCGTGACATTAAGCACTGACATCAGCACCGTGATATACAGCACTGACAGCAGCACCGTGATAGAGGGCACTGACATCAGAAGCGTGACATACAGCACTGACATCAGCACCGTGATATACAGCACTGACAGCAGCACCGTGATAGAGAGCACTGACATCAGCAGCGTGACATACAGCACTGACATCAGCACCGTGATATACAGCACTGACAGCAGCACCGTGATAGAGAGCACTGACATCAGAAGCGTGACATACAGCACTGACATCAGCACAGTGATATACAGCACTGACAGCAGCACCGTGATAGAGAGTACTGACATCAGAAGCGTGACATTAAGCACTGACATCAGCACCGTGGCATTAAGCACTCACACCAGCACCGTGATATACAGCACTGACAGCAGCACCGTAAGCAGCCCCAGGAGGAAGTCAGCACAGCACAGGGATGGTGTGATCCCCTCATAATAAGAACCCCCAGGAGGAAGTCAGCACAGCACAGGGATGGTGTGATCCCCTCATAATAAGCAGGCCCAGGAGAAACTCAGCACAGCACAGGGATGGTGTGATCCCCTCATAATAAGAACCCCCAGGAGGAAGTCAGCACAGCACAGGGATGGTGTGATCCCCTCATAATAAGAACCCCCAGGAGGAAGTCAGCACAGCACAGGGATATCATAAGCAGCCCCAGTAGAAATATGACACCGCTCAACCTCTTCAAAGAGGAGGGTAGGGGCATATAGTATGGTGTGCTTTTTTGGGACAAGGAAGTGAGCCAAATTAAGAAAGAAGGTAGTGCACCTCAACCCTATGTATTGTGGACCGATAACAGTCCTTATAGAATAGCAGACTGTACCTCACTCAACCCTATGTACTGTAGCACCCTAGACCAAGTTACCAGTCCTTATAAGAACTTTTGTGGACCAAGCAGGTTGTGTGTTAGTGATTAGCAGACTGTACGTCAGTCCCTATACCAATGAAGGACTGCTGCAGTATAGGGCAGCGGTCAGCAGTGGTGCACCTCAACCCTATCTATTGTGGACTGATAGCGGTCCTTACAGAACAGCAGACTGTACCGCACTCAACCCTATGTACTGTAGCACCCTAGACCAAGTTACCAATCCTTATAAGAACTTTTGTGGACCAAGCAGGTTGTGTGTTAGTGATTAGCAGACTGTACGTCAGTCCCTATACCAATGAAGGACTGCTGCAGTATAGGGCAGCGGTCAGCAGTGGTGCACCTCAACCCTATCTATTGTGGACCGATAGCGGTCCTTACAGAACAGCAGACTGTACCTCACTCAACCCTATGTACTGTAGCACCCTACACAGACCAAGTTACCAGTCCTGATAAAGAGCTTTGTGGAACAAGTGAGTTGTGAATGATTAGCAGACTGCAGCAGAAGGGCAGCAGTCAAGTATAATATTCTTTCTATATTTGGAAGAAAGAATATTATACGTGTACAAGCCTATTACCATACCACTGATACCAGTCCTGAAAAGAACCTTTGTGGAACTAATAGTAACAGCAAGTCTTTAAACTGACCCTCACTGCCTGACACACTGCTTCCTTCCTGTCCCTATACAAAGTGGCAAAAAAGAGGAGACTGGAACGATTAGTGGTTACTGGAATAGCTCTTGTGTGGACCTGATAGTAACAGCTAATGATGATGATGATGATGACGACTAAACTGACTCTCCCTGTAGCACACACCGTTCTTTCCCTTTCTCTAAACTGACAAAAGACACTGCTGCAACAATCAGTAGCACAGCAAACCTATATACACCTAACACCTATACCAGTCCTGAAAACAACTTTTGTGTACCAAATAGCTAGCGATGTATCTCTCCCTACTCCACACAGCAACCTTTCCCTATAGTGACAGAAGAAAGAATGTAAAATGGCCACCGGATCGGGTGTATTTATAGGTTAGGGGGAATGTCCAAGTGTCCATGTGCTGTCATGTCTCAATTGGCTGTCCTGTACCCCATGATAGATGTGTCATAATAGGTCAAAGTTCTTTTACACATTAAACACGTAAGTCCGCCGGGGCGAACGACGGCAATAGGCGAGCGAACGAGCGGACCGCGAATGGCCGAAATTCGCCGCGAAACGACCGCCGGGCGAACCGTTCGGCCATCACTAGTGTGGGCCCCCCAGGCCCTATAGACTCAGAACAGCAGCATACAGGCGGTGCAAACAAGACAGGGACTGTGTAGGTTTGTTGTGTTAAGTAGAATCTGTTTATAATTTAGAACTGGTACATTTTTAAAGTGTAGCTCCAGTCAAAAAATCTATTTTTAAGCTTTTTGGAAAACATAGGGAAGGGTTATCATCCCTGTATAATTTTTTTTGCCGTCTGTCTTTTTTCATCTCGCTTTCCATTGTCTCCTTCCATTTGCAAGTAGGAGATGTTTGTAAGTTGGATGTTTGAAAGTAGGGGCCTGCCCTATATGCTCTGCAGAAATTTGGGCCTAAGGTGTTGGTGTTGCCACAACACTGTAAGCAATCAAACTGAAAAATTATATCAAGAATTGTAATTACATGCACCTGTTAAACAGGGGCTGAAAAATTGGGCCTTAGGCACTGGTGCCACAACACTGAAACACCTCACAGAAATTCCTAAGAGCAGGAATGAGCCCTGCTGCAAAGTATTGCATCAAAAATTGTAATTGCACGCCCCTGTTAAACAGGGGCTGAAAAAATTGGGCTTTAGGCACTGGTGCTGGTGCCACAACACTGCAACCACTCACAAATATTGTAGTTGAGTGCAGCAACAAACCCTCCTGCAAAATATTGCATCAAAAATTGCAATTACACCCCCCCCTGTTAAACAGGGGCTGAAAAATTGGGCTTTAGGCACTGGTGCTGGTGCCACAACACTGCAACCCCTCACAGATACTCTAGTTGGAGTGAAGGAATGAGCCCTGCTGCAAAGTATTGCATCAAAAATTGTAATTACATGCCTCGTTAAACAGGGGCTGAAAAATTGGGCCTTAAGCACTGGTGCTGGTGCCACGACACTGCAACCTCTCCCAGATACTCTAGTTGGAGTGCAGGAATGAGCCCTGCTGCAAAGTATTGCATCAAAAATTGAAATTACATGCCCCTGTTAAACAGGGGCTGAAAATTGGGACTTAGCCACTGGTGGCTGCGCCCCGGAACCAAAAACGTTCTTCCAAGCTATCAGCAGGATCATTGAGGAGGAAGAGGATAGTCATTCAACATAATAGGACAGTCACTCAGCATCAGCATTGGCAGTCTTGAAGGGATGTGACATTTCAAAAAAAAATTCGGTTACATCCGCTTCAGGTGTTTGGTAGCTGGCGGTGATCCAAGACTGATTCATCTTTATGAAGGTCAGTCGATCAACCCAGTCGGTGGACAGGCGCACCCTGTGATAAGCCTCCAGCAGCACTGAATGTGCGTTCCGAAAGAACGCTGGATGCAGGACAGGCCAGTAGCTCAATTGCATACTGTGCAAGCTCTAGCCAGTGATCCATCCTGAAGACCCAGTAACCCAGAGGATTTTCGGTGGGAAAGGTGTCCAAGTCTGACCTTGCCCCTAGGTATTCCTGTAAATCAGATGCTGGTGATGGTTGCTGGAACCGATCATACCTTGGGACTGTGGACTAAAAAATTGTCTGAACACATCGGTCAGACGGCCACCTTCTCCACCGCTCCTTCTATGACTGACCGAAGCCTCAGAAACACGTTGTCCAGGACCAGGAGTTTGTAACCTGCCAGTCTCTGGGAACACATTGCACAGACCTTTCTGCAAGGTCTCATCCTCTGCTCCCTCTGCGATGGCAAGATAAGGTCCACAACCTTACCCTTGTACCGTGGATCAAGGAGAGTTGCCAGCCAGTAATGATCCCTCTCCTTGATCCGCTGAATACGAGGATCCTTCCGCAGGCTTTGCAGGATCAGGGGGGCCGTGCAGTGTAGGTTAGCTGAGGCATACGGTCCGGAGTCCTCTGGGTCACTAAGGACGACATGATCCGCGGCCACCTCCTCACAGCCACATACAAGTCCACGGGTTTCTTGGGACTGTAAATCATCCCTAAAAGACTGCTGCTGCTGATGCTGAGTGCCAGGCTCCACCTCCATGCTGACACAATCCTCCTCCTTCTCCTCCTCCTGTGTGGTCGGCGGGACAGCAGGAACACTGTCTGGATAAAGGGGGCATTGAGAGGTAAGGAAGTCCTCCTCTTCCTGCCTCTGTTCTGCATCAAGTGCCCTGTCCATTATTCCACGGAGCATGTGCTCCAACAGGTGAACAAGAGGTACAGTGTCACTGATGCATGCACTGTCACTGCTCACCATCCTCGTGGCCTCCTCAAATGGTGACAGGACAGTGCATGCATCCCTGATCATGGCCCACTGGCATAGGGAAAAAAAAACAAGCTCCCCTGACCCTGTCCTGGTGCCATAGTCGCACAGGTACTCATTGATGGCCCTCTGCTGCATGTGCAACCGCTGCAGCATGGCCAACGTTGAGTTCCACCTGGTGGGCATGTCACAGATAAGGTGGTTCTTGGGCAGGTTCAACTCCTTTTGGAGCTCAGCCAGCCGAGCACTGGCATTTTATGACTGGCGGAAATGAACACAGACTTTCCTGGCCTGCCTCAGGACATCCTGTAAGCCCGGGTACCTGCCCAAAAAACGCTGCACCACCAAGGTAAGCATGTGAGCAAGACAGGGCACATGGGTTAGTTGTCCCTGTCGGAGGGCGGAGAGGAGGTTGGTGCCATTGTCGCAAACCACGATTCCTGGCTTAACCACTTTCAGACCGGACCATTTTGCTGGTAAATGACCAGAGGTCTTTTTTCAATTTGGCACTGCGCTGCTTTAACTGGTAATTGCGCGGTCATGCAATGTTGTACCCAAACAAAATTTGCGTCCTTTTCTTCCCACAAATAGAGCTTTCTTTTGATGGTATTTGATTGCCTCTGCGATTTTTATTTTTTGCGATATAAACGTAAAAAGACCGCAAATTTTGAAAAAAAATGATATTTTCTACTTTTTGTTATTAGAAAAATCCAATAAACTCAATTTTAGTCATACATTTAGGCCAAAATGTATTCAGCCACATGTCTTTGGTAAAAAAAAAGTCAATAATTGTATATTTATTGGTTTGCGCAAAAGTTGTCACATCTACAAACTAAGGTACGTTTTCTGGAATTTACGCAGCTTTTAGTTTACGACTGCCTATCTCATTTCTTGAGGTGCTAAAATGGCAGGGCAGTACAAAACCCCCCCAAATGACCCCATTTTGGAAAGTAGACCCCCTAAGGAAATTGATAAGTGGCATGTTGAGCCCATTGAATATTTTTTTTTTTTGCCTCAAGCGATTGAATAATGACAAAAAAAATATTTTTTTTTTTTTTTACACAAAGTTGTCACTAAATGATATATTGCTCACGCATGCCATGGGCATATGTGAAATGACACCCCAAAATAAATTCTGCTGCTTCTCCTGAGTACGGCGATACCACATATGTGGGACTTTTTGGGAGCCTAGCCGCGTACGGGGCCCCGAAAACCAAGCACCGCCTTCAGGTTTTCTAAGGGCTTAAATATTTGACTTCACTCCTCACTACCTATTACAGTTTTGAAGGCCATAAAATGCCAAGATGGCACAAAACCCCCACAAATGACCCCATTTTAGAAAGTAGACACCCCAAGCTATTTGCTGAGAGGCATGTTGAGTCCATGTAATATTTTATATTTTGCCACAAGTTGCGGGAAAATTACAAACTTTTTTTTTTTTTTCACAAAGTTGTCACTAAATGATATATTGCTCACGCATGCCATGGGCATATGTGAAATGACACCCCAAAATAAATTCTGCTGCTTCTCCTGAGTACGGGGATACCACATATGTGGGACTTTTTGGGAGCCTAGCCGCGTACGGGGCCCCGAAAACCAAGCACCGCCTTCAGGCTTTCTAAGGGCGTTACAGTTTTGAAGGCCATAAAATGCCAAGATGGCACAACCCCCCCCCCAAATGACCCCATTTTGGAAAGTAGACACCCCTAAATTTAGGGGTACACTAGTGAGACTAGGTAATAAATGGCGGGTGCCCTGAAACTATAAAAAAATAACTAACCAACCAGCGTCACCTGTAACAGTTATATGGTGATCACTGGTGAAAGGGTTAACTAGGGGGCAATCAGGGGGCTTTATGCGGTAGTATATGGGGGTCCCTGGCGCTATAAAAAGCTGCGGCGAACCTAAATACCTACCTGCCTAACTAGCGTCACCTGTGACACTAATACAGCGATCAGAAAAATGATCGCTTATTAGGCTGGGTTCACACTGGAGCGATGTGGGAACGCCACGAATGCGCGGCGGGTTCCCGCATCACATGCCTCCCGGCGGCAGTTCACACTGCCCTATGCGAACTGCTGGGAGGGTCAGTGAAATGTTAATGACACCCCCAGATCAGTTCGCATATCGCAGTGCGATCTGCAAACTCAGATCGCATGGTGTGAACACCCATGCGATCCGATTCTGCTGCGGACCAAAAAAAGGGTCCCGTGCGAGTTTGCGGCGGGTGCGACACGAATTCAGCCATACTATCTGTATGGCTGAACTCGAATCGCACAGAGATCGGATGTGATTTGCACTGCAGTGCGGTGCGAATCACATCCGTTCTCATAAACCGCTGCAATGTGAACCCAGCCTTAGTGACACTGGCGACGGGGGGTGATCACGGGGTTAAACCTTTATTGGGGGGGTTAGGGGGGTACCTTAGAACTAAAGGGGGCTAACCCTAACTGCCCTAACAGTTATTACAGTCACAAATGACACCCGCTGGGTGATCAGGGGGTTAAACCTTTATTAGGTAATAAATGGCGGGTGCCCTGAAACTATAAAAAAATAACTAACCAACCAGCGTCACCTGTAACAGTTATATGGTGATCACTGGTGAAAGGGTTAACTAGGGGGCAATCAGGGGGCTTTATGCGGTAGTATATGGGGGTCCCTGGCGCTATAAAAAGCTGCGGCGAACCTAAATACCTACCTGCCTAACTAGCGTCACCTGTGACACTAATACAGCGATCAGAAAAACGATCGCTTATTAGGCTGGGTTCACACTGGAGTGATGCGGGAACGCCACGAATCCGCGGCGGGTTCCCGCATCGCATGCCTCCCGGCGGCAGTTCACACTGCCCTATGCGAACTGCTGGGAGTGTCAGTGAAATGTTAATGACACCCCCAGATCAGTTCGCATATCGCAGTGCGATCTGCAAACTCGGATCGCATGGTGTGAACACCCATGCGATCCGATTCTGCTGTGGACCAAAAAAAGGGTCCCGTGCGAATTTGCGGCGGGTGCGGCGGGTGCGGTGGGTGCGGCGAATGGCTGAACTCGAATCGCACAGAGATCGGATGTGATTTGCACTGCAGTGCGGTGCGAATCACATTCGTTCTCATAAACCGCTGCAATGTGAACCCAGCCTTAGTGACACTGGCGACGGGGGTGATCACGGGGTTAAACATTTATTGGGGGGTTAGGGGGGTACATTAGAACTAAAGGGGGCTAACCCTAACTGCCCTAACAGTTATTACAGTCACAAATGACACCAATGCAAAAAAAAAAAAAAATGACATTGGTGTCACTGTGACTGGGGGGCAGGGGTAATTGGGGGGTGATCGGGGGGGTGTGAGTGTGCCTGGCATGTTCTACTGTGTAGTGTCGTGTTGGTGCAACTCACCGATCCTCTCTCCTCGGTGTCGGAACGAAAAATACCGACACGGAGGAGAGATTACATCACTTCCTCTCCTGTGTTTACATTACAGGAGAGGAAGTGATGTCACGAAGACTTTCTATTCGTCGGGAGCGATCGCGAGGGGGTGGCCATGAATGAATGGTCGTCCCCTCGTCCGGGATCGCTCCCGAACGAATACCGACCGCCGCGGGCACCGGGCGGGGGCCCGATCGGCCCCCCGACCCGCGGGAAGGCAGGGACGTACATGTACGCCCATATGCCTGCCCGTGCCATTCTGTCGACGTACATCGTCGTGCGGCGGTCGGCAAGTGGTTAAGCTGGCGTGGTGTCAACTACCTCTCAGCCTGCCCCTGCAGAGCTGACAGAATATCTGCCCCATTGTGGCTTCTGTCCTCCAAGCACACCAGCGCAAGCACGGCATGGCATAAATTTGCCTGCGTACTAGCGTACTTGTGGTTCCGAGGACATAGAACAGGAAGAGGCCATGGAGAAAGAAGAAGAGGAGGGGGTGGAGTAGAGAGGTGTGTCACAAACAGTAATAGCATTTAACACCCTCCAACACTACTGCACCTTGTCCTGCATCCTTCCCAGCTGCCAAAAGAGTCACCCAATGTGCCGTGAAAGATAGGTAACATCCCTGTCCATGCCTGCTGGACCATAAGTCAGCACCTTACCGCTGACCGCCCTGTCCAGCGAAGCATGGACATTGCCTTCCACATGCCGGTAGAGAGCCAGAATCGCCTTCCGTGAGAAAATATATATTTTCTGGTAAGCGCATTCACTATATGGTGACGGGCACTTCATGCGCTTTCGGAGTGTGTTGAACCACTGGGGTGCTGCCATTTAAGAACATAAACGTTTATTATCTGGACTCACATACGAACTTTTTATGATTGGATTTTTGTTTGTATCATTTTTTATGCACTTTTTGCGATTTTTTATGCACTTGAGGTGTTTCTCTGATTGTATTAATCATACATATATTAATTATTCACATATTTTAATATCTTATTTCTGGTATATAATTAATTAGAGGGTTGGCGCAGCTTTTTATTTTTGTATTGCTGTTGAGTGCCATATCGCATTTATTGCTGCTGCCTATATTACATATTGTTAGTTTGCTTTTTTCACTATTTTCCCCAGCGCGGTTTATTTTTTTCTATGTATTTAATGTTTGCTAATGTATTTTATTTCTTTCATAATTCCCCAATTATCATGATTGTAATATGCTGTGAATGTCCCCTTTGTCCTCATACATGCTTTTAATGGTCCTTTTTTGGCCTACATGCATATTTGCTTTCACTAACCTCCCCAGCATGCTATTCTGGGCCCATATACACCTATAGCCTAGTCACTTAACAATGTATTTTGTCAGCTCCATTGTAGTGCTTTAACCTAAACACCCCTTAAAATGTGTAAAAATGTTATGTGTATCCTTAAATTCATGCAGTGTGCCAGAAGCTTTTTTTTGGGGCCCAATCTCATTTGGAACCCTACCTCCCCCTCAAACGCTAAATCAGCTGATACCAATCCTTTATCTGCTGACTTTGCCAAATCCATACACACTATGCCTACCTCTTTTGTGGTCATATTTATGGATGAATTCACCAAAGCATGTAGTGAAAGGGCCTGCCTGAATACTTTCAAATGGTACTGTTTAAAGTTTGGTTCTCCTATTATTATCTTGATAGGTAATAGCAGAATGTAAAAATGTGCTCCCATTTGTACATTTGTACAATGTGTATTTTTATTTGGTACTATGACACTTCTTACCTGTCCAGTGGGCTGCCAATAGTGTAAGTAAGGCGGGGCTGGCCAAAGTTAACACCCATTATTTATGCATTCAGCTCTCAATGAAGGGGAGAGGGTTACCTGTCCAAAACATCTCCCCCCTTAAATTTACAATGGGCCATCAGAGGGGGTGAGGAACCCGATAAGTGGACCTTATACTTTTGTCTTTAAATACTCCTTAAAATAAATATACTGATATTGGCCAAGAATAATTGTGTCTAATCTGCCTGCAATGTTTATGTGCAAAATTACATTTTTTTTCTTGTTTGACTCCACAGTTTCCTTCAATGCCACAGGAATGGCAGACTGTGGCCTCCCACTTTGCCACCCATTGGGGCTTTTCCAACTATGGAGGGGCAATTGATGGGAAACATGTCCACATAGTCCCACCCCCCAACTTGGGGTCATACTATTATAACTATAAGCCGTTTAATACTATTGTGATGTTGGTGGTGGTGTCGGCTACTTATGAGTTCCTGTATGTGGACATGAGGAAAAAATGGCCGGATGGTGGAGTCATTGCCCAGACAAATTTCCACAGGCCTCTCCAGAATGGCAGCTTGGCTTGCCACCTCCTGAAGACAATTTGGAAGGACTCCCATTCGTCTTCGTTGTGGATGAAGCATTTGCGCTGGGGGAGCATCATATGCGACCATTCCCTATGAGGACACTCATCCCAGACCAGAGGGTTTTTAATTACCGGCTGGCCAGAGCCAGAAGAGTAGTGGATATGAATATGTTTAGAATAATGGCCAGCCGGTTCCGCCTATTTCTTACACCCATACACATGGCGGAATATAAACTTAATCATATTATCCTTTGTTGCTGTGCTTTCCACAACTTTTTAAGGAGAAAGTCTTTTATGTTGCCTCAGTTGGGCCTGAGGCTGGACTTATTAATGAACAAACACTGACGGTGCTTCAACCTGGCCATCCTGGCTTGCCCCCCAAAGCCCCTGCGAGGTCCGTATAAATACATGGAATACTTTGCGGCTAGGGGGGACATTGATATGCCAGACAATGTCTGAGACATTTTTAGAATAAAATATATTTTTGAAACTGAACTAATATTTGCTTGGCTTTACTGCTTGGGTTTCTTTTAGCTGTCTCATAGGTTATCTAATGGTCTTTTCTTTTTGGCCTTTCTCTTCAAGAGTGAAAACAAAATTTCTTTGAGACATGAGATGACAAGCTCTTCTTCAGCTAACTATGATTATGTTGTGGGTCTGCTACACACACACACCTTATTTTTGTTGTTAATGTATGTAATGCATTACTGATAAAAATATTCATCATTTTCAGCACCATGACAGAAATCTGGGGAGTCATGAAAATGGCGTGATTGTTGCAAATTATAAAGCACTGTGGGTGTTATTTACTAAAGGAAAATCCACTTTGCACTACACATGCACTGCAAAAGTGCACTTGAAACTGCACTGAAACTGCACTTGTAGTGCAAAGTGGAGTTGCCTTTGGTAAATAACTCCCATTGCCACTGTAAACACCAACTTTACTCCAAAAACTGCTTTTGAGAATTGAAAGAAGAAACCACACATTGTTGATTATAAAACTTTTTACTCAAAGCACGTTCACATGTGCATTTATAAAAGGGTTTTTGAACAAACCAACATCTTTGGTGTTGTAATGGAAATTTGTAGGTTCTGTATATAATTGTATTCTATTTTATATGTATTGCACAATGCCCTCACTGTGCACACGGCACTAATAATGTTTTCAGTACATGTTTTGCATTCTTTCGAGTTCTGATTAGAATAAGCCTGCCTATGTAACGCCCCTTGTTACCATAAATGTACAATTGTAATATTAATGTGATACCTACGTAATCATGTGTATAAAAGCCTTCAAATGCGTCATAATAAAGGAGAACGGTTATTTGGAAAGATGCTGAGCGTATCTTTTGTGTCTGTTCCCTACTGCAGTAGTTATTAATTTGGAACCACTAATCAATATGAGGATAGGAGTTGCCTATCATCAAAATATCAATTTCAGGTGGCGAAGCCAGCCCAGCAGGGGTTATCAGGTGACCCTGAGTATCCGAAACGAGGAGCTTGAGACGATCCGGGAATTTCTGATAATCAGCCGGCTGAGGTAAGCCTTTTGCTTACATTTGAGTTATCAGACTTCCTTGATCGGTAAGGCATTTTCGGGACAAAGGGTACCTATTTTACTCCCCTTAATCGAACTGTATTGATTAGTGGTTATATGTTATGTTGTCACTATCTACTGTCCATCAGAGTGTTATAGACAAAGGGAAGAATAGTGCTGTTCACAGGTATATGTAGTACATCTGCTAAATAAAGTAGTTTAGAGGCAAAAGGGTATAGGCACACGTAGAGAAGACTGGCCAGTCATTATGGGCATTAAATTAAGTAAGGGAATGACGGGTAAGAGACCCTCAAAAATGCCCAGCGCAAGAGGAGCGCTATATATGAACCGAAGATGTGGTTCCGCCTATACTGAGCCCCTAGATTAATGGTTAAAGTGGACAGGGATCCACAAAGGGTAACTGGGTTACCACCAAAGTCCACAGGGACAAAGAATCATGCAGAGTATACAGCTAGAGAAACGGCTATTTATTTGAGCAGGATGGATCAAGAGTGACATTAACACTAGACAGAAAGGGACTTTTTGATTTTAAGTTGTGGGCTGAATTTGGGGTCAGGCACTACAACTAGTAAAGTCAAGAAACAGTAATGAGAGTTAAAACAGAATGCTTTATATGTTGTCAGAGAGGGAAGATGGGACGAGCACTATAGCTACCCATCTGATCATAGAAGGTACAGTATGTGAAGTATGGAATTAAAATACATTGGATGCAAAGGATATCAGAACAAAATAAAGAAAGCAGAAATTTAAGCAAGAAAGTATTAAAAAGTGTTAAAAGAAAGTGAGAGAATGATAGGCATGTGTTGTGTAAAAATGGGAATAATGTAAGCGATTTTAGAGATATATTTTGAGTATGTTTGTGAATGCTGGAACCTTTAGTTCTATCGCTTGTGTCATGTACGCAGATGTGACCCCCTCCTTTGTGCTCTCCTGAAAGAATGTGGCTGACATGAGAGATTGGTGATAAGCTGCAAGGACACCATGCCAATTTCAGTTTTTTAGACAAAACATTTATAACAAAATGTGCCGGGTTAACGAATCTAATGATAAACAATGTGATCACAATTATTTTTGAATCTGTTTTCCAAACATGGTAAAATGAAGGTTACAAATTAACCGTGTCTTACACAAATTTAATATCCTGTGATAGTGGAAACAGTGCATTAAAAAAAAGAGAGAAATTGAGTAAAATTAAGTAATATGTCCCCCTTTAAGGACATTTATCTGTGCATATATATTAGTGTGTGATATTAAAATTATCATATGAGTATTCATTTCTAATATGAGTTTAACAATTTTATTAATAAATATAGATATATTGAAACTGGTTTAGACAACCTTTGGTTGGAAATGAAATCCAGGTTAATGGGGGAATTGGTAAAAAAAGGAATTTGTTTAGATTAAGATAACAATCTTGTAATTTTACATTTATTAAGTGGAAAGAAAAAAAAGATTAAGATGAGGTTGTTGATTTGAATACAGCTGCAATAATGTTTAACAAAGCCAAGATGAATGGGATACATAAGGAAGTTTTTCTACAGAAATTAAATCTTAAAGTCTGATAATAACTCAATGTGCAGTCCATGATGTGAGAGTAATAATAACATGTAAATATAACAGACCCATCACATCAAGTCCATACATCCTGTTAGGATAGCTGCTGCCTGCAGCCAGTTGGTTTATATATAAGGATGGCCAAGTGCTTTCTGGTCCTTCATATATTGTTGGTCCTTTTGTTTTTATGTATTTTTATTTTTGAAATCCAAAGCAGAATGTGTGGATTGTGAAATTATGCGCCCCTTTTCCTTGTAAGTGCAGTCGGTATAAGTAGAAGAATATTTAGGATTTATGGACATCTCTGCATGACTGCAGGGTATTCTTATCATTTATTATAATATTGCTAGGAAAAAGTTGTCTTTTTGAAACATTAAACTGGAGTTCTTACACAAACAGAATGATAGAAAACAAGCCATTGTTATATTTATGCAAGCTGGACCCAGTAATGAAGGGTTCACTCCGATGTATCAGAGCTGTAGCTTTATGCAAAGTTGCTATTAGACAAAGTTACAGATATTATTTTGGTTGAATATTTAATTTTTAATAGTCCGACATTCTGCACAGCAAATATATAGCTAAGTGTTTGTCTAATGAAAGGTTCAAAATATGAATTTGTTTTGTGTGTTTATGTACAATCTAACAATGAAAAATGTGTACATTTGAATCCAGCCACCTCATTGCCTCTATTGGAGGAGGCTGGAGACAAAGAAAAAACACATGTGTTAAATTGATGACGTGGGAATCAGCTGCTGTGAGCCCAGTGCAGGACACACTCCCAGAAGACCCGAGTAGTTACTTTTTTGTAGTGTTATTCCTGGTTTTATACCGAGGATGAAGTTTATCACCCAGAAGGATTCCCTGTATTCAGAGTCATTAGATCCTTTCTCGCCATCTCAAGAAGCAGAGCTCCATGTTTTAGAAAAGCCTGTGAGCTATAAAAAGAGTATATATTTATACAGATAGTCAAGATATAGAGAGCTTTTGGTTCCATTTGAAGGGCCAGAAGTTTGTTTTTACTTCGGCAGGTAAACCAATCAAGCATGCCAAGTTAATTTGATCGGCTGTTTTCAGCCTTCCAGGTTCTTACTGAGGTAGCCATACTAACAGTAAAACTCACATATGGAAGCAGACCAGGTGACTCTAAGGATGCTGCATTTACAGCCCCGGACACTTGCTGGGTCTGTGCAACTCACAGATTCCACCCGAGTTCTGGCCCAGTATAGCTGGGATTAATAATTCAACTTTAAGGACCCCTGAACGAGAAGCACAAGTGGTTCACAGAGGGCAACTTCTTACGAAACAGGACTTTGGAAAAGGTGATCATTTATGTTTGCCAGATACTCTTTTCCCTTCAGCTTGACACATGGACTGTGTCATCAGTCACAAGTAGTTATGGCTGCCTTAGTAAATGAGCATGGGATAGAGCCAGGGTTCTCCACAGTTGTTTTTCTAACATACCACTTCTTGTTTTACCTGTTACCAAAGGTGTTACCAAAAGCTGAACATCCCTTCCAGAGATAACAAAAAGATATATCCAAATGCCCAAGTCTGGATGTTACGAGTATGTATTTTGTTTGTATGGACATGTTTTCTGGATGTCCAGTGGCAAATGCTACTGCAAAGGCCACAGTAAAAAAGTGTTATCAGAAGTAGTTTGTAAGTACAGAGTGCAGAATCTACAGAGAGTAACAGAGGAAATCATTTTTATAGGAGAGTCCTTACTAGAAGTTTTGAGGTTTTATTTTTACACCCCCTACTGTCTACAATGTAGTGGACAAAGTAGAGTAAGACACTAGAAAACTTTTGCCTGAATGTTTTATTATATTTTATCAAGCCCCTAAGGGGATGTTGGACTCTCTCCCTATGGGATTTGGTTTGGGAGTGTGTTGCTCACTTGCTTATATTTTGTCTCAGCAGCTGAAGTCCTCCATTCGGATCTCACAGAGAATGTTGCTGATCTTTTAAGGTTTTTGACAAACTCATTTATGTGTTTTCTCCCCAATTCCAGATCCTAAAAGTTTGGAAGGATCTAAAACTAAAGCCAGTTGACTTGTGGATTGTTAATAGACATTTATATATAAGGAAATGTTTGGAGACTCAATACAGCATCTATTTTATGTACAGTTTTGCAAAACTTGAAGGAAAAGTCACCTGGATCCACACCAGACACTAATATGACTAAATGAAAGAAATCTCTGTGTTTGATTTGTTTCCCTCTTGCGATCACAGTCTAGGGTATTTTTTGATTCAATTACTTTAATTGTAAGGGATACATATATTTGAAAAGTAGTTTAGCCATGTTGAAGTCATATTTGTCTTTTGTACCTCTTCCATTTTATGTAGAATTGTCTGTGTTTACATGTGCTGATAAGTCAGCATACCAGCAATTAAGCTAGAAGGCCATTCTGGCCACAGGAGTGTACAGCCAGTACTCTGTAAATATGTCTTATCAATCATTTGTTTTTCACAGTGAAAAGTCGTTTTGTAATGAAAAAAGCTGCTCAGCTATTATTTTCTCCACAATGGAGTTTTTGCCTCTTTGGCCAGGACTACCTCCACCTAAGCGTGTGGAGGTTCCAGGTTAAAGGTTATAGCAGGTATGGTTAGTGATCAAAATATTGATCAAAAGAGAGGAGACTGGTGTTTCCGCCCGTATAACATTATTTTTTGTCACATTAATTATAAATAGCCTTTTTTTGTAAAACAAGCATGTTTCAAAGCATAACATACACAACTCAGGAACTTACAAAGTTCAACTTTGATAAAGTGAAGGCAATATCAGACATTAGTATGTCAAAACTGTGTTGATATTGCCTTCATCAGATGAAGTGATGTCACCCCTTTAAAAGCCAAATTCTGAAGATGCACACAAATTGTGATTTAAACTGAGGATTTCCCTCCTGATCCCATGCCTAATGTCAACATGTGCTAGCTCCCATCATGGGGGATCCAATGACATGTTTTGGGGGTGCAACCCCTTCATCTCAGCCACTTTAGTAGTGAGGAAGGGGTTGGACCCACAAAACGTGTACATTGAGCTCCCGTGATTGCAGATAAGCACATATTGACACACTGTGTGCATCTTCAAAATGTGGCTTTTAAAATACTTTAAAACTTTTGTTTTTAAAAACAAAAATAGATGAGAAAAAAATTAGGAATTTTTATGTGATTTATATTCTCCCTAAAACATCAATGAAGGTTCTTCATTTTTGTTGAACATCATTGATGTTTTCCTTTATATTTTCTAAATCGCGATTGCACCCTATTATCTCCCCGATGAGGACCTGGGCACTTTCACTTGTGAAATTACATTCTTCTTCCACAACATCCTCATCACCTAAAAATAAACAAAAAACACACCGTGTATTATAAATATGCAGGCATACATCTATTACCTGAAGCTGTGGTCTCAGACACTCACCTGTTGTGAAAATTTCGCCAATTCCAAAACCTCTCCCTCCTCTGCTTATGTTTTGGGGATTTCCACTTCTTTCGGAGGTGGGGGGTCCCTGGTGTCCCTGGTGTCCTCAGACATCCCACGTCTTTTCTCTCCTATGTGAATACAAAAAAGGAATAGTTAGCACACAGATATTTGAAGGCAGAAATAGGAATATGAAACATTGCTTCGAAGTGTCATACAATTGTCTTTTTTGACAGAGTTCCAAGTTCCCTTTCTAAAGCTGGAATACTTACCTGTTTTGTGTAAGTTTCACAGATGGAGACACCCCTATAGTATTCACTGGAGCACCTGTGTGTAACACCCTAAAAAGTTTGATTCTGGTGTCCCACACTAGTGCTCCTTAGTCCAGATGTGTAAACAGCTGCTGAGTGTCCTCTCCTTTACAGTGAATCAAGTTTGCATTTCATTCTAGTCACAAACCCATCTAAACAACAAATTTATTTTAATAGAAATAGGCCTAAACAAATGTAGTTAACTGCATTTGCCCAAAACATCATATTTAAGTGGGCTAATGAACGATGTTTCCTATGACAGATTAATGTGCCCATGAACATGAAAGTTGCCATTTTAAACTGTACAATCGTAAAGAAAAGCACATGTAGCAGCATACAAGTAATAATATTAATAGGAACACATGACAACTTCTTACTTTTTAGAAGAATTCTCTTGATTCTTCTGTACCGATTCTGCTCCCTCAATTTCAGGCCTGACCATCGTTTCCTCAGTTGATCCTTGGATCGTCATACCCCAAAATTCTTCTGCAGACTGTTCACAACTTTAGTCATGATCTTGGCCTTACATTTGGGTTTGGGTACAGACCGTACTTCCCATCATAACCGGCCCTCTTCAAGATGTCCAGCATATCCACCATCTCTACAAAAGGACATATTTGAGGCCTTAAATCTCCAATGGGATCAGGATGTTCATGGCTCCTGGTTTCCCCACTGCGCTGAAAGAGAAGGGGCGGGGAATAGACTAGAAAGAACATCAGGGGCGGGTGGAGTTTCACACATGCGCAGTGTATATAAAGCGTAACATGCGTGCATCGTACGTACAATCTCTGAGTGGAGGACGAAGTAACCGAAGGTACAATTTTAACTTGGTGCATTAGTGGCCTATACTGTTTCTATATTGAGGCCTATATTAAGACAATATTAGAAGTTTAGCCTGACATTAGGGTTTGTCTTGTGTTGTGTCTTGCAGCGAAAATGAATCCATTCAATGATAGGGAATTTATCCCCATCTTCAATGACATGTTCAGGGAGCTTCCCTGTCTGTGGCAGGTGAACCACCCATTTTTTTAATAAGCTTAGAAAGAGGAAGGCAGGGAAGACAGAAATTCACCGCTCCAGGTTGATCCACCAACAGGCTACTGACTCTCCAGATAGGTGTGGGTTCCAGGTGCAGGCTGATTGCACAAGCCAAATATACAGAAAACAAACAAAACTCTGGATAGCTGCACTCCGGATTGAGTAAAAAGTGAAAAAGCGTTTAATTCTTCAAGTAAAAACACTCCATATTACATGAAACATCACAGGAAAGGGAAACAAAAATTTAGAACAAGATTCTTGACGCGTTTCACGCTAAGACCAGCGCTTACTCATAGCTAACTTTAGTTCTAAATAAAAAGCAAATATATACCATACAAGTGTGGACACATAATAATAAAATCAAGAACAAAACTATGACAGCTGGTGGGCCATCATCATGAAGTCTCCACACATGCATTCCACACCCAATTGTTAAATAATTAATTAGTTAAATAACTAAAAGTGAATGAAAAATAGTATGTGGGTGAAAAAATAGTGAAATGAGGCAAAATGTGAATATATAGATGTGTAGATGATAATAGTGCTTAGGCTCACGTATGAATGTATAAATATAAATACATTAATGAAAGTATTATTTAATGCAAAAGTGTTTCAACATATGTGAAAAATAAACCAGAAATGGATAGAGGGGAGGAAATAAATATTAAACAATTCAAAAATCTAAAGGCGGTGTTGTTTATTTATGTGTTAATTAAATTATTCAGAAAAAACCCCATTGAGAGTGACAATGATCTGTGTTCATCAAACATAAACTCACCAATTGAATGGTAATATCTATGTGAGCTATCAAAAAAATATAATAAGTATAAAAACCAATGCCCCATACAATTAGTGACATCATCTAAATAATTAGTAGTCTGCATGTGTGCAAAATCCAGGACTCAGAACAAACCACAGCCGCCAATAGCTTATAAGATTGTACATACTCCAGCCAATCTCTACATTTGTCGGTTGTGAAAATAAATACTAACACTTAAATAATACAACAAATCATAATAATAAATTCATATTAACATTTACCATCCTATTATTAATACTAAAAAACACATATTGCATATAAGATCATTGGTATTTATCTGACTATAAAAAAGAAAAAAGGTCCCTGTTCGCAGATGACATCCTCTTGACGCTGACTAGTCCCCACATCTCACTCCCAAACCTCTTATCCCTGCTGAAAGACTTTAGCTCCATATCAGGGTACAAGATTAACACAAGTAAAACTGAAGCTTTACCCATACATATTCACTCTTCTGCTCTCAATTTACTGCAAGATAATTATACCTTTCACTGGTGTACAGATTCCATTAAATACTTAGGGATCAATGTTACGCCCTCCTATTCAACCTTATACTTGGCTAATTACCCTCCACTATTTCGCGACATTGATAGGCTATTGAAGCAATGGGATTCGCTTCCCCTCTCACTTCTGGGCCGTATTAATGTCCTGAAGATGTCGGTGATGCCTAGGCTCCTCTACCTTTTTGATACTCTCCCGATCCCAGTCCCTATGTCCCAACTAAAAGCAGTTCAGAGAACTTTTCTTAATTTTATATGGCATTATCGAGCACATAGGATTGCAGGTCCGGTGATGTTAGCTCCAAGATGGCGCGGAGGTCTGGGAGCCCCAGATCTGATTAAATATTATTACGCTACACACCTTAAACCAATTGTTACCTGGTCATCCAGGAAAGCCCCTACAGTGTGGGCAGAAATTGAGATGAGCATCACCAGACCTGCACACATTTGTGCCATGCTCTGGACGGACCTTAAAACCTCCATGGGCCCACTTCGCAGCATCTGTCTAGCCCCGATGTTATTCTCCCTGGATGTCTGGAGGAAATGCTTAAAGTTGTTCTCTCTAGCCTCCCAATGCCCTCCTTTGATAAACATTTTGTTTAACCCAGATATCCCGGACAGCCTGGCTTATGATAGGATGATTCCTTGGTCCCAAGCTGGTATTTTTCAGCTCCGCAACATAGTACATCCTCTCACCAGGAAACTTCTATCGTTCGCGGAATTGCAGAAACAGCACCAGATTCCCAAACAACTTTTCCACTCCTATCTCCAGATCAGACATTATTTCGCTTCTAAATCCCCCACCCTAAGTCTCGACAAGCCAACCCCATTTGAACTCTTATGCGCACAAGGCCCATACCAGGCCCATTTAATCTCTGACATATATCGAATACTCCAGGAATCGGTACCCATTACAGAATCTTCCCATTCTTATATGCGGAAGTGGTCGCAAATGCTAAAACATCCCATATTGCTCCCACAGTGGCAGAGAATATGGGCAGCCGTCTCTCAGACATCGCGTTGTGTAGAACAGAAGGAAACAGCTTATAAGATATTGCTTTTCTGGTATAGAACGCCTGAAATTCTACATAAATATGACCCCACGGCCCCTGCGGTCTGTTGGAGATGCCGAGGAGATACAGGTTCTCATTTTCATATTTTTTGGGAATGCCCACTGATTAGCCCATTCTGGCTGACAATACAGTCTTTCATCCAAGACTTGTTTGAGATTTCCCTCCCACTAGATCCTCTGTACTTCCTATTAGGGTTACCGATTCCTGGACTTTCTAAACATGCTCAGAAGCTCGCCACCTTCATTTTACTAGCGGCTAAAAGAGCCATCCCTACTCGGTGGTTATCTCATATTCCGCCCGATCTCACCCAGGTTTTGCAGAACTTAGAACATATCAGCCGTATGGAAAAGCTTACAGCCATAGTCCACGATACTATGCCCCAGTTCTCCAAGATTTGGGATCTGTGGAACCGCTCCAAACTGAATACTGCTGCGTAATTCAGATTACTACTCCACGCCCTCTTATGATGAGTTTAAATGCTCAAATTAATCGACCAAACCATGTCATATAATTCTGAAAGGAAGGCATTCCCACGCCCCCGGCTCACTGAGACTTGGTTATTTGAAAGTGGCATTTACGGATCTGTACTGCAAATAACTGATAATCTTTTGAAGACATAATAAATATGCTGAACTATTATGCCCCACCCTCCTTCTCCCCCCCCCCCTCCTTTTCCTTCTTGTTTTTGATTTGTCTCATATGTCAAACTTACTGTTTCTATGAACACTTGTACAAGTGTAAGATACTGTATTCTTGTTATCTTTCTATTTTCAATAAAAATACAATTTAAAAAAAAAAAAAAAAAAAAGAAAAAAGAAAACAAAACAAAACTTTAGAGACCCTCACGGACAATAAAGTAGGCACTAAAACCTCAGTCAAAAGTGAATCCATAAGGCAATAAATGCAATTGAAAGAGGCATGTGCTCTTGTTGGCCGACTATAACATAAATGTTCCCCTATGATTAACCCCATAAATGGGTAAATTAAAAATGAAATAGAAGAAAAAAGAAGAAGAAGAAAATAAAGGGGAGAGACAACTAAAACGAAGACGATATGAGCCCTCGAATGTATGAACCAACACTTTCTTTCACATACAATGCAAAGGAGAAAATGTCCATAATTTGTAAAAAAAAATATATATATATGCATGGAAACATTTTTAAGGTTCTCAATAGTGGTTATAATATAACGATGGTTATGGGTGCAAGGACATCGTCCACTGTGCGTTAAATTTTGATATATAATCACAGTGTATATTGGCTCACTCACATTTTATTTATGAAGTATATGTGTGAGGAGGGTGTCCTTGCCCTACGATACTGTGTGATGTCCCCTTTCTCCACATTTGTTTGCCATCTCATTAGCTTGTATACAATACGGTATGTGTGAGCTCGCTTACATATAGACTACATTGGTAGGCTATATATACGAAAGGGGTGTTTATCATCTGTAATAATATCAGGTATAAGGTGTAGTATATATAGAAATTCCCCTATGTGTAAATTAAGTTGATGGACCATACATACTATCGGTCGTACAATGCAGTGTGTGTGAGATCACCCACACACAACCCGCATTGATAGATTGTATGTATAGGGGGAATATCCTTTGCCCATAAACCTGCCCAATGTAAATTGTAGTAAATATGAGTTCACCTATATGCAAATTATATATAAGGACAGTGTATACAAGGAGGATATCTTCCCTTTGCAATACTGTCAAATATAAGGGAACATGTTCCTTTATTCTGTAGCCACAAACATCATGCATCTGGATGGATTACGTGTGTAAAACTTCATGCATCCAGATGAATGATTTGAAAGGTATATGTAATGCTAGCGGACCTGTAAATGCATGTGTGGAGACTTCATGATGATGGCCCACCAGCTGTCATAGTTTTGTTCTTGATTTTATTATTATGTGTCCACACTTGTATGGTATATATTTGCTTTTTATTTAGAACTAAAGTTAGCTATGAGTAAGCGCTGGTCTTAGCGTGAAACGCGGCAGCAATCTTGTTCTAAATTTTTTTTTCCCTTTGCTGTGATGTTTCGTGTAATATGGAGTGTTTTTACTTGAATAATTAAAGGCTTTTTCACTTTTTACTCAATCCGGAGTGCGGCTATCCAGAGTTTTGTTTGTTTTATGTATATTTGGCTTGTGCAATCAGCCTGCACCTGGAACCCACACCTATCTGGAGAGTCAGTAGCCTGTTGGTGGATCAACCTGGAGCGGTGAATTTCTGTCTACTTTGTCGATTTTCTGGATTTTTTGCATGTTCTAAAATATCACCAGCTCGGAACATCCACTCTTATTCATCTATACACGGGTACCTACAGTTCTTTATCTCTCTGGTTCATTTGACTAGTGGGGTTGAGTAATTTTGCCTAAACACCCTTGAACATGGATCAAGCCATCATCCCAACACCTACAGCAGAGGGAATATTTATTAGAACCCTCACGGCACCGTCCAACAATCCATTACGACGAACACCACAGACATACACATCACAATCTCTGGACGATGATGGCGTGACTTCAATTCAGGAAACTTGAGCATCTGATGGCTAAGGAGATTAGAGTCTACTGGGACATCAGTTTCCTGACAGAATATATCTCTATAGCACACATTCCACGAGGATTACGTATCAAAAAGTTTCCGTCTTCAGAATTGTTTAACGATGAAATGAAAAAAGAATAGACTGAAGCACTTGACATCTGTTCCTTCACCTTAATGAAGGTCTTAGTTTCGTCCAAACAGAAGGAAATAGAGAGGTTACAAACAGAGATAACCTCAATTCAAACAGATCTAGCAAGGATGCAAACTCGTCCTGATTTTTCAGATCTGGACAATCGACTTAACAGAAAATTGGACAAAATGGAAAAGTCGGTCATAGATAGTAAAAGAGGAAAAATGGCTCGTGATAAAACAGACTATGAAAACAACAAAGTCTATGTTTGGAAAAAAACACGATTCATTTCTGGATGTTCCCGGAGAAATCAAACCAAACAAGTCAGTTTTTCAGACTATGACAGTGACCTGGGAGATGACACCCTCGCGCATACAACATTAGATTCTTCTCCAGACCATTCTATAGGTCCAACAGAATCTTCAGATCCAATTAAACCTACTGTAGACCGATCACCAGGAAACCCTCGCGGATCCAGCCAAACCAAAAAGAAAAAATCTTCTATAAGAAAGTCAGGAGAGGTGGTAAGAAACAGACGCCACAAAGGACACTCAGTATACGCTACAGATGAAAACCAGAAGATAACCTTAAATGTCATTAACGTTTCAGAGAGGATATTGCTGAAAGAAAAATGTCATCTATTATCAAAGGGACTAAACTTTTGCCCCAATAGACATTTAGATTTGTTTGGGACTATTTTAGATGTCAACAGGTTTTCTCGATCTTTAACACTCAAGAAACACTTCTTAGAGATATCTCCTAGCGATATTGATATTGGCGTCTCTTCTGACATCTGCGAGCAGGGTGAGTCTTTTAATCCCCTTTCACCTATAAAGTTTGTTGACACTTGTGCATTAACAGGACCTGGCCATGGAATCTGATCCTTTTCCCCTTGACCCAATCGATGTTTCACTTAAAATGGTATTTAAAACAAGGTCAAACTTTTATCCGATTGAGTCAAGGGGTAAGGATCTAGATCTATTTCAAAAAATGGTGGAGAGGGATTTGACCCGCCTTGCTCGCACCTGTCACAATAAACCATTCTCTAATAATCTAACAAATGCCGAAAAACATTCTCTCAAATCACTGTCATCTGATAAAAGTATAGTTATCAAGAATGCTGATAATGGAGGCAGTGTGGTGGTCCTGAATTCATGGGATTATAAAACAGAAGCATTGCGCCAACTATCAGATACTAATACCTATCAATTACTCGGATCCAACCTCACTGCCCCCTTTAAATGTGAACTTTCCAATTTGTTAGATAAAGCAGTAAGGGCCGGTTTCCTTTCTGAGAAAGATAAAGATTCCTTTATTCCCGAGAATCCCATTATGCCCGTTTTTCACTATCGGCCCAAAGTCCACAAGGGGTTAAACCCCCTTGTGGGCCGACCGATAGTGGCAGGCATAGGTTCTCTTAATGAACGATTGGGAGAATGGGTGGATAATCTACTCCAACCCTTAGTTCTTAATTTACCAGGATACATTAGGGACACTGGTCACTTGATAAGTAAACTACAAAATTTGAAGTGGCACTCTACCCATAGATGGATTAGTTGTGATGTCACAAGTTTATATTCCAGTATTCCACATCAGTTGGGTCTAAGGACAGTAGCTCACTTCTTACAAATCTCTGGCAAGTTTTCTTTGGCACTCCAAGAGTTCATATTTTTGTCCTTGGAATATCTGCTTACACATAATTTTTTTATGTTCGACGGGGCCTATTATCTTCAGAGATGCGGGGCCTCTATGGGAGCGAAATTTTCGCCCTCACTACCCAAACTGTACATGGGCTGGTGGGAGAGGCCCCGCATCTTTGGACATAATAGCCCCACGCCGTGAAGATACAGTATTCTTCGGGCGTTTCATAGACGATCTCCTATTCATCTCATCTGATGAGTATGCCAGCTTGGAGGAATGGCTTAGTTATTTTAATGGCAACACTTTAAACTTACAATTCACTGGAGTTTTGAAAAAGAGTGCCATAGATTTTTTTAGATGTTAATCTGACTGGTTTAGAAGGCAACATTGTTACTAGTTTGCACAGAAAACCAACTGCAGGCAATACACTTTTGAGAGCAGATTCAGCTCATCCTAGTCACACCATTAGGGGGATACCATATGGAAAATATTTGAGGTTGAGGCTTCTTTGTAGCACACCTGATAAATTTCAGGTGGAGGCTAGTGAAATGGCAAATAGGTTTAGAGAAAGGGGATACACACCTGCTAATATACAAAAAGCCCTAATCTCAGCCAGCATCATTCCAAGAGACACATTGTTGCAGAATAGACACTCTTCAAACAGAAACAAAAGTCAATTTTCTTTTACCAAGACTAACACTCCTGTGTTTTCTACATCATATAGTTCGGAATTTACTGACATAAGAAAAATAGTGACAAAATATCTTCCCGTTCTATTTAATGATCCTGCATATAACCACATTCTTCCTAGAGGTATAAAAACAGTTTCCAGTAGAGCACCTACACTAGGGCATATTCTACCTCCTAGTTTATTCATAACGAGTCAATCTGACCAGCATTGGTTAAACTTTACAGGTAATTTTAAATGTGGTGGAACAGGTTGTGCCTATTGTGGTCACATAATGAGAGGTACACAAGTAACTTCTTGTACTAACAATAAAACTGCTGATATTAGATCCTTCATAAATTGTGATACCAAATACTTGATTTATGTCATAACCTGTAACCTCTGCCATGTTCAATATGTGGGACGCACTACACACAGGCTTAAGGATCGCATATACGATCATTTATATGACATTGAAAAGAATAAATCTACTAACGTGGCCAAACATTGGAATACTATACATCAGAAGGATGTTTCAAATCTATTCATACAGGGCATTGAGAGAGTTGTGACCCCCAAGTGGGGAGGTGACAGATTTCTCATGCTCTGTAAATGTGAGGTTTTCTGGATATTTTTTCTAGAAACCAGGATCTCGACAGGGTTAAATTTTGATTGGGATGTCTCATATTATTATGATTGAAAAACTTTTTGAGACTTTGGAGATCCCATTCTATATTTAAGCATTATTTCATAAAATCTATGGAATCTTCACTGACGTATAGATATTGCAACTTCACTATTTTATCCATCTCTGAGGAGATTGACATAAGATGTCAAAACATTTACAGGTCCGCTAGCATTACATATACCTTTCAAATCATTCATCTAGATGCATGACGTTTTACACATGTAATCCATCCAGATGCATGAAGTTTGTGGCTACAGAATAAAGGAACATGTTCCCTTATATTTGACAGTATTGCAAAGGGAAGATATCCTCCTTGTATACACTGTCCATAAATATAATTTGCATATAGGTGAGCTCATATTTACTACAATTTAAATTGGGCAGGTTTATGGGCAAAGGATATTCCCCCTATACATACAATCTATCAATGCGGGTTGAGGGAGAGGACACCCTCCTCACACATATAGTTCATAAATAAAATGTGAGTGAGCCCATATACACTGTGATTATATATCACAATTTAACGCACAGTGGGTGATGCCCTTGCACCCATAACCATCGTTATATTATAACCACTATTAAGAACCTTAAAAATGTTTCCATACATATACATATATATATTTTTTACAAATTATGGACATTTTCTCCTTTGCATTGTATGTGAAAGATAGTGTCGGTTCATACATTCGAGGGCTCATATCGTCTTTGTTTTAGTTGTCTCTCCCCTTTATTTTCTTCTTCTTCTTTTTTCTTCTATTTCATTTTTAATTTACCCGTTTATGGGGTTAATCATAGGTGAAAATTTATGTTATGGTCGGCCAACAAGAGCACATGTGTTATGGTTATGCAGTGATCTTCCTGTGTTTGCTTACCTCCCCTCATGTCTTCAGACTAGAGTCCAGCCACTTCCACCTGGTGGTTTTTATAACCTCTCCTCTAAGCATGGCTCCACCCCAGCCCCTATCAGGGAGCCCTATATTAACCTGTGCACTGCAGGCCATCAGGGCTGATCAACCATTGTGTATTCCTTTGTGTGTTAGCTTCCTGCTTCCTGCCGTGTGCTCTGCTACTGTTTTCCGTTACCGACTTTGGCGTGTTTTGTCTATCCCTGTTTGCCTATGATCCTGACCTTTTGTCGTGTCCCCGACTATTCTTGTCTGCTTGTGACCCCGACCTTGGCTTTGTCTCTCACCATCCCTATCCTCCTGTTGCCTACTGTGGGTGTGAGCTGGGGGGCCCTTGGGGTCGCGACCTGGAGCCAGTTGCAGCCAAGTCCATCCTCACCTCCAGAGGCGCTGGTGAACACCTGCTGGCTCTTAGACTCTGTGCCCCAGGGAATCTTACGCTCTAACCCCAGTGGGACCTGTCCCCCGTCTGCAGCAGTCAGCCGTAGGGTCCACAACCTTGCGGTGCACTCCTGATTCCTACGGTGTGCACCTGTCACCTCGCCTCAAGGTGACCTGACAGTTTGATCAGCCATGGACCCGGCTGACGTGTCGCTTCCTGCAGATGATCCATTGCAGAGCTTAGTTCGCAGACTTGAGACCCAAGAATCGCATCAGACCAGGTGATGCGATTCCTTCAGGATTTGGCATCCCGTTTTGAACAGGTTCAGGCCTCATTAGGACCCCTGGTTCAACAACCTCAACCACTATCTGCCGCTGCACCTATCGCATCAGTCGCAGCCACACATTCTTTACAACTACCAGCTCGGGTCAGTTTCTCTGGGGACTCCAAGGCTTGCAGGGGGTTCCTTAGCCAGTACACAATTCATTTTTAACTTCTGCCCCAAAACTTCCTGTCCGATCGGGCAAAAGTCGCATATATCATATCCCTCCTGTCCGGCGAGGCGTTAGCCTGGGCCGCCCCTCTGTGGGAACTGAATGATCCAGTGGTTTCTAGCCTGTCTGATTTCTTGAAACTTTTTCGGAATATCTTCGAGGAACCGGGTCATGTCTTCTCAGCGTCTACCGCTCTTTTACGTCTCCGTCAAGAGTCCGCGTCTGTGGGACAGTATGCTCTTCAGTTCCGTATCCTCTCAGCTAAATTGAGCTGGAATAATGAGGCCCTAGTTGCAACCTTTTTACATGGCCTCTCTGATAGAGTGAAGGATGAATTAGCAGGAAGATCCCTTCCTGCTGATCTGGACAGTGTCATCACCTTGTGTAACCAGATCGATATTCACTTTCAGGAGAGGGCCCTGGAAAAAAGACGCCAGCACTCCCCGTTCTTTAGGCAGCCTGAGCCCACAGTCCCTTCTCTTCGATCCGAGGAGCACCCCCTGCATGCTGAGGAACCTATGCAGTTGGGCCGGACAAAGTTATCTCCCGAAGAACGCGCTAGGCGCAGAACTCTGGGCCTATGCCTCTATTGTGGGGCCAACGGTCATTTCCGTGATACTTGTTCTCTTCATCCGGAAAAACGCTCAGGGCTAATACATCTGGAAGGTGGAGTATTAGACCCTGAAATATCACCTTCACCTTCTCGTCTTCTCCTTTCCGTGTTGCTTCATGTCGGTGCTTCCTCTCGTTCTGTCTCAGCACATCTGGATTCCGGAGCCGCTGCCAATTTCATGGATTGGGAAACTGCATCCTCCATGAGACTTACCCTTTTGCCCCTTACGACGCCATTGGTGGTCTTGGCGATTGATGGCACTGTTCTCCCAGGGGGCCCTATCCGCTTTCAGACTCTTCCTGTTAAGATGTCAGTAGGGACACTCCACCAGAAGTGGATATCCTTCCTTGTCTTATCTAAGGCTTCATCTCCTATCATATTAGGTCTTCCTTGGTTACGGCTCCATTCTCCACATGTTGACTGGTCTGCCGGTCAGATCATGGCTTGGGGTTCCTCCTGTTCCTCTTCCTGCCTACTCAAGGATACCCCAAAGGAGAAATTTCCTGTTACCACCATCCCAGTATCTTCTGCTCTTCCCGCTGTATATAGCAATCTCTGGGATGCATCCTGCAATAGTCGGACTGATGCACTCTCTAGGTCATGTGGTACTCTGGATGAGGGGCCCACCTATGAACCTGAGTCGATCATTCACTCCAGTTCGCATAACCATTTACCTTTACCTGTCCCTAATTTCCCTTGGACGCACAGCCAGACTAACTTGTCTGCAAGTTCCACAGTTTCTATGCCCTGTGATGTGATTGAGATGGTCGCTACACCTGACAATACTATTCAGTCGACCTCTGCACCAGTTATGCCAGTCCAGCCCATGCCCAATGAGCTTCCTGCTTCATGTTTAGCACCTTCGGTGACCTGGCCTCACCCTACTGCTGCTATGTCCGTTCAAACCCGTTTAAGAGGCTCAATCCATCCTTTGGATAGAATACCTCATTCGGGCAGGAGGCGTTTTCAGTCTTTTTCTCAAGGTTCTCTGCATTCTGTTTGTGTTGCAGCTACCCAGCTTAACTCTTGTGACATGTCATTTTCTAACCAACATGACCTCAGGGATCCACTGACCTCTGCCCAGTCTGGTGGTCCTGTCATGGATGCCCAGCTCATCTTTAAGGGTGTTGGGGTCCCTGCTCAGACTCCTGATCTTCTCATGCCCTTACCCATTCCTAAAAAGCCTTTAGTCCTCAGGTCCTCTCGTCCTCTCCCTACCTCTGTTTCGGTCTCTGAGGATAATCTAAAATACGAGGTTAGTCAAGTTTTGGATTCCCGGCTCCGTAAAGGCATTCTTCAATACCTCGTACTTTGGAAAGGGTTGGGTCCTGAGGAGAGGTCTTGGATCACTGCATCTGAGGTCTTTGCTCCCTGTCTGTTAAGGAGGTTCCATCTGGAGTTTCCCTTTAAGCCTGGACCCAGGCGGGGGAGGGGGAGGCCTCGTAAGAGGGAGGGTACTGTTATGGTTATGCAGTGATCTTCCTGTGTTTGCTTACCTCCCCTCATGTCTTCAGACTAGAGGCCAGCCACTTCCACCAGGTGGTTTTTATAACCTCTCCTCCAAGCTTGGCTCCACCCCAGGCCCTATCAGGGAGCCCTATATTAACCTGTGCACTGCAGGCCATCAGGGCTGATCAACCATTGTGTATTCCTTTGTGTGTTAGCTTCCTGTTTCCTGCCGTGTGCTCTGCTACTGTTTTCCGTTACCGACTTTGGCGTGTTTTGTCTATCCCTGTTTGCCTGTGATCCTGGCCTTTTGGCGTGTCCCCGACTATTCTTGTCTGCTTGTGGCCCCAACCTTGGCTTTGTCTCTCACCATCCCTATCCTCCTGTTGCCTACTGTGGGTGTGAGCTGGGGGACCCTGGGGGTCGCGACCTGGAGCCAGTTGCAGCCAAGTCCATCCTCAACACCAGAGGCGCTGGTGAACACCTGCTGGCTCTTAGACTCCGCACCCCAGGGAATCTTACGCTCTAACCCCAGTGGGATCTGTCCCCCGTCTGCAGCAGTCAGCCGTAGGGTCCACAACCTTGCGGTGCACTCCTGATCCTACGGTGTGCACCTGTCACCTCGCCTCAAGGTGACCTGACAACATGTCTCATTCAATTGCATTTATTGCCTTATGGATTCACTTTTGACTGAGGTTTTAGTGCCTACTTTATTGGTCTCTAAAGTTTTGTTTTGTTTTATTTTTTATTTTTTATAGTCGGATAAATACCAATGATCTTATATGCAATATGTGTTTTTGAGTATTAATAATAGGATGTTAAATGTTAATATGAATTTATGATTATGATTTGTTGTATTATTTAAGTGTTAGTATTTATTTACACAACCGACAAATGTAGAGATTGGCTGGAGTATGTACAATCTTATAAGCTATTGGCGGCTGTGGTTTGTTCTGAGTCCTGGGTTTTGCACACATGCAGACTACTAATTATTTAGATGATGTCACTAATTGTATGGGGCATTGGTTTTTATACTTATTATATTTTTTTGATAGCTCACATAGATATTACCATTCAATTGGTGAGTTTATGTTTGATGAACATCATTGTCACTCTCAACATTTCTGGCCAATAGGCGTGGTTATGTTTGATGAATGCTGATCATTGTCACTCTCAATGGGGTTTTTTCTGAATAATTTAATTAACACATAAATAAACAACACCGCCTTTAGATTTTTGAATTGTTTAATATTTATTTTCTCCCCTCTATCCATTTCTGGTTTATTTTTCACATATGTTGAAACACTTTTGCATTAAATAATACTTTCATTAATGTATTTATATTTATACATTCATACGTGAGCCTAAGCACTATTATCATCTACACATCTATATATTCACATTTTGCCTCATTTAACAATTTTTTTCACCCACATACTATTTTTCATTGACTTTTAGTTATTTAACTAATTAATTATTTAACAATTGGGTGTGGAATGCATGTGTGGAGACTTCATGATGATGACCCACCAGCTGTCATAGTATTGTTATTGTTATTATTATGTGTCCACACTTGTATGGTATATATTTTCTTTTTATTTAGAACTAAAGTTAGCTATGAGTAAGCGCTGGTCTTAGCGTGAAACGCGGCAGCAATCTTGTTCTAAATTTTTGTTTCCCTTTGCTGTGATGTTTCATGTAATATGGAGTGTTTTTACTTGAATAATTAAAGGCTTTTTCACTTTTTACTCAATCCGGAGTGCGGCTATCCAGAGTTTTGTTTGTTTTATGTATATTTGGCTTGTGCAATCAGCCTGCACCTGGAACCCACACCTATCTGGAGAGTCAGTAGCCTGTTGGTGGATCAACCTGGAGCGGTGAATTTCTGTCTACTTTGTCGATTTTCTGGATTTTTTGACTGTTCTAAAATATCACCAGCTCAATCCGGAGTGTGGCTATCCAGAGTTTTGTTCGTTTTCTGTATATAAAGAGGAAGGCAGTGCTGGAGAAACTGCTTGAATTTGTGAAGCCAATGATCCCCGTGGCAGACATCAACTATTTGAAGGCCAAAATTGGTGGCATGAGGAGCACTTATCTTGGGGAGTGTAAGAAGGTCCAGGATTCTCAGCGATCAGGAGCAGGAGATGATGTTTATGTAGTCAGGCTGTGGTACTATGACAGACTGCATTTTTTGTCAGACCAGAGGGAACCCAGGCCAGCAGTCTCTACTCTTCCTTTAAGGCTTCCTTCCCCCCCAGTTGAGGCTTCCGATGTCCAACCTGGGCCTTCCAGGCAGGAAGAAGTGGAGGAGCCCAGCTTGAGTCAGGTATGGTATTGTTCAACATATTTCTTTATGTAAAATTACTGATGTTAACTAGATGTTATTATCGATCACTAATTTCTGATTTAACAAAGTGGTTTACATATCAATATACAGTAGTGGGCAAAAATGATTGGAACAAGAATGAAAAATGCTGGGATCAGAATAATAGTCTAATAGTCTTGTAGATCTGTTGACATTCAATTTTCAAAAACTAAAATCTTGTCCCTTTTTCATACACAGGAAAGCCTCAGCCAGGAGGAGGCTGTTGCAAGCAGCAGCCAGGAGGTCGACCATCGTCCTACTCCTCCTCCTCCACCTCCTGCCACAACTACAACAGCAGAGCCACAGCCTGGAAGGAAGTGTCTAAGGAAGACAAGAAAGTGATGGCCTGGGTTCAGTCTGGTCTGACAAAAGATGCAGGTTCTTGTATGACCACAGCCTGGGAACATGTATGCCATCTGCTGCTGTTCCTGATCTCTTGGACATCTGGACCAGATTGTATTCCCTTATATATGGACTCCTCAGGCCACCAATTTTGCCTTAATATAGTTGATGTGTGCCCTGGGGGCCAAAGGCTTCACCAAGTTCAGCAGTTTCTCCAGCATTGCCTTCCTCTTTATTTGGTTATGACCTATAATAAAAAGTATATATTATTATTTTTTTTACACAAATACTTGCCTATGTGTTTTATTTCAAAAAGGACCATTTATTTGTGAGTAGGCAGGTACATTTCTAAAATACAAGATCAAATTGACAAGGGACACCAACACCAAACAACCTCCTAGAAGATACTAATGGTGTTATGGTAACTTGACACACAAAACCCACGAAAATAATTATGGAGATCACAAAAAAGGAGAAATTGATTAAAAAAACAACCAAAATAACTAAAAATATAAAAACATTTAAAAAAAATATTCGGGAGATCTAACGAATAAAAATATTATATTCATGAAATCACAAGAAATAATAAAGAAAGAAGTTTGTGAGAAGTCTGTGTGAATATAAGCAGCAAAACAGTTTCATTCTTCTAGCATTATAAAGAAGTGAATGCTCTGCATTAAACAATTTAAAACATTGCAGCGTGACGAATGTGCTATATCCATTACAAACGATAGTTTTACCAGACCGAGCACTTCCGACTCGTAATTTATTCTGAGCATACGTAGCACTTTTGTTGTCGCAAATTTTTTATTTTATTATTATTTAAAATTTTATTATGACATTTCTATAACAATCCATACATTTCATCTTAAAACATTCTGCTTTATCGTAACAACTCTTATTCATTCCCCTCTCCTCCCTATATTCTGTTGACCCCCTTTGAATCCACTCTATGTTTCTTCTATTATTGCCTGAAGGTAAATTTCTGTTGTTTTGAATATTCTCCCCTTTTCCCACATTGCCCAATATCTATTCATTTGATCCTTCTCCATATTGGTTAGGTATTCCATATTATTGATATACTCAACTCTCTGTATCCATTCTCTAATAGCAGGTTTAGTCTCTAACCATTTTTTAGGGATGAGGGCTTTTGCCACATTAAGTAAAAATGGTACTAAGGTTTTTTTCTATATTGGTTCCTGGTTTTTCCCTGAGCCATAGAATAAACAAGCCCAGGGGCAATATGGTATCCTATCCCCAGTTATGATCTCTATATGGAAAACATAAAAAGGAAAAAGGGGGGAATGGGGAAGTTTGGGACTTTATATGAAACACACCATTCAGGTCGGATGAGAACATTACAGTAGACATAGTATATGTAATTAAATGAGTGGCTATCATGGGCATATTATTAATAGTTGATAAAGAATTTAATCAGATAAATAATTAGATACAGTACATATTTTAACATAATTATATCATCATAGCAATATACAATTTATCCTTGTATTACAGCATACTCCTCGTGGACACATTCACCCCTCATAACTTTGGAATGGGGGATTCTATTCCTACTCTCTTCACCATTTCTAAGCCCTGTTTGTGGTTATGCCCTGCCGCCGCAGTGTCTACCGCCTCAGCTCCCGGGGGGGATGTTCATTCCCATCCCCCGGTGTCCTCCATTATATATATGTATACTAACATACGTTATCTTATACCTCTACCAGATACCCATAGGTAAGAGTGTTAGGACCACCTTTTTGGTGCTCCCTCTCTTTCCCATCTAAATTTCATAATTTATTATTAATTATATACATTATACTTCATTATAGGCACTCCCAGACCTGGTTGCTCCTGATGAGTGGATACTACTCCACGAAACGCGTCGAGCCTATACAATTGGTGACAGATCATGGTATCCATGTATATACTATGGATTTTATTTCGGCTGAGTCATTAAGAACTTTCTTCGAATCTACATTTTTTTACTTTTATATTTGTGCCTATCTTCGGGTATATTCTGATACGTTTTATACTATGTGCTACATTGTTTACTTTGTTATAAATTGTATATTGCTATGATGATATAATTATGTTAAAATATGTACTGTATCTAATTATTTATCTGATTAAATTCTTTATCAACTATTAATAATATGCCCATGATAGCCACTCATTTAATTACATATACTATGTCTACTGTAATGTTCTCATCCGACCTGAATGGTGTGTTTCATATAAAGTCCCAAACTTCCCCATTCCCCCCTTTTTCCTTTTTATGTTTAGCATATAAACAGGGATGGAGATCCTGTGTACTGGATGGTCACGGTCTCATACAAAGTCCCAACCTTTCCTCCTTTTATGCATCGCATGATCTCTATATGGTCTATACTTTGCCAGTATTGTTTTATCTCTGGGCATTCCCACCATATATGGAATGTTGTTCCAAGTAATTTACTTTCTCTCCAACACTGTGAAGGTTTGGAGGGATATATTCTATGCAACTTTTCCGGGGTCAAATGCCACCTTATCAGACACATATTTTCATCCCTTATTGGACCTGGAATTGAGTTAAAAAAATGTTGAACCTTTAGATATGCCCATTCCTTTAGGTTTTGCCACCCATATTTCTTTATTATTTCCTTTTTTGACATTAATTCACCTCTTGCAGTGATATTGGTTAATTGTTTATTTAACATTTGCTTCCCTAATTGTGTGCCATTGCCTGGAATTAAAAAATGTGTGCCCTCAAGTGGAATTAGTGGAGAATTATATATCCAGTTTTCTCTACGGTGTAGTGCATCCCATAATTTAAGTGTTGTTAAAGTTATATCATGTGCTCTATTACTTCCTATTCTATATTTTGGTGGTATCCATTTTTTTGAATCAAAAAGTATCTCCTCCAGTTTTACCTATTTCTTGTTTGTGCCAGTGTTAACCCATTCCACCAATCTCGCTAAAGAGATAGCTGTGTAATATCTATATGTGTCCGGCGATGCCATCCCTCCTTTTTTTTCCTAGTTAATAAATTATAATTTACCCTTGATTTTTTGTTTTGTCATATAAATGTTAAGAATAGTGTTTTTATTACAGTAAAAAAAACTTTGAAATATTAATAGGGAGCATTTGAAATTTGTAGGTAATTTTTGGTAAAATCACCATCTTCAACATATTAATTCTATAAATCCATGCAATTGATCCCTTTTTTATGTTCCTTAGCTCTGCTTTGATTTCATTTAATAATGAAATATAATTTGCTTGGTATAGATCTTGGACCTTATTTGTAATTTTTATTCCTAAGTATGTTATTTCTTTTTTCTCCCGTGTAAAGGAGAATTATTGTTGGAATGATTTCTCTTCCTTTTTGTCTAATCCTATATTCAATATAACTGTTTTTATAGGATTTATTTTAAAATTTGAGAGAGCTTCAAAATCCCTTATTTATTTAATTAGGCAAGGAAGGAACAATCGCGGGTTAGTCATGTATAGGAGTATGTCACCCGCATATGCCGTTACTTTATGCTCTTTGTCTCCCAATTTTACCCCCCCCCCCATTATTTCACAATTTTTGCAAGTAATGGTTACAGGGCAATCACATACAGGAGGGGTGAAAGCGGGCACCCCTGCCTTGTCCCATTCAGCATCTCAATCTCTATGCGGGTGACATACTCCCATTTACTCCCACTCTCGCTGTTGGCTGTGTGTACAAATTATTTATCCTATATTCTGGAGGGTTTCCATCATAAAGCACCAATTTACTCGGTCAAATGCCTTTTCGGCATTGATCGATATTAATATCATTGGAGGCCAAATTTCCTTATCTTTACCCTTATCTTTAAGTAACAGAGTTCTCACACTGTTGTCCCTCCCCTCCCTACCTGGCACGAATCCTACTTGGTCCCCGTTTATTAATTCCGGCATAATGTTTTTCAATCTTGTTGCTAACACCTTCGCTTATAGCTTTGTATCAGCGTTCAACAGAGCTATAGGCCTGTAGCTAGAACAGACTGATTTGTCCTTCCCGGGCTTCGGTATAGCCGTTAAGTTTGCCAACAGCGATTCTTTCCTCATGTCCTCGTTATCCCCTATTTTGTTCAAGTATTTACACAATTCTGGGGCTAATTGCTCTTTGAATTTCTTGTAATACTTAATTGAAAAGCCATCCGGGCCTGGACTTTTCCCATTAGGGGTTTCCTTTATTGCTTTATAAATTTAATCTAACGTAATGGGCTCATCTAATCTCTTAGCACCTCCTGCTGTTATTTTGGGTAGGTTTATTTCAGCTAGATAATCTTGTATTTTAGCTTTTCTAATCTGCTTCTGTTCTCCTGTCTCTGTACTTCTAATTGAATATAGTGCTCTATAGTAGACATGTGCAGAGTAAAATATTTTGTTTCGGAATTTCATTTTCGTCCGAAAAATTAATTAATTTAGTTACTCCCGGAATTCGTTTTTATTTATTTTGTTTTCCGTTCAAAAATTGCATTCATCCCAAAAATCCACATGAATTACGGTCGAATCTGTCTTTGAAGGCTTATGGTGTCTGTCGAATGTATAAAGAAGATTCGACGGAGCTAGTATATAGCATAAATGAAAATAAAAGTATCCCTGCGCTATCATAAATACAATCTACCTTCCCTGATGAAGTCATGTGACACATGACGATACGCGTCTGAATAGGAAGAGTTTTTCGGATACCGGAAGTCACGTCCGAGACACGAACGGAACGCTCGGCTGTGTATTTTACGAATTATTGACTTACTGTTTTGTGAGTACCTCTCCACTTTGCTGATTTTAATAATTAAAGAGTATATATGTACTTCACTATTGGAGCCCTCCTTTTCCCTTCTTTGTGAGATCCTACCATTGTGACATACTGATGTGGGGATAAGACCTTTTACTTGGAGTTAGGGGTACACCGCTTAAACCATCTGAGACCTTGTCCTCTATATGCTGTTTGCCTTACAGCAGTAAGGTAAGGGGCCACCTTATTCGATACGTGTGGGACACTGAAGAGACACCAGAGTGTGTACACCTTGTGTGGTTTTGCTGGCCCCTGCTACTTTGAGAAGCACTTTACGGATCACATGTCACTTTATATTTTGCCGCATTCTAAGAGACTTATTTATTTTGTTTGAATTGCACTGTGTGATTCACATCTATGTTAATTTAGCTTGGCATTTTAATTACACTCAGTGAGGTATTGTTTCGCTTGTATTTATCACCTCCACTGTGTGTTTTTTATGCGATTTTGTATGTGGTTTTATGCGATTTTGCATATATTATTAGATATTCTAATTTTGCACATATATTATATGTTTATTATATGTTAGCACAAGACACCTTAATCACTGATCACGATTGGTCACGATAATTAGATTTTACTCACTTGCACTTTATGTATAATTAATTGTTAGCACTTGATACAGATTAATTTATTCACGTATTTTATTGGTTAAGGGAGCGCAGCACCATTTATTTGATTTTGTGTTAGTATATAGCATAATTCGTGTGAACTTTAGAACCCTATTAAAGTCTATGGGACTCCAACGTTCAAAATCTAAAGTGCTAATTTTAAAGGCTAATATGCAAGTTACTGTCCTAAAAAGTGTTTGGGGACCTGGGTCCTGCCCCAAGGGACATGCATCAATGCAAAAAAAGTTTTAAAAACTGAATTTTTTTCCGGAGCAGTGATTTTAATAATGATTAAAGTGAAACAATAAAAGTGTAATATTCCTTTAAATTTCATACCTGGGGGATGTCTATAGTATGCCTGTGACGGGGCACATGTTTCTGGTGCTTAGAACTGTCCCTGCACAAAGTGTCATTTATGCAGGAAAAAAAGTCCTTTATTATCACTCGCAGCTATTATGAATTGTCGGCTCCGTAATACAGAGAACACTCATTGAAAGTCATTGATAAAAAAAAAGCGTGGGGGTCCCCCAAATTCAATTACCAGGCCCTTCAGGTCTGGTATGGATATTAAGGGGAACCCTGCATCAAATTAAAAAAAAAAAAATTGACGTGGGGTTCCCCCTAAATATCCATACCAGACCCTTCAGGTCTGGTATGGATATTAAGGGGAAACCAACGTCAAATTTTTAAAAAATTGACGTGGGGGTCCCCCTAAATATCCATATCAGACCCTTTTTCCAAGCACGCAACCTGGAAGGCCGCAGGAAAAGAGGGCGGACGAGAGAGCGCCCCCCCTCCCTCCTGAACCGTACTAGGCCACATGCCCTCAACATTGGGTGGATGCTTTGGGGGTCTGTGACCCCTCAAAGCATCTTGTCCCCATGTTGATGTGGAGAAGGGCCTCATCCCAACAACCCTGGCTGGTGGTTGTGGGGGTCTGTGGGTGGGGGGCTTATCAGAATCTGGAAGCCCCCTTTAACAAGAGGACCCCCAGATCCCGGCCCCCCCTATTTGAAATGGTAAGAGGGTACAAAAGTACCCCTACCATTTCACAAAGAAAGTGTAAAAAATTGTTAAATAAGACAAACACACTTTTGAAAAATTCCTATATTAGAAATAAAAAAAAATAAAAAAAAGATTCCAGCGGTGCTAATCCACTCTTGCTATCCAGCGACGGATAATCATCTCTCCAGGGTCCAGCGATGGATGATCTGATCCAGCGCAGCGAATCCATCCATCTTCTGTCTCCACGGAGGAGACACTGCGGGGATCCGGCGGCCTGACGTTTGTTATATGCAGAGGGCGGGGCCACCCGTCACCTGACCCCGCCCCCCTCTGACACAAGGGGAAACCTGGGCTTCCCCAATGACGTATGGGTGATCCTGCTCCCCTCTGATGTAACGGAAACCTGCCTGTATTACATCAGAGGGGGGCAGGGTCACCCATACGTCACAGAGAAGCCCGGGTTTCACCTTGCGTCAGAGGGTGGCCCCGCCCTCTGCATATAACAAACATCAGACCGCCGGGATCCCCGCAGTGTCTCCTCCCTGGACCCCGGAGAGATGATCATCCGTCGCTGAATAGCAAGAGTGGATTAGCACCGCTGGAATCTTTTTTTTATTTTTAATAAAGGAATTTTTCAAAAGTGTGTTTGTCTTATTTAACAATTTTTTACACTTTCTTTGTAAAATGGTAGGGGTACTTTTGTACCCCCTTACCATTTCAAACAGGGGGGGCTGGGATCTGGGGGTCCCCTTGTTAAAGGGGGCTTCCAGATTCTGATAAGCCCCCTGCCCACAGACCCCCACAACCACCGTCCACGGTTGTGGGGATGAGGCCCTTCTCCACATCAACATGGGGACAAGGTGCTTTGAGGGGTCACAGACCCCCAAAGCATCCTCCCAATGTTGAGGGCATGTGGCCTGGTATGGTTCAGGAGGGAGGGGGGGCCGCTCTCCTCCCCCCCTCTTTTCCTGCGGCCTGCCAGGTTGCATGCTCGGATAAAGGGGGACCCCCACGTCAATTTTTTTTAAATTTGACGCAGGGTTGCCCTTAATATCCATACCAGACCTGAAGGGCCTGGTAATTTAATTTGGGGGACCCCCACACTTATTTATTTATTTATTTATTTATTTATTTTTTTGATCAATGACTTTCAATGAGTGTTCTCTGTATTATGGAGCCGACAATTCATAATAGCGGCGAGTGATTTTAAAGGACTTTTTTTCCTGCATAAATGACACTTTGTGCAGGGACAGTTCTAAGCACCAGAAACATGCACCCCTTCACAGGCATACTATAGACACCCCCCCAGCTATGAAATTTAAAGGAATATTACACTTTTATTAAAAAATTGACAGTACTGCTGCGCACAAACCTCGCCAGTTATGACCTGATCTTATAAGTCTAGAAAGCCGCTCACATATATAAAAAGTGTTCTCTACACTCTTGGAAGGATATGGATTGGGGGGGGGATTTATGTGGCGCTACCTAAATATAAATGAATCCTAAACTAATCTCAATCAATTGTAAGCTCTCAAGAAAAATATTATATAAAGTGAATAAATCTAATCCATATACATTTACATAAAATTAAAATAATTAGTTATAGAAAAATAAAGTGCAATAACTTTCCAAAGCCTGAGTGCAAATATGCAATAGTGTAAATAGCAAAAATAAATTCCATAAATAAATAAGTGCAAATGTGCAATGGTGCAAATCGCATACACAAAATTAGATGGATTCCATAAATAAATAAAGACCATTAGATAGTGTTACTCCCAATCAAAGTGCAAAGTGCAAAGTACAAAAATTATGTCAGTAAGTCCACTCAAATCTTCATAAAGTGTACAATGAGTCCAAAAATCAGGATGGTAACCAGGCAATGTGAACAACGAGTGCAAATCCACCGTTCCTCCACACTTCAGTGCTTATAGTGCACCCCTTGTTTCCCCCAGCCACTCACCTCTATACAAGGTCCCTAGGGACCGGATCACACTTCAGAGACAATGGGCTACAGTCTTCCACCTCCTCACATCCATAAACTCCAGAAACACCAGCATATAAACCTCCACAATCCGAGTTATATAATAGAGGAAGAAAATAGGGGGCCTCCAATGTGTAGTAGATTAAAATCACGTTTATTAATAATAATATCCACACTTACATATATATGAAACAATTCACGGGTATAAACAACGGTACTTCCGGTCTCGGCCGCGACCGGAAGTGACGACAGACACCTGGCTCCTACCTGACGCATTGCATCACATACCACGTGACTTTCTCAAAGGGTCAAGGAGTCAGGTGTCATTCTTCCTTATATCCGGTCCTGGGCTTCTTAAATCTTCAACTCTTCTTCCATCTTCCTGTCTTCTTAATTGTTCAAATCTATTATGCACTGGTACTGCACAATAGTCCCTCTGTGGGACTCTGAAAGATCTACATGAGCTAAAAATAAAAAAGATGCCTGATCCAATTTATATTAGAAAAGGGATTAAGAAATTGGAATCCAGGAAGGATATTGTGATAAGACAGGCAGACAAAGGAGGAGCTATAGTCATACAATCCAAAAAAGATTATAATGAAGAATTAAACAGCCAGCTGAGTGATGAGAATACTTACCAGAAACTATTAATCAACCCTACTATGCTTTATAAAAAAGAATTAGCTAGAATTATCCATAAAGGATCCGAAAAGGGTCTACTAAATAAGAAGGAAGCAAAATATCTATTACCTAATGTATGCAGAATACCGGTAATATATACGATCCCTAAAATACACAAAGACAAGAAGAAACCTCCAGGTAGACCCATAGTAAATGGTATAAACTCAGTCTGTGCAAGAACTGGTGAATATGTCAATTTTTTTCCTGCAGCCTGTAGTAAGAGAGACAAAATTATATTTGAGAGATACGAAACATCTCATACAACTGTTGAATGGCATTAGTCTCAATAAAGGACCGATATATTAAATAACGGCAGATGTTACTTCTTTATATACAATCATCAACCATGAAGAAGCTGTACAAGCGACTAAGTGGGGTCCTGAGGAATTTGAGTAGTCTGAAATGTAGACAAAGGAGATTCATAATAGATTGTCTACATTTCGGAATTGAATTCAAGCTATTTTTGGTTTAATAACTCGTATTATAAACAAATTTGGGGAATTGCCATGGGGGCAAAATATGCACCAAGTGTGGCTAATCTATATATGGCAGAATGGGAAGAAGAAACCCTGTACAATAACATGCCCCACCAGTTAATACTCTATAAACGCTTCATTGATGATCTGATCATGATCTGGGCCGGAGTTAGAGAAAGCTTGGAGGAATTCTGTTTCAAATTAAATATGAATAATAAAAATATCAAACTCACGTGGGAAATTAGTACTGAAAAAATTTCTGGATCTGGTAATTGAAAGAACTGAAGAAGGATTAAAAACATATACGTACTATAAATCTGTAGATAGGAATAGCTATCTCCCCTTAGATAGCTGCCATCATTTTAGATGGTTAGAAAACATCCCGAGGGGTCAACTGATAAGATTAAGACGCAGCTGCTCTGACAATTCAGTGTTTCTTCAACAGGCAGAATTGATAGGTGAGAGATTTATTCAAAAAGGATACCAAGCTGAATTTATTAAATATAAAATAAATACTGTATTACAACTAGACAGGAATAAATTGATACAGAATTATATAAAAAAAGAAGAAAAGAGATGGTACCCTTAATTATGCACTTTAATATTCAGTTTATACAAATCGAAAAAATAATAAAGAAACATTGGGAGATTATTAAAACAGATCGTCATCTATGTAAGATCCTTCCAGGAAAACCTAAATTCATTTATAGAAGACCTCCCACTCTGAGAGACAGTCTAGCAAAAAATGTACTAGATCCCCCGTGTAGGCACACAAAAGAAAATAAGAAGAAGAAGTCCAGTTTTCCTCAGTGGTTACTAGAAAGGAATACGCAATTGATGATTTTATTACATGTCGTATTGAAGGTGTTGTGTACCTCCTAGAGTGTCTGTGCCACATTCAATATGTGGGAGGACAAAAAGGGAACTATGGAAGAGACTAAGAGAACATGTCCAAAATATCAAAAAAGGTTTTGACAAACATAGTCTGTCAAGACATTATGCCAAATTTCATAAAAAAAGACCCCTCCTCATTAATGATTTGCGGGATTGAGAAATATAAACCACATTGGAGGGGTGATAACAAAATTATGAAGATAAGCCAGGCGGAATCTCGATGGATTCATGAATTATGCACTTTAGCACCTTCAGGACATAATGTCAAATTTGATTTGAATTGCTTTATTTCTAATTACTAGTTTCGATTAATAAATTACCCGATGTTCCTTAATGATTTTACAGAGTGCCTTCCATAGGTCTAGATTATCTAATATAGTTGGTTTTTAGACCAGATGTTTTTAATTCATGCCATTTTGATGATTAATTAATTTATAGATTTTCTATGTATTTTTATTAATATTATATATGAGTCCTGTAGCCATCTGTGGGGGTATTTTTATGTTTTTTATATATATATATATATATATATATATATATATATATATATATATAAAGATTTATTAATCGACCCATCTATTAAGTGTCCACTAGATGGCCTCAAAATTATCTTAGTAATTCTTGCTATAGATTATCTACTTAAAGCGGAGGTCCACCCTAAAGTGGACCTTCCGCCCATCGGAACCCTCCCCCCTCCGGCGCCACAATTGCCACATTTCAGGGGGGAGGGGGTGCAGATACCTGTACAGTACAGGTATCTGCACCCACTTCCGGGATAGCTCTCTGCGGAAAGGGGCGTAGATTACGCCCCTTTCCGCAAGTGCCCGCCCCTTTCCGCAAGTGCCCCGCTGCCTACTGGGAAACACACAGGATCCCAGAGGCAGCGGGGACCGTCCTTATTGCGCAGCGCGACTCGCGCATGCGCAGTAGGGAACCGGGAAATGAAGCCGAAAGGCTCCATTTCCTGATTCCCATACCCAAGATGGCGGCGGCAGCACCCGAGAGACGATCTAGAGATCGGCTTTGGGTGCCGACATCGCGGGTGCGCTGGACAGGTAAGTGTCACTATTTTAAAAGTCAGCAGCTGCTGTATTTGTAGCTGCTGGCTTTAAAAAAAAAAAAAAGTCCCGGCGGACTCCCGCTTTAATATTATGGTTTTATTATGCATTCTATGTTTTACTCACAAGATGGCCACATTGAGCACTCAGTCGGAATGATAATGATTATTGGTACAGCTATTAGGAATTCCTGTTATATATTCTATGTTCTATCCACAAGACAGCCATATTGAGTACTCATTCGGAATGATACTTATTATAGGTACAACTATTAGGAATTGCCATTATGAATAATTAGCAGAGTAAGATCGAAAATGTATTTATAATATTGAATTGTTATTTTAATTATAGAATGTGTGCCTACACGAGGGATCTAGTACATTTTTTGCTAGACTGTCTCTCAGAGTGGGAGGTCTTCTATAAATGAATTTAGGTTTTCCTGGAAGGATCTTACATAGATGACGATCTGTTTTAATAATCTCCCAATGTCTCTATTATTTTTTCGATTTGTATAAACTGAATATTAAAGTCCATAATTAAGGGTACCATCTCTTTTCTTTCTTCTTTTTTTATATAATTCTGTATCAATTTATTCCTGTCTAGTTGTAATACAAGACAGATGAGTTTTAAATAAGCGAGATATGTCTGCTCCGCCGCCGTGTGATTAATGCGACGGCGGAGCGGACCGTATATAAGGAAGAATGACACCTGACTCCTTGACCCTTTGAGAAAGTCATGTGGTATGTGACGCAACACATCAGGGAGGAGCCAGGTGTCTGTCGTCACTTCCAGTCGCGGCCGAGTCCGGAAGTACTGTTCTTTGTACCCGCAAATTGTTTCATCTATATGTAAGTGTGGATATTATTATTAATAAACGTGATTTTAATATACTACACATTGGAGGCCCCCTATTTTCTTCCTCTATTATATAACTCAGATTGTGGAGGTTTATATGCTGGTGTGAGGAGGTGGAAGACTGTAGCCCATTGTCTCTGAAGTGTGATCCGGTCCCTAGGGACCTTGTATAGAGGTGAGTGGCTGGGGGAAACAAGGGGTGCACTATAAGCACTGAAGTGTGGAGGAACGGTGGATTTGCACTCGTTGTTCACATTGCCTGGTTACCATCCTGATTTTTGGACTCATTGTACACTTTATGAAGATTTGAGTGGACTTACTGACATAATTTTTGTACTTTGCACTTTGCACTTTGATTGGGAGTAACACTATCTAATGGTCTTTATTTATTTATGGAATCCATCTAATTTGTGTATGCGATTTGCACCATTGCACATTTGCACTTATTTATTTATTTATTTATGGAATTTATTTTTGCTATTTACACTATTGCATATTTGCACTTAGGCTTTGGAAAGTTATTGCACTTTATTTTTCTATAATTAATTATTTGAATTTTATGTAAATGTATATGGATTAGATTTATTCACTTTATATAATATTTTTCTTGAGAGATTACAATTGATTGAGATCCGTTTAGGATTCACTTATATTTAGGTAGCGCCACATAAAACCCCCCCTATCCATTACACTTTTATTGTTTCACTTTAATCATTATTAAAATCACTGCTCCCGAAAAAACGTCAGTTTTTAAAACGTTTTTTTCCATTGATACATGTCCCCCGAGGCAGGACCCAGGTCCCCAAACACTTTTTAGGACAGTAACTTGCAGAATCTTTTCTCTCTGTCAAATCTTTTTTCTCTGTCCAATATTTTCTCTGTATAATCTTGGACTAATAGGGGTAGGATTAGGCACATTCGACCACAGGTTCTATAGACACAGATTGTTATTGTCAGAGTCACGTCGAAACCTTCTATTCTATATCGAACTGTTGTAACAAGGAAAACGAAAATAAAGCATTTATTTATGTCGGATCTTTTGTTTTTTTTCGGATTCTGTGCTTTCGTTATCGTTTGTCAAAACAAAAACGAAAATACCTGAAATTCAGACGAAAATGCATTTGGACGAAAATGAATGCACATGTCTACTCTATAGTATGTTTTAAAAGAGTTAACTATCACCGATGTTCTATATTTCATTTCCCCATACTCGTTTTTGATCTTTTCCATGTAATTTAAAGGTTTTTTTTTCCCTTGATATCCTTGCCAGATGTTTCCCGGCTTATTTCCCCACATGTATCTTTCTTTAGCAACGTTCCTAAATACTTTTCTTGTCTCCTGTTCCATCATGTCATTTAATTGTACACGTTTTTTGATAATCTCCTCATGTATATTTCTGTCTACATGTTTCTTATGATGTTGTTGGAAAATTTTAGATCCAGCTCTCAAACTTCATGTGTCAGAAATTCCAATGGAAAAAGTCCAGTGGAGCCTACACACAAGCTCCGACAACAAGCTCCGGTCGCATATTTTCCATCGGAAAGTCTGACCGTGTGTACAGGACATAAGAGAATACAAAAGAAGCTTGAAGAGGTTGAATGCAGCACAGATGGACGTCAGGTGTGAGTTGAATGCATGTTTTAATGAATTGTTAATGATCTTTTAGAAGTGTCTTAAATAAGGATGCACCGAACACCCCCACCAGAACCTGCGAAGAGACCTAAACTTCATGTGAATTCCAGCGACGGGTGACCATCCATCCTCTGCGGGGATCCTGGCAGCCTGACATTTCTTATATGAGGAGGGCGGGGCCACCCGTCACCTGACCCCTCCCCCCTCTGACACAAGTGGGGAAGCCTGGCTTCCCCAATGTCGTGTGGGTGACCCCGCCCCCCTCTGATGTAACGCAGGTCAGATCAGCCATCGCTGGACCCCAGAGAGATGATCATCTGTCCCTGGATAGCAAGAGTGGATTACCACCGCTGAAATCTTTTTTTAATTTTTAAAATTTTCAATAAAGGACTTTTTCAACGGTGTGTGTGTCTTTTTTAACATTCTTTTACACTTTCTTTGTGAAATGGTAGGGGTACTTTTGATCTGGGGGTCCCCTTGTTAAAGGGGCTTCCAGATTCTGATAAGGCCCCCGCCCACAGACCCCCACAACCACCGGCCTCATCAACATGGGGACAAGGTGCTTTGAGGGGTCACAGACCCCTAAAGTATCCTCCCAATGTTGAGGGCATGTGGCCTAGTACGGTTCAGGATGGGGAGCGCTCTCTCTTCCCCCCTCTTTTTCTGCAGCCTGACAGGTTGCGTGCTCAGATAAAGGGTCTGGTATAGATTTTTAGGGAAACCCCACGTTATTTTTTAAATTCAATGTGGGGTTCTCCTTAATATCCATACCAGACCTGAAGGGCCTGGTAATTGAATTTGGGGGAACCCCACACTTTTTTTTTTTATCAATGACTTTCAATGACTGTTCTCTGTATTACGGGGAGCCGACAATTCATTATAGCCCGAGTACTTTTAAATTACTTTTTTTCCCCGCAGAAATGACACTTTGTGCAGGGACAGTTCTAAGCACGGGAAACATGCGCCCCTTTACAGGCATACTATAGACAACCCCCACGTATGAAATTTAAAGGAATATTACATTTTTATTATTTCACTTTAAGCATTATTAAAATCACTGCTCCCGAAAAAACTGCAATTTTTAAAACTTTTTTTTGCATTGATACATGTCCCCTGGGGCAGGACCCAGGTCCCCAAACACTTTGAGTCGGACATGAGTTTGACTCGAACCCGAAGCTCATCCCTAGTCTTAAATTAACAAGCAAGCTATCAACAGCTCAAAGTCTATCAACACAAGACCTTGCTCATATTTTCCACATTGAATAGCCAGGCAGGTGACACATATTGTTCTTGATTAGACAATTCACCTTCTTGGGTTAGCAATGCATGTCACCTCCATGTCCACCTCCCGCTTGTTCATTGAACATTACCTAGCATTAACATTAGCTATTACCTTTTGTACCACCACCCCCTCCTTTTAGAATGCAAGCTCTACGAGCAGGGCCCTCCTGTACCTTTTTGTATTGAACTGTACTGTAATTGTGTTGTCCCCCCCTATACATTGTAAAGCACTGCATAAACTGTTGGTGCAATATAAATCATGTATAATAATAAAAATAAATAAGAATTGAACAGAGAATCAGCATCATTACCCATGGCCATTGAGGAAGGAGAAGGAGCAATAATGCCATATCATAACATATCTGAGAAATTATGTGTATTTCAAGAATAACTATCCAAATGATTAATTCTTTCACAGCTTAAGCAATAAATGCATTTACAGTGTATACATGTGTTTAGTTGTTTTCTTGGACTTGCACTTTATTACACACTTTTCATGGCATAACACAGAAGGAATGACACATACCTGCAAATAATGACCTGTTATACTATCGCCTTTAGGTCCAACTCCCCAGATCAGGTTTACTCTCTCATTGTACCACTGTTTAATAGCCATGGTCCATTTTACACAGGCTGGTGAAGATAGTATATTCTCTCCAAATGGGATTCCTTAGAGGAAAACAATGGTAACCATTATAATTAATTTAAAAAGAAAGGGAAATCTATATATAGATCAAATAATTGAGCAAAACTTCCAAACAGAGCTTTGGTTTTTGTTGTGAAAAAGATGTTTATTTGCAAATGAGTATAATAGGTTTTTAAGGCTGGTTTCACACTGGTGCACTCTCTGACATCGCATGTGATTCACACCGCACTGCTGTGCAAATCAAATGTGATGTCTGTGTGATGCAAATTCAGCCATACAGAGTTTTTTTGGTCTGCACCAGAATCAAATTGCAGGGGTGTTCACACCCCTACGATCTGATTCCTGTCCTAATTGTCAGTTCTGGCTGCGATATGCGTACCAATCTGGGGTTGTCATTAACTTTCTATTGACACCAGCAGCAATTCACATAGGGCAGTATGAACTGCCTGCGGGTGACATGCGATGTGGGAACCCGCAATGGATTTGTGTTAGCAGTCCTTAAATATGACATGGATGGTAAGAATTTTATGGTTGATGTTTACTTGCTATGAATAAGGTTATGATTTGAGCTTAAGAGATTTGGTTTTGACGTTTGGAATATTATTGAGGACTTTGATATATTTTTAATATTTTCAAGGATAATCCTTTGGATTATTATTTTTTATTAATGTTCCTTGTTATGATTATTATGTTTTTTATTTTTGTTTTGTTCAGGCTGAACATTGAAAGGTTTAGTTCACCTGAAAGGTAGGAAAAAACTGGTTTGTACTCAGTTAGTAACTGAATACTTTTTCAGCTTGGTACTCAATTAGCAACTGAATACCATATGTTTAAGACAACAGAGAGTTAGTTGTAGGCAGTAGGACTACAGACACATTCAATTAGCTAAGAAAACAGATTTGTATGGAGAATTAGTAGTTCAACCTGAAATGGTCTCAATTAATGTTATGAAGAAAACAGACACACAGATTCCTTCAATTTCAGAGGAACAAAAAGGGGACACGTCACTTTTTTCTTCATCGGTTGTCACAAAATTATTATTTTGGGTCAGTAGACCATAAGTTTGTGTCATGACTAAAAGGGTTTTTGTGTTTCATATACCACAACACCTACAGGTGGGATTCACTAATGATGATGCTTTAACTATTGTTGGGATGTTGATTAATCATGTTTTTAAGGTAAAAAGGATTGTGTATGTTTAAAATGTTTTTATACATAATACTCACCGTTTTTACCTTAAAAACAAATACTACATATTAGTATATATACAAATTATTTCTTAATAATCTCTTAATCAAGAAATATTGTAATATAAAAGACTTATATTTTTAGCTAACACAATGACACTTTTTATCATGAATTAACTTCCTTTCTCAACTGGAAATGTGTAGAGAGACCAATTTTACCCTTAGAAATTTAGAATGAGTAACGCCCATTGTTTTAGAAAGGTGGGAGGGAAATGACTCTGTGGCACTGTATTGCCCAGCAGAATTTTAAGCTAGTCTTAGAAAGGAAAAAGGTGGGGGTTGGTGTGTTAGGAGTAGATCTTGTAACATGAGAACACAGTCAATTAATGGAGGACACACATTCCAGAGAGATTTTCATTGCAGTACACACAAGGCACATATATAGCATGAAGAATTCACACACATATCGGATTTAATCTTCATTGTAAGAATAATCTATTTTTGAAATTTTACAATTAATATTGTTTTTGTAACATTTTGTTATTTTGTTATTAAACCAAAATTATCTTTTGTACAAGATAAGCGGTCTATCAAGTTGACCAAGAACAGAAAGGTTTATTTAAAATAAAATTAGATGTTGTTAGCACAAGTCTAAGACAAAAGAAAATAGTGATTAAAGAATTGCCACATGTGAGGTCACACCCAGAGCTGGTGAGATGCATGTCACAGGCAGAGCTAGAGTTTCAGGAGTTGGAACGTGGAAAAGTAATTAGGAAGGTCCATTTGATATTTTGGATGTTCAAGGGGTACAAATACCTTCTCAGTTCAGTGAAAAATGTATGTAAAAATAAAATGTGGGTATAACAAATTGTATATGCTGAGATAATGATGCTGCATTCCTTTTTTCAGGAATGAATTATAAATCTATTATGGAGGAATCATGGATCCCAAAAAGATGAAAAGATGTCAGCTCAACAAAAGAAAAGTTTTAAAGAGAGAAAATGTATCATCATCACAGGATGCATCTTTTGCCTAGTGACAATTTTATCTGTGGTCAAATATATCACAAACTGTTCAGAGGTAACAGGATTGAAGAATTACACAACAAAGATCACATATTATTCAGAAATAAGAGAGATGTAGACATTGATATCAATGCAGATGATCTAAAAAATAAGAACATTGATATCATTACAAAGTACAAAAATGACTGGTATACAGATAAAACAAAGGGAAATAAAATTGGCCTTGTTTGCTGATGATCTACTACTATATATCACTAATCCACATATTGCAATACCTTCTATATTATCTGAATTTCAGCGGTTTGGGATATTGAGCAACTTCAAAGTAAACATATCAAAATCAGAAATCCTTAACGTGTCGCTTATACCCGAACAAGTTGCTATGCTGAGAGCTAATTTTTCGTTTAAGATTTGCTCTTGAGCATTAAAATATTTAGGTGTTAAAATTCCCCCAGACCCAAACCACTTATATATAATGAATTATGTTCCTCTCCTGCAACGTACTCTACAAGACTTAAAAAAATACGATGACAAGCAACATTCATGGTTTGGGAGGATCAATATATTAAAAATGGATATAATACCGAGATTTTTGTATTTTTTTCAAACTATTCCTGTCTGTGTCCCTAGATTATTTTTTTTCTACTTTACAATCGGCCTTTACAAAATTTTTTTGGGGCCATAAAAAACCAAGACTACAAAAGAAATTATTATCATTACCAAAAACAAAAGGAGGTGCGGGTGCACCTGACTTGTATTATTACTATGTTTCAGCAGTCTTGACTAGACTGGTGGATTGGTTTTACTGTTGGGAAACTAAACAGTGGGTAAAATTAGAACAAGGGTTGAACCAATTAGATTTAAAGGTGTTGCCATGGGTAGATTTATCAGGTAGCAAGCTACATCAAGAATTATCAGAGAATATGCCCTCTCTTACATCCCATCTGTTGAATATATGGGTTAAAACAGTTATACAATTGAAACTTTCTTCATACGAAGGACCTATGACACCCCTATTTGGCAACCCTTTTTTTCCCCCGGCATTAAATAGGACAAGTTTTCTTATATGGAATAGGGAATCTCATTATAGACTGAGCAATATTTTATGCCAGGGAACAGTTCCGTCCTTACTAAACCTATTTCCTATACAGCGACCATCTTTCGTGCAAATGTTGGAACACCGGCAGTTACTGTCGTTTTGGTCTTCTATTCGTTCGAGTAAATCCCCGGGTAGAGATTTAACACAACTTGAAATTCTTCTGACACAAGATCAAGAACCAAAACACGTTCTATCAGCACTTTACAAGATGTTTATAATTAAAAATCAACCGGAGCCCCCAGAATATATAAATAAATGGGTTAATGAGATCAATGGTCAAATTGAGGTTTGGGAATGGGAGAAGGCATTTAAGCTATCCCACTGCTTATCACCGACAATTAAAGCACAAGAGATGAACTACAAGTTGCTCTCATAATGGTACTGGAGCCCAGTGACACTACACCGTATATGCCCAGAAAAAACAGATATATGCTGGCGGTGCCATACATCGAGGGGCTCTTTGCTCCATATTTGGTGGAAATGTCCCCTAATTTTTTGTTTCTGGGAAAAGGTTATGCAACTATAATAGGGAGATAATCCCAAATACGCTGCAGATTACCCTTCTCTCTATGTTACCATGAACATATAAGAACATTAAAAAGAAGCTTCTTGGGCACTGGTTGATTGCAGCAAGAACTGTGATACCGCGTCACTGGCAATCAACTCAGTCCCCTACGATAAACGAATGGGCCTTAGAAATGGATAATATAGAGAGGATGGAAATATTTATAGCACAAGAATCAGATACGTACGAAAGATGCCTCCTGGTTTGGAACCCATGGAGGCAGTATAGGAAATTGGTAAAAAGCTGAAGGTAGAAGGAGGAAAGAAATGGTAGGAAAGACTATGTTGGAGGAGAGAAAAGGGGAAGGGATGGAGGGGAGGGAGGGAGGGGAGGGAAAGGGGGGTGGGGGCCCCCTTGTTTCATTTTTTTGTGTTTTTTTTTTTCTTTTTTCTTATCTGTGTTAAAGTAGTTAAGATATGTATTTACTATGTATGCAAGTAAGGTATATGCCTGGAATTTGTTTAAATATGTGCAATGCTTTACAATAACTTGAAATAAAATTAGAATTAACGACACAAAAAAAAAAAGGACAAAATTGATAGCGTTATTGATATTAATGCATATGACAAAAATCATAATTTTAGAGATGTTGATATTAATACAGCAGAAGATTTGTATGGATTTGTATGTGTAGGACAGGGATATGATTTCTGTTTACAATTTTATGTTAGTCACAGCAATAATATTGAAATCAAAGTTAAAATAGAATCCAAAACAAATTTTGTTAAAATGCAGGGATCTTATAGACTAAATAACAAAACCGGAACTTTTGAATGTAACATATTGTTGAGGAGTTTCTGGCCTATATATTTAAAAGGTAATGATTCAACAATGTGGTCTGGAGAGGTTACTAATACTATGTCAAGATCTGGGAAAATACTTTATCCCTTTGATCAATTTTATTACCTTTTTCAAAGTTTCGTAAAGATATTAAATCCAAAACATTTAAATATAATTGGAGATCAAAAAGGGGACGTTGTAAGAACATGGGATTTTAAAGTAACAAGAAAATGTACTCAAATTAGTTTTTGGATAGTTTTCTTTATAGTTCTACTATCATAATTCATAAAGGAATTTTTGGTAGTGTGAATTGGATCAATGATACATTTGTTTAACAACAAATGAGAGTATCTTTGAATGATACTGGTATATATGAATGTTGCATATCAATAGGAAATTATCCGGTGAAATGTGCTAAGGCAAGTGTTATTGCTATGTCTCCAAGGAAAACTCCATGTGTCAATAACAAAAGTTTCTCTGCAACTCCTTTTCAGATTAACCATTTCCAATCCAGAACTCTTTTGAGAGAGGGAAAGTTCGTCATTTTTTTTTATTTTCAGTGTTTTTATTGAGTTTTTTTAAACCGATTTCAATACAGCAATGCAAAAGAAAATTTTTCAAAAACATATAGCATACTCTTGGGTCGGAGAGAGTAGAATTATAGTCCAGTATACAATAATCAATACAGAATACATGAGACATTTTCTCTTAATTCTTTGATAATACAACGAGATAATACAGTAAGGTGTGTAAATATATAATAAAAGTATGCAATACCAATCCTTCAGCCGTAATATTTGTGGTCGTAGGGGAGACGGGCTACTAAGGGAGAGCCTCCTCCCCACCCCAGGGGGAGCACACTGTGGAGAGGGAACCCACCCCAGCCCAATCTCTAAGGGTGACATAGAGAGTCTGAAGGGGGCTGCTGATACCCCATCTACTAGCTTCTGTAATACGCATACTTAAATGCCATTGTGTATCTTGTTTTGAAGAAAACAGAATCACTGCACTCATTTAGAAAGTTGAGATATAGCAGGTTAAACCATCGTAAGAACAAGAATACCCAGCTACACTGGTAGACCTTTACCATCTGTGCAAATCTCAAAATGCGTGACTGAAGCACTGGGGAAATTTTGTATGAACCCAAGAGCACAGCAAAAGAGAGGATCGTAGGAGGAGCAGGATTAGAAAGAATAAGAGGGAGAGCAGATCCATAGGAAAGAGGTAGCATAGAGAGGGAAGGAGGGAAAGAGGGAACGAGGGGGAAGGTCTCCTAGGTGAAGAATAGCGTACCCAGACTCCTAAGTCCCTGGAATAATAGGGATTCCGATGTAGTTAGCCCATGGTTCCCAAACCAATTGAAATTTGTGGGTTTTGTCTAGAAGTTTACTGACAATCTTTTCCTGGGCCATGATCCAAGAAATTTTCAGTTTCGCACCATTCATTGGTACCGTGGGCCTTTTCCAATTTTTAGCTATGGTAATTCTAGCTCCTAAGAGCATGTAAAAAATTAAGGATTGAGTGTGTTTGGGGATCTTATCAATGCTGGCATTAAGAAGTGCTATTTCAGGTATCTGTGGGACAGCCGTTCCCGTAATTTTTCTCAATAGGTGGAAAAAACTGTTCCAAAATTTTCGTATCCTAGGGCATGTCCACCATATGTGGAGAAGTGTGCCCGTGAGTCCACAACCCCTAAAACATAGGGGGGAAGTGTTCGGAAACATCTTAGCCAGAGAGGCTGGGACACGATACCAACGCATCATAATCTTAATGCTAGCTTCCATTAGTGAGGTATTCATAATGCCTTTGAATGATCTGCCGAAAAGCGAGTACCATTTGGTCAAGTCCCACTCTATTGCCAGGTCTTGTTCCCAAAGTCGGGCGTATAATGGTTTGTTAAGAGCCTTGGCTAGAGAGTTGTAAACAATGGAGATGCCTCCCCTCTGATCTTGTATGTCAGCACACCATATTTCATATTGAGTCGGTGAAGGGGGGGTAGAATTGAGGGGCCATTTGGAGCGTAGAAAATGGGAAATCTGAAATAGTCTATACCTTTCGGTAGTGGGCATCTCCAATTTACTCACACAGTATCCCGGTGTGAGAGGTCCAGTGGCGTGTAGGAAGTGGCCAATTCTATATAGCCCCTTGTCCACCCACCATTTAAACGCTAAAATATTTTGACCCGGTGGGAATTCTGGATTATTAAAGAGGTGTGCAAGGGGGCGCAGGGGAGAGACCAGGGCTGGGAGCTTTCGTAGTTTGTCCCACAAAGACATAGTGTGAGATAGTGTAGGGGCCAATATTGCAGGGCGAAGTTTTGGTGTAGACCAGAGTAAGTAGTCAATCGTGTATTTCGGTATCGCCTCCCTCTCCATTATAAGCCAGTCAGGTTTAGGGCCCTTGGAATATACTACTGAGATTTGAGCTAACTGAGCGGCTTGGTAATACCACCAAACATTGGGGAGAGCAAGGCCACCCTGGGTCTTGGATCTATAAAGAATCTCCTTGGAACATCTGCTGCCTTTAGAACCCCAGACAAACTTTAAGATAGAGGATTGGAGCCGCATAATTTGTGCTTTTTTGATTGGGATTGGAAGAGAACGGAAGAGGTATAGCAAGCGAGGTAAAAGGGTCATTTTAATAGAATTAACCCGGCCCAGCCAGGATAGATCATATTTGGACCACATGGCCATATCCGCTTCGAGTTTTTTGAACATGGGGGGGTAATTGCTAGCAAATAACTTGTCATGTCTGTCGGTTAAGTTAACTCCCAGATACGGGATGGCTGAAGAGTTCCAAGTAAACGGGAAGTGAGCCTGAAGGCGCGTGAGGAGGTTTGGCGAGATGGATATGTTCAGTGCTGCGGATTTTGAAACATTGACTCGAAGTCCTGAAGCGACTCCAAATTGTTCCAAAAGTTTGATAATGTTAGGAGTAGAAATGAGGGGGGATGTGATGAAAAGGAGTAAATCATCGGCAAAAAGGGCACATTTATGTTCCCGCCCACCACATGAGACTCCTCTGATATCCGGATTTGTACGAATGGCGATGGCTAAGGATTCGATGGCTAAGGCGAAAATCAGGGGCGATAAAGGACATCCCTGTCTAGTCCCCTTTTCGATGGAAAATATTTCAGAATATCGTCCTTGCAATCATACTTGGGCGCTGGGGTTAGAATAAAGTGATTTTAAGGTACCTAGGAAATATGGCCCTATGCCCCACCTACGAAGTACTGCAAAAATATAAGGCCAGGTGACTGTGTCGAACGCTTTTTGTAAATCCACAGAAAGGAGGAACCCTTCCTGAGGGGGTCCACCATCCCATTGCGAATTAAGGAGGGATACTATGTCTATGGCTCTTCTTACTTGGTCTGGGCCCTGTCTCCCCGGGATAAAGCCTGCTTGATCCTGGTGTACATACTGAGCTATGAAGGAGGATAAACGATTTGCCATTATTTTCGTTAAAAGTTTAAGATCGTTATTGATCAATGAAATCGGACGATAGTTGCACACCAAAGACGGGTCTTTTCCAGGTTTTGGAATGACCGAGATGTATGCTAGGTTAGAGGCTTTATCCAGGGGAGTACCCTGGCGAAGAGAATTAAAAAATCTCGCTAAATAAGGAGCTAAAGTGTCAGAGAATTTTTTGTAATATCCGACTGAAAAGCCGTCTGGGCCGGGAGCTGAGCCTAGTTTGAGTTTCTGTATGGTTTCCTTGACCTCCGAAGAGGAAATGGGTTGTTCAAGGAGCTCCATATGCTCCCTAGAGAGTTTGGGCAAGGGTAAGGAGTCTAGAAACTTCTCGACGCTTGGGAGAGGGGTGGGATTGTTGTCTTTGTAAAGGGAAGAGAAAAATTCGTGGAAGCATTTTAGGATACGTTGTGGGTTTTGTGTCGGGATGCCCGACGGTAGCCTTATCTTGGGTAGAGCCATTATCTGTGATTTGGGTGACAGTTTGGTGGCCAATTTAGAGCCAATTTTATCTTTGTGTAAATAAAACCTGGCACCAGACCATCGGAGGTGTTTTTCTGCTTCAGTGGTGAGGGCTAAATTAAGTTTGATTCTTGAGTTTTCTAAATCCCGACGGGAAGCTTGTGTACGTTCACGTTTGTTACGTTTACATGATGCCTGGAATTCGTTAGTGAGTTTGGTTATTTCGGCCCTATGTTCTTTTTTTAGTTGGGAGGAGAATTGTATGATTTTGCCCCGTATCACAGTTTTATGGGCTGCCCATAATGTAGCGGGGGAGACGTCTGCCGTGTCATTAAGTTTGAAGTATTCCCCTAAGTCCCGTTCCAACATGGAGCAGTGGGCTGGATTACTAAGAAGCGATTCGTTGAGACGCCACTTGAATTCCTTATTCGTGTTACAAGAGTTGCATAGGGAGATTGTAACCATGGAGTGGTCTGAGATAGGGGAGTCTCTAATAGTGGACTTCAGCGCTAGCGGAACGTTAGTACCTCGTAGAAAAATATGATCTATCCTGGCGTACGATTTTTGTGGGGCTGAATAGTGGGTATGGTCTTTGGCGCGGGGGTTAAGTTCCCTCCAAATATCCACTAAACCCGTGTCAAAAAGGAGTTTGGCTATCCTAGTACTTTGTTTAGATGGTTGTTTAGGACGATGCAGGCCAGATCGTGATTTATCTAAAGACAGATCGAATGTTATGTTCGAATCCCCCCCCAAGACTATAACTCCGTCCAGTTGCGGGGAAAGGGTGGTTAGCATTGCAGTGAAAAAATTAGCTTGACCTTTATTGGGTGCATAGTACGAGACAAAAGTATAGACTGTCCCGTCTATGGTGCCTTTAACCAGGATATATCTGCCCAGTGGGTCAGTAATAATCTGTGACATGGAAAAATTGAGATGTTTAGAAAAGCAGACAGCTACACCTTTCGTTTTGTTTTCCGCATTGGAGAGATAGAATTGGGGGAAGCTTTGGTGAAGAAATGAGGGATGGAATGATTTAGGGAAGTGGGTCTCCTGCAACAGGAGAACCGCAAATTTTTGCGATTGGTATAGTTTGAACAATTTCCGCCTTTTAACAGGGGAATTGAGGCCCTGGACATTATGGGAAACTATGGAGATGGGAGGTAAAGCGGTGTTATGAACCGACATGGATCAGGTGGGAGGCATCAACTAGGAGAGAGTGGGACTTACCTTGTGTAATGAGGACGGTAGCCGCCAGATTCTGAAAACACACTTGGATAGGAGACCTTCGGGAGGAACAGGTAGGATGAGGGATGGAAAGGAAAGGTAGAGAGATGGATCTGCTAGGAAAAAAATAGGAGATAAGCGATATGTCAGAACATGTAAACAATAAACAAGCAAACAAGAACAACCAGATGAGGTGTGGGAACCCATTCCCGCACCTCACACACCCTAACCCCAAACCTAACCGTATTATCGCACCACCCATGAGTAGAGGGTGCGCGAGATCTCCAGTCCAACCGAGGAACTCAACTGAGTCCCCCGTTTGGTTAGAGATACGTGGAGGCACAGGACATCCGCCCCGGCCCTCTCCAGGAGCCTAATAAAAAAAAAAAATCAAAAAAATCAAATAGATCAGGAACTGAGCCCTAAATGTCCCTAAGGACAAAATGTTACAAACCGTTAGATTACCTCACCAGCTATTGACCTACAAATGATGATAAGGCTGGAATAGTCCAGGAGTTTCGTGAGAAACCCGTGAATTAAACAGAATAGTAGGTCTAAGAAGGACTTAAGAGGGGAAACTTAACCTTCGAAATTCAGTGAGGAGTCTGGGGGGAGCCTATTTGTGTAATTATCATCTAACTTAGAACTCTATCCAAAGATAAGAGATAAAAAGTCAAAGAAAACCATGACCATGTGAGCAATGTAGAATACAGGAACAGCACAGAGAAAAAAAAAAAAAAAAAAAAAAAAAATAAAAAAGGGAAGAGAGGGGGGGGGGGGGGGGAAACCACCCCCCCCCTTTTTCAAATAGTCAAAGAGGGTCCTGAGTATATCCAAGGATCCGGCTCAGCCGGGGTCAAGGAGCAAGACACGGGTCCACAACCGAACCCGGATCAGAAACTGTCATTAAGGCGGCTTGGAGTCCTTGGACTTCTTTGAGAGGCGCTTCTGCCATGCTGGGGCGATTGGGCTTGAAGGTGGAGGTCTCTTAGAGGACACATTCGGGGTCTTGTGAAGAGGAGATGATGAGTCAGGATCCCTTGAGATGAGGCCAAGTTGAAGGAGGAGTTTTTCACCGTCTTGAAATGATGAAAAGCCGTAAGATTTAGAATTAAAGGAGAATGAAAGCCGAAATGGGAAGGACCATCGGTATGCAATCGATTTCTGGGATAGTGCGAGAAGCAGCGGTTTCAAAGACCTCCGTTTTTGGATGGTATAGGGCGACAAGTCAGCAAAGATTTGTATGGGGTTGCCCTGGAACATAAGAGGTCCTTCTCCCCTCGACCGTTTCATGACCTCCTCCTTAACCTTGTAAAAATGTGGTTTTACTATGATGTCTCTCGGGAGCCCATCTTGGCGTGGAGGTTGTAGCGCCCTGTGAGCGCGGTCCAGCTCAAGGCGATGATCAGGGATGTCTGGAATGAGCTCTTTTATGAATGATTGGACCACTTGAGCCGAGTCCTGGAAAGACTCAGGGATTCCTCTGATACGGAAATTGTATCTCCTCGAACGATTTTCGAGGTCGTCTATTTTGGAAAACGCAGTTTCAAGTTGATCTTGTAAATCCTGTATTCGTGCGGTATTTTGATTTACTCTGGAGACTGTTTGATCTGTTTTGAGTTCGATCGTTTCAATTCTGTTGCCTAGTTGTTGTAAGTCAGCGTGAATGGCTGAGGTGATTTGAGTGGCAGTTTGGGAGAGACCTTTGGCTAACATGGTGCCGAACATTGCAACCATAGAGGGAAAGTCCTGAGGTGAGGGGAGATTGCTAGGCATAAAGGCCTCGCTGCCTCCTGGGCTTGCTGTGATGTCCTCCAGGGGTGAGAGAGGCATCTCGTCTAGTACCCTGCCTAGGAGGGATTCGGTGGAGGAGGGGGACAGGCAGACATTGAAGGTGTTACTCACTGTGGTAGCTGCCTGTCCCGCAGAGTGAAGAGGTGGGTCTGCTATGTTCTCGTCTTCCTCCTGTGTCTCCCCTCGTGCTGTGGCGCTCGGCGCCATCTTGGCTGTGAGCGCGGGTCCCGGGCCCGTGTTTAGAACACGGGAAAGGTCTCTCCGAGCCGTTCCTCCGGCCATCCCGGACTGCTCGGGTGTTTCCCCCGTCCGCCGGTGATGCTTGCGGCTGAGGCTCGCTGCTTGATTCAGCGCTGGAGTGGTTATAGGGCCGGGGCGGTGCGGAGCTCGCGGACTAAGCTGCCATCCGACGAGCTCCCGCGCATGCGCCTCCTCGTCATTTTTTTTTTTGTGGAACTTTAATGTTTTAGAATGGAAAATTTCTACAAGGTTTCCACAATGTCAAGGGCATTTGGTTAATATGGAATTGGGTATTGAGAGATGGTTTGGAATTAATAATAGAAATTATAACAGAAATAAGCGTGGTATTGTTGAAGGTATTTTAGGAGGGAGTGGCACAATCAGGAGTATAACAAATAGTATGGATATTAATACTTTAAAGTCTGATCTAGAAACCGCTGGTTTAGTGGGAAGTAATGGTATTAAAATACAAAGACATTTAAATCAGATTTTAGAAAATATGGTTATTAAAACTGCTAATATAATGGGTCCATCTATTTTACATCTTCAAAATATTACTCTTGATTTGATGATAAGTGAACAACATTCTCATATAGCCAGAGCATGCTTAGAGATTCAAACTGAATATTCCACTAATTTTAAAATAATTGCTCAAGCATTTCAGAGTGGAATAACTCCTCTTGGCATTTTACAGTACGTTCCCAAAGAATTTGTATATGCTATAAATCATACAGATTTATGGGTAAATAAATGGATAGGATGCAAGCAGGACATATGTTATAGTTCTTTTATGATTCCAATGGCCGGAAAAGAACAAATTTTGGTTCCAATCACTGTTTTGGGATTACCTGTCAGCAATACACAATTATTATACTATAAATTACAGTATACAGATTTTGTATTTAACAATGGAAATTCTGAATTAGAACAATTAGATCTGTCATCATGTTTACAATTCCAGTCTAAAGTTATCTGTTTACCTAATCAAGATAAAAGTATATTTCATTATTGTTATCATATCCACACATTATGTTCAGCAAGAATAGAAAAAGTTGAAACAATTTCTGAATTAATTACTCATGTAGATAAAAAGGTTTGTTTTCAGATTATGTCAGATACAGAAAAGGTTAAAACTTTTTTCTCTTCTTGTACAAATACAGAAAACCTAAATCAAGGTTTGTATTGTATAGAAGGAGACATTATTGCAATAAGTATTAATGGGTTGAGAACAAATTTAACAAATATAGTGCCTTGCGAAAGTATTCGGCCCCCTTGAACTTTTCAACCTTTTGCCACATTTCAGGCTTCAAACATAAAGATATAAAATTTGAATTTTTTGTGAAGAATCACCAACAAGTGGGACACAATTGTGAAGTGGAACGAAATCTATTTGATATTTTAAACTTTTTTAGCAAATAAAAAACTGAAAAGTGTTGCGTGCAAAATTATTCGGCTCCTTTACTTTCAGTGCAGCAAACTCACTCCAGAAGTTCAGCGAGGATCTCTGAATGATCCAATGTTGTCCTAAATGACTGATGGTGATAAATAGAATCCACCTGTGTGTAATCATGTCTCTGTATAAATGCACCTGCTCTGTGATAGTCTCAGGGTTCTGTTAAAAGCGCAGAGAGCATCATGAAGATCAAGGAACACACCAGGCAGGTCCGTAATACTGTTGTGGAGAAGTTTAAAGCCGGATTTGGATACAAAAAGATTTCTCAAGCTTTAAAAATCCCAAGGAGCACTGTGCAAGCGATCATTTTGAAATGGAAGGAGTATCAGACCACTGCAAATCTACCAAGACCTGGCCATCCCTCTAAACTTTCAGCTCAGACAAGGAGAAGACTGATCAGAGATGCAGCCAAGAGGCCCATGATCACTTTGGATGAACTGCAGAGAACTACAGCTGAGGTGAGAGAGTCTGTCCATAGGACAACAATCAGTCGTACACTGCACAAATCTGGCCTTTATGGAAGAGTGGCAAGAAGAAAGCCATTTCTCAAAGATATCCATAAAAAGTCTTGTCTAAAGTTTGCCACAAGCCACCTGGGAGACACACCAAACATGTGGAAGAAGGTGCTCTGGTCAGATGAAACCAAAATCAAACTTTTTGCCCACCATGCAAAACGATATGTTTGGCGTAAAAGCAACACAGCTCATCACCCTCAACACACCATCCCCACTGTCAAACATAGTGGTGGCAGCATCATAGTTTGGGCCTTCTTTTCTTCAGCAGGGACAGGGAAGATGGTTAAAATTGAGGGGAAGATGGATGCAGTCCAATACAGGACCATTCTGGATGAAAACCTGTTGGAGTCTGCAAAAGACCTGAAACTGGGATGGAGATTTATCTTCCAACAAGACAATGATCCCAAACATACAGCAAAATCTACAAAGAAATGGTTCACAAATAAACATATCCAGGTGTTAGAATGGCCAAGTCAAAGTCCAGACCTGAATCCAATCGAGAATCTGTGGAAAGAGCTGAAAACTGCTGTTCACAAACGCTCTCCATCCAACCTCACTGAGATCGAGCTGTTTGCAAGAAGAATGGGCAAGAATTTCAGTCTCTCGATGTGCAAAACTGATAGAGACATACCCCAAGCGACTTGCAGCTGTAATCGCAGCAAAAGGTGGCTCTACAAAGTATTAACATAAGGGGGCTGAATAATTTTGCATGCCCCACTTTTCATTTTTTTATTAGTTAAAAAAGTTTCAAAAATCCAATAGATTTTGTTTCACTTCACAATTGTGTCCCACTTGTTGGTGATTCTTCACAAAAAATAAAATTTTTATATCTTTATGTTTGAAGCCTGAAATGTGGCAAAAGGTTGAAAAGTTCAAGGGGGCCGAATACTTTTGCAAGGCACTGTATGTTTATGAAAAATATTAGCGCTCTTCCTACACAGTATAATATTTCCCAAATAGATGAATTTCCATGGGAAAAATGGGCAAATATAATTTAAAAGGATCAAGGTTTATTAATAGCTTTGGCTAAGGAATTGCAAAATGCAGAAGTATTGTTTAAACATGAACAAGGTAATTTGCAAGAAATATCACATCAATGGTCAGAATTTTCAGGAAGTAATTGGTGGAAAAAATTTAGTAATAGTGTATCCATTTGGGGAAAAACTTTGATAAATTCAGCAGCAGGAAATACTTTATCACATCCTATTGTAATTATTTTTATTATCATTATGTTATTTCTTATATTCCAGTTATGTTTTAATGTTTAGACTGAAAAAATTATATTATCGAATTAGAAGTGAAATTAAGAAAGGAGATGATTTGCTGCAAAACAAGCTTAAAAAGGAGAATGGGTTTTGGAGTTAGATTCAGTTACACATGACAGAACATTTGGAGTTATTGAATCAAAGTATGCTTGAGTGAGACATGAATGTTTTTGAATGGATTTATATCTGAAAAATATGATTAGTATTCATATTTCAGAGGGGAATGTTATATTCTTAATATATAAATTTTAATTGGCTTTATTATACTTTATTTAGAATATGAATTCTCCATATTGTGTGAAAGAAAAACTCTGAATCAATCACTCTCCATGTTATGACATGCTAAATTGAAAAAGTAAACATTTAAAACCTGTCAGGATTTTGATGAATATTGTAAATCATATATATGCTTTTAAGGGATATATGCCTATGTAACTGATATGTTGTTTAGATTTCCCTTCCCCCCCCACTTCATTAGTATGGTCAGCTATGTTTAGTGACACCAGATGTTAGGTAGCCACTCTTTAGCCCACACCCTTGCGAAGGAGGGTTTATTCTTTTGGCGCAAATTTAGAAGCTTTGGTTGATATAAGCAAAAGGCTGATGAGAAGACCTTCTCTTTGATTCCTACAACTTTGAAACATACATCCCAGCAAACAGACTCTTAGCTATTTTCAGCATACAAAGGGTTATTCCGCCATTTTAGATCAGATTAGAATAGAACACATGGTCTAGCTTGATTTTTATATCTTTGAAAAGAAAGAATGATACTAATAATTTTATCATTGTACTATTTTTGTAAGTATTATTTTCTACTTTAGTGTGTACAATAAAACACACTTTTTGATATACGCTGACTCAGAACTAATTAAGGAAATTCGTCTCACAATCTCAATAGGTCTTACCAGATATATAAGAGACATTATATATATATATACATTTTTAAATATTTTTACAATTTGCACGGGTTCTCGCATTGCAGTAGTGTGAACCAAGCCTGAGCCTTTTACAGTATAAACAAAGTTTACTGAATGCTCCGAATAACGAAATTAAATTCTAATTTAATTTTACATCAAATTCCTTTTGAAATCGAACTGTAAAGAAATGTCTTAAATCAAAGACTGTGTGTTATTAGAGTACAATTTTGAAATAATGCTGTTTTTGTTAAGCGTAAGGTGATTTAAAGAGTCATTGTAATCATTTGCTGAGGATGGTTTTTTTGTTTGTTCACTTTGCTGCATTCGAATAAATAAAAAATATATAACATTTTCGTTTCAACCGATTAAAAATGTATCGGTTTGAAAAAATTGTTAAATTTCAAAGAAAATTTGAAAAAAGACAAAACGAATCCCAAATTTGAATCCCGAAACAAATTGAACAAATCAAGCAAAGTTAACTAAACTAAATAACTAGATTAATGAATCTAAACGAAACGAAACAAAACAAAATTTTGACGTAATGCACATGTTTACCCTTTATCCCTGTTCTGATAAAAGCTCAAAATATTTGTTTTCTCCCACTTCTGGTGAGTCAGCCTTTCTATCCAGGTCACAGATACCAACAGCTGAAAGGGACTTTAACTCTTCCCTACTCCATTTAAAATAAAAAATAAAAAAAATGTTGGTTTGAGATATACACTATATTACCAAAAGTATTAGAACACCTGCCTTTATAGGCACATGAACTTTAATGGCATCACGGTCTTAGTTTACAGGTTTCAATACTGAGTTGGCTCCCCCTTTTCATCTATACCAGCTTCAACTCTTCTGGGAAGGCTGTCCACAAGAGTAATGTAAGTTGTGGTCTTAAAATCGAGGAAGCTATTCTGTTTGGTATCATATTCCCATGTGAATAATATACTGTATTAAAATCATTTTGATTCAGACTGCTGAGGAATGGGAGAAGTGTCTCTTCGTCACAGTTCCAAATTAAGATGACATAATCTATGTATCCTTTACAAATTTTGAGCTGTTTGGGTGTAGTCTAATAGATTTTCTTTTCTTTCCATTCCACTATAAAAGAAAATTGCCACACTCAGTGCCTCCATGGCAGTACCATTGTTTTGCTTGTAAAAATAATATGTAATTTACTGGCTCCTTCCTTTTCTGAATAAACAGAGGCTACGATCACTACCTCTGTTCATTCATAACTGAGCATTGTAAACTGTGTTTATGATGCTTCAGTTTATAAATGGGGAGGAGCATCTGTCTCCTGTCCATTCATCTTCAGTGTAGCTGAGGCTGCAGTAAAAGGGACTAGGGAATATGTGTCCTCTGTCCCTTTCCCAGTCTCAAAGGGGAGATGTCAGGGGTTTAGACACCAAAGCTCCTCCAACAGGGCTGAGAGATAGATATATATAAAAAACACTGTTCAGAGGGTGAGATGCACTGAACAATCCTATAGTGCCAGCAATCCAGTCCTTCCCACTGACCGATATGTAGAAGCAAATGACAGGGATTGCCTCACAAGAATCAAAATATCAAAAAGGCACATGATGAAGCTGGCGGCGACGTTTCAGGCTTTAACAGATAACGCCGTTTCTCAAAATCATATATCTGCAACTGGTAACACACATCACACACACATTATATATATATATATATATATATATATATATATATATATATATATATATATATATATATATATATATATGAGAGGCTCATTAATTACAACATTGAACTAAGCTGGAATCGATTAGTACACATTTAACACTATATTTAACACTATATTCTCAATCATTCAATCAATTATTTACAGTGGTTGGAAACAGTTTATCGAACACAGGTGTACTTGATTCCTCACTAGACAAAAACAAGAATTAATAGAAAAAGTAAAAATTTATAGAAAAACGAAATAAAACTAAATAAGAAAAATTTCATCAATACATCCACTGAATAAAAAAGAAAAAAGAACGAGAAATCCATCATATATTTTCATCACTATACTTGTAATTTCTATAGAAACAGATACAGGTCAAAATCAGTATTTAACTGAAGTTGAAGTGTGAAGTGAAGACTGAAGTGTGTCCAAAAGGTTAATCCAATAAACTTCTTGTTTGTTTAAAGATAATTCCCTGCTAACCCCTTGTCTATTTATGGATACTCCATCCCATCAATGACCATATATCTTAATTGAGACACTTTTTTTTCCTACAAAGTGCCTAGACAATGGTCATTTTTTTAATTTGTCCCGGACTGAATATTTATGTTTTGCAATTCTGTCCTTTACTCTTTGAGTTGTTTCTCCTACGTAAACAAGTCCACATGGACATTTGATATATATAACGTAGGATGACTGACAGGTAAAATGATCTTTAACCAGTTGCCGACCGCCGCATGACGATGTACGTCGACAGAATGGCACAGGCAGGCATATGGGCGTACCTGTACGTCCCTGCCTTCCCGCGGGTGGGGGGCCTGATCGGGGCCCCCCCGGTGCCAGCAGCGGTCGGTATCCATTCAGGAGCGATCCGGGATGAGGGGGCGGCCATTCATTCATGGCCACCCCCTCGCGATCGCTCCTGACGAATGGAAGGACAGTGTGACATCACTTCCTCTCCTGTAATGTAAACATAGGCAGAGGAAGTGATGTAATCTCTCCTCGTGTCGGTCTTTTTCGTTCCGACACCGAGGAGAGAGGATCGGTGAGTTGCACCAACACACCACACGTACAGTAGAACACGCCAGGCACACATTCACCCCCCGATCACCCCCCCCAATCACCCCCCCAATCACCCCTGCACCCCCAGTCACAGTGACACCAATTGCATTTTTTATTTTTTTTTGCATTGGTGTCATTTGTGACTGTAATAACTGTTAGGGCAGTTAGGGTTAGCCCCCTTTAGCTCTAGGCTACCCCCCTAACCCCCCAATAAAGGTTTAACCCCGTGATCACCCCCTGTTGCCAGTGTCACTAATAAGCGATCGTTTTTCTGATCGCTGTATTAGTGTCACAGGTGACGCTAGTTAGGCAGGTAAGTATTTAGGTTCGCCGCAGCTTTTTATAGCATCAGGGACCCCCATATACTACCGCATAAATCCCCCTGATTGCCCCCTAGTTAACCCTTTCACCAGTGATCACCATATAACTGTTACAGGTGACGCTGGTTGGTTAGTTATTTTTTTATAGTTTCAGGGCACCCGCCATTTATTACCTAATAAAGGTTTAACCCCCTGATCACCCGGCGGGTGATATAAGTTTGAGGGTCAGATAAGGTCTGCGTCGCCCCAGGCAGCGTCAGGTTAGTGCCAGTACCGCTAACACCCACGCGCAAAGCATACACCTCCCTTAGTAATATAGTATCTGATCAGATCTATATTAGCGTTGCCAGCATTTTAGGTTTCCCAAAACGCATTGTTAGCGGGATCAGCCCAGATACCTGCTAGCACCTGCGTTTAGCCCCTCCGCCAAGCCCAGCCCAGCCCACCCAAGTGCAGTATTGATCGATCACTGTCACTTACAAAACACAACACACATAACTGCAGCGTTCGCAGAGTCAGGCTTGATCCCTGCGATCGCTAGCAGTTTTTTTTGTAGCGTTTTGAAACAGTCGCTGACAGGCTAGGTGCTTTTTTACCTGTGAGTCTCATTAGTGTACCCCTAAATTTAGAGCCCAAAATGGCAAAGCGAAGGTACACTAGTGAAGAGGCCTACACGTTTCTGAGCATGACAGATAGTGAAGAGGACGTCACTCATCTGTCAGATTCAGGCTCAGAATACGATCCTGTAGAGGACAGCGGCTCCATGACAGATAGCTCTGGCGACGGAGATGAGGTCCCTGTTAAGGACAGGTGTACCCGATCCCGAATGTATTCTGTTGTTCGGGTGGAGGAACCGCAGGTCACTCGTATGGAGCAGAGACGTACTAGAGCCGCTCATCCTTCTGGTGAACTGGCAAGCACCAGCGGCCTAATACACCCTGGACGTACATCCAGCACTGCAGTAGCACGTGGTGACGTGGCGAGTCCCATAAGTGCAGTTCAAGCTGGTGAGGTGGCAAGCACAAGTAGTGTCCCACTGCCACCAAGACAAAGACAAAGACAGGCCCGTCGTACCCATAGTGCCCTTCCTGCAGAATTCACCAATCCTAATTGGGTGCCCACCACTTCTGCAGAACCCGTACTTCCCCCATTCACTGGCCAACCTGGCATTAACGTGGAAACAGTTGATTTTACGACACTTGACTTTTACTCACTGTTTTTCACCGAAGATCTCTATAGATCTATTGTGGACCAAACCAATTTGTACGCTGGTCAACACATCGCCACTATTCCCCAGTCCGCCCTTGCCAGACAATGGAAACCAGTCATGGTTTCCGAATTTAAAATCTTTCTGGGCCTCTCCCTCAACATGGGCATAACCAAAAAGAGTGAGTTGCGGTCATATTGGTCCACTGACCCAATTCACCATATGCGCGTGTTCTCTGCTTCCATGTCCAGGGCACGATATGAGGAGATTTTGCGGTTCATGCACTTCAGCGACAATGAACTCTGTCATCCTCGTGGAGACCCTGAATACGATCGGCTCTACAAAATTCAGCCCCTCATAAACCACTTCAACCAACGTTTTGCAGACTTGTTTACTCCCCATCAAGTTGTCTGCGTTGATGAGTCCCTGATTAAGTTTTCTGGTCGCTTGTCATTCAAACAATACGTCCCCAACAAGTGTTCCAGATACGGGGTCAAGATGTATAAGCTCTGTGACAGGGCCACAGGCTATACACGTAGTTTTATTGTTTATGAGGGTAAAGATAGTCACGTAGAGCCGGAGAACTGCCCTGACTACATAGGAAGCGCTGGCAAGATAGTGTGGGACATGGTGTCACCCTTATTCGGAAAGGGGTACCACTTGTACGTGGACAATTATTACACAAGCGTGCCACTGTTTAGTCACTTGTTTGATCAGCAGATTGGAGCATGTGGCACCGTGCGACCTAATCGCCGGGGCTTTCCCCAGCGGCTTGTAGAGTCCCGTCTTAGGCTGGGGGAGAGAGCCTGCTTGCGCAGTAATAATTTGCTCGTTATGAAGTGGAGGGATAATAAAAATTGTTTTCCTTCTTACCTCCCTTCATGCAGACACGACGGTCCAAATTCCTACGGCGACTGGTATTGTGGAGAAACCCCTCTGTGTCCACAAATATAACCTTAACATGGGAGGGGTGGACCTCAATGACCAGTTGTTGGTGCCGTATCTAGTTGCCCGTAAGGCCAGACGCTGGTACAAAAAAGTGTCTGTTTATTTATTCCAATTGGCTATGCTGAATGCTTATGTGCTACACAAAGCTTCAGGACGGACTGGATCCTTCCTTAAATTCCAGGAGGATATCGTCAGAGCCCTTCTGTATTCAGGCGGTGCTCCACCTCACGTTCCCCAACCAGATGCAGTAAGCCGGCTGCATGAGAGGCATTATCCTTATGTCCTCCTGAGAACCCCTACCCAACGAGCCCCCCAAAGAGAATGTCGTGTCTGCAGAAAGCGCGGATATAGGCGTGACTCCCGTTATTATTGTCCCCGCTGTCCTGACAATCCTGGTCTTTGCATTGGTGAATGTTTTGAACGCTACCATTCACTAGTTGAGTATTAGCGTAGGGTACAGCATTGCACAGGCTAGGCACACGTTCACAGGGTCTCCCAAGATGCCATCGCATTTTGAGAGACCCAAACCGCTGGAACCGTTACAACAGAAGTGTTAAAGTTACATAAAAAAGTGTTTAAAAAAAAAAAAAGTAAAATAAAATAAAATAAAAAAAACAAAAATAGTTGTCGTTTTATTGTTCTCTCTCTCTCTATTCTCTCTCTATTGTTCTGCTCCTTTGTACTGTATTCTATTCTGCAATGTTTTATTGTTAACCATTTTTTGTTTTCAGGTACGCCATTCAGCTGTAGCGTGGATTTATTTATCTTGACAGCAACAGCGTTTGCTCCCACGATACGTAAAGCCGCGACTCCAGCACTGTCGGAGGTGATTTCACCACCACAGTTAAAAAAGAGCATATATGCCGAAGCATGGGGGCATAAGGGGTGGAGGAGCGATCTGCTCCTACCTTTTGCGGGAGGATGCCCCCATGCTTCGGCATATATATATTTTAGGCACAGATTGTGTTAAATGTGTTATTTTTTGCTATTTTATTTTTTTTTTTGTATTTGCTTTGCAGGTATGGTAAGTCCTACTGTTATACTGTAATGTTACTTTGTTTTATTGTTAACCATCATTTGCTTAGCAGGTACGCCATTCTGCTGCAGCACGGATTTATTTATCTTGACAGCAACAGCGTTTGCTCCCACAATACATAAAGCCGCGACTCCAGCACTGTCGGGGGGGATTTCACCACCACAGTTAAAAAAGAGCATATATGCCGAAGCATGGGGGCATAAGGGGTGGAGGAGCGATCTGCTCCTACCTTTTGCGGGAGGATGCCCCCATGCTTCGGCATATATAAATGGTGCATGTATGCCCACCATTAGAAGTGGGTGGATGAAGGGAGGTATCTAATGGTGGGCATACCCACCGATCAATATTTTCTTTTCGTTCAGCCCACATGCTGCATGAAAAAAAAATTACAATATATGCCCAACCAGTTCCAGCAACATACTGGTATGTTGCTGGACTTTGAGTGCTTATACCAGAATGATGCCTGCAGGTTTAGGTATCATCTTGGTATCATTCTTTTCAGCCAGCGGTCAGCTTTTATGTAAAAGCAATCCTAGCGGCTAATTAGCCTCTAGACTACTTTTACAAGCAGTGGGAGGGAATGTCCCCTCCCCCGCACCATCTTCCATGGTTTTCTCAGGCTCTCCTGTCCCAACAGGGAACCTGAGAATGCAGCCGGTGGTTCCGCCAGCTGACCATAGAGCTGATCAGAGACCAGAATGGCTCCAATCATCTCTATGGCCTAAGACACCGGAAGCTACGAGCATTTCATGACTTAGATTTTGCGGGATGTAAACAGCGCCATTGGGAAATTGGGAAAGCATTTTATCACACCGATCTTGGTGTGGTCAGATGCTTTGAGGACAGAGGAGAGATCTAGGGTCTGATAGACCCTAATTTTTTCAAAAAAGAGTACCTGTCACTACCTATTGCAATCATAGGGGATATTTACATTCCCTGAGATAACAATAAAAATCATTAAAAAAAAATATATAAATGAAAGGAACAGTTTAAAAATAAAATAAAAAAGCAAAATAAATAATAATTAAAAAAAAACACCCCTGTCCCCCCCTGCTAAGGCGCAACGTCGAACGCAAGCGTTGGTCTGGTGTCATATGTAAACAGCAATTGCACCATGCATGTGAGGTATCACCACGAAGGTCAGATCGAGGGTACTAATTTTAGCAGTAGACCTCCTCCGTAAATCTAAAGTGGTCACCTGTAAAGGCATTTAAAGGCTTTTAAAAATGTACATAGTTTGTCACCGCTGCACGTTTCTGCGCAATTTTAAAGCATGTCATGTTTGGTATCCATGTACTCGGCCTAAGATCATATTTTTTATTTCATCAAACATTTGGGCAATATAGTGATTTTTAGTGCACTAAAATAAAAAAAGTGTGTTTTTTCCCCAAAAAATGCGTTTGAAAAGTCGCTGCGCAAATACAGTGTGAAAAAAAAAAAATGAAACACCCACCATTTTAATCGGTAGGGCTTTTGCTTTAAAAAAACACTTCATGTTTGGGGGTTCAAAGTAATTTTCTTGCAAAAAAAAAATATTTTTTCATGTAAACAAAAAGTGTCAGAAAGGGCTTTTTCTTCAAGTGGTTAGAAGAGTGGGTGATGTGTGACATAAGCTTCTAAATGTTGTGCATAAAATGCCAGGACAGTTCAAAACCTCCCCAAATGACCCCAGTTTAGAAAGTAGACACCCCAAGCTATTTGCTGAGAGGCATGTCGAGTCCATGGAATATTTTATATTTTGACAAAAGTTGCTTAAAAATACATTATTATTTTTTTTTTTTGCACAAAGTTGTCATTAAATGATAGATTGCTCAAACATGCCATGGTTATATGTAAAATTACACCCCAAAATACATTCTGTTGCTTCTCCTGAGTACGGGGATACCACAAGTGTGAGACCTTTTGGGAGTCTAACCGCGTACGGTACCCCAAAATCCAAGCACCACCTTCAGGCTTTCTAAGGGTGTAAATTTTTGATTTCATTCCTCACTGCCTATCACAGTTTCGGAGGCCATGGAATGCCCAGATAGCACAAAATCCCCCCAAGTGACCCCATTTTGGAAAGGAGACACCCCAAGCTATTTGCCGAGAGGTATGGTGAGTATTTTGCAGACCTTCATTTTTGTCACAAAGTTTTGAAAATTGAAAAAAATAAAAAATATATACATTATTTTTTTTTTCTTCATTTTCAAAAACAAATGAGAGCTGCAAAATACTCACCATGCCTCTCGGAAAATAGCTTGGGGTGTCTACTTTCCAAAATGGGGTCATTTTGGGGGGGTTTTGTGCTATTTTGGCATTTTATGGCCTTCGAAACTGTGATAGGTAGTGAGGAGTGAAATCAAAAATTTACACCCTTAGAAATCCTGAAGGCGGTGCTTGGTTTTCGGGGCCCCGTACGCGACTAGGCTCCCAAAAAGTCCCACACATGTGGTATCCCCGTACTCAGGAGAAGCAGCAGAATGTATTTTGGGGTGTCATTTCACATATGCCCCTGGCATGTGTGAGCAATATATCATTTAGTGACAACTTTGTGAAAAAAAATAAAAATAAATAAAAGTTTGTAATATTCCCGCAACTTGTGGCAAAATATAAAATATTCCATGGACTCAACATGCCTCTCAGCAAATAGCTTGGGGTGTCTACTTTCTAAAATGGGTGTCATTTGTGGGGGTTTTGTGCCATCTTGGCCTTTTATGGCCTTCAAAACTGTAATAGGTAGTGAGGAGTGAACTCAAAAATTTACGCCCTTAGAAAGCCTGAAGGCGGTGCTTGGTTTTCGGGGCCCCGTACGCGGCTAGGCTCCCAAAAAGTCCCACACATGTGGTATCCCCGTACTCAGGAGAAGCAGCAGAATTTATTTTGTAATTTCACATATGCCCATAGCATGTGTGAGCAATATATCATTTAGTGACAACTTTGTGAAAAATTTATAAAGTTTGTAACTTTCCCGCAACTTGTGGCAAGATATAAAATATTCCATGGACTCAACATGCCTCTCAGCAAATAGCTTGGGGTGTCTACTTTCTAAAATGGGGTCATTTGTGGGGGTTTTGTGCCATCTTGGCATTTTATGGCCTTCAAAACTGTGATAGGTAGTGAGGAGTAAAATTACAAATGTATGCCCTTAGAAATCCTGAAGGCGGTGCTTGGCTTTCGGGGCCCCGTACGTGACTAGGCTTCCAAAAAGTCGACCACATGTGGTATCCCCGTACTCAGGAGAAGCAGCAGAATGTATTTTGGGGTACAATTCCACATATAACCATGGCATGTGTGAGCAATATATCATTTAGTGACAACTTTGTGTAAAAAAAAAAAAAAAAAAAATTTTTGTCATTATACAATCGCTTGAGGCAAAAAAATAATATATTCAATGGGCTCAACATGTCTCTTATCAATTTCCTTAGGGTGTCTACTTTCCAAAATGGGGTCATTTGGGGGGGTTTTGTACTGCCCTGCCATTTTAGCACCTCAAGAAATGAGATAGGCAGGCATAAACTAAAAGCTGTGTAAATTCCAGAAAATATACCTTAGTTTGTAGATGTGACAACTTTTGCGCAAACCAATAAATATACAGTTATTGACTTTTTTTTTACCAAAGACATGTGGCTGAATAAATTTTGGCCTAAATGTATGACTAAAATTGAGTTTATTGGATTTTTCTAATAACAAAAAGTAGAAAATATAATTTGTTTTCAAAATTTGCGGTCTTTTTACGTTTATATCGCAAAAAATGAAAATCGCAGAGTCAGGGGGGCGTGGTCTGGACATGGCCGGGTGAAGACGTGCTTCTGCTGAGCTTCCGGCCTCCTGGTGTCCACCCTGGCTATCTACTATCGTTGTGACCTGTAAAATGTCATCCAAGAAGCGGGCCACTCAACGGACTAAACAGAAGTGCGACCGAACTCCCGGATCCCAAGTCTCCGGTGAATTGCAGAGGCTGTTTCACCGCGCGAGTGCGGCGCCCTCGAGACCCAAGATGGCGGAGTCGCGTGGCCTGGACTCTCCAGTGTCGGAGGTGATGGAGGGACCCTCCAGGTCCGAGAGATCGCAAAGCCCGCTACTGTACCCGGGTTCCCCGGCGGCGCCACCTATAGACGTGAGCGACTCCGTAACTTTACCGGTGTACCGGACGGACCCGGACTTGAAGGCCATCTTACAATCACTCTCGACTAAGGCTGACATTGAGGCGCTTGTTGGGAGAGTGGAAGCGGCACACAGAGCGGAGATTGCAGCCGTCCGCCAGGAGGTGCAGAACCTGGACACCCGTGTTACAGCGGGGGAGCGAGCCACGACCTCCTTGGAGCAGCGGGTGGCTACTCTCGAGACGCAGCAGCAGGACCATTTTCATGCAGCGGTGGAGATGCAGCTACGAATGGAAGAAATGGAGGACCGGGGTCGCCGGAACAATGTGCGGCTTCGCGGCCTTCCGGAGGCCACTGGGCCGGGGGATCTCCTGGCCACGGTCACGGCGATATTTAGGCAACTTGCGGGTGATCAACTCCCGGACACGGTGGAGATAGATAGAGTCCATAGAGCCTTAGGCCCTAAATCTTTGGATCCGAACCGACCCAGAGATGTGTTGTGCCGTTTACACCACTATACGCATAAGGACATTATCGCACGCAGAGCCTGGGAGTCGGGAGACTTTGACTTTGATGGAGCCCGGATTAAGATCCTGCCGGACATCTCTAGACCGACCTTATACCGCAGGGCTTTATTGAAGCCGCTTCTGGATTTGGCCAGGCGCTGCAATGCCACTTATCGCTGGGGGTTTCCTATTTCTGTGACCTTTATTAAAAATCAGCGCTCCTTTATGTTGCGGACACCGGAGGCCCTACCTGAACTTTTCACCTTCCTCAATGCTGACCCTATTGATGTCCCGAATTGGCTGGCGTACCTGCCCCGTGTGCAGGGACGCCCAGCGGTCTCGAGATTTTCTGCCCCGCTGCCGCGTAGACCACAGAGGGGGAGCAGACGTCCCAGAGCGCTCTCGCAAGACAGCGACCGGGAAGCCTAGACTGCTTCTCGCCTGTTGCCTCTATGACACCATGTGACTTGCCTATTTTGCTTCTCCCGATCCAGTGATGCTCGGCCCCTCCCACCATATGTATCTCCGGACATTCTGCGGCGGATCCTGCCTTTACCGACCTCTACTAGAAGACCTCTCTGCTGCGACCGTGGACCGCCACTTCCCTTCACTTGCCAGCTGCGGCAACCTTACCGCCTACTGATGATGGGAACGACGTTCAGCTCTTGGAACACCTCAGCCCCTGCGGAACTCCGCTCTGGACCATCCTTGGGTGGTTGCGGTGCCTGAAACGTTCGTCGGCACGCGGGAGACCGAGCAACTATCTATGGCTGTCGCCCCGGCTCCTTGACGCCCTCCACAGGTATTGCTGCCTTTCGACACTGTACCGGCTCTCTCTCTACTCTGGGAATGTAATTGGTGCCGGGCGACCTCACCACCGCGTTGGCGGTTTTCGGAGGGGGGGTGGGGGGGTATGGACTCCTGCTGTTCCCCTTCGAGTTGGATGGGTTACCTGTATATGAACCTGCTATGCTCCCGCTGCTGTTTTCCTGCCCAGACCTTGAAGTGCCTTACATTTTTATGATGGGGGGACAGGGGCGGTGGGGAGACTGTTGGGAGCACCGCACTCCTCTGTTATGGTTTCCTATGTGGACTGTGCCATGTTTGGGTCTCGATCTGGAAGGTCCTGCCCTACTCTACTCGTCGGTGCGGTCATTGGGGTGACTTTTGGAGGTGAACTGCAGGTGCTCCCACAACGTGGGCTATCCTGCTGAGCTGGCAGTGACTTTACCTGTACTTGTCCCTAAGGAGGTCCGCTGCTGCAGGGGAGGGGGGAGGGGGGATGTACTTACCGGGTTTATATACAGTGAAGTTTTGTTTCCTCCCCCCCCCTCCTTTTTTTTTTCTGGTCGGGAGACACTGCTGTTGTTGGTGTTACGGGTAACAGAGTATTTTCATTTCTCCTCCGTTTCTTATGTTTGTTGTATGATGCCTGCTCTCTACATTATTCTACTGGTATGTTTACAGGTTGCCAGATGTTATGTTATGTTTTATTAATATGTATTGGCTGTTAAGCTTCTTCTCGCCGAGGTGGACAGGGAGGCCGGGACCTCACTCCGGTCTTTTGTCTGCCCCCACCCCACGTAGGCCGTAGCGTTCCCCCGGAAGTCGGGGCGATACGCACACGAAGACAGTGTCTTCACCTTAGTTTTCCTTTTTGCCCCGTCCCCTATACGGGGTGCTGAGGTGTTATCCGGGCTTAGCCCCCCACCTCGCTATCACTCATCCTTCCCCTTTTACCTCCCTACCCCTCTTACCTCCTTCCAACTCCCTCCCGCACCCCCTACCTATTCTTTCAACCCCTACCGTCTCCACGCGTTCTCATCCTTAGACATGGCGGTGGAGTCCATCAAAATTGTGTCTCTGAATGCCAAGGGTCTGAATACCCCCGAGAAAAGGCGGATGTTGTTACATGACCTCAAAAAGGCACATGCAGATATCGTCTTTATTCAAGAAACTCACTTTCGGGATGACAGGCTTCCCCTGCTCCGGAACAGACACTTCCCCAGGGTATTCCATTCCACCAACCCCTCATCTAAATCTAGAGGGGTGTCCATTCTGATCTCGGGCAAACTGCCTTGGCAATGCCGAGCGGTTACTACAGACCCGGAGGGACGATTTCTCTTTTTGCAAGGCCTGATAGGAGATATGCAATTTACACTGGCTTCTCTCTATGCACCCAATGTCCTCCAAGACAGATTTCTCAAACGCACCTTATCACGCTTAATGGATATTAAATCGGGCCAACTGATCCTGGGCGGTGACTTCAATGTCCCGCTCTCTCCCTCCTCGGATACGTCCTCGGGACAATCCGCGATATCACCCTCCTGTCGGAAACGGATTGCCCAAACACTGCGCGACACCCAGCTGTGGGATGTGTGGCGACTACATCACCCCGATGAAAAAGATTACACTTTCTACTCCACACCACACAGGGTCTATTCTAGAATAGACTTTTTCCTGGTACCGCACGACCAATTGCACTTAGTGTCTTCTACCTCTCTGGGGCAGATTACATGGTCGGATCATGCCCCTATTTATATGACTTACTCCCTCAGTGACCACCCCTCACCTAGATCGCTTTTCTGGCGGCTCAACGAAAGCCTGCTACAAATACCTGAGGTTTTTGCCGATGTTACTAAAGAGCTTGACCTGTACTTCAGGGACAATGCCACCCCGGGATGTGACCCTGGAATTCTCTGGGAGGCCCATAAACCGGTTATCTGGGGTTTATTTATCAAACATGGGGCACGTCTTAAAAGAAAGAGAACTGAACAACTCACACACCTGCTTGCCAAATTGGCCACGGTAGAAACCCAACATAAACAGGCACCTACGCAACCCCTGGAAGCGGAGTTGTTGACGCTCCGCATGCAAGTAACAGAACTTCTCTGCTATAAAGCGAAAGCGGCGGTGCAATTCTCCAGGCGCATGGCTTACGAAAGTGGTGATAAATGCGGGAAAATGTTGGCCAGATCGGTTAGGGATACCAAAGCGGCCTCATATATTCCACAGGTGATTAATTTGCAGGGCCAGAAGGTATCTACCCCAACGCAGATCTCGGGCTCCTTTCGGGACTTCTATATGGGTCTCTATAACCTACCGGATTCTTCCCGTAGCCAATCACAAATAACCGAATACATCACAAACTCCCAACTCCCCACACTTACGCAGGAGACACGGGTTCTTCTAGAAGGACCCATCACCCTCACGGAACTACAAGTGGCAGTCAACTCATTGAAAGCGGATAAGGCGCCTGGGCCGGATGGTCTTACCGCCCAGTACTATAAAACCCTTTTTCCAATACTGGGCCCGCGGCTGGTGACCTTTTTTAATGCCCTAGGGGCGGACACCTCCTTTCAGGGAGACACTCTGCGGGCACACATATCTCTGATCCCTAAAGACGGGAAAGACCCAAGCCACTGTGGTAGCTATAGACCGATCTCCCTCCTAAACCTAGATCTGAAACTCTTCTCCAAAATAGTGGCCACCAGACTAGCACAGCACATCCAGTCTCTCGTCCATCTGGATCAGGTGGGTTTTATACCTACCAGAGAGGCGAGAGACAACACCATTAAAGTGTTAAATTTACTCCACGTTGCAGAAGCCCAAAAAATCCCCTGTGTATTGGTCAATACCGATGCTGAAAAAGCTTTTGACAGGGTAAATTGGCGCTATATGTTCTCTGTCCTTCGCCACATAGGTTTGGGTGATAAAATGTTGAGGTGGATCACTAACATTTACTCAACCCCTACAGCTCAAGTTAAAGCTAACGGAGTTCTCTCGAGCCCCTTCCCCATTCGAAACGGGACGAGACAGGGATGCCCCCTGTCGCCCCTGCTTTTCGCCCTTTCTCTGGAACCGTTTCTATGTACTATTCAAAATAACCCTGATATATCAGGAATAAGGTTAGGCACCTCCCACTACAAAATATCGGCGTATGCAGACAACCTTTTGTTCTCCCTGACCAATCCAAGCATCTCTCTACCGAACCTTCTCAAGGAGTTCCACCTGTATGGTGCGATCTCCCACCTGAAAATAAACTTTACTAAGTCCGAAGCGATGGGCATAGCAATGCAGCCCCGTACTCTTTCTGACCTGCAGACCAATTTTAGTTTTAAATGGACCGACAAAGCTTTGACGTACTTAGGTACGAAAATTCCAGCTACTATTGCCCGGACATTTGACCTTAATTTCCCATCTCTGCTGACTAAGTCTAGGTTACTACTGGAACAGTGGCACGGAGGACTGCACTCCTGGTTTGGGAGATGCAACCTCCTTAAAATGTCCATCCTACCCAAATTTATATACCTCCCCTACCCATACGTATACCGCCACTTTTCTTTAGGCAAGTACAGTCCCTCTTCACCAAATTTGTCTGGGCACGTAAGAAGCCTCGACTGCGCCACGCGCAGCTGATACTTCCCAAGCATCGGGGGGGCCTAGCACTTCCCGACATCCGCAACTACTATCTGGTGTCCCATTTGGGAAGGATCGTTGACTGGAGACGTAACGGGGCAGCCAAACTCTGGGTTCAGATTGAGCAAGCACAGACCAATATACCCTTGAAAGGAGCACTGTGGTGCTATAGGGACCTACCGTCACCCCTGAAACTGCACCCCCTCATTGGGACGACGCTGAGAAATAGTTATAGTGCCGCCACCAAAGCCTCTCTTATCTCGACGCTCTCCCCCCTGCTCCCCATATTAGGCCATCCGAGTTTTGAACCGGGTCTCCGCTACTCTACCTATGCAGCGTTAGTTGACTCCGCACACGACCATGTAGCCAAATTTGTGGTGGGGGACCGATGGCCCTCCCTGACAGAACTCACGGAACCGTCGGGACCATACTGTCTCCCGTTCTGGCCGGCCTTACAGTTACACCATTTCCTGCATTCACTTCCACGCCCTCGGGAATTTGCACAGCATCTGACGTCATTTGAGCAACTGTGCTCGACAACGGATCCCCTGACCCATGTATTGTCCCAGACTTATGCCCTCTTATCCTCACCTGTGGACCAGCCTGATTTGCCCTGTCTGATCAAATGGGAGAGGGATCTTGACTGTCACTTCTCGACGCTACAAACGACCCGCATAGTTACTCTTGCCCTCAAATCTTCCCTTTGTACTAAAATTCAGGAATCCAACTTCAAGATCCTTACCCGTTGGTACCTGACCCCCTCCAGGCTGAGCAGATGCTACCCCTCATCCTCGGATCGGTGCTGGCGCTGCAATGAGGAGGAGGGTACACTGCTGCATATGTTCTGGTCTTGCCCCAGACTGCGGTTGTTCTGGGAGGGGGTGCGTCACATCTCTTTTTGCTGCATCTCTCAGTGACTCCCTTTAAGCAGTATCGGAAATCGCTTATATGCCATCTGCTAAACGCAGCTAAGGCATGTATCTCCCTTCACTGGAAACAAAGCTCCCCCCCAACAGTGGCACACTGGCTGCGGAAAGTAGAAGACATACGGAAATTGGAAGACCTAATTCTCACTTCACAACACAAACAAGAACAATACAAAAAAACTTGGGACATCTGGTGTTTGTTCATATTCTCCGCTGAAGGACAGGCCTTGCTTAAACCTTGATTCTCCCCCGACCCCCCCTGTGGGCCCGATGAATGCACCACCGCCATGTCTATTGGTTATTCCTTCTCCAGTCTGTCACCCTCTTCTTTTCTCCTCTTGCTCCCCCCTCCCCCCCCCTTTTTTTTTTTTCTCTTTCTTCTCTCTTTCTCTTCCCCTCGTCTGTCCCCGTCTCTCCCAGGTTCTTCTCCCCTTTGCTCCTCCGGCAGCTCTGAGTTTTCTCCCCGTGGCTAGTGGGGCGAGACTCAGATGTGGTACCCCGTTTCTGTACCTCCTCAATGAGCTTTCACGCCCACGGTTTTTACTTTAGACGAAAGCAAGGTTATCCTGTGCACCCCTCTGTTTTAACATGTCTTGCTCACTGCATTGATTGGATTACTACTATGTTTTTCTTTTTTTGTATCACATTGTTCTTTGTATTCCGGGCTCTATTTGTTCTGATTGCTATTTCTGCTTGTATTGGGGGGTACTTTTCTGCTGGAAATAAATAAAATCTATATTTGAAAAAAAAAAAAAAAAATCGCAGAGTCAGTCAAATACCTTTAAAAGAAAGCTCTATTTGTGGGAAAAAAAGGACGCAAATTTCGTTTGGATACAACATTGCATGACCGCGCAATTACCAGTTAAAGCAGCGCAGTGCCAAATTGTAAAAATACCTCTGGTTATTGACCAGCAAAATGGTCCGGTCTGAAAGTGGTTAATATTGATATTATATCCTTTCTGTGGGTGACAAAAAACATTTTCCTCTACGATAAGAGAGTAATCCAGGATGATAGAATTCAGGAATAGTTGGATAATTTTTATTTAACTTCTTGAGATCCGCGCTATAGCCGAATGACGGCTACAGTGTGGACCTGCTTTGCCGGGACTCCGTCTATTGACGTCGTTCCATGCACGAGCGGCCTGCGCACCCCCTTACCATGGGATCAGCTGTCAACCAATGACAGCTGATCATGTAATCACAACATAGCCGGTAATAGGCTATTTTTCCTCCTCACGCTGACAGCGCAAGGAGAAAAAAAAAGCCAATCACCAGCGGCCGTGATCGGGACATCAGTCCCGATCACGGTGAGCTGGGGACAGCTCATCAGTGCCCACCTGCCCCCTGCCAGTGCCACCAAAAATATGCCAAAAAGTGCCACCCATCAGTGCCCACAGTGCCACCCATCAGTGCCCACAGTGCCACCCATCAGTGCCCACAATCTGCCTCGCACACACAGTGCTGCACCTCAGTGCCACATATCTGTGCCCATCAGTGTCATGTACCAGTGCCCATCAGTGATGCCCATGAGTGCCCAGCAGTGCCACCTATCAGTGCCACCTATCAGTGCCCATTCGTCCAATCAGTGGTACCTATCAGTGCCCATCCGTTCCACCCATCCGTGCCACCCATCCATGCCACCCATCCGTGCCATCTTATCTGTGCCCATCTTTGCCCATCAGTGCCGCCTTATCTGTGCCCATCAGTACTGCCTTATTTGTGCCTATCGGTGCCACCTTACCTGTGCATATTAGTGCCGCCTTAACTTTGCCTATCAGTGCCCACCAGCGCCGCCTATCAGTGCCCACCAGCGCCGCCTCATCAGCACATTTCAATGATGGAGAAAAATTACCTGTTTGCAAAATGTTATAACAAACTATTAAACATGATTTTTTATTTATTTTTTATTTTGCATCTTTTTTTGTTTAGCAAAAAATAAAACTCACAGCTGTAATTAAATACCACCAAAGGAAAGCTCTATGGGAAAAAAATGATATAAAATTTCATTTGGGTACAGTATTGTATGGCCGCGCAATTGTCATTCAAAGTGCATCAGTGCTGAAAGCTGAAAATTGGTCTGGGCAGGAGGGGGGTTTAATTGCCCAGTAAGCAAGTGGTTAATATAGATCAATGTTACATTATTGATCTGATTTGAGAATGGGTGAAACTGTGAGATGAAAGGCATCCTGCGAGCAACCTCCTTCTTTCTATCATGATGTAAATTGATACGTTCTGGATGAACTATATGCCTTTGGTACCCTCATTGACACAATCTGTCTTCCATCTTACTCAGCCATTCTTTAATTTCTACTTTATTCCAAATTCTAGACACCCGTTTCAATTGGCTCCTGGGTATAAATTTAAATACCCCAGGTAGATAAAAACTAGCATAATGTAATAATTGATTACGATCTGTGGATTTCCTATACAAGTCACTCACAATGTGTGATCGTCTTGCATATACAACAGTGTGTCTAGAAAGGGAGTAGCTATGTCAGAAATAGGCATGTTGAATTTTAAACCAGGAACTAAATTATTCAAATAAAATCACAGTCATCTATAAATTGAAACCATGCTATGCAGTTATCAACAAATAATCTATAATGACAGATGAATGCATGTTCAAGCATGCCCATAAATGCATTTGCATATGGGGGTGACATTAGAACCCATTGCTGTACCGGTGTTCTGCAGGTAATATGTGTCTTTAAATAGGAAGAAATTCTCTTCCAATACTATTGCAAGCAATTCTAAAAGGAATGCCTCCTGTATTGCATCGTACAGTTTAGAACTATTCAATAACCGTCTACAGGCTTCAAGCCCTTAAGGTATGTGGGATGGCTGTATAAAGATTAGCCACATCCCAGATGACTAACATTGCTCCTGGTGAAAGGATTAGGTCTTTTATTTTATCCAAAAAATCTTGTGTCATGGATATACGATTGGGTGTTTATAACTAGAAGAGTAAGACATCTATCTAAATACTTAGCAATTGGCATGATAACAGAATCAATACTAGATACAATCGGATGACCCAATGGATTTAAATGGGTCCTTGTGTATTTTAGGCAACACATAAAACATAGGTGTAATGGGATATTCTGGAATCAAAAAAGTTTCTGTGTTGGTATCTATTATTCCTGCCTGTATGGCCCTTTTTACAACTTTTTTATTTTAGTTAAAACCCGTATAGTAGGATTGCTATCCAATCCTATATACCGTATTTAATCGGCATATAACAAACACTTTTTCCCCTTAAAATCAGGGGGAAAAAAATCAAGGGTGCATGCTATACGCCGATCCCAAGCCTCTTGGCCGTTCTCGGTGGCTTTCGGCCATTCTCGACAGCTCTCAGCTGCTCTCGGTGGCTTTCGCCGCACTCACAGTCCCGCGTGAGGTGGTGAAAGCCACATAGAGCGACCGAGAGCTGCAAGGCTGCAAATGACACTAACAAGACTGCAATGGCAAGGCTGCAAATGACACTGACAAGGCTGCAAATGACACTGACAATTTGCGTGGTCATGCGACGTGGCTCCCAAACAAAATTGACATCCTTTTCTTCCCACAAATAGAGCTTTCTTTTGGTGGTATTTGATCACCCCTGCGGTTTTTATTTTTTGCGCTATAAACAAAAATAGAGCGACAATTTTGAAAAAAACGCATTATTTTTTACTTTTTGTTATAATAAATATCCCCCAAAAATATATAGAAAAACGTTTTTTCCCTCAGTTTAGGCCGATACGTATTCTTCTACATATTTTTGGTAAAAAAAAATCGCAATAAGCGATTATTGATTGGTTTGCGCAAAAGTTATAGTGTTTACAAAATAGGGATAGTTTTATAGCATTTTTATTAATAATTTTTTATTATTTATTTTTTTACTAGTAATGGCGGCGATCAGCGATTTTTATTGTGACTGCGACATTGTGGGGGACCCATTGGACATTTTTGACACATTTTTGGGACCATTGTCATTTATACAGTAATCACTGCTATATAAATGTAGTGATTCCTGTGTAAATGACACTGGCAGTGAAGGGGTTAACCAGTGGGTGGAAGTGTAGTGTTCCTAGGGATGTGTTACTAACTGTGGGGGGCTGGGCTTTCATTTAGTGAACACTGATCTCTGCTCCAATCACATGGAGCAGAGATCAGCGTCACTAGTTGCTAGGCAGAATGGAGAAATGTTGTTTACAACGGCACTTCTCCATTCGGCCGCTCCGTGAGATGATCGCGGGGATGCCCGCGACGATCGAGTCCGCGGGTCCCATGACTGGACTCACGGGGGTCCCGACCAGCGCGGGAGCGCGCCACCGGCGGCACGCTCCCGATGGTAGGGCGGCAAATTTAAAGGGATGTACATGTACGCCCATTTGCCTGCCCGTGCCATTCTATCGTCGTACATCGTCGTGCGCTGGTCGGCAAGTGGTTAAACTTCCCTCCAAAAAGTTTTTTTCCTTAATATTCCCTCCAAAACTTGGGATGCGTGTTGTACACCGTGTAATACGCTGATAAATATGGGTAGATATTATCAGCCAACTGTCTTTTTATTTCCCCTTCATATTTAGCAGTGTCCATAACCACTATGGACCTGCCCTTCTGGTGGCTGGCTTAATAGTAATTTCCTTCCTCACAGATATTGTCTCGTGACTTTGTAGAAAAAAAAAATTAAGATATATGGTCATTGATAGAGTATCCATAAATAGACGAGGGGGTAACATGGAATTCTCTTTACAGAAATGAGAAGTTTATTGGATTAACTGTTTGGACACACTTCAGCCTAAAGGTTTAAATACTGATTTTGACCTGTATCTGTTTCTATAGAAATTATAAGTATAGTGATGAAAATATATGATGGATTTCTCTTTTTTCTTTTTCATTCAGAGGATGTATTGATGACATTTTTCTTATTTAGTTTTTCTATTAATTCTTGTTTTTGTCTAGTGAGGAATCAAGTACACCTGTGTTCGATTAAACCACTTTAAATAATTGGTTGAATGATTGCGAATATAGTGTTAAATGTGGAGTAATCGATTCCAGCACAGTTCAATGTTGTAATTAACGAGTCTCTCATATTTTATATATATGTCATGGTTATGCAATAGAGTTTTTCTGCTTACCTGTTTCCATGTGTTCATCTCTAGAGACCAGCGGACCCTCGCCTGACTGCTTTTGTAATCCATCTTCTGGCATGGCTCAACCCTAGCTCCTATCAGAGAACTCTATATTAACCTGTGCACTGCAGGCCAACCCTGCTGATCAACCTTTGTGTGTTTGGCTTCCTGTTACCTGCCGTGTGCTCTTCTGTTGTTCCGTTACCGACTTTGGCCTGTCCTTGACTATCCCTGTTTGCGTGTGATCTTGACCTATTGGCGTGTCCCTGACTATTCCTGTCTGCTTGTGGCCCCCGACCTTGGCTTTATCCTTCACTATCCCTATCCTCCTGTTGCCTACTGTGGGTGTGAGCTGGGGGACCCTGGGGGTCGTGACCTGGAGCCAGTTGCAGCTCATTCCATCCTCACCACTAGAGGCTCTGGTGAACACCCGCTGGCTCTTAGACTCCGCACCCCAGGGAATCTTGCACTCTAACCCCGGTGGGATCTGTCTTGGTGGCCCTGCCTTCCTTATCAGCTTGTCTTCCATCCGCAGCAGTCAGCCATAGGGTCCACAATCTTGCGGTTCACTCCTGATCCCTACGGTGTGCATCTGTCATATATATATATATATATATATATATATGGTGATGTGTGTTACCAGTTGCAGATATATGATTATGAGAGAGCGCGTTTCGTTAAAGCCAAAACGTCGCCGCCAGCTGCATCTGGTGCCTTTTTCATATTTTGTATTTGATCTAATTTATTCTTCGGAAATACATCTTCTTGTGTAGCAATCCCTGTCGTTGCGCATATATATATATATATATATATATATATATATATATATATATATATATATATATATAATTTTTTTTCTGTAAGTTACTACAAGTTTAACGCCATATATTTATTGTGTTACTGCAAGTTTAACTCTGTATATTTAATTGAATTACTGCAAGATTAACGCAGTATATTTCATTGCGTTACTGCAAGTTTAACTTCATATAGTTCTGTGCATTAATGCAAGTTTAATGCTATATATTTCTTTTCATTACTGTAAGTTTAACACACTATAGTTCTTTGCATTACTGTAAGTTTAACGCCGTATAGTTCTATGCGTTACTGCAAGTTTAACAGTGTATATTTAATTGCATTACTGCAAGTTTAACGCCATATATTTCATTGTGTTACTGCAAGTTTAACTCCATATAGTTCTGTGCATTATTGTAAGTACCGTATATACTCGAGTATAGGCCGACCCGAATATAAGCCGAGGCCCCCAATTTACCCCCAAAAAAACTGGCAAACTTATTGACTCGTGTATAAGCCGAGGGTAAGACATGCCTGTCCATCCCTGTGTGTGTGTCCGTCCATCCCTGTGTGCCCGTCCATCCCTGTGTGTCCGTCCATCCCTGTGTGTCCGTCCATCCATCCCTGTGTGTGTGTGTGTCCATCCATCCATCCATCCCTGTGTGTGTGTGTCTCCATCCATCCATCCATCCATCCCTGTGTGTGTGTGTCTCCATCCATCCATCCATCCCTGTGTGTGTGTGTATCCATCCGTGTGTGTGTGTGTGTGTGTGTGTGTGTGTGTGTGTGTGTGTGTGTGTGTGTCCAGCCTACCTGTGTCCCGAGCCTTTGTCCCGAGCCTCCGTCCCGTGCCTTGCCTCCTTGCCTCCGTGCCTCGCCGCCGTGCCTTGCCTCCGTCCCGTCCCGTCCCGTCCCGTGCCGTGCCTTGCCTTGCCTTGCCTCCGTCCCGTGCCCTCTTCGTCGGCGCCTCGGCGGCCATTGTAAAATTCAAAAGCTGCGCCGCCGCCTTCGCCTGTGATAGGCGGAACACTGAATTTCCCAGCAGCCTGTGTTCCGCCTATCACGTACATCGTATCATCCTCGTCCGTAGTACGAGGATGATACGATGTCCGTGATAGGCGGAACACAGGCTGCTGGGAAATTCAGTGTTCCGCCTATCACAGGCGAAGGCGGAGCCGGAGGCGCGGCTTTTGAATTATAGAATGGCCGCTGTCTGTCTGCTCGACACGCTGATCGAGCGGGCAGACAGCGATGACTCGAGTATAAGCCGAGGGGGGCACTTTCAGCCTCAAAAAAGAGGCTGAAAATCTCGGCTTATACTCGAGTATATACGGTATAATGCCATATAGTTCTGTGCGTTATTGCAAGTTTAATGCCATATAGTTCTGTGCATTACTGCAAGTTTAACGCCACTTTACAAGTTTAACCACTAGACATGTGCAGTTTGTTTCGTTCCAAATGAATATTCTGACAATTTTTTTGATATTCAGAGATTCTGATATATCTGAATACAATAAATAGTAGTGCTGCGCTATGATCAGATAACCACCCAATAATAAAGTGCGTATGTGCTAATAGTGCAAGGAATACAAATAAAGTGCACCAAGAATAATCGCAAGGGGCACTAGACACTGAGAGAATCAACTTAGCTCTGCCCAGATAGGGTGAATAAATACATTAAAGTGCATAGGGGATTACCAAAAATATCCACTTTAAAGTGGAAAACACTGAGCAGATCGCCTCAGCACTACCCAAACAAATTTTTTTTAATAAAAATCACTGTGCCTCACATCTTAAACAGACATATGCACCTCCATCAGTGATTATAAATATCAAATGTAAAGAAAAATTTGTCATAATAAAGTGCAAAAGTACTGCTCAAAATGTGAATAAAATGCTAAAAAAAAATATATATATATATAATAAATTCTATGTGGCTAAAACGACTGATAATTTTGCCAAGTGCAAATCCCAATATACACAAACATATTTAAATGTGATATACTAGTATTATATGTATCAAGAGATGTGCAAATATCTTAGCCCTTGTACACACGGTCGGATATTCCGATGGACAATGTCCGATAGGACCGTGTTGTCGGATAATCCGACCATGTTTGGGCTCCATCGGACTGTTTCCATCGGAATATCCAATGGACCAAGTTTTCCAGCTGGGCTATAAAATTTTCTGACAACATGATCCGATCGGACTTTGTCCGATTTTGTGTAGAGAAATCCGATCGGACAAAGTGCCACGCATGCTCAGATCAAATTCCTAGACCAAAGCTATTGGCTACTAGCCTGAACGTAGTCCCATTTGCGTGGTCATGCGACGTGGCTCCCAAACAAAATTGACGTCCTTTTTTTCCCACAAATAGAGCTTTCTTTTGGTGGTATTTGATCATCCCTGCGGTTTTTATTTTTTGCGCTATAAACAAAAATAGAGCGACAATTTTGAAAAAAACGCATTATTTTTTACTTTTAGTTATAATAAATATCCCCCAAAAATATATAAAAAAACATTTTTTTTCCTCAGTTTAGGCCGATACGTATTTTTCTACATATTTTTGGTAAAAAAAAATTGCTATAAGCAATTATTGATTGGTTTGCGCAAATGTTATAGCGTTTACAAAATAGGGATAATTTTATGGCATTTTTATTAATAAAGCTTTTTTTTTACTAGTAATGGTGGCAATCAGCGATTTTTATTGTGACTGCAACATTATGGCGGGCACATCGGACATTTTTGACACATTTTTGGGACCATTGTCAATCACTGCTATGTAAATGCACTGATTCCTGTGTAAATGACACTGGCATTGAAGGGGTTAACCAGTGGGTGGTAGTGTAGGGGTTAAGTGTTCCTAGGGGTGTGTTACTAACTATGGGGGGCTGGGCTTTCATTTAGTGAACACTGATCTCTGCTCCAATCACATGGAGCAGAGATCAGTGTCACTAGTTGCTAGGCAGAATGGGGAAATGCTATTTACAATGGCATTTCTCCATTCAGCCGACCCGCGAGACGATCACGGGTATGCCCGTGGCGATCGAGTCTGCGGGGCCTGCGACCGGACTCACGGGGGGCCCTGTCCGGCATGCGAGCGTGCCGCCGGCGGCTCGCTCGCGATGGCAGGGCGGCAAATTTAAAGGGACGTAAAGGTACACCCATTTGCCTGCCCATGCCATTCTGCCGACGTACATCGGCGTGAGCTGGTCTGGAACCGGTTAACCACTTGACAACTGGGCACTTAAACCCCCTTGCGACCAGACCAATTTTCAGCTTTCAGTGCTCTCCCATTTTGAATGACAATTACTCAGGCATGCAATACTGTACCCAAATGAATTTTTCGTCCTTTTTTTCATATAAATAGAACTTTATTTTGGTGGTATTTGATCACCTCTGGGTTTTTTATTTTTTATGCTATAAATGAAAAAAGGCTGAAAATTTTGAAATAAAAACACATTTTTCTTAGTTTCTGTGATAAAATTTTGCAAATTATTATTTTTTCTTCATAAATTTTGGCCGAAATTTATACTGCTACATATCTTTGGTAAAAAATAACTAAAATTAGTGGATATTATTTGGTCTGTGTGAAAGTTATAGAGTCTACAAGTTGTGGTGCAAATCATAAAAAAATGTATCACACCTAAAAAAATAACTAAAATTAGTGGATATTATTTGGTCTGTGTGAAAGTTATAGAATCTACAAGTTGTGGTGCAAATCATAAAAAAATGTATCACACCTGAAGTACGGGTGGCCTATCTCATTTCTCGCAACCCAAACAAGCCAGGAATGTACAAATACCCCACAAATGAGACCTTTTTTTTGAAAGTAGACACTCCAAGGTATTTAGTAAGATGCATGGTGAGGTGTTTGATGTTGTCATTTTTTTCCCACAATTCTTTGCAAAATGAAGATGTTTTATTTATTTATTTTTCTCCACAAAATTGTCATTGTAATAGATTATTTCTCTCACATTGCATGTGTATATCACAAATGACGTCCCAAAATACATTCTGCTACTCCTCCTAAGTATGGTAATAACACATGTGTGGGACTTTCAAGCCTGGTCACATAGAGAGGCCCAATATGCAGGGAGCACCATCAGGTGTTCTAGGAGCATAAAATGATACATCTAACTTGTTGACTAACTATTACAATTTTGAAGGCCCTGGAGTACCAGGACAATGGAAAGGCCCACAAAATGACCCCATTTTGGAAAGCTAACACCCCAACGTATTACCTGGGGGAGGGGGGGCATAATGAGTCTTTTGAATGGTTCATTTTTTTCCAGAAGTATTTGAAAAATGTGGAAAAAAATGAAAACGCATTTTTTTTTTTTTTTTTTTACACAAAGTTGTCCATTTATAAGATATTTCCAACACATAGCATGTATTTAGCAAAAATGACACCCCAAAATACATTCTGCTACTTCTCCTGAGTATGGCGATACCACATGTGTGTGACTTTTACACAGCCTGGCCATATACAAGGAACACCGTCAGGTGTTCTAGGGACACATAGCATGCACATACCAATAATTACACCCCAAAAAACATTCTGCTGATCAAAAGGTAAAAAAAAGATTACCTGGGGTTTTTGTAGCACAGATGTCAACAGGAGGATAGCACTGGTCCAGGCATCAGGCAGGGACTTGGTCATCAAAAGCAAATGCAATTGTCCAGGCAATGGGCAGGAACACTTTCCATAGGCAGGGATACAGTCCGGGGTCAGTGCAGGCAGAGATTGTCAGCAGTGGCAAAATATTGATCCTGGTAGTAGGCAGGAACATGGTCCATCCATGTGGTGTGGTCAGTTCATGCGACAGGCAGAGGCATGATGGCATAGGTCATACAGGCAGCAGGCAAAAGTAGGGCCTCCTTCAGGACAGAATGGGGATAGGGGCAGAGGCTTCTCCCATCCAAATCTCTTTGAAGCCTCTGAGTCTCCAGACCCTAATCTAGGAATGAGAAAACAAAAGAGGCTCCAGAAAAACAATTCTGGAGCCTCTCACATATGTGAGAGCCCTGTGTTATGAATCCCACTAGTCCAGTGGCAGGGTAAAAGATCAGTCCAAGAGGCAGGCAAAAAGGATGGTCAAACAGTCCAGGGTCAGTTCCAGATCAGGCAGAGGTATGTACAGAATTGGTAGGCAGAAGCGTGGTCGAATAACAAGCCAGGGTCAGTTTCAGATCAGGCAGAAGTATGAACAGAATCGGTAGGCAGAAGCATGGTCAAATAACAAGCCAGGGTCAGTTCCAGATCAGGCAGAAGTATAAACAGAATCGGAAAGCAGAAGCGTGGTCGAATAACAAGCCAGGGTCAGTTACAGAGCAAGTAGAGGCATAAGGGGTGTAGGTAAATGGCAGGAAGTGAGGGTTATGTTTACCATACTTCACTAATAATGTAGTGAAGTATGGTAATGGCGGAAACAGCCAACTATGCAGAGGCCTGGTTGGGAAGGAAATTGGGGACAATAAAAAGTGGTGTCTCTTCTCATTCCTCCTTTGGAGCATACCTGGCATTTTTTCTGCCGTTTTTGGCCTGTTGGTCTTGGGGGGATTTTTTCGGGAAAGTGGCGTTCGGAGAGTCTACTAATCACATGAGATCGAATGGTTTCTGGTGGGCCATTTGGGAATACAAAGGACAGTGGCGATTTCCTCTTGGTAGGCAAGGAAGGATTTGGGTCTTTCAGTGGATTTGTGACAAATAACGTAGCTGTTGTATATAGCCAAAATAAATAAATGGAAACTTTTTTATACCACTGGCATGTTCATCTTGTGTCAAGGTAGGGTTCGAGCATCTGGTCGTTGAAGTCGACACCCCCCATGAACATATTGTATTTGTGGATACATGTTGGCTTTTGAACTCAGCCATCCCTCCTGTTGATCTCCACAAAGGTATTATTGTGGATCAATGAAAGAACGTACACATCCCTTCTGTCCCTCCACTTCACAGCCAGAATTACCTCATTCTGTAAGCTTGCAGTCTCCCCTCTTCTTAGCTTCTTGTTGATGAGGCTTTGAGGAAAGCCCTTCTGGTTCTTCCTTATGGTACCACATGCTGGAGTGTCCTTTCTGTGAAGGTTGTGGAACAGGGGTAAACTTGTATAAAAGTTGTCCACATACGGATGGTAGCCTTTCTCCAGGAGTGGATTTATGAGTTCCCAAACGACTTTCCCACTCGATCCAATGTATTCTGGGCAATTGGGGGGGGGGGGGGTGTAGCTGGGTGTCCTTCCCTTCGTATACCATGAAGGCATAGGTATACCCTGTAGAGCGGGTCACACAATTTGTACATCTTCACCCCATAGTGGGCCCTTTTGGAGGGAATAAATTGTTTTATGCCCAGTCTGCCAGTAAATTTGACAAGGGACTCATCCACACAAATGTGTTGGTCTGGGGTAAACAACTGGGGGAAGATATCAGAAAAATAATTGAGTAGTTGCCAAATTTTATAAAGCTTGTCAAAATTTGGGTCATTTCGGGGAGGGCACTGGGTATTATCATTGTAGTGTAGGAATCTCATAATCTCATAATAAGATATCTGGTCATAGGCATTACTAAAGAAAAGATGGGCATGTGGTGGATGGGGAAGGTAGACCAATATGAACATATAACATTTTTTTTGGTTAGTCCCAAACAGAATGTGAGGCCCAAAAAAATTTTAAACTCCTCCACTGTTAGGGCTCTCCACTAGGGACGGGCATAATAGGACCTTGGGTTGCTTGCTATAAATTGTTGGGCATATAGGTTGCACTGGACCACAACTGATGCAAGCATGTCCCCAGTAAAAATAAAGTTGAAAAAAAAATCGATTGGTCAAAAAATTTCTGTGTCTATTTAGATATATCACCCTATAGTACCCTTGGAGCCTGTGTCTGACCCTTTGATCTAACAGCGCTTGTTTTGTCCTAATTCATGTGAGTGGATTAGATTGTTACTTTTGGAAATTTGGACTGAAATTCGAATCTAATTTTTAATTGAACTCCAGTCAAATTCTAACTACACATATTGCTGAAAACTACTATGGGGTTTATTTACTAAAGGCAAATCCACTTTGCACTACAAGTGCACTGCAAGTGCACTTGGAAGTGCAGTCACTGTAGATCTGAGGGGGACATGCAAGGAAAATAAAAAAACAGCATTTTTGCTTGTACATGATTGGATGATAAAATCAGCAGAGCTCCCCCTCATTTCAGATCTTCCCCTCAGATCTAAAGCAACTGCACTTCCAAGTGCACTTGCAGTGCACTTGTAGTGCAAAGTGGATTTGCCTTTAGTGAATCAACCCCCCATGTGTTTTATTACCATTTCAAAATAATGCTGTTTTTATAAAGCCAAATGTGATTTAAAGTGTCATTGTAATCATTTGATGAATATTTTTATATTGTTTGTTCACTTTGCTGCATTCTAATCGAAAACTATATAACATTTTCGTTAATGCCATATAGTCATGTGCGTTACTGCAAGTTTAATGCTATATAGTCATGTGCGTTACTGCAAGTTTAATGCTATATAGTTATGTGCGTTACTGCAAGTTTAATGCCGTATAGTTCTGTGCGTTACTGAAAGTTTAACGCCGTATTTTTCAATGTATTACTTCAAATTTAACACCATATAGTTTTGTGCCTTACTTCAAGTTTAATACTGTATAGTTTTGTGCATTACTGCAAGTTTAACACCATATAATTTTGTGTAGGGATGAGCCAAATACCCCCCAGTTTGGTTTACAGCAGAACATGCGAACAGGCAAAACATGCGAACACCGTTAAAGTCTATGGGACACGAAAGTGAAAAATCAAAAGTGCTAATTTCAAAGGATTATAAGCAAGTTATTGCCATACAAAGTGTTTGGGGACCTGGGTCCTGCCCCAGGGGACATGTATCAATGCAAAAAAGTTTTAAAAATGTCCCTTTTCTTCAGCAGGGATTTTAATAATGCTTAAAGTGAAACAATAAAAATGAAATATTCCTTTAAATACCGTGCCTGGGGGTTGTCTATAGTACGCCTGTAAAGTGGCACAGTTTTCCCGTGTTTAGAACAATACCACAGCAAAATGACATTTCTAAAGAAAAAAAGTCATTTAAAACAGCTCCCGGCTGTAATGTATTGTCAGGTCCCGGCAATATACCATATTTATCGGCGTATAACACGCACTTTTTCCCCCTTAAAATCGGGGGAAAGTCATGGGTGCATGTTATACGCCGATCCCCACTGTCTGCGAGTCAAAAATACCGAGCGTGGCCGAAAAATACAGAGCGCCGCCAAAAAATACCGAGCCGATTGCTCGGCTCCGCTCGTAGTCCCGCCTCCCTGCTGTTTCTCTAGCGAGCGCTGCCGAAAAAGACCGAGCCGACTGTACTGTGTACTCAGCTCGGCTCGGCTTGCAGTCCCACCCATACTGGGCGGGACTGTGAGTGGAGCCCAGCCAAATACACAGTACAGACGGTTCGGTCTTTTTCGGCAGCGTTCGCTAGAGAAACAGCAGGTAGGCGGGACTACGGGCGGAGCTGAGCAAGTCGGCTCGGCGGTCTTTTTCGGTGGCGCTCGCTCAGTCTGTCTCGGCGGCGGGAAATTTAAACATGGGCAAGGCTGCAAACGGCGCTGACCAAGCTGCAAATGACACTGCAAAGCTGCAAATGACACTGCAAAGCTGCAAACAGCGCTGGGCAAGCTGCAAATGACCCTGATCATTCTGCAATGATGGACAAGGCTGCAGATGCACACTGATAAGGCTGCATTGACTGGCATTTAAATGTAAGTTTTTTTTTCCTTAAACTTGCCTCCTAAAACTTTTTTCCTTAAAATGCCCTCCTAAACTTGGGGTGCGTGTTATACGCTGGTGCGTGTTATACCCCGATAAATACGGTAGATAAAATTCATTGAAAAAAAACAGCATTGGTCCTCCCCAGTCCATTACCAGCCACATTGGGTCTGGAGTGGATAGTAAAGGGAACCCTGCACCCAAATATATTTAAAAAAATGGCATGGGGGTTCCCCAGGCCCCTAGACACTATATACTCTGAATAGCAATATATGTATAAAAATTGGGCCTTTGGTGGGGGTGGTACCAGAGCACTGTAAGCCCTCACAGTTAATCTTGTTGGGTGCAGGAACAGGCCCTTCTGTGAAATATTATATCAAGATTTGGAATTACATGCCCCTGTTAAACAGGGACAGAACAACTGGGCCTTGGGTGGTGGTGCCACAACACTGTAAGCCCTCACAGATACTCTTGTTGGGCGTAGGAACGGGCCCTTCTGTGAAATATTATATCAATAATTGTAATCACATGTCCCTGTTAAACAGGGGCAGAACAATTGGGCCTTAGGTGGTGGTGGTGGTGCCACAACACTGTAAGGCCTCCTGAAGACGTTTCATCCTCTGCTTCCTTTGCAAAGGCAGGATGAGTTCTACAACCTTACCCTTGTAACGTGGATCAAGAAGGGTTGCCAGCCAGCAACGATCCCTCTCCTTGGTACCACAACCACGAATCCTAGGGTCCTTTCATGGGCTTTGCAGAATCAGGGAGACCATACAGCGTAAGTTTTCAGAGGCATTCGAATCAGTTCTCTGGGTCACTAAGGATCACATGAGTAGTGATGGCTGAACGGTTCGCCCGGCGGACGTTTCGCGGCGAATTTCGGCTGTTCGACTATTGGCGCCGTTCGCCCGGCGGACTTCCGCGTTTACTGTGTAAAAGAACTTTAACTTATGATGACACATCCATCATGGGGTACGGGACAGCCAATTGAGACATTACAGCACATGGACACTTGGACATTCCCCCTAACTTATAAATACACCCGATCCGGTGGCCATTTTACATTCTTTCTTCTGTCACTATAGGGAGAGGTTGCTGTGTGGAGCAGGGAGAGATTACAGTGACCCAAATCGCTAGCTATTTGGTACACAAAAGTTCTTTTCAGGACTGGTATAGGTGTTAGGTGTAGTTCAGGAGAGGCAGTGCTGTGCTAGTGATTGTTGCAGCAGCCTGAGTGTCTTTTGTCAGTTTAGAGAAAGGGACAGGACGGTGTGTCTGCTGTAGGGACAGTCAGTTTAGTCATCATCATTAGCTGTTACTATCAGGTCCACAAAAGTGCTATTCCAGTTATTGTTCCAGTAGCCTCTGTTTTGTCAGTTTATATAGGGACAGGCAGGAAGCAGTGTGTGAGGCAGTGAGGGTCAGCTCAGCCTTACTCTTCTGCACCCTCCTCATCCTCTCGATCTGCACCCTCTTCTTCACTCTCTGCTATGTGCACCCCCAAAGACACTACCACCAACAACAACACCACCACCACCACCACCACATACCTTCCGCTTGAGTCACAGGAATTATTTTCCGATCCATATCAAGACATTTCTGATGCGCAGCCACTCTTGGTATTGGATCAGGAAGAGGAGGCAGCAACAACCGCTACTCAGCAGTCTGACGACAGTACCCAGATCAGCCCAAGGAGGAGGTTGGTCCCCGGTGTTGCTGCCTACTCTGAGTTCTCTACTTATAGCAGTGGGGAAGGTGACGTCGATGATGACGTGTCTAGTGATGTCACGTGGGTGCCCACAAGAGAGGAAGAGGAGGGGAGTTCAGAGGGAGATATGGACCAACAGATAGGGAGGAGAAGCAGGAATAACTTACATTGCACAGGAGGGACAAAGCAGACTGCAAATGTATCAGGAGCGAGTCATCGACCATGTACGGTCACATCTGGCGCTCCCAGGACACCGGCACATGGCTCCGCAGTGTGGGCTTTTTTTAACGTGTCCGCTGCTGACAATAGCGTTGCCATCTGCAATCTTTGCAGTCAACGCATTAGTCGCGGTAAGCCCAACACTCACCTAGGGACAACCGCCTTAAGAAGGCACATGAGCAGCCATCACCGAGCCCAGTGGGAGCAACGGAACACACAAAGCCACACTGCAGGCTCTCACCGTCCAGCCTCGTCTTCTACTTCTCCTTCTCCTCTCTCCTCACAATTGTCCTCCACTCCACCTTCCATCACGCCAAGCTCACGTTTTTCTGCAAAAAGGCAGGCTTCCGTGGGCCTAATGTTCGAGCGTAAAAAAATGATGACGCCGGATAACCCTCTTGCCCAACGGTTGACGGCTGGCTTGTCAGAACTCATAGCCCGCCAACTACTGCCATATAAACTGGTGGACTCGGAGGCCTTTCGCAAATTTGTGGCCATTGGAACACCACAATGGAAGGTCCCAGGAAGGAAGTATTTCTCATAGAAGGGCATCCCAGAGCTATATGGCCATGTTCAGCGGCAAGTGAATGTATCTCTGGCACACAGTGTCGGTGCCAAGATACATCTGATCACAGACACGTGGTCTAGCAAACACGGGCAGGGAAGGTATATCACTTTTACTGGCCACTGGGTGAACCTTCTGACGGCTGTCAAGCATGTAACCCGTGGCACCCGTGTAGATTTGGTTTTACCGCCACGGATTGCATGCAGGCCTGGCCCTTCTTCTCCTCCTCCTCCTACTCCATCCTCCTCTGACTCCTCCTTTTCCGCTGCTAGCGTCTCTTCCGCTGCGCCGCCCAAGCTCCCCAGAACCTAATTGACATGCCAGGTGAGACGTTGCCATGCCGTGCTGCTGGAAGCCAAGAGCCACACTGGCCCAGCACTCCTTTCAGCTTTGCGTTCACAGGCAGATCAGTGGCTAACACCGCTCAAATTGACAGTTGGTAAAGTGGTGTGTGACAACGGTGCCAATCTGCTTAGCGCATTGAAACAGGGCAAAATCACACACGTGCCATGCATGGCACACGTCTTAAACTTGGTCGTGCAGCGATTCGTTGTCAAATACCCTGGGGTCCAGGACATCTTGTGGCAGGCAAGGAAAATCTCGGCCCATTTCAGAAGATCTTACACGGCCATGGCTCGCCTTGCTGACATTCAGCGGCAACACAATCTGCCGGTCAGACGTCTTATTTGCGATTGCCCGACGCAATGGAACTCAACCTTCTATATGCTTGATATGCTGCTCCAGCAGAAACGCGCAGTTAACGTCTACCTGTATGAACTCTGCGGCAGAACAGGTTCTGGGGAGCTGTTTTTTTTTCACCGCGCCAGTGGCTGCTCATGCGCGATGCATGCAGACTTCTGCTGCCATTTGAGGAGATCACCAAACTGGTCAGTCGCAGCCATGGCGCCATCAGTGACATGGTACTTTATGCCTTCTTTATGGAGCGTGCATTGCGGCGTGTCATTGATCAAGCTGTGGAGGAGCAGGAGCGGGAAGATGAGGAAGTTGCAATGCTGGATGAATTCCCAGGGGGGGCTACTCTATCTGAGACAAGTGAACAACAGGAGTCTGAAGAGGAGTCAGAGGAGGATGGTGCCAGGGCGGAGGAGGAGCAAGAAGAGCATGCTTTAAACCTTTCTGGGATCCCTGTTGTGCGTGGATGGGGAGAGGAGAATGAAGAGGACGACATTATCCTGGATGATGAGCAGGAGCCAGGCCACCACACCGCTTCCAGTTTAGTGCAAATGGGCGCCTTCATGCTCCAGTGTTTTAATAGGGACCCCCATATAAAAAGCATAAGGGTCAAGAACCAGTACTGGGTGGCAACGTACTTAGACGCCCGGTACAAACACAAAATGGCGGAAATGTTACCGCCGTCACAGAGGGCTGGCAGAATGGAGCACTTAGAGGTCTTGCTTCGAGAAATGCTGCATTCTGCTTTTGCGTACGCTGGCAGAGGAGCAATTCCCACTCCTAGAGAAGGAGTTGCGGGTACCAATCCAACAGCGCCTGCAAGAAGAGGCCGGTTTGAAGATGTGTTGGTGACTTCGGATATGAGGTCATTCTTTCAGCCGACCCATCGACAGGTGTCATCCGGATCCAGCATCAGGGAATGCCTAGACCGTCAGGTGTCCGACTACATCGGGTTAACGGCCGATGTGGACGCTCTGAGGAGTGATGAACCCCTAGACTACTGGGTGGGCAGGCTTGACCTCTGGCCAGAGCTTGCCCAATTTGCAATCAAACTGTTGGCTTGCCCCTCATCCAGTGTCCTGTCCGAAAAGACGTTCAGCGTTGCAGGAGGGATCGTGACTGATAAGCGTACTCGCCTAGCTCACAACAGTGTTAACTACCTCACATTTCTAAAAATTAATGAGGCATGGATCTCGGAGGAATTCAACACATGTGACCAGTAGACCATGTATATGTCTATAAACAATTTTTTTAATCAAGCACAGAGACCTTCTTTCTTCATTTGGCTCACTTCCTTGTCCAAAAAAAGCACACCGTACTATATGCCCGTACCCTCCTCTTTGAAGAGGTTGATCAGTGTCATATTTCTACTGGGGCTGCTTATTATGAGGGGCTCCCACCATCCCTGTGCTGTGCTGACTTCCTCCTGGGGCTGCTTATTATGAGGGGCTCCCACCATCCCTGTGCTATGCTGACATCCTCCTGGGGCTGTACCTCTGCTGTTCATATTATGAGGGGCTCCCACCATGCCTGTGCTATGCTCATTATGAGGGGCTCCCACCATCCCTGTGCTGTGCTGTCTTCCTCCTGGGGCTGCTTATTATGAGGGGCTCTCACCATCCCTGTGCTGTGCTGACTTCCTCCTGGGGCTGCTTATTATGAGGGGCTCCCACCATCCCTGTGCTATGCTGACATCCTCCTGGGGCTGCTTATTATGAGGGGCTCCCACCATCCCTGTGCTGTGCTGACTTCCTCCTGGGGCTGTACCTCTGCTGTGCATATTATGAGGGGCTCCCACCATCCCTGTGCTATGCTCATTATGAGGGGCTCCCACCATCCCTATGCTATGCTCATTATGAGGGGCTCCCACCATCCCTGTGCTATGCTGACTTCCTCCAGGGGCTGCTTACAGTGCAGGTGTCAGTGCTGTATATCACGGTGCTGGTGTCAGTACTGTATATCACGGTGCTGGTGTGAGTGCTTTATGTCACGCTGCTGATGTCAGTGCTCTCTATCACAGTGCTGCTGTCAGTGCTGTATGTCACGGTGATGTTGTTAGTGCTTTATGTCACGCTGCTGATGTCAGTGCTCTCTATCATGGTGCTGGTGTCAGATGACTCTATCACGGTGCAGGTGTCATTGCTGTATGTTACGCTGCTGATGTCAGTGCTCTCTATCCCGGTGCTGCTGTCAGTGCTGTATATCACGGTACTGGTGTTAGTGCTTCATCTCAAGCTGCTGATGTCAGTGCTCTCTATCACGGTGCTGTTGTCAGATCACTCTATCACGATGCAGGTGTCATTGCTGTATGTCACGCTGCTGATGTCAGTGCTCTCTATCACAGTGCTGGTGTCAGATGACTCTATCACGGTGCAGGTGTCATTGCTGTATGTCACGCTGCTGGTGATCATCTCCTGCACCCTCTTCTTTGCCTACCCTGACCTTCCCTCTCCTCCATTGCCTTCATGCGCTCCACAGTCCTGAATTGTCACAACAATTTCACATATAAAAAAAGAATGCTTGTAGTTGTCCATCCCAGATTCACCTCATACATGTGTTATATCATTGGCCATGTGGTGGGACTATGTTTGCACAGCTATTAATTATTTTGTGGCTGCAAATTTGACCTGTAGGTTTGCAAAGTTCACCTCCCATTGAAGTCAATGGGGCCCGCCGCGAACGATCGGCCGCGTTCGCGGTCGGCGTTTGCGAAACGTCCCGTCGGAAGTTCGTCCATCACTACTTAACACCTACAAACCTACACAGTCCCTGTCTTGTTTGCACCGCCTGTATACTGCTGTTCTTAGTATATAGGACATGGGGGCCCCACGCCTATACGTTTTAATTTGGGTACGGGGTTCCCCTTAATATCCATACAAGACCCAAAGGGGCTGGTAATGGGAAGGGGGGCTACCCATGCCATTTTTCTCAATGATTTTCATCCGTATTGCCGGAACCAGACATGACAGTAAAACCGCAAGCAGTTTTAAATTAATTTTTTTACATTACATTTAATTTTGTTCAGGTACTGTTATAAACACTGGAAACATATGCCACTTCACATGCATACTATAGACACCCCCCAGGCATGATATTTAAAGGAATATTTCACCTTTTTTTCACTTTAATCGTCATTAAAATTAGTGATCCCAAAAAAACGGCCCCCAAACCCTTTTTAGGACAATATCTTGCATATTAGCCATTAAAATTAGCACTTTTGATTTTGAACGTTCGAATCCCATAGACTTTAATGGGGTTCTAAAGTTCATACGAATTTTCGGTCCGTTCAAAAGTTCTGGTGCAAACCGAACCGGGGGGTGTTCGGCTCATCCCTAGTTATGAGGAAGGGGTTGCACCCACAAAACACGTACATTGAGATCCCCTGATGGAAGATAGCACATGTTGACACACCATGTGCATCTTCAAAATTTGGCTTTTAAAATGTAAAAATAAAATGTTTTTTTTAGTTCAACAAATAGGAAAATGGATGAGATTTGAAAGCAATTTATATTCTCCCCAACACATCTATCATGTTCTTCATCTGTAACATGCAATTTCTTCCTTATAATGTCTATCCTTTGTGCGATGTCACTTGTGAAAGGTTCAGCTTGCTGTTCAACAACCAGCACATCACCTAAAAATTGGTTAAAAAACATGTATTATAAATATGCTAACATACATAGATTACCTGAAGCTGGGGTGTCAGACACTCACCTGTTTGAGTGACAATCTCGCCCACTTCCTCCACCTCTCCATCCTCCAGATCCTCGTGGGTGCTTGGGCGGATTTCCCCTTCATGGTGATGTGGGGGGTCCCTGGTGTCCTCTGAGTGGTGTCCTCTGAGTCTTTTCTCCCCTATGAGAATGAACCAAAAGGTATACAAAGCACACAGATATTGGAGTCCAGAATTAGGAATATGAAACATTGCTTTGAAGTGGTGTACAATTGTCTGTTTGGGAAGAGATCCAAGTTGAAAACATGATTACAATTCCCTTTAAACCAAACTGCAATACTTACCTTTTTTGGCCAAGTTTCACAGATGGAGACACCCCAAGTATCCCCTGGAGCAGCTGTGTGGGTTACCCTAAAAAATGTTCTCTGGTGTCCCACAGTAGTGCTCCTGAGTCCAGACGTGTAAACAGCTGCTGAGTTTTCTCTCCTTACATTCCACTGAATAAAGTTCGCTATTCATTCTAGTTTCAAAGACATCAAGGCAACAATGTTCTAAACTTCTTTTAATAAGACAAATTAGAAAGACAAAAATTTTGTTTAAACCCTGTATCAACTAAATACACCATATATATTATCAAACTATGTTTCCTACAAACGATTACTGTGTCCACGAACATGAAAATAGCCATTTAAAACTGTACAACAGTAAAGAAAAGCACATGGAGCAGCATGCAAGTTGATAATCAGAATAGGAACATAAGACAAGTACTTACTTTTTTTAAGCACTTTCTTTCTTCTGTACTGATCCGGCTCCTTCAGTTTAAGACCAGCGTTTCCTTAATTGGTCTTTGTAGCGTTGTACCCCACAATTCTGATGCAGAGTCTTCACAACTTTTGACGTGATTTTGGCATTGAGCAAATTTGGATGGGTGGACGGTCCATGCTTCCCATAATAATCATTCCTCCGCAAGATGTCCACCATCTCCAGCATTTCTTCAAAGGCTATATTGGAGGCTTTAAATCTCCTCTTCCTGGATCGGGACATTTCAAGCTCTGGGATTTCCTTGTTACTGGAATAATTAACCTGCTGTGTCTCCGCCATGTTGTTCCTACTGTGCAATATTTGTGAAAAAGAACATCAGGGGCGGGTGACGCAGGCGGAGTTTCACGCTTGCGCAGTGTATATAAAGCTAACACGCATGTGTCATATGTGTGCAGAGCAAAGAGGAACGGAAGCTGCGAGCTTCCAAAACAATGGTCATTTTTTAACAATTTTTGAACATCAGTGGTCAATACTGCTTAAAGATTGAGGCCTATGTTGGGATAAGATTATGAGAGTTTAGGCTAATATTAGTGTTTTTGTCTTGTGTATTGTCTTACAGAAAAAAATAAGTTTAAGGACCCTGAATTTATGTCCCAATTTATTGACAAGTACAGGGAGATGAGGAATCTGTGTGAGGTTAAACACAGGTTTTATTACAACAAACAAGTAAGGTAGGCAGCGCTGGAGCAACTTCTGGCCTTTGTGCAGACTTGGATCCCAGAAGCAACCATTACGTTTTTGGAAATTAAAATTGGGATCTTGAGGAACATGTACAGAAAGGAGCACAATAAGATCCAGGCTTCCCTCAAATCATGAGCATCAGCAGATGATGTATATGTACCCAATCTGTGATACTTCCAAAAACTGAGTTTTCTTGATGACCAGACTGAAGCCATTGGATCTCTTTCGACCCTTCCCTCCACCCTTCCCTCCACCCCAGCAGAGGCTGACGAGGAACAACCTGGGCCTTCCATCCAGGAAGAAGCGGATGCGCCCAGCTGGAGCCAGGTATATTATTTTTCTACATATTTAGTGTCCTAATATTAATGATGTTAACTAGATGTTATAATTGATTACCTATTAATGATTTTATCCAAAATATTTATTCATATCAATTGACAGTAGTGGCCAAAAATGTTTGTCACCAGCTTGAAAAAATTCTGGGGTCAGAATGATACTCTTTTATATGTATTAACATTGAATTTGCAAGTCATGAGCTGAAAATTGTGTGTGATTGATGAACCAAAAACTAAAACTATGTCTCTTTTTTATACACAGGATGAATTCAGCCAGGAGGAAGGTGTGGAAAGTGGCAGGCAGGAGGAGGCTGGGCCCAGTGACAGCCAGGAGAAGGCCATGCTCTTTGTCAGCCAGGAGGTGACTGGGCCCAGTAGGAGCCTGGTCCGCCTTCAAACAAAAAGGCCCAGGAAGGGGACGTGACAGAGGAGGCATCACTGCGCCTCATTAGGGAAGCTATGAATGCCCTCAGGAGCCCCCTCAACCCTGAAGAGGCCTATGGCTGCTATATAGCCGCCAGACTGCTCGATTGGAGAAGGGCCAACGCTTTATCTGTGAGAGAATTATTTTTGATGCCTTTCAGAAGGGGCTCAGGAGCCAGATAACTGAGATCAGCCAGATATCTGAGCAAGCCCTTCCTACTCCTCCTGCCACAGGTCCACCACCAGAGCCACAGCCTCCAAGGAAGGCTGCAGGGAAGGCTGCAGGGCAGCGTAGAGGGAAGGCTTTAGCCAAGAGAAGAAACTGATGACCTGGGTTCAGTCTGGTCTGGCAGAAGACGCAGGCTGTGTAATACCACAGCCTGGGGACATATATGTCATCTGCTGCTGGTCTTGATCTCTGGGATTCCTGGACCAGATTGTGCTCCCTATGATATGGACTCCTCAAGATCCCAATTTTCTTTTTCACAGACTTGATGTGTGCCCTGGGGCTAAAAAGCTTCACAAATTCCAGCAGTTTTTCCAGCGTTGCCTTCATCTTTATTTTGTTAACCAGAATAAATTAATATTTTATTTTTTGAAAATACTTGCCTATGTGTTTTTATTCAAATACATTTCTAAAAGACAATGTCAAATTAATAAGGGACACCAACCTCCTTGAGGTTCCAAAAAAAATAAAAATAATATTATTGTGGTAATAACAAAAAATATGGAGATCAGTAGAAAATAATTTTTAAATAATCCTAGAAAAAGATCTCGATGAAATCAAAAATAAGAAAAGATGACTAACAAAAAATTGTAAACATTATTATGGAGATCAGGCTTTTAAAAAATACGATATTATTCATGAGATCATGAGAAATAATCCAGAAATCTGTTTGTGAGAACTCTGTGTGAATATGAGCAGCAAAACAACTTCGTTCTTCTAGCATTATAAAGAAGACAATAATGCGCTGCATTAAACGATCACAGAATTTGCAGCGTGAGGAATGTGCTAGCTCCAATACGAACACTAGTTTTACCAGACCGAGCACTTCTGTCCCGTACTTGCTTCAGAGTTGTTTTTGGTCTGTCAGAACAGCATACAGACGAACGTTTTTCTCGATAGGAACTGGTTCTGGCAGAAAGATTTGAAACATGTTCTATTTCTAGGTCCATCAGAATTTTGGAAAAAAGTCAGATAAAACCCACACAGAAGTGGAATGTCCAATGGAATCGTTCCGTCTGACCTTTTCTGCCGTAAAGTACACTCGTGTGTACGTGGCATTACACTGCACATCACCCTGAACACACCATCCCCATCGTGAAAAATGGTGGTGGGAGCATCATGTTGTGAAATGCTTTTCCTCAGCAGGTTTAGGGATGCTGGTCAGAGTTAAAGGGCAGGTTGGAGTCTTATGCCCTGTACACATGGTCAGATTTTTGCCCAAATTTGTCTTGCATGCACACGATTGCACAAAGTTGTCGGAAAATCTGATCGCTCAGAACGAGGTGACGTAAACCATGTACGACGGAACTATAAAGAGGCCAGTAGCATTTGTCTCGTAATTTATTCTGAGCATGCGTGGCACTTTGTGCATCGGAATTGTATACACATGATCGAAATTTAAACGATCGGATTTTGTTGTTGGAAAATTTTAGATCCACATCTCAAACTTAGTGTGTCGGAAATTCAGACGGAAAAAGTCTGATGGAGCCCACACACGATAGGAATTTCCGACAACACAGTCCGATTGTACATTTTCCATCGGAAACTCTGACCGTGTGTACAGGGCATGAGAAAAAAATCTGTTAGAGCCTGAAAAAGACTTAGGGTGGAGGGTTACCTTCCAGCAGGACAATGACCCTAAACTACAGCCAGAGCAACAATGGAATGGCTTAGATCAAAGCATATTCATGTGTTAGAATGGCCCAGTCAAAGTCCAGACCTAAATCCAATTGAGAATCTGTGACAAGACTTGGAAATTCTGTTCATAGATGCTCTCCATCCAATCTGACAGAGCTTGAGCTATTTTGCAAAGAATAATGGGCAAAAATTTCACTCTCTAGACGTGCAAAGCTGGTAGAGACATACCCCAAAAGACTTGCAGCTTAAATTGCAGTGAAAGCTGGTTGACTAAGGGGAATGAATAGAAATGCACGGCACACTATTTAGATATTTATTTGTAAAAAAACGATGAAAACAAAAGGCTAGTGTTTTTTTTTTCTGGGGGGGCCACAGCACTCCCCCTACCTGCTGTCTGCGGGTTGGTATGGCACTTACCCAATCTAGGTGGCGGGCAACGGTCAGTGGCTTCTGTGTCCTCTCTCCATCATGGTGGTGTTTTGGCAGCTCCCGCTGTGCGGCTCCTCCCTCTTCCTCCTAGGCATCCAATAGGATTGCCTCTCCTTTCAGCCAATTGGGTGAAGGGTCTCAAGACCCGCTTCCCGATTGGCCAGGAGGAGGATCAGTGTGAAAATAGCGAATATTCATTCACTATTCTCACACAACTGGTTGGGTTCGAGGTGCAGTGCTCTACTCCCCGAGCCCACCCTTTTTTTGAAGCCTTTAAGAGCCCCTGGCTCTAATCACCCTGTGACCCTGCCCATGTGCCCCTAATGGATGGGCTACCACTGATGAAAACAATTTATCATTTTTCTTCCACTTCACACTTATGTGACACTTTGTATTGGTCTATCACATAAAATCCCAATAAAATACATTTACCTTTTTTTCAGGGCACTGTATATATCTGTATACATCTATAGATATATATCTCTCTCTCGCTCTCTCTCTCTCTCTCTATATATATATATATATATATATATATATATATATATATATATATACACACACACAATGCTGTGAAAAAATATTTGCCCCATTCTGATTTTTTTATACTTTTTTTGCATATTTGTCACACTTAAATGACTCAGATCATCAAACAAATTGTATTATTACACACAGATAGTGTAAAGCAGCAACAGTGGTCTTCGCTCTACTATATATAGAAAACACGAATATAAATAGTCTATCCTATATTGTAAATGGATAATAAGGAAAAAATAAATAAAAGTAGAAATTTTATGAAAGATGCAATTGCAAAAAGGGGGGGGGGGGGGTGTTATTCACAAACCCCAGTGCAGACAATTAAACGCTAAAGTGTTTGTGATAATTCCGAAAAATAATAGTTCTATTAAAAGTGCCTGAATAGATAAGTGCACTAAAGTAGTCAAAAAGCAAAAATACCCCAAAATTCTTACACCCAAGATTATTAAAAATATATATATGTATTTATGTAAATACCTGAATCACACAAGTGTAAAAAATAGATGAAATATGGTAAAATGCAACACAGTGCTAAAAACCTGCAGCAGAATCTGATAGCGTCCACATAACACAAAAAAATAGATAAATAAATATATAGTGATCCTGCGCAATGGTATGAGTGTATAAACCTAAAATATAAATCGTGAGAAAATATTATGTAAAAGGCACTCAAAAAACATCCATAGATAAAAGAGATATGTCTGTAAAATGAATTTGCTTAATACATAAAGATTATATAAAAAGTCTCAAAAATGGTGTTCTTATGTTGTCATATATAACAAAACTCCCGCAAATATGAAGAAAGCACTCTGATAAAGATGTAATCCAATAATGAGCTCACAGAACTCTCACCTCCACTCCTTAGTTATATGAGCATCATTTTGGATAACCTCCTTGTTTGTCTCAATATCCACCACCAGGGGGCCTTCTGTCCCTATAATTCCACGGCTTGGTTATATTAGCACACAATTGTGTTAGATGGCCTCCTGCTCTATTCCAGTCTATACCACCAGGGGGCCCTCCGTCCCTGCAACTGGTTTAATACAAGCCACCACATCCACCTCTATATCCACAGTAAAGTACAGCTCACCTGGGCAAAACAGGAAAGAAAGGGGGAACCTCCAATGGTGTAGTATGTTAAAATAGCAAACTGAATTTATTAAATAAAACAAATTGGACTTTTCTGAGCTGTTTTATTTGTAAGTCCAATCTACAGCACCTCAACCATAGTCCATGTGGGTTATATTATGTGGGACAGACAGTCAGAAAATAAGTATAGGCTATCCCAACATAAATCCTCTATTTGTTTGCCACAGTCACCAGTTGCTAAGTTATTTAAGAAATGTTGCCACACTGTAGCCCACTTAAGATTCATAGTAATTGATCAAATGCCATGACTGAGAGGGAAGTGTGGTGGATTTCACAACTTGACACTATTTTTCCTAAGGGACTGAACAAAGATTCAGATTTACATCTGTTTTTGTATTTTTTTATTTTTATTTTATGTCTCGTTTCTCATTTTTCTTTTACAGGCATCAATATGAAGTATCCAAGAACACTGTCATGTATCTCCGTAATATTAGCTCTAATGTTAGACCAAATTATGCCTTCAATTAGAGTGATTTAGGTGTTGCTAATATCTGGTCTTTGAGAATGTGATTGAGGAGCTGCAGATTGGACTTTTTTGTAGATAGACAGATACAGTAGATAGATAGACATTTATGAAATTTTTGTTTTTTACTTATATTTTTAATACTATAAAAGTATCAAGCAATTACAGTATAAAATAGAGTCTCACTGCCATCCACAGACTACTGAAAGCTGAAATCACTATTTCCTGAATCAAGACTTTAACATGAATTGTATTGCTATCTACCTAATCTAGCTGAGTACATTGTGTAGACAACACTGTCAATTATATCTCACCATGTCTTACCATCATCGTTTCTGTCTTTTACTTCACTGTGGTTTAAATTGCATGTTTTTGCCCATCTCTCTGCTGATTCCATTAATTTATCACTCCATGTCTTTGAATATAAAGAGAAAAAAGAAAGCACTAATATAACCTTAACTTCCAGCAATAAAATGGTAGAATGTCTGCATAGTAAGAGTGAAATGTATTTTGTGAGCATGATGTTCTATCTCAAAGCACAGTAGAAATCCAAAAATCAGTTCAGGCTGCAATACAGTCCAGAGATACCAATCCCCAGTACTTCTATACTGCCCCCAAGATTCCTCAGTGTTGGGGTTCAATGATGCCCAGAGTGATTCAACCATGAAGATTAAAGAGGAGGGCCGGCTTAAATTTTTTTAAAGTCAGCAGCTGCAAACACTGTAGCTGCTGACTTTTAATAAGCAGACTTACCTGTCCAGGGTGCCTGTGATGTCGGCCGCCCGAGGCTGACACGTCCCTTGGCTCTCGGGTCCCGGCGCCACCATTCCAACTAAGGGAAACAGGCAGTGGATGTGAGGTCACCTTGAGGCGAGGTGACAGATGCACACCGTAGGGATCAGGAGTGCACCGCAAGGTTGTGGACCCCTACGGCTGACTGCTGCAGACGGGAGACAGATCCCACTGGGGTTAGAGCGTAAGATTCCCTGTGGCGCGGAGTCTAAGAGCCAGCAGGTGTTCACCAGCACCTCTAGTGGTGAGGATGGACTTGGCTGCAACTGGCTCCAGGTCGCGACCCCCAGGGTCCCCCAGCTCACACCCACAGTAGGCAACAGGAGGATAGTGATAGTTAGGGACAAAGCCAAGGTCGGGGCCACAAGCAGACAGGAATAGTCAGGGACACGCCAAAAGGTCAGGATCACAGACAAACAGGGATAGTCAAGGACACGCCAAAGTTGGTAACAGACCAACAGAAGAGCACACGGCAGGTAACAGGAAGCTAACACACAAAGATTGATCAGCAGCGTTGGCCTGCAGTGTATAGGTTAATATAGAGCTCCCTGATAGGAGCTAGGGTGGAGCCATGCCAGGGGATGGATTACAAAAGCAGAAAGGTGAGGGTCGGCTGGTCTCTAGATGGACACATGGGAACAGGTAAGCAGACAAACTATTACATAACCACGACAGTACCCTCCCTCTTACGAGGCCTCATGGAGGATGCAGTTTCCCAATCCATGAAATTGGAAGCGACTCCGGAATCCAGATGCGCTGAGACCGAACGAGAGGAAGCACCGAAATGAAGCAACACGGAAAGGAGAAGACGAGAAGGTGAAGGTGATATTTAATTTATTTAATACTCCACCTTCCAGATGTATTAGCCCTGAGCGTTTTTCCGGACGAAGAGAACAAGTGTCACGGAAATGACCTTTGCCCCCACAATAGAGGCATAGGCCCAAAGTTCTGCGCCTAGTGCGTTCTTCGGGAGATAACTTAGTCTAGCCCAACTGCATAGGTTCCTCGGTAGGCAGGGGGTGCTCCTCGGATCGAAGAGAAGGGACTGGGGGCTCAGGCTGCCTAAAGAACGGGGAGTGCTGGCATCTTTTTTCCAGGGCCCTCTCCTGAAAGCGAATATCGATCTGGTTACACAAGATGATGACACTGTCCAGATCAGCAGGAAGGGATCTTCCTGCTAATTCATCCTTCACTCTATCAGAGAGGCCATGTAAAAAGGTTGCAACTAGGGCCTCATTATTCCACCTCAATTCAGCTGTGAGGATACGGAAATGAAAAGCATACTGTCCCACAGACGCGGACTCTTGACGGAGACGTAAAAGAGTGCTAGCCGCTGAGGAGACACGACCCGGTTCCTCGAGGATATTCTGAAAAAGTTTCAAGAAATCAGACAGGCTAAAAACCACTGGATCATTCAGTTCCCACAGAGGGGCAGCCCAAGCTAGCGCCTCGCCGGACAGGAGGGATATGATATATGCTACTTTTGCCCGATCGGACAGGAAGTTTTGGGGCTGAAGCTCAAAATGAATAGTGCACTGGCTAAGGAACCCCCTGCAAGCCTTGGAGTCCCCAGAGAAACGGGACGGAGCTGGCAGTAATAATGCATGTGTGGATGCGACTGGTGCGATAGGTGCAGCTGCTAACAGTACTTGAGGCTGCAGGTTCAGGGTTCCCAAGGAAGCCTGTAGCTGCTCGAAGCGCGAAGCCAGATTTTGAAGGAATCGCATCAACTGGGTCTGATGCGATTCTTGGGTCTCAAGTCTGCGAACTAAGCCCTGCAACAGATCGACTGTAGTAAGCAGCACGTCAGCCAGGTCCATGGCTGATCAAACTGTCAGGTCACCTTGAGGTGAGGTGACAGATGCACACATCGTAGGGATGAGGAGTGCACCGCAAGGTTGTGGACCCCTACGGCTGACTGCTGCAGATGGGAGACAGATCCCACTGCGGTTAGAGCGTAAGATTTCCTGGGGCGCTGAGTCTAAGAGCCAGCAGGTGTTCACCAGCGCCTCTAGTGGTGAGGATGGACTTGGCTGCAACTGGCTCCAGGTCGCGACCTCCAGGGTCCCCCAGCTCACACCCACAGTAGGCAACAGGAGGATAGGGATAGTGAAGGATAAAGCCAAGGTCGGGGGCCACAAGCAGACAGGAATAGTCAGGGACACGCCAAAAGGTCAGGATCACAGACAAACAGGGATAGTCAAGGACACGCTAAAGTCGGTAACAGACCAACAGAAGAGCACACGGCAGGTAACAGGAAGCTAACACACAAAGGTTGATCAGCAGCGTTGGCCTGCAGTGTATAGGTTAATATAGATCTCCCTGATAGGAGCTAGGGTGGAGCCATGGCAGAGGATGGATTACAAAAGCAGACAGGTGAGGGTCGGCTGGTCTGTAGATGAACACATGGGAACAGGTAAGCAGACAAACTATTGCATAACCATGACAGTGGAGCCTTGCGACTTCACTGCCCGTTTCCTACTGCGCATGCGCGAGTCGCACAGTGCTTTGTGAATGGGACGCGCTGTGTTCTGGGACACACAGTTCCCAGAACACACAGTGCCCCATTCCCCAGAAGACGCCGCACGGAGGAGAGAAGACCGAACATCACCGCGGAGTAGGAAGAGGCAGATTAGGACGATATGCCTAGCAATAGGCATTTCTGGTAAGTTTAAAAAAAAAAAACTTTTTTTTTCAGATTTTTTGCAAAATTTGTATGTACTTTTGTTTTTCAGGGTGGCCCTCCACTTTAAGAACAAACTATGAATTCAGTGTAGCTTGGCCCTAACCCTTGAGAGGGTGTCAACACGGTATCCTTCATTCACAGTGTATTGGAGAAGAGTCAATGTGTTAGACCTTAAGCCTTCTAAATATTGTAAGTATGAAGCAATTTGAAGTGAAGCATAAGGGCTCTTACATTGAAATGATGATTGGCCAGCTCCTTGATCTTCATGTTTAAAAGAGAAGTATGGGCTTGTAAAAAGAAAAAAATATATATACCAACCTAGTTGGATGCAGTATCAATCCAATGCTGCATCTGTGCCCAGCCGTCTGTAAGATCACTCAGTTCTTGGCCTTCAGTAAGCAGAGAGCTGGTGACTCTGTGCCCCTTGAGTGCTCACTGGAGCGCTGAGCTGTGGAGGGGTGGCTCGCTGAGAGGCTCAGCCAGCTGCCGGCCCAGAGATCTTTCTCGAGCCTGGACCATCTCTGTAACATCAGCCGACAGCAGGCTTTAGCCTGTGATCCCCAGGAGTAGTATAGCCAAAATAGCTTTGACTACACTTCTCCTTTAACATATCTGTTGTACACACCATTAGTGCTTGTGATAGTTGATGCTACCTTGTATGCTCTTGCTTGACCTGGCTTGCCCATGTTGTTGGCGCTATATAAATCTTGTATAATAATAATAATAATAATAATAATAATAATAAATATTAACTGTGTGTGACTCAGTTTGCTTTGACCCTGCTCCCTCTTTGATGTAATTGTGTACCGTCTGGACTCTGATCTACTCATGTGTGACCTGGCTCATCTAGACCAGTGGTTCTCCACCCTGTCCTCAAGTACCCTCGCAAGCCATGTTTTGGGAATTTCTCTTAAGTAAAATAGCTGTCAGAAATACCAAGCAGTTGACTCTGATTTAAAGCACTTGTGCAAGATAAAGGAAAACCTGCAAACATGGCCTGTTGGGGGTACTTGAGAACAGGGTTGAGCATGGCTGTCTTAACAAATGGGCATACCTGAGCACTGCCCAGAGGTCCCAGCTGCATGTGGGGGCCCTTGCACTTTCCCCAAAGCAGCTGGTGCTTGAGCCCACTCTGCCCCAAAATTGGGGGCCCCATGATGGCACTGAGAGTGATGGATACACAGGAGAGGCAGGCTGGCAGCGGTGCGCCGTGCTGTGCAGAACAATACTATTTTACAGCCAGCAGGAAGGGGCAGGACCAGAGCACCGGTTATGCTCTGCCCCTGCCCCATCCAGCTTAAATGCTCGGGACTCAGGTAGGAGCTGGAGTGGGAGCTGCTGAGTCGGCAGCACTGAGAGCCCACCTGCGAAAGTAACATTGTGGATGGTGTCATGGTGAGCCCAGCTGTCCGGCACTGTTTGCACCAAAGAGCTTGGAATGCCAGAGGTATGCTCCCTCCTCTGCCACTCCTTCTGCCTGCTTGATTGCTATAGGTGAGTCCAGTGCTAGAGGTGGGCACATAGCCAAAAGTTTATATGTACTGGAAAAGAGGTACTACATGGATGGAATAATGGTGCTGGGGGATATCAAGGGTGTATGGGGGAAAACAATGCTGAGGGGGGATGTGGGGTGTATAGGGGGTATCAATGTTTTGGGTAGCTTGGGTGGCTATAGTGGTAGAGGTATCAGGGATGTAGAGAGGCCACAGTGTAGGGGGTATCAGGGATGTAGTGGGGTAACAATACAGGGGGTATCTTATGGTATATGGTAACAGTGCTGGGGGGAGTATCTAGGTTGTAGAGGGGTCAGAGTACTGGGGGGATATCTAGGGTGTAGAGAGGTCAGAGTGCTGGGGGGATATCTGGAGTATAGAGGGATCAGAGTGCTGGGGGGGATATCTGGGGTGTAGAGGGGTCATAGTGTTGGGGGGGATATCTGGGGTGTAGCGGGGTCATAGTGCTGAGGGATATCTAGGGTGTAGAGGGGTCAGAGTGCTGGGGGGATATCTGTGGTGTAGAGGGGTCAGACTGCTCGGGGGATACCTAGGATGTAGAGGGATCACAGTGCTGGGGGGATTTCTGGGGTGTAGAGGGTTCAGTGTGCTGGAGGGACATCTGAGGTCTGGAGGGATCGGACGTGCTGGGGGGATATCTGGGATGTAGAGGGGTCAGAGTGCTGGGAGGATATCTGGGGTGTAGATGGGTCAGAGTGCTGGGGGAATATCTGGGGTGTAGAGGGGTCAGAGTGCTGGGGGGAAATCTGGGGTGTAGAAGGGTCAGATTGATGGGGTGATATATGGGGTGTAGAGGGGTCCGAGTGCTGGGTGGATATCTGGGGTGTAGAGGGGTCAGAGTGCTGAGGGGAAATCTGGGGTGTAGAGGGGTCAGAGTGTTGGGGGAAATCTGGGGTGTAGAGGGGTCAGAGTGCTGGGGGGATATCTGGGGTGTAGAGGGGTCAAAGTGTGGGGGGGGGATATCTGGGGTGTAGAGGGGTCAGAGTTCTGGGGGAATATCTAGGGTGTAGAGGGTTTATAGTGCTGAGGAGGCATCAATCTAGAAAATATATTATATGCACAGGACAGCTTTGTTACTTTATGTATGTGGTATTTTTCCCACTGTTTCTTTGCTGTACAGAATGATTGTTCATGTAGTTAATGCGGAGCTCCACCCAAAAGGGGAAGCTCCGCTTGTCTGCCTCCTACCTACTTGATGTCTGTTTACCTGCGCTGTCTCCATTCTAGGGACCCCATAGCATTATTTTGCCCAGGGGCCCATGATACTATTAAGATGGCCCTGGGGTTAAGAACCACTAGTCTAGAGTACACTTCTGACTGACTTGACTCTCCTGTGTTATCAGACGCTCTGTTACTACTCGGCCTGCTCTGACTTGCTCCTCCTATGCACCAGTGTTTTCTGCCTTGCTGACATCTACAGTGGTGAATCATAAATATCAGCAAGTCTGCTTTGCCTACAGTCTTGCTCATGGTATGTGCTATTTGTAGCGGGGACATATTAATTTATTAACGTGGTTATGTATATGTCAATGTTAAATCTATGGACATTGAGATGGCTCAGTGTTTGGCGCCATGTATTGACAAAATCTGGTAATGCACAAGAATGGTTATTATAAACACAAAGACTTTCATAGGAAGTACTGTTTGTTTCGCTAAGAGGTTTGACCTTTGTCACCCAGGAGTCTGTGTGACCTACTCATGAACACTCTGATATGCAGTGCATGCCGGGTAGGGTATAAAAGGGACACTTGTCGGGGTAGCGGAACTCCAGATACAGTCTGCGGTGCGACACAGAGCATCTGGCCCAGTCTAAGCTGAAGCAAGCTGCAGTTACCGGACTCAAGTCATCATCCAGAACTCTGATCCAGTTGATGAGCGGGTTGCAGCCTACCGTTTATTACTATTGCACACAGTTAGACTCACTCATAGGCCCTGCTGGAATCTGTTGTTCCATGGAAGCGTAACTGAGCAACTGACACTGAGTAGGCTTGAGGCCCAGTTCATTCTAGCGCCCAAGTGTGATTACAAGTTCTTGGAACTATACCTGGAGCATTCTAAGTTAACTTTTTCACTTACCCCTTTGGATTACAAATATCTGAGGAACTACTTAAGCTAGCGAAGAACGAAGATAAAGGAGAAAGTACTTTAAGTGAGGCCTCACGTAAAACTTTAAATAATGGGAGCTCCCAGGTCTAGATAATAGCACACTTGTATATTGCTTATTGTAGTTGACTGTTGATTCATGCTGTACTTACATTCTACGTTGGGACGACAGTGCAATCCATGTAACCCCTTACTTGTTATACTTTCAGTAAAGGTATCTCTGGTTAAGAGTACAATTGTGTGGCTTCTGTCTTTTCCACCAGGTGGAGCCAGAGGATCCTGAGGGATCGATACAGGTATCTTATACTGTTTATATTATACTGTATTATTGCACCACAGCTGTGCCAAGGGGACAGAGTTATGCTAAAGGGGGGTTTCTCTGAAGAGTGCAGGCCAAATTCAAATTAGCAGCTCCTTCTGGGGTCAGTGCTACATGTGGGGGCTGTCACTGTCACTCAACAGAGACCCCACCCCCACTGGTTACCATGGACCCCGATAAGGCAGTCCAGTGGTGTGAAGCAGAAGGAATATGCTCGGAGGCAAGTGTGGCTATTGAGCTTCCTGCAAGTGGCTTGGGAGAGAAAGAAATTAAAGAGGTGGTACAGAACTTGTCCCCAGACAGAAAAGCTTATGTGTTCTCAGTGAGGCCCGGCTATGAGACTGACTGCATCTACACGCTGATAGAGGGGAGGCAAGATATCACTGAAAACATCCACGGTGCTAGCATAAAAATGTCTAAGAGAACGGAATTTCTATTGACTCACCCTAGTAAGAAAGTGTGGGACTCTCCAACTCAGAAGTAGCTTGAACCCTTAAGTCATGAAACAAGGGTTTCTACTCAGCAGGCAGCCGGACAACAGGTAGCTGATCTGAAACTACACTTTGAAGAAATGAATGTGAAATTTCAGGAGGCCTCCAGACTTATGGCTGAACGCATTGCTGGAGCACGCGCCTCTCAGGAAGGTACTCCTGTTAGCCAAATGGCTGCGAGCCCTAGCCCAGTGCAGAAGATGCACCCTTTGGGCCCTTTGCAAGAAATAACCATCCGGAAAGATTTACGCATAGACGGTCAACTAGGAGAAAAAGGGCAGAAAGACAAACTGTCCTACATCAGTCTATCACACCAATTAGAATTGGGACTAGAGAAAGGATACTCAGACTCTGAAATTAAGGAGGCAGTAATCCAGGCTGTCAGTCCCAGGTCTAGCATCAGAGCTATGTTGGAAAGGAAGGCTGGACTGGCCCTGAATCAGTTTATGAGGGTTTTGAAGAGCTACTATGAGGAGGAAGATACTCCCGAGTTGTATTATAAACTGATGAACATTACACAAGGCAATAACGAGATCTCCCAAAACTTTCTATTCCGGGCTATTGAACTCAAAGATCGCCTGTTGGTAGCCACACAGGAGGAAGGACTCGGAGATCACTTTGGGGCTGAGCTCATAAAATGGAAATTCCGGAGATCAGTAACCACAGGGTTAAAGAGTGACCATGACAAGGTGGCTCTGAGACAGTACTTGGAGTGAGTACTTCGGGAGAACATTGGAAGAGCATGAGGCACGTCTGGAAAAGATTCTGAAGAGACTCTGCGAAGAGGGCTTGAAGCTTTCCATGGAAAAATGCCAGTTCTATCAACCCTCAGTGACTTATTTTGGACATGTCGTGTCTAAAGAGGGCTGTCACTTTTTGGCCCAGGCCCTCCAACGTGACTGAACTCAGGTCATTTTGGGGTTCTGCTCATACTATAGAAGGGTTGTGGAAGGGTTTGCAAAAATAGCCCATCCTCTCACTGAGTTCCTGAAGAACCAGGAAGAGGCTGGTGAAGACTCAGAACGGTCCGGGAAGCTGAAAGAAGTACCCAGGAAAAAGAGAGAGTCCATCCACTGTCAGTGGGCCTCAGAGTGTAAAGAGGTCTTTAGACGACTGAAATGGAGCCTTACCACTGCTCTGGTGTTGGCTTATGCAGACCCTACCAGGCCCTACGAGCTCCATGTGGATGCCAGCTGAGACGGACTGGGGGGATTGCTCTACCAAGAACACGAAGGGTCTTTGCGACCCGTTGCCTATGTGAGCCGAAGCCTGATTCCTGCAGAAAAGAACAATCCAACTCACAAGCTGGAGTTCCTGGCTCTGAAATGGGCAGTGGTAGACAAGCTAAAAAATTACCTGTATGGGGCTGAGTTTGTGGTGAAGACAGACAACAACCCCCTCACCTATTTGCTCACTACTGCCAAGCTGGATGCCACTGGCCACAGGTGGCTCACAGCCCTTTCGGCTTTTACCTTTAGCCTGAAGTACAGACCAGGAGTTGGTAACCGAGATGCGGATGCTCTATCCAGAAGACCACATGACCCCCTGAGTTCCCCAGAAGACTGGACTCAACTCACTCCTGAAGGAGTCAGGGCTCTATGTGTGGAAAGGGGGGGCCAGAGCCAAAGATGTAGAAGTATCTTCAGCAGGAGTTCCAAGTTGTTACTGTAATGCCTCCCAAGTGGTGCAAGAAGGTCTTCCCAAGCTGTCCAGGAAGGATCTTAGGAAGGATCAGGAAGAAGACCCATTGTGTGGACTGGTGAGGAAGACATTGGAACGCCAACAACCTGATGTACTCCAGAAGAGTCCTTGTAAGGAAGCCCGGCTGTTGCTGAAAGAATGGGATCGGTTGCAGTTGCAACAGGGAGTGGTCTACCGAAGGAGCCCTTCCGATGATCTAGAAGAAAAGTGGCAGTTGCTCCTGCCGGAAAAGCACAGAGAGAGGGTTCTAATTGCTCTACATGACCACCATGGTCACCTGGGAGCCGAAAGGACTTTACAATTAGTAAAAGACAGATTTTACTGGCCCCACATGAGGAAAGAAGTGGAGAGTTACTGTAATTCCTGCCTCAGGTACATACAACGGAAGACGCTGAAGACAAAGGGCTGCCTCAATGAGCATCTGGAAAGCCAGGGCCCAATGGATTTGGTCTGCATAGATTTTCTCTGTCTGGAAAACGACTTGAGTGGAGTAGGGGACATCTTGGTGATGACAGGCCACTTCACCTGGTATGCCCAGGCTTTTCCCACTAGAGATCAGCAACCAATCACTGTGGCAAAGGCTCTTGTAGAGAAATTCTTTGTACATTACGGATTACCTCAAAGGATACACTCAGACCAGGAAAGAGACTTTGAAAGTAGACTATTAATAGAGCTACTGGAGTTATTGGGAATACAGAGGTCAAGGACCACACCCTATCACCCACAAGGGGATCCTCAGCCAGAAAGGTTCAACCGGACCCTCCTGAATATGTTGGGCACGTTAACCACAAAGCAGAAGCCACACTGGAGTAGACACATTGCTGCATTGGTTCATGCCTATAATAGCACCAAATGTGACGCCACGGGTTATTCACCCTATTGTTTAATGTTTGGTCGAGAAGCCCGGCTGCCAGTGGATCTGGCCTTTGGAACGTCTCTGGACCATACATCAGAGTCCTCTCATAGAGGGTATGTGGACAGGCCCATGCCACCTCAAGGTCCAGGGAGAGCAGAAACAAAAAGAACTTTGATCTGAGAGTAAAGATTCAAGATCTTCTTCAAGTAGGTGACCGGTTTCTGCTGAGGACAGCTCCCCACCATACGACAACTGATGGGAGGCTCCTCTGTCCGTTTTATATAGCCACATAGATGCTAAAGCCTCTTTGGGGACCAAAGAGATCAAGTAGGGGGAGTGTGGGGGGCGTGGTCTGGCCGAGCAGGGAGATGGCTGCCTGAGAGAATAGCTCCCGCCGTTGCCTCTCTCTTACCGCTTCTACCGGAGGTATTTACGGGCTATTCACACACAAAACGATGGGGACAGCATCCCGCCACACTTCCGCCTCGCGTTCCCGATCTCCCCGCGAAAATACCGGGAATCCGAGCCAGAACATCCCTGAAATGTTCAGGTCCCAGCGAGGTAACATGGCGCCGTCGCGCCAGAACTCCTCACAGACTACAGCAGCAGCCTCACACAGATCAGGCACAGGATCGGCGCATAGCTCACAACTGTCCCCTCAGGCGCTGTCAGGAGAACTGGATAGTCCTCCGCAACCACATCTTAACATCCAGGATTTAAAATCCATTGCTGCGGACATAAAGGACACCCTGTCAGCTGCAATTGCTGAGCTGAAGGTGGACATTCATACACTTAACAGCAGAGTAGTGGAAGTGGAGAAAATCACCTCACAACATGATACTGTCTTACGCAAAGCAACTAGAAAAATAGATCACCACACCCTGCAACTAAGAGAAGCACAGTGGCACATCGAAGATCTCGATAACCGTGGCATCAGACACAATCTTAGAATCCGAGGAATGCCGGAAGGCATTGAGTCTGAACACCTGACCCCTGAAGTAACAGCTCTGTTTTACGATCTCCTCAACAGGCCGAGAGATACCCCTATTGAGATGGAGAGGATTCATAGGGCACTTCGCCCTAAAGGGAGAGAAACGCACCCCCCAAGGCACATATAATGTCATATTGTGGATTTCAAACTGAAGGAGGACATTCTGAGACAAGCGAGAGGCAGACAACATTTACAACATGGCGATGCGCCTATTCAGATTTTCCAAGACTTGTCCTCTATTACATTGCAACACCGCAGGGACCTGAAACCGCTACTTGAAGTCTTACGTGCCCGTGGCATCCAATATAGATGGCGGTTTCCATTTTGTTTAAGCGCCACACATCAAGGCAGGACAGCACTGTTGAAAGTGCTGGAAGACCTTCGCCAGTTTTGCAATAGCCTGGATATCTCCCTTGTGGACGTCCCCAACTGGTATGCGGACTACCGCCATTATCCCAACAAGAAGCCCCCACCGGTGGATGACCAGATGGAAACACAAGCTACTCGGCCTCGCAGAAGAAGATCTTCTTCGGGTGATAGACCTCCTTCAGTTCGTCATGACAGAGGACGCAGTCCCGCCGAATCTCCCCGTTCCCGGAGAGTCCGCAGAGACTACAGAAACTATTGAGTGCTCCTATCTGTGGATTTTACACGTGAGAATGTACCTAGTCCTGAACTGATTTTAGACAAACTAGGTGCTTTATCAATGGATGCTCTTATATAGACTACCTGTTTACCTATTGACACTGCTGAGTGAGACCGATAATTGCTCCCTATTGCAGCACACGTCTACTACCCGCTAAGTAATTTTTCCTCTATGGTGACTCTTACATGGCAGCCTACGACCTACAGCTTTCATACCCAGTGGGATTGCAAAGACTTTTCTTCCTTCATCTCATGAACAGTGTATTGCCATGGGATATGGATGACAGTTGTTAGAACTGACCCTGATACCCCTGCAATGTACTTTTCCTTGTTGCCCCCTCTCCCTTCCTTTTCACCGGTTGATGTCGGGTAATGTATGTTGGGCACTGCAGCCAGACTTTAGGCAGGCTGTTGTGGAGGAGGGGGGAGGGCATTATGTTTTTGAATATAGTTTTTTGAGGTACGCACGCACACCCATGTAAGCTTGTGCATGAGGATCTCCTGTTCCCTCAGAGTCGAGGCAGGATACTAGGTCGGCCTTGTTCTGAGGGAAAATGGATGTCAGACACTGAGGCGGGAAAAATAGTTTCAATAGGACCGAAGGCAGCGGGCGCCCTCTATGGGCATAATATAACTGACTGAATGTCCTGCCATCCCACTTTTATCACTAATTCCCGTAAACTTAAACTTAGGCTTGCGAATAAGGTGTATATCCGCCACTGCCACACCCACTGGGTATCATAATAGTGGACTATTGCGGCTTAGCCTGAAAGCTCGGCTCAATCACACCACCACTTTTATGATTAGAATGCTGCGACTTGAACCATGGTCCAAGTTGAGACGTTCTCATAGATTAGGAACATTATGATCCTAACGTTATATCCTAATCTTCCGCCAATACACACTATTAGGCCCCCCCATTGTTAGTGGACTACATGTCAGCCGTTTATATTACGGGGGTACATGGAAGATGGATGCTATCTGCACACCCTCACCTCCATCTACCTGTAGGAAGAGGGAAGGGGAAAACAAAACAAAAAAAAAAGAGGACATAGCTCTACATCTCTTTCAATGATTATTGTTAACTGCTATAGGTTAGTAACTCTTTAACGTTTTATAAGGTTTAACAGGTTTTACGTTTACCATTTATTGTTTCATACTTAGTTATGAAGGCCTAGATTTCCCTACGTTTTCTAACCTATATTAATATTTAAAAGGACTTCCGATGCGCAAGATTATATAAAAAAAAAAAAAAAAAAAAAAACGCACTCCTCTCCTTAATATGTCTGCGGACCATCGTTATCTCCCTCATTTAACTGAGCTAAAGTTTACGAGAATTATACCCTATACATTCCTATTATTGGATGTTTTTATGTTAGCTTTATTCTGAGGTCTTTCACAGTATTGGATGTACTCCCCTGTAATACGGTTCATCTAGGTATCATTGTATATTAGTTGAGCTTTAAGTATCTAGGCTGCCCTAACCTCCAACCTTTGACTCTGAAGAGAGGCAAACGGCGGTAACACCATTGATTACGAGGCTAATCTTTGGATCGGTGTAGATCGACTCCCAGACAGTGCAGTGGCGTGGTTCATAGGCGTGTTTATAACCACGTCCACTGAGTTCCTACTGTACCTTTCTAGCCTACCTCATATTTCTATAGGCTAGCTTAATATTCTCCCCCCCACATTCAGAACCCCCCCATAATCCCTATTTTGACCTAATAACCACTTTATTTCTGCTGCTTTCCCCCTACCGGCTCTCATACACCTTTAATTTTGGTCCTTCTAATCACAATTGACATGGCGGATACGGCTACTGTGACAAATGGCACGGACCCCACACTTAATCTATTACCCAATCCTAAGGTGCAGCTATGTTCATTGAATGTTAGAGGACTAAATGTCCCGGAAAAAAGGTCACAATTACTCTATCTGTTACAGAAAAACAAAACACAAATTGCATTTCTGCAGGAAACACACTTTCGATCTAATAATATTCCCAAACTTGGCAACCGAAATTTCCCCACTGTATACCACGCTACAAACGATACCTCTAAATCAAAAGGAGTGGCTATATTAATCTCCAGAACCTGTCCAATAATAGTTTCGGAAACCATGCAGGATCCCAAAGGTAGATATGTTTTCCGCAAGGGTACATTGTATAACAAACCCGTTACATTAGCAAATCTTTATGCGCCCAATAAACGACAAGTCTCCTTCTTTCGAGAAAAACTACAGCTGCTTACTACTTTTTATTCGGGCATTCTCATTGTAGGTGGGGATTTCAATGTCGCTCTCACCCCGATGCAGGACTCTTCTAATGGGTCAACGTCCATGCCTTATAGAGCGTTGAAAGCTATCAAAACACAGTTCCAAGAATTGACATTACATGACACGTGGAGAACGTTACACCCAAATGACAGAGATTTTACGTTTTACTCTTCACCCCACAATAAATACACCAGGATTGATCACTTTTTTCTTTCCCAAAATGATTTGGCACTCCTTACTAAAGCAACCATCGACCCCATGGTGATTTCAGATCACAATCCAATCACAATGACCTTTTCTATTCCACTTACCCGCGTCCCGAATTCGGTCTGGAGACTGGATAATTCCCTGCTGACTGACTCAGAGATCACGCACAAACTTAGCACCAGGCTCACACAATACTTTACAGAAAATATCACCAACGACTCCAAACGGTTAGTAGTATGGGCTGCACATAAATGTGTTCTAAGAGGAGAGCTTATCTCCTTAGCGGCCCATAGACACAAGCAGAGACAAAAGTATCTTAAAGAATTGTCTGAAAAGGTACATACACTTGAACGGAAACACAAAGCTTCCCTGGCTATTGAGTCCCTTACAGAACTGTTAAGGGTCAGGGAGGAACTCAAGGAGGAATTGAATAAGAAACTAAAACGTAAATACATCCTGACACAGAAACTGTTCTATGAATTTGGCAATAAATCAGGAAAATTATTGGCTAGAGCATTACAACACAAAAAAGCTTTAACAACAATACACAAGATTATTGATTCTTCTGGCAAAACGCACTTGTCCCCAGAAGCCATCGCTTCCCAATTTGCCACTTACTTTACCAAATTGTATAACTTACCATCTACAGTGGTACCTGGACAAGCTTCTAACAGAAAAGAGGCAAGTCACGACTTTCTGACACAATTTGGGGTCCCTCCGATTTCACCGGAAGACGCCATGACTCTAGATGGCCCAATTAGCAAAGAAGAGATTGGGAAAGCCTTGCAACAACTCCGGCCGGGTAAAAGTCCTGGCCCGGATGGGTTGACAGTGAGTTACTTTAAAACCTTTCAGGAAATACTCTGTCCCCATCTCCTGAACATGTTTAATTCCTTGACTGCAACTGACCCCTTAAACAAGGACCTCTTGGAAGCACATATCACGTTGATTCCAAAACCTGGCAAAGATGATACCATAGTATCAAATTATCGACCCATCTCTCTACTAAATGTAGATATAAAAATATATGCTAAAATCCTTGCTAATCGTCTTCTTCCACTTATCCCAAAACTTCTGTCCCTTGATCAAGTAGGTTTTGTCCCTGGCAGGGAAGCCAGGGATAACACCATAAAGGCCCTTCTAATTCAACATTGGCTTTCCACTGAATCCAAACAAAAAGGCTTCTTTCTGTCACTCAACGCAGAGAAGGCGTTCGACAGAGTGGCTTGGGACTACATGTCGGCAACATTACAGAATATGGGGTTGCCTACCCGATTTCTCCATATGATCTTGATGTTGTATTCCTACCCCACAGCCAGAATTAGGATAAATGGTCGACTGTCGGACGCCTTCTCCGTCTCGAACGGAACTCGTCAGGGTTGCCCTCTTTCCCCGCTCATTTTTATTCTTACTCTAGAACCCATCCTGTGTAAGCTTAGGGAGAATCCCGACATTAAAGGCATTCCCATTCATAATAAGCATTATAAAATAGCTGCATATGCAGATGATATCCTCCTTTTTCTATCGGACCCACTAACTTCTATTCCCAACCTGGTGAAAGACTTTGCCCTTTTTAATAAATTATCCAACTTACAAATCAATTTTACAAAATCTAAAGCCCTTAACATCTCTCTCCCAGAACAGTTAGTATCGCAATGTAAACATAATTTCCCCTTCAGCTGGGAATCACAGGCCCTAACTTACTTGGGGATTAATTTATCAAGTAACCTTAAAGACCTATATGCACTGAATTATTTACCTATACTGCAGAATATACAAACTGATCTCCTCAAATGGACTTCGGGTCAATTTTCCTGGTTTGGACGCATTGCCATATTAAAAATGAACATCCTTCCCTGTATACTATATGTATTACAGACTGTACCTATTAACCTCCCCACTTCGTTTTTTACTACATATAAAAGATTATGCAGGAATTTCATATGGGCCTTCAAATCCCCCAGATTAAGCTGGGAAAAATTAATTATCCCGAAAACTAAAGGGGGCTTAAGCCTACCTGATATAAAAAGATACCATGCAGCGTGCCATCTCACAAGAGTAATTGACTGGCACCTCCATAAATTTACTAAGGATTGGGTTGATCTCGAGGAATCTTCTGTCCAAATCCCTCTGGCCCATCTACCATGGACGCCCCAATTGGGTATGCCCAAGGTTTACGTAACGCATCCTCTAACTGGAGCAACTTTACAAGTTTTCCGGACAATTTCTAAGACGCTTCATTGGACGAATTATCCGGGTCCATTAACTCCCCTAGATGGTAACCCTGACTTCACACCGGGACTTCCACTCTGTAACCCACAGGGTACTCCCTCCACTTCTGCACCTAAAGCTTTCCAATTCTTTCAGAATGATTTGCTCTTACCATTTAACACCATGGTTTCACGGTTCCCTGACTACCATATTCCATTTTACAAATTTTTGCAAATTAGACATTTTCTGCAGAACACGGGTTCCACCGCACAATGGTCTAGAGAACTGACCCCCTTCGAAATGATTTGTACTAGCTCGACCCCACAAAAACATCTTATCTCAGAGACGTACTCATTGCTATTTAGCAATCATAACCCTAAACACAATGAAGCAGTCAAAAATTGGGAAAAGGATCTCCAGTTAGACCTATCTAGAGAAGATTGGGAAACAATTTATGATTATATTCATAAAAGCTCTATCAATATTTCAGCACAGGAAAATAGCTATAAAATATATTCTCGCTGGTATCGGACTCCAGACAAGCTCCACAAATACTTTTCTTCTGTTTCACCGCTCTGTTGGCGTTGTGGATTAGGTAGGGGAACCCCTCCTTCATATTTGGTGGGACTGCACTCGGCTCAAACCATTTTGGGAAGGAGTACATGAGACGATCACCAGTATCTCCAGTTATACCTTGGAGTTTACATCAGCTCAATACCTTTTACATTATACCACGCTACCACGATCGACGTATAGGAAATCCATTGTCCAACACCTCCTAAATGCAGCCAAACAATGTATACCTCTCTATTGGAGGAGCAATACCCTACCTACCCTGAAGGACTGGTTCAAACGTATAGAAAAGATCTCAGAGATGGAAAATTTGATCCACCAAGCCAGAGACTCCCCAACAAAATACAATAACACGTGGGCGTGTTGGTTACACTTCCGTGAATCACCGCAATTTCGGGAGTTACTACACACAACTTAACTCCCTTTCCCTGTAGGGGTTTGCCCTCACCCCAAATTCCTAAAAGCTTCCACATGCCAAATTCAATTCCTATGCTGTATCCGCCATGCCTTGTTATCTTTAGGCCTCTTTTGTTTGACAATGTTTTTTGTATTCTTCCTTATCCCCCTCCTTACCCTCTATTTAAGATGGTTCCACCAGCAAAGGTCCTAAAGGAAAGGGACTGTTTATATTGCAATGGTCATATGCATTAACAAATAATGCTACGTTCCAGCTTGCCCTGGACAACTCCCTCACATAGGTAGTCATTTACCTTCTTCATCGCATAGCTTATCCACATATACGACTTGGATGATAGGTTACACTCATGTGCTATTGCGAGGTAGAATTCACTACCGCTCCAAAAATGTAGATCATTACTACCACTTTCAGAAGAAATTCTCATTTACCCTCCCCTTCCATACAGCGTGATCCCATTTGGGGTATGGAAGTAGAGAGGGGAAGCTATGTCTCTACTTGTATATCCTCCAGATATACTTCTATGACTCGCATCATGAGCTTTTGTCCATCCTGGTTACCCTATCCTATTTACGCCCTATTTACCGCAGGTATTTATCTGTATTTTGCTGAATGAACTAAGTTGGAAGTCTATTATTTCTGTTTAGAATATGTCAGTGGCAATATTGTAATGCTATACGGTTGTACCACTAATTGTGAATATGTATATGGGCCTTTTGTAACAGCCCTTTGGTTGTGTTATGATGGATTGTAACTATCTTTTCTTTACTAATAAAAATTGTTTGGTAAAAAAAAAAGTAGGGGGAGTGTGTAGTGGGGACATATTCGTTTATTGACGTGGTTGTATATATGTCAATGTTAAATCTGTGGACATTGAGATGGCTCAGTGTTTGGAGCCATCTATTAACAAAATCTGGTAACGCACAAGAATGGTGATTATAAACACAAAGACTTTCATAGGAAGTACTGTTTGTTTCGCTAAGAGGTTTGACCTTTGTCACCCAGGAGTCTGTGTGACCTACCCATGAACACTCTGATATGCACTGCATGCCGGGTAGGGTATAAAAGGGACTGCAGCGGCCATATTTGGTCTCTTGGGACCACGCTGCCTGCCTGTGCAGAGCTTTGAGGAGGATCCTCGGACACATAGGTACAAAGTCACCGCGGACTGCAAACCGGACTGTTTGCGAGGTGACTTGATGAAGCCTGAGAGCTGGTGGTCGGATTGGCAAGGTTCGGAGACACCTGTCGGGGTAGCAGAACACCGGATCCAGTCTGCAGAGCAACACAGAGCATCTGACCCAGTCTAAGCTAAAGCAAGCTGCAGTTACTCAAGTCACCATCCAGAACTCTGATCCAGTTGGTGAGCGGGTGTCGGCCCACCGTTTATTACTATTGCACACAGTTAGACTCACTCGTAGGCCTTACTGGAACCTGTTGTTCCATGGAAGCGTAACTGAGCAACTGATACTGAGTAGGCTTGAGGCCCAGTTCATTCTAGCGTCCACGTGTGATTACAAGTTCTTGGAACTATACTTGGAGCATACTAACTTTTTCACTTACCCCTTTGGATTACAAATATCTGAGGAACTACTTAAGCTAGCGAAGAACGAAGATAAACAAGAAAGTACTTTAAGCGAGGCCTCGCATAAAACTTTAAATAACGGGAGCTCCCAGGTCTAGATAATAACACACTTTATATTGCTTATTGTATTTGACTGTTGATGCATGCTGTACTGACGTTCTACGTTGTGACGACAGTGCAGTTCATGTAACCACTTACTTGTTATACTTTCAGTAAAGGTATCTCTGGTAAAGAGTACAATTGTGTGGCCTACTGTCTTTCCCACCAGGTGGAGCCAGAGGATCCTGAGGGATTGATACAGGTATCTTATACTGTGTATACTGTATTTTGTTATTGCACCACAGCTGTGCCAAAGGGGACAGAGTTACGCTAAAGGGGGGTTTCTCTGAAGAGTGCTAAATTCAAATTAACAGCTCCTTTTTATTACTGAACTATCTGTATACATAGCACATCTAATCTGTCAGTGTTCCCAGACTGGTAAGCCATTGTGGCTGTTCTATTGTACCATTGTTTGGCAGTTCTGTACCAGAGGGGTACTAGACTTTTCCTTACTGTTTATGCTTTTCATTGTTTACACTGCTCTGTACCAGTGCTGCTTATACTAGGTTAATTTTGCTTAGCATCACTGTGATCTAGATTAATTGCCATATTATAGTCAGTTTATCGCATTCAAACACACTTATTTATATGTTCATTGATTTTTGTGCATTGCCATGCATTTTATCATTTGATAATATGCCTACTGTTTCACAACTAAGTAGCCTAGTACCTATTTACTATATAATAATATAGTTGTGGATAGTATACCAATACTATATAGCGTCTCATTATCTGATAATGACCAGTGACCATTTCACAATCTTCTCTCTCAGCTACAGAGAAAGACAAAGACAGTGAGGAGAAAGATGTCTGCAGTGAGGAGGACGATGTCTACATGGACTGGTGGTGGCAGTCTGCATCCATTGATGTAACTCTATCCAGTTACCCTACACAAACCAACGTGGGGATCTTCAGGCCTGAGGCTCCTGAATTCATACCATGGAATTATGAATCAGAATCAGGAAGACATTCCAACCCCACTATGCTTGGTGAAGCGTATAGACTTTCCAACCACCCTTAAAACCAGATGAAGAATCTGCTAGAGAAAGGCCATCTGACCCAAAAGAACAAAGAGTAAAAAGGACAGTCTGTCCCCCCAAAAGATTGACTAATGCCCCATACACACTATCGGAAATTCCACCAGCAAAAGTCCGATGAGAGCTTTTGGTCAGAAATGCAATCATGTGTATGCTCCATCGGACTTTTGCAGGCGGAATTTCGACCAGCTAAAGATTGAGAGCAGGTTCTCAATTTTTCAGTTGGAAAAATTTCCGATCATAAATTCCGATCGTCTGTACAAATTCCGACACACGCAAAATTCCTACGCGTGCTCGTAAACAATTCGACGTATGTTCGGAAGCACTGAACTTCATTTTCTCGGCTTGTCGTAGTGTTATACGTCACCGCGTTCTTGACGGTCGAAAGTTCAGAGAACTTTTGTGTGACCGTGTGTATGCAAAACAGCTTGAGCGGACTCTCGTCTCAATTCAGTCGGAAAAACCATCAGAGCTTTTTCCGACCAAAATTGTGTACGCGGTATTAGGATAGAGTTAGGCTAGTGTTCAGAAGGGCTGCCTGTTTAATTTACTGCTTGGTTTATTATTTACTCGCTTTGTTATGCTAAATTTTGTCAGTTACATTACTTTATTGCCAGGCCCTTCTCTATGGGGGACCAAATATTCTTTTGTGCAGAAGTGTATAGCCAGGTGCTTAGGTGGCAGAGAAAGTGCAAATACAGACACCACAAATGCCTTATGTGCCCAAAGAGGATTCTTATGATGACTTCAACACTGTTCAGCCTCCACTCACCAGGGGAAGTCGGTGAGACTTTAGAAACTGAAAGAACTATGATGAAAGACCCCACTCCTTAACAATCAGCTTTTACTATGCTCTGATTGGACAAAGCTTTGCCCAATCGGGATGCAGAATGCATTGCAAGGCGTTCGACAGAGCAAACACCCGCCGAACACCCTGCAAATTCAGATCTTCCCTGAACTAGGCGAACAGCCAATGTTCGGCATGAGTTCTCAAAAAATTATTTTGGGGAACTGGAGAAAGTGCAGAGAAGGACAACCAAGCTGATACGAGGTATGGAGGAGCTCAGCTATTAGGAAAAATTACAGGAACTGAATCTATTCCCTCCTGAGAAGAGTAGATTAAGAGGGGATATGATCAACATGTACATACTGTATATGTAAGTGGTCCATATAGTGAACTTGGTGTTGAATTATTCACTTTAAGGTCATCACAGAGGACCAGGGGGCACTCACGTCTAGAGGAAAAAAGATTTTATCTCCAAATACGGAAAGGTTTCTTCACAGTAAGAGCTGTGAAAATGTGGAATAGACTCCTTCCAGGGGTCGTTCTGGCAAGGTCAGTAGATTGCTTTAAAATAGACCTGGATTCTTTCCAAATTGTGCGTAATATAACTGGATACTAGCATTTATGGGTAAAGTTGATCCTCTGGGGGGATTAGGAATGATTTTTCCTCCCTGCTGTAGAAAATTGGATCATGCTTTGTTGGGGTTTTCACATTTCTCTGGATCAACTGTGGGTGAAGGATTGTGTATATGGGATTGTATGGTTTATTTATTTTTTGGTTGAACTAGATGGACTTGTGTCTTTTTTCAACCTGACTAACTATGTAACAACAGTGACAAGATTTTTTTTTTTTTTTTTTCATGAAGGCTTCTCCCTAAAGAGTCCATTCATTTCATTGACACAAGTTTATATGTGTGCTTAATGTATTTTGTGTATGTTGTCTACCTGTGAAAGTCTTTCTTGTGTTGATAAGTGCCACCATCTTGGAAGTGATTTTAGCAGCCCCAACAGACTTTGTTATTACTTCAAGTGACACTCTATAGTATTCAACGTTGTTCCATCCTTGAAAGCTTCATAAAACGTTATGTAGGAAGGTGGGGGGAGGGGCAGAGGAGATGGGCCTGCACAGACAGTAACCAGATACTCCCAGAAAAGTCTATGATGTGAAAGTCTATCATGTGAAAGTGGAAGGGGCCTTTCCTAGACAACTGAATAAACAAATGTGCTAGCAAGTTCAAAGGTCCACTAAACATTAATAAAAAAATAATTTCTTTGCATTTAGCACAGTGGGTTGGTAGTTGGCATATGGATCCTCAGTCAGGACACTATTTGCATGAAGTATTTGTGTTCTCCCTATGTCTATGTGGTTTTCCTCCCACACACCAAAGACATACTGGTAGGGTTATTGGTCCTAGTATGATATTCTACAGAGCCCATCCAGGGCAGCTGTCTCGTTATCTGCCCCAGCAGCAGATAAAGTGTCCTCAGGGAGAAGAGTGCTTTAGAAATAAAAAAAAAAAAAAGACCTCTAAGCTTAAAACCCTCTTTAACTACTTCCTACCCACCATATATTAAAATGGTGGTGGGGTGCCTCTCGTTCTGGGACAACATCATATGACGGCATTCCAGAATGGCCACTTGTGGGGCTGCACAGCACAGCGATCCCAGGTGCACAGCCTCCTCATCAGTGCCACCTAATCAGTGCCGCCTCATCAGTGCCCATAAGTGCCACCTCATCAGTGTACATCAGTGCAGCCTATCAGTACCCATCAGTGCTGTCTCATCAGCACACATCAGTAAAGCAGAAAAATGACTTATTTACAATATTGATAGAAAACCTTTACTTTTTTCTGCAAAAAAAATAAAACCCAGCAGTGTATAAATTCTACCAAAAAAAAGCTCTATTTATGTGAATTTTTTTTTATAAAAATGTAATTTGGGTACAGTGCTGCATGACTGCACAATTGTCATTTAAAGTGGGAGGGCGCTGAAAGCTGAAAATTGGCCTGGGCGGAAAGGGAGTATTTGGGCAGAAAGGGGATAATTATCCACTTGCCAGTAGGCAAGTTTTTGACCTCCTGCACATATACGTCGGCAGAATAGCAAGGCTGGGCACAATTACGTACCTGTACGTTGCTCTTTAAGTGCCCAGCCGTGGGTCAAGAGCGCGCCACCAGAGGCGCGCTTGCGACCTGGTCCTGAGCTCCGTGACCATGGCCGCGGGACCAGCGGACTCAATCGCCGCTGGTGTCCCGCGATCGGGTCACAGAGCTGAAGAACGAGAAGAGGTATGTGTAAACAAACCTCTCCCCATGCTTCCTACTGGGGCTGTCCACGATCGTCTGTTCCCTGTTATAGGGAAAGACAATCAGTGATGTCACATGCCAAGCCACGCCCCCAAAAGTAAAAAAAAAACACACATACGTCACACATAACCTCTCCCGCCCCCTAGTGGTTGATTCCTTCACTAGCAGTGTCATTTACACAGGAATCAGTGCATTTAAATAGCACTGATTGCTGTATAAATGACAATGGTCCCAAAAATGTGTCAAAAATGTCCGATGTGTCCACTATAATTTCGCAGTCACAATAAAAATGGCAGATCGCTGCCATTACTAGTAAAAGAAATATTAATAAAAATGCTAAAAAACTATCCTTTATTTTGTAAGCGCTATAACTTTTGTGAAAACCAATCAATAATCGCTAACTGCAATTTTTTTTTACCAAAAATATGTAGAAGAATACATATCGGCATTAACTGAGGAAAAAAAAAATTTTTTTTTATATATATTTTTGGGGATATTTATTATAGCAAAAAGTAAAAAATATTGAATTTTTTTCAAAATTGTCGCTCTATTTTTGTTTATAGCGCAAAAAATAAAAACGGCAGAGGTGATCAAATACCACCAAAAGAAAGCTCTATTTGTGGGGAAAAAAGGACGCCAATTTTGTTTGGGAGTCACGTCGCATGACCTCGCAATTGTCAGTTAAAGCGACGCAGTGCCAAATCTCAAAAAGGGGCCTGGTCCTTTGGCTGCAAATTGGTCCGGGGCTTAAGTGGTTAAACATGTTGGTTTATATAACTCTTACCATTTGAAGCATGTTGCCAGCTGATGGCGTTACGGTACTTCTGATTTCATTGTGATATGCTACTATCTCTTCCTGTACTTCAATTTTATGTGTTGATAATGTGTCACATGGCACAATATCTTCTGGGTAGATGGCCTGAAACATAAAAAAAATCTGTTAATTATATATGTTTAGAAGCATTACCTGCATATATAATGAGAGTTTCTTTCTTTTTTCTTCATAGGAAATGCAGCAGGAGGAGTGAGAAGTGACATTCACTCAAAAACAGTAGGATGGGTGAGATTACAAGGGTGGGGAGAACAGAGCAGGGAACTGAACATAAACACTAAGGGGAAGAAAGAACTAAATGTTCAAAAATTGGCAGACATTTTAGGCACAACAGGAGACAGAGAATTTTTAAATCAAATAATTTGATTGGAACACTAAAATATCTTACCTTATATAAAAACATTACCCCTAAATAAGGGGACCCATATTGCGATACAATACCCAACTCTGGAATGAAATAGGGCTATCCTAACATCTATATATGGCACTGACAATACAAATACATTGCTTGAAAATAGGTGCCCAAATGTTGCTCAATATCCAGACTGTCAACGCATTTCGCTAAAGATGTTGCTTCTTCAGGACGCTCCTATACCTCCTGATGGACATGATGACATCACTAGTTCCTGCCCTGATGTATTTTGTAACAGTCACATGAATAAGTCACACGACTGTGACAAAATGCATCAGTTCAGGGCCTATTGGTGTCAACATGTCCATCAGGAATTATTGGCAGATCATGCTATAAGTTTAGCCTTAAAGGGACCTTTATTTATATCTGCACAATTCTGATGCACTACATATCTAGTGTACTTCCCTTCTGATTGTAATATATTATATTTGGTTTTAACGGTAACCCCCCCCCCTTTTTTTTTTTCTTTCTGAGCTGAGGCGAAGTTTACCACTGGAAAGATAATATCTTCTGACTGTCAAGGAGGACATTATGAAGAGGGAGTAGCGTTCCCTTGGAGTTAATCCCCATAAAGGGTATTGAGCATTTGACCTATTTTTCGAATTTTTAGTTAAATAGGTCCATTTACAAAGGTGAGAACGGAGTGTGAATGGAGGTGGAAACCACTGCTGTTTTTTTGCATGTTACTTGAATATCACAAAAGCACCTGAGTGAAGTATTCTTAAAGGGACATTCGCTTTGGACCTTGTATGCACTGGAAGAATATATGCTGATCATATATTTTGCTTTGTTATTAATGATCATGTTTTGATGTCACACACAGGAATCTGTGACTACATATGCAAAGTTATTGATGCATTTGTTATGCATTGTTTTTCATGCATACACTGATGTCTTATTGCAATCACAATGTTATTAACACCAGATGATTGCAGTCGCATTTCATGTTATTAACACCAGATTTAATATGCTTAGTTACCAATTTATTTGTCATGCGTTGTTTTGTCATTCCCATTTGATGGTTTATGGCAGTCACATTTTATATTATTAATTACCAGAAGATACAGTGCCTTGAAAAAGTATTCATACCCCTTGAAATGTTCCATATTTTGTCATGTTACAACCAAAAAACTTAAATATATTTTATTGGTATGTGATAGCCCAACACAAAGTGGCACATAATCGTGAAGTGGAAGGGAAATGATAAATGTTTTTCAAAATTCTTTACAAATAAATATGTGAAAAGTGTGATGTGCATTTGTATTCAGTCTCCCTGAGTCAATACTTTGTAGAACCACCTTTCACTGCAATTACAGCTGCAAGTCTTTTTGGGGATGTCTCTACCAGCTTTGCATATCTAGAGAGTAATATTTCTGCCCATTCTTCTTTGTAAAATAGCTCAAGCTCTGTCACATTGGATGGCGTGCATCTCTAAACAGCAATTTTCAAGTCTTGCCACAGATTCTCAATTGGATTCAGTCTGGACTTCGACTGGGCCATTCTAGCTCATAAATATGCTTTGATTTAAACCATTCCAGTTTAGCTCTGGCTGTATGTTTAGGGTCATTATCCTGCAGGAAATGTGAACATTAGACATGTGCAGAGTAAAATATTTCGTTTCGGAATTTCGTTTTCGTCCGAAAACTTAATTTATTTAGTTACTCACGAAATTCGTTTTTATTTATTTTGTTTTTCGTTCAAAAATTGCATTCGTCCGAAAATCCACATGAATTACGGTCGAATCTGTCTTGGAAGGCTTATGGTGTCTGTCGAATGTATAAAGAAGATTCAACGGAGCTAGTATATAGCATACTTTAGAACCCTATTAAAGTCTATGGGACTCCAACGTTCAAAATCTAAAGTGCTAATTTTAAAGGCTAATTTGCAAGTTACTGTCCTAAAAAGTGTTTGGGGACCCGGGTCCTGCCCCAGGGGACATGTATCAATGCAAAAAAAAGTTTTAAAAACGGCTGTTTTTTCGGGAGCAGTGATTTTAATAATGATTAAAGTGAAACAATAAAAGTGTAATATTCCTTTAAATTTCGTAGGGGGGGGGGGGGTTGTCTATAGTATGCCTGTGAAGGGGCGCATGTTTCCCGTGCTTAGAATTGTCCCTGCACAAAGTGTCATTTATGCAGGAAAAAAAGTCCTTTAAAATCACTCGCAGCTATTATGAATTGTCGGCTCCGTAATACAGAGAACACTCATTGAAAGTCATTGATAAAAAAATAAATAAATAAATTAAAAAAAAAGCGTGGGGGTCCCCCAAATTCAATTACCAGGCCCTTCAGATCTGGTATGGATATTAAGGGGAACCCTGCCTCAAATTTAAGAAAAAATTTGACGTGGGGTTCCCCCTAAATATCCATAATCAGACCCTTCAGGTCTGGTATGGATATTAAGGGGAACCCCGCGTCAAATTTAAAAAAAAATTGACGTGGGGTTCCCCCTAAAAATCCATACCAGACCCTTTATCCGAGCACGCAACCTGGCAGGCCGCAGGAAAAGAGGGGGGGACAAGAGAGCGGCCCCCCCTCCCTCCTGAACCGTACCAGGCCACATGCCCTCAACATTGGGAGGATGCTTTGGGGGTCCGTGACCCCTCAAAGCACCTTGTCCCCATGTTGATGAGGACAATGGCCTCATCCCCACAACCCTGGCCGGTGGTTGTGGAGGTCTGCGGGCGGGGGGCTTATCAGAATCTGGAAGCCCCCTTTAACAAGGGGACCCCCAGATCCCGGCCCCCCCCTGTTTGAAATGGTAAGGGGGTACAAAAGTACCCCTACCATTTCACAAAGAAAGTGTAAAAAATGGTTAAATAAAACAAATACACTTTTGAAAAATTCCTTTATTAAAAATAAAAAAATAAAAAAAAGATTCCAGCGGCGGTAATCCACTCTTGCTATCCAGCGACGGACGATCATCTCTCCAGCGATGTCTCATGTCATCCAGCGCAGCGATCCTCCATCCTTCTTCTGTCTCCTCCACGGAGACACTGCAGGCATTCCGGCGGCTGACGTTTCTTATATACGGAGGGCGGGGCCACCCGTCACCTGACCCCGCCCCCCTCTGACGCAAGGGGAAACCCGGGGTTCCCCGTGACGTATGGGTGACCCCGCCCCCCTCTGATGTAACGGAAACCTGCCTGTGTTACATCAGAGGGGTGCGGGTCACCCCTATGTCACAGGGAACCCCGGGTTTCCCCTTGCGTCAGAGGGGGGCGGGGTCAGGTGACGGGTGGCCCCGCCCTCCGTATATAAGAAACGTCAGCCGCCGGAATGCCTGCAGTGTCTCCGTGGAGGAGACAGAAGAAGGATGTATTCGCTGCGCTGGATGACATGAGCCATCGCTGGAGAGATGACCGTCCGTCGCTGGATAGCAAGAGTGGATTACCACCGCTGGAATCTTTTTTTTATTTTTTTATTTTTAATAAAGGAATTTTTCAAAAGTGTGTTTGTTTTATTTAACCATTTTTTACACTTTCTTTGTGAAATGGTAGGGGTACTTTTGTACCCCCATACCATTTCAAACAGGGGGGGAGGCCGGGATCTGGGGGTCCCCTTGTTAAAGGGGGCTTCCAGATTCTGATAAGCCCCCCGCCCGCAGACCTCCACAACCACCGGCCAGGGTTGTGGGGATGAGGCCCTTGTCCTCATCAACATGGGGACAAGGTGCTTTGAGGGGTCACAGACCCCCAAAGCATCCTCCCAATGTTGAGGGCATGTGGCCTGGTATGGTTCAGGAGGGAGGGGGGGCCGCTCTCTTGTCCCCCCCTCTTTTCCTGCGGCCTGCCAGGTTGCGTGCTCGGATAAAGGGTCTGGTATGGATTTTTAGGGGGAACCCCACGTCAATTTTTTTTTTAATTTGGTGCGGGGTTCCCCTTAATATCCATACCAGACCTGAAGGGTCTGGTTATGGATATTTAGGGGGAACCCCACGTCAAATGTTTTCTTAAATTTGAGGCAGGGTTCCCCTTAATATCCATACCAGACCTGAAGGGCCTGGTAATTGAATTTGGGGGACCCCCACGCTTTTTTTTTTATTTTATTTTTTATTTTTTTTATCAATGACTTTCAATGAGTGTTCTCTGTATTACGGAGCCGACAATTCATAATAGCTGCGAGTGATTTTAAAGGACTTTTCTTCCTGCATAAATGACACTTTGTGCAGGGACAATTCTAAGCACGGGAAACATGCGCCCCTTCACAGGCATACTATAGACAACCCCCCCCCCTACGAAATTTAAAGGAATATTACACTTTTATTGTTTCACTTTAATCATTATTAAAATTACTGCTCCCGAAAAAACGGCCGTTTTTAAAACTTTTTTTTGCATTGATACATGTCCCCTGGGGCAGGACCCGGGTCCCCAAACACTTTTTAGGACAGTAACTTGCAGAATCTTTTCTCTCTGTCAAATCTTTTTTCTCTGTCGAATATTTTCTCTATATAATCTTGGACTAATAGAGGTAAGGTTAGGCACATTCGACCACAGGTTCTATAGACAGATTGTTATTGTCAGAGTCATGTCAAATCTCCTATTCTATATCGAACTGTTGTAACAATGAAAACGAAAATAAAGCATTTATTTATGTCGGATCTTTCGTTTTTCGGATTTTGTGCTTTCGTTATCGTTTGTCAAAACGAAAATAGCTGAAATTCGGACGAAAATGCATTCGGACGAAAACGAATGCACATGTCTAGTGAACATCCACCCCAGTCTCAAGTCTCTTACAGGCTCTAACAGTTTTTCTTCTAAGATTGCCCTGTATTTGGCTCCATCCATCTTCCCATCAACTCTGACCAGCTTACCTCTACTGAAGAAAAGCATCCCCACAACGCAATATTATCACCACCATGTTTCACGGTCGGGATGGTGTGTTCAGGGTGATGTGCAGTTCGTTTTCCATCACACATAGCATTTTGCTTTTAGGCCAAAAAGTTACATTTTGGTCTCATCTGACCAGAGCACCTTCTTACACATGTTTGCTGTCTCCCCCACATGGCTTCTCGCAAACTGAAAACAAGACTTTTTATGGCTTTCTTTCAACAATGGATTTGTTATTGTAACTCTTCCATAAAGGCCAGATTTGTGGAGTGCATGATTAATAGCTGTCTGTTGATAGATTCTCCCACCTGAGCTGTGGATCTCTGCAGCTCCTCCAGAGTTACCATGGGCTTCTTGGCTGCTTCTCTGAATAATGCTCACCTTGCCCAGCCTGTCAGTTTAGGTGGACGGCCATGTCTTGGTAGGTTTGCAGTTGTGCCATACTCTTTACATTTTACATTTTCGGATGATGACTTGAGCAGTGCTCCATGAGATGTTCAAAGCTTGTGATTTTTATTTTATTTTTATAACCTAACCCTACTTTAAACTGCTCCACAACTTTACCTGTGAGCTGTCTGGTGTGTTCTTTGGCCTTCACAATGCTGTTTGTTCACTAAGGTTGTCTAACAAGCCTCTGAGGGCTTCACAGAACAGCTGTATTTATGCCAATATTAAATTACACCCTGGTGGACTCTATTTACAAATTTTTGGACTTCTGAAGTCAATTTGTTCTATTATATTTTAGTTAGGGGTATCAGAGTAAAGGAGACTGAATACAAATGCGCGTCACACTTTTTCCATATTTATTTGTAAAACAAAAAATATTGAAAACCAATTATAATTTTTCTTCTACTTCACAATTTTGTGCTACTTTGTGTTGGTCTATCACATAAAAAACAAATAAAATACATTTACGTTTTTGGTTGTAGCAAGACAAAATGTGGAACATTTCAAAAGGTATCAATACTTTTTCAAGGCACTGTATATTTGTGTTACACTACAGGCACTTTTCATTTGTGTTCATACAGAAGCCTTATTTATTAATATGCATTGGTTGCTATGCACCTTTGCCGTTTTAAATGTGTCTGCTAGCCGTGTCCTGAATAATGTGCCCCATACTAAACAGACCGTGATTGGATGCAAGATTTAATAAAAGTTTATTTTGCAGTAAAGGGGTTAAATCTATACCATTTACTTGTCACACACTCATTACATACCTAGTGTAAAGGCATACATCAATAACGACTTCAGATGTAATTTTGTTTTTAGTTTTGTTCTACTCTCCAAAATTTCATGGTGCCCATTGTTTATAAGTGTAATGTTCCTAATCTGAGTTCCATGGGAACTCATCTAGAAGAAATGATAGGAGGGCAGATAACATTTAATTAAATCTTAGTGTCAATGCTACCGAACATTCTCTGCTGATTGTGTCCCTTTTCCCAAGGGATAATGCTAACAAAAACAATGGCCAAGTACATTAACTTAAACAGTAAGCTAAATACTTGAAAGCTTTTTACTTTTTTCATTCTGTTGCTGCCAACGGTGACTTAAAGCGGTAGTAAACCCGGTAATTTTTTTTTTTTTTTTTTACCACCTGCAAAGCAAAAGGCATAATGAGCTAGTATGCACCGCATACTAGCTCATTATGAAATACTTACCTTAGAACGAGGCCCCGACATCTGGCCTGATCCACGCCGAGGGAGCTGACATGCTCCCTCTGCGTTTCTTCCGGGTATCGCAGCTCTGGCGCTGTGAGTGGCCGGAGCCGTGATATCGTCACTCCCGCGCATGCGTGTGGGAGATTTCATCCCGGCCGAGTCTGGCCACTGCCGGACTTTCAGCCGAGAATCCCCTTGTGCGCATGCGTCGCTGCAGTCAGTGGCACATACCAAGGGGAATATCTCCTAAACCGTACAGGTTTAGAAGATATTTTTTTTACCTACAGGTAAGCCTTATTATAGGCTTTCCTGTAGGTAAAAGTTAAAAAAATGAGTATACAACCACTTTAAGTTTGTCATAGATGGATCAAAATTCAGCCGATTAAGCAAAAAAATTGTTATTGTTACACATTACTATTAGTTGTCCTCTTCTTCTTTTCCCTTCAACTTTTCCAAATATTGCATTTTCCAGCGAGTTGATTCTTGTCAATATGTCCAAAATAATTCAGTCTAATAATCTGGACTTCCAATGGACTTCTAGTGAAAGGCTGGACTTGACATGTTGAAGGATCCATTTGTTGATCTTGTACCAACCTCTGTTTTTGTTTTCATGTCATGCCTGTGGATTCTTGATCAGTATATAGGCGCTTCATAAAAACAAGAAAATAAGATTTTCCGGCCCCCACTTTTCTTTGAACATTCCATAAATTCATTTGATTTACACAATCTTTGCTGTTATGAGTCTTGACTTCCTTCCTGTAATTCTTGGCATTTTAAATAACTGCTTCTGCAATAGTGTCTCTATTTTCTTTGCAAAAAAAGGCTTTGAATTGAAAAAATGCTTATGCTGCATTGAGCTCCAACCTGGCTGCCCGAACACCAGTTCTGACAATAGTAGGACCGTCACCTGGCTGCAGATCACTTGCCCAGCTACCTCTGCCTCTACCTCCACCTCCACAACAGTTCTAGTCTGTGGTAAAGGATCTTTATTATAATTTTGTTGGTGTCTGGTATCAACAAATGTGTGCAGTCTTTCAGGTGGCCTTGGAAAATAAACTGATTTCTGAAAAAATAATGGTCATTGAGGAGTTTTCTGGATATGTTGACATTCATTTAATTAGCACTTTGACTGATTCTTCTTTAAGAGATTGCAGTAATTCTGATGCAAGATATCAGTTCTCAAGACCATGCTATTCGGCAGGGATCTCAATGCCAGAGCCAAAGCTCTTTTGTATAGCTGGTCTCAAAAAATGTGCCCTAGCTATTGATGTTTTTTTTTTTCTATAGATCTTCTGTGTATTCCTCCCACCCTTGTTTGATTTTAGTTCCATCAGAGATGATTTTCCATGGAAATCATCAGGCAAACCTACTTGAGGCTCTAATTTCTCTTTGATTTCTCTTGGTTTTCCACATTTGTTTCCTTTTTTGAACTCTTTATAAATGTTTTGTAATATTGGTTTTCATCCATGCTGGCAATATTTTTTTTTGCCAAATGTTAAATTTTTTTAGATGTTACCTTTTTATTCTGTTTTGTGAAGTGTATATACTGTATCTTTTCTTTTTTTATCCCCCCAGCCTTTTCAGCTGCCATGGCTTCCAGGTGCCAGTCCTTCTCCCCCCCCTGTTTCTTCCGCCACTGTCATCAGTGCACAGCACAGAGTGGAGCTCAGGATGGAGGGTGGGAGGAGGAGCTAGCCAAATTAACTTTTTATGTTAACCCGCAGGTAACTGGGTGCTAGGACACAGTGGGTGAACCAGCTTCTGAAAAGGAAAAGCCACTCTGGCAGCTCCCACTCCCACCCTCTGTCCAGACCTATGCTGCATTATACCCTCTCCTTTGTGTACACAGGTAGGACACTGCCAAGGAACACTGCTATGGGAGGGAGGCCAGAGGTCACTGCTATAGGGGAAAAAGGGGGGGGGGCGCAAGACTCTACTTTGTGAGTGTGTAAGATGGGAGGGAAGGTGATGAGAAGGAGCAGAGAACACTATTATGGCCATGGCTACCCCATAGCAGTGTCCTCTACCACTCTTCACATCAACCCCACCCCACCCCACCCACCACCACCAAACCCTGCATTCTGAGCATAACACACTCCTTAACCCCGTATTCTGAGCATAAAACATTTTTAACCCTGAATTCTGAGTGTAATGTGTTCCTTAACTCTGCATTCTGAGCATGACGCACTCCTCAACCCTGTATTCTGGGCGCAACGCACTCCTTAACTCTGCATTCTGAGCGTAACACACTCCTTAAACCTGTATCTGAGTGTAACACACTCCTTAACCATGCATTCTGAGCATAACACACTCCTGATCCCTGCATTTTGAGCGTAACATACTCCTTAACCCTGCATTCTGAGCGTAACGCACTCCTTTACCCTGCATTCTGAGCATAACGCACTCCTTAAAGTGGTTGTAAACCTTTGATTATTTTTTTTTTGTTTCAGAAAATCAGAATGCATTAAGGTAAAAAAAATTGAGGTTTTAGAACAACTTTAACCCTGAATTCTGAGCGTAAAGCACTCCTTAACCATGCATTCAGAGTGTAAGGCCGCGTACACACGGGCGGATTGTCTGCCCAACTAAGTTTGTCAGACAATCCGACAGACAGTCCGTCCTAATTTTGAATGAACGGACTTGACCACACACGATGAACAGACAGTCCGCCGAAAGCTTGCGCGATGACGTACGGCACGTACGACGGGACTAGAAATAGGAAGTCCAAGACACAGCAAAGCACCCTTTGGGCTCCTTCTGCTGACTTTGCGTTAGTAGAAGTTTGGTTAGAGACGATTCGCGCTTTTCAGACTTCAGCTTAATTTGTCCGTTTACTGCGGCGCAGTCTACCTGTGAGGTTTGTATCTGTCTTTCGGTACGCGTGGATCAGTTGTACCTGTTATTAGGCGCTTCTGGTCCGCTCGTTTCTGGGATTCAGGTCGTTCTTCATAGGTCTGGCTGTTCTTCAGTGCGTTCAGTTGAGCTTGTTTGTCCAGCCGACCGTTTCAAAGCCATGGAGAGTGGACGTACTCGGGAACGAGTTCGTGCTATATTGGGGCTTGGTGTTGGGGTTAATACTTTGACCCGAGCCCAGTCTGTGAACAGGGTGAGGAGGAGTTCATGGACAAAGAATTGGTTGCGCCAGCGTGACCAATTCTCGCATATGCCTTTACTCCGTGAGATATGTGAGAATAATCCTGATGATTTCAGGAATTATCTCAGGATGACGGACCCCGTTTTTCACCGTCTGCTGGCTTTGCTGACCCCTTATATCAGCAGGCAGGATACCTGCATGCGGCAAGCCATCACTCCGGAGCAGAGGCTCGTCGCCACGTTGCGCTGCTTGGCGACAGGGAGAAGCCTTCAGGACCTCAAGTTCTCGACAGACATCTCCCCCCAGGCTCTGGGGATCATTATTCCAGAGACCTGTTCTGCCATTATTCGGGTCCTGCAGAAGGAATATATGAAGGTAAGTTTGTTCTTTTAATATTGCATTATATGCATTATATGCATTGTATGTTTGTATTCATTTCATCATGACTTTTAATATCCATGACAGGAACATGATGTGAATGTCCCCTTTATATGAATGCATGCATTTTTTTTTTTGTTTTTTTTTGTTTTTTTGATGTTTTTTTTTTTTTTTTTTGTGTCATTTTTTTTTTAGCTTTTTACCTTTTTGTGTCCCACGTGCATATTTGCTTTCACTAACGTCCTCAGCATTCAATCCTGGGCCCCTATACACCCACAGCCGAGACTGTTTTTCTCTATAATTCATATTGTCAGCTCCATTGTACTATTTTACTGGCCCCCCCCACCCTTTGTATACCCTTTGTATACACCCTTTGTGTGTGTGTGTGTGTGTATATATAGATATAGATATAGATATATATATATATATATATATATATATATATATATATGGATTGTCAACTCATTAATTAGTCACCCCACAAAAAATTGGTTGCAGGTATTGTCTACTCATTAATTAGTCCCCCCACCCCACTCAAATTGGTTGCAGGTATTGTCTACTCATTAATTAGTCCCCCCACCCCACTCAAATTGGTTGCAGGTATTGTCTACTCATTAATTAGTCCCCCCACCCCACTCAAATTGGTTGCAGGTATTGTCTACTCATTAATTAGTCCCCCCACCCCACTCAAATTGGTTGCAGGTATTGTCTACTCATTAATTAGTCCCCCCACCCCACTCAAATTGGTTGCAGGTATTGTCTACTCATTAATTAGTCCCCCCACCCCACTCAAATTGGTTGCAGGTATTGTCTACTCATTAATTAGTCCCCCCACCCCACTCAAATTGGTTGCAGGTATTGTCTACTCATTAATTAGTCCCCCCACCCCACTCAAATTGGTTGCAGGTATTGTCTACTCATTAATTAGTCCCCCCACCCCACTCAAATTGGTTGCAGGTATTGTCTACTCATTAATTAGTACCCCCACCCCACTCAAATTGGTTGCAGGTATTGTCTACTCATTAATTAGTCCCCCCACCCCACTCAAATTGGTTGCAGGTATTGTCTACTCATTAATTAGTCCCCCCCACCCCACTCAAATTGGTTGCAGGTATTGTCTACTCATTAATTAGTCCCCCCACCCCACTCAAATTGGTTGCAGGTATTGTCTACTCATTAATTAGTCCCCCCACCCCACTCACCCACCTAACTTATGTCCCCTGGTCCATCAGAGGGCTGATTAATCTGTGAATTGGGCCGCCCATTTTTTTTTTTGCAGAAAAAAATTTGCAATATTTCTGTTTAACTGTTGTTCCAAAATGTTTTTGAGTTTTATTTGTTATGAATTGTTTTTATTTAATGACTATTTTTTTTTTCCTGTGTTTGACTCCCCAGTTTCCTTCCACGCCACAGGAATGGCAGACTGTGGCTTCCCAATTCGCTGCCCGTTGGGACTTTCCCAACTGCGGAGGGGCGATCAACGGGAAACATGTGAGGATTGTGCCCCCACCCCATTCGGGGTCCTACTATTGGAATTATAAGGGGTTCCATAGTGTGGTGCTAATGGCGGTGGTGTCAGCACAATGTGACTTTCTTTATGTGGATGTGGGGAAGAACGGCCGGATGTCTAACGGAGGAGTCTTTAGGCAGACCGAGTTCTGCCACCGTCTCATCACTGGTGGCCTGGACTTGCCACCAGATGCCGAGAATGTGGAGGGTCTACCGTTTGTGTTTCTAGCTGATGAAGCGTTCAGTCTGAGTGACCATCTGATGAAACCCTTCCCCCAAAGGACCCTCACCCCGGAGAGGAGGGTTTTTAATTACCGGCTGGCCAGAGCAAGAAGGGTTGTGGAGAGTGCCTTTGGCATTATGGCCAGCCGGTTCCGTCTGTTACTGACAGCGATCAACCTAGCAGAGTATAAACTGAACTATGTGATTCTTTGCTGCTGCATTTTGCACAATTTTCTCCGCAAACTTTCAGGGAACCAGTACCTGCAGCCTATTGGGCCTGAGGCCGGACTAATATTACCAGAACTCACAGGGCTGGATCATGCCCTTCCTGGCTTAGCCCCCCAAACAGCACGTGAGGTGCGTGACCGCTATGTCCGCTATTTTAATGGTAGGGGGGCTATTCCAATGCCAGCTGACCAATAAAAATTTATTTTTCTTGAAATATGTATTGTCTGTTCAAATTTTTAAGTTTGGTTCTTGTTTGCTTTTCACGGTGCTTGTCTCCTACATTCTCCTAATTCAGGGATATGCAATTGGCCAACCTCCAGCTGGTGCAAAACTACAAGTCAATCATGCCTCTGGGTCTCATGCTTGTGGCTGTCAGTCTTGCTATGCTTCATGGGACTTGTAGTTCTGCAACAGCTGGATTTCCACTAATTGCATATTCCTGTCCTAGTGCATTTGTATTGCAAAGTGGTTTTTGCCAATAGTAAATAAGGCCCTTTGTGACAGCAAACACAAAATGACTTCCCAAACTGGTATTGAGTATTGAAAGAAGTAGACACACACACACACACATCTTTTTTTTGGATTTTTTAATAGTGCACATTCCAACCAGTGCCTCTTTTTTAGATATTTTTCTTTTTGTTTTGTTATTTTTTGTAATTTTTTTTTTTTTGGAAACATAGAAATATATAGATATATCTAAATATAAAATAAAATTATAAAAAAAATACATAAAATCTAATTTTTAACTATTTACAGAAAACAAGGGGTAAAGCCAAATTTTGAAGATGCACACCAAAAATTGGTAATGTCAACATGTGCTATGTACCATCATGAGTGATCAATGGATGTGTTTGGTGGGTGCAATCCCTTCCTCTCACATACTAGAATGAGGAAGGGTTTGCAAACACCAAATGCGTCCATTGCGATCCTCTGATGGCACATAGCACATGTTGACACACCGTGTGCATCTTCAAAATTTGGCCTCTAAAAACAATGTTGTAAAAACATTAAAATAATTTTGGCAAGGAAATGAAGAACATGATCTTTCGTTTTAGGGAAAAGGGGCTTAGATTCTCCCTAAAACATCGATCATGTTCTTCATTTCCTGCCTCATAGTGACCAGTTGCTGTTGCATGGCATGGATGTTGTTCTCCATTAAATCCATCCTGCCATTCCAGGCCATGATCTGCCCAATCCGCCTCTGGGCACTGTCGGTCGTAAATGGCTCTGCAGCTTGTTGTCCTTCCACAACCAGATCATCACCTAAAAACATGTATAGATAAAAAATTGGTTAACATATACAGCCATTAATTGTTTACCTTAAGCTGGGTTGTCAGACACTCACTTTGTGGGGTGTGTATCTCCACCACCTCTTCCTCCTCCACATCTAGCCCTGTGCTGGGCTGATCCAGCTCGGACACGGGGTTTGGCTACTCCCTCACGGACACGGGGGTTGGCTGCTCCCTCACGGACACGGGGCTTGGCTGCTCCCTCACGGACATGGGGCTGGGCAGCTCCATCACAGACACGGGGCTTGGGCTAATTGCCCAATCAGGCTGGTGAGGTCGGGGGGTCCTGGGCTGCTCCGCCTCTTGTCTGAGTCTTTGTTCCCCTATGAGAATGAAAAAACCAAAAAAAAAGGTATACTTTTAAGCATAGTGATATTTGAGTTCAGAAATTTGAATATGAAACATTGGTTTGAAGTGGTGTACAATTATTAGCTGGTTATTACAAGCTCCTAGTTTGATACATCATTAAAATGACATTTTTTTAGTTAGGCTGTGTTCAGACTGCTGCGATGTGCGAACGCTGCAAATCTACTGTGGTTTCACACATCGCATGCCTCCCGAAGGCAGTTCACACTGCCCTATGTGACCTGCTGGGAGTGTCAGTGTAAAGTTTTATTGACACCTCCAAATTAGTTCTCATATCACAGTGCAATCTTTAAACTCGGACAGGAATCGGACCACATGGTGTGAACACCCATGTGATCCGATTCGGCTGTGGACTAAAAAAAGGGCCATGTACAAGTTTGGGCCGGATGCGATGCGAATTCAGCCATACTATATGTATGGCTGAAATCGCATCACACAGAGATCACATGTGATTTGCACTGCAGTGCGGTGCAAATCACATTTGATCTCGTACATTGCAGCAATGTGAACCTTTAACCAAACTGTGATACTTTATATCTTTTGTCCAAGTTTCACAGACGGACACACCCGAATCATCCCCTGGAGTACCTGTGTGTGATTATGTCAAAAAATGTTCTATGATGTCCCAAACTACACTAAATGATTCCCAGTCCAGATGTTGAACCAGCATTTTATCTATCTATCTATCTATCTCATTTTTTTATTGAGACTACATTACACTGAATAAATTTATGAAACTTTATGAAAAATGTATATCCTAAACTGAGTGTGACAATTCAGTTTATCATGAACAATACCAAAAAATGTATAACTAATTAAAATCTAATCAAACACCAGATAAATTTACACCATATACAAATCCATGCTATTTACGTCCACATATACGAACAAGCATATTCGCTCATTACATGAACTATTAACCACACGAACGATCAAATTCGACAGATTTACCAATATGTCGTATACCTATACGAACGATTATGTCCGACAGTCACGATAAACGCGGAGTTTACTCACTTTTTTTCAGGGCCTTTTTGATGCGATGATATTGGTCCGGCTCCCTGGACTTGATGTCGGACCATCGTTTCCGGAGCTGATCCTTGCCTCTTCGTACCCCAAATTTGCTCTGCAAAGTTGTGACGACCATATCCATGATGCCGCTTTTGCGGATATTGGGTTTGGGGTACGGGTCATTTTCCCCATCATAATCCTCCCTTCTCAATATATCCACCATCTCCACCATCTCTTCAAAGGCCATGTTTGTGGCCTTATATCTCTTCCTTGCTCCGGAAGCATGGGGTTCAGGGCTTTCCTCCGCGCTGCTCACTGAATTTACGTCCGCCATTTTCACCTATCAATCTCCCACAGCGGAACGAGGGTAAAAGGGGCGGGGAAATACGGTCACATGGAACGTCAGGGGCGGGCGACGCAGGCGGAGCTTGAACGCATGCGCTGTATATAAAGCATTACCGCGAGGCCGTACGCTTGTCCGAACTGAAGCAGCGAGTGCTACACGTGACGGTAAGATAGTTATCTTTTTATTTTATTTTATTTTAAGCCTGCGTTAGGAATGTATATAATGAAATTTCACCTTATTGATGGTTAATTGATTTTTATGTGGGTTGGTGGTTGAGTGGGGTTGGTGTTTTGTGTGGTAGTGTGGGGGTGGGGGGTAGTGTGTGTGTGTGTGTGTGTGTGGGGGGGGGGGGGGGTGGGTGTATGGGGGGGTAGTGTGTGTGTGGGGGGGTAGTGTGTGGGGGTAGTGTGTGTGTGTGTGTGTGTATGGGGGGTAGTGTGGGTGTGGGGGGGTAGTGTGTGTGTGTGGGGTAGTGTGGGTGTGTGGGGGGGTAGTGTATGTGTGTGTGTGTGTGGGGTAGCGTGTGTGGTAGTGTGGGTGAGTGGGGGGGGGGTAGTGTGTGTGGGGGGGGTAGTGTGTGTGGTAGTGTGTGTGTGTGTGTGTGTGTGTGTAGTGTGTGTCTCGCCTACATTGTCACAATATAAATAGTGTGCATTTGGTCTGACATTATTTTTTTTTTATTATGATTTTTTTTATTTTTTTCAGAAATCAAAATGCAAAAGTATAACCCAGACCCCTTTAAGGAGGAGGCCTTCCTCTCCACATTTATTGATCTAATAGAATCACACAGGAGCCTTTGGGATTCCAAACACCCACAATATTCCAGCCGTCCTGGCCGGAGGAAGACATTGGAGACAGTTTTGACGTTTGTGAAAACCCGACTCCCCCAGGCAGACACTGACTTTGTGAACTCCAAAATTCAGAACCTGCGTAGCGTGTATAGGCGGGAGCGCAAAAAGATCCTAGACTCCCAAACATCAGGATCAGCAGCAGGTCAGGTCTATGTACCTAGGCTGTGGTATTATGACAGGCTGCGTTTTCTGGATGACACGTCAGAAGCCAGGCAGTCACTCTCCACTCTTCTGTCTAGCCTTCCCTCCACCCTTACCTCCACCTCAGGTGAGCCATCCCTGGAAGATCCAGACCCTTCCTTGCTGGACGAAGTTGATGCGCCCAGCTGGAGCCAGGTATATTTTAGTTTCTAAAGTTAGGATTGCTCAAATATTAATGATGTAAAGTTCAATGTTTGAATTGCTTCCAAATCTAGGATTTCATCACAAATTAAATTAGATATAAGGATACAGTAGTTTCCACAAATGTGGCTCAAATCTTGGTGAACTGAAGGAAAAATGATGGTGTCAAAATGATAGCCTTTTGTATTTCAAGACAAATGTATTTGCAAGTGAGAACTGTAAAATTGTTAGTGATTGATGATTTCAAAATATAGACATATTTTAGTTATTGATTTCTTTGTTTTTTTACACAGGATGAGCTCACCCAGGAGGAGGCCGGGACCAGTGGTATGGAGGAGGAGGCCGTGACCAGCCACACACAGGAGCTAGCTGGGCCCAGCAGGAGTCGGACCGAAAGCCAGGTCCCTCCCCTCCGCCTAGCCAGCAAAAGGCCCAGGAGGATGACACGTACAGAGGAGGAGTCCTTGGCACTTATACGCCAAGCCACCCAAGTGCTGAGGAAACCCCCCAATCCTGAGGAGGCCTACGGTACTTATTTAGCAAGCAGGTTGTTAGAAATGGAGAAGGCACAGCGCAACTTGTGCGAAGCAATTTTTTTTATGCCATTCAACGGGGTCTGAAGGGTGAGCTAACACCAACCACCAGACTGTACAACACAGACCCTACTGCTCCTCCTCCTCCTCCTCCTACCACAAGTCCACCACCAGAGGCACAGCCTCCAGAGAAGCGTGGAGGGAAGGCTAGACGGAAGAGTCGCAAGTGACTGCCTGGCTTCAGTCTGCTCTGAAAGAAGACGTAGGCTGTTGTAGTACCACAGTCTGGGGACATAGATCTCATCTGCTGCTGTTCCTGGTCTTTGGGATTCTAGGACCATGTTGTGCTCCCTATTTTCATGTTACACAGGTTCTGAATTTTGGTGGCCACTCACTTGATGTGTGCCTGGGGGACAAAAGGCTTCACAAACGTCAAAATTGTCTCCAGTGTTGCCTCCCTCTTGATTTAGTTTTGTTCTGACGAAAAATAAATATTTATTATTTCCAAAAATATTGTATGCTTTTTTTTTGTTATTTTGGCTTAAAAAACAGAGTTTATTTGTGAGTAGGCAGGTACATGTCAAAAGACTCTGGGGGTTATTTACAAAACACACGTTCATGTTAATATAAATATGCTAACTTCAAGTGCAATTTTTAAAGCACTGCAAGTGCACTTGGAAGTGCAGTCGCTGTAAATTTGAGGCTTAACATTTGAAATGAGGGGAAGCTCTGCTGATTTTGAACATGCAATCATGTGTAAGCTAAAATGCTGGTTTGGGTATCTATCTATCTATCTATCTATCTATCTATCTATCTATCTATCTATCTATCTATCTATCTATCTATCTATCTATCTACCTATCTATCTCTACTTACATAGTCCTGCTTGGCCAAAAAAAATGCAAGTCCATCTTGTTCAAACCCCCCCCCACAAAAAAATAAATAAATAAAAAATAAATAATTTTTAACTGACAATAGTAGTTCCAAAAATATATAGTAATAGATAAATTCTATAATTTAAAAAAATAAAAAATATAAATATATATATATTATATATATATATATATATATATATATATATATATATATATATATATATATATATATAATATATATATATATATATATATATATATATATATATATATATATATATATATATATATAATATATATATATATATATATATATATATATATATATATATATATATATATATATATATATATATATATATATATATATATATATATATATATATATATATATATATATATATATATATATATATATATATATATATATATATATATATATATATATATATTATATATATATATATATATATATATATATATTATATATATATATATATATATATATATATATATATATATATATATATATATATATATTATATATATATATATATATATATATATATATATATATATATATATATATATATATATATATATTTGGATTTTTTTTGTTTTTTTTTTTATTTTTATTTTTTTATATTTTTCTAAAATTGGAAGATTAATCATAGGATGAGGATGAATAAAACATTTGGTATAACTCTGTGTGAATATAAGCAGCAAAGCTACTTCACTTTTCTTGCATTATGAAGAAGAAAAGAATGGGCTATATTAAAAAACCACAAAATTAGCAGCATGACGAATATGCTAGCTTCAATACGAACACTAGTTTTACAAGACCGAGCGCTTCCGCCCTGTCCGCCCTGTAAATCCTTTCTGGGCATGCGTCATACTTAGTCCGTCCAACTTGCCTACTCACGAGCGGACTGTCCGCTGAAACAAAGTTTGGACGGACAAAATTACGGAAATTCCGAAAGACTTAGTCCGTCAGACTGTCCGCTGAAAAAGTCCGCTGAAGCCCACACACGAGCGGATTGTCCGCTGAAACACGGTTCAGCGGACTAAGTTGGGCAGACAATCCGCCCGTGTGTACGCGGCCTAACACACTCCTGAACCTGCATTCTGAGTGTAACACACTCCTGAACCCTGCATTCTGAGCGTAATACACTCTTTAACCCTGCAGTTTGCACGTAATGCACTCCTTAACCCTGCATTCTGAGAATAATTGGCTCTGCATTCTGAGTGTAATGCACTGGTGAAGCCTACATTTCCTGAATAATAAACTCCTAAACCCTACATTCTCTGCATAACACACTCCTAAATAAGGATGAGCTGAACCCCCCGGTTCGGTTTGCACCAGAACCTGCGAACAGACCTAAACTTTGTGTGAACTTTAGAACCCAATTAAAGTCTATGGGACTCGAACGTTCAAAATCAAAAGTGCTAATTTTAAAGGCTAATATGCAAGTTATTGTCATAAAAAGTGTTTGGGGACCTGGGTCCTGCCCCAGGGGACATGTATCAATGCAAAAAAAGTTTTTAAAACTGCAGTTTTTTCGGGAGCAGTGATTTTAATAATGCTTAAAGTGAAACAATAAAAATGAAATAGTCCTTTAAATTTCGTACCTGGGGGGTGTGTATAGTATGCCTGTGAAGGGGCGCATGTTTCCCGTGTTTAGAACTGTCCCTGCACAAAGTGTAATTTCTGCAGGAAAAAAAGTCTTTTAAAATCACTCACGGCTATAATGAATTGTCGGCTCCCCGTAATACAGAGAACAGTCATTGAAAGTCATAGATAAAAAAAAAAAGTGTGAGGTTCCCCCCGAATTCAATTACCAGGCCCTTGAGGTCTGGTATGGATATTAAGGGGAACTCTGTGTCAAATAAAAAAAAATTACGTGGGGTTCACCCCAAATATTCATACCAGACCCTGCAAGTCACCCCAAAGCATCCTCCCAATGTTGAGGGCATGTGGCCTTGTACGGTTCAGGAGGGGGGCACTCTCTCGTCCCCCCTCTTTTCCTGCGGCCTGCCAGGTTGTGTGCTCGGGTAAAGGGTCTGGTATGGATTTTTAGGGGAACTCCACGCCATTTTTTTTTTAATTTGGCGTGGAGTTCCCCTTAAAATCAATACTAGACCTGAAGGGCCTGGTAATTGAATTTGGGGGAACCCCACGCTTTTTTTTTTATCAATGACTTTCAATGACTGTTCTCTGTATTACGGGGAGCCGACAATTCATTATAGCCGCGAGTGATTTTAAATTACTTTTTTTCCTGCAGAAATGACACTTTGTGCAGGGACAGTTCTAAGCATGGGAATCATGCGCCCCTTCACAGGCATACTATACACAACCCCCAGGTATGAAATTTAAAGGAATATTACACTTTTATTGTTTCACTTTTTTACACATTATTAAAATCACTGCTCCTGAAAAAACGTCAGTTTTTAAAACTTTTTTTTGCATTTATACATGTCCCCTGGGGCGGGACCCAGGTCCCCAAACACTTTTTATGACAATAACTTGCATATACGCCTTTAAAATTAGCACCCATAGACTTGTACAGGGTGTTCCGCGGCTTTTCGAATTTGCTGGGAACACCCCAAATTGTTTGCTGTTCAGTGAACAGGCAATGTTCGAGGCGAACATGACTTCGACTTGAACTCGAAACTCACCCCTACTCCTAAATAGGGATGAGCTGGGTGTTCGAGTCAAAACCAGAACTTTGTGGGCCGTTTGCACCATATTCGAGTGGCGCTCACGGCCCACAATGCACTGCGCCATCGCAGTGCATTGCTGGCTGATGATTGGCCAAGCATGCACTGTGACCTGCATGCTTGGCCAATCACAGCGCCGGCAGCGAGGAGAGCCATAATTGGGTGCCTCCTGCACAGTATACACCAGAAGCTCCCCCAATTGCTGGTATTGTTCTGTTTCTATACCATAGACAGCTGCAGTAATTACAGTTGGTGTACTGTGTCATCTGCTTAGTGTGCACCTAAAGCTACCCAAATTGCTGGTGTTCTCATCTCCCTGCAGGCCATTAGTATGTCTGGAAGGCCAACAAGGAGAGGCAGACAGTCACGTGCCAATTAAAGAGGGCAAGCAGGCTCTGTGTCTAGAGGCAACAGTGCTGGTCGTGGACGTGTTGCATCCTCATGAGCACGTGGCCATGGGACATGCTTGTCCTTATTTTCGGCAGCTGGACTGGTTGAGCTGCAACATGGTGAAGACTTGGTAGAGTGGATGACCAAGCCCTCCTCATCCTCCTCATCCTCTCTCACCCAGGCTCAGGGTAATGGCAAAGCAGCTGCCAACGCGTCTTCTTCCCTCGTCTCATCAGTGTCATCAGTCACTCCTTCCCTAGACCCACCATGTCTTCCTGAGGAGTCCCCCGAACTGTTTGAGCACAGTGTTGGGTACATGCTCCAGGAGGAAGGCCAACGTTTTGAAGGCTCTGAGGATGATACCCAGCTAGAGGAAGGCAGTAGTGTGAGCCCAGAGAGAGGGGATGCTCAAGAAGGACAGCAATCTGGCAGTCATATTCCCCCAGCTGCAGCATACTGCCAGGTTTGCTCCAATGATGAAGAGGGAGGGGATGATGAGGTCACTGACTCCATGTGGGTGCCTGATAGGAGAGAGGAGGAGGAGTAGGAGGAGGAGGCACATCTCCAACAAGGCAGGATGCCCTCCGGGGGCCAGCTTAAGGGCAGCACACCGACTGAATCACACCATAGAGCTCTGTCTGTGCAGGACGCTGCCTCTGCTCATTATTCCAAAAATTATTTGGTGTGGGCCTTTTTTGATATGAGTGCATCAGATCTATCTATCTGCAACATATGTCTCAAGCATATCTCCCTTGGCCAAAACACCAGCCACTTGGGCACCAAATGCTTGACCAGACATATGTTAACCTGCCATGCAGCTCATTGGCAATTGTACCTTAAAGACCCACACCAAAGAACAAAGCGAACCTCTCCTTGCTCCTCATCAGCTGGGATCTCCAACCCCACTATACCTTCAGTCCTCTCTGAAACCTGCACTGAGAGGAATGAAGGTGTAGAATTAGGTGTGTCACATCCAAGTACTTGTGGGCACTCTGCTAGCAGTACACTGACGTCCGATTGTACCAGGCAAATTTCCCTGTCCCAGCTGCTGCACCGTCAAAAGAAGTTCACTCCCAGCCATCCACATACCCAGCAGTTGAATGCTAGCTTGGTTAAGTTTCTAGCACTTCAACTGCTGCCTTTTCAGTTGGTAGACTCGGCCCCCTTCCGTGAGTTTGAGCAATGTGCGGTTCCTCAGTGGCAGGTTCCCAAACGCCACTTTTTCTCATGGAAGGCGATTCCAGCTCTCTACTGGCATGTGGAAGGCAATGTCCATGCCTTGCAGGACAGGGCGGTCAGCGGTAAGGTGCATATTACCACTGACTCATGGTCCAGCAGGCATGGACAGGGACATTACCTATCTTTCACGGTGCATTGGGTCACTCTTCTGGCAGCTGGAAAGGATGCAGGACAAGGTGCCGTAGTGTTGGAGGTTGTTCCGCCACCATGCCTCCAAAATGCTACTACTGGTTGTGACACACCTCTCTCCTCCACCTCCTCTTCTTCTTCCTCCATGGCCTCTTCCTGTGCTTTGTCCTCGGAACCAGCGGTGCTCCGTAGGCGTTCAAGGGGCTACACAAGTACGCAGACAAAAAGATGCCATGCCGTGCTTGCTCTGGTGTGCTTGGGGGACAGGAGCCACACTGGGGCAAATATTTTGTCAGCTCTGCAGGGGCAGGCTGAGAGGTGGTTGACACCACGCCAGCTTAAGCCAGGAATGGTGGTTTGTGACAATGGCACCAACCTCCTCTCTGCCCTACAACAGGGACAACTGGCCCATGTGCCCTGTGTGGCTCACGACCTTAACTTGGTGGCTCAGCAGTTCTTGGGCAGGTACCCAGACTTACAGGATGTCCTAAGGAAGGCCAGGAAAGTCTGTGTGCATTTCTGCCGATCATATAATGCCAGTGCTCAGATGGCTGAGCTTCAAAAGGAGTTGAACCTGCCCAAGAACCGCCTTATCTGTGACATGTCCACCAGGTGGAACTCAACGTTGGCCATGCTGCAGTGGCTGCACACACAGCAGAAGGCCATCAATGAGTAACTGTGTGACTACGGCACCAGGACAGGGTAAGGAGAGCTCGTTTTTTTTTCACCACGCTAGTGGGGCATGATCAGGGATGCATGCACTGTCCTGTCACCATTTGAGGAGGCCACAAGGATGGTGAGCAGTAACAGTGCATGGATCAGTGACACTGTACCTTTTGTCCACCTGTTGGAGCATGCGCTGCGTGGAATAATGGACAGTGCACTTGAGGCAGAACAGAGGCAGGAAGAGGAAGACTTCCTTGCCTCTCAAGGCCGCCTTTATCCAGACAGTGTTCCTGCTGTCCCGCCGATCATACAGGAAAAGGGCGAGGAGGAGGAGGATTGTGTCAGCATGCAGGTGGAGCCTGGCACTCAGCAGCAGCAGTCTTTTAGGGATGATTTACAGTCCCAAGAAACCCATGGACTTGTACGTGGCTGGGAGGATGTGGCTGCGGATCATGTCGTCCTTAGTGACCCAGAGGACTCCAGACCGAATGCCCCAGCTAACCTATGCTGCATGGCCTCCCTGATCCTGCAAAGCCTGAGGAAGGATTCTCGTATTCCTCGGATCAAGGAGAGAGATATTACTGGCTGGCCACTCTCCTTGATCCACAGTACAAGGGTAAAGTTGTAGATCTTATCTTGCCATAGCAGAGGGAGCAGAGGATGACACATCTCCAGGCAGCCTTGCAGAAAGGTCTGTGCAATGCGTTCCCAGAGACTGGGAGGTTACAAACTCCTGGTCCTGGACAATGTGTTACCGAGGCTTCAATTACAGAAGGAGCGGTGGAGAAGGTGGCTGTCTGACCGATGCGTTCAGGCAATTTTTTAGTCCACAGCCCCAAGGTATGATCGGTTCCAGAAACCATCGCCAGCGTCTCATTTACATGGTGCAGGAATACCTAGGGGCAAGGTCAGACTTGGACACCTTTCCCACCGTAAATCCTCTAGGTTACTGGGTCTTGAGGATGGATCACTGGCCAGAGCTTGCACAGTATGCAACTGAGCTACTGGCCTGTCCTGCATCCAGTGTTCTTTCTGAACGCACATTCAGTGCTGCTGGAAGCTTTGTAACCGATCACAGGGTGCGCCTGTCCACCGACTCGGTTGATCAACTGACCTTCATAAAATGAATCAGTGTTGGATCACCAACTTGGAAGAACATTTTTGGTTGTGGGTGGCTCCACCAATGGCTAAGGCCCAATTTTTTAGCCCCTGTTTAACAGGGGCATGTAATTCCAATTTTTGATGCAATACTTAGCAGCAGAGCTCATTCCTGCACTCCAACTAGAGTATCTGGGAGAGGTTGCAGTGTTGTGGCACCAGCACCAGTGCCTAAGGCCCAGTTTAACAGGGGCATGTAATTACAATTTTTGATGCAATACTTTGCAGCAGGGCTCATTCCTGCTTTCCAACTAGAGTTTCTGTGAGGTGTTGAAGTGTTGTGGCACCAGTACCTAAGGCCCAATTTGTCAGCCCCTGTTTAACAGGTGCATGTAATTACAATTCTTGATATAATACTTCACAGCATGGCGCTCCAGTGCCCACCAAGAGTCAATTTGAGGGCTTACAGTGTTAACTTGTGGCAACACCAACACCTAAGGGCCAAATTTCTGCAGAGCATATAGGGCAGGCCCCTACTTTCAAACATACAGCTTACAAACGTCTCCTACTTGCAAACGGAAGGAGACAACAGGAAGTGAGATGAAAAAAGACAAAAAAAAAATTATACAGGGGTGATAACCCTTTCCTATGTTTTCCAAAAAGCTTAAAAATTTATTTTTTGACTGGAGCCACACTTTAAAAATGTACCACTTAAACATTACAAACAGATTCTACTTAACACAACAAACCTACACAGTCCCTGTCTAGTTTGCACCGCCTGTATGCTGCTGTTCTGAGTATATAGGGCCTGAGGGCCCCACGCCTATCCTTTTTTTTTTATTTGGGTATGGGGTTCCCCTTAATATCTGTACAAGACCCAAAGGAGCTGGTAATGGGCAGGGGGGGCTACCCATGCCATTTTTCTCACTGATTTTCATCCATATTGCCGGAACCAGACATTACATTAAAACCGCAAGCAGTTTTAAATGACTTTTTTTCCCGCTAAATGTCATTTTGTGCAGGGACTGTTCTAAACATGGGAAACGCGTACCACTTCACAGGCATACTATAGACACCCCCAGGCATGATATTTAAAGGAATATTTAACTTTTTCTTTCACTTTAAGCGTCATTAAAATCGGTGCTCCCGAAAAAATGCCCATTTAAAAAAAAAAAATTGCATTCATCCATGTCCCCTGGGGCAAGAGCCGGGTCCCAAAACACTTTTTAAGCCAATAACATGCATATTAGCCTTTAAAATTAGCACATTTGATTTCGAACAATCGAATCCATAGACTTTAATGGATTTCTAAAGTTCGTAAAATTTTTCAGTCCATTCGAAGGTTCTGGAGCGAACCAAACTGGGTTGTGTTCGGCTCTTCCCTACTCCTAAACCCTTCACTCTCTTGTAATACATATTTTATTTTTGTTCTCTAAAAATATTTTATCATGGGGGGGGCAAAATTCTCTGCCTATAGGCTTCCCTGATGTAAATCCTGCCCTGTCCACTCACTGCCTTTGCTATTAAATATGAGCTCTTCCATCATTTGGTACAGAGAATGTAGTCTATTTGATTTAGATAAAGTACATCTAGTGATGTCCAGGTGTATCAAATAACTTTGGTTCCGTAAAATGGTTGTAAATCCGAAATTAAAAAAAACCTAAAAAAAAAAAAAACCCTGTAAGACAAAGGCATAATGAAATACTTACCTTAAATCGAAGCTGTTGCAGCACCCCCCCCCCCCCCCACACCACTGTGACAACATGTCTCCCCCAGTTATTTCTGGGTGCTCAGGCTTCGGTGATGTGATTGGCCGGAGCCGTGATGATGTCACTCCCACGCGTGTGTGCGGGAGCCGCCAGTTGTGACACGCTGCTGAAGAACAGCGTTTCTTAAGTGCCCATGCACCGATGACATTGGCGCAATTGTATATGGTAAATAGGTTTCGGATATATTTACAGTACCTACAGGTAAGTCTTATTATAGGCTAACCTGTAGGTACAAGTGGTGTAACAGGGTTTACAACCTTGTCAAAGAATATATTAGTTAAGAAGAGGTCACAGTAGAAACAGAAGCTGATTTGTCTTACCCCTGCTTCATTTGTGTTACCATGACTGTGTTGCCTTATTTCTTATTTTGCTATCTTGAGGTTCTAGTTTTCCATCACTATATTTATGTAGGACTCTCCTAGCTAGGTGCTTGAAATAGATAGATAGACTTAGTGTTGGCTCACTGTGTTTTGTGTATCTGTGTTTTTGATAAGTAAACTTAAAGGGGTTGTAAAGGTAATTTTTTTATTTTCTACATAGTTTTCTTTAAGCTAGCGCATTGTTGGTTCACTTACCTTTTCCTTTGATTTCCCTTCTAAACGTTTTTTTTCTTTGTCTGAATATCTCACTTCCTGTTTCTCCTCAGTAAACTTCTCACCATCATCCGAGCTGGTGGTTAGTCAGCCAGAACAGCTTACTGAACAGCTTACTGAGGAGGAACAGGAAGTGAGAAATTCAGACAAAGAAAACAAAGAAAAAAAAAACATTTAGAAGGGAAATCGAAGGAAAATATAAGTGAACCAACAATGCACTAGCTTAAAGGAACCTATGTAGAAAATAAAAAATTTACCTTTACAACCCCTTTTGTCACACTGCAGTCAGTGCAATCTTTGTGTTAGGTAAATTTAGCTTGCTAACTCTATTCAATGTAACAACATTTGACTAGTTAGTTCTGCTGCTGCTAGTCTGTTTACTCCCTCTGCTGTCTAGAAACCTGTGAGAACTCTCTGGATCAGAGGTGTGGAGCTAGGCAGATATCAGCATGAATATTTATATAGCCCTGGCCAATGCCAGGAAGCTGGGACCTGATTGCATGCTGGGTAACTGTATATATTCTTTGAGCGCACTGGGCTCTGGGTCTTTTCCTGGAGAGGATCAGTCCAGCCTGGAGGACTTGCTGCCCTCCAGGGAAATGCTGCCACATGCTTGCTGTCTGTAAAACCTAAGGAGGGGCCTGTGGCCCTGGATGCTGGGACCTTAGAGAGCTAACTATCACTGGCTATAGGCATCACTTGGAAATTGGAAAGAGGCAACAAACTGTCCTTGGGCCTTGTGTTAGTACAGACAGTTCTGGGAGATCTTAGAGACTTTTGGGGCTGTTGCCACCCCTCTGGTGCTAGAGAGAGTTATCTGTGGGTCTGTTAAAGGGGACACCGGCTGGTGGCCTGCAGAGCTTAGTCCACCCAATGTTCTATGAAGGGACTCTGCTCTTGTGAGAAAAGAAGTTGCATTTGACCACTACTACTACTTCAAAGCTAAGTCCACTGTTTGTTGCAAGCATGGACTTTACTACAGCTTTTTCCAGAGAGAATATCAAGTCCTCAAGTGTTTTTGGAGTATCCCACTCAATTCCCTCAACTCTATCCAAGTTCTCCAAAAATATAAACAGCAAAAACAACACCCTAATGCCCTGTACACACGATAGGAATTTCAAATGGAAAATGTGTGATAGGACCTTATTGCCTGAAATTCCGACCGTGTGTAGGCTCCATCACACATTTTCCATAGGAATTTCCGTCACACAAAATTTGAGATCTGGTTCTCAAATTTTCCGACAACAAATTCCGTTCATGTGTACACAATTCCGTGCACAAAGTGCCATACGTGTTTAGAAACAAGCAGAAGAGCAGCACTGGCTATTGAACTTAATTTTTCTCCGCTCGTCGTATGTGTTGTATGTCACCACATTCTTGATGTTCGGAATTTCCAACCAACTTTATGTGACCATGTGTATGCAAGTTTGAGCCAACATCCGTCTGAAAAAATGCCATGGATTTTGTTGCCGGAAAATCCTATCGTGTGTACAGGGCATTAGACTGGGTATTAAAGAAATGTGTGACTGAGTTTGTGTGCCTGGCTGTAGGGCAAAACATCTGTGGAAGAACTTGGGCAATATTCCTATAGCTCCTATGGGAGTAGCACTGCAATTGCATCTTGCTTACAAGGCTTTGTCGATCTCAGCTGTGGTTTGATTTTAAAATTGGTTGACTTGCTTTTTTAATCTGCATTACCTGTTTGGAAAATAAATCTATATAACTGTGATATTAAACGAGTGTTCGTATAATCAAATTGATATTAGTCGATCTGGTTAGATTCATGGCATTATATCCAATGACAGTCTTGGTAATATCTTTGCTGACTATCCAAACCATGCCATTTCTTCTTTGATTTCATGACCAGAATAGTATAGTGAGGAGAGGAGCGAAAGCCGCCAGGATTTCAGATCCTCGAACCAGTGTATGAATGAAATACTTGTATAGCGCACAATGCGAACTGAATCACCTCTAGGCGCTGTGTAGCTCATGCTTCATGCTTAAGCTCATGCTCAGCACATTCCATCTTCCTCTAAAAAGAGTCTGTTTTTACAGCTTTGTGGAAAAAATATTCTCATATTGCAACATCACTGTCTAGATGACCAAAAAGTTTTAGTGCTGTTGCATAATTTACACCAGATGTACTATAAGTAATCCCAGATTACTAGATTAATATTCAAGACAGATATTGGTAATTTATCCTAATCCTGGGGCTCCAAAGACCCAATAATTAGTTATCTACACTCACCTGTCACTTTATTAGGTACACTTATTCAAGTGCTTGGTAACACATTTGCTAATCAGCCAAATACTAGGGAAAACTCAATGCATTTAGCCATCTAGATGTGGTGAAGATGACTTGCTGAAGTTCAGAAACCGAGCATCAGAATGGGGAAGAACGGGCATTTAAGTGACTTTGAATGTGGCATGGTTGTTTGTACCAGATGGGCTGGTCTGAGTATTTAAAAAAACTGGTCTACTGGGATTTTTATATACAACCATCTCTAGGGTTTACAAAAAATGGTCCAAAAAAGAGAAAATATCCAGTGAGCTGCAGTTGTGTGGACAAAAATGCCTTTTTGATGTCAGTCAGTGGTCAGAGGAGAATGGGCAGACTGGTTCAAGAACATTGAAAGGCAACAGTAACTCAAATAACCACTTTTTACAACCAAGGTATGTAGAATACCATCTCTGAATGCACAACACATCGAACCATGAAGCAGATGGGCTACAGCAGCAGAAGACCACTCCTGTCAGCTCCTGAGGCTACAATTCGCATAGGCTCCCCAAAATTAGACAACAGAAGATTGGAAAAACGCTGCCTGGTCTGAGTCTCCATTTCAGCTGTGACATTCAGATGGTAGGTTCAAAATTTGTCATAAACAACATGAAAGTATGGATCCATACTGCCTTGTATCAACGGTTCAGGCTGGTGGTGATGGTGTAATGGTGTGGGGGGAATTTTGTCAGTGTAGGGAGAGGTTGCTGTGTGGAGCAGGGACAGACTGTAGTGACACAAATCACTAGCTATTAGGTCCACAAAAGTCCTTTTAAGGACTGGTATAGGTGTACTATTTGTGCAGTATATAGGGGTGTAATACACGTATAAAATACTTGCACATATAGAAAGCATAGTATAGTGAATTTCCACTGTGCAGCATTGTGACTGCTGAGCGGTTCTGCAGTGATACTACAAAGAGTGACAAACGCAATTTAAAAAAAAGTATTATAACTGGTGTGATAGACCAGTGGCCCCCAAAAACGACAGATTGAAGCGGGGTGTTATATACCTTCTTCCACATACATACTGCACTTCTCTAGAGACTTTTGTCACAGGGTCATTTAAAAAATGCTGGTGTGGTGTCTGTGCTCTCTATCACGGTGCTGGTGTCAGTGCTCTCTATCATGGTGCTGGTGTCAGTGCTCTCTATCTCGGTGCTGGTGTCAGTGCTCTCTATCTCGGTGCTCGTCTCAGTGCTCTCTATCACGGTGTGGGTGTTAGTGCTCTCTATGTCAGTGCTGGTGTGGTGTCAGTGATCTCTATCTCGGTGCTGGTGTGGTCTCAGTGCTCTCTATCATGGTGCTGGTGTCAGTGCTCTCTATCACGGGGCTGGTGTGGTGTCAGTGCTCTCTATCTCAGTGCTGGTGTGGTCTCAGTGCTCTCTATCTCAGTGCTGGTGTCAGTGCTCTCTATCTCAGTGCTCTCTATCTCGGTACTGGTGTGGTTAAGTACTCTCTTTCTCGGTGCTGGTGTGGTGTCAGTGCTCTCTATCTCGATGCTGGTGTGATATGCTCTCTATCTCTGTGCTGGTGTCAGTGCTCTCTATCTCGGTGCTGGTGTGGTCTCAGTGCTCTCTATCATGGTGCTGGTGTCAGTGCTCTCTATCACGGGGCTGGTGTGGTGTCAGTGCTCTCTATCTCAGTGCTGGTGTGGTCTCAGTGCTCTCTATCTCAGTGCTGGTGTCAGTGCTCTCTATCTCAGTGCTCTCTATCTCGGTACTGGTGTGGTTAAGTACTCTCTTTCTCGGTGCTGGTGTGGTGTCAGCGCTCTCTATCTCGATGCTGGTGTGATATGCTCTCTATCTCTGTGCTGGTGTCAGTGCTCTCCATCTCAGTGCTGGTGTGGTGTCAGTGCTCTCTATCTCAGTGCTGGTGTGGTCTCAGTGCTCTCTATCTCAGTGCTGGTGTCAGTGCTCTCTATCTCAGTGCTTTCTATCTCAGTACTGGTGTGGTTAAGTGCTCTCTTTCTCGGTGCTGGTGTGGTATGCTCTCTATCTCGGTGCTGGGGTCAGTGCTCTCCATCTCAGTGCTGGTGTGGTGTCAGTGCTCTCTATCTCAGTGCTGGTGTGGTGTCAGTGCTCTCTATCTCGGTGCTGGTGTGGTATGCTCTCTATCTCGGTGCTGGTGTCAGTGCTCTCTATCTCAGTGGTGGTGGGCTGTCAGTGCTCTCTATCTTGGTGCTGGTGTCAGTGCTCTCTATCACGGTGCTGGTGTCAGTGCTCTCTATCATGGTGCTGGTGTCAGTGCTTTCTATCTCAGTGCTGGTGTCAGTGCTCTCTATCTCAGTGCTGGTGTCAGTGCTCTCTATCTCAGTGCTGGTGTCAGTGCTCTCTATCACGGTGCTTGTGTCAGTGCTCTCTATCTCAGTGCTGGTGTCGTCTCAGTACTCTCTATCACGGTGCTGGTGTCAGTGCTCTCTATCACAGTGCTGGTGTGGTGTCAGTGCTCTCTATCTCGGTGCTGGTGTCAGTGCTCTCTATCTCGGTGCTGGTGTCAGTGCTCAGTCTCTATCGCGGTGCTGGTGTCAGTGTTCTATCTCAGTGCTGGTGTCAGTGAGGGAGATAGCAACAGAGAAGCCAATCAGCAGGCAGTGCCAGCACCATGGCCGAGGATCAGCACTGGACTGGCACCTCCGGACCACCGCAGTGGAGCCCTGCATAGGTGGGGGTAAGGGTCAGGCGGGTGAGTGTATATAGAAATACACAGATCAGATGTTCGAACTTTAATTACTACTTGCTTGTTGTAGGTGAGTGACTCGCAAAATATTGACTTATCTGGATCAGATTATCAGACAAGCATCAAGCATAGGTACAAGTTTTCTTTAAAGCATATGTTAAGCCAAAACAGTTTTCAATTTCAGCAGAAAGTGGAAGAGTTAGAATATGTGAGACATTATTGTTGTCTATGTCCTCACTGGGGAGATCCACCATCACTATCTGTCCTGCTAAGCATTGTGCTCAGTACGGAAAGTTATGGGCAACCTACATTTTTGAGCTGTCACAGGAACTGCAACAGACCAGAGAATCTTCATTGGTAATATTTACTCCAGGGGCAACTGTTCAATCAGGGATTTATACTTGCTTTGGAGAGATCTCTTCTTACTTCCTGCTGTGTCTCTGGGACAGGAAGTAGAAGCAATTCTTCCTGACAGGACACAGACAGAAAAAAAGAAACTTACAGGGGTCTAAACCACTTATTTTATCCAAAACTGGTAACTGGTAACTGGTTTGGACTTTACATGCACTTTAAACAGGTCATCTAGTGCCCAGGGCAAAGATGCCAAAAGGTGACCCCCCCCCCCCCAACTTCCCTTCCTAGCACAGATCCCCCAATCATCCCTAATAACACAAATACTCCCCCACTCCTAATCACCCCTTCTAGCAAAAATCACCACTGCGCCCCGGGCAGCTATGCCTTCTGCCCACTCTTTGTCCTGGCCCTGCCGATAACATTCCCTGAAAACAAGATGATCACTATAGGGAAGACTGACATGTATATGAAATCAAATTATCAAAACATAGGAAACAACAAACAAAAAAAATGTAAAGTCAAAGTAACAGTTTCAATAATATCTCATCTGTATGATTTTCTTGGTATCGTACAGAAGTGGCTAACCATTGCCCTTTTTGCAATGTGTGTTGGATTTGCTGTTGTCAATACTGTGATCACTAGCCATTGACGTTGTCCTCTATTGTTGCTGCCCAATATAATGATAATAATGTAATGACATCACACCATACTTCCTTTATACCTTGAGCTAATAAATGTGAGAAATGTCAACATACATTATCAGGTTGCTCATTGTATTCTTCTGTTTCATGATCCGCTTCTGTAACGGAACTACTTCCCTCATCCTCATACTGCGATGCATTCTGTAAAAGAAAGATAGGCTTTATTATTGGTTACAAATATTTTATTACATTATTTGCAAATATTAGAGGTTTTATCTAAGAATGTGTTCCTCGGAACTACAATTTAAAGCTGAACTCCAGACAAACAGCTAAATGAACAGATGTAACATATATAAGAAACTTTTTTTTCTACCAAAGGATTTATTTTTCTGTCCATTTATTTTCTGTCCATCCAGTCCTGAGATATACACAGCTTTATCACGTAGCACAGCAAGGTGGATGGATAACTTCCATTTACCAGTTTCAAAAAACAGTTTAATTTCCGGCATGTGCCAGAAATGTAACACTCCCATTGGTTGTGCTCTCAACCAAACTGTCAAACCATCCAATGGCTGGTGTCATAACTGATCACATGTGCAGCATCATGGCAGTTGTAGATTAAACAGAGGCAAAGATGGCAGCTTTCTTGGCTTAAAAAGATAGGGGGGTTTACTTACACTTTAAAGCAGAAATATATTTCCCCGCTCTCAGGCAATGTTGTATCTGCAAGCTCCCTCACCCACAATGACATCTCCTCATAGGTCTCTTCTGGGTTTCAAATTATGGGCACACTTGATTGGCCTGGCCAGGTAATGCAACAGCTGCACATGGCAGGTGCGTGCCCAAGGTAGTTTACAATGTAAGAAGAAGGACGATAAAGATTTTTATTGTTAAAAAAAACATATTGGAGTTGATTTACTAAAGCTGTAGAGTGCAAAATCGGATGCAGCTTTGCATGGTAGTCAATCAGCATCTATCTTCAGCTTGCTCAATTAACCACTTCATCCCCGGACGATTTGGCCCCTTAATGACCAGGCCATTTTTTGCGATATGGCACTGCGTCATTTTAGAATGAGCGGCACTAAATACTCAGTGAATATGCTAATAATACACAATTTCAACTCAAATGTATCCAATAAAGTATACCCATACCATAAATAACATTGATTGTTACCACTTTAGTACCACATAGTGATCATTGATCCCATGATTAAGTCAATTTTATGACAAAACATGTCGGGGCCTGGCTACAGAGTGATCATTGAGGTAGACATGGAACTCTGACCAACATACACCGAGTGGCTACTGACGGGGGATGGGATGAGGAGTGATGAGCCTTACAGCAGCTATCTTGCTATCTCGTAAGCCCTGGGTCCGCCGTGGCCATCCATTATACATCGACTTTGGTCTTGGAGTGCTGTGCTTTTTTTTATGGTTTGCTTTTTATATCTCACATGTGAGTGTAATGCAGTGAAATTTTATGAGATTAAAGTGTGTGAAGGTTTTACACTATCGGAGGCTGTGTTTTGTTCATTTACATGTGGAGTGTGTAAAGAGGATTAATCGGGAGCTGTGTATTTGCCTCTGACTGACACCTGAAGATCTGTTACTCTTCATCACCGTGAAAAGAGGGTTTAAGCATTTATAGCCAAACATGGCAGTGTGATTCACAATCAGATGTGTGTAAAGTGGATTAAGTGGTGGTGGAGGAGTGTTCCTGGAAGTCTTTATGAATTATAATTATAATTGATTCACTGGTCACTATCTAATGAACGTTGGACTCTTCGTGTTTAAAAACTGGACACTTTGATTATTTATTCATTCATATAATTTATTGCAGCTATTAACTTCACAGGGTGTTGCTATTATAGTTTAAAGTGGTAACAATCAATGTTATTTATGTTATGTGTATACTTTATTGGATACATTTGAGTTGAGATTGTGTATTATTAGCATATTCACTGAGTATTTAGCGCCGCTCATTCTACACTGCTTGGTAGGATTTTTGCACATTATTATTTATTTAGAGTGGCAGCAAGTTTTTTTTTTTTTAGTGTAAGCGCAAGTGTGTATTATTGTTTTTACTGCGTAATTTTAACTGAGAATTGCACGGCCATGCGACGTTGTACAAAAACAAATTTGATGTCCTTTTTTTCCCACAAATAGAGCTTTCTTTTGGTAGTATTTGATCCCCGCTGCAATTTTTATTTTTTTCACTATAAGCTATTTTGAAAAAAAAAAAAATATTTTTTTACTTTTTGCTATAATAAATATCCTCAATTAAAAAAATAAAAAAACTATTTCTTCCTCAGTTTAGGCCAATGTGTATTCTTCTACATATTTTTCGTAAAAAAAATTGCAATAAGCGTATATTGATTGGTTTGCCTGAAAGTCATAGCGTCTACAAAATAGGGTATAGATTAATGGCATTTTTATTATTCATTTTTTTTACTAGTAATGGCAGCGATCTGAATTTTTTTTATCGGGATTGCGACATTGCGGCAGACAGATCGGACACTTTTGACACTTTTTTGGGACCATTGGCATTTATACAGTGATCAGAGCTAAAAGTAGCCACTGATTACTGTGTAAATGTCACTGACAGGGAAGGGGTTAACTGTGTTCCCTATGTGTGTTCTAACTGTGGGGGGAATGTGGTTGACTAGAGGAGAAGACAGATCATTGTTCCTACTTAGTAGGAACACACAATCTGTCTCCTCTCCCCTGACAGAACTGGGATTTACATGTTTACACCCACAGTTCTCGCTCTGTCATGAGCGATCGCGGATGCCCAGCGCTCATCATGCCCACCGGGCACATGCATTGGCTCAGGGGAAACGCTGTGGGCATGCTTGCGCCTCCAGCGGTGCTAGGGCGTCTTAAAGAGCCAATGTACAGCTACGACGGCTTGCCCAGGGGAGCCATCCTGCTGCAGTATAACTGTGGTGACTGGTCAGGAAGCGGTTAAAGCAGACCTTCAGTAATTTTTTTTCAACTTTCCGTATATTAAATTTTCTGCCCTTGTTTTTTAACTTTGGCTAGTAAAAAAATTTTTATGCCAATAAATACCTTATACAGCCCACTTCCTGTTTCTTGTCTGGTCATTAGCCTAGGCTTATCACTTCATGCACAGCTCTCTCTCATTCTCATGAGAGTTTTCCAGGAAGGGAGGTGGGATGAGTCATAAGTGGGCTAATGAGAGCTGCAGGTCTGCAGAGCCGGAGGTGTGTCTCTGTGTGTCTGTGTAAATCCAGGTAGGGACGTGGGAGGAGTCATAAGAGGGCTAATGAGAGCTGCTGGGCTGCAGAGCTGGAGGTGTGTCTCTGTGTGTATGTGTAAATCCAGGAAGTGAACAGGCAGCAGCTTCGGCTGCCCAGAGTAAAAATGGATGCAGTCAGACTTAGTGGAGGGAGATTTCTGCAGCATTTTTGACAAGTACAGAATCACAGTATATATAAAATAATATGCAAAGTGGTTGTAGGGAAGCTTTAGAATGGCAAAGATGTTTTTATTACAAATTATGTGAGCAAACTGCTGTTCCTCTTTAAGCTTTGAACTGCACTCTTTTTTTGTACTCTTCTCTACAATTTCGGTAAATCAACCCCCTTACGTCTCTTCTGCAAAAAAAATAAAAACAAAAAGCCGTCCTGCTTGCAAAAGTTTCTTAAATTTACACAAAAGTTTTGTTTTAAGAAATATAGTGGTTTCCTGTCTTCAACCCTAGACTGCTACCTGAATAGGGAAAGGAGCAGGGCAGCACCATTCTGATGAAGTCTTGCCTCCTATCTGCTTCTTTTAACATGCTCTTTAGCAATACTATTGCATGGAGCACATCTCATTAGCTCCAAGACCTTCTTCCTCTGCAAGGGGGATACCAGAGGCTGAAACTACATCAAATTCAGGTGTTTATTCTAGTTGCAATTTAAAAAAGATTGATCTTTTTCAATATTTGTTACAGAGACTTGCTGGTTGGAAGCTGAACAGTGGAAGCCTTGAGTAGAGAGTGTGAACAAGTTTTGCTTTTGACTGCTGGTGATTGCTGTGTTGCATTTTTAGGTTCTTTTTGGGATTTTTCCTTGCAGCTTTTTAACTGCTTGCCAACCGCCGGCTGTCAAATGACGGCCAGGTGGCGCGGCTCTTGTGTCGGGAGGCCGTCATATGAAGGCCCCCCATTTAAACATGGAATGCACGCGATTGTGCGTGCGCATCCCCGTTCCTTTGGTGGCGGCATGTCACGGAGACACCGCTTGCCACCGAGGGGGGTGAACAGCCATTCGGTATGGCTGTTTACCACGTGATGAAGTCACGGCCGATCACAGATGTTTACACCCCCACTGTGCACGGCGCGCGCCTCTCGGTGGCGGTGTGTTGCCGGGAACACTGCTCATCACCGATGCTGGTAAACAGCCATTGGCCGGCTGTTTACCCACGTTATTGGCTGTGATCGTTTCACAGTCGATCACTAAATGTAAATAAACTGCGGTAACGAGATGTTACTGGGTTCTCCTCCTCACACACCTATCATGTGTGGGGAGGAGATTGCAGTAACATCTCATTACCGCTTACAGTGTACACACCAATCACACTGATTGCCCCACCCCCATATAGAGGACCTGTCACCACCCATCATAGTACCTGTCACTCACAGTCCATCAGAGTACCTGTCACAGTTCATCTGAGTACCCGAGTACCTGTCACAGCCCATCAGAGTACCTGTCACAGCCCATCAGAGTACCCGAGTACCTGTCCCAGTCTATCTGAGTACCCGGGTGCCTGTCCCAATCCATCTGAGTACCTGTCAAAGTCCATATGAGTACCTGAATACCTGTCACAGTTCATATGAGTACCTGAGTACCTGTCAAAGTTCATCTGAGTACCCGAGTACCTGTCACAGTCCATATGAGTACCTGAGTACCTATCACCACCCTTCAGAGTACCCGAGTACCCGTCACCAGGCCATCAAAGTACTCATGTACTTGTCACCAGGCCTTCAGAGTACCCGAGTACCTGTCACCAAGCCATCAGAGTACTCAAGTACCTGTCACCAGCCCATCAGAGTATCCGAGTATCTATCTGCAGCCCATCAGAGTACCCGAGTACCTATTTGCAGCCCATGCCTCATAGAATATACGTTGGGGTGTTTTCTTTCCCAAATGGGGTCATTTTGTGCGTAATTCTATTGTCCTGGTGCTCCTGGACCTTCAAAAGTGTGATGGGTAGGAATGAAATGAGATGTGTCATTTATGCTCCTAGAATGCCCGAAGGTAGTACTTCAATGTTCGGCCTCTCTATGTGACCAGGCTGTGTAAAAGTCCTACACTTGTGGTATCACCATACTCGGGAGGAGTAGCAGAATGTGTTTTGGGGTGTAATTTTTGCTATATACATGCTATGTGTTAGAAATATCTTATAAATTGACAACTTTGTGTAAAAAGAAAAAATGCGTTTTCATTTTTTTCCACATTTTCCAAAAACTTCTGGAAAAAATGAACCCTTCAAAAGACTCATTATGCCTCATAGATTATACATTAGGGTGTTTTCTTTCCAAAATGTGGTCATTTTGTGGGCAATTCCTGGTACTCCTGGGCCTTCAAAAGTGTAATAGGTGGTTGTGAAATGAAATGTGTAATTTTTGCTCGTAGAATGCCTGAAGGTGCCACTTCAATGTTGTTGCTCTGTATGTGGCCAGGCTGTGGTATCGCAATACTCAGGAAGGGTAGAAGAATGTATTTTGGGGTATAATTTGTTGTATGCATATGCTGTGTGTGAGAAATAACCTGATAATATGACAATTTTGTAAAAAAAAAAAAAAATCTTAATTTTGCAAAGAATTGTGGAAAAAATGTCAACTTAAAAAAACTCACCATGCTACTTATTTAATACCTTGGAATTTCTACTTTCTAAAAAGGGGTCATTTGGGGGGTATTTGTATTTTCCTGACTTGTTAGTGTCTCAAGAATTGAGATACACCTGATGTACTGAATGCCTGATCAGATGTGATCAATTTTCAGTGATTGGCACCATAGTTTGTAGACTCTATAACTTTCACAAAGACCAAATAATATGCACTAATTTGGGTTATTTTTACCAAAGATATGTAGCAGTATAAATTTTGGCCAAAATTTATGAAGAAAAATTACTAATTAGCAAAAATGTATGTCAGAAACAAAGAAAAAGGCATTTATTTCACAAAATTTACATATTATTTTATTTATAGCACAAAAAATAAAAAACCCACTAGTGATTAAATACCACTAAAAGAAAGCTCTATATGTGTGGAAAAAAGAATGCAAGTTTCATATGATTACAGTGTTGCATGACTGAGTAATTGTCATTCAAACTGTGAGGCCGCGTACACACGGGCGGATTGTCTGCCCAACTAAGTCCGTCAGACAATCCGACAGACAGTCCGTTCAAAATTTGAATGAACGGACTTGACCACACACGATGAACAGACAGTCCGCTGAAAACGTGCGCAATGACGTGTACAGCACGTACGACGGGACTAGAAAAACGACGTCCAATACACTGCAATGCAACCTTCGGCCGTGTAAACCCTTTCTGAGCATGCACCATACTTAGTTCGTCCAACTTGCCTACACACGAGCGGACTGTCCGCTGAAACCAAGTTTGGACGGACAAAACCAAGTTTCAGCGGACAAAATTACGGAAATTCCGAAAGACAAAGTCCGTCAGACTGTCCGCTGAAAAAGTCCGCTGAAGCCCACACACGAGCGGATTGTCCGCTGAAACACGGTTCAGCGGACTAAGTTGGACAGACAATCCGCCCGTGTGTACGCGGCCTGAGAGTGCTGAAAGCTGAAAATTGGTTTGGTCAGGAAGGGTGTGTGAGTGCACTGTATTGAGGTGGTTAAACACCTTTTCTGTCACTTTTTAAATAGCCTTTTTTTTTTCTTTCCTTCCTTTAGCCTACTAATTAAGGGAAGTGGTGAACTGGTCCCAGGCACTTGAGGCCTATATAACTTTCTGTGGAACTCATTTTGAGGCTGCCACCCTTTTTTCTTGCTGAAACTTAGACCAAATGAAACTGGACCAAGTGGTGAGTTTAAAACCAGAGTTAGTGGAACTTGACTAAGTGGTGAGTTAAAATCCAGAGTTGAAAACGGGAGGTTATAACAGGGGTCAAAGTACCTGTGTAGTGTGAGTGTGTACCTGTGTATTGTAAGTACACGAGTGCTGCAAGTGCTCGTGGGCTGTATTGAGTATTAATGTTAGGTAGTACCTGAGTATTGTGAGAGTTGGGAGTACCTGTGTATTGTGAGTACCTGAGTGTTGTCTGAGTAATGTGTGTGGATCATTAATACCTGTGTAATGTGAGTACCAGTGTATTGATAGTGCACGTGGTCTGCGAGTTCACGTGGTATGCGAGTGCACATGGACTGTGCATACCTGTGTATTGTCTTTTTGAGTACCTGTGTATTATATTGTTGAGTATTAGTGTCAGGAAGCTAGTTGTTAGGTAATTTGGACAGGCTATAATCCCCAATCCTCATTAAATTTGTAGGTACGATGCCCAACGGTTGTGTGGTGATGCAGATTGTTTCCCTGGAAGCCCAGGTTCTGAATCTAGGGAAGCAACTGTCAGCACTGAGAAGACCCTCCATACAAAAGGAAAGCCAGGAACATACCCGGCAGGTTCTGGCAGTGGCCAGCACAGAGGAAGGTGGAGACAAAGAGATGCAGGCACTAGAAACGAGTAGATGGGTGACAGTTGGGATAGAGGGGGAAGTGCCAGGCAGGCCAATCTTGGGCTGGAGCATCCCAATAAGTACACTCCATTGAGTAACATTGGTCAAACTGGTAAGGGACCAGTACTGCTGGAGCTGAGAGACTCTCCTAGCTGCCAGGGAAGAACTCATCGAGTGAGAGTGGGGGGAAGCGAATGGAAAGGATAGACAGATTCTGGTGGTAGGGGACTCAATTCTTAGAAGGACAGAGAGGGCAATCTGTGACAAAGATCTGAAGCGCCGATCTGTATGCTATCTACCCGGCACTCTGGTTTGGCACATCACGGATCTGGTGGACAGATTACTGGGAGGGGCTGGGGAAGACCCCCGCTATCACAGTGCATGTTGGCACCAAGGACAAAGTCAGAGGCAAATGGAGTGTCCTAAAGAATGATATTAGGAGCTAAATTGAGGAAAAGGACCTCCAAGGTTATATTCTCAGGAATACTACCGGTACCTTGAGCCACACCTGAAAGGCAGAGGGAGATTAGGGATATAAACAAGTGGCTGAGGAGCTGGTGTAGTAAGGAGGGGTTTGGATTCCTGGAGAACTGGGCCGACTTCTCAGTCGGTCACCAGTTCTATAGAAGGGAAGGACTGCACCTAAATGCGGAGGGTGCATATCTGCTGGGAGTGAAGATGGTAAAAAAGTTAGAGGGGTTTTTAAACTAGGCGACCAGGTGGGGGGGGGGGGGGGGGGGGTTTGTCCAGAATTAGAGATAGTCAGCAATTAACATATTCCAGAGGGTAGTATTGAGGGCATTAGTGGTAGGTTGACTAAAGCACATAAACCAGAGGTAAGTATAGTAACAAGTCCTATTTGCAATCTCCGAACACCCAATACGAGGACAGTATGCGACTGGTCTAAACTACGTGTCATGTTCACCAATGCCAGGAGCCTGGTGGACAAGATGGGTGAACTAGAGATACTGTTGAATGAGGATTTAGATTTTGTGGGAATTTCAGAGACCTGGTTCTACAGCTCTCATGATTGGCTGTCAACCATTCAAGGGTATTTCCTTTATCGCAGGGATAGAGAGGGTAAAAAAGGGGGAGGGGTATGCCTATATATCAAGAATAATGTACAAGTGAATGTGAGATATTACATCAATAAAGGAGCTAGGGAGGAGGTGGAATCCTTATGGATAGCGCTCCAAAGCGATATAGCTAAAGGGAAAATAATACTGGGAGTATGCTTTAAGCCCCCTAAGCTGAGGGAGGAGGGGGAGATGGACCTCCTATCACAATTTGGATTAGCAGCAAGGATGGGAAGTGTTATCATAATGGGGGATTTTAATTATCCAGACATAGACTGGGTGGAGGGAACCAAGCATTCGTTCAAGGCTCGCCAGTTCCTAAATGTCTCACAGGATAATTTCATGGGTCATATGGTAGACGCACCAACTAGAAACAAGGCATTACGCGATATACTGATTACCAACAATACAGACCTGATCATGGATATGGAAATACGGGGCAATTTAGGAAACAGCCATCACAGGTCAATTGGTTTCAGTATAAATCACACAAATAAGAAACACAAGGGGAACACAAAGACACTGAATTTCAAAAGAGCCTACTTCCCAACTTCCCTAAACTACGAACCTTTCTAGAAGATATAAATTGGGATAAAATCTTGGAAACAAAAACTTGGAGGAGAGATGGGTTTGCTTTAAGAGCATATTAAATAAGGGCATTAGCCAGTGCATCCCTCTGGGAAATAAATTTAAAAGAGCGAACAAAAGTCCTGGCTGTCTTAACTCTAATGTAAAAATGCATATAAAAGTAAAGGAGAAAGTCTTCAAAAAATACAGGGCTGAAGGATCATCATCAGCATTCAGACTTTACAAGAATGCAACAAGATATGTAAGGGTGAAATTAGGTCGGCTAAGATAGAACACAAAAGACACATAGCGGAGGAGAACAAAAAAAAATCCCAAGAAATTCTTTAAGTATATAAACAGTAAAAAAGGGAGGACATACCATATTGGCCCCATAAAGAATGAGGAGGGACATCTGGTTACAAAGAATGGGGAGATGGCAAAGTTATTGAATTTAATCTTCTACTCAGTCTTCACGAGGGAATCAATGTGTTTCAGTAACAAAAACTGCATTGTTTGTCCTCATGACACATCAACAGAATTAGAAATAGACTTGGGAAACTTAACATTAATAAATCACTGGGACCAAATGGCTTGCATCTGAGGGTACTTAGGGAACTCAGTCAAGTACTTGCCAGACCAGTAATTTTTACTAACAGTCTACTGACTGGAATGGTACCAGCTGACTGGAGAAAAGCCAATGTAGCACCAATATTTAAAAAAGGGCCAAAATACATCCCTGGGAATTACAGACCAGTTAGCCTAACATCAATATTATGCAAACTCTTGAAGGGGATGATAATGGACTATATACAAGGTTTTAGTAATGAAAACAGTATCATTAGTTGTATTCAGCATGGATTCATGAAGAATCATTCTTGCCAAACCATCTATTAACCTTCTATGAGGAGGTGAGCTGCCATCTAGATAAAGGAAGGCCCATAGGTGTGGTCTATCTGGAATCTGCAAAAGCATTTGACACAGTTCCCCATAAACGTTTACTGTACAAAGTAAGATTTGTTGGCATGGACCATAGGGTGAGTACATGGATTGAAAACTGGCTAAAAGGGAGAGTTCAGAGGGTGGTGATAAATGGGGAATACTCAGAATGGTCAGGGGTTGGAAGTGGGGGCCCCAGGGCTCTGTGCTGGGACCAATCTTGTTAAATTTGTTCATAAATGACCTATAGGATGGGGTAAACAGCCCAATCTCTGTATTTGCGGATGACCGAGAGAGGAGGCCAGAGAGCAGGAGAAGAGGCCGGAGAGAGCGGAGGAGTCAGAAGACTTTAAAAACCTGTCTAGTGTGTTTTTTTTTATTGACACTTTTTTCCACCAGGTGAATGGGTAGGGGTACAACGTACCCCATTGTCATTCACATAGGGTGGGGGGACGGATCTGGGGGCCCCCTTATTAAAGGGGGCTCCCGGATTCCAATAAGCCCCCTGCCTGCAGACCCCGACAACCAACGGCCAGTGTTGTCGGGAAGGGGCCCTTTTCCTCATCAACATGGGGGCAAGGTGCTGTGGGTAGGGGGACTGCAGGGCGCCCCCCTTCCCCAAAGCACCTATCCCCCCATGTTGAGGGCATGCGGCCTTGTACGGTTCAGGAGGGGGGGGTGATTTCTCTCCCCCACCCCCTTCCCTGACCGGCCGGGCTGCGTGCTCGGATAAGGATCTGGTATGGACTTTGGGGGGACCTGCACGCTGTTTTTTTGGCATGGGGCCTGATATGCCCTTGGAAGGGAACCCATGCCATTTTTTTTTATTAGAGAGGCGACATTGTCTCTTCTTTCTCAGACTCGCTGCAGTAGGAAAATGTGTTTTTCCTAATGCAGCCAGTGCGAGATGTACAGTACCCTGTGGCCGAGAACCAGCGCGATGGGATCGAGCTGGATACACATTCTCGCGGGCAGGTACTGTAATTTCTGTAAAGTCGCTTCAATATAGATGGAGATCCGACTTGGAGGTGACTTCCATTGAATACTATGGGTACAAGTCACCTAGAAGTCACCTTGAAGTAGTACAGGAACGACTTCAGTAGTGTACATTAAGACGGCTCTCATTGAATATAATGGAATTTCTGATGTCAAGCGACTTAGGGCGACTTGAGGTCTGACAAGTCGGATCCCAAGTAGCGGTAATGTGAACCGAACCTAAACGCACAGATGCCCATTCTGACAGGGGAGTGGAGAGAGATCTGCTGTTCCTAGTGATCAGGAACAGCGATCTCTCTCCTCTCCTCCAGTAAGTCTCATCCCCCCACAGTTAGGAACACCTCCCTAGGTAACACTTAACCCCTTGATCGCCCCCTAGTGTTAGCCCCTTCCCTGCCAGTGACATTTATACAGTAATCAGTGGCTATTTTTATTTCTGATAGCTGTATAAATGTCACTGGTCCCAAAAAAGTGTTGAAAGTGTCCAATCTGTCAGCCACAATGTCGAAGTCCCGCTAAAAATTGGTTTTTGAATTGGTTTACCATTGTCTTCTTCCGTGCAGTTTGGATTGATTTCTTTGCCTTTGATCATATATCATTGCCATTGTCTGCTTCTCCATACAGGTGGTAGGTTTTTGTCTAGTATCTTTACTATACCTGTCTGCCATAGATGGCCCTAGAGGTAGCTGAAACTCCAGGCTCTTCTGATGCTCTTCTGATGCATACAAGTCTACTCATCGCAACAAGGCACCTTACCATGGTAAGGGCATCAGGTCTAGTTTTACAGAAAACAATGGACTCTCCAAAGGACTAATTGTGATTATGTCAGAAGTTTAGAGGAACTTTTTCCTAAATTAAATATACAGGCCAGCTATTTGTGACTTCTCCTAATCCAGGGGCACCAATGGTGACAATGATAAGATTTAGTTATATAGAAATTCAAAAATCTCATACATGCGTTTTTAAGTTAGTGATTCAAAAAATAATCACTATGCTTGGCCAGACTATCAGACAAGCAATTGACATTTTCAAAATATTTTTTTATATAATGCTTCCCAAAATACGAGGGGCGTTCAAGTCATCCTGGGACTTTTACAGGTATAAAAAGGGATGCTAGAGTGGTGGTACAACACGCAGTAGTAAGTCGCAAGTGTGTCCTATCACTGATAGGCAGGGCACATGTCGCTGGCCAGTCCAGAGACCTTTAAGATGGCAGACAACAGTGTTCGTATGTGCTTGTTAGTGAGCCTGCTTGGATGACCTCATAGCAAGCTGCTTGCTCTGGGGGAACTCAACAGAAGGGAGGGGCCAGGAGTGCTGGCAGGGGACCCGAGAAGAAGAGGATCGGGGCTGCTCTGTGAAAAAACACTTCACAGAGCAGGTGAGTATGACATGTTTGTTATTTTAAAAAGAAAAATCATCTTTACGATCACTTTAAAGTGTTACTAAACCCACAACAGTAAATTCAGTCTGTATATGCAGTAAAGCATGCTTGTTATACTCACTGTGAAACCTAAAAGGTTAATCATCTGCATTGTGTAAAAAGGCTGTTGTATACTGCTGATGACAAAAGGTATTTACCAGTTTATATTTACTAAAACTATTGCACTTACATGTACTGTGGAAGACCATGGTTACATAGTTACAGTACATAGTAGGTAAGATTGAATAAAGACACAAGTCCATCGAGTCCAACCTATGTGTGTGATAAAAGCAATATAGCAAATGCAGGGTCTCAGATTTAGTAACACTTTAAAGAAAGTATTAGTAATAAAGAGGTCTCTTTCTTAATTTCTGTTACTATGACCATATTTCTGAGTGCATTTTCTTCCTTCTTATTTTCCACCAGAGCTTTTCAGTCTCCATCACTATTAGTATATGTTGCTTGCCCAACACGTCTCCTTGAACCTTTTTCCACAAATGTGGACTAAGATCCCTCCTATCAAGAACGAACACGATCCTTTTATTTTAAAAAAACTCGGTCGGACTTTACAAAAGTCACATACCGTCGGTGATACTTTCGGACAGTTTTCCAACGACTTGGGTAGATGTGTACATTTAAGAAACCTGGCTTGCGAACGTACTCACGTACGGATGTATGTACGTAACTTTGCACCTTCGATCGAAGGCGTCGTTGCAACCTGAATATTAATCCAAAACTTGTGCTCTCAATACCTTACATTGGCACCCGAGCCCTTTCAGCTTGACCGACTTCGGATTCCGCGGAAACAGAAGGATCCACATTCGGCAACTTGGAATGCATCTGAGAATGGAGGTATACCGAAAAGGATAGGACTATACTCATGAACTCGCACAGAAGGGCCTATTTACAGATTTATGGTAACGCTATATAGATGGGGCTCCATCCTGCTTTACTGAAACTAGTTGCTCTGAAGGCATATATAGTGTTGCCTACAGGCTTTGCTGTGCCCATCCCCTATCAGTTACGCTGGAGAGGCACGAGATATTTTTATTCTCTCCCAGGGGGTTGGACAAAGCAAACCCCACGTAAGCTTGAGCCTAGCAGTTGCGAAGGATTAACAAGGGTGAGAGGCTCAATATCACCCCTTGACACCTCTGGACTCCTCCATGATGCCACAAGAGGGCCTCCCCTGAGGTGACAATACTTTTCATAATGGTAGAGCTGTCCTTTTCACTATGGTACTTGACCTCTGACCTTACATGCTACCATATTTATGTCTTTCTTTAAACCGAGTTGTTCTTTAAAAGACGGGGAGGATTATACGATGATTTCAACACACGGGAGTGAGACAGTCCTTTTAGTATTTCGGTATTGTTTGTTAGTATTTTAGTTAGACATTGGTTCTGGTTTATGTTTTGCACCCTATTCTTTAAGCTTCGGCTTCACTTGCTAACTGATAACAAGTCCACAGGTCAGGTTTCTCACACATTGATGTGATCTATGGCCTAGACAATCTATGTCACTAAGATCGCTTAAAGCGACATGCACGATAAATGAACAAACTGAACGGAAGTAATCTAATTAACTGATAGCCCATTGCTATTTCAAGCTTAGGATTATATCCCAAAACAACCTTAGGCTCACGATATAAGGCTAGCAGATGTTTGAATGACATCCCCCAAACTTTATGGTAATTTATTCTAACGGTTGTGGTTCTGGCCGCAGGCTAGACGGATTACAAATGATTTAGACACCTTACCAATCTAGTTATAGACCTCAGTTCTCTGGTACATGACGACGGAGACAGTTGGCCTACCATCACAATACTATCTTTGTTAGAATTTCAACTCTATAGGCACTCCCTCTTCGTCCAGGGTAGAGCTAACCCCACTGCAGTGGTACCTTTAAAGTTTAAAACAACACATACCCTACAACACCACTGACCCTATCTGGCGACTGTACATACAAAGTCCGGGTGGCCCTTCGGGGATTTCAAGGGACTTTCCAACGCCAGTTATACCTTAGTTGGGTAGACACCTGTCACTCAACTTCTTCCCTCACATCGAGTCAGCCCGGTTCTCTCTGCCTCCCCTCTCTCGATATAGACAGAGGAATCTCTCAAAGTCAGCGAGTTCAGTGTTTAGTACCTAATTACACTTAGGTTAGGGACAGACAAATTCATTGCTGACTCTAATACTATCACTTTTCTTTAAACTTGGCCCGAAGATGTCCTCAATCCCGAATCCAACAGTCCCCCTCACAGCAAAAATAATTTCACTTAATGTTAAAGGTCTGAACGTCCCGGAGAAAAGGTCCAAACTCCTCCTCACTATGCACAGGAATAAAGCAGACATCATTTTTCTGCAAGAAACGCATTTCAAGACGAACTCAATCCCAAAACTCCACGACAATAGATACCCTACAGCCTTTCATGCAACTTCCCCTCTCACGAAGTCGAAAGGAGTCTCAATATTGTTTCAAAAAAATTGCCCCTTTCAACTCACTGATCAATTGATAGATGAAAACGGCAGGTTTATCTTCCTTAAAGGTCAATACGCTGGCACAACAGTTACCTTAGTCAACATATATGCCCCAAACACTCAACAGGTGGCTTTTTTCAAAAAGATAACGACCTTACTAATCTCCTTCCAGGAAGGAATTGTGATCCTGGGAGGAGACTTTAATGCCCCCCTTGTACCCGTCCTCGACACATCCACCGGCATGTCTTCTCTTCCATATAGAGCCTTGAAGGCTATCAACTCATCCCTAACTACGGTGTTGCTCCATGATACTTGGCGTACTTTAAACCCCGACTGTAGAGATTATACCTATTACTCAGCCCCCCACGACAGATACTCACGTATTGACTTTCTATTCCTAACACAAAAAGATTTACCACTACTACGAAAAGCTTCCATAGACCCAATGATCATATCTGACCACCACCCAATTTCGATCACCCTACAATTCCCTATAGCCAAATCTTCGACTCCAATTTGGAGACTTGACTCCTCCCTACTTACCGACACATCCATTCAGGCAGAACTCAATACCCATTTGAAACATTTCTTTATTGAAAATAAAGCTGAAGACACTTCCCCTTTAAATAACTGGGCGGCACATAAGAGTGTAATTAGGGGAATACTGATTGCTCTTAAGGCCAAACGCAACCGAGAGAGAAAGAAGCTATATTTAGACCTTACCACCCAGATTAAGAGACTTGAAGCGGCCCACAAACATTCCCAAGCGGTAGCTACACTTACAGAACTTACGGAAGCTCGAGCAAAACTCCTGGAATTATTAGATATGCAAACTAAACGCAAATATATCCTTTACAAGAAATCTTTTTACGAATATGGTAACAAAACCAGCAAATTGCTGGCCAGAGCACTTCATTCTCTGACCGACGTCACCGGCAAAAAAATACACAAATCTGAAGAAATAGCCAGCCAGTTCGTTAAGTACTATACAAAACTTTATAATCTAACCCCCACGACCCAGACGGCAGATCAATCGGCTTTACGACAAGAAAAAATTAAGGAATTTTTGCTTCGCTACAGTCCCGATCCCATTTCAGATGACACAGCTCGAGATTTAGACTCCCCCTTAACGTCAGAAGAAATCACTGTAGCTCTCAAGCAGCTTAAACCAGGGAAGAGCCCAGGCCCTGACGGGCTAACAGTGGCCTATTATAAAACGTTTACAGACATCCTTTTACCACATTTTCTGAAGGCATTCCGCTCACTCGCTGAGCCTACCCATCCCCCTGCTGAATTTTTACAAGCACATATAACGGTCATACCGAAACCGGGAAAGGATCCCTTGGTAGTAACGAACTATAGACCAATCTCTCTATTGAATGTAGACCTTAAATGGTATGCCAAAGCTTTAGCAAATAGACTTCTACCACTCTTACCTCAGCTCATTAGTCCTGATCAAGTTGGGTTTATTCCGGGAAGGGAAGCTAGGGATAACACCCTTAAAGCCCTAAATGTCGGCCACTGGCTATCAATTTCTAGGACACCTGGTTTCATGCTATCACTGGATGCGGAGAAGGCGTTCGACAGAGTGGCTTGGGACTATATGTCTGCAGTACTTACAGCTATACATATCCCGCCTCGCTTGTTGAATTCAATTCTAGCTCTTTACTCTGTCCCTACAGCAAAGGTTAGGGTAAATGGCCATCTGTCGGACGCCTTCTCCATATCGAATGGTACACGTCAGGGATGCCCTCTATCCCCCTTGATGTTCATATTAACGTTAGAACCCCTATTAAGACGGCTCAGAGCTAACCCAGACATTAGAGGAATCGACATTAAAAATCACACGTACAAGGTTGCAGCGTTTGCAGACGATATTCTCCTCTTCCTATCCGCTCCACTGACGTCCATCCCCAACTTGTTACAAGACTTCTCGGAATTTAAGATGCTTTCCAACCTACAGATAAACTTTGACAAATCTAGTGCCTTGAATATATCATTGCCCGACCCGTTATGTTCGTTATGCCGTACTAACTTTTCGTTCAAGTGGAAAGAAACAGCAATTACTTACTTAGGAATCCAACTCCCAGCTTCTTTATCAAACTTATACTCCTTAAATTATGCCCCGTTGCTACAAAAGATTGGTTCCGACCTTCAGAGGTGGTCCCCGGAGCGATTTTCTTGGTTCGGTAGAATAGCCATAATCAAAATGAATATTCTCCCACGAATTTTATACCTACTGCAGACTATCCCAATAAAACTTCCTCCTACATTCTTTTCCACATATCGCAAACTGTGTACACAATTTGTTTGGAACAAACGTCGTTCACGCCTAAATTTCTCCAAACTTACTTTACCTAAATTGAAGGGGGGAACCGGACTCCCAGATATACACAAATACCAGGTGGCTTGCCACCTTACCAGGATTATCGATTGGCATATACATGCCCCGTTTAAGGATTGGGTTCGTCTTGAACAGGCCATGTCCCCTGACCCATTAACTTCTCTCCCGTGGCTAGATCATACCTATCAAATGCGAACATATAAGTCTCACCCTCTGATAGCTCCAACACTACACTCCTTCCGTTGGGCAAATACTCACCACCACATCTCTTCCACAAAGGGTCCAATGACCCCCCTTCGAGGCAATCCAGATTTCCCACCAGGTATCCTCCCATCCTTTCCAACATTAAGGTGGCCATATAGGACAGTTAGAGCAACACATTTCTTCCGCGATAATGTTATCCTCTCTAGGGAGGATTTGGCATCTCTTATAGAACAAGAGACCTTTCCATTATGGGCATACCTACAGATCCGCCATTTTCTACTCAATCATACAACCAGACCACAATGGTCCAGAGCTTTGACTACCTTTGAAGAACTATGCTACAAGGAAGAACCCCAGCGCCACTTAATCTCGCACACATATCCACTGTTGTTTCAGGACAGCGATAAGCACAACCTCCATATACAGCAAAAATGGTCTACTGACCTCCAAGTGGAAGTTTCTGAAATTGACTGGGATCATATTTATAGATGTGTCCATAAAGGTTCCGTTAACGCCAACACACAAGAGACTGCCTTTAAAATAGCTTCCAGGTGGTACCTCACGCCCCACAAACTTCACTTAATTAACCCCTCCATCTCCCAGAAGTGTTGGAGATGCAACACGGCAATTGGAACATTTTTGCATATTTGGTGGTCATGCCCTGCCATACAAACATATTGGTCGGAAGTACACAAAACGATAGAAGAAGTCACGACCTATCACTTAGAGTACACCCCGGCCCAATTCTTGCTGCATCACTCAGATCACTCAAACTATTCCTACCTTAAGTCTCTAGCCATGCACATGGTCAATGCAGCTAGAACATGCATTCCACGGAAGTGGCGCTCCCCTGACCCCCCCCTACTCCGGGACTGGTTTCATTGCATTAACAATGTAATGACTATGGAAGACCTGATCCACCAGGCCAATGATACTCCTGCAAAGTTCACAACTACATGGGCCTGTTGGATTCACTTTCAGATCTCTGATACGTATAAACGCTTTATGCAGACCTGACAGCAAGGACTGGGGCACAGACCTCTTCCATAGAAATGTAACCCCTTAAAATGAAATCATTTATCATGTCACAGTATATAACCTCTTAGACTCCCTGGATTCGGATATCTACAAAACCCCTTCTATATTTCGCTAAATTTTCGTGTTGATCTGTTATACCCATACTTTCCAATAGCTATTCACATAAGTCGTCGTTTTCCTCTGTCTATACTCATAACAATTGATATGCCTTGGCAGGGATGTCCATTCCGCACAAAACACCCTCAGAGACTCGATAAAACACCTCTGATACACAGGTAGCGAGTTAGCTACCTTCTAATTGCCACACGATACATTTTCTTTTGCTAGTGCTCCCCTTTATGGTTGCGCATAGCATCCTGTTGTCTACTATTATATCCTGTTTTTTTTTCTCTCCTTGTTTGTATCAAGGCGCCTGCGTTCGCCTATATGTTTTAATAAATGCCATTGAACTTTTGAATTCTATTGATTATGCACTGCCTGAACTTCCTGTATTGTTGTATGCATCTTCAATAAAATGTTTTTGACAAAAAAAAAAAAAAAATGTTGCTTGCCCCTCTTGTCAATCTCAATCTGAGTTTAATCATAAAACTGTTTGTTTTCCTATGTATCTGCATCCTTTGTTTTGGCAATCATCTTTTATAACTGCAATTCCCAAATTGAATTGATATTACTTGATCAATTTAATTATTTATTTATTATTATTCAGGATTTACATAGAGCCAACAATTTGCACAGCACTTTACAATATAAAGGGGGACAGTACAACTAACTACAACACAGTGCAATAGAGAAAGAATAGAAAGGCCCAGCCTGTAGAGCTTACAATCTAAATGGAGGGGTAGGTGGTACAAAAGGTAATAGTTTCATGAGGTGATCTGAGGTGACTTGACTACAGTTTTTAGGTGGAAGTGTGCCAGGCTTTCCTGAATAAATGAGTTTTCAAGGATTGCCTAAAGGTGAACAGGGTAGGAGCTGACATATGCAGAGGATGAAAGAAGTTCTGAAAAATTCTTAGAGGCGAGCAGGGGAGGCGGTAAGAAGGTAATTAGAGAGCAGGAGGTCTTGGGAGGATCAGAGACGATGATTTGGGTGATATCTGCAGATGAGTTTTGTGATTTAGCTGGGGGCCAAGTTTTGGATAGCTTTATGTGTTGTGGCTAGTATTTTTAATTTTATAAGTTGGACTATTGTAAGCCAGTGAAGGGATTGACAGAGAGGCGCAGCAGTCACAGATTGGTTAGTAAGGTGTATAAGTCTACCAGCAGTAGGGATGGGCGAGTGGTACAGCCCGAGCATTCGTTTAAAACCAAACATTGGCTGTTCACATGTTCGAACACCCAATTATCGGGGCACTCGACCGTTTGATTGGCCCGCCGAACTACCACAATGCCCTGCATCCCCGCATAGTTTTTTTAAAGCCCTGATTGGCTGAAGCAATGAAAGCTTTGCCCAATCAGGGTACAGAGCACTGTCAGAGCCATGATTGGATGCTGTCATGATGACTATTCAATCGTGGCTATACAAGTATTATTTCAATAGCAGCCATTTTTAGTGTAATATCGGCGTGGAGAGAGATAGAACAGGGCTTGGCTCAGTGCTACTAGACAGTGTGCTAGAGTGTACAATTTTGGTTCTATTGTCAGTGTAGAATATCAGTTTAGTGTGCATCTAGAGATGGTTCAGTTAGTGTGAGTGTAGTGACCACCATTTATCTTATTATTTACATTAGTATGAATCTAGGGATAGTTCAGCTAGTGTGAGTGTAGTGTGACCACCATTCATCTTTACATTAGTGTGATAGTGTGAAAGTGTGTTACTGCAAGTTTAACGTGTATTTCAGTGCGTTACATGCCATTTAACGCAGTAAATATCTGTGCGTTAGTGCATGCTTAACGCAGTATATTTCAGTGCGTTACTGCAAGTTTAATGGCATATATTTCAGTGTGTTACTGCAAGTTTAATGCCGTGTATTTAAGTGCGTTACTACTAGTTTATTGCTGTATATTTCAGTCCATTACTGCAATTGTAACACTGTATATTCCAGTGCTTTACCTTCTGTTTAACGCAGTATAGTTCAGTGTGTCGCAGCAAGTTTAACTCTGTATATTTCTCTGTGTTAACTTCTGTTTAACGCAGTATATTTCAGTGTGTTACAGCAAGTTTAACACTATATTTCAGTGTGTTACACGCCATTTAACGCAGTACATTTCTATGCGTTAGTGCATGCTTAACACAGTATATTTCAGTGTATTACTGCAAGTTTAACGCAATATATTTCAGTGTGTTACTGCAAGTTTAACAATGTATATTTCAGTGCATTATTCCACATTTAATGCAGTATATTTCTGTGTGTTACTGCAAATTGAATGGTGTATATTTAAGTGCGTTACTTCAAGTTTATCACTATATATTTCAGTGTTACATGCCGTTTACCACAGTTTATTTCAGTGCATTAGTGCACGTTTAACACAGTATATTTTGTTTCGTCACTGCAAGTTTAATGCCGTATATTTCAGTGTGTTACTGCAAGTTTATGTACACATTTCCACATCTTTATTACATTTTGTTAATAAGAACACCCCCATCATGTCTGGGAGGACAACAAGGTGAGGCAGACGTTCCCATGGCACTGTGAGGGGGCCAGCAGTGTATATGTCCACAGGCAAAGGTGGACATGGTCAATCCTCAGGCAAGGCATCATTTCCTCTGTTTAGTGATGTTACCAGTGCTATCCCACCACAGCATGCAGAGGCATGCAGAGGAGGTGGTGGACTGGCTTACTAAACCGTCCTCATCCTCCTCATTTTCTGTCACCCAAGTAGAGACTGGTGCGTAGTCCACTGCAGCTGCCAGAGTGGCTTAACCTGCCTCCTTGTCCATTAGCCACTTGCTCCTTGGCGATGCACAGCCATTACTTGATTCAGATGTTGGTTGTGAGGTTGGGGAAGGCAGGAACATGAGCCTACAGAGAGGGGAGAACACTGGTACACAAATTGGCAGTCATGTTCTTCCAGTCGCAGCATATAATGAGGATGGAGGAGATGATGATGAGGTCACTGATGCAACATGGGTGCCGGATAGAGCAGAGAAGGAAAGTGAGGGTGAGACGCAACCTCAGCAAGGCAGCCGTCATGGAAGAGTAGAGAGCAGTCACTCTATTCCATCACACGTTGGAGCTGTTATTTCCCGACTCACTTCCCACAGCTCAGCTGTCTCAGCATTTTTTAACACATGTGTAGCCAATTGCACTGCTGCAATTTGCTAACATTTTCTCAAATACATCAAGCATGGAAAAAACACCAGTCATTTGGGTACCACATGCTTGACAAGGCATTTAACCTCCCACTACTCTGCCCATTGGCAAGAGCACCTGAAACCCACACAAAAGGGGTGCAATTCTGTTCCTCCTCCTTACTCACCTCTGTCTGCCTGCACTATACCTCATGATCTCTCAGCAGCCTCCACTGACAGGGATGATGGTATAGTGCAGGTTGTCCCAGGTCCTTGCAGCACATATGCCAGTAGCACAGCACCAGCTGTAGACTATAGTCAGCAAATTTCTCTGCCCCATCTGCTGCAGTGAAAAAAAAACACAGTCACTGCCATCCACATGCCCAGCGTATAAATGCAAGTTTGTCAAAGCTGCTGGCTCTACAACTTCTACAATTTCTGCTTTTCCATCTTGTGGATTCTGCCCCCTTCCATGAATTTGCAGAATGTGCTGTACCACAATGGCATGTTTCCAGTTGCTATTTCTTTTCACGTAAGGCCATTCCATCTCTGTACCATCACATAGAAGGCAATGTTGTGGTATTGTTGGGCAAGGTAGCCACCGGAAAAGTCCACATTACTGCTGACACAAGGTACAGCAAGCATTATCAGGAACAATATATTTAGTTCACAGCACACTGGATAACTCTGTTTGCAACTCAGAAGTATGCAGGGCAGGACTCAGTGCTACAGCTGCACCCAAAGACCAATTTTTCCACACTTGCTTGACAGGTGCATATCATTTACATTTTTGACAGCAAGGCCAATTCTTGCTTTCATCAAGAGTACCTCCATAGGGTTATGGTGTGAAGGCGCCACCGACAACCCAAAGACCAATTTTTCCGCACCTGTTACTTCTATCCAAAGTCTGTGGAAGAGACGCCAGGATTTATCCAAAAACTCTCTAATCTTGTTCTCAGTGCACTACATTGTGACCTCGTTGCTTACAAAAGAAAGAAACCTTGCAGGGAAAATTTTATTTTTTTGGCTTTATAAATGCAATTATTGCTGCAGCAGCTTATATACACAGTACAAACGTACCACTTTACAGGTAGACTAAGGGGACCCCCAGGCACTATATTGAAAGGAGTTTTTCATGTTAATGCTTTCACTTTAAGCATCAATAAATCACTGCTCATTTAAAAATGGGGTTTCAATGAGGTTCGTTATTCGGTTCCAAACTTTGGCGATGTTCGAAAGTTCTGGCGCAAACCGAACAAAGGGTCGTTCAGCCCACCCCTAACCAGCAGCATTCAGAATATTTTTCTTAACAAATAGCCTTCTACTGTATACTTCAGATACTCCCTTAATCTGGCAAGTAAGTACACTAGAAACAAAGAAATGGGGGTGCGTATACCCACGCACCCAAGGCCAATGGAGAGCACAGAACCTCACATTTATTTGTTTTTTGATAAATAATGGGAAACACAAGTGTGTAATTAGTGAAAGATAACATTTTGTGCAACGCTCAGAAATTCATGATGATATAAGCTCTTAGCTGTGCAATCTAATATTTAATGTGAAATGACCACAAAATAAAAACAGTGCAAAATGATATGAAATTGCCCCCGAAGCATTTCATCTAAGGAGACATCATCTAGGGTGTGTGTAATTACTCTTAGGATAGGGGACAAAAGCATTGAAAAGCTAGTGCGTAAGATATAAACCTAGTATTCCCAATGCTTCAAAATGGGAAGATGATATTACCATCAAGGTATAAATATTTTATAATCCCAATTGGGGTTATTAAAAAAAATAACTCTCTTTACAGTAACAAGATCTCAGTTGGAGTTATTAATCCGTCACAACTATAAACAATCTAGCCACCTACTGCCAAGTAACAATAGTAAATGGGCTGACAAATTGCTATAGTGTTGTACCAAACATCTACACCACTCGTTGGTCCAAGCCCACAAAATTTAGAGGAGGGCGGGGGGGAGAGAAATTGTCAGGTATTGTTATATCAGCCTGCTACAATAAAACAATATCAAATTACCTGACCGATTACTGTGGTACGGTGTTCTTGTCTAAGGCACATATTGGTCTATATCCACAAGAAAGTCACAGCCCCCCAGTAGTACTGAAATGACTGGCCAGTTACTGTGATATAATGTCCACCATCCAAGTCATTTGTTGGTCTCAGTCAATTGATATACCAATCAACCCTCAATACCTTCATTGGAAAATAATTAAAAAGATGTTTTGCTCAGTCCCCATTGTTCTTAATACCCCCAATTGGGATTATAAAATATATATACCTCGGTGGTAATATCCCAACCCCCATTTTGAAGCAGTGGGGTTTATATCTTACCCAATAGCTTTTTAATGCTCATATCCTCTATACTAAGAGTAATAGCACACACCTGTTTACAATTATTTATCAAAAACCCAATTATGTAAAGGTAGACCAGTGAGGAGGTAGTTGCAGTAGTCAAGAGGGGAAATAACCAAGGAGTGAATAAGTTGTTTTGAGGTATCGTTAGTCAGGAAAGGGGGAATTCTGGAAATGCTGTGGAGGTTAAGGTGGCACATGATTGGATATGGAGCCGAGGCAGAGAGTCTAGGATTACACCTAGCACCCTGGCATGAGCGGAGGGACCAATGGTTTTGCTGTTGATCTCAATGGTAAAGTCATGATAGGTATAATAGAATGACAGTCAATATAGTGCCAGAAGATGGGCCCCTCAGGACAGAAGGCACTCAACAAACAACAAAGGATTAGTCATAGTACAGCTGGTGTGAATGATTGACTACACCAATTTCTTGTTAATAGCTATGCTGACTATGAAAGTCATGACTTTTTTTGATTTTAATGACGAGAATAGTAGAATTTATACTCTTCTGACCAGTGGCGGTGGCAAATTTTTTTGGGGGGCGGCAAACATTATGCATCGCCCCCCCCCCTTGTCTATTGGTTGGGTTTGTCAGTAGCACTTACCCCATCACCGGCGGCTTCCCCTGCTCAGCGGTAGTGGCGGCCTCCCATTCTCTTGCTTTCCACAGGTCATCACTGCGACGGCGGCAGCTTCCTCCCTCCTCCTTGGAGGCCAATCGGGAACCTTCTCTTTTCGGCCAATCAGAAAATGGGTCTCACACCCGCTTCTGATTGGCCGGATTAAAGTGGTGTTGCCACCCAAAAAAAAAAATTGCTGAAAATTCATAAATTTTTTTTTTTTTAATAATTGGAAAAAAACGTTTTTTTACTCACCTCTAAATGCCTGTTGCTAGGGGGTCCCTTGTAGTCTGCCTTCTTCAATGCCCGGGCTGGTGACATCACTTCCCCTCGTGCCGCACAGTCATCTGGGACCTGTCACGTGTCCCAGATGACTGTGCGGCGTATCACGGCGCCCGGCGCCACTTGTGCATGCGCAGTGGGGGCCCGGCTGTGAAGTCCACAGTAAGAATGCCAGTGCTGGACCCTGGGACAGGTAAGTGTCCAAATATTAAAGGTCAGCAGCTGCAGTATTTGTAGCTGCTGACTTTAAAATTTTTGTTTTTAGGGGGCACCCCACTTTAAGGATCACCCAGTTTTGAAGCCTATTAGAGCCTCTGTCTCTAATCAGGTGCTTAAAAAAAAACTGCCACTGTAATTCATGCACCCAGTGCCCTGAAAGGGACCAGACGCATGAATAAGGGGTGGCTGTGGCGGCCATGGATAGATTCATGCTATGCATGAATCTATCCATTGCATATAGGTGCGTGGCGTGGAGAGAGGGGGCACTGCCCGGGCGCCCCTAGTGGACAGGCCACCACTGCTTCTGACTGAAAGTGTCTTAGGCCAGTCTATTTAGGTTTACTGTTCCCCAAGACAGAGATGTTTAAACAATGCATTTCCATCTTCACTATGAGGCTTATTTACGAACGGTTTGCACCATGAGTTGCGGCGCAAGCCGATGCGCAACAGCCATTTTCGTATTCACAAAACATTTGCGCCCATAACACAGCGCAATTTCCCATTTACTATCATATTGCCAGTGATCGGTGCACCGCTATAGACATGGCACACACATTCTTCAACACAGAATTTAAAGAAGGTGGCAGTGCCAATATTATGGGGGTGATGTGAGGAAGCATAGTTATAACTGTCCAAGTAACAAATATGCCCAAAATAGAATGGAAAAGTAATTTTCTCTGAACAAGCCTGCAAATACACTTAGAACTGCGCAAGGTCAATTTATGCACTGTGCATGCGCCATTTGCGCACGTTCAAGTGCTTTGGTTCACTGAGCCTTCAAAATCTTAGTAAATGTCAAGCACCTCTCAATTTGACTTTTTTTTTTTTTACGCTGGTTCACTTTTATATATTTTTTTTAAAGTCTATTTGCATACAGGTCATGTTAGCATTAAGAAAAAAAAAATTTGTGGGGGTCTCCCGAAATTCCATACCAGGCCCTTCAGGTCTGGTATGGATATTAAGGGGAACCCGTGCCAAAAAAAAAGCATGGGAGTCCCCCTCAAAATCCATACCAGACCCTTATCCAAGCACGCAACCGGGCAGGCCGCAGGAAAAGAGGGATGCGAGAGCGCCCCCCCCCCCTCCGGAACCATACCAGGCCGCATGCCCTCAACATTGGGATTGTGCTTTGGAGTACCCCCAAAGCACCTTGTCCCTATGTTGATGAGGACAAGGGCCTCATCCCCACAACCCTGGTCATTGGTTGTGGGGGTCTGCAGGCGGGGGGCTTATCGGAATCTGGAAGCCCCCTTTAACAAGGGGACCCCCAGATCCCAGCCTCCCCCTGTGTGATATGGTAAGGGGGTACAAAATTACCCCTACCATTTCACCAAACAAGTGTCAAATTTTTTTAAAATTACAAGAGACAGTTTTTGACAATTCCTTTTATTAAAGTCTTCTACTTTCCATCTTCTTCGGGTCTTCTTCCTTCTTGCGCAGGGTTTGCCTTAAAATCCATACCAGACCTGAAGGGCCTGGTATGGATTTTCAGGGGGACCCCCACTCCATCTTTTTTTTTTTTAAGCGCGGGGTTCCCCTTCATATCCATACCAGACCTGAAGGGTCTGGTATGCTCTTGGAGGCGAACCCATTCCATTTTTTTATTTAAAATGAAAGTCGCCTGGCCTGGGGGCGATGTTGTTTTGTAAGTCGCCACAACAAGTCGGCTGTGATTCATAATCAAGTCATGTCCAAGTTGTCTCCCAAAGTCATGCTGGAAGTCGTGTTGCCCCTGTGTGAATGGACTGTTAATGATACGGCGTGCGCTATTATCAATGGCATACTGTTGTGCTTATGCGTGCACCGGTTCACATGCTCAATTAATAATTTATCTGGCGCAGCGCATTCATCTTAGTAAATGACCCCCTATGTCTTGTTTACCTTTCTTGATGCTTTGCACATTTTCAAGTTCATATAACAAGCCTGTTTTTGCAGGCTCTGAATTTTTTTTTCTTATGGCAACATCACTGTTTAGATGACCAAAACTTTTATTGTAGTCACATTCACACCAGCTGTCCTAATGCCACGTACACACGACCAGACTTTCCGTCAGAAAAGGTCAGACGGAATCATTTCATCGGATATACCGATCATGTGTGGGCTTCAGCTGACTTTTTTTTTCAAAAAGTCTGACAGACCTAGAAATAGAACAAGTTTTAAATCTTTTTCCGATGGAATCAATTCCTATCAGGAAAACCGTTCGTCTGTATGCTAGTCCGTCGTATTTGTGACTGGAGTTCTGCCACTGGGGGGCCCTCCTACCCTCTCCTTTTGCTACAGTGGAGAGCCCTTCCTGCCCACTCATTCTGCCACTGTGGAGGGCACTTCCCACTCCTTCCACCACTGTGGGGGGCCCTGCCCACTCCTTCCGCCGCTGTTGGGGGAAGCCTAGACCTTGGCTCACAGAACTTCTTCTCTCTCTTCAAATCAAAATGATTTTGCACAGGGGGGATTACAAAATACTAAATTAAATGTAGGTGTTTAGTCTGTTTGCATTAAAAAATATACATTTAAGGCCGGGTTCACATATGTGTGAATTGGATGTGTTTTTCCCTGAATCCAATTCGCATGACAGGCGAGTGTGACCAGCTCTCTATAGAGCCGGTTCACACAGGCCTGGGATGGCTGCAGTCCACATTCCAAAAGCGTCCTGGCTGTGTTTGAGTCCAGTTCAGGTGCAAATTCAGGCAGAAATTGGAACCTGATGCGCACCTGAACTGTTGAACAGAAACACACCAGGCCCCATGCACGGCTAGACATATGTGAACACAGCCAAATGATGTAAAATGAATGCAGAGCTGCATTCATTTGTGCAGTGGCGGAACTACCAGGGTTGCAGCAGTCGTATTTGTGACTGGGCCCTGGAGTTCTGCCACTGGGGGGCCTTCCTACTCTCTCCTTTTGCTATGGTGGAGAGACCTTCCTGCCCACTCATTCTGCCACTGTGGAGGGCACTTCCCACTCATTCCACCACTGTGGGGGGCCCTGCCCACTCCTTCCGCCGCTGTTGGGGGGAGCCCGCCCGGAAAGGGTTGCCCATGGGGGGTGCCAAGTGCCAGCCGCTGCCTATTTCTGCAGTTGCATAAACTGACATTAGGAGGTAGAGCAAACTGGAGCAGTGAGTCAACTGAGGAGCTGACTGCCAGTAGAGTCAAGGGGAGGAGTTGTCCACTTTGCATGGAGACCCCGTGTCAGGAGGGGAATCACTGGAGGCACCGGAAGAGAACGGAGAGGCATAGGCACACTGAACATGGAGGGGGGATGACTGACACAGAGCAGGTGAGTTCCAGTGTCACTGATATCATCCCTCCACTACCCTCTCTCTGCCACTGATCCCATCACCATCCCTCTGCCACTGATCCAATCCCTCTGTCACTGATCCCTCTGTCACTGATATGATCCCTCTGTCACTGATCCCTCTACCACTGATCCCATCCCTCTGCCACTGATCCCTCTACCACTGATCACCATCTCTCTGACACTGATCCTATCACTCTGTCACTAATTCCTCTGTCACTGAACCCATCCCTCTGCCACTGATCCCACTGCTCTGCCACTGATCCCTCTGTCACTGAACCCATCCCTCTGCTACTGATCCCATCCCTCTGCCACTGATCCCTCTGTCACTGATCCCATTCCTCTGCCATTGATCCCTCTGTCACTGAACTCTCTGCCACTGATTTAATCACTCTGCCACTGATCCCTCTGTCACTGGTCCCATCCCTCTGATACTGATCCCCCGCTCACTGCTACCATCCCTCTGCCACTAAACCCATCCCTCTGCTACTGATCCCTCTGTCACTGATCCCTCTGTCACTGATCCCTCTCTTGCTGATCCCATCCCTCTGCCACTGATCCCATCCCTCTACCACTGATCCCAACCCTCTGTCACTGATCCCATCCCTCTGCCACTGATCCCTCTGTTATGGATCCGATCCCTCTGCCACTGATCCATCCCTCTGTCACTAATCCCATCCCTCTACCACTGATCTCTCTATCACTGATCTCTCTGCCACTGATCCCATCACTCTGCCACTGACCTCATCTCTCTGTCACTGATTCCTCTGTCACTGGTCCCATCCCTCTGACACCGATCCCTCTGTCACTAATACCATACCTCTGCCACTGATCCCATCACTCTGCCACTGATCCCCTCTGTCACTGGTCCCATCCCTCTGATACTGATCCCTCTCTCACTGCCACCATCCCTCTGCCACTAAACCCATCCCTCTGCTTCTGATCCCTCTGTCACTGATCCCATCCCTCTGTCACTGATCCCTCTGTCACTGATCCCTCTCTTACTGATCCCATTCCTCTGCCACTGATCCCATCCCTCTGTCACTGATCCCATCCCTCTGCCACTGATCCCTCTGTTATGGATCCGATCCTTCTGCCACTGATCCATCCCTCTGTCACTGATCCCATCCCTCTACCACTGATCCCTCTATCACTGATCTCTCTGCCACTGATCCCATCACTCTGCCACTGACCTTATCCCTCTGTCACTGATTCCTCTGTCACTGGTCCCATCCCTCTGACACTGATCCCTCTGTCACTAATACCATACCTCTGCCACTAAACCCATCCCTCTGCCACTGATCCCTCTGTCTCTGATTCCATCCCTCTGCCACTGATCCCATTCCTCTGTCACTGATCCCTCTGTCACTGATCCCATCCCTCTGCCACTAATCCCATCACACTGACACTGATCTCTCTGTCACTGAACCCATCCCTCTGACACTGATCCGATCCCTCTACCACTGATCCCTCTATCACTGATCTCTCTGCTACTGATCCCATTTCTCTGCCATTGATCCCTCTGTTACTGGTCCCATCCTTCTGCCACTGATCCCCCTATCACTGGTCCCATCCTTCTGACACCGATCCCTCTCTCACTGATATCATCCCTCTGCCACTAAACCCATCCCTCTGCCACTAAACCCATCCCTCTGCCACTGATCCCTCTGTCACTGATCCCATCCCTCTGCCACTGATACCTCTGTCACTGATCCCTCTGTTACTGATCCCATCCCTCTGTCACTGATCCCATCCCACTACCACTGATCCCTCTTTCACTGATCCAAAGTGACTCTGTACAAGTGACCCTGTGGTATGTCCAGAGTTCCACCCTCTCTATTTGTCCTAATAACAATTTTTGCTGGCACAGAATGCAATGGTAAATATATTTTATTTTTCACATTTGTCACCAGAACAGGTATACGGGGGAATATCCCAATGCGAGCACTTGTTCAGGTGACAACTGTCTAAGAAAGGACTTTGGAGACATTTCCTCTCACTTTTTCTTATGTCTTTTGGACAGGATATGAAGGAAAATCTTTCCAACTGTAAAAAGAAAATTTGATCAAGCCCAGGGAATATCCAAATAAATCTTGGGGGATCGGAAAGGAATTGTTTTCCCTTGCTGGAGCAAATTTGATCATGTTTTTTTTTTTTTTTTTACTTTCTCTGGATCAACTGTGGGTGTATGATAGTGTATATGGAGGTTGTGTGTGTTTTGTTTTTGTTTTTTTTTTGCTTTTTGTTGAACTGGATGGACCTGTCTTTTTTCAGCCAGATTAACTATGTAACTATGTAACAAAGGCAGCATATTACATGTTTTTAGATGCTCTCGCTGTTCAATTACTTCCCTCAATAAAAACAGTTGCATTTGGATAGTCACATATTACCATACATTCTAACATTTTAGGACTTGCATTTTAACCACTTGACCACTGGGCACTTAAACACCCTTAATAACCATACCAATTTTCAGCTTTTGGTGCTCTCGCATTTTGAATGACAATTACTCAGTCATGCAACACTGTACCTATTTGAAATTTTTGTCCTTTTTTCACACAAATAGAGCTTTCTTTTGGTGGTATTTAATCACCGCTGGGTTTTTTACTTTTGGCGCTATAAAAGAAAAAAGACCAAAAAATTCTGTAAAAACTTAATTTTTCTTTGTTTCTGTTATACAATTTAGCAAATTGGTAATTTTTCTTCATATATTTTGGCCAAAATTTATACCACTACATATCTTTGGTAAAAATAACCCAAATCGGTATATATTATTTGGTCTTTGTGAAAGTTATAGAGTCCACAAGCTATGGTGAAAATCTCTGAAAATTGATCACACCTGAAGTACTGACGGCCTATCTAATTTCTTGAGACCCTAACAAGCCAGGAAAGTACAAATACCCCCCAAATTACCCCTTTTTGGAACGTAGACATTCCAAGGTATTTAGTAAGAGGCATGGTGAGTATTTTGAAGTTGTAATTTTTTCCCACAATTCTTTGCAAAATCAAGATTTTCTTTTCTTTTTTCACAAAATTGTTGTATTAGCAGGTTATTTCTCACACACAGCATATGCATACCACAAATTACACCCCAAAACACATTCTACTACTGCTCCTGAGTATGGCGATACCACATGTGTGAGACTTTTACATAGCGTGGCCACATACAGAGGCCCAACATGCAGGGAGCGCCATCAGGTTTTCTTGGAGCATAAATTACACATATTATTTCTTGACTACCTCTTAAATTTTTGAAGGCCCTGGAGAACCAGAACAATGGAAACGCCCCAAAAATGACCCAATTTTGGAAAGAAAACAACCTAATGTATAATCTATGAGGCATATTGAGTCTTTTGAACATGTCATTTTTTTTTTTCTACAAGTTTTTGGAAAATGTGTAAAGAAAATGAGAACACATTTTTTTTACACAACGTTGTCAATTTACACAATATTTCTAACACATAACAGGTACATACCAAAAATGACACCCCAAAATAGATTCTCCTACTCCTCTTGAGTATGGCGATACCACATGTGTGAGACTTTTCCACAGCGTGGCCACATACAGAGGACCATTATGCAGGGAGCGCCATCAGGTGTTCTTGGAGCATAAATTACACATGTAATTTCTTGACTACCTCTTACATTTTTAAGGCCCTGGAGAACCAGAACAATGGAAATACCCCAAAAATGACCCAATTTTGGAAAGAAGACAACCCAATGTATAATCTATGAGGCATATTGAGTCTTTTGAACATGTCATTTTTTTTTTTCTACAAGTTTTTGTAAAATGTGTAAAGAAAATGAGAACGCATTTTTTTTTACACAACGTTGTCCATTTACACAATATTTCTAACACACAACAGGTACATACCAAAAATTACACCCCAAAATAGATTCTCCTACTCCTCTTGAGTATGGCGATACCACATGTGTGAGACTTTTCCACAGCGTGGCCACATACAGAGGACCATTATGCAGGGAGCACCATCAGGTGTTCTAGGGACATAAGTTTCAAATCTAATTTGACTACCTATTACACTTTTGTGAGGCACTGTAGTGGCATGAATGTGGCATGGATGAGCATGAATGGGGATGGATGAGCTGTGGATGGGGATGGCTGAGCCTGAATGAGTATGGCTGGGTACGGCTGAGTATATATGGGATGGCTGGGAATGGCTGAGTATGGCTTGGTATGACTGAGCACGATTGAGTATGGCTGGGTATGGCTGAGGGAGGCTGGGTATGGGTGGGTATGACTGAGTACGATTGAGTATAGCTGAGTACGGCTGGGTATGACTGAGTAGGATTGAGTACGGCTGGGTATGACTAAGTACGATTGGGTATGGCTGGGTCCAGCTGGGTATGGCTGTGTAAGGCTGCGTACGGCTGAGTATGGCTGGCTACAGCTAATTATGGATGGGGTGGATGGGATGGCTGAGCATGGATGGATGAATGGATTACTATTGGTGAGGATGGATGAGTATGGATGAAGGTATGCAGAGTATGGATGGGTGAGCATGGATGGGTATGCAGAGTATGGATGAATAAGAATGCAGAGAATGCATGAATAGGTATGCAGAGTATGGATGGGTATGCAGAGTATGGATGGGTATGGATGGGTATGCAGAGTATGGATGAGTATGGATGGGTATGCAGAGTATGGATGGGTATGCAGAGTATGGATGGGTATGGCTGGGTATGCAGAGTATGGCTGGGTATGGCTGGGTATGCAGAGCATGGATGGTTATGCAGAGCATGAATGGTTATGCAGAGCATGGTTGGGTATGCAGAGTATGGATGGGTACGCAGAGCATGCAGAGTATGGATGGGTACGCAGAGCATGCAGAGAATGGATGGGTACACAGAGCATGCAGAAAATAGATGGGTATGCAGAGCATGCAGAGTATAGATGGGTATGCGTATGCAGAGCATGCAGAGTATGGCTGGGTATGCAGAGCATGCAGAGTATGGCTGGTTATGCAGAGTATGGATAGGTGAGCATGGATGGATGGATCAACGGATCTGTCACTGAACAGCGCTGTAGGCACTACACATGCAGCCCACAGTGCTGCTACCACCGATTTCTCCCCTCTCCGCTCACAGTGGACGGAGAGGGGAGAGAGGAACCAGAAATCACGCTGGGTTGTTTACATGGGATCGCTCCGTCATTTGACGGAGCACTCACATGGTAAACGGCCACGATCAGTGGCCGTTCACCGTTATCCGTGATGCGCCAGGTCCTCTGGACCTGGTGGTCACAGAAGTTCTCGGGTGCGCGCCCCAGGGGATGCGCGAGAGCGGAATTCTGGGAGGATGTCACAGTACGTCCTCCCAGAGTTAAGCAACCGCCCTGTAGCCATCATTCGGCTATAGGCCGGTTGCTAAGCGGTTAATATGTAGCAGTCTCCCCAACTTCCAAGGGCCCCAGAGCCAGTGAGGACTGACATTCCTCCTCAGGGAGCAGGTTACTAGGCATAGTGGGTGTGGTGCAAAGTGAAATGTTTGGCGCCAGTTACTTTTTGTAAAAAATGATCAAAGAGTATTTTATTTCTCTTAACAGGAATGGTGGGAGAGAGGGTTAGGGCTCAGGACACCCTTAGGCAAATGCAATAGCAATTAGGCAAACTCCATAGACAAAAATAGAACTAGGCAGACAGCAATACAGATAAAGGTCCTGTAAGCTGTATGCAGCAATCTGTATCTTGCAACTGCTGTCTCCTATAACAACAACTTATCTCAGAGTATCGTTCGCTAGATCTTCCAGTTTAACTCATAGTATCTCCCTCTAGATCTTCCAGCTTAACTCACAGTATCCCCCTGTAGATCTTCCAGCTTAACTCACTGAATCCCACTGTAGATCCCACCAAAAGAAAGCTCTATTTGTGTGAAAATAATTATAAAAATTTCACATGGGTACAGTTTAGCATGAACGCACAATTGTCATTCAAATTTTGATAGCGCTGAAAGTTGAAAATTGACCTGGGCAGTAAGGGGGTAAAAGTGCACAGTAGGCAAGTGGTTAAAATGTAGATTTTGGAATTTTTTGTAAAAATGTGCTTACACATAGCGAAAAGAAAGAGAAATTTGACAGTGTCAGTTTACTAGACTTTTATAAGATTTATCTTAAAAAGAAAAATATACGGCGCTTCACAATCACACCTTATTCATGTCATTGGTTCAAATTTATGAGCAACTATTTTCAAGGATGACGCACACAAAGGGCAAAATTAGAACCAAAGTGTCTGATGAGCACCTTGAGAATTCATTGAGAATTGACACTAGATCCATCCAACCAGATACTGATGCGTTCTTTTATCAATAACAATGTCAAATATCGCACTAGTTTTATGTTGCCATCGTTTACTTTTATCATAAAAATTATACACAAAAAAATAGGTTTTATTACTTATTACTTGTGATCTGCCCAACTTTTTCTGCCCATTGGCTATCCTAATTGTTAGTGTATTTTATGTGTGGCATAATTCCTCTCCTTCCAGTATGGCCCAGGAAGGTCAAAAGGTTGGACACCCCTGGTTTAGCGAATGATGAATCCATGTAGAGCAATGTTATATTTTTGGAAAATTTATTTTTTAGAGGCTTGTAGACAAAAACAAAAAGATAGACAATTGAGTAGGAAAGAAGCACTAACGTTTTCAGTTCCCAAAGAAACACACTGCAAAGTAGAGGCATATGGGAACTTTGGAAATGCACCTGATTTGTAGAGTTCTGTATTATTATATGCATATGGATAGAGGCTTTTGTGTGCAGTGAGCTGTTTTTCTATCTAGTATATAAGTTAATTGTGAATGGCAAAGCAACTCAGAAGCAACTTGATGCAACAACTTGAGCAACTGACAGGTAACTCAAAATCAAGTCAAAGCAATTTAGAAGGATCTGAATAACATACTGCATTTGAATGGCTTCAGAGTCTGATGCCTGTTTACAAAAGCCCTAGGATCTCACTTGCACCATACTGCACTGCTGTGCAATGCATGCGTTTTTTCACATTGAGATGTGTTGCAGCTTGCTGTCTTAGCCCATTCAGATTTAATGGGCTACAGAACATCTTAATATATGCAAAATATTGCAGCCTGCATTTTTTCACAGGGCACCACACAAAACACCATGCTTTCTGATGCCTTCTGATGCCGTGGAGGTATGTTGGGTTTCCATTCAGAATGAAAGGCATCACAGTACCCAAAGGTATGGTGCACTAAATAGAAACGTGCTCTTTGGGATTTTATGAGACCACTGCAATCCCACTAACTTCTTCTACTTTGTGTCTTCGGTTGAGATGTATTCTTATTTTTTTTTTTAAATGTGTTGTACTGTACTGAATGCTGTTGAAATTTACTGAATCCAAACAATACAACGCAATCTCCTGTGCTCAAGGGCTTAGTCTATAAGTAAGTGGTGTAGCCAACCCTTCGGATAGAGTGTGGAATGTGAAAGGTCTTGCTGCCCTCCTCAGAACAATAAGCATCTTTAGAACTGAAACATATAGAGAGAAAAGGAGGGTGCATCGACCTTGTGCATTACCAAAAATGAAATGTATTAAAAAATGTAACAGCAAGAGTAATACTCACAAACAAACGTTATAAAAAAGGCTTGTCAGTGCTCCAGCAAGTGAAGCCGTGTCTCTAGCTACTACTGCTGCTGTGGCTTCAATGAAGAGGGTCCTCCCTTGTAATGCGTAAGCCATTTGTGGTGCCATCTGGTCCTCCCTAACACCCGGTCCAGGTTGCAGGTGTCTAGAGACACAGCTCCACTTGCTGGAGCACTGACAAGCCTTTTTATAAATGTTCATTTGTGGGTATTGCTCTTGTTGTTACATTTTTTCTCGTTCAAAAATGGTTTCGTTGGGTTCTGGCAGGATTTTAATGCCCTGGCTAATAGTGTGTGAGGTTTATTCGCATTGATATAGAAATTGTGTTGTGATCTCTTGATGGTTTTATCCACTGCTTCAGTAAGGAATAGATCAAATTCCAATTTAGCTTTGTCAAGATTTATTTTAGATAAAGAAGAAGGGTTATTTTGGAATGCTGTGTGACATTTATTGAAATTTGTTTCTAAAGTCTGACAAAGGATTTTCCGCTCTCTGTTGAATATGTTTGCTTGCTGTAGACATATGCCACGCAGAACAGGTTTGTGTGCTTCCCATAATGTAGTCAGAGAGACGTCAGGTGTGGAGTTATATTTTATATAATCTTTGAGTGCAATTTCAATATTATTTTTATGAGCTGGATTTTTGAGTAGGAAATCTCTTAATATCCATGTTGGATCTTTTTTTTTGGGAATTATAGAGGCAACAGTAATGTAGCCTGCACTATGATCGGACCATGGGATGGGAATAATTTTTGTAGATATTATTTCTGGAATTAGCCCTATGGACATAATCATATGGTCTATCCTAGAGAATGAGCGATGAGGGAACGAGTAATGTGTGTATTGTCTCTTGGTTGGATTCAATTCTCTCCAAGTATCTACTAGGTTATGTTTTGTAATTAGTTTTGATAAGAGTTGTTTGTCTGCTGTATGTGACTGTGGGATTGGTGATTTATCCAAAAATGGGAATATGGTCTGATTAGAATCTCCACATAGAATTGTAGTACCTATTTTGTGGTGTTCTATAGTTTGAAATAAATGAGAAAGAAAAGAAATAGGATTTTTGTTAGGAGCGTAGTATGATGTAATGGTGATAGCGGTATCAAGTAGGTGTCCTTTAAGAATCAAGTAACGACCTTCTGGATCCTTGATTTCCTTCATTAGTGAAAATGGTGTATTGCGATGGAAAGCTATAAGCACGCCTCGTTTTTTAGAGGCCGAAGCTGTGTATACTTGGGGGTAGTCTTTACTGAAAAATTTGGGAGTGGATTGTGACGCAAAATGAGTCTCTTGGAGGCAATCTATATGTGCTTTCTGGGATGAAAATGTGCGGAAGGCTTTAGTGCGTTTGTGTGGAACGTTTAGTCCCTGAGTATTTAATGATATGATGTTTAATGGGGCCATGGAGTTGGGAAAAGTAAATATGTGTTGGTGTTTATGTTAGAACGTGAGTCATATAAGAAATTATTTGTCTCCAGAGTATAGGGGTGGAGGGAAAGGAGATAATGACTGAAAAAGAAAATACAATTAATATACAATATTGAAATATATCTTAACATATCTATGTTCTTAATGTGTCCGTTGGGAGGAGAAAATCTCTCCCTCCAAGGGTACATGAGCCACTGTCAACTGCCCGGTGTGCACCGAGCTGCTGAGGATAGCAAGAGAGGGTGCAAGGAACTTCCCTGCAGGACATCAAGAGCCAATCATATAATTTCATTTTTCAAGCAAAAAATAAAAATGTAAGATTAAGGCAACCTCAGAAACAAAGAAGAGAAGAGAGAGAAAAAAAAGTTTTATAATAAGGTGCCTAAATTATTAGGAACATTTCTTAAATAAGATTATGATAAAAATATTGATTGGAAGTCAGAGAAAAAACTCGGCAGTAGCCATTCTGTTGAAAAGGCAAGATAGTAGCCTCAGTACAAGTGTTTATCAGTCCATAGTGTCAGCCAGATCTGGAGGTGGAGATTGTATGCGACTTCTTTTCTGTGGATTGTAGTCTTCTTCTCTTCTGGAAGCAGAGGAGGGAGTATCAGCATATGAGGATGATTTTTGGCGAGTGTCCGCAGCATCTCTTGATGTGTTTATCATCCCTAGTTTCTGTAAAGTAGTTTGCAGGTCCTTAGCTGTTCGGCACATATATTTGCGACTTTGGAAAGTAAAACGCACTGAGAAAGGAAAGCCCCATTGGTAGATTATGTCATTTCGCTGTAATATTTGCAGTAGTGGTTTCAGGGTTCTTCTTTTGTTGACTGTAATCTGTGAGAGGTCTGTGAATAATTGATACCCTGGAAAATTAGGGGATCTTTATTTCTAGCTGTATTTAGCAATAGTTCCTTAGTGCGGTAGAAATGCAATTTTGCGATAATGTCACGGGGAGGACCATCTATTTTCTTTGTTGCTAGGGCTCTATGAACCCGGTCCATTTCAAGACGCTCTAGTGGGATAGCTGGTTGTAATTCTTGAAAAAGTGCAGTAATAGCACCGTTTAAATCAGTCACAGATTCGGGTATTCCTCTAATACGTATATTGGAGCGTCTTGCACGATTTTCAAAATCCTCCAATTTGGATTGTAATATGTCATTTTCCTCTTTAAGAAAATCAATTTCTGAGGCAATATTAGATGTATAATTTTCCAGATCGTCTGCTCTAATTTCCAGTGCTGATGTACGCTGACCAAGTATTCTAATTTCTTTGGTAAGGCTTGTGGTGATGATATCTGCAGTGGTTTTTAGTGATTTTTGAAGCAGATTTTCTATTTGTTTCAGCGTTACAGGAGGGGATAAGTCTTTTTGTGTGGAAAGTTCTAAATTCTCCAGAACTGACATATTTTTCTCAGGTATTTGGTTAGAGAGACTATGTGCTTTTAATGAGAGAACATCTTTATGTAAAGCAGCAGTAGGGGCTGTCTGTTTGTTCTCCTCACTGTGTCTCCCCTCAGAGGGGGAGGGTTTCAGTGCTATACTGCTGTGTGTGTGAGGCGGCGCTTTCTTGTTCATTTTCTGCCTCATGAGTCTCCTCTGACCCCCCCAAATGTCACTAATGCAAGGTAGGGATATTTATCTACTGTTTGGTATGATATATATGCGGAGGGTCAAGTTACCTCCGCCGTTATATGGCTCGGTTGTCCTGCTGAGAATGGAGCTCTAAGCCAGCATTACCTTTCGGGTAGGCTCCGCCTTCTCCCTCTCTGTTGTTACATTTTTTAATACATTTTTTTTTTGGTAAAGCACAAGGATGGTGAGCCCTCCTTTTCTTTCTATATGAAATGTACTAAATAAAAAATGCTTTCTTCTCTTTAGGGTGCTATTGTAAACTCTCTTATATTTCTGTCTAGGTGTGACAGGTACCATGCACATTTACATGCTCAAAAGTCTTCTAGTATAACATTTCCTGGGCTTTTCCACACCCAGGGAGCCTTAGGTGCCGCATACAGTTGCCCATACCAGTGAATGGATGTACACAATCATATACTTGTAAGCGCCAATGGCTACTGCATTGTTGTTTATCAATACACATACAGTATATATGCCTGAACGTAAAGGTGACGCATGCAGGGAAACATGCTATACAAGCATGTGCAGGTAAACACTGATGCAGAAGCCATTGGCTTTTACTACCATTGCATACTACCATATAATTATATAGGCAGCTTTATGCAACACCCAAGGCTCCCCAGGTGTGATAAAGCACAGATATGCTAGAAGATTTTAGACTCTGTACGTTTCCGTGTCTATATGGCCTTAAAGAAACATCTGTATCACTCACTGTCCACCCAGACATAAATGTAACAAAGTTAATATGAATATGAAAGCTCCCTAAAGACAGGTGAACATTTTTAAGTTTCTAGTTAGAACATTCTGAGACTCAGCTTATTAAATTTTAACTATTGTATTAATGAAAAGAAAAAACAATGCAGGGATTATTTACAGAAACAATTTTACAACACATAGTAAAATACATGGTACTAAAATTACTTGAGGAAGTTGCCTTGTCTTTAGTACAGGCAGAGTGCAATTCATTTTCGCAGTAAGTCCAATATGATATATCAGAGTCACTGGCTGTCATAAATTACTTATCATTCCTTCATATTTTCGATGGTAAATGAGAGCCTAGAACTGCAAATTTTGCAATACTTTCTAGTATCTGGAAATGGCGTTCACAAAATTAATAAAACCAATACAAGTGTTGTGGGGTGTTGGAGGGGTGATGAAGTGTTTTATTATGCAGACACTTAATGACAATTATTCTAAATATATTTATATACACCTCTTCAAAATGGTGGTAGACTAGGATAGATGGATTACTCCATGTACCATTCACAACTGTATGTATATGCCAACAGGAAGATTGGTTACGCTTACCACAATTGGTGGACACACACACCATGTAGTGGTGGGTCAAACGAGCATTTAGACCATCCAATCCAGCCGGTCTTTTATGGGAGACAGGGTGTGAGAGTATGCCATCTTAGGTAGTAAACCGTGGATGACTGGCACCAAAAAAGCTCCAACAGGTAAACGTACCTATATGAGAAATCGATCTCCAGCTGGAAAGGTCTGTGGTACTCCTAGTGACATCCAATCGGGAATTTCAAATCATGGAAAAAAAATGTAAGAAAAGGGCTTCCACATGGTGCATGAATCCGAGTAAATAAGTGGTATTTTATTTAAAAATTAAATAAAAATGTACAATCACCAATCATGGTAAGTACATAAAGGGATCACATAAAAAATATGGCGTGGTGTCAAAAGCACAATGAGCTAGCAACCCGACATGTTTCGGACCATAGTCCATCTACTGGGACATATGGCCCATTGTTTGCTACCACGCTAATATAGTAATGTTTGAATAGATTGCAAGCAGATCAGCTGTGTTCTGCTGACAGCAGGAAACTCTGATAGCCAATCACAAGTTTTCCTGTGTGTCAGCGCCTCCTCAGTGTGTGGTTTACTGCTGTAAGCCAATCAGGATGTAAAGTGTCATATCTCCATGGTCACGTGATGGCGCCAGAGCCACTGGCGTCATTGTGCATTGGTTATTTGCGCTCCAGGCCTCGTTTTTATTTCCCCAACAGGGAAGGATGCTATTGGCTGGGGAGGTCTGGGATGGAGTAACCACCCCTCCCATCTCCAGATCGACAACACCGTCATCGCTCTTCGGTAATGCGATCCAAGCCTCACAATGATTCAAGCACTGGCAAGAAGGCTCTGTGAATGAATACATACAGTTGTGAATGGTACATGGAGTAATCCATCTATCCTAGTCTACCACCATTTTGAAGAGGCGTCACTCCTAATTTCTTCTAATAGGACTATTTATCTTTTAAGTGAGGAAGACTTTTATATACATTGTTTGTTCTTCATGGACTGTTATTTGTTTGACATTTTTTTATTTTTTTTTGCATATCCACATATTGCTGTTTTTAATTCATTATTAGATACTTATGTAACACTGACCTCCACAAGTGTTTCTGGGTCTCCTTTCAGAAACACTCACATATATCTGTAGCACATTTATATTATTTGGTATGTATACATCTGTTGCTGGTTTTTTATTAATCAGTAGACACTAGTTCATCCCTGGGGGTTGCTCCTGGGATCCTTACATATTTTCTCACAAGTGCTGCATTTATTCCTTCTTATAAATAAACCAATGAGTGTGTCAAACATGTGAAAAAACAATATTATAACCAAGTAAATAAATGCAGCATATGAACATTAAAGTGCTTCCAAGTGCTCAATATATGAATTAGTGCAAAAATTGAAATAAAGTCTGCATCCCTAATGCAGATTATGCGTAAAGTGGTTATAAACGCAGAAGATATTTTATCTTAATGCATTATATGCATTAAGATAAAAAAGCCTTCTGTATGCAGAAGTCCCCCTCAGCCCCCCTAATACTTTCCTGAGCCCATCTCGATCTAGCAATGTTGTATGAGAGACTCGGCTGTCCAGAACTCTCCCTCCACATTTGCTGAGATGGCAGCGGAACGCCATTGGCTCCAAGAGGAGGAAGGGCCGAGCCACAGCTCTGTGACTGAAAAGCAAGCTGCTTGCTGTGGGGGCACTCAACGGGAGGGAGGGACCCAAGAAGAGGGGTATCTGGGCTGCTCTGTGCTAAACTACTTCACAGAGCAGGTAAGTATAAAATATTTGTTATTAAAAAAAAAAGAGAGAGACTTTATTATCACTTTAAGAAGTGCTCTCCATGTGAACCTTTCACCTCTCCTTTTAGGTGCTCTCTCACCTTAAGTATCTGACCTCCATAGTACCTGACATTTATAGGTTTATTTATGAATATTTAATATTACAACATATTGGTGCAATACATTTATGCTTATATGTTATTGAACAGAATGAAATTACAGTTTGTTAGATATGGAATACAATGTGGATCTTATGTGTTTCTCATATGTGTTTCTCACTTAGGAGAGCTAATGTATTCAAAGATGTCTATTCCTGAGATGTTCTGCAGACAGTTTACTCCAGGCCATTTTAGGAAAGGACCTAACTATAAATCTTTTGATTACCTGTTAGTGGAGATGTGTTTTTTTTGAAACTTCTGCATTCCACCAAATTTTCTCTACTTTGTGTCTTAAGCCGAGCTGTGTTCTTATGGAGTTTTTATGAAATGCGTCACCTTCTCTGGGTGCCCACTACAGACATGAGATTTAATTCTGACCATTTTTGTCACCAACTTTCATTTTAGGAAAATGAGGGTGGCATAGTGCTCAATATGACTTCCCCATTATTGCCACACAGTTTGGGGTTCATCAGACTGTTATATTCTTAATATCTAAATTTTAATTTGGTCCCATGAGTATATAACTGAGGTTATGAAATCCCCTGTAATGTTGTGTATATGTAAGGTCTTTTGAGCTAATGACTTACAGATGTAATATTTGAACTGAGTTCTCAATTTCAAGAAGTTGTCAAGATATTTTGATTGATAGTCTAAGTTTATATTTCATAAAGGTATTCCTATGTAACAGATATCTTGTTTGAGAAACTGGGTGTTTATATAATTGTTCTGAGCCAAGCTGTCTCTCAAACTCCCTTCTTGCTCTTTCTTTAATTAGTCTTGCTGTTCATATTACATTCCTACTCTTAGCTCCCACCCTTAGAGGGGAGTGAAAGGGAGATGATGAGGGGAGTAATATGGGAGTGTGTATTTTTAGGCGGCTTTCAAACAAAGAAGCTGAGTTTATTTAAAGGGAAGATACAGGCCTAGACGGTCACTTTTCCTATATTTGTAACATATCTACAGAAACCCAACATACAGACATTTTTGCAGATGCTCTCAGAACAAAGGAAATAGTAGCCATCTTAACCACATGTCAAACTTATTTTTTGAAACAAACGTTATCTCATATCTTTGCTCTTATTTGAAGCTACATTTATTTTGTATTTGAATGTACAACTTTTGTATTTATTTTTTATAACTTTTATGTGGACAAAAATCACACGGTTTGATTCAAGCTGACTCAGTCATACAAACTAAGCCCACGTACACACGGTCGGAGATTTTGGCAACCAAATCCGTCGGATTTTGCCCGTCGGATTTAGTTCGACGGATTGTGTCCGAAACTGTTGCATACACACGGTCGGGCCAAGTTGGTGAAAAATCCGATCTTTCAGAACGTGATGACATAATTTCGTTACGATGGGACTACATTCAGGCTAGTAGCCAATAGCTTTGATGTAGGAATTTGATCTGAGCATGCGTGGCACTTGGTCCGATGAAAATGCTCTACACATGATCGGATTAGGTCCGTCCGGCCCAGTTGGTCGGGAAATATTTCCAACATGTTGGAAAATTGGGTCGGACGGAGATTCGGACGGAATCAGTCCGATGCATACCACACACAGTCGGATTATCTGACGACACGGTCCGATAACACGCATTCCGACAGATTATCCGACCGTGTGTACAAGGGCTTAAGACATTTGTCTCACAATCATCTGGAAAAGGCAGAGGAGTCTTTTCACAGTTATATTGACTTATTACACAGACCTCAGAATCATAATCACAACTTTCTTCATATTCGGTAGTATCAGGACTTTCTTCACTCTTGGGTAAATATGACCCTTCCTGTAAGATAAATATAGCCAGATTTTTTACATTTTAAAGTGGAGCTACAGCAATTGTTTTTATTTTTAGTTTGAATACACTGAGTAAGGTTTAGAACCCACATATGAGAGGGAAACTCACACAAGCAGAGAAAGAAAAATCTAATTGCATGCAGAGTGTTTCCAAAACAGATATCTGTTATGCTGCATATACACGATCAGACTATCCGGCGGACTTACTCTGGCGGACAAACCTCCGGAAAGTCTGCCAAATTTCTGAACGAGTGGACCTGCCCATACACGGGACTTTTCTGGCGGACTATCTGCCGTACTTTTGAAATGAACGGACTTGCGCACACACGGAGGAAAAGTCCGTTCATTTTGAATGCGGCTCCAGGTACCGGGGACTAGCGAAGGAAGTCAAGGTCGCCGCCTTTGATCCGTCACCTGGTATGGACCTAAAGGGGATGCCCTACGCCGAAGAAACGGCGTGGGGGGTCGCCCCCAAGATCCATATAAGACCCTTATCCGAACACGCAACCCGGCCGGTCAGGAAAGGGGTGGGGACGAGTGAGCAGCCCCCCTCCTGAGCCGTACCAGGCCACGTGCCCTCAACATTGGGGGTGCTTTGGGAAAGGCAAAGCACCTTGTCCCCATGTTGATGAGGACAAGGGCCTCTTACCTACAACCCTGGCCGTTGGTTGTCGGGGTCTGCGGCCTGGTGCTTTGGGGTGGGAGGGTCGCGTGGCCCCCTTCCCCAAAGCACCCCCCCATGTTGTGGTCACGCGGCCTGGTGCGGCTCAGGAGGGGGTGTACTCGCTCGTCCCCACCCCCTTTCCTGACCGGCCAGGTAGCATGCTTGAATAAGGGTCTGATATGGACCTAGGGGGGACCCCACGCAGTTTTTTTGGCATAGGGTTTCCCCTTTAAGTCCATACCAGGTGATGGGGCCAGCGACGTGTCAATCTCGCTGCAAAAGGTGGCGACATTGACTTCCTTCGCTAGTCCCGGCTACCTGGAGCCACGCTCAAAATGAACGGACTTTTCTCCGTGCGGGAAAGTCCGTTCATTTCAAAAGTACGGCGGACTAGCACACACACGGGCGGATTGTCTAGCGGACTCGAGTCCACTGGACTTTTCCGCCGGATAGTTTGATCATGTGTACGCGGCATTAAATAGATTGTATTGTATTTTTTTAGATTTACATTGTTAAAACATGTATAGCCAAATCAAGTACTGTATTTTTCGCTCCATGAGATGCACTTTCCCCCCCCATAAAAAATGGGAGGAATGTCTGTGCGTCTTAAAGAGCGAATATTGACGAAACCCCCCCACACCCCGGATACAAGCTATCTTCCTATCTCTGTCCCTCCGTCTGTGACTGCATGGCTCTGTCTTTCCTCTCCTTTCTGACCACCGGAATGGAGTGTGTAAAGCCTGCCTGTGATTGCCACTGCACAGCTGCTTGTATAGACACCAGCCACCTGTCTGGCTCTGTTTCTCCACTCTGGACTGCATAGCACTGTCCCTCCCCCCGCTCCTCCCTGACTATCAGGAAAAAGAGTGTGCCTTTCCTGGGCTGACCCTGGAGTATTTGGATCCTCCAAAAACTCCCTCCTTATTTGACATCTGACCGTTTGAGAGTGGGAACCTCCTCTACACTCTCCATGAACATCTCACTGTCTCTACACAGGATCAGGGTCGGTGACAGCCAGCCTTCCATTCCCCCCAGGGACTGCAGAGGCTGATATGCTAGTCGTGAGTTATTGGGATTCCCAGGCTTCTCTCCATTTGATCATCTGGATAATGTTTAGGAAAGGATACATTTGTCAAGCATGTTACTTTTTACTTGAATTTTCTGGTTTATTGACAAAATACTGGATCAACGCTCTTTGTGTTGGTTTTTTTCACTGGGTTGGCAGATCCTATGTAAATTCACCATATTAATTATTTAATAAACAACCTTTTTTTACATGGAACTTTTAGAGGCTGTTATCCATTGCACAATCTGCAAGACTGTCATTTTTTTCCCCACATCTAAATTTGAGACCATTTCGTTCAGAATATTTTTTTTCATGTTTTCCTCCTCTAAAACCTAGGTGCATCTTATGGTCAGGTGCATCTTATGGGGCAAAAATTATGGTAATGAATAAAGATCCAAGTATGTACAGTATTGTAAAGTATGAAGGGAATGGATTACAGTAATCAAAAGTAATGTAAAACTGCCAAACACAATGTCTTCATTTACATGGAAATCAGAGACAGCCTTTGGAAGGAAAGAAGGACACTTTGTCCTCGTGAATCACCAGGTACAGTAGGGCGTGCAACAGTATAGCGCCGCCAACTCTGACACAATGCGAACAGAAGTGGCCTGGTCCACAGTCCAACACTTCAGCCACAATACCCGTATGGGGTTCCCCAGTGACGTATGGGTGACCCCACCCCCTCTGATGTAACGCAGGTTTTGTTACATCAGAGGGGGCGGGGTCACCCATACGTCATTAGGGAATCCCTGGCTCCCCTCACCAGCGTCAGAAGGGGCGGGGTCAGGTGACGGGTGGCCCCGCCCTCCTAATATAAGAAACGTCAGCGCTGGGATCCCCGCAGTGTCTCCGCAGTGGAGACAGAAAACGGATGTATGGACAGCGCTGGACTGAGAGATCCCCCATCGCTGGATATGATCATCCATCACTGGACCCTGGAGATCCGTCGCTGGGTATGATCATCCATCGCTGGACCCCAGAGATTCGTCGCTGAATAGCAAGAGTGGATTAGCACCGCTGGAATCTTTTTTTTATTTTTAATAAAGGAATTTTTCAAAGGTGTGTTTGTCTTATTTAACCATTTTTACACTTTCTTTGTGAAATGGTAGGGGTACTTTTGTACCCCCTTACCATTTCAAACGGGGGGGCGGGATCTGGGGGTCCCCTTGTAAAAGGGGGCTTCCAGATTCTGATAAGCCCCCCGCCTGCAGACCCCCACAACTACCGCTCAGGGTTGTGGGGATGAGGCCCTTCTCCACATCAACATGGGGACATGGTGCTTTGAGGGGGTCACAGACCCCCAAAGCATCCTCCCAATGTTGAGGGCATGTGGCCTGGTACGGTTCAGGAGGGGGGCGCTCTCTCGTCCCCCCCTCTTTTCCTGCGGCCTGCCAGGTTGCGTGCTGGGATAAAGGGTCTGGTATGGATTTTTAGGGGGACCCCCACGTAAATTTTTTTTTTTTAATAAATATCCATACCAGACCTGAAGGGTCTGGTATGGATATTTAGGGGGGCCCCCACGTCAATTTTTTTTTTTTGACACGGGGTTCCCCTTAATATCCATACCAGACCTGAAGGGCCTGGTAATTGAATTTAGGGGAACCCCCACTTTTTTTTTTTTTTTTTATCAATGAATGAATGAATTGTCGGCTAATACAGAGAACACTCATTGAGTGTTCTCTGTATTACGGGAGCTGACAATATAGCTGCAAGTGATTTTAACCACTTCAATACAGGGCACTTTCACCCCCTTCCTTCCCAGCCCAATTTTCAGCTTTCAGCGCTCTAGCGCTTTCAGTGACAATTGCGCGGTCATGCTACACTGTACCCAAATGAAATTGTTATCATTTTGTTCGCACAAATAGAGCTTTATTTTGGTGTTATTTATTCACGACTCCGTTTTTTTTTTTTGCAATAAAAGCGCAAAAAAAGCGGAAATTTGGAAAAAAAACAATATTTTCTTTTTTCTATTTGAAAAGAAATCCAATAAAATCAACTTTTGTCATAAATTTAAGCCAAAATTTATTCTGCTACATGTTTTTGGTAAAAAAAAATCTGTTAAGTGTATAATAATTGGTTTGTGTGATCACGGACATATGTACGCAAATGATCATGTACATATGTGTGCAGGTGATCACGTACATATGTGTGCAGATAATCATTGGGACATGTGATTTTAGTGGGACATATGTGGGGGACATGTTTTTATTATTAGGGACATGTGTTTTTATTATTTGGGGACATGTATGTTTTGGGGACATGTGTGTTTTGGGGACATATGTGGGGACTGTGTTTGTACTGTGTGGTGTGTTGTGTGTTTACACTACACTGATGATCAGTGAGTAAAAAGCTGTAAAAAGCAGCCCATACTCACTGATCATCAGCTGGCTGCAGCGTTCTGCTCTCCTCTCCTCAGCGGTGACTTCCGTGTGAGGAGAAGAGAGCCGATTGCCTAGCAACCGGCTGTTTGTTTACATCACATGACGGCCGTGATTGGACACGGCCGTCATGTGATCAGGAGGGCCAATCACAGAGCCCTCCTGCCGATCTGAGATGTGCCGTGTCCGGGTGACACGATCCCGCTACTCCTGAAGGACGTTCCTGAACGTCCTATCAGGAGTAGACGGCTCCCACCCGGCTGTATATATGCATTGGCCGGGTGGGAAGTGGTTAAAATATTTTTTTTGCCTGCACAAATGACACTTTGTGCAGGGACAGTTCTAAGCACGGGAAAGATGCGCCCCTTCACAGGCATACTATAGACACCCCCCAGGTACGAAATTTAAAGGAATATTACACTTTTATTGTTTCACTTTAATCATTATTAAAATCACTGCTCCTGAAAAAACGACCGTTTTTAAAACTTTTTTTTTGCATTGATCCATGTCCCCTGGGGCAGGACCCAGGTCCCCAAACACTTTTTAGGACAGTAACTTGCATATTAGCCTTTAAAATTAGCACTTTAGATTTCTCCCATAGACTTGTACAGGGTGTTCCGGCTTTTCGAATTTGCCACGAACAGCCCAAATTGTTCACAGGCGAACAGGCAATGTTCGAGTCGAACATGAGTTCGACTCGAACTCAAAGCTCATCCCTACCCCACAGCCTGCAGCAGAGAGAGGAGGGATCTCCCAGACTCACCACCCCACTAGCGTAGTGCTTGATGCCTCAGATGTTGACCTGCACACACGTGACGTCCAAGGAAAAAAAAAGCACAGGAGTCAGTGTTGGGTTAAAAAGAGGGGCTTCCGTCTTCAAAAAAAAAAACAGTGGCCTGGGCTACACAGTAATGGCCACCGTTGCCTGAGCCAAAAATCCACCATATCATGGCCACCAAGCTACACAAACATGTCCGCCAACCATAGGAAGTCATCAGGCACTAGGAAAAAGGATGCTGGCTATGGAAAAATGGCCACCGGCCATAGAAAGTCCTCAGGCACTAGGGAAGAGGATGCCAGCTACAGCAAAATGGCCATGCTAAACCAGTCTACAATGTAGGAGAGCCCTGTAGCCTCCTAGGACGAGAGTGAGAATCTGGGCACCAGACCCAGTGCCCCCCCCGTAAGCACAGCACCTAGGCAGTGCACACCTCCAGCCCACCAGTATTCAACCCCGTCCCCCTGGACCCACCACAGGCACACTACCTCCCATGGAGGGGGGGGGGAGCTAGGAAAAGAATACTAAGAAACAAAATGAAGCAACAACTTACAATGTGTGTCAGTAAAATGACATTCTTGCAGGAGTTTTGAGTTATGACAACGTACAGTCCTTATAGTATACTTATATCCAAAGTTTTTTAGCCTTGGAACTTGCCACCAGATGTGTAGGAGGGTGCAGCATTCATAGCAACATCGAAGCCAAGATTGTAAAGCTCCTGTGGTGACCTCGGCAATGCAGTTAGGTGTAAAGCACCAACAGAATATTTTGTGTAAACATTCCTGAGGTAATGTAATAATTGAGCTCTTTGCAGTCAAAATTGTATCCTATTCCGGGGCTTCTAGAGTTTCCCCAAATTCCCCATTCTCTCATTATAATAGGTATGGGAATTTATTGCTGTACACCAAGGAGGTAAGGGGAGGTATCAAGTCTGTCGGAATGTGGATTGCATAGGCAAAGTTCTTCAAATGAAGATGGGAACAATGGGACTACTGGAGCAAACTTTAATAATCTTACTAGCATAGTGCTTACTCTGAAGGTAGTGGAAGATTTATATGTGAGATATATCCTAGTTATCTTTAAACTGTATTTCCACTTTTGCAGTCACATTTGAGAAAACCCCACTATATGTATGTTATGTGTTCCTATTCACACAGCATACCTATAAATATATTTTTTACATATCTTCCTTTTTACATGTTCCTTGAGAGAAGGCACCTGGGCAGTGAAGTAGGAGCAGGACTTCAGTGATGCAAGTTTATTAACAACAGGTGGGAACATACAGGTTTATGCTCAAAGTATTACAAGATGCAGCTCTAATTTATACAGTTTCTTACAATGCAAGCATATTAGGTACAACATGATTGGTTGCTAAGATCTATGTCAATGTAACTAACCATAAATCTGACACTTATCATACAACCAAACAAACTTATTAATTCCAAGAATTCCTATATGTTTATTAAAATTATTTATAAATGGTTTTGTCTTAAGGTTTTACCCATTAAAATACTTGTGTAGAGTGGGGGCATGACCAGAAGTCGTCCTGTATGGAAGCTTAATCTCCCTGCTTTCTCTCAGCCCTTAAAGAGGAAGTAAACCCTGATGAGTTTACTTCCTCTTTGATTCCCTGCAAAGGTAAAGCATAATGGACTACTATGCATCGCATAGTAGCCCATTATGTGTCACTTACCTGACACAGGAGCCAGCGAAGTCACCGCTGTCCCCTGTAGTCCGGAGCATCCATCTTATCGGTGGGTCTCCGTGGGTCTCGCTGCTCCGCCGCTGTCATTCGACGAAGCCGCGATGACGTCACTCCCTCGCATGCGCACGGGAGCCGCCACTTGCGGCATATCGCCGTTGACAGTGGCGCGCTTAGTGCGCCTGCGCGCCACTGTCTACGGTGCATGCGTCGTATTTTGCCAAATATCTCCTAAACTGTGTAGGTTTAGGAGATATTTCTTGGACCTACAGGTAAGCCTTAATCTAGGCTTACCTGTAGGTCAAAGTTGGTTGTAAGGGTTTACAACCACTTTAACATACGACACTTTTGGGGACTTTCCACCTCACCTACATGGGTGGCTCCAGGATGACTTGATCCACAAAAACTTGGGGATCCTCCCAGCCCCTGCCAGGCTCTTCTACTGACCTACAGTCCTACTTTCTGCCATCAGACATGCTGCCGGGCGAAACAGACAAGATGGCGCTGGATGCCTCCACCGCCAGTACAAGGGTCTCCACACAGCTCTCCCCCTCGGCTCGGCTCCCTCACAGCATTGGGCCCCTATGGACTTCCAGCACCAGGCTCGGTACACCGAGGATGCCTCCTCGCGATCTGAAGCAGTGAGTTCCCTGAGTCTGCCTACTCCCCCTCCTTACGCCTCGCCGACAGGCTCGCTGGCTGCCATCTTGGGCCTCCCACCACAGCAGCACTACACCCAATGCTCAGATGCCTATCCGCAGCTGCTTCAGATGGCGCCGGATCCCTGTATCCGTGGGATGGATCCCGGCTCCCCAGCCTCCTCAGGTGACTCTGAGGACTTTCCAGCCCTGCGGGGCCCTGTCCATCCGCACCTCCACCCATCCTCAGCATATGGGCCTGCTTGAGCCTAGACCACCTGTGGGAGTTCTGCAGCTGTACCCTCCTCGCCCAGGACACAGCGACAGTCTTGCTCCAGAGACCCCTGCCTCTCTCCCCTGTCCTCTTCTGGTCCCTGGGACTTTCAAGAGGGCCCTCCAGCCAGCACAGGCCCCAGCCTGGAGTGAGTCATGGGACCATCCAATCATCCATTCAGTTTTGGGTATCTCCCCCCTTCCCTGAGTATTGGACTACAGTTGCATACGGTTCTATTGTTTTGCATGACCGTCCATGGGTTCACCTGTGTCCCCCCGACCCTCTGGGAGTCAAGTTGCAGGAGCTCACGGGAAGCCGTCCTGATCTAGGACTGTTGGCCCTCATAGGTCTTGAAATAATGTTTGCAGAATGTCCTCAGTGTTCTTTAAAACAAACTTTGTTTTCTTTTTTTTTTCTAGTCTTTCTCACACTTCCCTCTTCTCATGTCATCGTCTGGCTCCGGAAAGGGTTTATGGAACCTGTCTGGATCTCCTCCCATGGGGTGCCCGCTCCTGACCTCTGGCATCTGGAACTTCTCTATCCACATCAGATAAGTTTCCCCCCCTTTGCCCTCAACCTCCCCCCATGGCTAACATTTTATCTTTAAATGTCCATGGGTTGAGTTCTAATAGAAAATGGCATCTGGCACTGAGGGAGTTTAGGCAGTTGGGGACGTATGTCATTATGGTTCAGGAAACACATTTTGATAGTGGGGGCTCCTTTGCATTTGCCTCTAAGTACTACTCTCAGATCTACTTCTCCTCAGGGGCCCATAAGCAGACGGGTGCTGCCATATTTATTAAACAGGGGTCTCCTTTTACCTGCGCTCACCATTACAGTGACCCCCATGGCCACTTTCTTATCCTCTGGGGTCTCTGACAAGACCAGGAGGTCACTTTTTGTGCGGTGTGCGCCCAAAATGTCAGGCAGCTCGAGTTCCTGAATAGAGTGTATGCTCGTCTCTTCAGGTCGGACCATGGGCTACTAGTGATGTGGGGACTTCAACTTAACTCAGTCAGCTACCTCGGATCGCCATGTGGTGAACCCCAGGCAATCCCCGGCTCGAGTACTTAGAGACTCAAAGTTATTCCACCAGCTCTCCAGACGTTACACTTTTTTTGATGCCTGTCGGGTTCTCCAACCTGGCGACCGACAGTATACCTTCTATTCAGCCCCCCATCGCACATGCTCCCACATAGACTATTTATTCATAAACAATTCTACTCTATGACTGACCTGAGCAGTGCAGATCCTTCCGATCTCCTGGTTTGACCATGCCCCTGTTTTGCTGACATTAGACCTCGGTACCCCTATCCGCAGACCCTATAACTGGCGCCTGAACACATTTCTCCTTCAGCACCTCCCCTCGAAATCCGAACTGGAAACTACCTTAAAATACTACTTTGGTGGACATCCCTTCCTCAACTATCAAAAGGAATACCACAGTCCATACTGCAATATATACCACTCTCGGCTGTCTCATTGCTACTACCGGACCTTCCTCAGACATCCTGGCTTGAGGCAGGCGTCCACACTGTCGGGCATCTCTTCCATTCCAAAACCTTAATGCCTTTTGCTCAACTAAGCTCCACGTTTGGGCTTTCTTCAAAAACTTTTTACATATACCTCAGGATCAGATCCCTACTCGCTAAGATTAAATGGTCCACTCGAGACACTATACTGTAGCCGGTCATACAACATTTCCGGTTGAGGAAACCCTCTTCCAAAGGCATTTCATACTTATATGGTCTACTTTCCCAGGATGCAGAAAAGCACATCCGTGCTCAGTCAGAAAAATGGAACATATACGTCCCACAGGCCCCGCCACTATCGCAATGGCAAGCAGCACTATCGTTACCGTCAAAACTTTCCCATTGCACCACGCACTGGGAATCCGCACAAAAACTTTTTCATCGATGGTACTATACCCCCAGTAGACTTGCCAAAATTTACCCTACCTCGTCTAATCTCTGCTGGAGAAATTGCGGCCTTCCAGGATCTTTCATTCATATCTGGTGGGAATGCCCCGCGCTTAGAGTCTTTTGGAATCAAATAACCGACCTGCTCAAAGTAAGCTTCCCCTCAAATACCAATCTATCTGCGGTGGATCTCCTCATGGGCCTGATGGTCACTACATGGCCCAAAAAATCCCAAACTGTGGCCACCCACATTCTCATCGCGGCAAGACTAGCATTAGCTAGAAATTGGAAAAAGACTCATCCCCCTTCTGTCCAAGACGTCATTACAATACTTAACGATAACTTCAAGATGGAATATAGCTTTGCCAAAGCTCATCTCCAAACAGGCAAATTCTTCCGGAATTGGAACCCATGGATTAAGGACCCCAGATGTGTGCGGTCGGTCTGTTCCCCCAATCCAGCGACATCCATACCCTCTTGTGTCCCACTGTGACTTTTCACGTCCTGTCCCCACCACTAGATACTTATCTTTCTCACACCGAAGAACCGGAGTAAACATGTAAGACAGCAACAGCATAAACTGACTACGATATTAAGTGTTAAAGAATATTGGTTTTACTGCGGTGATTGCTAACTTTACCCCTCCCTCCCCCCCCCTTTTTTTTTTTTTTTGTTGTGTGTTTACCCCTACCTTCGCAATTTGTTATACTTACTATAGCCCAGGACTGGGCAGCGCTGTCACTCTCCCCAGGACACAGTTAGTTCCCAGTAGGGGTGTTCAGGGTTGACTGATGGTGCTCTCGTCCTCTCAGGATTTGTTCTTACCTCTTAACTGTTAACATGTACATCTACGTTTTCAATATGCTTGCTCTTGTTAGACTAAGCTTCCCGACTGGAAGCAACGACTACAACTACACGACAATGTAAGTCTTATATTGCTGTTATCTTTTGTGCAAAAATTTAATAAAAAAGAAGTTAAAAAAAAAAAAAATACTACTTTGAGAAAAACAATACCCCGAACACGACCCCCCCCCCCCACACACACACACACACTGTGGGAAGTCCATAAGGTGGTGATGAGGGGTAAATTCCTAGCTCTGTCTTCGGCCATGACGTCGACTGCAAAGTTCCCCCATCTTGATTCTCCTTAAAAAAATCTCCACCCTTCATGCGACTCTTGGTGACTTAGCACTAGGCCGGGTCGAGAAAGCCTTAGACTGAAAAAACTGTATTAAGATAAAGGCAACAAGGGCCACTCCCTCCTGGCTAGGAAGTTGCGTGACAGCACCCAAACAACGACAGATTGAGAACAGCTCTGGATGCTTGCTATCCCATCCTGAGAGATAGCCCATTCCTTTGCTGAAGTTTACAAAAATCTCTACAATGATCCTGACATTCCCAGTACCCCTCCCTCCTCCGACCTCTCCCAGTGAATGAGGCACTATATAGAGCAAAGCTGGATTTCCCACCTCTAACCCTCAGACCTAGTCTCCCTAAATTTACCAATCACGGTAGAAGAATTGGAGCAGACTATTAAATTCTTACCCTCCCATAAGGCCCCGGGACCAGACGGCTTCCCCTATCAATATTACAAAGCATTTCTCCCTCTTTTACACCCTTATATGTGTAAATTGTTTAATGCCTTCCTTCAAGACACCCCTGTCCCCAGGCAGCGCTCCTTTTATTACGGTGATCCCTAAGCCGGATAAAGATCGCTCCATCTGTGCCAACTACAGGCCTATCGCCCTCCTGAATTTGGACCTGAAGATCTTCACAAAATTGCTTTCCATCCGCCTGAACACTGTCCTCCCCTCCCTTATCCATAAAGACCAGATGGGCTTTATCCCGCTCCATCAGGCAGGGGACAACACTAGGAAGACAATTGACCTGGTGAAGGTGGAAAACAGGGAGGGCCTGTAGTCCCTGCTACTTAGCTTAGATGCCGAGAAGACTTTTGATCACCTGGGGTGGCCCTTGCTGTTCGCCACACTATGCCATGTCGGGTTCCATTGGCCCTTCCTTTGAGCAATCCTACACCTATACTCCAGCCCCCCCTCCCAAGTCAAAACTCTTTTGCTCTTTCCTCCTCGTTCTCAGTGGCTAATGGTACTAAGCAGGGCTGCCCACTCTCCCCCCTGCTTTTCGCGATTTGCGTTGAACCTCTGGCCGCCACTATTTGCAGGAACCTGGACATCAGGGGCATACTGGTTAGAGATAAGGAGTTTAAAATCTCACTATTTGCTGACGACATAATCCTCACATTGTCCCAACCTAGAACTTCCCTCCTGAACCTTCATGTGGAACTCGAGCGATACGGAGCTTTGTCGGTTTACAAAATAAACACATCCAAATCAGAGGCCCTCCCAGTTAACATTCCCGAAGTAGAGACGGATCACCTGAAGGCCAATTTCCCCTATAGCTGGAAAACCACCGGCCTGAAATATCTGGGGATTTACATCATTCCAAAATTTGCCACCCTCTACCGGGAAAATCCCCCCCCCCTTCGCTCCATCAGGGCCCTCCTCCTACAGTGGTAAAAAACACCATATCTCCCTACCAGGGAGGGTAGCTTCCGTAAAGATGACAATTCTCTCACAACTACTATACCTGTTCCAAACTCTGCTTATCCCTGTACCCTACAGACACCTGAGAAAACTCCAGACTGACTTGCTCCAATATACTCAGATTTACAAAAGGCATAGAATTCCTCGCTCGGTACTACTGGCGGAGCAATCTGACAGGGGCTTGGCCTACCGCAACCTTATTAAATATTACCAAGTGGCCCAGCAGAGGGCAATAGCCTCTTGGTTCACCTTGCTCTCCTATAACAAATGGACAGAAATAGGGAAGATTTGGCTCGCCCCGGTACACCCAAACAATTTACTGTGGAGTGCAAACGTGGAGATAGACCCCTGAATGTCTGTTAGGCCCTATGTTACATCTTAGGGGAACATGGCACAAGCTGGCACACAAACATACGCTGTCCTCCGACAGCTCACTTCTGACCTCATTTTCCCGCAATCCCAAGGTGCCAGATAGCCTTACCCACTGAATGTCCTCACCGTTGGCTATGTGGAATCTCTTTCGCTTTGGGAATCTGGTGGATCCATTGCTCCCCTCCCTCCCTAGATGCCCTATATGCCAGCATCAAAGATGTGGAATTGATGGAGAAAATAGCTGCTAGAATACAGGACAGACTGGAGGCCCATGATAAGGTCTGGGAGCTATGGCGCCGCTGGGAGGACCTACCCTGATCCGGTAATTAAGCCAATCCGATGACTTCTCACCTTCTTCTTCCCCTTTCTCTTTCCTTCTCTTCCACTATGAGTGCCCTAGTGACTCCTATTTTTATTTCAGTAAGTTACTATATTTAGTTGCTGTCACTTTCAATGCAATTACAATGTTCTAATAGCATAAGATGAGAGATCACTGTTGCCTTTATGTAAGATACCGTATGATCGGAAAGATGGTGTAACAGATTGTGATGCATGTGAAGGTTACTGCCTTCCCAGTTCAGTAACCATGTACTGCAGTGCATGTGTACCTGTCAAAAATCTATAAATAAAACTGTTATTGGAAAAAAAAATACTTGTGTAGAGACAGTATGGCACCCAGTCATGTTAAATCAAACCCTCTGTCAGGAAAGTCCCTGTGAAAGTCGCAGTATTGGCCGCTCTGGCGTGTGCTGGTGCGCATGCGCCTGTGCGCTGGTGCACATGCGCTTGTGGCGCTTGGCACCAATTGGCCTCTTTCAACTGGAAGTGCACACTGGATTGGTGCTGTCTGATCTGCAGCTCCCTGTGACCCCTGCCTACCTGCCTTGTATGTTTGATCTCCTGACGACCCGGTTTGACCTTTGGATTCTCTTGACCTCGGCCTGTCTCTGACTTTGAACCTGTCTGCTTCTCTGGTACCTCACTGTCTGCCTGCTGTCGACCCTGCCTGTGACCTGATCTGTTTGACCTGCTCCTGCTCCAGTATCATCTGCCTGTGCACCTGCCAGCCTGCCTGCTCCCTCTGGGATCCAATAACCCTTGAACCATCTACAGACTGCACCATCCAGCTTCTGGGTTCTTCTGTACCAGCCTGTCTGCTGTTCGGTTGGTGACCATCTCTACAGGATTCGGGACCCCAGAGCCGACCTTCCTGCAACTAACTCACCAGGCTCTCATACCACTCTGCACTCCGTGCCTCTTGTCTGCTCTATCAGGGGCCGCGAGTCAGACACATCAGGGAGACCTTTCTCTGCTCCATCTGGCTCATCGGTCAGGTATGTGAGACTCTGACACCCTCCTTGTCCTGATAAGACTTCAACAACTCAAGGATACAGAATTATAACTTTGGGAAAATTACCTTGCAACAACCCCACCTTTATGTGTTACATGTCTTATTGTTTTTCACTATACAATACTATATGTGTGTATTCCTATATTGGCTTCACAAAAAGGTACTGTATTACCTACATAATATATATATACATATATATATATATATATATATATATATATATATATAGGGGCGCATGCGCGGCGCTGAACGTGATGGCGGCTTGAAGAGATAGCTCTGTCTCGCCCGGAACTCTATCAGCGCCCTGGAGGGCTCATAATCGGTTTCGCACCTCACGATCTACACCCTCCAGGTCCCCTTATCACGGTGCATGCCTTCAAAGAAGAAGAAAACCCGCAGCGGGAGCCAACATACCTTAACTCACTATCTCCTGCGCACGAGGGATAGCGACATGATGGCCCAAGATGGCGCGGAGCGGTGCGGTATCACTTCCTCCCCGCTCACCTCACCACAAGTCTCCGCGGGCTCTCCTTCACTCCGGCCCCAGGTAGGAGACAATAACTCTCTCTCAAAGGCGGATCTGGACGCCAGCCTGGAAGCTATGTACGACAGGCTGGCGTCCAAGTTTCAAACGGAGCTGCACAAGTCCTCGCAGGCCTTATCACAGGAGATTGCGGCCCTGGGTTCCAGGACGGACAGGCTGGAAAGCAAGCACGACGAACTTGCGCTCGCACATAACGATCTCAGCAGGGAACATGAAACCCTCGTTTCGACCGTTCTGACTATGCAGTCACAAATCGAGGAGCTCGATAATAGGAATAGGCGCAATAACTTACGTCTCAGAGGGATCCCGGAATCTGAGACAGACCTGATACCCACGGTTATCCGCCTCTTTAAATCTCTCCTACCGGATCACGAATCGTCCTCCTTTACATGCGATCGGATACACCGAGCTCTCCGTCCGAAGCCTCCTGCAGACAAACCCCCACGGGACATTGTCTTGTGCATGAAAGACTTCCTAGTTAAAGAGGACATATTACGTGCAGCAAGAAACAAACAGCGCATTCTTTTAGATGAAGCTCTTATTCAAATTTTCCCGGATATTTCCCCAGCCACTTTGGAGAGAAGAAGGAACCTCAAGGATATTACTTCTGCCCTGCAATCAGCCCGGATTCGCTATAGATGGGGGTTCCCCTTCAAGTTAGTGGTTCCTCACAATGGCAGCACCTACTCTGTCACTACGCTCCAGGAGGGCCAAGAACTCCTTGTTAAGCTGGGTCTCTTAAATGCAGCGGATCTTCACAGACCACCCTCCACCCCCAGACCAGCGCCTATTTGGCAAACTCCACCCTCGCGGAGAGACAGAAGAAGGATTCGTTATGGAATCGGGGACCACAACGCTGACAGCCCACGGTAGTCGGAGTCATTTCTTTTTGGGTTCCCCCCCTGTTTTCTATCCCTGGCTACCCGCCTTTCACTTGAACCTTATGGCCACCATGACGGTATGCTCCCTAATCTACACATTGTTCCGGAAGGGCCTCTTTGATGGTCTGCCACGGGTTTGAGCTGCTGCCTGCTTCCCCCACCCAGCAAATTTCCTGTTATTTCCCTTTTTTGTGGAACTCTTGGTGTTTTTTACGCTTGTTTTGAGCTGGGTTCGAGACCCTGTAGTCTCGGAGTTCTTTATTTCTCCCGTTTTTGGGGTTATCAGGTAATTGGACAGTTCACCTTTTTTCTTTGTTTTTTCTCCTTTACTGGTTACCTGACCCTACTCCTTTTGGAACAGGCTAAGCCTGGGTACGTTCAATTTTCTGGATATGTTCCAGTTCCTTGACTCTTTTTGTCTTGTTTTTGTTTTTGATTTTTGTTTTTATTTTTCTCTCATTTTTTTCTATTACCCACAACTAGCGATGATGGTTGCTTCTCAAGTAATGCTGACTGAATATGTTGGTTTTTTTCTATATCTTGTTTCACTGAGGGGAGGTGGTTTTCAGTTGTTATCGGATGCGGCGGATGGCAGTGCCCCTGGTCACCTTATTTGGGCTTTTCACCCCACCCCCTTGTATCGGTTCTTCTACTCCAATACCGGGGTTCCCTTAGCTAACCTCACCTTAGATCTTATCAATGGTAATTACATGCATATCTCATAATGTTCAGGGGTTTAACTCCCCTAATAAAAGGAGGAAGGCCTTTGACTTTTATAAGACGTTGGATGCCAAGGTTCTCCTCCTCCAAGAGACCCACTTTGCACGCAAATCTCACCCTAAATTTTTTCATAGGAATTATCCCCAAGCATTTTACACCCTTCATTCCTCCAAGTCCAGGGGGGCTGCCATCTTCTTGCACTCTTCCTTTCCTATGGATATTAGACGTGTGTATAAAGACGCAGAGAGTAGATATGTTATCATCCAAGGGGTAGTATGTAATAGAGAATTGACTATTGCTAGTGTCTATGCTCCGAATGATGCACCAGCTACCTTCTTTAAGCAATTTTTTGAAAAACTCTCCTCATTTCAATCTTCTCATTTAATCATAGGTGGGGACTTCAATCTGGTTGCGAATCCCACCCTGGATCGCTCTACTCACACGTCTCTATCCAAGGCCTTCCCCAAATCCCTAAATTGCAGTCTAGTGGAGTTTCAACTCTCTGACACCTGGCGGGCACATAATGTGGGTATTAAAGAATTCACATTTTATTCCCGCCCCCATAATAGCTCGGCGAGGTTGGATTATATCTTTACCTCACCCATCATACTGGCCAACTCAACTAAAGCGGTCATTCATCCCTGTGTTTGGTCTGACCATCACCTCACCTCCTTTTCCACCACATTTATCAAATTGGCCCCTACGCCACATTCCTGGAGGCTTAATGAAGCCCTGCTGTCTGATCCCTCTTTTATACCCCTTATCGAAGAGGCTATTGAAGACTATTTTAACTTTAATGCTCAACCCGATACTCTACCCTCAGTGTTATGGGTGGCTCATAAAGCAGTCCTCAGAGGGAAGATTATTGAGGTCTCAACTATTCGCAATAGGATGACCAATGGTAGAATTCTGACTCTCACGCGAGAGTTGGACCAACTTTATAGGAATACAGCCGCCTTACATTTAGAATCCACTAGACGAGAAATAGATTGCAGAAGGCTAGAGTTGGACTCCTTATTGTCCAACAAGGTGGAGAAGTCTTTTAGATGGGCAAGGGCTAAACACATCCTCTTAGACAATTCAGCATCCTCACCTTTCGCACGAAAACTTAACCGCCTTTCCCGCCCTCCTCATATCTATAAGTTGAACAACAGAGAGGGACAACTTACATCCCACCCGAAAGAGGTCTTAGACATCTTTAGAAATTTCTATTCTTCTCTGTTAGCCCCTAACGCAGACATTGAGGCCCAGGCAGTGAATTCCTGGTTGGACACGATACCCCTTCCTACTCTATCTCAGTCACAGTCTGAACAACTTAATTCACCTGTTTCCACAACTGAAGTTTTGAACGTCATTAAATCCCTTAAATTGGGCTCAGCCCCTGGTCCAGATGGGTTTGCGGCAGTCTATTACAAGAAATTTGCATCTCATTTAGCACCTAGACTGGCATGCCTGTTCAATTGGGTGATGCGTGGAGGCAGTTTCCCAGAAGAGATGTTGCTGGCAAACATGTCTTTGATACCTAAACCTGACAAAAATCATTCCCTCCCACAAAATTACAGGCCCATATCCGTTATGAATAATGACCTCAAAATTTTCAGTAGGATCCTTGCGGACAGATTGGCTAGATTTATTCCCTGTCTTATCTCCCCATTCCAATCCGGATTTATTCCCCACAGGCTGATAACCGACAACATTCGTTTGGCCTCGGATATTATCCAAGATGCCAACTCTACCTCCCGTAGCTTACTTTTACTTAGTCTGGACATCCAAAAGGCCTTTGATAGCGTTGCCTGGCCCTACCTTACTTCAGTTTTGCAAAAAATGGGTTTTGGGGGAGAATTTTTGCATTCCTTCCACACCCTCTATAAGAATCCCATGACCAGAATCAAAATCCCTGGTTGCTGCTCTGATTTCTTCAATGTAGGTAGGGGCACGAGACAGGGTTGCCCCCTTTCCCCATTAATTTTTGCCCTTGCCCTTGAACCCCTAGCCATAGCTATTCTGAATAACCCCGATATTTCTGGTTATAACAAAGGCCCCCTGTCATATAAGTTTTGCATGTATGCGGACGATGTCCTCATGTTCCTAACGAACCCTCTGCTCTCCCTTCCCAATTTATTTGCCTCCCTGTCAAAATTTGCGGAGATATCGGGGTTGACCATTAATATGTCTAAATCTTCTGCCCTTCCTATAGGTATCCCTCCGTTGGATCTCTTACACCTCAAACAGTCCTTTCCCTTCCACTGGCCGGACTCATCTCTATCCTACTTGGGGATAGCACTCCCAGATCATTATAATAAATTATTCACGTCCAACTACCTACCCCTTGTCAAGAAAATTAAAATGACCCTGAAGATGTGGTCCAGACTTCATATATCCTTCTTGGGCAGGATTACCGCTCTAAAGATGGTGGTGCTTCCTAGGCTTTTATATTTTTTTCGTTCTCTCCCTATTAGATTATCAAAGTCTTATCTTAATGATGTACAAGCTTCCCTCCTTCGCTTTGTTTGGCAAGATAAACCCCCTAGATTTTCCAAAGCTATATTGTACCGCTCCTCTAAAAAAGGGGGATTGGGGGTTCCACAGATATGGCTGTACTATCTGGCCAGCAGATTCTCGCAACAGGCTCAATGGAATATCAGGGCTTCCAGGGTTCCGTGGGTACAATTTGAACAAGAATCTGTAAAGCCTCTTTTTCTTCCGGGTATGATGTGGATCCCTCCTTTGGTCAACCACACTAAGTCCTATGGGAATATGCTTGTCTCGGATGGCATGCTCCTTTGGCATAGATATAAGCACGTATATGGTTTGGTGTCTCGGGCTCCTGGTGGTGCCTCCTTTTTGGGGGATTCCAGTTTCCTGACTGCACACAACCACTTAAATGCTTTCCGCATCTGGATAGAATTGGGTCTTATATCCCTTAAGGACTTTATAGTGGACTCAAACTTCACCACATTCCAGGACCTACAAGTTAGATTTCAGATCCCCCACACGGAGTTTCTCCATTTTTTGCAAATTCGACATTTCTTTCTTCATCATTACCCTGGCCCCTACTCAACGCCCCCGACCTCTTTTGAGGAGATCTGTTATACAGCCCCTAGACAGAAGGGGTTGATCTCTTTGCTCTACCGGGGCCTTGAGGAGGTGACGGGTGGAAATGACCTGAAATATAGGGCCTCCTGGGAACAGGAACTCGGGGTTCTGAGTGACTCAATTGACTGGGGGGAGTCCTGGCGCAATATGTGCCAATGCACGAAATCCCTGTCAGTAAGGGAAACTGCTATAAAAGTGATTACTAGGTGGTATTATACTCCCCTGCGGTTACATAAAATCTTTCCACAGGCTCCGAACAGTTGCTTTAGAGGCTGCCCCCTCCCAGGCTCGTATACACACATCTTCTGGGACTGTGACCGGATACTGCCTATATGGCAACTTCTCTTTGATATAATTGATAAGTTGGCAGGCTACCATGTCACTTTAACATCACATCATGCTCTGTTATTTCAATCCCCGCCAGATGTTCCCAAACCACTGAGAAAGTTGATTCATTCGATCTGCCTGGCCATGCTATGGTCAATTGCTTTCAACTGGAAGTCCCCCTCGCTTCCTCTCCCACAGATCTTGTCTCGAATAGATCTTATGATGCATTCTGAGAAAATTTACCACACTCTTCATGACACTATGCCTCTGTACGAGGCCAAATGGAATCCATGGTTTATATTTCGACTATCACACTGACCACGCTAGTCTCTCCTTCCCGCTCTCCTTCTTTTTCGCTTTGTCTTTTCTTGTGTTCTTTTTTTTTTCTTCCTTCTTTTCCATTCTATGTATCTACTTTCTTTTTGATTATATTGTATCTCATGATCCTTATACATCTGATTTAGTTGAATGTAACAATTAAAACCCATGAGTTTATCCCAGTTCCATGCAGAGTATTGTCTTTGAAATATCTCTCTCACCATTGATTACATGTCATTTTGTTTACGGTAGTTGTTTATCACTATGTTATTTTGCTGTATTTAACGATGGATATGTAATACTGCTGTTTACCCCTCCTTTTTTTTTTTCTTTGTATGGTTCTGCATGGGAATTTCCCGATACTCATACTTTGTATTTCTGTTGAATCTTTTTCAATAAAACGTTTGAAAACTATATATATATATATATATATATATATATATATATATACACACATACATATATATATACAAAGATAACTGCTTAATTAAATGTTTTCTAATTATCAATACATACATACACATCCATGTTCTCTTATTCAATGTATTTTAACAGTTTTAATGAGGGCACAAGCAGACCTTTTTGACCCTGTCATACTTAATTAATGTACATAACTTTCCCATATTCCACATAACTACTTTTAAACCATCAGTATAAGAAGATTTATCACTTATTCTTGACATTTTTTATTTATTACCCTCAAGGAAGATTATCTTATCAGGCTGTAATTCAACTGCTGTCAAAGTGTTTCTCTTCTAAGTAGTAGACTTAAAAACCTAAAAATGAACTATCCTAATAACCTTTCACCCAGTAAACTTGTGACTGTCTGATAAAAAATACCAGTATAAAGCAGAGAGGTCATCTAAAGTTCAACATTTAAAAATGAAGACTTTCTGTATTTATGGGATAACATAGTACACATTGATAAATATTAATAACTATTGCTTTACTATTGAATGATAGTATTGACAAGACCACTACTATATATTAATAATATGAATAATAATATAAATAATAATTATATTATCAATAAAACATATGCAAATGAATATGAATAATATAAAATATATTGGTTAATATGGAATTCTACTTCAGCAGACAGAAAACTACTCTGAATAACTTCAAAGTGAGTGTGTCCCCACAGACATGCTCAGTCTCCTCAAATTGACATGCAATGCAGAAGTCCAGCTTTAAAGAGTGTTTAACCCTTTGTTAATATTGACAGTGTTCAACTCTAACTTACAAATAATAATTAGATTAGCCAGCACATTATACAGACATGGTTAAGGTAAACATTAACTCTCCAGCCCCCCCGACATAAACATGTATAATAACTAAGAAGGATATTTCAGTCCTGAAGTTGTGGAACTAAAGTTCTAAATGAAAAAAAAAACTGCAAGTAGGCTCTTTGCTGAATTAGTCTCTTCTTTTGAACATTCACTGAGCTGCGCATGAATGCATGGGATAACTGAATTTCTGCACGTGTAGCAGTCACATCATCCTGCAGCAGTCAATGAAGATGGATTGGAGACCGTTGAATGAGAGGTAAGTTTTGCAGACTTTAGTTCTCCTTTAACCCTTTCATGACAAAGGTAAAACAAATCCTAACGCCTTAACACAGTTTTGAAACTTTGACTTGGGTTAGTAAAACTGTACATGTCATTGCAACTACTTAGTGTGTCTGGGTGAATTATACCTTGTTTTTTAAGGATAAATTGGTATATGGTAATGGATATCAACTTATTATTTTTTTTGTATCAAACAAAAAGTAGCCCAAAATAGTAAAAAAAAAAAAAAAAAAAAAAGAAGGGTTTTTTAACCACTTCCCGACCAGCGCACGACGATGTACGTCGACAGAATGGCACGGGCAGGCATATTGGCGTACAGGTACGTCCAATATTCAATGCTGCCCTGCCATCGGGAGCGCGCCGCCGGCGGTGCGCTCCCGCACTGGTCGGGACCCCCGTGAGTCCGGTCGCGGGACCCGCGGACTCGATCGCTGCGGGCATCCCCGCGATCGTCTCACGGAGCGGCCGAATGGAGGAAATGCTGTGTAAACAACATTTCTCCATTCTGCCTAGCAACTAGTGACGCTGATCTCTGCTCCATGTGATTGGAGCAGAGATCAGTGTTCACTAAATGAAAGCCCAACCCCCCCACAGTTAGTAACACACCCCTAGGAACACTTAAACCCTACACTGCCACCCACTGGTTAACCCTTTCACTGCCAGTGTCATTTACACAGGAATCACTGCATTTATATAGCAGCGATTACTGTATAAATGACAATGGTCCCAAAAATGTGTCAAAAATGTCCGATGGGTCCCCCACAATGTCGCAGTCACAATAAAAATCGCTGATCGCCGCCATTACTAGTAAAAAAAAAAAAAAAAAAATTATTAATAAAAATGCTATAAAACTATCCCTATTTTGTAAACGCTATAACTTTTGCGCAAACCAATCAATAATCGCTTATTGCGATTTTTTTTACCAAAAATATGTAGAAGAATACGTATCGGTTTAAACTGAGGGAAAAAAATGTTTTTTTATATATTTTTGGGGGATATTTATTATAACAAAAAGTAAAAAATAATGCGTTTTTTTCAAAATTGTCGCTCTATTTTTGGTTATAGCGCAAAAAATAAAAACCGCAGGGGTGATCAAATACCACCAAAAGAAAGCTCTATTTGTGGGAAAAAAAGGACGTCAATTTTGTTTGGGAGCCACGTTGCACGACCGCGCAATTGTCAGTTAAAGTGACGCAGTGCCGAATCGCACAAAGGGGTCTGGTCTTTGACCAGCAAATTGGTCCGGTCTGCAAGTGGTTAAATTGCAAAAAGGAAAAGGGTTGTGACTTTTTGCAATCCTACAAAGATGGAGGCACATTTCTATGTGGGCCTCATTCAAAGTCCCAAACTTTTTCCATACTATAATTTTTTTTTTTTAAATGTAGCTCTATATTGTATATATGTTGTTGTTTGCACTCAGAGTAGCCCAAAACAATGGGTTCACATTTTGCTTTTTTTTTTATCTTACTAACAACACACTAATACTAACTGACACTGATTTAAGATTTTTACTTCTATCTAAAATATACTGAGCCTGACTTTTGACTTCAACCCTTGACATTGATATTTGGCTATGACCTTTGACTCTGACCTTGAAACTAACCCTGCCACTAACCCTGACACTGACCTTGATCAAACCCTGTTATAGCTATTTTATCTTTATGTTTTTTATTATTTTTATTTTTTAGCACGTGTTAGTTTACATTTTTCTCCTCTTGCAGGGAGAAAAAGATACAATGTATCTTTCTCTCCATTCAGAGGTGATAAAACCACAGAAGTGAGCTGTACAGTAAGTCACATACATACTCACATACATATATGTGTACAGGTGGCAAGAAGAGGTTAAAGAGGAAGTAAACCCTGATGGGTTTACTTCCTCTTTTTTTCCCTGCAAAGGTAAAGCATAATGGACTACTATGCATCGCATAGTAGCTCATTATGTGTCACTTACCTGACACAGGAGCCAGCGAAGTCGCCGCTGATCCCTGTAGTCCGCCGCATCCATCTTGCTGGTGGCGTCTCGCAGCTCCGACCAATGACAGTGGCGCAACCGCGATGACGTCACTCCCGTGCATGCGCACGGGAGTCGCGCCTCGCAGCTCCGTTGCTGTCATAAGGCGAAGCCGCGATGACGTCACTCCCGCGCATGCGCACGGGAGTCGACAAATTTGGCAAATCCATTCTTGGATTTGCCGCATTTAGTGCGCCTGCGCGCCGCTGTCTACGGCGCATGCGCCGTAGACAGCGGTGCCCATTTTCGGGCAAATATCTCCTAAACCATATAGGTTTAGGAGATATTGCTTGGACCTACAGGTAAGCCTTAATCTAGGCTTACCTATAGGTCCAAGTTGTTTGGAAAGGTTTACTTCCCTTTTAAGTTATGCTGTTTGATTGAGAACATGTAACAAATGTAAAGTAGGTGATTGTTGTAGGGTGGGGTCTATAATAAACATTCTGTGATTTGGAAGTAACCATATCTGATTATAGGCAGGAACTGGTCCAGTAGGTCCATAGGGGTATATTGTGCGATGTGTGGATAGAGATTATGGGAGCTACGGGGAAGATTACAGGACATATTTCCCCAGGTTTGGAATACTGGGTACACCAGCCAGTTTACAGCGATTAGGATTTGGTTGGCTCTTTGCAATTGGCATGAGTTCCATATGAACTTTAGAATTTTCCTGTGTTCAATCCACAGGTTGTGGCTGGGTAGTGAGATCAGCAGAACGCTGAAGTTGTAAAGGAGTTTTGAGAGGTAGGTCATTTCAATGACATGGATTTGCCAGACCATTGAATAGGTATATTTTCCCCAAACAGGTTTCAAACTCACAACCCAGAGCCATGATGTACGACCCCTATTAGCTACCATGCATTTATAAGCTTAGAACGCAAGGAAATGTGATCTTTTGCTTTTATCGGGATTACAATTTTGCAAGATGCAAAAACATTCCTCTTGCATTCTAGAATTCCTATGTTAATATGAAACAATGAAGGTACATTGGTTCAAATTAGATAAGAGACAATTTTTTTTGGAAGGGTGAAAACTTCCTTTACCCAATTCAACATTCATATATATTTGAGTATGATGCACCTGTTGAATAGTGATAATAAAAATCAAAATGGAACTAACATCAGATATATGTTTATATGCACCCTGCTACAATCTGTACCATATATTCCCATTGCACACTATAACACTGACGTTTGCCATTCTTCAAGCGGAGTTCCACCCAGAAATGGAACTTACACTGATTGTATTCCTTGCCCCCTCCGGTGCAACATTTGGCACCTTTCAGGGAGGAGGGGGGAGCAGATAACTGTCAAATCCAGGTATCTGCTACCACTTCCAGGCAACTAAGCCATGTCCAGGCCATTCCACCTTCCCCACGCTGTCTTCTGGGAGACACACAAGTCCCAGAAGACAGCAGGGACCATTCAGATCGCGCAGTAGGAAACAGACTGTGAAGCCTGTTTTCCTTAGTTAAAGGTGTGGGTGCCTGCACCTGGAGCCAAGAGACGGGTCGGCTTTGGATGAGGACATTGCAAGATCCCTGGACAGGTAAGTGTCCTTAAATTAAAAGTCAGCAGCTGCAGTATTTGTAGCTGCTGACTTTTCATTTTTTTTCTCAGGCTGAACTCCGCTTTCAGTATGACTGCATAAAAATACATTGTCAACAAACTAAATTGAAGTTCCAAAAAATATGCTTTTTATTGCATTAAATCACGCACAAAAAAAGGAATAACATTAATAAAGGACGTCATAGACAGTCTTTACAATTCTGTCATGTACCTGTCAGAAACATACTTGATGCGGCTTCTTTAGTGTGCTCCCCTCCTTGGCCATCTCGCCTGCAACACTGATAGGTACATCGTGACCTTTTATAGTAGAGGTAGGTGGAGCTTGATAAGGAACTGAAAGACTAGTTCCCCATCAAATCTGCCTTGCTTTTGATTGACAGCGCATGACAGTGGGCATATTCATAGCGCTATTCAATCCAATAGCAGCTTTTGACTCTACCCACTGTCATCCATTATCATTCAAACAAGGAGGGCCTAAAAATAAAACAAGTCTCAATATTTGCTGCAACCGTAGGGACTGTTTCCCCATCAGGTTCATCTCCCCCTGACTCAAGCCATTTCATAATATGGACATTGTTATATTTGGGTAATGACATCACCACTATCTCAGCCTCTTTGTATACAGTTAGCTTTCAGCTGGGGAATCTCTTTGCCAACAGCTAAATGGGGTCAGGGATAGAGCCTCATGCAGGGCCATATTCATGACGGCTTCCCAGCACAGTCATGGGCAGGGATTTTTTTTCTCAGAGAATAGGTGCAGGAACCCACCCCCCAGTTAAACTTCCCACCCCCAACCCCACCCCGTACCTTTTCTCCACCCCCAAGTAAAGTGTTGCTAAATAATGGGTGTAATCATGGCTCCCCTTCTCCTCCCTGTCCATAGCTCACCTCCCCATCCATAGGTCACCCACTCTACTCTTATCCACAGCTCATCCTCTCCCCTCCTCTTCACTCCCCCCCACCCCATCCACAGGTTGCCTTCTCTTCTCTTGTCCCCAGTTCACCCCCCTACAGGTCACCCTCCCCCCCTGCTCACACTCTCATCCACAGCTCACCCTCTCCCCCCAACATTCCACAATTCACCTTAGCATATGCCCCCCCCCCCCCCCAACATCCCCAACTCTCCGTTTAACTTCTGTGAATATGACACCTCTGGACACCCCTCATCCACAACTTATGCCTCCAGACCAAAATCACCTCTGCACCCCTATCCACAGCTCATCTTTCTCCTCTCCACATTTCACTTCTGCACTCGTAGCTACAGTTCACCCTAATCCACAGCTCCAAAGCTCTGCAACCCCCCATTTTCACCACTGCACCCCCAGCTCCCTTAACTCTGTACAAATTCCCCTACCCACAGCTCTCACTTTGCACAACCTCTAACCCCCCAAGCTCTAACCTCTGCAGAACATCCAAAGCTGCACAGTCTCTACTCTCTCTGCATAACCAGCCCACCCTTCCTCCCCTTTTTCCTCAGCAGTTCTCTCACTTGCATTGGCATTTAGCATATATTTATATATGCAGCCAACTCAGTTTTGTTAGGCACATCAGGCTGTAGTCTTCACTGTGCAGCTCAACCTGTAAGATCAGTGTAGCACAGAGCCAAGGAGCAGTTTCAGAGTGCTTCACTCTGCTCAGTACTACACTGATCTGACAGGTAACAGTAGGGGATAGCTGCCTCTGGAATCCCAAATAAAAGCCGAGAGTTGCGGCTTCTGGACCCGGTCCCAGGGCACCGATTATTCAGATGTGGGACATATGACCTGGATGCAGGCTCTAGCATACAGAAGCACGTGGAGAAAGTGTATAGAAAACGTTCTCTATCGGCTTCTATGTTATGTGACAGACTGCAGAAGAGAGGGCTGCCAGAGGTGGGGGAACGGCATCCAGCACGTTCCGGCATAAAAAAGCCCTGGTCATGGGCTACCCTGAGAATTGGCATAAATCTGCACACCAGCTAAGAGTTGGTTTTAAATGCCGCCAGTTTCCTGATTTGCGAACTGTCTGTAACTCTTTAATATTCTGCCACTGCCATAGTGTCAGGGTCTCAAAGTGGCGGTAGTAAGGACTACCTGAATTTGTCAAATGTACTGGTAATGTTAAGGAAACTGGCAATAATGCTTATTGAAATAAGGCGCAGGTAGTTATAAAGGGCACTACTGCCAAAAAACTGTCCTTGGTACTTTACTGAATTCCTCATACAATTTTTGCTTTATATAGAAAATATAGCCATATATACTGCACTCTCTAACACAGTCAGACTTACATATGCCATGGAGATTTTCAGCAAAATGTTAGCAGCAAGCAGAATTTTCAAAAAAGTCTTCATTTCTATTGGATAGCAAAAAAGAAAATGTAAATAGATTTAACGGGACACTAAACAATATTCTTAGTTTCCAAAAATAATCTATATACATCCACTACTTAATGGCTAGTTCGTCAGTACATCAGGATTGATCAATTTTCAAATATACAGCTGTGGCCCAAAGTTTTGACAATGACACAAATATTCATTATGACAAAGTCTACTGCTTCAATGTTTTTAGATCTTTTTGTGAGATGTTACTGTGGTATACTGTATAAGTATAATTACAAGCATTTCATAAGTGACAATTACTGTACAATTACTGTACATGATGTTTATGCAAAGAGTCAATATTAGCGGTGTTGACCCTTCTTTTTCAAAACCTCTGTAATTCACCCTGGCCTGCTGGCAATTTACTTCTGGGCCACATCCTGACTGATGGCAGGCCATTCTTGCATGATCATTGCTTGGAGTTTGTCAGAATTTGTGGGGGTATTTTTGTTCACCTGCCTTTTAAAGTGGTTGTAAACCCACTCAACTAACAAAAAAAAAAAAAACCTACAAGACAAAGGCATAATGAGCTAGTATGCATAGCATTATAAAATAACCACTTTAAATTGAAGCCCCCGCAGCGGTCCTCAGAGACTGGTCCGCTGGCAACATCACTCCAGGGTATTAAGGGCTCTGGCGATGTGATTGGCTGGAGCCGCAGTAACACCACTCCCGCGCATGCCTGCTGGAGCCACCGGTAATAGCACGTCAACTTAAGTAACAGCACGAACGAGCCGTTGCTTCAGTGCACATGTGTCGATGACCGCGCAGGTTAAGGAGTTATCCAGGGTAGCTACAGGTAACCCTTATTATAGGCTTACCTGTAGTAAAAAAGTGGATTGTAAGAGTTTACAACCACTTTAACCAGTTGCCGACCGTCGGCCGTCAAATGACGGGCAGGCGGCGCATCTCTTGTGGCGGAAGGGCGTCATATGACGGCCGCCCATTTAAACAGGGAATGCACGCGATTGTGAGTGCGTATCCCTGTTCCTTCGTGGCGGTGTGTCACCATCGAGGAGGGTGAATGACCAATGGGTATGGCTGCTTACCACGTGATTGGCCGTGATGAAGTCACGGCCGATCACAGATGGTTACACCCCCACTGTGCACGGCGCATGCACGCGACCGCAAGCACGCTGCGCGTGCACGTCGGTGGCGGCCTCTTCCCGGGAACACTGCTCGTCAATGATGCTGGTAAACAGCCATTGGCCAGCTGTTTACCCACGTGATTGGCTGTGATCGTTTCACAGCCAATCACTAAATGTAAACAAACCACAGTAACAAGATGTTACCTGGTTCTCCTCATCACACACTGATCGTGTGTGAGGAGGAGATTGCGGTAACATCTCGTTACTGCTTACATTGTACTCTAATCACACTGATCCCCCCCCCCCAATAAAGAGGACCTGTTACCACCCATTATAGTACCTATCACTCACAGTCCATCAGAGTACCCGTCACAGTCCATCAGAGTACCCGAGTACCTGTCACAGCCCATCAGAGTACCCGAATACCTGTCACAGTCCATCAGAGTTCCCGAGTACCTGTCACAGCCCATCTGAGTACCCAAGTACCTGTCACAGCCCATCAGAGTACCCAAGTACCTGTCACAGCCCATCTGAGTACCTGTCACAGTCCATCAGAGTAACCAAGAACCTGTCACAGCCCATCAGAGTACCCGAGTACCTGTCCCAGTCCATCTGAGTATCCGAGTACCTGTCACAGTTCATCTGAGTACCTGTCACAGTTCATCTGAGTACCTGAGTACCTGTCACAGTCCATATGAGTACCTGAGTACCTATCACCGCCCTTCAGAGTACCCAAATACCAGTCACCAGGCCATCAGAGAACCTGTCGCCAGCCCATCAGAGTACCTATCTGCAGCCCATTAGAGTACCCGAGTACCTATTTGCAGCCCATGCCTCATAGAATATACGTTGGGGTGTTTGCTTTCCAAAATGGGGTCATTTTGTGAGTAATTCCATTGTCCTGGTGCTCCAGGACCTTCAAAAGTGTGATAGGTAGGAATAAAATGATATGTGTCATTTATGCTCCTAGAATGCCTGAAGGTACTACTTCAATGTTCGACCTCTCTACGTGACCAGGCTGTGTAAAAATCCTACACATGTGGTATTACCATACTTGGGAGGAGTAGCAGAATGCGTTTTGGGGTGTAATTTTTGCTATATACATGCTATGTGTTAAAAATATCTTATACATTGACAACTTTGTGTAAAAAAAAATGCGTTTTCATTTTTTTCCACATTTTCCAAAAACTTCAAAAAAAAATTAACCATTCAAAAGACTCATTATGCCTCACAGATTATACGTTGGAGTGTTTGATTTTATGGGCAATCCCATTGTCCTGGTACTCCAGGGCCTTCAAAACTGTAATAGGTGGCTGTGAAATGAGATGTTACATTTTTGCTCGTAGAACCCCTGAAGGTACTACATCAATGTTGGTGCTCTGGATGTGGCCATGCTGTGTAAAAGTCTCACACATGTGGTATTGCCATACTCGGGAAGAGTAGCAGAATGTATTTTGTAGCAGAGTGTAATTTGTTTTATGCATATGTTGTGTGTGAGAAATCACCTGATAATATGACAATTTTGTAAAAAATATATATATATATAATAAAACAAATCTTAATTTTTCAAAGAATTGTGGGAAAAAATGATAACTTAAAAAAACTCACCATGCTGCTTACTTAATACCTTGGAATGTCTACTTTCTAAAAAGGGGGTCATTTGTACTTTCCTGACTTGTTAGTGTCTCAAGAAATGAGATACACCCAATGTTCTGAAGTGCTGATCAGATGTGATCAATTTTCAGTGATTGGCACCATAGTTGTAGACTCTATAACTTTCACAAAGACCAAATAATATACACTAATGTGGGTTATTTTTACCAAAGATATGTAGCAGTATAAATTTTGGACAAAATTTATGAAGAAAAAATACTAATTAGCAAAATTTTATGACAGAAACAAAGAAAAAGGTATTTTTTTCACAAAATTTTAGTTTTTTTTAATTTATAGCACAAAAAATAAAAAACCCACTAGTGATTAAATACCACTAAAAGAAATCTCTATTTATGTGGTAAAAGGGACGCAAGTTTCATATGGGTACAGTGTTGCATGACTGAGTAATTGTCATTCAAACTGTGACAGTGCTGAAAGCTGAAAATTGGTCTGATCACGAAGGGGGTGTAAGTGCACTGTATTGAGGTGGTTAAGCATTGATCACACATTCTCAATATGATTAAGGTCTGAAGAGTTTCCTGGCCTGGACCCAAAAATGTTTTGTTCCCCAAGCCACTTAGTTATCACTTTTTCCTTATGGCAAGGCGCTCCATCATGCTAGAAAAGACATTGTTGGTCACCAAACTGTTCTTGGATGGTTTGAAGAAGTTACTCTTGGAGAATGTTTTTGTGCCATTCTTTTGTTCATGTGTTCTTAGTCAAAATTGTGAGTGAGCCCACTCCCTTGGCTGAGAAGCAACCCCACACATGAATGGTCTCAGGATGCTTTACTGTTGTCATGACACAGGACTGATGGTAGTGCTCATCTTTTCTTCTCCAGACAAGGTTTTTTCCAAATGCCCCAAACAATTGGAAAGGGGATTCATCAGAGAAAGTGACTTTATACCAGTCCTCAGCAGTCCAATTCCTGTACCTTTTGCAGAATATCAGTCTTTGCCTGAAAATTTTCCTGGAGAGAAGTGGCTTCTTTGCTGCCCTTCTTAACACCAGGCCATCCTCCAAAAGTCTTCTCCTCACTGTGCATGCAGATGCACTCACACCTGCCTGCTGCCATTCCTGAGCAAGCTCTGCACTTGTGTTGCCCCGATCCCACAGCTCAATCAACTGTAGGAGATGGTCCTGGCACTTTCTGGACTTTCTTGGGCGCGGTGAAGTCTTCTTCACAAATGCAGTGGGCATGTTTTTTTATGGGATTAAGTTTATTTTCATGGCAAAGAGGGGCTTTGCAATTAATTGCAATTCATCTGATCACTCTTCATAACATTCTGGAGTATATGCAAATTGCCATCATAAAAACTGAGGCAGCAGACTTTGTGAAAATTATTATTTGCGTCATTCTCAAAACATTTGGCCACGGTTGTACTCTATATACCATAGTTTGTAGATGATATAACTTTCCTACAGACCAAATAATACACATTGATTTGGGTTATATTTATCAAAGAAACGTAGCAGACTACATTTTGGCCTACATTTATTAGGAAACATTATATGTTTCCATTTATACAGTGGTGTGAAAAAGTGTTTGCCCCCTTCCTCATTTCCTGTTCCTTTGCATGTTTGTCACACTTAAGTGTTTCGGAACATCAAACCAATTTAAACAATAGTCAAGGACAACACAAGTAAACACAAAATGCAATTTGTAAATGAAGGTGTTTATTATTAAAGGTGAAAAAAAATCCAAACCATCATGGCCCTGTGTGAAATGTGATTGCCCCCTAAACCTAATAACTGGTTGGGCCACCCTTAGCAGCAACAACTGCAACCAAGCGTTTGCGATAACGTTCAATGATGCTTTTACAGCGTCCTGGAGGAATTTTGGCACACTCATCTTTGCAGAATTGTCCTAATTCAGTTACATTAGAGGGTTTTCGAGCCTGAACGGCCTTTTTAAGGTCATACCACAACATCTCAATAGGATTCAGGTCAGGACTTTGGCTAGGCCACTCCAAAGTCTTCATTTTGTTTTTCTTCAACCATTCGGTGGTGGACTTGCTGGTGTGTTTAGGATCATTGTCCTGCTGCAGAACCCAAGTTCGTTTCAGCTTGAGTACATGAACAGATGGTCGGACATTCTCCTTCAGGATCTCTTGGTAGACAGCAGAATTCATAGTTCCTTTTATCACGGCAAGTCTTCCAGGTCCTGAAGCAGCAAAACAGCCCCAGACCATCACACTACCACCACCATATTTTACTGTTGGTATAATGTTCTTTTTATGAAATGCAGTGTTCCTTCTACGCCAGATATACTTGGACACACACCTTCCAAAGAGTTCCACTTTTGTCTCATCAGTCCACAGAATGTTGTCCCAAAAGTCTTGGGGATCATCAAGATGTGTTGTGGAGAAATTGAGACGAGCTTTGATGTTCTTTTTGCTCAGCAGTGGTTTTCTCCTTGGAACTCTGCCATGCAGGCCATTTTTGCCCAGTCTTTTCCTGATGGTGGAGGCATGAACGCTGACCTTAACTGAGGCAAGTGAGGCCTGCAGTTCCTTGGACGTTGTTGTGGGGTCTTTTGTGACCTCTTGGATGAGTCGTCGCTGCACTCTTGGGGTAATTTTGGGCGGCCGGCCACTCCTGGGAAGGTTCACCACTGTTCTATGTCTTCGCCATTTGTGGATAATGGCTCTCACTGTGGTTCACTGGATTCCCAAAGCTTTGGAAATGGCTTTATAACCCTTTCCAGACTGATAGATCTCAATTACTTTCTTTCTCAATTGTTCCTGAATTTCTTTGGGTCTCGGCATGATGTGTAGCTTTTAAGGATCTTCTGGTGGACCTTACTGTGTCAAGCAGCTCCTATTTAAGTGATGCCTTGATTGTGAACAGGTGTGGCAATAATTAGGCCTGGGTGTGGCTAGAGAAATTGAACTCAGGTGTGGACAACCACAGTTATAGTATGTTTTAACAAGGGGGGCAATCACTTTTTCACACAGGGCCATGATGGTTTGGATTTTTTTTCACCTTCATTTACAAATTGCATTTTGTGTTTACTTGTGTTGTCCTTGACTATTGTTTAAATTGGTTTGATGTTCCGAAACACTTAAGTGTGACAAACATGCAAAGGAACAGGAAATGAGGAAGGGGGCAAACACTTTTTCACACCACTGTATAACAAAACATTAAAAAACTCAGTGGTGATTAATAAGGTGATGGGTTTACTTCCTCTTTCATTACCTGCAAAGGTAAAGCATAATGGACTACTATGCATCGCATAGTAGTCCATTATGTGTCACTTACCTGACACAGGAGCCAGCGAAGTCACCGCTGTCCCCTGTAGTCTGGCACATCCATCTTCTCTGTGGGTCTCGCTGCTCCATGCTGTAATTCGGCGAAGCCGCAATGACATAACTCCCGTACATGCATATGGGAGCCGCCACTCGTGGCATATCGCCGTTGACCGTGGCGCGCTCAGTGCGCCTGCGTGCCGCTGTCTACGGCGCATGCGCCGTAGACAGTGGTGCCTGTCTTTCGGCAAATATCTCCTAAACTGTGTAGATTTAGGAGATATTTCTTGGACCTACAGGCAAGCCTTAATCTAGGCTTACCTGTAGGTCAAAGTGTGTTGTAAGGGTTTACAACCACTTTAACCACTTCAGCCCCGGACCAATTGTCAGCTTAACCACTTGCCGACTGCCGCATGCCGATGTACGTCCTATTTTTGAAGAGGGATATCTCGGTAACGGCAGCAGCTGCTGCCACAACCGAGACATCCATCTCTTCAGGCAGCGGTCGGCTGTACGATAACGGTGGTCTCCGCAGCGGATTTGCCGCGAGATCACCGCTATCGGCGGCGGGAGAGGTGCCACCCCCCCCTCCTGCCGCCCTCCCGCACCTTCTGCCGCTTACCGGAGCCGTCGGTAGCGGCGGAGGCGATCGGGTCCTCTTCCTAGCTGGGTATAGAGACAAGTGAGATTAAGATGGCCCCCACTCGTCTCTATACCATAGGTGGGCGGAAGCGACGTCAAAACGTCACTTCCGCCCATACCTCTTAAAGGTATATTTTTTTTAAATGTCATATTTTCTTTTTTTTGCATTTTAGCCCAAATATGGGATCTGAGGACTTTTTGACCCCAGATCTCATATTTAAGAGGACCTGTCATGATGTATACATTCCTTGTAATAGGAATAAAAGTGATCCATTTTTTTTTTAAACAGTGTAAAAATAAATAAAATCATTTAAAATAAATAAGAAAATTTTTTTTTTTTTTTAAAACACCCCGTCACGACGAGCTTGCGCACAGAAGCGAGCGCATACGTGAGTAGTGCCTGCATATGAAAACGGTGGTCAAACCACACATGTGAGGTATCGCCACGATCGGTAGAGCAAGAGCAATAATTCTAGCCCTAGACCTCCTCTGTAACGCAAAAAATACAACCTGTAGAATTTTTTAAATGTCGCTTATGGAGATTTTTGAGGCTAAAAGTTTGGCGCCATTCCACGAGCGGGTGCAATTTTGAAGTGTGACATGTTGGGTATCAATTTACTCGGCGTTCCATTATCTTTCACAATATAAAAAAATTGGGCTAATTTTACTGTTGTCTTATTTTTTTATTCAAAAAAGTGAATTTTTTCCAAAAAAAGTGTGCTTGTAAGACAACTGCGCAAATACGGTGTGAAAAAAAGTATTTCAATTTTTATTCTCTAGGGTGTTAGAAAAAAAACAATATAAAATGTTTGGGGGTTCTAAGTAATTTTCTAGCAAAAAAAACATGTAAACACCAAGTCTTTTAAACATGTAAACACCAAGTCTGAAAAAGAGGCCTGGTCCTTAAGTGGTTAAGGACCAGAGGTCTTTTTACAATTTCGCACTGCACTGCTTTAACTGGTAATTGCACGGTCATGCAATGTTGTACCCAAACAAAATTTGCGTCCTTTTCTTCCCACAAATAGAGCTTTCTTTTGATGGTATTTTGTTATAAATGGAAAAAGACCAAAAATTTCGAGAAAAAATATATTTTCTACTTTTTGTTATAAGAAAAATCGAAAAAACTCAAATTTAGTCATACATTTAGGTCAAAATGTATTCAGCCACATGTCTTTAGTAAAAAAAAAGTCAATAAGCGTATATTTATTGGTTTGCGCAAAAGTTATAGCGTCTACAAACTAGAGTACATTTTCTTCGACAGGGCCCCTTCGACATATGTGTCGAAACGCGTCGGGCTAGCTGTTGGCACCCTACATTGCTTTTATTTTCATTTTTACCTAATCTTTTTGTGATCACTAAGTCATAAAATATTTTATATAATTTTTTGACTTTTAAATAAATTTGCCGTTTTATACCGTCTGACCCGCACCATGTGGAGCTCTCTTTTTCCTTTCAATTTTTTTGGCCTAAAAAACCTCTAACATCTTTCACCCTATTTTGGGGTGATCGGAGTATCGGTGTTGATCGTGCTACGTCCGAGTTGGATAAGAAACCATCCTGATGTTCCATCCGTGAAACACATCGCCTGGCACACAGTTGGTTGGAGTTCTCTCACCAGTTTGACGGACCCTCATCGATCCACCCCCTGGCCCTAGATTGGGACCCCAAGCTTTACAGACTCAACTGTCATATGACCGTGTGAGTCCAACACAGTTGGTAAGAGTATTTATCTACTTCCCTAATGTCTACAGACAAGCTGTTTTACATGGGTATATCTGTTTAGCAAGATCCCTCTCTTTCCTTGTAATGGCCTAACCATCCTTGCACCAGTTACATCACGGAAATTCATACCTATTCCATTGGACTTTGTTTTATGTATATGGACTGTCTCATGTGACCATTTATTTGGAATTTTGTGTGTATGTGTTGATCACATTCACTATTACAGAAGCGCTACACTATTTTTTACTTTTTGATAAGTGAAATTAAACCCCAAAATAAATTCTGCTGCTTCTCCCCAGTATGGGGATACCACATGTGGGGGACTTTTTGGGAGCCTAGCCATGAACGGGACCCCGAAAACCAAGCACTGCCTTCAGGATTTAAATATAAAACGCTACCAAAAAAACTGTTAGCGATCGCAGGGATCAGGCCTGACTCTGCGAATGCTGCAGTTATGTGTTTAGTGTTTAGTGTTTTGTAAGTGACAGTGATCGATTGATACTGCACTTGGGTGGGCTGGGTGATGGGGCAAAACGCAGGTGCTAGCAGGTATCTGGGCTGATCCCGCTAACAATGCGTTTTTTTGGAACTGCTGGGGACGCTAGTATAGATCTGATCAGATCAAATATTGATCTGTTCAGATACTATACCACTACGGGAGGTGTATGCTTTGCGCGTGGGTGTTAGCGGTACTGGCAATAACCTAGCGCTGCCTGGGGCGATGCAGACCCTGACCCTAAAACCTAATTGATATCACCTGCCGGGTGATCAGGGGGTTAAACCTTTATTGGCTAATAAATGGTGGGTGCCCTGATGCTATAAAAAGCAAACTAACCAGAGTCATCCGTGACACTTATACAGTGATCACTGGTGAAAGGGTTAACTAGGGGCAATCAAGGGGATTAAAATCTTTATTAGGTAGTATATGGGGGTCCCTGGCGCTATATAAAAACCTGACAGGGAACCTAAATAACTAACTGGCTAACCAGCGTCACCAGTGGCCCTTATACGGTGATCGCTGGTGAAAGGGTTAACTAGGGGCAATCAGGGGGTTAAAACCATTATTGGGTAGTATATGGGGGTACCTAGCGCTATAAAAACCTGGCGGTGAATCTAAAAAAATAACTAGCTACCTAGCGGCACCAGTGACACTAATGCAGCGATCAGAAAAACTATCGCTTAGTGACACTGGCAAAAGGGGGTGAAAGGGTTAACTAGGGGCAATCAGGGGGTTAAAACCGTTATTGGGTAGTATATGGGGGTACCTAGCGCTATAAAAACCTGGCGGTGAACCTAAAAAAATAACTGGCTACCTAGCGGCACCAGTGACACTAATGCAGCGATCAGAAAAACTATCGCTTAGTGACACTGGCAAAAGGGGGTGAAAGGGTTAACTAGGGGCAATCAGGGGGTTAAAACCATTATTGGGTAGTATATGGGGGTACCTAGCGCTATAAAAACCTGGCGGTGAACCTAAATAAATAACTAGCTACCTAGCGGCACCAGTGACACTAATGCAGCGATCAGAAAAACGATCGCTTAGTGACACTGGCAAAAGGGGGTGAAAGGGTTAACTAGGGGCAATCAGGGGGTTAAAACAATTATTGGTTAGTATATGGGGGTACCTAGCGCTATAAAAACCTGGCGGTGAACCAAAAAAAATAACTAGCTATCTAGCGGCACCAGTGACACTAATGCAGCAATCAGAAAAACGATTACTTAGTGATACTGGCTAAAGGGGGTGAAAGGGTTAACTAGGGGCAATCAGGGGGTTAAAACCATTATTGGGTAGTATATGGGGGTACCTAGCGCTATAAAAACCTGTCGGTGAACCAAAAAAAATAACTAGCTACCTAACGGCACCAGTGACACTAATGCAGCGATCAGAAAAACGATTATTTAGTGATACTGGCAAAAGGGGGTGAAAGGGTTAACTAGGGGCAATCAGGGGGTTAAAACCATTATTGGGTAGTATATGGGGGTACCTAGCGCTATAAAAACCTGGCGGTGAACCAAAAAAAAATAACTAGCTACCTAACGGCACCAGTGACACTAATGCAGCGATCATAAAAACGATTGCTTAGTGATACTGGCAAAAGGGGGTGAAAGGGTTAACTAGGGGCAATCAGGGGGTTAAAACCGTTATTGGGTAGTATATGGGGGTACCTAGCGCTATAAAAACCTGGCGGTGAACCTACATAAATAACTAGCTATCTAGCGGCACCAGTGACACTAATGCAGCGATCAGAAAAACGATCGCTTAGTGACACTGGCAAAAGGGGGTGAAAGGGTTAACTAGGGGCAATCAGGGGGTTAAAACCATTATTGGGTAGTATATGGGGTACCTAGCGCTATAAAAACCTGGCGGTAAACCTAAAAAAATTACTAGCTACCTAGCGGCACCAGTGACACTAATGCAGCGATCAGAAAAACGATCGCTTAGTGACACTGGCAAAAGGGGGTGAAAGGGTTAACTAGGGGCAATCAGGGGGTTAAAACCATTATTGGGTAGTATATGGGGGTACCTAGCGCTATAAAAACCTGGCGGTGAACCTAAAAAAATAACTAGCTACCTAGCGGCACTAGCGACACTAATGCAGCGATCAGAAAAACAATTGCTTAGTGACACTGGCAAAAGGGGGTGAAAGGGTTAACTCTAGGGGCAATCAGGGGGTTAAACCTTTATTGGGGGGTAGGGGGCTACCCTGGACCTAACACTAACTGCTCTGACAATTTTTACTGTCACAACTGCAGTGATCAGTAAATAAATGATCACTGCAATCAGTGACACTGTGACTGGGAGGGGGGGCGATCGGGGGGGGGGATCGGGGGGGGGGGATCGGGGGGGGGGGGGAGATTTGTTTGCCTATGTGTACCTACATGTCAGTGTAGTGTTGGTGCACTTACTTTCTCTGTTCTCCTCGCAGTCCAGTCAAAAAGACCGCCCCGAGGAGAATGACACCACTTCCTCCCTGCCTGTGTTTACAATACACAGCGGGGGAAGCTTCTCATTCGCCAGGAGCGATCGAGAGGGGATGGCCAGAAACCAACGGCCATCCCCTCATCCTGGATCGCTCCTGAAGCGAAACGGACTGCCACATCCAGTGGGAGGGGGTCCGATCGGACCCCCCACCCGCTGGAAGGCAAGCACGTACATGTACGTGCTTGTGCCTGTCAGTGCCATTCTGCCGACGTACATTGCCATGCGGCGGTCCTTAAGTGGTTAAATACCATCAAAAGATGTGTATGAATATGTGGATGAATATAATATCAATTAAATTTATATAAATAGTGTTGATTGACCAAGCAATTGCCAGGTAAAGTAGCACAGTATAGCCAAAAATTGACCTGGTCAAGAAGGGTGTAACACCTTCCGGATGTCAAATGGTTAAAGTGACCTTGACCTTTCTTTTGCAATCCCATCTAATAGTATCTCTACACATAGGTGTTTATTAGCCATTTCTTGCTCCCTCTCTCATGTCACAGCTTCTAGAAATCCCTATATAGAAGCAGTAAAAAAGTAACTGTTTTTTTTTTACTTTCCCTGCATAACTCTAATTTTTCAGTCACTGTGGGGGTTATTTACTAAAACTGAAGAGTACAAATCTGCATATAAACCATTCAACCAGGTTTTATTGTCAAAACCTAATTGAACAAGCTGAATTTAGAAGCTGTTTGTCTACCATACACATCTGCACCAGATTCTGAGTGCTCAAACCCCTGTGTTTAGATTGCCTGGAAAGAATTTCACAATTTTTCAGCAAAGATGCACAGCATACCTGTAGGTTATGGCTCATCTACCTACTAGCATGCTCTTCTCTATTGCTGGTAGGTCTATACTCACCGTCAATGCTCTGTCCCTCACTGCCACCATCTTCTTTATTATTTCTTCTGGGTTTGGCATTCCTCCACCTTTTACAGATTCCATTTCATTATTCCATTTCCATTTCATTATTTCCTGCTGTCACTGGATGCTATGGAAGCCACAGGTGCTTTCAACCCCTGCATTCCTAGGAACCACTGATGTCACTGGAAGTCCCTGCCACTTAGGCAAAGGAGCGGGAATAGCCGTAACATCACTGCCCAAATATATGTTCATAGCCAGATTTGGTGAATGATGTCTCCACCACCCCCTTCTCTTATATTCAAGAGGACAGCACAGGGAGCAGTCATTTGCCTATGAGTATCTTTAGGATTGGTCTTGTGCATCGGGCCAGATTTGGTGGATGATGTCACTACCATCCCTTTCCTTTATATAGCTGAGAACAGCTCAGGGAGCTGTCATTTGGCTATGAGCATCATGAGGATTGGTCATGTGCATCGGGTCAGATTTGGACAATGATGTCACTACCATCCCTCTCCTTTATATAGCTGAGGACAGCTCAGGAAGCTGTCATTTGGTTATGAGTATCATCAGGATTGGTCATGTGCATCGGGTCAGATTTGGTCAATGATGTCACTACCATCCCTTTCGCTTATATAGGGGAGGACAGCTCAGGGAGCTGTCATTCGGCTATGACTACCATGAGGATTGGTGGTGTGCATCACGTCGTCAGATTTTTTTTTCATCGAGTCAGCGGGCATTGTGATGGATGAAAGGGTCTTGTATGCATTTCTTTTTTTTTGGAGGGGGCAAAAGTGACATTTACAAAGAAAAACTATGATACTGTTGAACTTGTTGGCAAATGGCATTCATTACCATCTTCTTTTAAAAGAAAATCAGCCCACAGACTTGCCCCCTCCCCATAGGCCCCACAAAATACATAGCAGACTATTGACGGGGTCTGTATGATGTTGTTTTTTTTTTAAAACTGTTGATGAAATGCCATTTACTGGCAATTTTAGACAACATTATCCCTTTTTTTTATTTCAGTGCTTCTGCACCGCTTTCTTAGATTACAGAGATGCACCCCTTTACAGGCAGAATTAGAGAACCCCCAGTCATATTATTTAAATGAATCGGGCATTTTTTTATATTTCACTTTAGGCATTAAAAAATTGCTCCTCTTGACCGTATGGGATTTAAAAAAAAATATTTGCATTGGTACATGTTCCCCAGGGTGGTGCCCAAACCTATGTTATTTTTTTACACCTCCCCTGCCTATTAGCCCAGAAAATGGTCATATTTAAATTGACAGATTCGGCTCCCATCAACGTCAATGGGGTTTGGGTTTGACATCCAAATTTCTTTAAAGTTCGCCAAATCCCGCTTAAACAAAAACTCAGGGAAATTTGGCTCATCCCTAGTACAGATGACAACTTCTGTTCACAAGGTTGTGTCCCAGAAAGAATGCAAATCACACTGTTCTCCCATAGCCTGTTATTATTAAAAACTTCTGGAATTTTTCTTTATTAAAGAATTATTAAAAATATGATTATTAAAAATGTTCCATTTTAAATTATTAAAGACTTCATGCAAAAAAAAACCTGTAATCATTAAGAGGTTAACCAGAACTCATGTCTATTAAGACATTTAAAAAAAATTTAAATAAAAAATGTAATATTTCTTATGTTGCTAGAAATGTAAATATATTTGAAATGCGTATTTCTTTTAGTAGATTTGATGTAAATGTGCATAATCACTTACCTTCTCCACTTTATGTACACACTGGGTAAAGAAAAGACAAGACTGACAATCTGGAAAGTGCACATGGATTTATATATCTATGACCATCATAATCTGTCCCATCCCTTATAAACATGTCAAAGTTATGTCAGTTTTTACTTCCTCAGCCAAACAATATACTGCATAAAAACAGCCTGAACATGATTAAACTCTGTTAAATTAAGTTAGCATTGGCTGCCAGCCTCAACAGTAGACGCCATAGCAGACAAAAGTAATCATCCTACTTAGGCAGCAGTAAATTATTAAATGGAACTAAACATTGAAGTAGGTGTTTAAAGAGTATTTACTTATAAAAAATATGTCTTTAACAGCAATAATCTTGACTTACTGCTACTTTGGTAATAGTTGTAGGAATAGGGGGCAACAGGTACTCCTTACATACACATAAAAGAGAAGTGTAATCATTTCACTATGTCATTCTGACCTTAGAATTCTCTCTTTTGGCTAGGTCCTTGCTTAATTACCCTGGAGCCTTACATTGACATGTGGTCATCTAAGCCCGGCCCTTGACCATCACTGGCCACTTGTGTTGGGCGAAAGGTTCGGGTCAAACTCATGCTGTTCTCCCCATTTGGGGAACACCTGAATTTGCAGGGTGTATGGAGAACGTTCGCCCTGCCGAATGCCCCGCAATGCACTGCGTGTTGCACAGTGCATTCTGCTCCATGATTGTGCAAAGCTTTGCCCAATCAGTGCACAGTAAAAGCTGATTTTTAAGGAGTGGGGGTGTGAAGTCTGCCACAATGTCCTTAACAACCAATGAGTCACGAGCCGGCAGTGGCCCCTGAAATCTCTTCTGTTGTCATGGACCAATTGCTGTCATCTGGAGATTATTTGTATCGCGAGTTTTCTTCTATATGTTTGTGAGTCGTTTTTTACTTAATTTTTAATAAAATTATATCCAAGGATAATGCACAAGATTGGCACGACCTTTTGTTCTTTTTCATATTTTTGAGCCATCAGCTGTCAATAGGCTTCCCCACTGACAGCTAAATAAAAAAAATGTGGTAAAAATAGTAAAAATAATGGTATGGGGGTCCCCCCCGATCCATACCAGACCATTAACTGAGCACATAGCCTGGCAGGTCAGAAAATGGGGGGGGGGGGGTACGAGCGAGCATCATACCAGGCCGCATGCCCTCAACATGGAGGGTGCATTGGGGTGGGGGGGCTCTGGCGTTCCCACGAACCGGAGCTGGGTGGGAACTGACTAACTGCCCCTGACATCACCAGTGACACTAATACAGTGATCAGTCATAATACTATGTACTATTACTGTACTATTAGCACTGGCTTGGAAGGGGTTGACATCTAGGGATAATCAAGGGGTTAAGTGTGTTTGTAATGTGTGCTGCTTTTTTACTAAAAAATCCCTTTGTGCAGATCTCAGTGTTGATTGTCAACACAGGGCTTTGGGCCTGAACCTGGAAACAGGTAGTGAAAGTGGTTGTAAACTCTCCCCCACAACTTTGTCCCATGTAAATCAGCATAAAAAACCCTAATGAACACTGCTTATAGATATCTCCTTACTTTCTTAGTATTGTTGTAATCATTTTTGTTCTTTAGAATGACGTCACTGACCATGCCCAGATTTCCCCTGATTTACGGCACTCTCTGTGTACTTGTCTATCTATTATCAGGACTTCCTACGGCACACAACACTGAAATCCCAGGAGACTGAGAGCTTCCTCCTACACCCCATGAGACCATGTGACATCACATGCAGTGTAAACCAGGGCATGGGACAGCATTACTGCAGTCTTATCAGCTGAAGCTGATAAGACTGAAACAGGCAAACACTGGTTAATCGGCACAAGTAAATACTATGAAATAAAACAAGTCAGTTATGAACAGGGAAGTAGGGTTGCCATAGAAATGTTGGATTGAAAAGGAGGCTTAGTTAACAGTACAGGAAGTGCTCGATGTAAGGGCAGAAATAGGTGTAATAAATTGCACAAATAAAATATCTGTGAATATTTCATAAAAATTAAAATGAAGAAAAAATTAAGTGAAAGAACCTCTTGTAGTGCAAAAAAAGTCAAATAAATAGTTTTCAAGTATTAATCCGAAATATAAAGTGCTAATAAGTGCTAATGAAAAACATCAAATTAAAATAATGTATAAAAAAAGAAAGTCCATCAGGTAATCAGGATAACTGTCCGTGCAGAATATTGCAAAAGTTAATTAAAGTGCAGACTTATAGTGATCCAATGTAAAGTATATCAAGTGCTGGTGCCAGTAGTTAGCATAATAATAATCTCCATGCAAATAGTTGCAAGACTATGCAAACTTCAAGTGACCACAAATATCACAAATAAAGTGATGGTGCTGATAAATATTGCAGGTGATAGGTGACTTCCTCCCCCTCTCTGTAATTAAATGGATGGGTGTCCCCTTACCTTACTGCTGTAAGGTTACAGCATGGAAAGAGACTTTGTGGTGGAACCTTTGTATGTTCCCAGGATGGGCGTCCTCAGTGTGGTCTCACAGGTATCTTGTCATGTGGTATTTCTTTAAATCCGCTTGTAGCAGGTATGCAATGTCTCCTTTACAATCACTGAAGTAGATGAACCTCACAAACAGGGTAAGAGGGATGCTCGATAGTGTAGTAGTTTTTAAGTAGTTATTGGTATAATGCAATAAAAATTAGGTACTCACATTAATTAATGATATACAGGCAAAAATACAAAAGAGCAGCGAACTTGTGCACATCACTTCCAGTATCTTGCTTCCCGACGCGTGTACGTCATGTGACTTCATCAGGGGATCCCCTGATGACTAGAATACTGCAATCACTGAGTAGCAAATTATATCACCTGTGATGTATTTCAGTTATCTTGAAAACCTGGCCTGTTAGTGGGCCCTAAGGACAGGGTTGATGACCACTGCTATAGAGTATGCAAACAGCATCCAAGTTGCACTACATAACTGCAAAATTGGATCAAAATTGGATAACAGCAGTGAGAACCTAACTATAATCTAACATTTAGAAATTGAGAGAAAAATCTTCAGTAACTGTAATGGTCCCCTTACGTTTCAGAGACCATCACTGCACCAAAAGCCTACAGATAGGCACGGCCAACCCAAACTGCCTCTGGCCACCCACCACCACTTTTGCACTGACTGACACGGTACAATGACAGCTTCTCTTATTGAAACTGTACAGGCACACTTCTCCACTGACTATTGTTGCAATCATATAATTCTGCACAGAGTGCCACTGCACCTGCACATTTTTCCATTGATGACACAAACCCTGTCCACCTCCACAAAATTCAACTGCACCCACAAACTTCTGCTTCACAGGCACTGTGGAAACAACTGCTTCTCTTACTGCAGCCATACAAATGCACTCCTTCACTGACCAGTACTTTTACAAAGACCACCATTGTCCAAAATGACTTCTCCATAGACCGCCAAGGTAAGTATACACTTCTCAATTGACCACAACCTCCTGATGTACTTCTCCACTGACCACCACTGTCACATGCACTTCTTCATTGACAGTCACTGCCTACATGCATTTCTCCACAGATTTCTACTGCACTCATGAACTTCTCTATTGACCACACTGTTCCCAAGCATTCTCAAAGGTCCACAGTTATTGAACAGACACAGCCAAAGCTGAGAAGGACTGCTACTGGAGATTCAAAAAACAATGGAGCAGTACATCATGTTGGGGTAGGGAGGTCATTAGTCTATATTAATTTATAAGGGCTGGTAGGGGTGGGTAGTGGTAGCTTTTAATAAAATATATAGTCATTGCTAAACAGTTTTTGCATCTCTCCAGGACTCGGAGGCTTTGTTCACACTGCTGCGATGGCAGAGTCTAATGACTTTGCCCTACAACTTCCTCCTGACTTGATCTGACTTGAATGCTATTTAGGAGCCTGTACAAGGGCTAAATGTGCACCCAAGTCAGACCAAAGCAGTGCAGGAACCTTTTCTAAAGTTGGAGCAACTTGTGTAGTATCATTTAAGATGGCTCTCATAGGGAAACATTGAATTTGACATGTCATTTGAATTGGGGTCTTACAAGTCAGATCCCATGTCCTAGTAGTGTGAACAATGCCTGATAGTGAGATCTCTGTGCTGAGTTCCTGTGCTGAGTTCCTGTGTCTCTGCACAAATATACAACCACTGTTGGTGCAGGTGTACGTTGAGTTGATTTGAGACCAATCAGGATATATTGTATATATCACTTTACAGCTTTAGATTGCAATGACTGAGGCATGGTATCCATTAGTGATGGACGAACTTCCGATGGGACGTTTCGCGAATGCGGACCGCGAACGCGGCCGATAGTTCGCAAACCGGAACGTTCGCGATGGGCCCCATTGACTTCAATAGGAGGCGAACTTCCCAAAACTACAGGTCAAATTTGCAGCCACAAAATAATTAATAGCTGTGCAAACATAGTCCCACCACATGGCCAATGACATAACACATGTATGAGGTGAATCTGGGATCGACAACTACAAGCATTCTTTTTTATATGGGAAATTGTTGTGACAATTCAGGACTGTGGAGCGCATGAAGGCAATGGAGGAGAGGGAAGGTCAGGGTAGGCAAAGAAGAGGGTGCAGGAGATGATCACCAGCAGCGTGACATACAGCAATGACACCTGCACCGTGATAGAGTCATCTGACACCAGCACCGTGATAGGGAGCACTGACATCAGCAGCGTGACATACAGCAATGACACCTACACCGTGATAGCGTGATCTGACACAAACACCGTGATAGAGAGAACTGACATCAGCAGCGTGACATAAAGCACTAACACCAGCACCGTGATATACAGCACTGACAGCAGCACCGTGATAGAGAGCACTGACATCAGCAGCGTGACATACAGCAATGACACCTGCACCGTGATAGAGTCATCTGACAACAGCACCATGATAGAGAGCACTGACATCAGCAGCGTGACATAAAGCACTAACACCAGCACCGTGATATACAGCACTGACAGCAGCACCGTGATAGAGAGTACTGACATCAGCACCGTGATATACAGGACTGACACCTGCACCGTAAGCAGCCCCAGGAGGAAGTCAGCATAGCACAGGGATGGTGGGAGCCCCTCATAAGGAGCATAGCACAGGGATGGTGGGAGCCCCTCATAATGAGCATAGCACAGGGATGGTGGGAGCCCCTCATAATGAGCATAGCACAGGGATGGTGGGAGCTCCTCATAATAAGCAGCCCCAGGAGGATGTCAGCATAGCACAGGGATGGTGGGAGCCCCTCATAATAAGCAGCCCCAGGAGGATGTCAGCATAGCACAGGGATGGTGGGAGCCCCTCATAATAAGCAGCCTCAGGAGGAAGTCAGCACAGCACAGGGATGGTGGGAGCCCCTCATAATAAGCATAGCACAGGGATGGTGGGAGCATCTCAAAATATGCACAGCAGAGGTACAGCCCCAGGAGGAAGTCAGCACAGCACAGGGATGGTGGGAGCCCCTCATAATATGCACAGCAGGGGTACAGCCCCAGGAGGATGTCAGCACAGCACAGGGATGGTGGGAGCCCCTCATAATAAGCAGCCCCAGTAGAAATATGACACCGCTCAACCTCTTCAAAGAGGAGGGTACAGGCATATAGTACGGTGTGCTTTTTTTGGACAAGGAAGTGAGCCAAATGAAGAAAGAAGGTCTCTGTGCTCGATTAAAAAAATTGTTTATAGACATATACATGGTCTACTGGTCACATGTGTTGAATTCCTCCGAGATCCATGCCTCATTCATTTTTTGAAATGTGAGGTAGTTAACACTGTCGTGAGCTAGGCGAGTACGCTTATCGGTCACGATCCCCCCTGCTGCGCTGAACGTCCTTTCGGACAGGACACTGGTTCGATTGCAAATTGGGCAAGCTCTGGCCAGAGGTCAAGCCTGCTCACCCAGTAGTCCAGGGGTTCATCACTCCTCAGAGCATCCACATCAGCCGTTAACCCAATGTAGTCGGACACCTGACGGTCTAGACGTTCCCTGATGCTGGATCCAGATGACACCTGTCGATGGGTCGGCTGAAAGAATGACCTCATATCCGAAGTCACCAACACATCTTCAAACCGGCCTCTTCTTGCAGGCGCTGTTGGATTGGTACCCACAACTCCTTCTCTGGGAGTGGGAATTGCTCCTCTGCCAGCGCACGCAAAAGCAGAATGCAGCATTTCTCAAAGCAAGGCCTGGAAGTGCTGCATTCTGACAACCCTCTGTGACGGCATTAGCATTTCCGCCATTTTGTGTTTGTACCGGGGGTCTAAGTATGTTGCCACCCAGTACTGGTCCTTGACCCTTATGCTTTTTATATGGGGGTCCTTATTAAAACACTGGAGCATGAAGGCCCCCATTTGCACTAAACTGGAATTGGTGTGGTGGCCTGGCTCCTGCTCATCATCCAGGATAATGTCGCCCTCTTCATTCTCCTCTCCCCATCCACGGACAACAGGGATCCCAGAAAGGTTTAAAGCATGCTCTTCTTGCTCCTCCTCATCCGCCCCGGCACCATCCTCCTCTGACTCCTCTTCAGACTCCTGTTGTTGACTTGTCTCAGATAGAGTAGCCCCCCCTGGGAATTCATCCAGCATTGCGACTTCCTCATCTTCCCGCTCCTGCTCCTCCACAGCTTGATCAATGGCACGACGCAATGCACGCTCCATAAAGAAGGCATAAGGTACCATGTCACTGATGGCGCCATGGCTGCGACTGACCAGTTTGGTGATCTCCTCAAATGGCTGCAGAAGTCTGCATGCGTCGCGCATGAGCAGCCACTGGCGCGGTGAAAAAAAAACAGCTCCCCAGAACCTGTTCTGCCGCAGAGTTCATACAGGTAGACGTTAACTGCACGTTTCTGCTGGAGCAGCCTATCAAGCATATAGAAGGTTGAGTTCCATCGCGTTGGGCAATCGCAAATAAGACGTCTGACCGTCAGATTGTGTCGCCGCTGAATGTCAGCAAGGTGAGCCATGGCCGTGTAAGATCTTCTGAAATGGGCCGAGATTTTCCTTGCCTGCCGCAAGATGTCCTGGACCCCAGGGTATTTTACAACGAATCGCTGCACGACCAAGTTTAAGACGTGTGCCATGCATGGCACGTGCGTGATTTTGCCCTGTTTCAATGCGCTAAGCAGATTGGCACCGTTGTCACACACCACTTTACCAACTGTCAAATTGAGCGGTGTTAGCCACTGATCTGCCTGTGAACGCAAAGCTGAAAGGAGTGCCGGGCCAGTGTGGCTCTTGGCTTCCAGGCACAACAGACGTAGCACAGCATGGCAACGTCTCACCTGGCATGTCGAATAGGTTCTGGGGAGCTTGGGCGGCGCAGCGGAAGAGACGCTAGCAGCGGAAAAAGGAGGAGTCAGCCAAGGAGGAGAGGGAGGAGGATGGAGTAGGAGGAGGAGGAGAATAAGAGTCAGGCCTGCATGCAATCCGTGGCGGTAAAACCAAATCTACACGGGTGCCACGGGTTACATGCTTGACGGCCGTCAGAAGGTTCACCCAGTGGGCAATAAAAGTGATATACCTTCCCCGCCCGTGTTTGCTAGACCACGTGTCTGTGGTCAGATGTATCTTGGCACCGACACTGTGTGCCAGAGATACATTCACTTGCCGCTGAACATGGCCATATAGCTCTGGGATGCCCTTCTGTGAGAAATACTTCCTTCCTGGGACCTTCCATTGTGGTGTTCCAATGGCCACAAATTTGCGAAAGGCCTCCCAGTCCACAAGTTTATATGGCAGTAGTTGGCTGGCTATGAGTTCTGATAAGCCAGCCGTCAACCGTTGGGCAAGAGGGTTATCCGGCGTCATCATTTTTTTACGCTCGAACATTAGGCCCACGGAAGCCTGCCTTTTTGCAGAAAAACGTGAGCTTGGCGTGATGGAAGGTGGAGTGGAGGACAATTGTGAGGAGAGAGGAGAAGGAGAAGTAGAAGACGAGGCTGGACAGTGAGAGCCTGGAGTGTGGCTTTGTGTGTTCCATTGCTCCCACTCGGCTCGGTGATGGCTGCTCATGTGCCTTCTTAAGGCGGTCGTCCCTAGGTGAGTGTTGGGCTTACCGCGACTAATGCATTGACTGCAAAGATTGCAGATGTCAACGCTATTGTCAGCAGCGGACACGTTAAAAAAAGCCCACACTGCGGAGCCCTGTTCCGGTGTCCTGGGAGCGCCAGATGTGACCGTACATGGCCGATGACTCGCTCCTGATACATTTGCAGTCTGCTTTGTCCCTCCTGTGCAATGTAAGTTATTCCTGCTTCTCCTCCCTATCTGCTGGTCCATATCTCCCTCTAAACTCCCCTCCTCTTCCTCTCTTGTGGGCACCCACGTGACATCACTAGACACGTCATCATCAACGTCACCTTCCCCACCGCTATAAGTAGAGATCTCGGAGTAGGCAGCAACACAGGGGACCAACCTCCTCCTTGGGCTGATCTGGGTACTGTCGTCAGACTGCTGAGTAGCGGTTGTTGCTACCTCCTCTTCCTGATCCAATACCAAGAGTGGCTGCGCATCAGAAATGTCTTCTTGATATGGATCGGAAAATAATTCCTGTGACTCAAGCGGAAGGTATGTGGTGGTGGTGTTGTTGGTGGTAGTGTCTTTGGGGGTGCACATAGCAGAGAGTGAAGAAGAGGGTGCAGATCGAGAGGATGAGGAGGGTGCAGAAGAGTAAGGCTGAGCGAGCCACTCAACCAAGTGTGGTGCGTCCTTTAAAGTAATTGAATGCACCTTCTGCAACTTCCCACTTTGGCTCAAGCCTGTTGCTCCTGCCCTACCCCTACCACCCCTGCAGAAGGGCCTGCCTCTTTCTCTCCCTGTCATTTTTTAAATGACCCTGCGACAAAACTCTGTTGTTGTAAAGGGTCATGTTTACCTGTATGGGATATACAGGTGTTTCACGCATCTACATGCAAGCAGTCCCATTCATGTCAATGACATAACCGCTGTTCCCAATTTACCGCTCATGCAGGTGCATACCCTCAACTCACAATGTCTGTGTTCAGGAACATGCACCTGTACGAATGTCAGATTGAGAGCAGCGGCTGTGCCTGTGTAGCCACTGCATCCAAATTGTCATGAATGGGAGTGCCTGCCTGTCTGCAGATGCATAGAACATCTTTTCATCCCAAGCGGGCAAACATGGCCCTTTGCATGGGTGTACACTTTAGTACGCCCATGTGAACGAGGCCTAAATGCTGGTCCTGTTTAATGTTTGTTAATTGAATTTGAGTTTTTGATACAATGGCAAGTTGATACAATCTAATTAAACTTGATACAATAATATAAAATAGATGTTGTTTTGTAATAAGATTTGCTCTATTAACAAATCTTGTTCATTGATACGGTCTCTTCAGTTAATGGACTTATTTTCTAAATAGTTTGCAATATATATATTATATTATATTATATCACAGTATATTATAAAGTTTTAGATTTCTTTTATATTGTTCCACAACAAAATAGTATATAGCCTCCATTATATTTGCCCTGTTTACTATGAATATGAAAATCCAGAATCTGAGTTGTCCCTACCACAGTAATAGAGGGGAAATCTTCGTCATCAGAGATTCCATCATTTTGAAGGGCTTTCTTCTCCCTTCCTGCTGCCGGTAAAATTATATAATGTTTGATATTATATTTATATATTATAACACATTATATTATTTCAAAATATATTATAAAGTTTTAGATTTCTTTATATTGTTCCACAACAAAATAGTACTCTTTCAGTTTTTTTTTTTATATAAAAGTTTTAACTTTGTTACAATTCCTTAATAACCATTAGGGTCCTTTCACACGGGGCGGATCAGTTCTGATCCGCCCCGTGGATATCCGTTTGCTCAGCGGGGATCACTCCGCCGATCCCCGCTGAGCAGGAAGATGACAGGTCCGTCTCTGCATACTGCGCAGGGACGGACCTGTCACAGCGCTGCTCTCCCCTATGGGAGATCGGATGACGACGGACCGCAGTGCCCGTCGTCACCCGATCAGATCCGCAGGCGGATGGAAAAATAGCTTTTTCCTCCGTTACACTTTTTCGGATCGGAGCGGGTCGGATGTCAGCGGACATGTCACCGCTGACATCCGACGCTCCATAGAGCTCTATGGAGCACCTGTTCAGGTCCGCCTGAAAAACTGACAGGCGGGCCTGAACGGGACGTCAGTGTGAAAGGGGCCTAATACTAAATATATCTTAAAGTATAAATAAAGTCAAAACGTCTCTTTAGTTTTTGGATAGAGTGGAGAGAGAGTAGAATACCTTGTCATGTTTTTACTGCTGTCTGGGACCTCTTTACAGTATTTGTCCTGTTTACCATGAATGCGAAGAGTGAAAATCACAATCTGAGTTGTCCCTACAACATGAAGAGAGGGGAAATCTTCACTACCTTTTTTAGAGTTTTCTTCTCACTTCCTGCCACCACTAAAGGACGGGTAGAACATGAAAATCGGCTCAAGGGGACACAGATGGCAAAAAAAACCCTGACATTGAGTATAATCCTCCATTACGCTATCCAAAAAAAAAAAAAAAAAAGGCTTGGCTTTAGTTCTACTTTAAGTTGAGGGCTTTTGAGGACAACATTTCAATATAATATACAAACAAGGTAAAATTCTATACAGTTGTATAGAGCTTAATTATGTACATTGGGCATGACTTCCTAAGTTTTGAATGAGCAATTAACTGTGCTTCCCTGAGTTTTAGAATTCAGAAAGTAAACAATGCCTTTGTTTAAAGTATACTATATACATATAGGTGTAAAATGAGAAAACAAAAAAAAGAAAGCATCAGTTATAACTCAACTGGCCTTGGTATATTGTAACAATATATTGTTTATTCAACTTTCAGAATTACAGTTAAACATTGTAATGTAATAGAAAAGAGTGCAAAATGGCTCTGATGGCATGAACAGTCAACAACAAGTCAATGATAGCATGTTTTAAAGCTAAGGGATTAATGCCTAAATCCATGGAGATCCACCATTGGGTATTAGACACTGTGACATAGTGGTCAACGTATAAGAAAACAATTATTGAGAAACATATTCATTTATATGTTACTAAATGGGTAAAAAAAAAAAAGTGAGCCTTACATCAGGCCAACTCTGTGCATTCGGCGGAGGGGTCAAGCAGGACAGCACCCACCGACCCATCTACCTAGGCAACCTATAAGCATAATAATTAAATTATTACAACTATAGTTACCATTATGTCATCCAATACTTAACGTAATTATCGCCCCCCCCCCCCAAAAATAAATAAATATTTAGTCTTCAATTAGTGCAGGGCAATCTGGTCATCCCACTGACCAAAATATAAGAAAAAGTCCATAGGATCGCTGCACTTAAAATTTCTTTATTGAACCAAAGTTCAAACAAACATTACATAATGTGTAAATTCATACTGTGACAGACCTAGCCGGGACAGGTGCTTTTGGAGAGGACTGAATGCTAGCCTCTGACTTCCGATTATGGGCCATGGATTTTAAGGGAACAATACTCTTTGTGAGGTATGCACCTCCTCTTTTACTGTACATAACACTTGTATTATTTTCAATAAAGTCAGATTCCTGCTTCACCCTCAACACAGAGCCTCGTCTCATACTTGGGGGAGAATTATTCATATGTTCAGCTGATTGGAGTGTTTGGTAGCTGCCTTTGTGTTTGGGAATGGAATGTCCTAAACAACTTTAACCCCTTTCATACTCGGGGTGTCGTTACAACTGGTGGCAAGCAGCGGGATGATTCCCACAGCCCAGAAGGACAGCTACAAGAGGACACAGACCAATGGAAGTATAAACGGCTGAAGCGCTCTTCCCTCAAGGACTTACTGGAGAACCAGGGCCGACTGGCCAACAACCGTAAGAAGAGGGACATGATCGCAGAACTAGTCAAAATGGATAGAGCCTAAAGACTCAACGTAACTGAAAGACCCAGCATAACAGAAAGGACACCCGAAGAGGCAAGTTTTGATCGGGCTGTTAATATAAGACTGGCACATTATGATCCTAACCCTACAGCGGAGATCACAGACCGAGTCATAGTGGCTGTGGAGACAAATTGGCTACAGCAAAGAGGTTCTGCAGCAGCAGAACTCACAGCAGCACCAACTGAAAGGAGAGGAGTGGTACAGATACCAACCGCCATGGAAGAGGAATTCAAAGAAAAAAGGGAATATGTGGGACTTTGAATGAGACGCAACAGGGAATAGATTTGATAGAGTTTTCTGCTGAGGAAAAACCTGATGAGCCTCCAGCAGAAGAGCTGGTATCAGAGCCAAACTTCAGTGTGTTCTGCCCAGCACAAACAGCAGTATCTGTGGAGTTGCAAGGAACTTCCCCAGCTGAGGTACTGGTCACCGGACAGAGGGTCCAAGACCTCTGCCCCACACCTGTGGCAGTTTCGGATGCTAATGGTGAGAAGGTGGCAATCAATTCCCAGCAGGCAGATGAGGGAACGGAAAAAGAAGCAGTCAGCTCACCTCCCAAATGTCACCTGCACAGTTGGGGGAGAGGAATTCGGCCTCCTGCCCCAACAGTTAGCCAAAGTGGATGATGTGGAGTCCCTAGCAGAAGTGCTGGCAACAGGGCAGAGTGCTACCAAACTCTGCCCCGCAATGGCAACAAATGTGAGTTCCAGGGAGCTGGGACAGTCGGCTCATCTCTCCAGCCACAGATTACAGAATGTATGGACTTAATGGACTGTTCAGTGGATGTTATGGATTGTGCATCCCCTACTCAAGTACTAACAGCAGGACAGAGTACTGCAGACTCCTGCTCTACACCCGTGGCAGTTTCGGAGGCCCAAGGTGAGAAGGTGATGGTTCCTCTCTCCCAGTGGATTTCAGAGATGCAGTGAGGAGAAGCAGGCATTTTCCCTCCGCAACAAGGGTTCATGCACTTGGGAGACAATACCAGTGAAAGGGAGTTCCAATAGTAGACAGTACCCCAGAATGATGACACCAACCCAGATGAAGTGATGGCAACTGGGCAGACTGCTACCAACCTCTTCCAAGTAGGGATGAGCTGGGTGTTCGCCCGTTCGGCGAAGCCAAAATGCGCTGCGCCATCACAGTTCATTTCTGGCTGATGATTGGCCAAGCATGCACTGTGACCCACATGCTTGGCCAATCACATCGCCGGCAGCAAGGAGAGCCAAAATTGGCCACAGGCAGGCCTTGTGTAGTGTGTTGCGGCGTTCATAGAGAGAAGGATATGTGATTGAACCTAGTGCAGTTACAGTGGGTGTATTGTACCCCTGCACAGTATACACCTGAAGCTACCCCCAATTGCTGGTGTTGTTCTGTTCCTATACCACAGGCAGCTGCAGCAGTTATAGTTGGTGTATTGTGCCACCTGCACAGTATACACCCGAAGCTATCCCCAATTGCTTGTTTTATTCTGTTCCTATACCACAGGCATCTGCAGCAGTTACAGTCGATGTATTGTGCCTCCTGCACAGTATACACCTGAAGCTACCCTCAATTGTTGGTGTTTTTCTGTTCCTTTACCACAGGCATCTGCAGCAGTTACAGTCAGTGTATTGTGCCACCTGCACAGTATACACCTGAAGCTACCCCCAATTGCTTGTGCTGTTCTGTTCCTATACCTAGGGATTAGCCAAACACCCCCCTGGTTCAGTTCGCACCAGAACCTTACAAACGGATCGAAAATTTGTGCAAACTTTAGAACCCCATTGAAGTCTATGGGACTCGAACGGTCAAAATAAAAAGTGCTAATTTTATGCAAGATATTATCCTAAAAAGGGTTTGGGGACCCGGCTCCTGCCCCAGGGGACATGGGTCAATGCCTATTTTTTTTTTTTTTAAATAGCAGTTTTTTCAGGAGCACTGATTTTAATGACAAATTAATAAAGTGAAAAAAAAAGTGAAATATTCCTTTAAATATCATGCCTGGGGGGTGTCTATATTATTCCTGTGAGGTGCCACGTGTTTCCCATGTTTAGAACAGTCCCTGCACAAAATGACATTTAACGGAAAAAAAGTCATTTAAAACTGCTTGCGGTTTTAATGTAATATCTGGTTCCGGCAATACAGATGAAAATCATTGAGAAAATGGCATGGGTAGCCCCCCTGCCCATTACCAGCCCCTTTGGGTCTTGTACGGATATTAAGGGGAACCCCGTAGCCAAATTAAAAAAAGGAAAGGCGTGGGACCCCCAGGCCCTATATACTCAGAACAGCAGAATACAGGCAGTGCAAACAAGACAGGGACTGTGTATGTTTGTTGTGTTAAGTAGAATCTGTTTGTAATTTTGAACTCGTACATTTTTAAAGTGTAGCTCCAGTCAAAAAATCTATTTTTAAGCTTTTTGGAAAACATAGGGAAGGGTTATCACCCCTGTATAATTTTTTTTGCCGTCCGACTTTTTTCATCTCACTTCCTGTTGGCTCCTTCTGTTTGCAAGTAGGAGACGTTTGTAAGTTGGATGTTTGAAAGTAGGGGCCTGCCCTATGTGCTTTGCAGAAATGGGGGCCTAAGGTGTTGGTGTTGCCACAACACTGTAAGCCCTCAAAGTGACTCTTGATGGGCGTTGGAGCACCCTGCTGTGAACGATTATGTCAAGAATTGTAATTATGGTACATGTCATTGTTGAACAGTGGTAGAAATATTGGGCCTTTGGTGGTTGTGGTGGTGGTGCTGGTGCCACAACACTATAAGTCCTCACAGTTAATCTTGGTGGGCGCAGGAACCGGCCCTGCTGTGAAATATTATATAAAGAATTGTTAATTGTTAAACAGGGGATGAAACATTGGGCCTTAGGCACTGGTGCCACGACCCTGTAACCTCTCCCATATAAACTATTTGGAGTGCAGGAATGAGCCCTAGTGCAAAGCATTGCATCAAAAATTGTATTAACTCCCCTGTTAAACAGGGGCTGAAAAATTGGGCCTTAAGCACTGGTGCTGGTGCCACGACACTGCAACCTCTCCCATATACTCTATTTGGAGTGCAGGAATGAGCCCTGCTGCAAAGTATTGCATCAAAAATTGTATTACATTACATGAGGCCCTTCTTTATGAAGGTGAGTCAACCAACCGAGTCAGTGGACAGGCGCACCCTGTAATCGATTACAAATCCACCAGCAGCACTGAAGGTGTGTTCTGAAAGAACACTGGATGAAGGACAGGACAGTAGCTCAATTGCATACTGTGCAAGCTCTGGCCAGTGATCCATCCTCAAGACCCAGTAACCCAGAGGATTTTCGGTGGGAAAGGTGTCCAAGTCTGACCTTGCCCCTAGCTATTCCTGCACCATGTAAATCAGACACTGGCGATGGTTGCTCGAACCGATCATACCTTGGGGCTACGGACTAAAAAATTGTCTGAACGCATAGGTCAGATGGCCACCTTCTCCAATGTTCCTTCTGTGACTGACCGAAGCCTCAGCAAAATGCTATCCAGGACCAGGAGTTTGTAACCTCCCAGTCTCTGGGAACGTGTTGCACAGACCTTTCTGCAAGGCCTCCTGGAGATGTCTCATCCTCTGCTCCCTCTGTGATGGCAAGATAAGGTCCACAACCTTACCCTTGTACCATGGATCAAGGAGAGTGGCCAGCCAGTAATAGTCCCTCTCCTTGATCCGAAGAATACGAGGATCCTTCCGCAGGCATTGCAGGATTAGGGAGGCCATGCAGCATAGGTTAGCTGGGGAATTCGGTCCGGAGTCCTCTGGGTCACTAAGGACAACTAAGGACAACATGATCCGCAGCCACCTCCTCCCAGCTACGCATGTGTTTCTTGGGACCGTAAATCATCCCTAAAAGACTGCTGCTGCTGCTGCTGCTGCTGCTGCTACTGCTGCTGATGCTGAGTGCCAGGTTCCACTTCCATGCTGACACAAGCCTCCTCCTCCTCCTCCTCCTCTTCCTGTGTGATGGGTGGGACAGCAGGAACACTGTCTGGATAAAGGGGGCCTTGAGAGGCAAGGAAGTCCTCCTCTTCCTGCCTCTGTTCTGCCTCAAGTGCCCTGTCTATTATTTCACGCAGCGTATGCTCCAACAGGTGAACAAGAGGTACAGTGTCACTGATGCATGCACTGTCACTGCTCACCATCCTCTTGGCCTCCTCAAATGGTGACAGGACAGTGTATGCATCCCTGATCATGCCCCACTGGCGTGGTGAAAAAAACCAAGCTCCCCTTAACCCTGTCCTGGTGCCGTAGTCGCACAGGTAGTCATTGATGGCCCTCTGCTGCATGTGCAGCCGCTGCGGCATGGCCAACATTGAGTTCCACCTGGTGGGCATGTCACATATAAGGCGGTCCTTGGGCAGGTTCAACTCCTTTTGGAGCTCAGCCAGCCGAGAACTGGCATTAAATGATCAGCGGAAATGCACACAGACTTTCCTGGCCTGCCTCAGGACATCCTGTATGCCCGGGTACCTGCCCAAGAACCGCTGCACCACAAGGTTAAGGACGTGGGCCACACAGGGCACATGGGTCAGTTGTCCCTATCGGAGGGCGGAGAGGAGGTTGGTGCCATTGTTGCAAACCACCAATCCTGGCTTAAGCTGGCGTGGCGTCAACCACCTCTCGGCCTGCCCTCCAGAGCTGACAAAATATCTACCCCAGTGTGGCTCCTGTCCCCCAAACAAACGAGCGCAAGCACAGCATGACATCTTTTTGCCTGCGTAACTGCGTAGCCCCTTGAACGCCTACGGAGCACCGCTGGTTCTGAGGACAGAGCACTGGAAGAAGCCATGGAAGAAGAAGAAGAGGAGGGGGTGGAGGAGAGAGATGTGTCACAACCAGTAGTAGCATTTTTGGAAGCGTGGTGGCGGAACAACCTCCAACACTACTGCACCTTGTCCTGCATCCTTCCCAGCTGCCAGAAGAGTGACCCAATGGGCCGTGAAAGATAGGTAACATCCCTGTCCATGCCTGCTGGACCATGAGTCAGCAGTAATATGCATCTTATCACTGACCGCCCTGTCCAGCGAGGCATGGACATTGCCTTCCACATGCCAGTAGAAAGCCGGAATCGCCTTCCGTGAGAAAAAGTGTGGTGTTTGGGGACCTGCCACTGAGGAACTGCACATTGCACAAACTCACAGAAGGGGGGCCGAGCCTACCAACTGAAAAGGCTGCAGTTCAAGTGCTAGAAATTTAGTCAAGCTAGCATTTAACCGCTGGGCATGTGAATGGTTTGAAGTGACCTTCTTTTGACGGTCCAGCAGCTGGGGCAGGTAAATTTGCCTGGTACAATCGGACATCTGTGTACTGCTAGCAGAGTGCCCGCAAGTACTTGGCTGTGACACACCTAATTCTACACCTTCATTTATCTCAGTGCAGGTTTCAGAGAGGACTGAAGGTATATTGGAGTTGGAGGTCCCAGCTGATGAGGAGCAAAGAGAGGTCCGCTTTGTTCTTTGGTGTGGGTCTTTAAGGTACGCTTGCCAACGAAGTGGGGTGTTATATACCTTCTTCCACATACATACTGCACTTCTCTAGAGACTTTTCTCACAGGGTCATTTAAAAAATGACAGGCAGAGGAAGAGGCAGGCCCTTCCGCAGGGGTGGTAGGGGTAGGGCAGGAGCAACAGGCTTGAGCCAAAGTGGCAAATTGCAGAAGGTGTGTGCGATTACGTCAAAGTACTCACCAGACTTGGTTGAGTGGCTCACTCAGCCTTACTCTTCTGCACTCTCCTCATCCTCTCAATCTGCACCCTCTTCTTCACTCTCTGCTGTGTGCACTCCCAAAGACACTACCACCAACACCACCAATTATTTTCCGATACATATCAAGACATTTCCGATGCGCAGCCACTCTTGGCATTGGATCAGGAAGAGGAGATAGTAACAACCGCCACTCAGCAGTCTGACGACAGTACTCAGATCAGCCCAAGGAGGAAGTTGGTCCCCGGTGTTGCTGTCTACTGCAAGATCTCTAATTATAGGGGTGGGGAAGGTAACATTGATGATGACGTGTCTAGTAATGTCACGTGGGTGCCCACAAGAGAGGAAGAGGAGGGGAGTTCAGAGGGAGATATGGACCAGCAGATAGGGAGGAGAAGCAGGAAGAACTTATATTGCACAGGAGGGACAAAGCAGACTGCTAATGCATCAGGAGCGAGGCATTAACCATGTACTGTCACATCTGGCGCTCCCAGGATGCCGGCACATGGCTCCGCAGTGTGGGCTTTTTTTAACGTGTCCGCTGCTGACAATAGTGTTGCCATCTGCAATCTTTGCAGTCAATGCATAAGTTGCGGTAAGCCCAACACTCACCTAGGGACGACCGCCTTAAGAAGGCACGTGAGCTGCCATCACCGAGCCCAGTGGGAGCAATGGAACACACAAAGCCACACTCCAGGCTCTCACCGTCCAGCCTTGTCTTCTACTTCTCCTTCTCCTCTCTCCTCACAATTGTCCTCCACTCCACCTTCCATCATGCCATCCTCACGTTTTTCAGGAAAAAGGCAGGCTTCCGTGGGCCAAATGTTTGAGCGTAAAAAAATGATGACGCCGGATAACCCTCTTGCCCAACAGTTGATGGCTGGCTTATCAGAACTGATAGCCCGCCAACTACTGCCATATAAACTGGCGGACTCGGAGGCCTTTCGAAAAATTTGTGGCCATTGGAACACCACAATGGAAGGTCCCAGGAAGGAAGTATTTCTCACAGAAGGGCATCCCAGAGCTTTATGGCCATGTTCAGCCGCAAGTGAAAGTATCTCTGGCACACAGTGTTGGTGCCAAGATACATCTGACCACAGACACGTGGTCTAGCAAACACGGGCAGGGAAGGTATATAACTTTTACTTAAAAACCAAAAAATGTAGCGCTTAAAATAGAAAACACCTCGTGGAGAGAAGTGTTATTACAACACACAAAAAATATAAATGTCAACAACCCAATGGGAAAAAGCAAAAATTTTTACTCACAAATGCGCATTAAGCTCAGGTATGCAGGAAATTTCCTACAAAATCCGCACACAGTGGTACATCACCCCTCTTTCAAAAAATAGATGGGCACAACAGAATTCCAGGGTTTGCTGGAGATGTGATTCAGAGACTGGATCCTTTTTACACATCTGGTGGAGTTGCCCAAAACTGATAACATTCTGGAACCAAGTCATTCACTGGACAAAACATATTACAGACTCAAACTTAACCCTAGATGCTGCCTGGTGTCTGCACTGGAACTCGAAAACAATTCCCTCCACCAGTAAATGGCTCTCCAAGGTACACTCTATCCATGAAATAGAAGAAATTATAGCCATCAAACAGGGAATTATAACGCGTTTCCACCAATCCTGGGAACCTTGGCATAATTTCACTAAAACAGAAATTTTCCGTACCCTTATCATGTAAAACTGAAATGTCCCCCACTGCTCACACAATAAGTTATATCTGAAACTATTTTTAACAAGATCTGTTCACTTTTCTTGATTTGATAAAGTGACTACCCTGTATGCATCCCTTATACTTACCCATACATAACAGACCACTAATTATTTAACCTGCAATATAATACGATGATAGACAGCTGTATTAATTTCACCCACTCTTTAACCTTTACAGTTGTTACTGGCTCAATTGGAATCTCTTCTGTACCATGATAATTTGATAATGCATTTTCTACATGGTATCTACATCATATACCATTGTATCTTTTCATTTATTTGTTTTCAATAAACTTTATTGAGAAAAAAATATATATAAATGTAATAGATAGCGTAGCCAAGCTACACCAAATAAAGGCAAGTGCACTTAGTATAACTACACAAGTGTTAAAAAGTCTTTGTGACTTGTGACATGAAAAAACAAAAAAAGTTCAAATAATGGATGTACCAATTGGCCTGGGACTATACCAAGACCCTACATAAGAAAAGACAATAGTCTCTATAATCTTAGATGATCACTTCACGGTAGAGAGTAGTCAGGATCTGTTGCAATGCCACATGTCAAAATACCCCAGAGGTGAAGACAGCAGCTGGATGTCACCCTTCATACAGATACCACGTTATAAACAGGAAAGGTAAATGATACGCTTACCCGAAGGTGTGGACCCACACACCTTGGTGGTGAGTCATTCAGACATTAAATTGTGATAGACAGCAATTCCTCCATCCAGGTGATGTAAACCTCAGCTATGCCAATACACCATCCAATCTCGGGGTATCCAATCCGGGAAGTTTTTTCGGCTCCAAGGTGGTAAAAAGGACAATCACACCCCAAATAGGTGCGTAAAAAATGCAAACAGAAAAAGAGGGAAAAAAACAGAAAGCCTCTTCATAGAGCAGATTAATCCGATAGGAAATGTTTTATTAAAACAAATTTAAAAAAACAAGATACACGTATATAAAAACCCTCAATGAAGAAGGGTACAAAAATACAGATAGCAATAAAAAAAAGCATAGAAAGTCTGCAGGCTATTACTGCCCACTGGGTGAACCTTCTGACGGCCGTCAAGCATGTAACCCGTGGCACCCGTGTAGATTTGGTTTTACCACCACAGATTGCATGCAGGCCTGGCTCTTCTTCTCCTCCTCCTACTCCATCCTTCTCCCTCTCCTCCTTGGCTGACTCCTCGTTTTCCGCTGCTAGCGTCTCTTCCGCTGCGCCGCCCAAGCTTCCCAAAACCTATTCGACATGCCAGGTGAGACGTTGCCATGCTGTGCTGTGTCTGTTGTGCCTGGAAGCCAAGAGCCACACTGGTCCTGCATTCCTTTCAGCTTTGCGTTCACAGGCAGATCAGCGGCTAACAATGCTCAATTTGACAGTTGGTAAAGTGGTGTGTGACAACGGTGCCAATCTGCTTAGTGCATTGAAACAGGGCAAAATTATGCATGTGCCACGCATGGCACAAGTCTTAAACTTGGTAGTGCAGCGATTCGTTGTCAAATACCCTGGGGTCCAGGACATCTTGCGGCAACCAAGTAAAATCTCGGCCCATTTCAGAAGATCTTACACGGCCATGGCTCGCCTTGCTGACATTCAGCGGTGACACAATCTGCCGGTCAGATGTCTTATTTGCGATTGCCCGATGCAATGGAACTCTACCTTCTATATGCTTGATAGGCTGCTCCAGCAGAAACGTGCAGTTAACGTCTACCTGTACGAACTCTGCGGCAGAACAGGTTCTGGAGAGCTTGGTTTTTTTTCACCGTGCCAGTGGCTGCTCATGCGCTACACATGCAGACTTCTGCGGCCATTTGATGAGATCACCAAACTGGTCAGTCATGGCCATGGCGCCATCAGTGACATGGTACCTTATGCCTTCTTTATGGAGCGTGCATTGCGTCGTGTCATTGATCAAGCCATGGAGGAGCAGGAGCAGGAAGATGAGGAAGTCGCAATGCTGGATGAATTCCCGGGGGGGGCTACTCTATCTGAGACAAGTTAACAACAGGAGTCTGAAGAGGAGTCAGAGGAGGATGGTGCCTGGGGGGAAGAGGAGGAGCAAGAAGAGCATGCTTTAAACCTTTCTGGTATCCCTGTTGTTGTGCGTGGATGGGGAGAGGAGAACGAGGAGGACGACATTATCCTGGATGATGAGCAGGAGCCAGGCCACCACACCGCTTCCAGTATAGTGCAAATGGGGGCCTTCATGCTCCAGTGTTTTAACAGGGACCCCGTATAAAAAGCATAAGGGTCAAGGACCAGTACTGGGTGGCAACGTACTTAGATCCCCGGTACAAACACAAAATGGCGGAAATGTTACCACCGTCACAGAGAGCTGTCAGAATGGAGCACTTCCAGGCCTTGCTTCGAGAAATGCTGCATTCTGCTTTTGCGTGCGCTGGCAGAGGAGGAATTCCCACTCCCAGAGAAAGAGTTGCGGGTACCAATCCAACAGCGACTGCAAGAAGAGGGCGGTTTGAAGATGTGTTGGTGACTTCTGATATGAGGTCATTCTTTCAGCCGACCCATCGACATGTGTCACCCGGATCCATCCAGATCCATCAGGGAACGCCTAGACCGTCAGGTGTCCGACTACATCTGGTTAATGGCCAATGTGGACGCTCTGAGGAGTGATGAACCCCTGGACTACTGGGTGGGCAGGCTTGACCTCTGGCCAGAGCTTGCCCAATTTGCAATGGAACTGTTGGCTTGCCCCTCGTCCAGTGTCCTGTCCGAAAGGACGTTCAGCGCAGCAGGGGGGATCGTGACTGATAAGCGCACTTGCCTAGCTCACGACAGTGTTGACTACCTCACATTTCTAAAAATGAATGAGGCATGGATCTCAGGGGAATTCAACACATGTGACCAGTAGACCATGTATATGCATAACTCTATAAACGATTTATTTAATCGAGCACATGGACCTTTTTTATACCTTTGGCTCACTTCCTTGTACAAAAAAAGCACACCGTACTAAATGCCCATACCCTTCTGTTTGAAGAGGTTGAGCGGTGTCATATTTTTGGGTCCCGCAGTGAGTTGCTGGTATCAGTGCTGCTGTCAGTGCTCTCTATCTCGGTGCTGGTGTCAGTGCTCTATCTCTATCTCGGGCTGGTGTGGTCTCAGTTCTCTCTATCTCTGTGCTGGTGCCAGTGCTCTCCATCTCGGTGCTCGTGTCAGTGCTCTCTATTTCATGCTGGTTTCAGTGCTCTCTATCTCAGTGCTGGTGTCAGTGCTCTCTATCTCGGTTCTGGTGTCAGTGCTCTCTATCTCGGTGCTGGTGTGGTGTCAGTGCTCTCTATCTTGGTGCTGGTGTGTTGTCAGTGCTCTCTATCTCGGTGCTGGTGTGGTGTCAGTGCTCTCTATCTTGGTTCTGGTGTCAGTGCTCTCTATCACGGTGCTGCTGTCAGTGCTCTCTATCTTGGTGCTGGTGTCAGTGCTCTCTCTCTATCTCTGTGCTGGTGTCAGTGCTCTCTATCTCGGTGCTGGTGTCAGTGCTCTCTATCACGGTGCTGGTGTCAGTGCTCTCTATCTCAGTGCTGGTGTGGTGTCAGTGCTCTCTATCTCGGTGCTGGTGTGGTGTCAGTGCTCTCTATCTGGGTGCTGGTGTCAGTGTTCTCTATCTCGGTGCTGGTGTCAGTGCTCTCTATCTCAGTGATGGTGTCAGTGCTCTCTATCACAGTGCTGGTGTCAGTGCTCTCTCTATCTCGGTGCTGGTGCTGGTGTCAGTGCTCTCTATCACGGTGCTGGTGTCAGTGCTCTCTCTCTATCTCGGTGCTGGTGTCAGTGCTCTCTATCACAGTGCTGGTGCCAGTGCTCTCTCTATCACAGTGCTGGTGTCAGTACTCTCTATCACGGTGCTGGTGTCAGTGCTCTCTATCTTGGTGCTGGTGTCAGTGCTCTCTCTCTATCTCGGTGCTGGTGTCAGTGCTCTCTATCACAGTGTTTGTGTCAGTGCTCTCTATCTCGGTGCTGGTGTCGGTGCTCTCTCTCTGTCTCGGTGCTGGTGCTGGTGTCAGTGCTCTCTATCTCGGTGCTGGTGTCAGTGCTCTCTATCTCGGTGCTGGTGTCAGTGCTCTCTCTCTATCTCGGTGCTGGTGTCAGTGCTCTCTCTCTATCTCGGTGCTGGTGTCAGTGCTCTATCACGGTGCTGGTGTCATGCCTTCATGGGCTCCTGAGTCCTGAATTGTCAAAATTTCACAGATAAAAAAAGAATGCTTGTTGTTGTCGATCCCAGATTCACTTCATACTTTTGTTATGTCAGTGGACATGTGGTGGGACTATGTCGGTACTTAATATTTACTATGCACAGCTAGTAAGTATTTTGTGGCTGAAAATATGACCTGTAGGTTTTTAATGTTCACCTGCCATTGAAGTCAATTGGGCCCACCGTGAACTTTGCGGTTCGCTAACTTTTGGCCGCGTTCGCGGTTCGCATTCGCGAAACGTCCCGTCGGAAGTCCGTCCATCTCTAGTTGCAAATAGCAGCAGCGCAATCTGATGCACTCGTCTTAAAAAAGCCCACACCAAAGAACTTTTGGAATAATGCGCAGAGGCAGTGCTCTGCACAGGCGGAGCCCTGCGGTGTGATTCAGTCGGTGTACTGCCCCTAAGCTGGCCCCCGGAGAGCATCCTGCCTCGTTGAAGATGTGCCCCCTCCTCCTGCTCCTCCTCCTATCAGGCACCCACGTGGAGTCAGTGACCTCATCATCCCCTCCCTCTTCATCACTGGAGCAAGCCTGGCAGTATGCTGCAGCTGGTGGAACATGACTATCAGAACTACTTTGCTAGTACCCTGAGCCTGGGTGAGAGAGGATGAGGAGGATAAGGAGGGCTTGGTCACCAGCAATAAAAGGGTAGATACAGGTGTATACTGTGCTGGAGGCACACAACACCCACTTTAACTCCTGCAGATGCCTGAGAAAAGAATCCACTGTCCCTGCCTATCTTGCTCTTTCCCTGCACGCCGAAACACACTACAAAAGGCCGCCACGCTGGTGGCCTTATATAGTGTTGGGCGTGTACTAAACCCCCTGAGCTATAATTGGCCACAGGCATCCTGCCTGTGGCCAATTATGGCTCTCTTCGCTGCCGGTGCTGTGATTGGCCAAGCAAGTGGGGTCACAATGCATGCTTGGCCAATCATGAGCCAGCAAAGCACTGCGATGGCACAGCGCATTGTGGGCCGAGAGCGCCACACGAATTTGGTGCAAATAGCCCATAACGTTCGGTATTTGCCAAACGTGCGAACAGCCGGTGTTTGAGTTGAACATGCGTTCGACTCGAACACCAAGCTTAACCCTACCTATACCAAAGGCAGCTGTAGCAGTTACAGTCGGTCTATTGTGCCACCTGCAGCTGCCTGTGGTATAGGAACAGAACAACATCAGCAATTGTGGGTAGCTTCAGGTGTATACCACCTGAAGCTACCCACAATTGCTGATGTTGTTCTGTTCCTATACCACAGGCAGCTGCAGCAGTTACAGTGAGTGTATTGTCCCCCCTGCACAGTGTACACCTGAAGTTACCCCCAATTGCTTGTGTTGTTCTGTTCCTATACCACAGGCAGCTGCAGCAGTAATTGCAGTACTTGCAGTAATTACAATACTTTGCAGCAGGGCTCATTCCTGCACTCCAACTAGAGTATCTGGGAGAAGTTGCAGTGTCGTGGCACCAGCGCCAGTGCCTAAGGCTCAATTGTTCAGCCCCTGTTTAACAGGGGCGTGTATTTACAATTTTTGATGCAATGCTTTGCAGCAGGGCTCATTCCAGCTCTCCAACTAGAGTTTCTGTGAGGTGTTGCAGTGTTGTGGCACCAGTGGCTAAGGTCCAATTTTTCAGCCCCTGTTTAACAGGTGCATGCAATTACAATTCTTGATGTAATATTTCTCAGCAGCGCCCGTTCCAGCACCCACCGAGAGTAACTGTGAGGAATTACAGTGTTGTGGCACCAGCACCACCACAACCACCAAAGGCCCAATTTTTCTACCACTGTTCAACAATGGCATGTAATTACAATTCTTGATATAATAGTTCACAGCAGGGCATTCCAGCACCCACCAAGAGTCACTTTGAGGACTTACAGTGTTGTGGCAACACCAAAACCTTAGGCCCAAATTTATGCAGAGCATATAGGGCAGGCCCCTACTTTCAAACATCCAACTTACAAACATCTCCTACTTGCAAACAGAAGCAGCCAACAGGAAGTGAGATGAAAAAAGGCATACGGCAAAGAAAATTATACAGGGGTGATAACCCTTCCCTATGTTTTCCAAAAAGCTTAAAAATAGATTTTTTGACTGGAGCTACACTTTAAAAATGTACCACTTCAAAATTACAAACAGATTCTACTTAACACAACTAACCTACACAGGCCCTGTCTTGTTTTCACCGCCTGTATACCGCTATTCTGAGTATATAGGGCCTGGGGGCCCCACAACTTACCTTTTTTTAATTTGGGTACGGGGTTCCCCTTAATATCCCCTTACAAGACCCAAAGGGGCTGGTAATGGGCAGGGGGGCTACCCATGCCATTTTTCTCAATGATTTTCATCCATGTTGCCGGAACCAGACATTACATTAAAAGCGCAAGCAGTTTTAAATGACTTTTTTTCCGTGAGGCCGTGTACACACGGGCGGACTGTTCACCCAACTTTGTCCGCTGAACAGTGTTTGGGCGGACAGTCCGCTCGTGTGTGGGCTTTCAGCGGACAGTTTCAGCGGACAGTTTGACGGACAAGGTTTTTCGGAATTTCCGAAAAACTGTCCGCTGAAACCTTGTTTGTAGGCTTGTTCGTCAAACAAAGTTCCGCGCATGCTCAGAAAGGATTTTCACGCCGAAAGTTATAATGCAGTGTATAGGACGTCGTATTTTTCGTCCCGTCGTACGTGCCGTTCACGTCATCGCGCACGGTTTCAGCAAACTGTTCGTCCGTCGTGTGTGGCCATGTCCGTCCATGCTAATTTTGAGCGGACTGTTTGCCGAAACTGTTTGACGGACAAAGTTGGGCGAACAGTCCGCGCGTGTGTACGCGGCCTTAGATGTCATTTTGTGCAGGGACTGTTCTAAACACGAGAAACACATGCCACTTCACAGGCATTCTATAGACACCCCCCAGGCACGATATTTAAATGAATATTTCACTTTTTTCCATTTTAAGCATCATTAAAATCAGTGCTACTGAAAAACGGCTGTTTTTAAAACTTTTTTTGCATTGATACATTTCCCCATTTGATACATTTGGGGACCCGGCAGGAGCCGGGTCCCCAGACCCTTTTTAGGACAATAACTTGCATATTCGCCTTTAAAATTAGCACTTTTGATTTCAAATGCTCAAGTCCCATAGACTTTAATGGGGTTCTAATGTTTGTACAAATTTTTGGTCCATTCGAAGGTTCTGGTGCGAACCGAACCGGGGGGTATTCGGCTCATCCATACTTCCAAGCACCCGCAACAACTACAGGGTTCCAGAGAGCCGGGGCAGACGGCCTCCCTACCCAATGGTTTGCCGGAGCAGATGGTGTGGGATTTCCAGCATAAGGGCTGGCAACAGGGCAGAGTGCTGCTGGCCTCTACTCTCAACTAACAGAGGATGAATTTCCTGTAAAGGTGGATGGGGCTTCAGTCCCACCTGTTTACCCAAGGGATGCTGGGCAGTCGGCCCAGATCCCCAACAGCATGACAAAGTGAGCCCAGTCACCCTGTCTTCTCTCCAGCGGCTGAAAGGACTCCAGGGAGAAGGGCCAGTCCAGGTCTCTCCGCAGCAGCAAGCATGTTCTCTGAGAGAGGCAGAAGTTGGCTGGGTGAGTAATGCTCTGTTTGGGACAATTTATTTTTGCTGCTGTGTGAATACCGACATTGGGGGACTGGAACTACTGACTAATTTTGGCGTCGACCTGTCTGGGGTCTCCTCCTGCGTTAGTCTCCTGCTGAAAGGGGAGATGTGTGAAAGGCCTAGTCAGGGCAGAGGCTTTTGGAGAGGACTGAATGCTAGCCTCCGATTATGGGCCATGGATTTTAAGGGAACAATACTCTTTGCAAGGTGTATGCCTGGGGACCTTGACATAATGTTACTTTGGATTCAAGTCCATGTGCCCCCAAAACACACAGACTCTGGGAACCCTGTATATGCCATATTATAGTGATGGCTTAATAATGTTGAGGCTCGTAGAAGGTGCTGACGTCATCAACTCTAGCCACCTGTCTGTCTGTTGTCTGCTAGAATGTATTTATTGTAAATAAGTCTAGTATGGGATCTAAGAGTCATTAGATCCCCATTGTTGTTTGTGTTAATTAACTCTGCTATTGTGTGAAGAAGTTCTGTGTTTATTTGTGATAATGTTGATTATGTCTTCTGAGCTACCAGATGGCATGTCTGGCCTAAAAGGTCATGTCTCTAAGACATCTAGGCTGTCTAAAGGGATTAGTTAATTAGCTCATGTTAATTAGGGTTCTGATCACAGGTGTATTTTCAGAGTAATATCAGCAGGAGGTATGTACCTCCTCTTTTACTGTATATAAGACTTGTATTCTTTTCAATAAAGTCAGATTCCTGCTTCACCCTCAATACAGAGCCTCGTCTCATACTTGGGAGAAAATTATTCATATGGGTTTCTTGTTCGGCTGATTGGAGTTTTCGGTAGCTGCCTTTGTGTTTGGGAATGGAATGTCCTACTCGGGGTGTCGTTACAATTACATTTCAGGCTCACAAGCTTACGCCCTTCTTCAGATCAAACATACATCTAAAGTCAGAGCTATACACATAGCTTAACCCCTTAAGCCCTGGGCCATTTGGCTGGCCAAAGACCAGAGCATTGCGATTCTGCTCTGCATCGCTTTAACTGACAAAATTGACATACTTTTTTCCCCAAAAATAGAGCTTTCTTTTGGTGGTATTTGATCACCTTTGCGGTTTTTATTGTTTGCGCTATAAACAAAAAAAATAGCGACAATTTTGAAAAAAAACACATTATTTTTTACTTTTGCTATAATAAATATCCCCTAAAAATATATAAAAAACATTTTTTCCTCAGTTTAGGCTGATACATATTCTTCTACATATTTTTGGTAAAAAAAAATGCAATAAGTGTTTATTGATTAGTTTGCGCAAAAGTTATAGCGTTTACAAAATAGGGAATCGTTTTATAGCATTTTGATCAATTTTTTTTATTAGTAATAGCGATCTGTGATTTTTAGCGTGACTGCGAAATTATGGCAGACAGATCGGACACTTCTGGCACGATTTTGGGACCATTCACATTTACACAGCGATCAGTGCAATTAAAAATGCATTGATTACTGTGTCAACGTGACTGGCGGTGAAGGGGTTAACCACTAGGTGACACTGTAGGGGTTAAGTTTGTCCTAGGGAGTGATTCTAACTGTCGGGGGGAGGGGCTGTGTGTGACACAACACTGATCATGGCTCCCTATTACAGGGAGCCGTGATCAGTGACAGTGTCACTAGGCAGAATGGGGAAATGCTTGTTCGTAAGATGAACGTGGGTATGCCTGCGAACATCGAGTCCATGGGACCCGCGATCCCACTCACAAAGCTCCAGGGGAGCGCCTGCAATCTGTCTCTTAAAGGGCAATGTACAGCTATGTGATTCTACCTGTATGTGTCTTTCTGCCGCAGTATATCTGCGTGAGACGGTCAGGAAGCTGTTAAATACCATAATTTCACACATTTGCAATCAATTATGTGATTAGCAATCAATCAAATGCAAACTAAATCCTTTTCTTATATATCCTTATATCACAGGTGGGAAATGATTAGCCAAACATAGAACCCTCCTCCCATACTTCAACAGAAGCCTTTGACACGTTTAATCTGTCAAAAAGAAACATGTACATAATGTATGACCATCTAGACATCACATGAAATGAATTATCACCTAAATGAACAGATATAAATCCAGATCTGTATTCAACACCTTGGGGGCAATTGTATCAAGAAAATTAATCCAATATACTTCTCTCTTTTTTAAAAATAGATTCTTGGTTACCACTCCTCCCATTCTTATTAATCCCCTCCAGCACCATGAATTTTAATTGAGATATTGAATGTCCTTTCTCCAAAAAATGTCTCGCTAAAGGCAACTGTACCAATTTGTCCCTGATTGAATATTTATGCCTTGCTATCCTATCTTTAACTTTCTGAATGGTCTCTCCAATGTAAAGTAACCCACATGGACATTTTATTGCATATAGTACATATGATGATTGGAAAGTGTAGTAACCTTTGATTTTAATATCATACTCCTTATGTGGATGGGATATACTCTTGCCTTTTATCATGGCGTTACACTGTATACACGATAGACATGGGTATGAACCTGTCTTATGGGATCCCAAAAAAGTTACTAATAGGCTGGGGGGATATATTGGTCAGATCTGACCAATCAATCCCTTAACGTTCAACCTTTTCTATATGAGGATAAGGGGGAGCTTGGAATTCACTAATATTCAGATAATTCTCTCTTAAACCCCAATGTTTCTTAAGGATATTGTGAATACGAAGTGAATATGGATGATAATGTGACACAAAAGGAACTTTCTTATAATTTTTATAGTGATGCCTATTATCTGCTAAATGTGTACATTCCCTTTTAGCTAATAAAGCTGGATAAACCCTGCTTGACAAGCCTGGTTTCCATTTCATTTAGTCTTACTTCACATTTTTGTGGATCACTAACAATTATTTTACCCCATACAGCTGGCCCCCAGGTATCGAATTAAACACTCAATGAGTGTTCTCTGTATTAGCCGACAATTCATTCATTCATTGATAAAAAAAAAAAAGCGTGGGGGTTCCCCTAAATTCAATTACCAGGCCCTTCAGATCTGACATGGATATTAAGGGGAACCCCGTGTCAAATTAAAAAAAAAAATTGACGTGGGGGTCCCCCTAAAAATCCATATCAGACCATTCATCCGAGCACGCAACCTGGCAGGCCGCAGGAAAAGAGGGGGGACGAGAGAACGGCCCCCTCCCTCCTGAACCATACCAGGCCACATACCCTCAACATTGGGAGGATGCTTTGGGGGTCTGTGACCCCTCAAAGCACCTTGTCCCCATGTTGATGAGGACAAGGGCCTCATCCTCACAACCCTGGCCGGTGGTTGTGAGGGTCTGCGGGCGGGGGGCTTATCAGAATCTGGAAGCCCCCTTTAACAAGGGGACCCCCAGATCCCGCCCCCCCCTGTTTGAAATGGTAAGGGGGTACAAAAGTACCCCTACCATTTCACAAAGAAAGTGTAAAAATGGTTAATTAAGACAAACACACTTTTGAAAAATTCCTTTATTAAAAAAAAAAAAAAAAAAAAAGATTCCAGCGGTGCTAATCCACTCTTGCTATCCAGCGACGAATCTCCGGGGTCCAGCGATGGATGATCATATCCAGCGAGGGGGATCTCTCAGTCCAGCGCTGTCCATACATCCGTCTTCTGTCTCCATTGCGGAGACACTGCGGAGATCCCAGCGCTGACGTTTCTTATATTAGGAGGGCGGGGCCAACCGTCTCCTGATCCCGCCCCCTCTGACGCTGGTGAAGGGAGCCAGGGGTTCCCCAGTGATGTATGGGTGACCCCGCCCCCTCTGATGTAACGGAAACCTGCGTTACATCAGAGGGGGTGGGGTCACCCCCTTACCATTTCAAACAGAGGGGGCCGGGATCTGGGGGTCCCCTTGTTAAAGGGGGCTTCCACATTCTGATAAGCCCCCCGCCCGCAGACCCTCACAACCACTGGCCAGGGTTGTGAGGATGAGGCCCTTGTCCTCATCAACATGGGGACAAGGTGCTTTGAGGGGTCACAGACCCCCAAAGCATCCTCCCAATGTTGAGGGTATGTGGCCTGGTACGATTAAGGAGGGAGGGGGGCCGCTCTCTCGACCTCCCCTCTTTTCCTGCGGCCTGCCAGGTTGCGTGCTCGGATAAAGGGTCTGATATGGATTTTTAGGGGGACCCCCACGTCAATTTTTTTTAAAATTTGATGCGGGGTTCCCCTTAATATCCATATCAGACCTGAAGGGTCTGGTATGGATATTTAGTGGGGCCCCTCGTCAATTTTTTTTTTTTAATTTGACACGGGGTTCCCCTTAATATCCATGTCAGACCTGAAGGGCCTGGTAATTGATTTTAGGGGAACCTCCACGCTTTTATTATTTTTATTTTTTTTTATCAATGAATGAATGAATTGTCGGCTAATACAGAGAACACTCATTGACTTAACTTAAGGGCAGAGATATTAATTGGTAATATAGTAGATTTAGTTGTGTTGAGTTTGTAGTAAGAAATATCACTAAATTTAGTGAGAATGGACTGAACTGCAGGAAGAGATGTCTCCGGATTGGTGAGGGTCAGCACGTCATCCGCAAAAAGGCAGATTTTGTGATGCTGATCCGCCACCACTACTCCCTTGACCTCCCGGCTGTTCCTAATTGATTCAGCCAAGGGTTCCATTATGAGTGTGAAAATTATAGGGGACAGGGGGCACCCCTGCCTAGTACCATTGGTTATTTCAAAGGGTGTAGATAAGGCATTAGCGGTGTATATATTTGCCAAAGGGTTTGAATAGAGTGCTAGAATAGCAGATTGTGCAAGGCCTTGTGTACCGAATTTGTCCAGGGTAGCCCGTAAATATCCCCAGTGCACCCTATCGAAAGCCTTCTCGGCATCAAGGGCCAAGAAGGTCGTAGGCGTTTTCTGTAATTCTACAATGCGGATTAGATCAAGCATGCGGCAGGTGCCATCTGGGGCCTGTCTACACTGGACAAATCCCACCTGGTCTGTTTTAATCAATTTAGGAGTAAGTTTAGCTAATCTATTTGCAAAGACTTTTGCATAAATTTTGAGATTAGAATTCAGTAATGAAATGGGGCAGTCTGGGGGTTTAACCACTTTCAGACCGGACCATTTTGCTGGTAAATGACCAGAGGTCTTTTTACACTTTGGCACTGCGCTGCTTTAACTGGTAATTGCGCGGTCATGCAATGTTGTACCCAAACAAAATTTGCGTCCTTTTCTTCCCACAAATAGAGCTTTCTTTTGATGGTATTTGATTGCCTCTGCGATTTTTATTTTTTGCGATATAAACGTAAAAAGACCGCAAATTTTGAAAAAAAATGATATTTTCTACTTTTTGTTATTAGAAAAATCCAATAAACTCAATTTTAGTCATACATTTAGGCCAAAATGTATTCAGCCACATGTCTTTGGTAAAAAAAAAGTCAATAATTGTATATTTATTGGTTTGCGCAAAAGTTGTCACATCTACAAACTAAGGTACGTTTTCTGGAATTTACGCAGCTTTTAGTTTACGACTGCCTATCTCATTTCTTGAGGTGCTAAAATGACAGGGCAGTACAAAACCCCCCCAAATGACCCCATTTTGGAAAGTAGACCCCCTAAGGAAATTGATAAGAGGCATGTTGAGCCCATTGAATATTTTATTTTTTTGCCTCAAGCGATTGAATAATGACAAAAAAAAAATTTTTTTTTTTTTTTACACAAAGTTGTCACTAAATGATATATTGCTCACACATGCTATGGGCGTATGTGAAATGACACCCCAAAATAAATTCTGCTGCTTCTCCTGAGTACGGGGATACCACATATGTGGGACTTTTTGGGAGCCTAGCCGCGTACAGGGCCCCGAAAACCAAGCACCGCCTTCAGGCTTTCTAAGGGCGTAAATTTTTGATTTCACGCCTCACTACCTATTACAGTTTTGAAGGCCATAAAATGCCAAGATGGCACAAAACCCCCACAAATGACCCCATTTTAGAAAGTAGACACCCCAAGCTATTTGCTGAGAGGCATGTTGAGTCCATGGAATATTTTATATTTTGCCACAAGTTGCGGGAAAATTACAAACTTTTTTTTTTTTTTTTTTTTTTCACAAAGTTGTCACTAAATGATATATTGCTCATGCATGCCATGGGCATATGTGAAATGACACCCCAAAATAAATTCTGCTGCTTCTCCTGAGTACGGGGATACCACATATGTGGGACTTTTTGGGAGCCTAGCCGCGTACGGGGCCCCGAAAACCAAGCACCGCCTTCAGGCTTTCTAAGGGCGTAATTTTTTGAGTTCACTTCTCACTACCTATTACAGTTTTGAAGGCCATAAAATGCCAAGATGGCACAAAACCCCCACAAATGACCCCATTTTAGAAAGTAGACACCCCAAGCTATTTGCTGAGAGGCATGTTGAGTCCATGGAATATTTTATATTTTGCCACAAGTTGCGGGAAAATTACAAACTTTTTTTTTTTTTCACAAAGTTGTCACTAAATGATATATTGCTCACGCATGCCATGGGCATATGTGAAATGACACCCCAAAATAAATTCTGCTGCTTCTCCTGAGTACGGGGATACCACATATGTGGGACTTTTTGGGAGCCTAGCCGCGTACGGGGCCCCAAAAACCAAGCACCGCCTTCAGGCTTTCTAAGGGCGTTACAGTTTTGAAGGCCATAAAATGCCAAGATGGCACAAACCCCCCCCCCCCCCCAAATGACCCCATTTTAGAAAGTAGACACCCCTAAATTTAGGGGTACACTAGTGAGACTAGGTAATAAATGGCGGGTGCCCTGAAACTATAAAAAAATAACTAACCAACCAGCGTCACCTGTAACAGTTATATGGTGATCACTGGTGAAAGGGTTAACTAGGGGGCAATCAGGGGGCTTTATGCGGTAGTATATGGGGGTCCCTGGCGCTATAAAAAGCTGCGGCGAACCTAAATACCTACCTGCCTAACTAGCGTCACCTGTGACACTAATACAGCGATCAGAAAAACGATCGCTTATTAGGCTGGGTTCACACTGGAGCGATGCGGGAACGCCACGAATGCGCGGCGGGTTCCCGCATCGCATGCCTCCCGGCGGCAGTTCACACTGCCCTATGCGAACTGCTGGGAGTGTCAGTGAAATGTTAATGACACCCCCAGATCAGTTCGCATATCGCAGTGCGATCTGCAAACTTGGATCGCATGGTGTGAACACCCATGCGATCCGATTCTGCTGCGGACCAAAAAAAGGGTCCCGTGCGAGTTTGCGGCGGGTGCGGCGGGTGCGACACGAATTCAGCCATACTATCTGTATAGCTGAACTCGAATCGCACAGAGATCGGATGTGATTTGCACTGCAGTGCGGTGCGAATCACATCCGTTCTCATAAACCGCTGCAATGTGAACCCAGCCTTAGTGACACTGGCGACGGGGGGTGATCACGGGGTTAAACCTTTATTGGGGGGGTTAGGGGGGTACCTTAGAACTAAAGGGGGCTAACCCTAACTGCCCTAACAGTTATTAGTCACAAATGACACCTGCCGGGTGATCAGGGGGTTAAACCTTTATTAGGTAATAAATGGCGGGTGCCCTGAAACTATAAAAAAATAACTAACCAACCAGCGTCACCTGTAACAGTTATATGGTGATCACTGGTGAAAGGGTTAACTAGGGGGCAATCAGGGGGCTTTATGCGGTAGTATATGGGGGTCCCTAGCGCTATAAAAAGCTGCGGCGAACCTAAATACCTACCTGCCTAACTAGCGTCACCTGTGACACTAATACGGCGATCAGAAAAATGATCGCTTATTAGGCTGGGTTCACACTGGAGCGATGCGGAAACGCCGCGAATCCGCGGCGGGTTCCCGCATCGCATGCCTCCCGGCGGCAGTTCACACTGCCCTATGCGAACTGCTGGGAGTGTCAGTGAAATGTTACTGACACCCCCAGATCAGTTCGCATATCGCAGTGCGATCTGCAAACTCGGATCGCATGGTGTGAACACCCATGCGATCCGATTCTGCTGCGGGCCAAAAAAAGGGTCCCGTGCGAATTTGCGGCGGGTGCGGCGGGTGTGGCGGGTGCGGCGGGTGCGGCGAATGGCTGAACTCGAATCGCACAGAGATCGGATGTGATTTGCACTGCAGTGCGGTGCGAATCACATTCGTTCTCATAAACCGCTGCAATGTGAACCCAGCCTTAGTGACACTGGCGACGGGGGGTGATCACGGGGTTAAACCTTTATTGGGGGGGTTAGGGGGGTACATTAGAACTAAAGGGGGCTAACCCTAACTGCCCTAACAGTTATTACAGTCACAAATGACACCAATGCAAAAAAAAAAAAAAAAAAAAAAAAAATGACATTGGTGTCACTGTGACTGGGGGGCAGGGGTAATTGGGGGGGTGATCGGGGGGTAAAGGGGGGGTGTGAGTGTGCCTGGCATGTTCTACTGTGTGTGGGATGTGTTGGTGCAACTCACTGATCCGCTCTCCTCCGTGTCGGAACGAAAAATACCGACACGGAGGAGAGAATACATCACTTCCTCTCCTGTGTTTACATTACAGGAGAGGAAGTGATGTCACCGGGGATTTCCATTCGTCGGGAGCGATCGCGAGGGGGTGGCCATGAATGAATGGCCGTCCCCTCGTCCGGGATCGCTCCCGAACGAAAACCGACCGCCGCAGGCACCGGGCGGGGGCCCGATCGGGCCCCCGACCCGCGGGAGGCAAAGGACGTACATGTATGTGCTTATGCCTGCCCGTGCCATTCTGCCGACGTACATCGGCGTGCGGCGGTCGGCAAGTGGTTAACTGGTTTGGGAAGCATTACTATTACTGCTCTAAGCATTTCAGAAGAAAAATCCTTGCATGGACGCTGCCTGGTTAAATAGTTTGTCTAAGTAAGGAATCAGACTGTTATGGAATGTTTTGTAATATTCTGCAAAAAATCTGTCTGCTCCCGGTGACTTATTGTTAGGTAGATTTTTTTATAACAGCCAGAATCTCATTTTGTCCCAAAGGGAAATTTAGTGTTTCAAGCTCCTCTGTAGACAGTGTTGGCAGAGATACCGAGTCTAAAAATTCAGCTATCAATGAATCCGAGGGTTGAGGGGTCTTAGGGTCTTTAGATAGATTATAGAGGTCTGTATAGTATTTACAGAAGGCCTCAGCTATATGATTTGGGTGGAAGACTTTAGTTTGGGTGTCCGGGTCAATGATAGAGGTCAGGAAGTCCACTCCTTATATAACCCCTTCCAATACTGGGAGTACCTCAGTTTTTGTAGCAAAGCAATACACCTCTATACCAGATAGAGGGGAGGGACCTCTGTGTCTTTCAAAGAAAACGATTTTACAGGTAAGCTGTTATAAAAATCCTATTTTCTTAATCGTACATCACGGGACACAGAGCCATAGTAATTACTATGTGGGATGTCCCAAAGCAATGCCAACTGAGGGGAGAGAGACACAACAAAAGTAGGGCACCATGATAGAAGAGGACCTATACTGCTGCCTGCAGCACACTGCACCCAACGGCGATATCCTCATGTCTTTTTACATCCACCTGATAGAATCTGGTAAATGTATGGACTGAAGACCAAGTTGAGGCCTTGCAGATTTGAACAATGGAAGCTTGGTGATGCACTCCCACGAAGCACTAACAGTCCTAGTGAAGTGTGCTTTGATTTGAGAGGGTGGAATCTCCTTCATTAAACCATAAGTCTGAACAGTTACTTGCTGAATCCATTTAGAAATAGTAGATTTCAACACTGCCTGCCCTTTTACTAGGAGCTTCAGGTAACATAAACAAAACATAAATTTTTCTAATCTGAGCAGTCGTCTTCAAGTAGACTTTGAGTGCGCTCACCACATCAAGAGAATGTAGTAATTTCTCTTCTGTAGAACAGGGTTCTGGGAAAAATGAGGATAGAACAATATCCTGGTTTGAATAAAAACTAGACACCCCCGTCGGTAGAAAAGTAGGATGCGAATATTACCTTATCCTTTTGAATAATCAAATATGGCTCTTTACAAGAAAGAACAGCCAACTCTGATATCTTTCTTGCAGAAGATATGGCTACCAGAAAATGTGTTTCCTTGTCAAAAACACCAAGGGAATATGCTGTATTGGCTCAAAAAGACTTTTTTTTTAGCAATGCCGACATAACTAAATTCAAGTCCTAAGGGTTCAGGGGTGACTTAACTTGAGGATTAAGCCACGTTACCCCTGAATAAAGCTACAGACCAAAGAATGTGAAGCAAGTGGTTGTTGAAATAATACCGATAAGGCAGAGACCTGGCCTTTGATAGTATGCAAGGCCAGCTTAATTTCTAACCCCATCTAAAGAAAGTCAAGGATTCTACCTATGACAAACTTCCTGGGGTGTCAACCCCTGGATTCACACCAGGAGACATATGCTTTCTAGACTCTATAATGTATGATTCTGGAAGCCAGCTTCCCTGCATTAATCAAGGTAAATACCACTGGACTTGATAGCCCACGCTTATTCAGAATATGGGACTCAATAGCCAAACCATTCAATTTAGCATTTGTAAGGTAGGATGGAATACCAGACCTTGCGAGAGAAGGTCTGGACGTGGTGGTAGGGTCCATGGGTTCCCTACCGCCATCCTTATCATCTCTGCATACCAAGATCTTCTGGGCCAATGCCGGGGCCACAAAAATCACAGATCTCCCTTCCTGCTTGATCCTGCGAAGCAGTTGTGGAAGCAGCAGAATAGGAGGAAATTCATAAATCAGTGAGAACTGATTCCACGGGAACACTAAGTCATCTGTTCCCCATGTTAGCGGATACCTTGTTCTTGACACAAAGTTGTCGATTTTCTTGTTGAACCTGGGCACAAACAGAGCTATGTCTGGGATCCCCTATCTTCGGCATATTGCCAGGAAGATATTGGGGTGAAGGGAACATTCTCCCGGGAACAACTGCTGGTGACTCAAGTAGTCTGCCTTCCAATTTTCAATTCCTGGAATGAAGACTGCCGATAGGCAAGGTACATTGTTTTCTACCCAAGTTAAGATATGATTCACCTCTCTCTGGGGCGCACGACTTCTTGTTCCCCCTTGGTGATTGATATAGGCCACTGCTGTGGCATTGTCGGATTGGACCCTGACAGAACAATTCCATAACCTGAACGTCCAGGCCCTCAGGATCTCTAGAATGTTGATGGGCAAGGTCATTTTTGATCTGGGCTATTTCTGGGTCACCAGGACTGCTCCCCAACTCGAAAGGCTGGCATCTGTTGTTACCATCTTCCAGGTAGCTGGTAGGAAAGATTTTCCCTTCTGCAGATTCTTAGTTATCAACCGCCAACTGGTGCTCCAGCGCACCCTGGAGACAGACACATTGGGAAATCTAGAGCTTGGATCTTCTTGTTCCAAGCTGATAAGATACTGTTTTGCAGCAGCCTCAAATGAAATTGAGCATAAGGAACGGCCTTGAATGAAGCCACCATCTTTCCCAACAACCTCATGCAAAGTCGAATAGAAGGATTGCTCTTTGCCTTGACCACCTGAATCAGAACCTTAATGGCACTGATCTTTGCCTGGGGCAAGAATACCTTTTTTTCTGGGCTGTATCAATAATCAGACCCAAGTATTTCAATCTCCTTAATAGTTTTAAAAAATGTTAAGTTTTTTTTCTCTAGGTTGAGAATCCAACCTAGGTATTCTAGGTAGTTGACTGTAGATCATATTTTTGTCTAAGCGGGCTACTGACTGGTCTATCAAGAGCAGATTGTCTAGATAAGCTATAGTCGTTATACCTTGGGGCCTTAATTTGGCTACAGGAGGGGCCAGGACATTTGTTACTCGAGGTGCAGTAGCTAGACCGAAAGGCAGAGCTACAAACTGAAAAAGAAGATTTTCTACCTCGAAATGTAGATATTTCTGGTGAGTGGGAAATATAGGCACATGGAGGTATGCTTCCCTAATGTCTATTGACACCAGAAGTTCTTCACCTTGTAGGAAATAGGGATAGGCGAATGGTTCGGCCCGAGCATAAGTTTGGGCCGAACTTTGGTTGTTCGGATGTTCTGCGAACACCGAACTATATGTGGTGTTCGGGGCAAATTCGGCCATTTTTTCGAGAGCAGTGATCATTTAAATGCTTAAAGTGAAACAATAAAAATGAAATGTGTCTTTAAATATCGTGTCTGGGGGGGTCTATAGTATGTTTGTAATGTGGCATATTTTTCCCGTGTTTAGAAAAGTCCCTGCACAAAATTACATTTCTAAAGGAAAAAAGTAATTTAAAAGTACTCACAGCTATAATAATTGTCTATGGGAGAAATAAAAAGTGCTAATTTTAAAGTCTTATATGCATGATATTGTCATGAAAAGTGTTAGGGGACCTGGGTCGTGCCCCAGGGGACATGTATCAATGCAAGAAAAAGATTTAAAAACTGAAGTTTTTTTGGGAGCAGTGATTTTAATAATGCTTAAAGTGAAACAATAAAAGGGAAATACTCCTTCAAATTTCGTACCTGGGGGATGTCTATAGTATGCCTGTAAAGTGGCACATTTTTCCGTGTTTAGAACAGTCCCTGCACAAAAGGTCATTTCTAAAGGAAAGAAAGTAATTTAACCACTTCCCGTCCACCGTATGCAGAATGACAGCCGGGAAGTGGTTCTGTTATCCTGAATGGGTGTCATATAAAGTCCAGCAGAATAACATGGCAGCGCGAGCGCCCATGGGGGCACGCAGTGTGGTGATCACAAGTACGGCATGTCAGTCTGACACACCGCATCTCCAATCGTGATAAGGAGCCTCTGTCAGAGGCTTCTTACCACTTGATCAGCTGTGACCAATCACAGCTGATTATCACGTGAACCAGGAAGTGTCAGTAAACGGCATTTCTCGATCGGCAGCTCTCCCTGTCAGAGGGGGCGTTTGTGCTGATAATTAGCACATTGATTATCAACACAGCCCCCTCAGTTGTGCAAATCACCTGTAAATCAGTGCCCAGCAGTATTCCAACAATAAAGTGTGAGAGTGCCCACCACAGTGCCAATTAGTGCCCACCACAGTGCCAATCAGTGCCCAGCAGAAACACCTATCAGTAATCTCTCAGCACCTCATCATCAGTGCTGCCCATCAGTGCCACCTGTCAGTGCCACCTTTCAGTGCCAATCAGTACCACCTATGAGTGCCAATCAGTGCTGCCTGTAAGTGCCCATCACAGCTGCCTGTCAGTGCCCATCACATCCGACTGTCAGTGTCCATCATTGCTGCCTGTCAGTGCCTATGAGTGCCACCTATCAGTGCCCATCAGTGCTTCCTATCAGTGCCCATCAGTGCTACATATCAGTGCCGCCTATTGGTGCTCATCAGTGCTGCATATCAGTGCCCATCAATTCTACATATCAGTGCCTCCTCAGTGCCCATCAGTGCCAATTTATCAGTGCCCATCAGTGCCACCTCATCAGTGCCCATCAGTGAAGGGGAAAACAAAATTTTATGACAAAAACTAAGAAAAACTTTTTTTCAAAAATGTTGGTCTTTTTTAGTTTGTTTAGCAAAAAATAAGCTCTATTTGTGGGAAGAAAATTATAAAAATTTAGTTTGGATACAGTGTTGCATGACCGCAACGCATAATTATCATTCAAAGTGTGACAGCACTGAAAGTTGAAAATTGTCTTGGGCAGGAATGGCAGAAAGTGCCTGGTATTGAAGAGGTTAAAATACTCACGTCTATAATGAATTGTCGGGTCTCGGCAATACAGATAAAAGTCACTGAAAAAAACAGCATGGGATCCCCCCAGTCCTTTGGGTCTGGTATAAATATTAAGGGGATCCCTGAACCAAAATTAAAAAAGTGGGGCTCCCCTCAAATTCCATACCAGGCCCTTCAGGACTGATATAGGTATAAGGACTAGCCTCGTTTTGAGATTTTGGTGTTTACAAGTTTAAAGCTGTTTTTTTTTGCTAGAAAATTACTTGGAACACCCAAACATTATATATATTTTTTTCTAACACCCTAGAGAATAAAATGGCGGTCATTGCAATACTTTTTTTCACATCATATTTGAGCAGCGGTCTTACAAGCGCACTTTTTTGGAAAAAAATCACTTTTTTGAATGAAAAAATAAGACAACAGTAAAGTTAGCCCATGTACCTTTAAGAGCTATGGGTGGAAGTGATGTTTTGAAGTCGCTTCCGCCCTGCTATGGTATGGAGATGGGTGGGGGCCATCTTAGCCTCACTCGTCTCCATACCCAGGCACTGAGAGGACCCAATCGCCTCCGCCGCTGCCGACGGCTGCAGTAAGCGGCGGAGGGCGCAGGAGAGTAGTGGGAGGGGGGGGCCTCTCCCGCCGCTGATAACGGTGATCTCACGGCAAATCCACTGCAGAGTCCACCATTATCGTAAATACGACCGGCTCCTAAAAAGATGGATATCTCGGTTGTGGCTGCAGCTGCTGCCATTACCGAGATATCCATCTACAAAGTGCCGACATATATGTACAGGAGCCGGTTGGCAAGTGGTTAAGGGAAACCCTGCACCATTTTTTTTTAAATGGCGTAGGGAACTCCCTCAAAATCCATATCAGACCCTTATCCAAGCACGCAATCTGGCAGGCCACAGGAAAAGAGGGGGGATGAGAGAGCACCCCCCCTCCTGAACCGTACCACACCACATGCCCTCAACATGGGGAGGGTGCTTTGGGGTAGCCCCCCAAGCACCTTGTCCCCATGTTGATAGGGACAAAGGCCTCATCCCCACAACCCTTGCCCAGTGGTTGTGGGGGGTCTATGGGCGGGGGCTTATCGGAATCTGGAAGCCCCTTTAACAAGGGAACCCCCAGATCCCGCCCCCCATTTGAAATGGTAACGGGTACATTGTACCCGTACTATGTCACAAAAAAGTGTCAAAATGTAAAAAAAAAAAACAAGGCACAACTTGGGAAAAGTCCTTTATTAAAAAATTAAAAAATATAAATATAAAATGTCCCAAAAAGTGCATTCATCTTCTTCTCTCGCTCCGCTGACAGACCGAAAAAAAAACCTGCAGGCCGCCAATGCTGCGCCTCCATGGGAGGCTTTCACCGTCTGACGCGTCCTCGCAGGTGACAGTTCTTATATAACTGAGGAACCGGGGCACACAGTGACGTTCCTGGGTGACTCCGCCCCCTCTGATGCATGGGGACTTTCCAATGGCTTCCCTGTGGCGTCACAGGGGGTGGGGCCACCCATTTACATAACCGGTATGGATTTTGAGGGGGAACCCTACGCCATTTTTAAAAAAAAAACATTGGTGCAGGGTTCCCCTCAACCACTTCCCGACCAGCGCACGCCGATGTACGTCGTCAGAATGGCACGGGCAGGCATATTGGCGTACAGGTACGTCCAATCTTAAATGCCGCACTGCCATCGCGAGCGCGCCGGCGGCGGCACGCTCGCGTGCTGGTCGGGACCCCTGTGAGTCTGGTCGTGGGTAGCCTAGCAACAAGTGATGCTGATCTCTACTCCATGTGATTGGAGCAGAGATCAGTGTTCACTAAAAGAAAGCCCAGCCCCCAACAGTTAGTAACACACCCCTAGGAACACTTAACCCCTACACTGCCACCCACTGGTTAACCCCTTCACTGCCAGTGTCATTTACACAGGAATTACTGCATTTGTATAGCACTTATTGCTGTATAAATGACAATGGTCCCAAAAATGTGTCAAAAATGTCCAATGTGTCCGCCATAATGTCGCAGTCACAATAAAAATCGTTGATCGCCGCCATTACTAGTAAAAAAAAAATATTAATAAAAATGTCATAAAACTATCCCCTATTTTGTAAACGCTATAACTTTTGCGCAAACCAATCAATAATCGCTTATTGCGATTTTTTACCAAAAATATGTAGAAGAATATGTATCGGCCTAAACTGAGCGAAAAAAATGTTTTTATATATATTTTGGGGGATATTTATTATAGCAAAATGTAAAAAAGAATGCTTTTTTTTTTCAAAATTGATGCTCTTTTTTTGTTTATAGCGCAAAAAATAAAAACCACAGGGGTGATCAAATACCACCAAAAGAAAGCTCAATTTGTGGGAAAAAAAGGACGTCAATTTTGTTTGGGAGCCACATCGCATGACAGCGCAATTGTCAGTTAAAGCGATGCACAGCTGAATCGCAAAAAGCGGTCTGGTCTTTGGCCAGCAAAATGGTCCAGGGTTTAAGTGGTTAAACAGTAAAACCATAATACCATAAATAATAACATATTATTAGGTTTTACTCTGGGAGCATATAATGAGTTTTGAAATTCTAGAAAAATATTTAAATAATACATTACAATTTAACCACTTGGTCAGGAAGAGGGTAAAAAAAAAGGCAATTTTTGAAACTTTTTTTTTGCATTGATACATGCTCCCTGGGGCAGGACCCAGGTCCCCAAACACATTTTATGACAATATCTTGCATATTAACCCTTAAAATTGGCACTTTTGATTTTTCACGTTCGTGTCCCATAGACTTTAAAGGTGTTTGTGTGTTCGGACAAAGTTTTTGCGTGTTCTGCTGCGAACCGAACCGGAGGGGTGTTCGGCTCATCCCTAGTAGGAAGCAGACCACTGATCGGATTGACTCCATGCGAAAAGAGCGGATATTCAGATATATGCTTCCTCATAAGGAGGCTTCAGTTTTCCTCTTGGACTTGACGGTGGAAGCCTTCGTGACTGCTTGGAGGCAGATGCTCCTGTCACTGGAGAAGGAGCTTGTTTAAATAAAATATATTTACTCTTCTGTTTTTTTACTATGTTTCCTAACTAGCAAAAGGGTACTTTTTCCACTAGAATTTTTTGGTTGTATTTATCCAAATCATCACCAAACAGCCGTTCACCATGAAAAGGAAAATTAGACAGGAGCTTTGCATGACGTTTCAGCTGACCAATTTTTCAACCATAAGATTCTATGCCTATACACCAGCCCAACCGTAAGGCATGAGGGTTGAAGAATAGAATCTCTCATGGCGTCTATTGCCAAACATAATGCTGTGGTAAATCCTGGGCCTGCTGATCAGGAATAACCTTGAGCAACTGTTTAAACTGGTCTCTCAAGGATTGACATACACCAATTGTTTTTTTTTTAATAGGAATTCCAAACTTCTTATCCATTGGATGCCTAAGAATTTGAGCATTGACTATTGGACAAGTCAAACTTTCATTCACAGAGGATATAGCAGCAACAATTGCTGGTATCTCCCACTTTTTTGTGAATTTTTCCTCCCTAGGATAAAGTATTAAAACTTTATAGGAGGAAAAAAATGCTTATCTGGGTGATCTCACTCCACATTTCACCCCTCAGAAGAGGAGTCATCATCCTTTCACTGTCCCCTGAGGGAAATTCATCTTCTCCTGCCTCCAGATCCTCAGTTTGAGGGTCCTGGGTAATGGAAAGGGACCCAGGCATGGACTCGCCATTGGGACTACTGGGAGTTTCCTGGTAGGTCGAATGGCTCAGTGGGCCAGTTAGGTGCAGTCCTGGAGCCACTCCTCTCTGACAGCGAGTGATCGCGATTTCACTCCTGTCAGGAGGAGCAGCTCTGTCACTTGCTGGAGACATCATTAGGTGTTATGCTCCCTCCAGCCTGCAAGGGGAGATAGCCAGCAGACTTTCCTTCCTCTCTCCCCTTATCACTTGTTATCCCATGACTGGAGAGAGGAATGAAAAGCTGCCTTCAAAAATGTGAGTACATGTGAGAGGGGGAGGAGAGGGAGGACACTCTGATGTGAATGGGGCTGCTGGTGGAGACTCTGATGTGAAGGGGGCTTCTGATGGGGACTCTGATGTGAAGGGAGCTTCTCATGGGGACTCTGATGTGAAGGGGGCTGCTAATTGGGACTCTCTGATGTAAGGGGGATGCTGTTGGGGACACTCAAAATTAAAGTGGGCCGGTCATGATGAAGTCCAGGGCCAAATTTTTGTCCCAGTCCAGCTCTGAATGGATCTGTCACATTTTATTCCATTCTGGGATACACTTAAAGCCGCTAGCCAATCCAAGGGGTTGCAGTGTTGAAAACAATTGCAATATTTGATAGCTCTGATTGCTCACTCTGATGGGCCACCCAGAACTCTCAGGGGAGGATGCCATTGTAGAGATGAGTTTAGGCTGTTTAGAGCTTGAAGGAGTCCCTTTTAAGCCCCTTTTGTGGTGTTTCTACCTCCCCTTCTGACCATAGCCCGATGCACAAATGCAGAGGTACTACCAGAAGAAATCGCATTCACTGCTTGAGCAAATAGTCCAGCAACTGTCACTGCTATTAACACTCAGCCTAATGCTTCAGTAAATGTGCCTGTGTCACTACTTACATGCCTCTTTTTTGCTTTTGTGTCTCTGCGACAGCTGCAGTCAGCAAAAATTGAGCCTTTTTAAAAGTACTCCTGCTCTGGACGTTGCTGCACGCCAACGCCGCACTAAGCCACACCCACTCCATATTCCCACCAAGCCCTCCCCTTCCTCTTTTCAAAAAAGAGAGTGTTTTCCCACGTGTGTGTGTGTGTGGGAGGGGGGGGCAGCGAGGAGGAGAGCTGTGAAAAACCGCCATACAGAGGCAGTGGAGAAAGGAGCAGCATCCACTGATCTTCTGGCTTCTCCCTCTATTCAGGGAAAGGGGGAGAGCTTTTGTCCAGGTGGGGGGTGTTTTAGGAAAAAATCATCCCCCAAACTACTTACCGGAGTTTTGTACCTGCTAGCCTGAGAGAAGTCTTTCAGCGTCTACTGACAAAGCATGATCTGAGAAAGCATGACAAGGTGCTCTATACAGCCCCCAGTGGTGACTTTTATTGGGGGATCCACACTCCTGGACCCGTAAAAAAGACCCCGCCAGAAAAACCTTATGGCTGAAAAAAACAAAAGTACTGGATCCTGGGGTCCAGCTCTCCAAAAAGAGAAACATTACGGGCTAAACCTCGTTTCTTCCGCCCCGAGGCCCAGGTACCATTCATTTCATAGTGAAAAAATATATTCATCGGAATTATTCTATCACTATTTTTGTTCACATTTGTTTGATTGACCACTGATTAGAAAGTTAATTGTAGCGCACTATTGTTTGGTTTTTACATTTACCATTCATTTCGGCCTAAAAAGACACTTTGAATGGATCCAGCTGCATAGCTGGCCCTAGCCAGGATTGCTCCAGTGGAGCTCAGCACAGCACATCTTTACTCATGACCAACACCTAAGACACTGGCAAAAAAAACGGAGGTACTCGGGGTAGTGGGTGGGGTTATATAGGGAGTGGACTTCCTGTATTAGGGTGTGCCAGTGTCCATCACCTGAAGGTGGCCTATAACCCACACACTAACTACTATGGCTTTGTGTCCCATGATGTACGATTAAGAAATAAGCTTTCCATCTAAGTTGCCTATAAAAGCGATACAAATCCTGTCTCGAAACAAATTCATTCATTTTTTCTTTAGGGCAAAAGCCCAAACCTCTATTTAATACCTGTACTTCAGTCTCTGTCAATGATATAGAAGAGACCGATTCCATGATTCCAACTCTCACCAGCCACAGCTCTCCCCGCTCTCCCCGGGACCTCCAGCAGCCTGAACCGGAAATTATAGCAATTATAGCTGACCCCCCTGGGCACGGGGGTCCAGGAACGTGATCCCCTAGCCACCTCACATCACACGGGCCGACACTGCCGCCTGCCCGGATCTCCGTTCATCACCTGCCAGCTCTGCCCTTTGTCACATCCATTAGCCGTGGCAGGCTCGGGCATCCACGCCGACCGCACCCCCCCCGCATCCGTGAATGACCCCACATCAGGACCGGGAGACGAGACTAGGATAGCCTGTGGCTGCAGCCTAGCCCGGCGGCCATCTTGGTCCACCCAGCCCCTCCAGATACTTCAACTCAACTTCACCAGGACCTCGAATCAGCCCTCGGGGCCCCCCCAAGCAGGTCCTAAGGGGACCTGGTCCCTTTCTACTAGACATCTGGGTGGGCAACACCCGCAGCCACCATTGGTCGCCTCCAATGCTCTAGCTAAGGTAGACCATTGGCTGTGGCTGAGCCCCAGCTCACGTGAGCCCACCTCCTAGCTTACCCTACCTCCCTCCTCTCAGCAGGCTGAAGGGCCTCTCAAGACTCACCAGGTGATACAGGAAGGAATTTTTTCCCCACTGGTGCGATTGGCTGGCACAGCTAGGGGTTTTCGCCTTCCTCTGGATCAACAGGAGGGCAGTAGGTCAGCAGCCCCCCCCCCCTTCCACCACACCCTCTGGAACTATTTCCCACCCTCTTTAGCATAACCATTCAGCTTCACCAGCAGTTTTCATCTGGTCTGGGATCTTCGCTTCAAGCAAAGGTAGCTGGAACAGCCAGTAATTCACGACCCTAATATAAAAACGCCTTCCGCATAGGTGACCCAAGATCAACTTGCGCGCTTACAAATAACCTTAACACGGCGGCAAGGCTGATAACTAGATTGACATCAGGTTAAATCCCTGATCAGGATCAGCATCTTCAGTCCCCCTAGTACAGTGATGGCGAACCTTGGCACCCCAGATGTTTTGGAACTACATTTCCCATGATGCTCCACTACACCGCAGAGTGCATGAGCATCATGGGAAATGTAGTTCCAAAACATCTGGAGTGCCAAGGTTCGCCATCACTGCCCTAGTACTATCAACCTCATCCTCGGGCCATGTGCAAATACTCAGCAGAAGTTCTCAACAGACTAAGGAATACCACCTCAACATTGCCATCTTCCATACAAAAAATCCTACAAAAGTAACAACTACTAAATACCGGCCGACAAGCAACCATCAGACACAGGAAGATATCTACCCAACCACAACAATTAGCATGCGCCTTGATTAACACCAGGTCTGCAGTCAAACACAGACTGGAAGTACACGACTTCATCACCGAAAACAACATAGATTGCCTCTTCATCACTGAAAGCTGGCTAACTCCTGACTGCAACACCATCCTCACCGAACTGGTGCCGAAGAACTACAGGTTTCTGGGCCATATCAGAATCCACAGCCATCCTCCACTGTGGTTCGCTCTTTTTGCTACCAAAGTAGATCACCCTGTCAACCGGGCTTCCCCCTGCAGCCCCATATGGAATTGGTCGTGATCCGTTGCCCACAGGCCGCGCAATCCGGCCCGTTGCAGTCTCCATTGGCCGCCCATCGGACGCCATCTTGTGGCCTACTAGGCCCCCAGGACCGCCGCGCTCGCCTGCGGAGCCCGCCGGGGGCTGATCCGACGGCGGGGCAGACGGATGTCCGGGAAAGAATCAACCAGTCACCGGGCCCCTGTAGATGGCAGCTGCCTCACATACCCACATACGGACATTCTCCGGCTTGGTGAGTCCCCTCAGGGGTTGTACCTAGATCCCCCTCCAAATCTCCCCCCACCGGACGGGCCCCCCCCTCTGGGTCTTATAGGAGGGCAGAATCTTGAACAGACCTGGACAATCCCCCCTGATATTGAGCCTGGCATCCTCTGGCTCTTTCTAGGCAAGGCCCAGGCTCCGGCCTATTCTGGGTGTAGTCGGCCATCTTGCTACACCCAGCATCTTACAACTCCTAATTTCACAGCCTACTACTGCGAGGGGAGGAGTGGATTCTCCCGACATTATTTGATCCCATCATCAGTTATCGATATGTGTTTCACTACCACTTACCAACATGACTTTTAAATGAGTTAAAGGGCCTATCTGCTCCCCATGACCCCCGCAACGCCACACTAGCTACTAAAAGCTCTGGGGGTAAGCATTCCTCTTCATTGCAGTGCTAAAGCGCCCCATGGGAAAAATTGGACAGCAACAGGAATATTACAAACATACCCCTGATCAGCAGACAGGGCCTATTATGGACCGCTTTGTTACCAGATCTCAGCCGCCTCCCTCCCATTCCCCTCCGGACCCTTTCTCCAATATGGACCTGCCTCTGGGAATGGGGGGCTCTGGCTCCTCCCCAGTTATTGCCCCATAAGCCTCCGACTCGGGTCTACTACCCCCACAGGGGATCCTTACCCCTGGTATACTGGACGCCAAACTGGACGCCAAACTACATCTCCTGCTTCAACAGATCACAACCAATGTCTCGGCTGAGGTAAATAAACTTGCGGTGGAACTGAGAAAGGAAATCAACCAGCTTGGTGACCGCACGGACACGCTTGAAAACAAATTTGACGAGATGGTCAGCTATGTTCAGGCTGTCGAGGAGGACAACCACAATCTGCGCCTCTCAGTGTCTCAACTACAGCTCCAACAGGAGGATCTAGAAAATAGAGAGAGACGCCAGAATCTGCGCTTTAGAGGTATCCCGGAGACTGTGAGAGACTCTGACTTACGTGATTATCTGTTAGGCCTCTTTAACACCCTGGCCCTCACGGTAGTGGACATAGACTGGCGCCTTGACAGGGCTCATCGCTCTCTGGCCCCCAAACCTCCTGCAGGAGCTAGGCCCAGGGATGTTATTGTCCGTTTCCACTTCTTTGAAAGCAAAGAGGCACTGATCCAATCCACGTGCAATAAACCTCAAATTGTCTACAAGGGTGTGAAGCTGCAGATTTTCAGTGACCTCTCCCCCATCACCCTGGCAAAACGCAGGAACCTTCGGCCAATTACCTCTTACTTGCAGCATCACAAGGTCACATACTATTGGGGTTTTCCCTTCCATTTGCTTGTGTCCAAAAATGGAGCTCAGTACACCCTTCGTGATCTTCCAGAGAGAGAATCCTTTCTAAAGAGCCTTGGGCTCCCTCCCCTGCCTGAGGATGACATGCATCCAGCTGATGCCCAGACTCGCCCACTTCCCAATACTCCAAGCCGCATCTGTACACCCGTGAGGAGCAAATCCAGGAGGCATCTCTCCACACCTCAATGTCCACAGTTCTCCAAGCAACCTCCCTGACTTCCCCCGTCATACCCCACATGGCTCAGTTAGGTATGCTGTTCATATTCCCCCATCTTTTCTTTCTCCTCTGTGAATTGAAAGGAAAAGATCCTGTTGCAATGTTTATTTCAAGTTTGTCCTCTGTCTTGAATGTTCAAGCTGGGACTAGTTTTCCCCATCCCATGGGGTTCCGTTCTTACAAAATACTATATGCTGTTAATGCACTTTGTTAATTTTCGAGTTTATAAGGGGAGTAGATGGCCCTCCCACTTTTACGTACGGCCACCTCCGGTGGTCGTCCGGCCATGACCCTCCTGGCCTGGGTTGGTATCCTGTTTCCCCTGAGGCACATGTTTCCCTCAGGCTCTCAAGATGTGCTGTTCTTTTTTGTTTTTGTTTTCTTTTTTCTTTTTCTGACGCTTTTGTTGATGTTTCTTTTTAATGTTTTTTGTTCTACTGTGTCCATTCCTATAGATCAGTTTTATTGTTTACTTATGCACTGCATATGCTGGTATGGCCTCAGGTTACCCTGGCTCTGGGTATACCTAATCTTTCCCCACCGCCTAGGCATAACTGATGCTAATGACACCATCTATCGATTAGAGTCCTGGTTCATTGATACTTATTTTCGGCTGTGTTGCAACCTACAGGTACTTACATATGCTTACCCACATAGTCTGCCCTTATGGCTTTAAAGCTCTTGTCATACAATGTAAAGGGCCTAGGCTCTATACGTAAGCACTGGCTGGCCCTGAAGGAATTCAGGTCTTCAGGTGCAGACGTGATTATGTTGCAAGAAACTCACTTTAAAGCAGATGGCTCCCTTAAGTTTGCCTCCAAACACTTCCCCACCTCCTTCCTAGCCTCTGACCCCACAGGCAGGGCGGGAGTTGCGATTTTGATCAGAAAGTCATGCCCCATTAAGGTTAAAACCTCCCATGTAGACCCCCATGGTAGATACCTAATCCTAGACTGCCAATACTTTAACACCTCTCTGACCCTCGTCAACCTGTATGCCCCTAATGTTGGTCAGATTGACTTCCTTAATGGCCTGTTTGACTCTTCCCACTATCCATCACAGCCCTTTATGATAGTTGGCGGGGACTTTAATTTGGTTATGTCCCCCACTAGAGATAGACAAACATTGTTCTCTTCAACGCCCTCCAAGAAGCTTGCCTCTCAAGCTACCTCCTTCCGTCAGCTTATTAGATCCCATCGCCTTTTCAACTCATGGAGGATTAAACATCCCACAGCTCAGCAATTTACCTTCTATTCTCCAGCTCATAAAATGTATTCATGGCTCAATCGTTTCTTTATATCTGCCCCTCTCATCCCACTTGTGGCTGACTCTGAGGTGATGCCGATTACCTGGTCTGACCCCATTTCCCTAGATCTCCTGCTCACTCAGGCTTATCCCAGATCTTGCCATTGATGACTTAATAATCATCTCTTACAATCTGAAAGCTCCCGCTCTGTCCTTGCACAGAACCTTGCAGAATTTTTCCAACTAAACAGAGGGTCGGTTTCTGATTTCTCCACCCTGCTGTGGGAAACCCACAAGGCCGTTTTTAGAGGTGCATGCATTGCGGAGAGCTCTAGACTGAAGGGAGACAGAACTGAATATATTCGATCTCTAACTTCTGCCCTTTTCTCGTCGAAGCGAAGGCACGGTGGAGAGACTGCGGAGAGTCATCCTACTCAGGGAACAGATTAAAATGGCGCAACTCGACCGGGTAGCCAAATCGCTGCTCTGGAGGAAGCAGACATTTTATGAATTTTCCAATAAACCCCATAAAATGTTAGTAAATAAACTACGTCCGCGCACATTCAACTCCTTCCCTGAGTTTCTCTCCCGGCCTGACGGAACTAAGACTCACTGCCCTCGTGAAATCTCAAACACCTTTGGCGAATTTAACCACAAACTTTATAACTGTCTATCCCCAGAAAACCATTTTCACTTTACACAAGAGAAATGTAAGTGCTTTTTCTCCAACCTGAAACTTCACAAGCTCTCGTCAACTGATTTAGAGGCCCTAAACAAAGCAGTAACGGCAGACAAGCTCTCGGCTATTATACAGGAGCTCCCCTTGCATAAATCCTCTGGCCCTGATGGTCTCCCCTATAAAACCTATCTGGATATTTTGGGTCCGCACATGCTCACTTTATTCTATTCCCTACTAGAGGGCATCCCCCCACCCCTATTTTTCACACTCCTTTATCTCAGTGATCCCCAAACCGGGTAAGGACCCCTCCATCCCAGACAATTATAGGCCTATAGCCCTTCTAAATTCAGACTACAAGATATTTACAAAAATCCTTGCATCTAGATTGTCAGTTCTTGCCCCCAAACTTATTCATAGAGACCAGGTGAGATTTGTCCCTGGCAGACATGCCGATGATAACACCCGACGCACAATCAACCTGGTGGACCTTCTGGATAGGACCAACAAATCAGCACTACTACTTAGTTTAGACGCACAGAAGGCCTTTGATAGGCTTAGCTGGCCTTATATGTTCGCCACGCTCAAAGTCTATGGTTTTACTGGTCCCTTTTTAAACGCACTTGCGGCTTTATACTCAACTGTTACTACCCAAGTACAGATGTCGTCCTTCATGTCGCCTCACTTCCCCTTGATGAATGGAACGCGGCAGGGGTGTCCTTTATCACTGTTGTTATTTATTTTATGCCTTGAACCCCAAACCCGAATCCATACGTTCTCATCCAGATATCCGTGGGGTGGTGATGCGACAGGGGGAGCATAAATGATCACTCTTCGCGGACGACATCTTGCTAACTATTACCAACCCACTGGTCTCCCTCCCCTCACTGCACAAACTACCCTCATCCTTTGGGGGGATCTCTGGTTATAAAGTGAATACCTCAAAGACTGAAGCTCTATCCTTTCACGTACCCGCTACACAACTCTCTAGGCTTAAAGAAACGTATCCTTATAGATGGTGCAATGACTCACTCAAATATCTGGGTGTTTTTTTGACTCCTTCATACTCCCACCTGTTCCGTGCAAACTTTCCTCCCCTATTCCAAGACATAAATAGCTCCCTACTGACCTGGTCCAAATACCCTCTGTCCCTCTTGGGCAGGATCAACGTCCTTAAAATGTCAGTCTTGCCCAGATTGTTGTATCATTTTGAGACACTGCCAGTTGCCAATCCAACCCCCACAGCTTAAACTTCTCCAAAGACGCTTTTTAAAGTTTATATGGGCTGACAGATCTCACCGCCTTGCCAGTTCAGTGGTATTTGCGCCTCGAGCTCGGGGAGGTTTGGGGGCTCCGGATATCGTGAAATATTACCATGCTACTCATTTACAACCATTACCTCTTGGTCCTCTCTTAATGCCACGAGTCAGTGGGCTTCTATTGAGAAGGGGGTCCTATATCTGGTGCACCCATGCTCCTTGATCTGGGGTGTCCCATCCCCTCTGCACCCTAACCTTAGGCGTCAATGTACGGCCCCAATGTCCTTTACCCTGGACATATGGCAAAAGTGCAACAAAAAGTACTCCCTTTCCTCACCCTGCCCTCCCCCCCCCCCATGAATGTGTTGTTTGACCCTATTATCCCTGACGGACTGTCTTTGGGTAGGATCTTCGCGTGGCTGGACCCCCCCCTTTCCAACTCAGAAATCTGGTGCACCCCATTTCTCGTAGGCTTCATGCCTTCGAGACCTTACGTGACAAATATGATATCCCCAAGCATTCGTTTTACTTCTACTTACAGGTTAGACACCTTTTCAGCTCCAAATCTCTGACTTTAACCCTTGATAACCCCATGGCCTTTGAACACCTTTGCTCCCAGGGTCCCCACCAATTACATCTAGTCTCCTCTATCCACCGAATCCTCCATGAGTCAACCCCCTTAAATGAACTTACCCATCTGTATATGCGTAAATGGTCTCAGTTGTTGGACAAACCTATCCCCCTGCAGACATGGGATAAGATTTGGACCTCTGCTTTTAAATCCTGTAAGTGTGTAACGCAAAGGGAAACGGCAATTACAATTCTTATGTTCTGGTATAGGACCCCCGACGTCATCCACAAATTTGACCCCTCAGTAGGGATGAGCTTCGTGTTCGAGTCGAACGTACGTTCGACTCGAACATTGGCTGTTCGTCCGTTCGGCGAAATCCGAAATCTTGGTCCGTTCACGTCAAAATTTGTGTGGCGCGCACGGCCCACAATGCACTGCGATGGCGCAGTGTATTGCTGGCTCATGATTGGCCAAGCATGCACTGTGACCCCGCATGCTTGGCCAATCGCAGCGCCAGCAGCGAGGAGAGCCATGATTGGCCACAGGCAGGATGCCTGTGGCCAATCATAGTTCAGGCTGTGTAGTGCACGCCCCACACTATATAAGGCCGCCTTTGAGGCGGCCTCGTGTAGTGTGTTGGCATCTGAAGCAGTGGGTGTTCTGTGTACCTTCAACACAGTTACACACCGATCGTTTTTGGCTGATTTCCTATCTTGCTCTTGTGTAGTGGTTATTGTCTGTGCCCTGACCGCAGTATACACCACTATATTCACCTCACCTATATAGCTAGTGATCTATCTTTAATAATAGAGCTTGCAGTCAGTAGTGTTAGGAGATAGTGCGTGCTGTCTGCGTGCTCTGTACCCAGTACATACCGCTATAATCCACCTACATAGCTGTTCTCTATTTGAGCCCAATTGCCATCTGCAGGAGTTATTGGAAGTTGTGTGTGCCTCCAGCACAGCACAGTATACATCTGTATATACCCCTTTATCTCTGCTGTTTTCTGGTTATTGTCTGCGTGCCCTGACCGCAGTATACACCGTGATATTCACCTCACCTATATAGCTAGTGGTCCATCTTTAATAATAGAGCTTGCAGTCAGAAGTGTTAGGAGATAGTGCGTGCTGTCTGCGTGCTCTGTACCCAGTACATACCGCTATAATCCACCTACATAGCTGTTCTCTATTTGAGCCCAATTGCCATCTGCAGGAGTTATTGGAAGTTGTGTGTGCCTCCAGCACAGCACAGTATACATCTGTATATACCCCTTTATCTCTGCTGTTTTCTGGTTATTGTCTGCGTGCCCTGACCGCAGTATACACCGTGATATTCACCTCACCTATATAGCTAGTGGTCCATCTTTAATAATAGAGCTTGCAGTCAGTAGTGTTAGGAGATAGTGCGTGCTGTCTGCGTGCTCTGTAACTAGTACATACCGCTATAATCCACCTACATAGCTGTTCTCTATTTGAGCCCAATTGCCATCTGCAGGAGTTATTAGAAGTTGTGTGTGCCTCCAGCACAGCACAGTATACATCTGTATATACCCCTTTATCTCTGCTGTTTTCTGGTTATTGTCTGCGTGCCCTGACTGCAGTATACACCGCGATATTCACCTCAGCCTAAGGCCCAATTTTTCTGCCCCTGTTTAACAGGGGCGTTTAAGTACAATTTTTTTTTTCTCAATAAATTTTTATTAAATATTTTCATTACAAACAAATGTTGAACAGAGACGTTTGTCTCATAGCACATGTAACATATACAGTTCGATTGGACAAATATAAAGGAAAAATAAAAAACGTCAAATAAGCAGATAACAAGGAAACAGATACCATGACTCATATGCTATATCGCCTTTACCTGGGTCTGAAGGTGATGCCCAAGGAGGTACAATAATGAACTACTGCATGTTTGTTACCCTTCATGAGTCACGAAGCTTAGTGATTTCGTGTTGTGGTACAAGTTCTTCATTGGGGCTCAGTACGGACCGTCACTATGTGTTGGAAGTTGCTCTGTGGGAGATGTGCTAGGAGGAGCACCCCACCTGGACACCCCGTATGGGGATCACTACTGTGTCCCTGTAGGGTGGACCTCCCCACTCTCCTGCTACGTTAGTAAATCTAGAGACCCATACGCTATTAACCTTATTCAAAGATCTGTAACAACCGTGGGGATTCGGTCCATTTTATCCATGGTTCCCACATGAGGAGAGTTTGTGATGAGCTCTTATGGGTTAATGCTAGAGTGGATTCGTGTGTAAAGTGCGTCTGTATTGTGTGAAGTACCTCTGTCAGGGTGGGAGGAAGTGGATCTTTCCATTTCCTGGTAAGGTTAAGTTTTGTCGCCAGAAAGATGTGAGATAAAATGTGTCTGGTTGGGTTGGGGAACCTGTTCAGTGATAAGGATAGAATGGCAAGAGAAGGTTTTTTTGGTACATCGGATAAGGTCACCTCAGTTATAAGTTGGTATACTGATTTCCAAAAGTCCGAGATTTTTGGACAGTGCCAAAGTATATGGAGTAAACTGCCTTTCATTCCGCAATTTCGCCAGCATAGGTCAGATATTGCAGAATCAAATTTGGATATCCTGACCGGGGTCAGGTACCAACAATACGTTATTTTATATGCTAGTTCCCAGAGGGTGGAGCAACTAGTAGTTTTGTAGACGGATCTACCTGCTTTTTCCCATTCTTCTGCAGTGAAAGAGTGGCCTATATCTTTTTCCCAGCGGATTAGAGGGGTCGATTTGATAAATGTCATTTTGTGGTTAAAAAGTTTATATAGCAGAGATATGCCCTTACTAAGTTTAGAGGAGGAGGAAAGGAACTGCCAAGCTGGACGGGGGATCGAGATGGTACGTTTTTTAAGGGAATTAATACAATGTTTAGTGCGAAGGTATAGAAATATGTCAGAGCAGGGAAGCTGGTATTGTTCACATAGTATGGGAAAAGGTGTAATGTCGTTCTCAGTGATCAGGCCATCTAGGTGATTTATACCTAGCCTTTTCCATCGCTTGAAGTCGGATGCCTCAATCAGATGTTGAAGTGTTTCAATGGGGATAGGTACATTGGAGCATTCAGGGTCATCAGAGGAAAGTTTTGTTAATTTGGACCAAGTTTGGCATGTAGCAAGGATTGGGGGAGATAGGGTTCGTGTTTGTTTGCCTCCTAAAGGGAGGGCCATTAGCCAGGGTACCAGGTCTTTGCCTGGGACTGAGGATCGTTCAATGGATTCCCATAGGGTAGGGGATGGTGTGTTGGAGAACCATGCTTTAGCTTGGGTCAGAATGGAAGCCCAGTAATAATCTTGGAAATTGATATAGCCGAGACCCCCCGCCAAACGATGTCTAGTCAGTTGGGACCCTGCGCAACGGGGTCTTTTGCCTTGCCATACAAATTTTAAGAGGAGAGATTGCAAAGATTGGAAAAATTTGGCGGGGATGGGGATCGGGACAGTCCTGAACAAATATAATATTTGGGGGAGATGGAGCATTTTGAACGCCGCTAGTCTACCCAGCCACGAGAATTCAACCGATGCCAGCCTGGTCAGGTCCGCTTGAAGTTTAGTTCGAAGTGGATGATAATTTGCTTCAAATAGTAGCTTTGTTCTAGGGGTAAGTTGGATGCCGAGGTACGTTATGCTGAGCTTCGCCCAACTGTAAGGGAAGATTAGTTTGAGTCGATCGCTGGTGTCCTTGCTTACTCCTAGATCTAGTATATACGATTTAGTGTCGTTAACCTTATAATATGATATCTCTCCGAACCAGGCTAGCATCTTTTGAACCTCCGGCAGCGTTCGTTCTGGGTCTGTGATTAAAAGTATGACATCGTCCGCAAAAAGGTTAATCTTGTGTTCAGTGTCTGCTATGCAGATGCCCTGTATGTTGCTATTGGTTCTGATGCTTTCTGCTAGGGGTTCCATAACTAAGTTGAATATTAGTGGGGAAAGCGGACATCCCTGTCTTGTCCCGTTAGTGATATTGAAGGGATCTGATAGGGTGTCTGAGGCAAGTACCCTGGCAGATGGGTTTGAGTAGAGAGCCATTACGTAATCGTGGATCGGGCCTGATAGTCCGAATTTATGAAGCGTCAAAGAGATATAGCCCCAGTGCACCCTATCAAATGCCTTTTCGGCGTCGAGAGACAGGAGTAGGGATGGTGTTCTGGTGTGTTCGACATGATGGATAAGGTCTATCATGCGTCTAGTGGCGTCAGATGCCTGGCGGCCTTTCGTGAATCCGGATTGGTCTGGGTGGATCAATGAGGGTAGGATATTATCTAGTCGATTAGCAAGAAGTTTAGCATACATTTTTATATCAATATTAAGCAGCGATATGGGGCGAAAATTTTTAGGTGAGTCGGGCTCCTTCCCCGGTTTGGGAAGGGCCACTATTCGAGCACTAAGCATTTCAGGGGGAAATTGTGCGGATTTGGCAGCTGTGTTAAAGGTATTACATAAGAAGGGCGCTAAAATTTCTTGGAACATTTTATAATATTCGCCAGTGAAACCGTCTGGGCCAGGAGATTTTGCTGCTGGGAGTTTATGGATGACTCGTCTAATTTCATCTACCGTGAATGGGCTATTGAGTGAGGCTAGTTGGTTTGGCGATACTTGTGGGAGTTGTAGTTTGTCAAGGAAGGATGATATACTCTCTGGGGAGGGCTGTGTGGCGGAGGGGTCCTTAGCAAGGTTATATAGATCTCCGTAGTATGTACTAAAGGCATTGGCGATGTCATGAGGTTTTAGAAGTTTCCTGTGGGAGTGAGGGTGGAATATAAAAGGGATTTTAGTCTTAGTTCTATAGCCTTTGATTTTAAGAGACATTGCTTTACCCGTTTTATTGCCAGTGGTGTATGATCTGGCTTTGATTAACCTGTATAGCTTTTCTTGTTTCTCAAGGAGGTGGGCTCGTAGGTCGTGGCGTAGGGTGAAAATTTGTGCTTGGAGGGCAGGGGAGGGTGCAAGTTTGTTCTTTGACTCAGCATTCGCTAATGCATTAGTCAATTCATCTAACTTCTGTGATCTAGCCTTTTTCTCTCTAGCACCTAGTTGCAAGAAGGTTCCCCTAATCACCGCTTTATGAGCGTTTCACACCACCACCGGGTCTGACACAGCTTCCTGATTGATTGAAAAGTATTCAACTAGTCGCTCCCTGATATGGGAGCATGAGTTAGTGTTACGGAGTAAGTAGTCGTTTACTCTCCATATGAAAGGTTTTTGGTGGGAGGGACCACTAGAGATGCTAATGCTCACTGGAGCATGGTCCGACCAGGTGGCGGTGTGTATATCAGATTTAAATATTCTCTGCAACAATATCTTATCAACCAAAAATAGATCAATTCTCGAGTAAGGGTTGTGACGCGGCAAGAGGAAAGTAAAGTCCCTCTCACTCGCGTGACAGCACCTCCATACATCATACAAATCCATTGAGGATAAATAACTCCCTAGTAGGGAGGGGCGTCTCTTGGTGCCAGAAGTTGAATCAAGTTCGACGTCAGGCACCATGTTAAAGTCTCCACATAGGATGATATGGCCTTGATGGATTTTTTTAACTTTACGAACAATTTTTTTGATAAACGCCAATTGGCCATTGTTGGGAGCATAAACAGAGACAAAGGTATACATAACATTATCAATTGAACCGATCAGTATTAAAAACCTCCCTTCCGGGTCGGATTTGCAGGACCCAAGTTGGAAATTCACGGAGTCTTTGAGCGCTATCATCACTCCCCGTTTTTTCTTGTGGTATGAGGATGTGAACACCTGTGGGTACAGCCGATGTTGACATTTAGGGGGAGCTTTCGCAGAGAAGTGTGTCTCTTGTACGCAAATAATGTCGCTATTGTGGGAAATAGCAGTTGACCATAGAGATGACCTCTTAGCGGGGTGATTCAGACCTCTTGCATTAATTGAGATGATGTTGATTCCCATATTCGTATTTAGGAGAGGAGATCTCTAGCGCATAAAGATGTTAAAAAAAAAAGAAAAAAGTGGTCAAACAAAGGTAAGAGAGAAGATTCCTGGGGTCCTGAGGGTCCAGGTGCTGGTGAATTAGCTCAGTTCTAGGATGTGGTAGAGGCAACTTCAGCTCTAAACGTTATCACCTCAAGAGTTTGGAGTCGGCAGTAGTTGTGGAGAAGTCCTGGTTAAGTCCTCAAATGTCACCTGTCAAAAGCACTAGTCGCTTCTCCTGGTAGTGGCGTCAAAAATATTGGTCAGTGAGCAGTGGTATCCGCAACTGAAGAGCAGGGCAAAGAGAACGATACAAGTTGGAACAAACGTGTCCAAAGGGGAGAAGAGGGGAGAGAAGAGAAAAATAAAACAAAAAAGAAGTGGAGATCCGAGATGTGCAGTATGCACAAAGGATCAGCCAGTGGCCAATTCAGCAACAGACGCTGAAGGGCAGCTGGTCAGGGTGGGGGTATAGTCCAGCAAATATGATTCGTGTCGCAGACCATTCCGGACGGGCAGTCGTTGAAATTGTCCCGGGTTCTTTATCAGCGACGGTTATTCTTGCGAGATCCGCAGCCTGCGCCAAAGGAGAAGGGATTCGGGGTCCCTATGGGATCACGCGTATCCGGTGGTGGATCCAGAAGGACTCCCCAATCTCGCAGAAGTTTCAAACCTCCCTCCAGGGTGGAGATGGTGTGGGGTATGCCATTGTAGGTGGCCAATATGGTGGCCGGGTGACGCCATTTGTACTGGATTTTGTGGTTATTCATGGCCTTAGTGATAGAGCGGAGTTGTCTGCGCATCTGTAGCGTGTATTGTGACAAGTCAGCGTATAGCTGGATATCCGAGTAGGGGGCAGGTAGAGGGGACAGTTCTCTCACTTTCAGGAGGATTTGTTCCTTGGCTTGGAAAAAATGCACTCTGAGAAGGACATCTCTAGGGACATCCGCCTCAAGATGGCGTGGCTTAGGCAGTCTATGTATGCGGTCAATCGTTAGTTCTATGGGGGACAGTTCTGGTAGTAAGCTGGAGAACAGGGTGCTAGCAAAATTATGCAGTTCTGTAGGCTGTACAGATTCCGGGATGCCGCGTATCTTAACATTATTGCGCCTTGAGCGGTCCTCAAGGTCCGCGAGTTTAGATTTCATCCATAGGGATTCATCTTTTTGGTCATGATAGGCATCAACTAGATCATTAACCGTTTCCGTGCACTCCTCCATTTTGGTCTCTATGAATGTCACCCTATTATCCATGTGTTTCATTTCAAGTGAAAATTTGTTGATCAAAGAGGAAAGATTTCACATGAGGGATGATTTGAGGGACACTAACATGTCCTTCATGGTGGTGTCAAGCACTGGTTGCCCCAGGGTAGGGAACTGAGCAATGGATGATTGCAAGGAAGAGATTGCAGTGTCATTGTGTAGGCCTGTACTCACAGTATCTGCGGCCTGTCCTGATGTATCCATCCGCATCCTTGTTTTCGCTGGACTCTGGGTAGCTGGGGTCGCTGGAGAGTAATCTGGCGGTTCTCCTGAGGCCATCCTGTGCCTAATTTCATGCGGATGGTTTGAGGCAGGCTTAGGGAAGGACAGTGGATGGCGCGCTGTGCCTCCGGCGGCGCCATCTTGCCTGGCTGTGTGGGGCTGATAGGCGAATGATTGGAGGCGCCGCGGGCCCGGTTCCTGACCCCGTTTTCGGGACATCTCGGTCGCTGGTGTGGCGGGCAGCTGCGGGGGATCGATCGGTGCCGCGGATGTCGATGTGGGAGCCCGGTAAGTTGCTTTGCCGTCCGGATGGTGTGCGGAGCTCTCAGCTCAAGCTGCCATGTTCGGCCGCGCGCAAGCCACGCCCCCCTTAAGTACAATTTTTGATGCAATGCTTTGCAGCAGAGCTAATTCCAGCAAAAAAACTAGAGTATATGGAAGAGGTTGCAGTGTGGTGGCACCAGCAGCAGTGCCTAAGGCCACATTTTTCTGCCCCTGTTTAACAGGGACATGTAATTACAATTCTTGATATAATATTTCACAGGAGGGCCCCTTCCTGTGCCCACCCAGAGTAACGGTGAGGACTTATAGTGTTGTGGCACCAGCACCACAACCACCAAAGGTCAATTTTTCTACCACTGTTCAACAATGGCATGTAATTACAATTCTTGATATAATCGTTCACAGCAGGGCGCTCCAGCGCCCACCAAGAGTCACTTTGAGGGCTTACAATGTTGTGGCAAAACCAACACCTTGTTCCGCCATTTCTGCAGAGCATATAGGGCAGGCCCCTACTTTCAAACATCCAACTTACAAACATCAGACAGCAGCAAGTGAGATGAAAAAAGATGGACGACAAAACAAATTATACAGGGGTGATATCCCTTCCCTATGTTTTCCAAAAAGCTTAAAAATAGTTTTTTTTACTGGAGCTACACTTTAAAAATGTACCAGTTGAAAATTACAAACAGATTCAACTTAACACAACAAACCTACACAGTCCCTGTCTTGTTTGCACCGCCTGTATACTGCTGTTCTGAGTATATAGGGCCTGGGGGCCACACGCATTTCCTTTTTTTAATATGGGTACAGGGTTCCCCTTAATATGCGTACAAAACCCAAATAGGCTGGTAATGGGCAGGGAGGGCTACCCATGCCATTTTTCTCAATGATTTTCAACCATATTGCAGGAACCAGATATAACATTAAAACCGCAAGCAGTTTTAAATGGTGTTATTTCCGTTTAATGTCATTTTGTGCAGGGACTGTTCTAAACACGGGAAACACGTGGCACTTCACAGGCATACTACAGACACCCCCCAGGCACCATATTTAAAGGAATATTTCACTTTTTTTTCACTTTAATCGTCATTAAAATCAGTGCTCCCGCCAAAACGGCCGTTTTTAAAACAGTTTTTTGCATTGACCCATGTCCCCTGAGGCAGGAGTCAGGTCCCCAAAACCTTTTTAGGACAGTATCTTGCATATTAGCCGTTAAAATTAGCACTTTCCATTTTGAACGTTCGAGTCCCATGACTTCAATGGGGTTTTAACGTTCGTAACGAACGTGGGGTCCGTTCTAAAGTTCTGGTGCGAACCGAACTGGGGGGTGTTCGGCTCATCCCTACCCCTCAGTCTCGCCACGTTGCTGGCGTTGTGGGCTTGACATCGGGTCACTGTTCCACATCTTCTGGAAATGCCCCCTGATACATCCTTTTTGGTTAGAGGTGGGATCGTTGGTGATGGGGGCGACAGGGGTGTCCCTTCCGATCGATCCCCTACACTGTTTGTTGGGTCTCCCCCTCCCAGACCTACCCAAAAATACAAACCGGCTCATCTCCTATATCCTATTAGCTGCTAAGAGGCTTATCTTGTTATGCTGGTTGTCTGGCGCAACCCCCCCCCCCCCCCCCCGCCTAGATTTCTCCAACTGGTGTCCGAGATACGGAGAATGGAGTACTTGATGGCCTCGGTGCATGACTTGGTTACCCAGTTTGATAAAGTCTGGGAACCCTGGGATCGGTCGGAATATGGGGCTCCCCTGTCTGTGCACCCTTAATGGCCGCAGCAGCCAGTTGTACCATTTCCCTTCTGGCATCTGCTCCCATCTTTCCCCCTCCCATTTACTTTCCCTGTGTACTAGTCCAGGTAACCCCCCCTCCCCCGAGATTCACTATGATGATTATATGGATGTTTTGTTGCTTTATCTCTCTCTGGCCTCCGGCCTACTGTCATACGGATTGTTTGCCTTTCATAAACTGTATGTTATTTACTTTGCCTGTTATAGTTATGCAGTTCACTTTTGTGCCTGCATTCGTGGACATTAATCTATAACTTCTGTAGTTAACATATATGTTATAATCTACATTTACTTCTGCTTATTGATTATTTCAATGCTCGATTATACTGTATTTGCTTTGAAATTTAATAAAAATACAATTACAAAAAAAAAACTACAGGATCCTAACCGAGCATCGGAAAGGAAAAAAAGGAGGAGGCCTAGCAGTGATCTTTAAATCTCACCTGGTGCTCACCAAACCCAGTGCCTTTTATGGAGACACCGACGCTACATCTTCAATCAACACCCTATGACACCACTCACATTCTACTATACTATAGACCGCGTGGACACAAGACTAATCTTCTTACACCCCTCACGGAACTCATTGCAATACACACCTTGAAATCCAAAAACTTCCTGGCACTCGGGAATTTTAACCTCTTTGCAAAAGATCCCCAAGACCCCATTGTGACCGCCTGCATCAACCAACTGGAAGAACTGGGTCTCCAGCAACTGATAAAGACTCCCACACATGGGTCAGGACACACCCTGGACCTCATCTTCAAACAAAATATTGACATCAACATACTAGACAACATGACATACCATGGACGGACCACCACACCATCAAATTCAAAATATCCTCCAACACCGCCCACGAAAAATGGAAACTTGCAACAACAACGCATTGGACCAGATCGCAGAAGAAACTACACTCCGAAACCTTCAAAACCATTTTATCCAAAAAGATAACAACACTGAATTTAAGCCATTCATTGGAGAAAACACCCAACGCCCTGAACAAGGTATTACTACAATCAGCAGACTCAGAAACTCCAAAATGCAGGACACTCATCAGGAGAAAAAACTCGGGATGGTTTAATGGCTCCCTCTCTCTACTAAAGCAAGAATGCAGAAGAGCTGAAAGAACATGGAGAAGAAATCCTACCGAGGAAAACCATACAAACTACAAAGGACTTACGGAGAATTATCACAAAGCAATCTTCAAAGCTAAAAAGGATAATTTCTCAAATACGATCTCAACGGCCTTAAACCGCCCCCGGGAACTTTTTAAAATAGTCACTCAATCGATGAACCCGGTATGCTTAGCAAAATGAAACCCAAGATTTCTGCAATGAACTATCAGATTTTTTCATCGGCAAAATTGAAACCATCAGGAAAACAATTGATCAGAAAAAAACAGCCAACCTCAGTCAACAAAAGCAAAAAGAAGATATCTACACCAACATTCCACAACTGCCAAAGTTTTCTCTGACCCCAATTACCGCTGACACCACTAAAAAAAATCATCAAAAAACTTTGAGACAGTACATCACCAATTGACATCATCCCCACAAAACTCCTGAAAGAATGTTCCGAAATCGTGGCTCCCACTGTAACGCACCTCATAAACCAGTCGTTTAAAGAAGGGATTGTTCCGGGCGCCCTCAAAAAAGCCATCGTCAAACCCCTGCTAAAGAAACCTAACCTCGACCCTCAGGACCCAAACAACCGTAGGCCGATAACAAGCCTCAACACCATTTCCAAGATCATGAAGAAAACAGTACTACAATAGATACAACACCACCTGGATACGCACAAACTCCTGGACCCGCTGCAATCAGGCTTCCACCTGGGCCATGGAACGGAAACAGCACTCCTCAAGATATAGGACGATGCCCTCGAAGCAGCAGAGGATGGAGAATCATGTCTCCTGGTACTGTTGGACCTCAGTGCAGCGTTTGATACAGTGGACCACAATACCCTACTCATCTGCCTCACAGAAGTAGCAGGAGTCACAGGCTCAGATCTCCAATGGTTCGCATCCTTCCTAGGAAATCGTTCACAGACAGTAAAACTAGGAGAATTCACCTCTGAAACCCGGGCAGTCGCTTGCGGAGTCCCTCAAGGATTGCCCTTGTCGTCAGTCCTCTTCAACATTTACATCCGCCCACTTCTCAAATTCATCAGATCATCAGACCTCTGCTTCCACTCGTACGCTGACGACACGCAACTATACTTCCATATCACTGGACAAAGAGACCATCATTCACAACTGGAAAATTGCCTCACTTTGGTAGAAGACTGGATGACCACTAACTCCCTCAAACTCAGTGAATCAAAAACAGAGATTCTTATCCTACACGCAAACCATAATTCACAAACCAAGACCCCCTGGACACCACCCACCATCTTTGGGCAGACCATCTGCCCAAAGACCAAGGCCAAGAGCCTCGTGGGTCATTTTTGACTCACAAATGTCAATGGATGCTCAAATAGGAGCAGTAGTCAGTGTCTCTCACCATCTGCTCCCCCTGCTACATAGGCTCATCCCTTTCATCCCAAAGAATGACAAAGCAGTGGTAGTTGGAACAGTCAATAATTCACGACTTGACTACGCAAACTCCCTTTACATAGGATTACCCCAATATCAACTTGTGCGCTTGCAACTTATCCAAAACACGGCGGCGAGGCTGATAACAGGAAAAAACCATGGGAATCAATCTCCCCTTCCCTGAGGAGCCTACATTGGCTAACCGTAAAGAATCGGATCACATTCAAGACCCTCTGCCTCACCCACAAATGCATGCATGGAGACGCTCCTCAATACCTTCTTGAGAAAATAAAACACTACACACCCAACCGCAGTCTTCGATCTTCTAACAAAAACCTCCTCCTCGTTCCCAAATCCCAGTACAAATCAAAGGGGGAACGGAGATTCGCTGTCCAAGGACCACGGCTATGGAACGCTCTACCAACCAACATCCGCTTGGAAGAAAACCACCAGGTCTTCAGGAAAAAACTTAAGACCTTCCTCTAGAAGCTGGACAACAAAGCTCATCACAGCGCCTTGAGGCGATTCAGTTTGCGCTGTGCGCTATACAAACTATTTCAATCATTCATTCAAGAGACATTATATACCACATTGTCCTCTACTGCCTCAGACGGTTCTGAAGTCTTGTTTTTACTCCCCTGGATACTCCTTTTCTTGTATCATTTGCCTCTCCTCCTGATGCGTGGTCTGTTGTAGCTTTGGTCAAAAAAGAGGTAGTAGATACATTAGCTGATGACCCTGTAGAGGTGAAGAGGAGGAGGTGGAGATTTGTTTGTGCTGTTGTCCACATCTGTATGTCTTGATGTGATGGTAATTAGGATTAGACCAATTATATACTCGGTTGTTGGTATAATCATCCATGTCTCGTTCCAGTTTAGTACGTTTGCCGAATTCCATATTCTTTGATATTGGTGAAATCCTGACTGTTAGAAAATTCCTCCAGTCATGTCTCAATATCAGCAATCTGCTGTTTAATCACCACTCGTTTCTGTTGTAGGAATTGCACTGTCACTGTCACTATATATATCGAATGGACATTTGTTCACAATCTGTGCAAACTTTGTTTTGAAATCAACATTCTGTGAAAATAATTTAGGTGCAAGGTGAACTCTTAAACCCCTGGGGATCATCTGTAATCTGTAATATTCTGCCATATGTAACTCCATAGTGACAGATCGTTGTAACAATTTCTTCATTTTGCGGGTTAACTGAATACAAGATAAATGGGTTAGAAAGTCCCTTGATCCTACTGTCTGTGAAGATTTTAGAAGAACCTGCCTCAGAGAATGAAAAGAATCCACTGGTAGCCATTACTCCACAAATTTCAAAAGATACTGGTGCTGGTCTTCAGGGGTATATAACTTTTCAAAGTAGAAAGTATTGTTTGATCAGTATTGGGACTTTCCCAATTGTGGAGGTGCAATTGATGGGAAACACGTCCGCAATGTCCCACCCCCCAACTTGGGTTCCTACTATTATAATTACAAGGGGTATAATAGTATCGTGTGTTGGCAGTGGTGCAAGCGACATATGACTTTCTGTATGTGGACGTGGGGAAAAATGGCCGGATATCGGATGGTGGAGAGTTCGCACAGACGGAGTTCTCCTGGCGTCTCCAGAGTGGCAGTCTGGGCTTGTCACCTCCAGAGGAGAATGTAGAAGGACTCCCCTTCGTTTTTGTCGCGGATGAGGCGTTTGCTCTGGCAAAACATCTGATGCGGCCTTTCCCGATGAGGACTCTCACCCTGGACCAGAGGATCTTTAATTTGGCTGGCCAGAGCCAGAAGAGTAGTGGAGAACACTTTTGGGATAATGGCCAGCCGGTTTCACCTATTTTTGACTCCAATCCACATGGCGGGATATAAACTCAATCATATTGTGCTTTTGTGCTGCATTCTGCACAATTTTTTGAAAAAACACTCATCAAACTATGTGGCCTCAGTTGGGCCTGTTGCAGACTTACCTGAAAATGCCAACCTGACGGCCCTTGAAGCTGGCTGTCCTGGCTTGCCCCCCCAAAGCACCCCCAAGGTCAGAACAAGATATGTGGAGTACTTTGTGGGTAGGGGGGTTATTGATATACCAGACAATGTCTGAGAGGCATTTTTTTAATACATTTTTATTTCAAACTCCAATAATCTTTGTTTTCATTTACTGCTTGGCTTTGTTTTAGGTGTCTCCTAGGTTATTTTTGTGTTTTTTTGGGCCTTTTCTACAACAGTGCAAACCCAATTTCAGAGCGAGATGAGGTGATAGTCTCTTCTTCAGATAATCTTATTATGTTGTGGGCCTGCTACTCACACACACCTTGTTTTTGTTGTTAATGTATGTAGGGCATTACTGACAAAAATATTGCTCATTTTCAGCACCATGGCAGAAATATGTGGGGTCGTGAAAATGGCATGATTGGGGAAATTTAAAAAGCACTGTGGGTGTTATTTACTAAGGGCAAATCCACTATGCACTACAAGTGCACTGCAAAAGTGCACCTGAAACTGGCACTTGGAGTGCAAAGTTGATTTGCCTTTAGTAAATAACACCCATTGCCACAGAAAACAACTTTACTACAAATACTGCTTTTGCACATTGAAAAAGGAAGCTACACATTGTTGATAATTTAACTTTTTACTCAAAGCACATTCACATGTGCGTTTAGAAAAGGGTTTTCCAACAAACCAACATATTTGGTGTATATAAAACATTATTTTTGGTAATATTTTTCAAACTTGCCATTTTTGTGTTAACAGGCATGTAACAAAGCATAACATACAGAACAAAGGAACTTACAAAAGTTCAACTTTGAAAAGTGAAGACAATATCAGACATGAGTATGTACAAACTGTGCTGATATTGCCTTCATCAGATGGGGTGTCACCCCTGGAAAAGCCAAATTTGGAAGATGCACACAAATTGTGAATCAAAAAGTGGCCAGTTTCCTCCTGATCCCATGTCTAGTGTCGACATGTGCTATCTCCCATCATGGGGTATCAATGTACATGTTTTGGGGGTGCAACCCCTTCATCTCAGCCACTTTAGCAGCAAGGAAGGGGTTGCACCCACAAAACGCGTACATTGATCCCCCATGATGGGAGATAGTACATGTTGACACACTGTGTGCATATTCCAAATTTGGCTTTTCTGAAAATATAAAAGTGTTTTGGAAAAATTAAAATGGATGCTAGCTAGTTTTGGGTGTATCAGATTCTCCCTAAAACATCAATGATGTTCTTCATTTTTTGCTCATTGATGTTTTTCTGGATATTATCTAAATCGCAATTGCACCCCATTATCTCCCCAATGAGGATCTGGGCACTTTCACTGGTAAAATGTGATTCTTCTTCCACAACATCCACATCACCTAAAAACAAAACAAAAAAAACGCTGTGTATTATAAATATGCAGGCATACATTGATTAGCTTACCAGAAGCTGTGGTCTCCGACACTCACCTGTTGTGGTGCCAATTTCGCCAATCTCTACAATCTCTCCTTCCTCCTCCTCCTCTGCTTCTGGTGTTGGTATTTGCCCTTCTGTGGGAGGTGTGGGGTCCCTGGTGTCCTCAGATGTCCCAGGTCTTCTCTCCCCTCTGAGAATGTAAAAAAGGAATACTTAGCACACAGATATTTGAGGGCAGAAATATGAATATGAAACATTGCTTGGAAGTGTCGTACAATTGTGTTTTTTGGCAGAGTTCAAAGGTGAACACATTATTTTTTACACTTTCTAAAGCTGGAATACTTACCTGTTGTGTGAACAAATGTAGTCAAGTGCAACTTGCGAAAAACATCGTCCTTGGAGTGGGCTAACAAACTATTTTTATTACGAACGATTGAACCCATGAACATGAAAGTGGCCATTTTAAACTGTACAACATTAAATCAAAGCACATGGAGCAGTATGCAAGCAATAATAATAATATGAACACACGACAACTACTTACTTTTTTGAAGAACTCGCTTGATCCCTCTGTACTGATCGTGCTCCCTCAGTTTCAGGTCTGACCAGCGTTTTCTCAGTTGATCCTTGGATCGTCGTACCCCAAAATTCTTCTGAAGACTCTTCACAACTTTAGTCATGATCTTGGCCTTTCTGACATTTGGGTTTGGGTAAGGTCCATACTTCCCATCATAGTCGTTCCTCTTCAATATGTCCACCATCTCCAACATTTCTCCAAAATACATATTTGAGGCCTTAAATCTTCTCCTCCAGGATCGAGACATTTCTGCCTCCGTGTTTTCCTCATCCGCCGCCTTGTTAGTGGAATTATCATGCCCCTGCTGTGTCTCCGCCATGTGCTTTCCCCACTGCGCCGAAAGAGAAGGGTGGGGAATAGACTAGAAAGAACGTCAGGGGCGGGTGGAGTTTCACGCATGCACACTGTATATAAAACGCAACACGTGTGTGTTGTACGTAAGATCTGTGAGCAGAGGGAGGAGCTGACGTGCCGATTGTTCAAACAAAGGTACAATTTTAACTTGGTACATCACATACTATACTGCTTCTAGATTGAGGCCTATATTGGGACAAGATTAGGAGAGTTTAGCCTGACATTAGGGTTTGTTTGTGTTGTGTCTTGCAGATAATAATATGGATGGATTTAACGACCACAGCTTTCTCCCCCTGTTCATCGACAAGTACAGGGAGCTGCCCTGTCTGTGGCAAGCTGCACATCCCCATTACAGCAACAAATTAAAGAGGCAGGCAGCGATGGAGAAACTGCTGGAGTTTGTGAAGCCGGTGGTCCCCAGGGCAAACATCACCTATTTAAAAAATAAAATTGGTGGCCTGAGGAGTACATATCTGAGGGAGTGCAAGAAGGTGCTGAAGTCCATGAAAACTGGAGCAGCAACAGATGAAGTTTATGTCCCCAGGCTGTGGTACTATGAGAGGCCGCATTTTCTGTCAGACCAGGCTGAGGTCAGGGAATATTCTTCGTTCCATGCTTCCTTCTACACTTCATTCCACCCCTGCTGAGGCTTCCAATGCCCAACCTGGGCCTTCCAGACAGGAAGAACTGGAGGAGCCCAGCTTGAGCCAAGTATAGTATTGTTCTACATATTTTTGGAGTAAAAATGAATGATGTTAACTTGATTTTTGTTCACTAATTGCTGATTTTAGAAAGTGTTTCACATATCAATAGACAGTAGTGGCCAAAATATTTGGGCCAAGAATGAAAAATGCTGGGCTCAGAATGATAGTCTTTTCTATTTGTTAACAATTTGCAACAGTCAAGAGCTGAAAATTGTGTGTGTTTGATGAACCAAAAACTAAAACTATATCTCTTTTTCATACACAGGAAGACCTCAGCCTGGAGGAGGGTGTGGAATGTGGCAGCCAGGAGGTGGCTGTGGAATGTGGCAGCCAGGAGGAGGCAGGGGTAAGTGGCAGCCAAGAGGTGGTCAGGCCTAGGAGCCTGACTCAATCCCAAGTCCCTCCCCTCCGCCTTCCACCCAAAAGGGCCAGAAAGGGGGGGAATGTGGAGGAGTCAGCGCTCAAGCTAATTGGGGAGGCTTCTGCAGCCCTCAAAGCCACCCCCACATATCAAGAGGCCTTTGTTACCTTGGCTGCATGCAAACTGCAGCAAATGGAGGAGGGGCAACACCTCATGTGTGAGGAGCTAATTATCCAAACACTGAATAAGGGGTTGAAGGGCCAAATCACACAAACAACACACTTGTGTGATTTGGACCATGCTCCTCCTCCTTCTGCCACACCTCCAGCACCACAGCCACAGCCTGTAAGGAAGACCAGAGAGTGATGACCTGGGTTCACTCTGGTCTGACAGAAGATGCAGACTCTTGTATGACCAAATCCTGGGGACATAGATGTCATCTGCTGCTGTTCTGGGTTTCTTGGACTTCTGGACCAGACTGTTCTCCCTCAGATATGTACTCCTCAGGCCAATTTTTGCGTTTAAATAGTTGATGTGTGCTCTGAGGGCCAAAGGCTTCGCTAATTTCCCCAGTTTCTCCAGCGCTGCCTCTTTATTTGTTTATGACACCTAAATAAAGTTTTTCTTTGGGTTCAAGAAATACTTGCCTATGTGTTCCACTTCAAAAAGGACAGTTTATTTGTGAGTAGGCATTTACATTTCAAAAATACAAAGTCAAATTAAAACAAGGGGCACCAATACCAAACAACCTCCTAGAGATTAAAAAAGAAAACAATAAAATAAAAAGATAATAATGGTGTTGTGGTAAGTTGACACACAAAACACACCAAAAAATTACGAAGATGAGCAAAATGTCATAAAAGGAGATCTTGATTAAAAAACCAACCACAAAATTTACAGAAAAAAAATCAAAAATGATTGGGGAGATCTGACGAATTAAAATATTGTATTTATGAAATGAGGAAAAAGAATAAAGACATGAATATGTGAGTGTGTGAATACGGAGCAGCAAAACAACCTAATTCTTGTAGCATTATAAAGAAAAAGAGAATGGGCTACATTAAAGAAATTTTAACATTGCAGCGTGATGTGCTATATCGCTTACGAACGGTAGTTTTACCTGACCAAGCGCTTCCGTCTCAGAATTTATTCTGAGCATGCATGGCACTTTGTCCATCAGACTAGGCTACACACGAGTCATGACACTCATCGGATCATGTTGTTGGAAAATTTTATATCCAGCTTTCAAACTTTGTTGGTCGGACATTCCGACGGAAAAAGTAAGATGGAGCCCACTCACGGTCGGATTATCCGACAACACGGTCCGATCGGACATTTTCCGTCAGAATTTCCGGCCATGTGTACAAGGGCTTAGACCAAATTTTAATGGTTTAAAGAAAGTCAAGCAAAATGGTCGGCCCTCAAGCATGTTCACTTCATCAAATCTGGCCCTCTTTCAAAAAAGTTTGGACACCCCTGCTCTAAGGAAATAGGCCAGGACGTGTATTGGAAGAATACTGAAAATGTACAGGAATTTAGGAAGTATGGCCATCTTTATTATATTTATTTTCCCAACCCATGAAGTTGGTATAGATGACCATTTTAAAAGCAAGTTTGCAGTTAATTTTAGTAAAGAAGGATAGTTGGCAGAAAACAAATCCAAGTGGTTGGCAGTGAGCTGGATTCCCAAATAAGGAATGCTGTGTGTAGCCCATTTAAAGGGTAATGATGTACAATTCATTTTTCTGCAGTGGTTAACGAGATGTTCAGTGCTGTAGGTTTTTGAATATTAACTGTAAGGCCTGAGATGATCAAATCAATTTTTACTATATTCATATGGTTGGGAGCTGAAATTTGAGGTGAAGATAAAAAAAGAAGGATGCCATCCCCAAACAAACATATCTTGTGGTGACAACCTCCCATTTCTATGCCTGTTATATAAGGTTTCATTCTTATTCTTTGTGCTAAAGGCTCAATAAGCAAAGCAAATAATAAAGGTGAGAGCGGGCATCCTTGACATGTGCCCCTTTCTATGTTGAATGTTTCAGATTTGTAACCTGCATATTTAATGTATGCTTTAGGTTTGCAGTAATGTGCAGAGATCCATTGTAAGAAATGGGGGCTGAATCCCCTTTTTCTAAGAGTATATTGCATATAGGACTATGGAATGGAATCAAATACCTTTTTTATATGTAATGAGAGGAAACAGGCTGGGATGCGGCGTAATTTCGCACCATGTGATAGAAGGGTGGCACGTCTAATATTATAATTTGCTTGTCGAATAGGGATAAATCCTGCTTGGTCTTTTGACTCCAAAGACATGCTGGTAGGTTAATTGGCTTCTGCCCAGAATTGGCCCTAGTATATGATTGTGGGTTCCTTGAGAGTAGGGACCAATGTGAGTGTACGATGTATGTGTGGAGTGCTGAGGAAGTTGATGGTGCTATATGGGTACCTTAAATAAATAATGTATATAACAGAGGAGGATCTTAATGACACACAATGTACAGGGATAGGAACAAGTGTAGACACATACCCACACTCACTCAGGTTGAACTGGATGGACTGGTGTCTTTATTCAACCTTACTAACTATGTAACTATGTCTTTATGTATATTTTTTACCAATGAATGTATTAAGTCTAGTAGCAAAGATTTTGGCTAATATTTTAATATCTACATTTAGTAAAGAGATAGGATGATAGTTCAAACAGATGGTATCGTCCGAGTTTGGTTTGGGAAGCATACATATAATTGCTAGACACAAAAATTGAACACTGAAATATTTCATTTTGGAATTTTGTTTTCATCCGAAAAATACATTTATTTAGTTACTCCCGAAATAAATTTTTATTAATTTAGTTTTTCGTTAAAAAATGCATTAGTCCGAAAATCCAAATGAATTAAGGTCGAATCTGTCATTGAAGGTTTATGGTGTCTGTCGAATGTTCAAAGAAGATAAGACGGAGCAGCTAAACTGTATGACTCCGTATAGTTTAGCTGCTCCGTCGAATCTTCTTAGAACTTTCGACAGACGCCATAAGCCAAAGATTCGACATTGTATGTTTTTCACTGCTTTGTCGAATCATTGTCATTCATGTTGAATGTATATAGTTCAATCACAAAATGGACTGGTGATAGTGATCACTGATCAGACAGATAACAAGATAGGGTATATAGAATCTATATAGAATCTCAATCTATAATATAGAATCTATAATAATAAATCCCCCCCCCCCCACAACACTAAGCCCCCGTACACACGGTCGGACATTCCGGCAACCAAATCTGTCGGATTTAGTCCGGAAGAGGTCCGGAAGTGGTGTTGCATACACACAGTTGGACTCAGTTGTCGGAAGTTCCGGTTGCCAAAAACGCGGTGGCGTAAGCCGCGTACGATGGGACTAGAAACAGGAAGTTTAGCATCACGTCCAGCATCCTTTGGGCTCCTTCTGCTGATCTCATGTTTATTGCGTTAGTAAAAGTTTGGTGAGAGACGATTCGCGCTTTTCAGATTTGTGCTTTAGTTCGGTACTGCTCTTCAGTTTGTGCTTGTCTGTGCGTATCTGATTATTAGTGCATGTAGTCAGTAAGCATTTGTTTCTCATTGTGGACTATATCTTGGTATAGTACACTTTTATTTGCATTGCTTATTTTCTGCTTGCTTCTGCTTTTCAGGTCGTTCTTTCAGGCATTGCTGTTTATCGGTGCTTTCTGTTGTCCGTTCTGACCAGCCGACCGGTTTAAACCATGTTTCGTGCACGCACTTGTCATAGAGTTTGTGCTGTGCAGGGGCTTGGTGTTGGGCTTTTAGCTTTCACACAAGACCAGTCCATGAACAGGACGAGGAGGCGTTTATGGATCAAGAATTGGTTGCACCAGCGTGACCAGTTCTCGCACATGCCTTTGCTCCGTGATATCCGGGAGAATAATCCTGATGATTTCAGGAATTATCTCCGGATGACGGACCCCGTTTTTCACTGTCTGCTGGCTTTGCTGTCCCCTTATATCACCAGGCAGGATACCTGCATGCGGCAAGCCATCACTCCGGACCAGAGGCTCATCGCCACGTTGCGCTACTTGGCGACAGGGAGAAGCCTTCGGGACCTCAAGTTCTCCACAGGCTCTGGGGATCATTATTCCAGAGACCTGTTCTGCCATCATTCATGTCCTGCAGAAGGACTATATGAAGGTAAGTTTTCTCCTTTAACATCACATTCTATGTATTTAATGATTGCTAATGTCTTGGATTTCTTTCCTCATTCCCTAATTACCATGATTGCAATATGCTCTAATTGATATGCTGTGCCCCTTTGTCCTCATGCATGCTGGAAGCTTTTCAAGTTCTTTTTTTGTCCTTCGTGCATATTTTACTTCACTAACTTCCCCACCATGTTCTTCTGGGCCCATAAACCTATAGTCTAGTCACTCTATAGCAGTGATGGCGAACCTTGGCACCCCAGATGTTTTGGAACTACATTTCCCATGATGCTCAGCTACACTGCAGAGTGCATGAGCATCATGGGAAATGTAGTTCTAAAACATCTGGGGTGCCAAGGTTCGCCATCACTGCTCTATAGTCTAGTCACTTACCAATGTCTTTTGTCAGCTCCATAATATTGCTTTCCCCTAAACACCCCCTAAAATGTCTACAAATGTTATGCGTGTGCTTCAATTCATGCAGAGTGCCATTTTTTTTGGGGTTGGGCCAAACTCATTAGGAACCCCCCTCCCCCCAACTGCTAGGTCAGCTGATAGCAATGTTCTATCTGCTGACTTTACCAAACCCAATACACACTCTACCTACCTTTTTTCTGGTCACATTTATGGAGGAATTCACCAAAGCATGTAGTGCAAGGGCCTGCCTCAATACTTTCAAATGCTACATTTTTCTCCTCTTATTATCTTGATAGGTAATAGCAGAATGTCAAAATGTGCTTCCATTTTTTATTTTTTTTTGGTATTATGACACTTCTTACCTATCCGGTGGGCTGCGAATAGTGTTACAAGTAAGGAGGGGCTGCCCAAAGTATCACACATTATTTATGCATTCAGCTCTCAATCAAATGGAGAGGGTTACCTGTCCAAAACATTTTTTGCAAGGGCCTATCAGATGGGGTGGATGGGGGTGATGACTCTGATAAGGGGACCTTATACTTTTGGCTTTAATTACTCATTTCGCAAAATCTTATACTGATCTTGGCCAAAAATGTTGGTGTCTAATCTGCTTGCAATGTTGATGTGCCAAATTACTAATTTCTTTTCTTGCTTCACTCCACAGTTTCCTTCAACGCCACAGGAATGGCAGACTGTGGCCTCCCACTTTGCCAGCCATTGGGACTTTCCCAATTGTGGAGGTGCAATTGATGGGAAACACGTCCGACCCCCCAACTCGGGGTCGTACTATTATAATTACAAGGGATTTAATAGTATCGTGATGTTGGCGGTGGTGTCAGCGACCTATGACTTCCTGTATGTGGACGTGGGGCAAAATGGCCGGATGTCAGATGGTGGAGTGTTCTCACGGACGGAATTCTACTGGCGTCTCCAGAGTGGCAGTCTGGGCTTGCCACCCCCAGAGGAGAATCAGGAAGGACTCCCGTTTGTATTTGTCGCGGATGAGGCATTTGCCCTGGCAAACCACCAGATGCGGCCTTTTCCGATGAGGACCCTCACCCTGGATCAGAGGATCTTTAATTTCCGGCTGGCCAGAGCCAGAAGAGTCGTGGAGAACACTTTTGGAATACTGGCCAGCCGGTTCTGCCTTTTTTTTAACGCCAATCCACATGGCTGAATATAAACTCAATCACATAGTGCTTGCCTGCTGTCTTCTGCACAATTTCCTGAAAAGACATTCAGCTAACTATGTGGTCTCAGTTGGCCCAGATGCAGACTTGCCTGAAAATGACAATCTCACGTTCCTTGAAGCTGCTCGTCCTGGCTTGCCCCCCAAAAGCGCCCGCGGGGTCAAAACCCAATACATGGAGTACTTTGTGGGTAGGGGGGCCATTGATATGTCATATAATGTCTGAGAGGCATTTTTGTAATACATTTTTCTTTGAAACTACAATAATCTTTGTTTTCATTTACTGCTTGGCTTGGTTTTAGGTGTCGCCTAGGTATTTTTGCTTTTTTTTGTTGGGCCTTTTTCTACAACAGTGCAAACCCAAGTTCTGAGCGAGATGAGGTGACAGTCTCTTCTTCAGATAATCTTCTTATGTTGTGGGTCTGCTACACACACACCTTGTTTTTGTTGCTAATGTATGTAGTGCATTACTGACAAAAATATTGCTCATTTTCAGCACCATGGCAGAAATATGTGGGGTCAGGAAAATGGCGTGATTGGGGAAATTTACACATCACTGTGGGTGTTATTTACTAAAGGCACATCCACTATGTACTACAAGTGCACTGCAGAAGTGCACCTGAAACTGCACTTGGAGTGCAAAGTGGATTTGCCTTTAGTAAATAACACCCATTGTCACAGAAAACAACAACTTTACTCCAAATACTGCTTTTGCGCATTGAAAAAGGAAGCCACACATTTTTGATAATTTCACTTTTTAATCAAAGCACATTCACACGTGCGTTTAGAAAAGGGTTTTACAACAAACCAACATATTGGGTGTATTGAAAACATTATTTTCGGTAATTTTTTTGTAACTTGTGTAAACAGGCATGTATCAAAGCATAACATACAGAACACAGGAACTTACAAAGTTCAACTTTGAATAGTGAAGACAATATCAGACAGAAGTATGTACAAACTGGGATGATATTGCCTTCATCAGATGGGGTGTCACCCCTGGAAAAGCCAAATTTGGAAGATGCACACAGTGTGTCAACATGTGTTATCTCCCATCATGGGGTATCAATGTACATGTTTTGGGGCTGCAACCCCTTCATCTCAGCCACTTTCCACAAAACATGTACATTGATCCCCCATGATGGGAGATAGGGCATGTTGACACACTGTATGCATCTTCCAATTTTGGCTTTTTGTAAAATACAAAAGTTGTTTTTTAAAAACACAAAAATAAAACCCTAGCTAGTTTGGGGTGTTTCAAACTCTCCCCAAAACATCAATGATGTTCTTCATTTTATGTTGAACATCATTGATGTTTTTCTGTATATTTTCTAAATCGCGTTTGCACCCCATTATCTCCCCAATCAGGATCTAGGCACTTTCACTGGTAAAATGTCATTCTTCTTCCACATCACCTAAAAATAAGCAAAAAAACACACATTGTATTATAAATATGACGACATACATTGATTAGCTTACCGTAAGCTGTGGTTTCCGACACTCACCTGTTGTGGTGACAATTTGTCCAACTTCAAAAATCTCTCCTTCCTACACCTTCTCCTCTGCTTCTGGTGTTGGAATTTCGCCTGGTGTTGGAATTTCACCTTCTTTGGGAGGTGTGGGGTCCCTGGTGTCCTCAGAATTCCTGAGTCTTCTCTCCCCTACAAACATTGTTTGGAAGTGTGGTACAATTGTGTTTTTTGACCAAGTTCAAAGGTGAGAACATTATTTTGGACACTTTCTAAAGCTGGAATACTTACCTGCAGTGTGAACAAATGTAGAAAAGTGTAATTTGTGAAAAAATCTTCTCCTCCAGGATCGGGACGTTTCAGGCTCTGGGCATTCCTGGCCCTCCTCCTCGTCAGTGGAACTCTGATTGCGCACCTGCTGTGTCTCCGCCATGTGCTCTCCCCACTGCGCCGAAAGAGAAGGGGCGGGAAATAGTCTAGAAAGAACGTCAGGGGCGGGCGTAGTTTCACGCATGCGCACTGTATATAAAACGCAACACGCGTGTGTCGTACGTACGATCTGTGAACAGAGTGAGGAGCTGGCGCGCCGATCGTCCAAACGAAGGTACAATTGTTAACTTGGTATATCACTAGCCTAGACTGCTTCTATATAGGCCTATGTTGGGACAAGATTAGGAGGGTTTAGCATGCCATTATTATTATTAGGGTTTGTCTTGTGTTGTGTCTTGCAGACAAGATGGATCGCTTCAAGAACTCCAATTTTATGGGGCTATTCATTGATCTGCTGAGGGAGCTGCCCTGCCTGTGGCAGAAGAACAACCCCTTTTATAATTACCAAATAAAGAGGAAGGCAGCACTGGAGAAACTTCTTGCTTTGGAGAAGATCATAGTCCCCACAACAGACATGACCTATGTGAAGGGAAAAGTTGGTGCCCTGAGGTGTATATATCTCAGGGAGCGAAAGATGCATCAGAATTCCCTGAGATCAGGAGATCCAGATGCCATTTATTACCCCAGGATGTTGTACTACGAGAGGCTGTATTTTCTGGCAGACCAGGGGGAACCCACGCCACCACTCTCCAGTCTTCCTTCAAGGCTTCCTTCACCCCCAGCTGAGGCTTCCGATGTAGAACCTGGGCCTTCCAGGCAGCAACATGTGGAGGGGCCCAGCTTGAGACAGGTATAGCATTGTTGAACATATTTCTTGTCGTACATTTAATGATGTTAACTAGATGTTATTATTGATCAGTAAGTTGTGATTTAACAAAGTGGTTTACATCTCAATAGACAGTAGTGACCAAAAATGTTTGGGACAAGAATGAAAAATGCTGGGGTCAGAATGATAGTCTGTTCTATTTGGTAACATTCAATTTGCAACAGTCATGAGCATAAAATTGTGTGATTGGGGAGCAAAAAACTAAAACTATGTCCCATTTTCATACACAGGAAGACCTCAGCCGGGGGGGGGGGGGGGGAGGCTGTGACAAGTGGCAGCCAGGAGGTCGACCATCGCCCTCCTTCTGCTCCTCCTGCCACAACTACAAGAGCCGAGCCACAGCCTGGAAGGAAGCCTGGAGGGAAGTGCCCAAGGAAGACGAGAGAGTGATGGTCTGGGTTCAGTCTGGTCTGATAGAAGATGCAGCCTCTTGTAGGACCACAGCCTGGGGACATAGATGGCATCTGCTCTTCCTGATCTCTAGGACTTCTGGACCAGACTTCTCTCCCTGAGATATGTACTCCTCAGGCCACCAATTTAGCATTTTCAAATTAGTTCATGTCTGCCCTGGGAGCCAAAGGCTTCACCAAATTGACAAGTTTCTCCAGCGCTGCCTCCCTCTTTAGTTGTTTGACACCTAAATAAAGTTTTTTTTTTGTTTGAAGAAATACTTGTGTATGTGTTTTACTTCAATAAGGACAGTTTATTTGTGAGCAGGCAGGTACATTTCAAAAATACAAAGTGAAATGAATAACAATGAGCACCAACACCAAACAACCTCCTGTAGATTAAAAAAGAAAAACAAAATTAAAAAAAAGATAATAATGGTGTTGTGGAAAGTTGACACACAAAAAACACCCAAAAAAATGCAAAGATGAGCAAACTGTCAAAAAAGGAGGTGTTGATTATAAAAAACAACCGCAAAAAATAAATAAATAAAAACAACAAAAAAAGATTGTGTAGATGTGACGATTTAAAATATTGTATTGCTGAAATGAGTAAAAAGAATAAAGAAATACGTTCGGGAGAATTGTGTGTGAATATGAGCATCAAAACAAGTTCGTTCTTGCAGCATTGTAAAGAACAAGAGAATGCGCTGCATGAAAGAATTTTTAACATTGCAGCGTGATGAATGTGCTATATCGATTACAAGCGGTAGTTTTACCCGAGCGAGCGCTTCCGTGTCCGAATTTTTTTTAATTTAATTACTCTTTATTAAAAAGAATCTTTTCTCTTTTTTTCCTTTTTATAACATAGGCATAGTTACAGAAAATTAACATATAAAACAACAAAAAATACTAATTCTGCCATCATAAAATTTACCAAAATACACAGGCGTAATCGTATAGAACATACTAATTATCCCTGACCCGCCCGCTGAGCCTCCCCCCCCCCCCAAAACCCCATTCTGGGAACACGTGCTACTGGCGCCGGCCAGACCAATTCAGGCTGACCGGCTGGGCAGATGACAGATCACTTCGGGAGCAGAAATAGAGAGCGTCAAAGAGTCCTCAACCTACGCCAAGCCCAAACCAAGTGGGTACTCGCTAAGTCTTATCGTCCACTGTCTCATCCAGGGGGTAGCCAATATCTCTCAACCATGGATTCCAAAACGCCTTAAATTTTTTAAAATTATTTTGTCTAATAAACATTGTTTGTTCACACCAAATTGTGGAATTTATGGCGTTTACCCATGCTTGTAATACTGGAGGGATTTTTGCCTGCCAGTTCAACGCAATTATTCGTCTGGCCTGGTATAAGCACCTTAGTATAGATATCTTTGTTACAGCAGATATTCTACCCCCTTCCATAATCCCTAGTAGACAAGTCTTAGCTTCTGGTTTCAGGGTGGCGTTAAAAATCCTATTAATTCTATGTACAATTTCTATCCAGTACTGATACAGTTTGGGGCACTTCCATACCATATGGAGAAGGTCCCCTAGTGCCCCACATCTGGGGCAGTTGCCATTAGATTTTCTACTTATTTTCCACATTTTTTTAGGGGTATAGTATGCCCTATATATAAAGAGCTTGTGGGACATGCGCTGTGATGGAGAAATAGATACCAAGTTCCCCTGTGCTAGAGTCTCGTCCCATTGCTCTTGCTTAAGTGGTCCCAAATCTGCCGCCCATCCCCTTCTACTCTTATCGGGTCCCTCTCCTTTCAACACATTATCCTTAAGTTTTATATATAGCCTAGAGATCTGGCCCTTTGTTTGCCTTCGATCAAGGAGTTCCTGAAGTAGGGGGGATTTTGTCCTCTCAATAGTAAGTGTGCGATACTGTGTTTGTATCCCATGCCTCACTTGCAGGTATGTGTAGAACGTTCTATTCGAAATGCCAAATTCCTGCCGAAGGTCTTCAAAAGATTTCATAGAATTCCCCTGATAGAGATGCACTAACCTGCTAATCCCTCTTCTCTCCCACTCCAGTGGTCTACCTATACTGTTTAATTCAGCCAAGTCTCCGTTGTTCCATAGGGGTGTATACTCAGTTACTCCCTCATAGTCCAGGAGTTGCTTGACTATCTGCCATACTTTCCTCGCCAGTACGTTAGTAGGGCATTTACATGCAAATGAGTTGGCCTCCAAAACTTCAGCTAATGTTTTATGATATGCTTTGTTGATCATCAATTTATGGTTTGGGCTACCACCTCCTTCAAGCCCAGCCCCACAAAAATGCTGGAGCTGGGCTGACAGGAAGTATGTTCTTGGATGTGGTATCGCTACTCCTCCTTTTTCTGCAGAGAGCTGCAGTGTCTGCAAGCGAATGCGAGGCTGTCTCTTCCTCCATATTAGTTCACGGATCAATACCTCCAATCTGGTGAACCACTTCTGGTTAATCCAGATTGGGGAATTATGGAGAATATATAAAATATGTGGCTGCCAAATCATTTTTACTAGGTTACAGCGGCCTGCCACAGACAGGGGGAGGCGACACCAGCTATTAACCTTTTGCTCCAGCTTCGCCAGTAATGGTACCAAATTCTCCTCGACATACTGATTTATATCTCTAGAAATCCAGATACCCAGATATTTTAGCTTGGGCACCACTTCTAATCCCAAAACTGCCGATGGTATTAAATCTCCAGATCCCGACAGTGGTATAAGGGCTGATTTACTCCAGTTGATGACCAAACCTGATTGTTGCCCAAATTCCTCCATCAGCTGCACTACATTGTTCAGAGTAGAGCCCGTGTCACCAATAAAAAACAGGACGTCATCTGCAAATAGGGCCATTTTCTCCTCCTCCGGTCCGCGCCGGAATCCCTGGATGTCCGGGCGCGATCTCGCCAGCACAGCCGGGGGTTCCATGGCCAGCACGAACAGGAGGGGAGACAGCGGGCACCCCTGTCTCGTACCTCTTTCTAAGTGAAATGTATCGGAAAGTCTGGTCCCCATTTTAATCTTTGCCCTAGGTCCCCCATAGAGTAACTTTACTCATTGGATAAATAGGGGGCCAAAGCCGAAACGTTCCAGTACACCCCAGAGGTAACCCCACTCCAGACTGTCAAAGGCTTTAGTAGCATCCAGGGCCAATATGGCACCTGGGCTTTCATTATCTCTAGGTATTTGTAGATTTAAAAAGACCCTCCTAATATTAGTGCTAGTTGTTCTGCCCGGGATAAACCCAGACTGGTCTGGATGTATTAATTTATGAATGTAGTTATTTAAGCGAGTTGCTAGGGCCTTGGCTAGAATTTTTACGTCTGAACATAGCAGGGATATCGGCCGATATGACGAGACCTCTTGTTGATCCTTCCCCTTCTTTAAAATTAATGTAATATTGGCCTCTAGCATTGAGGCAGGGAGCTTTCCCGCTTCTAATGCATGGTTTAATGTTTCCAGCAGTGCCGGCATCAGCTGTTCGCTTTAGCGTTCATAAACTTCTACTGGAAGCCCGTCAGGGCCAGGGGATTTATAGTTAGGCATACTAATCATCGCACTTTTTAATTCCTCCAACGTAAGTGGCAGATCAAGATTCAATTTATCCTGATCTGAAAGCATGGGAATAGCTGCTTGATGTAGGAAATTAGTGGCCAGATGTCTGTGTTCCTGTGTAGTTGATTTATATAGATTTCTATAGTAATCACTGAGTACCTTCATAATCTCAAGGGGTCTGGAGACGAGGTCTCCATTCTGTGTTTTAATTGCTTGTATTACTGTAGAGGGACCATTAGATTGAACTAATAAGGAAAGAACTCGGCCCACCCTCTCTCCTTCACCAAAATAATATTGGCGTTGGAAGATGCGTTGGTTTTCTGCCTTCTTTAAGAGGGACATTCTATATATCTGCTGGCAGTCCACCCAGGCCTGTTGCTTCCCTGGCGTTGGGTCCTCCACAAACGCTCTCTCAGCCTGAATAACATAATTTCTAATTCCTTCCTCTTGCTCTCGAGCTTCCTTTTTAGTTATTGCAATTTTCTGTATAAGTATTCCTCTGAGAAAGGCTTTTAGGGAGTCCCAAACAGTTCCGGGCGCCGCTGTCCCTCTATTGATTTGGAGAAATTCCCCTATCTGTGTCCCTAAAAGGTTAGAGCTATCAATTAGTTCCAACCAAGCAGGGTTTATTTTCCACTCTCCCAGTGGGGCACTCTCTCCCGTATTCAAGGTTATAACTAAGGGGGAATGATCTGAAATCCCGCGTGCCCCATATTCTATATCTACCACCAGCCCTGATGCCTCTTTATTCCCCAAACCGATATCTATTCTCGATAGCGTCTGGTGGGTACTAGAGAAGCACGAATACTGCCTATCCTGGGGGTGTTGTATTCACCAAATATCCTTTAATCCAACTTCTAGTAAGAATTCGTGTAGTCGGCCGGTTCTGTTCCCCCTGGGCAAGGAAATCTGTCCAGGCTCTTGTCTATAGTTTCATTAAAATCTCCGGCTATTATCCATGGGACACCTAATTTACCCAAGCTAAACATAAGGAATTTGTATATAACCTCTAGCTTAAAGGGGAGAGGTATATAGATATTGGCCAAGACATATTCTTGCCCATCAATCAAGCAGTGTAAAAAGACAAATCTCCCCTCCCCATCGATCTGGGACTCTTTACATAAAAAATCTGTACCCTTCCAGACTAGCACACTCACGCCGCGAGAGTATGATGAATAAAAGGAGTGATAGTATGCCTGAAAATTCCGGTTGTGTAGATGGGGGGCCGTAGTTGGAGTTAGATGGGTTTCCTGTAGGAAAACCAAACCAGGTCCCTTCCTCTCCATCTCCAACATCACGGACCCCCTCTTCTTAGGATCTCCCAGGCCCCTCACATTCCATGAGATTATATTCCACCTACCCATCGGTTCCAGTGATTGATATGCCCATGTAAGGGAGGAGGTGAGGGGGGAGGGAGCCGCTTCCTCCCCCCAACGCCACCCCCCATCTCAACCTGCTCCCCATCACCACCCTAATGCCAACAGCACGTGTTCGAAAACTCACCCCCCTCCCCCCTCCCTCCCAACCCTGCCCATCAGAGCAACCCCTAGGGGTCTCGACTGTAGCCGGTATAATCTTACCCCATTCAAAAATACCCGTGCTCCCCGCCCCCCCAAATAATCCTACCATACCCATTTGACATAAATTCAAGGTGGGATCATAATCCCTCCATGACACCAGTTATGTCCCTCAAAAAAAAAAAAGGGAGAGATGCTGATATGGCTTCAGAAGCTCAATGGTTATAATAATATATACCCCTAGAATATAGATATATCCCCACTACTCCCGCCCCCCCTCGAGTCTCACCCTCCCAGCTCAACTATAGAGCCTCGTTTGCCACAACTAATGTAAAATGATATAATATTTAATTTGTCCTTACAATGTCATAGTGCTCTGTGACCCATAGTGCTTGCCCAATCCCTATACCATTTATTATATCTTTATCCCACTTCTCTCAGGTAGCAAACAGTGACATTATAACTTCCCATCCGTTCATTAACATTAATTCATGAGTGAAATATTACTGGTGATATTTATGCTCAATTTTGTATTCATTCCCTCACGCCCCCCCACCCTCTCACCCCAGCTGTGGCCAAGCCTTACATATACTTTATACACAGTGTAATTCACCATATGATGCACAGTAACCCGTGATACATTAATCCCCATCCCTATTTAATACATTATAACCCCCTGCTCATCCCCCTCCCTACCCCACCCCATCAGCCATTGGTAACACGTGACAAAAACAGAGCAAGGCAAAACAGAGCAACCAAAGCCCAAGGGAAAAAAGCAAAAAAAAAAAAAAAGAAAGGGACCCACCCCTGCCCCCCCCAGGAGCTGATACAAGAGGTAATCCACAGTGACTCTAGGTGCCGCTAAAGAGACCCCTTATGTTCCTCCAGCCAGTTCATAGCCTCCAGTGGAGAACTGAAAAATAATGTTGAGCCCAAGGCGGACACACGGAGTTGGGCTGGATACAATAAGGCGTAGGTTATCTTGTACTTTTGCAGGGTACACTTAACAGGTACAAACTCCGCTCTCTGTTTCTGCAAGTCCGATGAAAAATCTGGGTAGAATGACACTCTAGTCCCTCTATAGAAGATGTCTCCCAATCCCCTAACTCTCTGCATCAAAATCATTCGATCGTTATAATTGATAAATTTCAATATCATTGGCCTGCAGCGTCCCTCTGCTAGATGCGATCTAGCAGGAACTCTGTGGGCTTTTTCAATTCAAGAGAGCGAGGAGAAGGAGACATCTCCCAGTAATTCCTTAAACCAGTTCTCCAAGAAGATTATAGGATTGGAACCCTCGCTTCCCTCTGGAAGACCAATTAATCGCACATTATTCCTGCGGCTTTTATTGTCCATATTGTCAATTTTAGATGCTTGTGCGACAATTTGTTTCTGGAGCGCAACAATTTTTTCCTGTAAGGGGGATAGTTCATCTTCCACCATACTTAATCTTCCCTCTAAGGCATTTGTTCTATCAATGGTATTGCTTAATAGTTGGCTCATAGAGTGCAGTTCATTTTGGATATTTTTTAATTGACTGTCAAGACCCGAGATGGAAATTTTACACTCATTAACCGCCGACAGAATCTCTCGTAGGGTAGGCTCACCGCCCCCTACAGATTTTTGGGATTTATTATTCTCCTCTTGAGATGGCTCACCAACCCCCCCTCCAGGAGGTAAGGTACCAGGGTCTGTTACCAAGTAACCCGCACTTCTCCTATCCCCCAGTGTCCCCTGGGTTTTAAATTGGCCTGCTGGCGGATGATGTTGTGTTTTCCTGCCTGGTGAAGTCGCATGTGCAAAGCGTTCAAGTTTTGAGGCCGCAGAGGCTTGGTGTAGTTTTTCCTTGGCAGCGCGTGTTTTTTTGGTTCCCCTCCCCTTGTGACATGTCCTCCACAGCTCTTTTGCTGAGCATAGTAGTACTTGCAAACAGAAAAAAAAGAAAAAAAAGGGGGAAGACAGTGAGCCAGTGGGAAATAACGTATCTCCCCAAAACTTTCCAGCAAAAGAAGTGCACTTGTAACTAGAAGCACTTGGGGAGAGAAAAAAAAAATGCTGCTAGTCTATAAGTCCCGCAATGCCAGAGAAGCATACGCCAATTGTTTTATGAAACCAAGCTCTTACCAACTGGCAGTGCAACAAAAAACAATAGGGGGGGGAACAGGCATTCCATCAGGACAGGGAGCGCCAATATGCTGCCGCGCTAACAAGTTTTTGCAAGCCTGCACAGCATACACAGCATACCTCAAGGTGCCTCAAAACTCTAGGGACTCTAGGGAAAGGAGTTCCGTTTGTCGAAACCCGGTGATATACTCTACCGGATTCCGTCGATAGTAGCGTCCCGGTCCGGGTCGATCACGGAGCCTCTTTGCTGTGTCCTCGTGCGGCGTCGAATGAGAGCGTTCGGATCTCCTCTCCGAAGTCTCGCGATAATCCGAGCCTTCCACGAGACCGCTATTCGGATAGTCTCGGCGGCTCTCTGCACTTTTCCGGCTTTTCCGACGGTCTCAGCAAGCAGGGGGAGAGTGGGGGTGGCATACGTTCTCCGGAGCCAGCCGCTCAGAGTGAAGCCTCATCAGAGGAAGATGGCTCGGATTCCTCGGATCTCAGGGCGGAGGCAGGGAGCACGGGCATTGCTCACACTCTCACTCACTCACTCCCACCTCCATCCGGCCACACCCCTGGTTCACGGGCTCAGCCAATTCTAGAAGAGCCTTCCGTGTCCGAATTTGATTGTGAGCATGCGTGGCACCTTGTCCGTCAGAGTAGGTTACACATGTTCGGACTATGTCCGATCGGAGCATGTTGTCGGAAAATTTTATAGCCAAGTTGGAAAACTTGGTCCATTGGATACTCCGACGGAAACAGTCCGATGGAGACCACACACTGTCGGATTATCCGACAACATGGTCGTATCGGACATTGTCCATCGGAATGTCCGACCGTATGTACGGGGGCTAACACAATAACAGCAGATTATTATTAAAAGGTAAGTTGAACTGTAGCTTGCTTCGCTATTGTTCTGCTGCTGTGCTTATGCTTAATTGCTAAATAATTTAGGTTCTCTGACAAACGGACCAGATAAGATTGGCTGTTTTCTGAAATGATTCAGTGTGTGTGTCTCTTTCTGCTAGCAATCGTAAGTGAAAGTAAGTTGGCTGTACATGTGTACTTAGTTCTAGCTATTTTACTGCTCCTCCTCTTTGGTTACAATCAGCCAATAACATTTATCATCATCATTATTTTTATTTTACTTCCCCCACCCAATTCCAGCAGCGATCTTTTCTCTCTCTGTCGAATCTTTTCTCTCTCTGTCAAATCTTTTCTCTCTATGTCAAATCTTTTCTCTCTATGTCAAATCTTTTCTCTCTGTCCAATCTTTTTTTCTCTGTCAAATCTTTTCTCTCTATGTAGAATAATCCTGGACTAATAGAGTTAAGGTTAGGCACATTCGACCACAGGTTCGATACACACAGATTGTTATTGTCAGCGTCATGTCGAATCTCCTAACTATATCGAACTGTTGTCACAACGAAAATGAAAATAAAGCATTTGTTTATGTCGGATCTTTCATTTTTCGGATTCTGCACTTTCATTATCGTTTGTTAAAACGATAATGAAAATACCTGAAATTCGGACGAAAATGCATTCAGACGAAAATGAATGCACATGTCTGGATATTACTCTTATGGCAGTATCATGCAAATATCCTGTTAGAATCAGATATCACCCTTCTGGGTCCTTAATCTCCTTTAATAATGTAAATGGGTTATTGCGGTGAAGTGCAATAAGTACGCCTCGCTGTTTAGTTGAAGCTGAGGCTGTGTAGACCCGTGAGTACATTTTGCTGAATTTAGGAGTGGATTGTGGTGTGAAGTGGGTTTCTTGAAGGCACAAGATATGTGCTTTTCTAGTGGCAAAGGAGCGAAAGGCTCTGGTGCGTTTTTGCGGGATGTTGAGGCCCTGAACATTAAGGGATAGTATATTTAACGGAGCCATGGGGTTATGAATGCATGAGGCAAGGTATCATGTTTTCCAAAACACTGTGTAGATAGGCCTGCCTGCGGAAGGGGGGGGGGGGGGGGGTGGTAGGGAAGGATAGAAAAGGAAAGGGTAGAATAATTAATAATAAAACATAAATATTCTTAATTTTGAATAATAAATAAAACATATATAAACTCATAACACTTTTGTTGGGGGGGGGGTGCAAAAAAAACTCCCCCCAAGGGTACATTGGCCACTGTCGATTGTCCACTATATCAATGAACTAGCCAAGAGTAGCAAAAACAAAGCCTACTAGTATCAAGCTTCCATAAACATATAAGTAACAAGAATATTTTAGCAGTAGCAGGAACTGGGGGACAAATATTGGAAACATGGATATTGAAAATGTATCCATTTTCACCATTAAGCCATTTATCTTGGATAATATATTATATTGTTACTTGTTAAGACAATTAAAGTATCTTCTTGAGGCGATAAACGACCAATAAAAGATAAGACTGTTTAGCTGTCTTATTAATCAAGATATAGATGAATAATGGATCCTAGAAGTATGAAGATATGAAAATGGAAAAGATAGCTTATTTTCACATTATCATAACCGAGTTTGTATAAATAAAATAAGAATTAATTAGATGTAAAATGTGAAACAGACAGTAAGGATTGGTGAACTTATCCATCAAGTAGAGACTGAAATATGAGTATATAGTAATCTTCAATCCATAGAGTCATCAGGGACTTAATCAGACGATCGATATCGGCCCTTTTTATGTGAGCTCTGGTGTTCATTTCTCCTTGGCAATGCAGAATATTTATGTGGATAAGATGATGTCGGTCTTCGTCGAGTGGTTTCTTGATTCTGTGTTGAGTTCAGCAGATGCATGTCTTGAAGGGTTGTTTGGAGTTCGTTAGCAGAACAACATGTAAATTTAGAGCCTTGAAATGCGAAACGCTCTGAAAAGGGAAATCCCCATTGATATGTAATTTGATTGCGTTGTAATCCCATGAAGTAAGGGTTTTAAGGCACTTCTTTTATGTATTGTAAGTTGGGACAAGTCTTAAAAAAGCTGGTAATTATGTCCTTGAGAGTTTCTTTATTCCTTGCTGCAGATAGTAGTTGTTCTTTCCTGACAGACTCCATGGGGGTTAACACGGCCTCCTCTGCAATGCTATCAGACCCTATACCCATAAATTTGGGCTCACCACTAGAGACCGCGTTCCTTTTTTGTCCTCCCCCAATGGACCTACATTTCGTTTGTTCCTAACTGGCGCATAGATGCCAACAATCCCGATTTTTCCAGGGCAATCCCGATTTTGGCAACCTCATCTCGATTGGAGGCCACCCGTATTAGGGACTTTGGCTTTTATCCATGGATAAACAGGAATGCTTGGCTCTGAAGCAATTCTGACTTCTGGCTCCAACAAAATGGCCGCCAGTGCCGCCGCAAGAGATTTCCCCTTGTCTTCAGCTACATCTCCTCTCGTTCCTCGTGTTTTTATTTTTTTTCTCACAACGGAGTTTCTTCTCCCTTCGTTCTCCCCCTGGCGGACATGTGTTCCTCCTGGCCAGCAAGGGAATATGACCCCTCCCTGGCTTGCAGTGGTTAGTGCTAGGACCTACGGGACTGTCAGCACTTCTCTATGCACTTCCGCAATAGCGGCTGAATGCCGCACTTGCGCAGTGTGGAGGAACTGACCACATGACGTCAGACGCCACTGGTCTTGCGACGGCGTCTGGCGCGAGTGTGTTGGGGAGCCTATTTAAGCGGTTGTTTAGACCGCTGGATAGGCAGACCATGCAGCAGTTTTGGAGGTACCAATCGGCGGATTATGAGATTTCCCTGTAGACTTAACCTTGGCAGCCTTTATTATAAGGTAAACTACTTTTTACACATTAAAAACTGGTCACTGGTCACTATCATTAAGTTTTTTACTATAGTGATTGTCATTTCCTTACCTACAGATATAAACGGCTGTAATTCATCTCTGCTGACCTGACTACATAGGATATATTAACGGAGCTGCACTATATAGTTAATCTATTTGACGCAATCTTGTGGTCTTTATTTGATATATTCAGACAATCCCTATACCAAAGAGGTTAATTCTCCTTTTTTGAGAGTTATTTCAATTTTATTTCTTTGCTTTTTAAATCAACAAAAAGGATAAAAAAATGGAAAAAGAAGGACATATATATATGTATAACGTATATATAATGTATATATAATGTATGTATGTATTAATGTATAATGGGGGGAATACATATGGGGATCCCGTTGTTTGCAATCCATCCTTCTAAATTCGGAGTGAGCTGACCTCTTTTTCTTCCCTCTTTTTTCTTTCCAATAAAATTATGTATTTTATAATATTTCATGATAAATTTTTTGATATTTTGCTTTGGTTATTAGTTGTTATGTATTATTTATTATGTATTTATTATGTCTTATATAGATATCCTCCTGAAGAAGCAGTTCTTATTCCGTGAAACTAGTAGAGGAGACCCCCATGCGCCCTTGATTTGAACTCTCCTTTTGCGGAGAATTTGTCAAAGACGCTTGTATTGTGACATGTATTTTCCTGTATTTTAAATGGGTGATGTTTGTCCTGTTGTTTTTTTTTATATGTTTATTAAATAAGATAAAATTTTAAATGTTATTGCTTTTTCTTTGAAGTACCGATATAGTCAAATTTTCACTAATTTTGGGTTGGAACTGCTTAGAGGATCAGCATGAGCAACTATCCCTAGCACTTCCATACCAAAAATCCTTTTTCTGATTATGACTTGTGGATGATGGTACTGAATTATTAATTATGCTAATCAGAGGCGATACTCTTAATTTGTGTTTGTTGCAGAGAGGAGGGGGCCGATCTGTGTAGCCGATGAATCGGCTTCTGTCTTCACAATTCTCTGGCTGGGGTTAGCTGCACGGATCGGCCCCTCTTCACTGAACATGAGGAACAAGAGGAGATGTAGCTAGACTGCAGCCAACACTCTGTCTTCAGCCAACACTTCGCTGGGGGCACTGATTTAAGAGGCACTCCGCTGGGGGCACTGATTTAAGAGGCACTCCGCTGGGGGCACTGATTTAAGAGGCACTCCGCTGGGTGCACTGATTTAAGAGGCACTCCGCTGGGTGCACTGATTTAAGAGGCACTCAGCTGGGAACACCTGATGTAAGAGGCACTCCCCTGGGGACACTGACCACTGGGGGCAACTGATGTAAGAGGCACTCCGCTCGGGACACATGATGTAAGGACAGACTCTGCTGGGGGCCGTTGATGCAAGGGCGGACTCTGCTGGGGGCACCTGATGGCATCTGGTGGCAGGCAACATGGCAGGTGACACACTCAGGGGTCCCACTGATTCTGGATTATGGTGAGTTGAATGATTTTATTCTATATTACAATGTAATAATAGTAACAATCATCCTGACACCACAACAACAATGGTGCTGGGATGATTGAAGCGCTAACACAAGGTGTTTGAAGTATCTTTATCTGCTAATTTGTTAAACTCTGGTATACACACTTCTATTGTGGTGTCAGATCTGGGTCTGCTGTCCCTCCATCCCTCTTTCCTTCCTTCTCTATCCTTCCATCCTTCCCTCTTTCTTTCCTTCTTTCTCTCTCCCCCCCCCCCTCTTTTGCCCTTTCTTTCTCCGTCTCTCATTCATCTCAGACTCTAACCACACCCCATTTGAACCACACCCATATAAGCCATGCCCGATATGTCAGGTAAACCAGGCCCATCTTTTTTTGCTATGTCACACCTACAAATGCATGCCCCGCACCCTAATTATAATAAGACTCCACCTACAGCCAAAAAAGTGTCCCTATACATTTTTTTACAATGTTGGCAACTATGCTGGTGGATATTTCCTCCGGATAATGGCATACCTGGTGTGCAGTGCTGCTCAAGAGCCCAGCCATGGGCGAGTAAGTGGCTGTTTATTCCCATGCGCAGGATGCCCCAGTGGTGGAGGGGAGGCTGCCTTCTATGCCAGGATTGACGTGCGCCAAGTTCTGCTGGCAAGGTCTGATGTATCTGCCGTTTTATCTCCATGCAGTTTGTGTTCCTCTATGTGTGTTTGTTTACATGCCTTTTTCCCTTGTATTTGCACCCCTTTTTGTTTGAAAACTTGTATGGCATCAGGAGCGCTTCTGCATTCCAGAACACCACGGCTATTCCGGGTTGCGGCCGCTGAAGTGATCCGCGCATGCGTGAGGTCTCTGTGATGTTAAGGCTCGCGCATGTGCAGGAGAGGCGGGGAACCTGGCGGTTGCATAGGCGATGTACGGTAGGACCGCACTGCGCAGGCACAAAGTGGGTGACGTCAGTCGGGCGTTTTTTTTTAAAAGGAGCTGTCAGCCTCTGCCTAGTGGGGATTCCCACAGGCAAGTGAATGGCAGCCTCCCCCGAAGCCCAGTCTTCAGCAAGGAAGGTAAGCTTAGTTTATAAAAAAAATCTATATAATTGATAACCTATGTATATATATATATATATATATATATATATATATATATATATATATATATATATATATATGTGTGTGTGTGTAGTGTTATGCTGCGTACAGATGATTGGAATTTCCAACAACCAAAACATGGATTTATTTCCGACGGATGTTGGCTGAAACTTGTCTTGCATACACACGGCCGCACAAATTTTTTCGGAAGTTCCGATCAGCAAGAAAGCGCTGACATACAACACGTGCGACGGAACTAGAAAAAGGAAGCTCAATAGCCAGTCCACCTCCCTTTGGGCTCCTTCTGCTAATCTTGTGTTAGTAGAAGTTCGGTGAGAGACGCGCTTTTCAGCCTCGTGCTTTTCAGATCATTACTGCTCTTCAGTTTGTGTTTGTGGGTTGGTATCTGTTTTTCAGTGCATGTAGTCAGTTCGTATCTGTTTTTCAGTGCGTTCTTTTATAGTTCATATCTGTTTTTCATTGCGTTCTTGTCAGCTCGTTTCTGATTTTCAAGTCGCTCTTCTGAGGCCTTTCTGATTTTTAGTGCGTTCTGTTAGGTCGTTCTGACCAGCCGACTGTTTTCTAACCATGTTGCGGGTACATACTCATCGTAGAGTTTGTGCTATGCAGGGGCTTGATGTTAGGGTTCTTACTTTGACCAAAGCCCAGTCCATGAACAGGGCAGGGAGGAGTTCATGGACAAAGAATTGGTTACTCCAGTGTGATCAATTCTCACACATGCCTTTGTTGCGGGAGATCCATGAGAATAATCCTGATGCTTTCAGGAATTATCTCTGGATGACAGATCCCATTTTTCACTGTTTATTGGCTTTGCTGTCCCCTTATATTATGAAGCAGGACATCTGCATGCGGCAAACCATCACTCCGGAACAAAGGCTAGTCGCCACCTTACGGTACTTGGTGATGGGTAGAAAACTGCAGGACATCAAGTTCTCGACAGTCATATCCCCCAGGCTCTGGGGATCATTATGCCATTATTCAGGTCCTACAAAAGGACTATATTAAGGTAAGTTTTCTCCTTTACCATCACATTCTATGTATTTAATATTTGCTTATGTATTGTATTTATTTCATCATTCCATAATTACCATGATTGTAATATTCTGCGAATGTTCCCTTTGTCCTCATGCATGCTGGAACTTTTTAAAGTAACTTTTTTGTCCTTTATGCATATTTGCCTTCACTAACCTCCCCAGCTGGGCCCATACAGACCTAGCCTAGTCACTTAACAATGTATTTTGTCAGCTCGATTGTAGTGCTTTACCCTAACCACCCCTAAAATCCAGCTGCTTGTGTAATTTGTGCTTTATCTAATCAGCCCTTCAAACCAATGGTTCTCAACCTCAGTCCTCAAGTACCCCAACCATATATGTCAAAATTGATTTAAAGCAGCTGTGCAATGTATAAGTATAAAGTATTTATGAGCAACATTTAATATTTACAGGATCTTACAAAAAAAAAGTTTTGGCCCCAAACATATTAAAAAAAACATTAAAAAAAACTAAAAAATGTATAAGTATAAACACTGTAGAATCACTGTGATGGAGGGAGAAAGAGAAAATGGAGAAAATATAAATCATCCCTTGACCTTTATCAGTGCCAAAAAAAGAACAAATTTAATTATAGAATTGAAATATTTCTCCCAGGAACTGCACATTTGTTTAGCTAAGGAGGAGTTCCGGTCCTGCAGCCAACTGGGTAAATAGACTTTTTGCTGCTTCTTTCTATTTGAGCTGGCAGACTTTCGGATAAGGAATGTTACTTTACTGTCCAAAAGGACATCATTCAGCTGAAATCAGATGGGAAAATCAGAACACCTAACAAAAGACAATCAGCAATTATGTGTACAAACATTATATTACGTATACTTGTACAATTATAACAGTGAATGGAATCCAAAAAAATCACAGGCCAATCTTCAGCCAACAAAAAAAATAATAATAATGCAGTTCTTTTTTTGAATATTTTGTATTTCTTATGGATAGTTTATTAACCAATTGTTGCAGCACCAATTCATGCACCATTGTACCAAACTGTCAGAATGACAGTGGCATATGTTGCATAAGTGAGAGTTGGCGTAAAATTGTAAATGGTCCTATCTTATCCTAACCCATTCTATCTATCTGGGGTTGTGGCAGCCAATAATTGTTTATTGTGTCAATATTCTTGTGCTCCTCTCCCTTTTTATCTTCTTCATTAACGTTTCTTATGTTGTTCACCTTTTATGGGGATAACTCAAGTCTCCAACCATCATCCACATGCTTCTTTTGGAGGCTACAGTATATAAATGACTGAACAAGTGCAGCACCTGCCAGTAATTTGCAGGAGCAATAAGCTTCTCCTGCCACCTCCCTTTTTACAGCCATATACAGTATTAACCTATTGCCGCCGGCCCATAGTAGTTGTACTGTGAGGGAGAACTTCAGGCAGGGCAACATACCTGTAATGTTGTGGCCTTTGGTCCCTAGATGTTAACCCCTTCCCAGCCAGTGTCATTAGTACAGTGACAGTGTATGGTATTAGCGCTGATTACTGTATTAATGTTACTATTAATGTCAGCGTCAATTAGTGTACTTCCTGAACAGCATCGGCTAGTGCCAAATTGCCTGCCACCCTATCACAGTCCTACTATAAGTCTCTGATCACTGCCATTATCAGAATTTTCAGTGTATTTTTCGCTTTATATAGCAAAAAACAAAACAAAAAAGAAAACCCGGTGGTGATCAAATATCACCAAGAGAAAGCCCTATTTGTGTGAAAAAAATTATAGAAACAAAATGTGCATATAGTGTTGCATGACCGTGCAATTGCCAGTTAAAGAAGTGCAGTACTGAAAAGCAAAGGCTCTGGTCATGAAGGGGGTAAAACCTTACAGAGCTCAAGTGGTTAAAGAAGAATTTATTTATTTATTCATTTATTATTGGTATTTATATGGCGCTGACATCTTATGCAATGTTTTACATATACTGTATATTATACATTCACATCAGTTCCTGCCCTCAAGGAGCTTACAATCTAAGGTTCCTAACTCACATACATACCCACACATACATACATGGCCAGTTTAGACAGGAGCCAATTAACCTACCAGCATGTCTTGGGAGTGTGGGAGGAAACTGGAATTCCCAGAGGAAACCCAACCAAGCACATGCAAATATCAGTCCAGTAGTTTTGTGGTTGGAATTCAAAACCCCCCAAACGACACACTCATGTAATTTTTACTTTTAATCCCCTCTTAAATGGTATCCTCAAAATACATACTTTGCTTCCTCCATTGCATGTCTGGACCACTTCATTAGTTATGTCATCCTCATCATCAGAGGGGGCCTGTCTCTACTGGATTCTTGTAGTCATCCCCATGATGATATGCATGGGTGATGACATTTCCACAGGGGGCTGGTTTGTTGGCAGGTGCCTATTTGTCAATTCTGTTTTATACTCCAAAAGATTAATGTGTGGTTTGTTAGGGGTTAAAGGTGTACTGTGGTGTCACTTCCAGTTTTAAGATGGGATGAATTCAGGGGAAGGTTGGGCCGCAAGGTCTTCTGGGAAAGTAGGAGAGTAACCACATACATGTAGATGTAATCCCTGCACCAAGAGTGTGCTTGCCCCATAGCGGGACCTGATATGGGATAAATAATTTAAAACTTTACCCTATGGAGGCAAATACAACCAAAAAGGTACATGCACCACAACCATGGCACTTGAGAAAGTGCAGGATAGATAATGTCATATTCAGGGATGTTGCACTATTCTGTATTCTGATGGAAACAACTGAAAACTGTATGTACAAGGGCTTTTATTCAAGTAAAATATGTTCTGGTTAGGCAACAGTGCCTGGTCTGACTCTTGTGAAGTGAATATCTTTGGGAACCTGAGTTTAAATCTTCAAGATAGCCTTCTGGGTGGTGAATAGACATTGATTCATTTTGGATTTTCGGCCGCGTCCTTAACAACCGATGACTTATCAGCTGTCTGCGGGCCTGCAGCCTGGCAGGCCATGAAAAGGGGGATGACAGGGCACACCCCCTTCTGATTCATACTAGACCACATGCCCTCAACATGGGGGAGTGCTTTGGGGCTGGGGGGCTCTGACCCCCCCAAAGAATGTTGTCCCCATGTTGATGAGGACAAGGGCCTCTTCCCCACAATCTGTAACAAGGGGGACCCCAGATCCCTGCCCCCCTCCCCCATGTGAATGAGTATGGGGTAGATAGTACCAATACTCATTCACCAAAAAAGTGTAAAAAGTCAATAAAAACAGAGACAGTTTTTTACCATTTCTTTATTAAAAAAACGAAGGAGCTGTTGGTTTTATTGGGCTTACTGTTACCTTTTTGACCTCGTCTCTGTCTAGGGTTTCCCATGGTAGATGGCCCAAACAAATGCAGAAACTGACACTGGATCTTCTTTTGGGTTATTTATTTGAAATAGAAACAAGATCTCTTAGGTCAGGGTAGAGGGTTAGGGGGAAGTTCAGGTACTTTGGACTGTCAAAAATGGAAAGTCTTTATAGAAGGAATCCAGAGAATAACCGTTTCACAGCTGGATTTTCACAACCCCTGGATAGCCCTCCTCTTACTAGGCCTAGCAGCCGGTAGGGTGTTAAGTATAGTAAAGTCTCTGCCACAGACTTGAATGTAGAATACTTGAGAAAAAGTCTCTGCCACAGACTTGAGCGTAACTGAGGGGCATAGACAAATTTACAGAGCTATCATACGGTACCAGTATCTCTCAGCTGGTCCGGCAATACCGTATGAGTGTTGATCCATGACATGTCCTTCAACTGAGCCTCCAGGCTCCTTCAGAGAAGCCAGCCTTGTGCGTAGCTTTCTCCTGAAGAGTCCTCCCCTGGATGCGTCTCCATTTGCTGGGCCTCTCCTTAGATGAGACGGCCCCGGACCACCCTTGAATCACCAGGCCTCGACACCCATTCAGGCCTGTCCCTGCAGTTGCTTCGCCTCAGGCTATCCAGCCCCGGGACTTGGAAATGCATGGAACCACACCCCAGGCAAGGAGGGCCATGGGGGCTGGTCAGGAGGACCAGAACCAAACACACAGAAAATCCTCTGACACAGAACAGCGTAACACGAGATGTCAGCACCTTAAATACCACCTCCCAGAATGCACAGCAGGAGGAAACTCCCACTGGGCTGGTTCAGAGAAAACGTGGCACTCAATAAACCAAGCTAAACTGCGTTCTACCACTTGCCGACGGTGACAGCAACACCTGCCGCCAAGGAGAAGCCAGTGCAACCCAGCTGGACTGGCACTGAAATCATAATTTGGTAAAATTAGCCATAAAACCCAACTGTGGTTTCAGGAATATTAATTTTCAAAAACATATAGTGCATGCTGGTCAGGAGCCAGCGCTACATACACCCCCTCCCATTTAGATGATGTCCTCATCATCTGGGAAGAAAGGAAAAAAAACACTTTCAGTCCTAGAAAAATTAAGTACCTGAACTTTAGGGTACGAATGGGAAATGGAAAGGAAACACACAAAAAAACATTAAACATAATACTCTTAACGCTTGACACAAGCAGGTTACATATTACACAAGCCCCAATTCCTGACTACCTACACTACCCACTCTCCGGCAGCTTGATAGACGCTCTTGGTGACTCCTGGAAAGAAAAAAAACACACAACAGAACAACAAGCCATATGTAAAGACGATATCTAGAAGGCAGAATCTCATTCTCATCAGAAAATGAGACTCTCTCTCCTTAAAGGGGTTGTAAAGGCAAATGTTTTTTCACCTTAATGCATTCTATGCATTAAGGTGAAAAAACATCTGAAAGTGCCTGCGCCCCCAGCCCCCCCGTTTTACTTACCTCACCCCTCGAAAGTCCCGCGCTCGTCCCCCGACATCCTTTCCGCCGTTCAACCTGGCCGCTGATTGGCTGGAGTGGATGGATGGAAAGCAGCGCAGCCATTGGCTCGCGCTGCTGTCAATCACATCCACTGACGCAGAGCGCCGGGGGGCGGGCCGTGTGATACAGCAAGCGGCTATAGCCGCCGTCTGTATCACGGGAGCACACCCACAGATGCTTCTCACCATGTGAGGGAGATCGCATGAACGTGAGAAGCATCTGCGGGAGGAAGCCGAGACAGCCGCCGAGGGACCCGGGGCAACTCTGTGCAAAACGAGCTGCACAGTGGAGGTAAGTATAACATGTTTGTTATTTTAAATAAATAAAAAATTCACTTTACAATCCCTTTAATACTTGAAAACTGACATGTAAGCGTGCATCAATCCAAGCGCTTTTGTGCAGACCCACACCACCTAGTGGTAAGAGTAATGCAGTGCAGGTCCTTCTTTAAAACAAGTGCTGTTGCCTGTGGATAACCTTGACATGGAGCTTTCTTTAGCAAAGCAAACTCTATCTAGCTAGCCCCACAGTCCTTGTAATTCAGGAAAACTCTTTTGAAAAAAAACACATTCTTGATAGGTATCCTACCAATAGAATCTTGGATCAGGCAAAGTCAGTGTTTTTCCCTGAGTGTCCAACGTAGTGATAAAATAAACAACATTGTCCTTTCCCGGCCACCAAATAATAACCTTGTCTGAGTAGATGTGTCTCCCAAAGCTCCAATGCTGAAGACATCCAGTGAAATGCTCGTACATATCAGGGGAACATACTTGCTCCCTGAATGGTTTAGGCAACTTCAAATAGTCCCACACATCATTTGCATACCAGTCCTCTTGATTTTCCTCAGTCTCCTTATAATCTCTTTAGGAACGTAGGGGAACTCCAGTCCATACTCTGTTGCCACCCAATTCAGCAACCACTGGGACCATGCGAGCCTGGGCAGAGCTCGGGCACTTCCATCCCTGGGAGGCACACAGGAGTTTGGTGATTTGCGCACCATTGCAAAAGTAATTTTCTTGGGTTCAGGTGAACTAACAGGTTTTGTCAAAGTCAAGTCTATAATTGTAGGGGTTCCCGCCCGAAGCAATACACTCCCCAAATTAAAGGCTATCTAGCCAGAGACATTGCAAGTTGTGGCCACATCATTCGCGTTTGCCCACAACATCTCCTGGGACAAAGTCTCAAACAGATCGTCATCCCCCAACACATCGGAGAGGGAGTCTATTTCCGAATCCCCCAACTCCCCTGCTGGTAAATAATTATGTACAGCCCCTCTCAACACAATCTCCCCAGAGTTCTCACCGGTATGTGTGACAGACTTCTTGGGAACAATCTCTTTCCTCTAATCCGATCCGGGTAAACTTTGGGATGGTCCTCTCCTGCGGCCACAGGAGGCCTTGACATAGCCCACTTTCTTAGAAGCAGGCGTGGTAGTGGTGGTGACGGTGTACGAGGTAGTGTCCATGACATTCGGAGTGGCCCCTCCAGCAACGGTGGTGACAGCATCTCCTTTTGGGACATTGGTAGCAGTAGACAGCATAGAGGTTGTAGGCCTCATCACAGGAGCATAGACAGTAGACTCCTCGGTGGCCCAGTCCATGCAGTACGCTCGAGGCGGCACGATGGGTTGTTGCACCTTGAACAAATACTCCCCACACCGTAGGCAACAAACAAAGGGCCCGGGATTAGCAACCAGTCCCTCGCACTTGCCGCAGAACATTCCTAAGGCCTCGACATCTGTACAGGACAAAATGCCCCTGCGGTAACAGACAAATTCCCATATCCCTCAATACAGTCCCAGGCAGTCTCACACTTGTGGGATTCCCCACCAAAGGCATCCTGGGTCCCATTATGGACGATGTCCCTGGCACTCGGAACATTTTCTCCTTCCGCAACGAAACAAAACCTATTTCCTCTTTCTCCTACAACACACTCACATGGTGCCTCGTGCAGGGAAAAGAAACAGGTAAGACTCCTCCCACTGGATCCTCTGGTCACGCAACTCACGGGCTTTTTCCAACTCTGCCCACAGTTTACGTGCCAACAGTGGATGTCAATCATTCCTTGCAGAAATGGCGCAGTCCAAAACTCAATACACCCAGCTAAACTGCTTTCTACCACTTGCCGGCGGTGACAGCGACACCTGCGGCCAAGGAGAAGCCAGTGCAACCCAGCTGGACTGGTACTGAAATCATAATTTGGTAAAATTAGCCCTAAAACGCAACTGTGGTTTCAGGAATATTCATTTTCAAAAACATAGTGCATGCTCGTCAGGAGCCAGCGATACACAAAAAACCCAAAAAAATAAATGTCCCCTGAATTTAATCCCATGTCAATTATGATGCCAGCTGCTAGCACCAGAAAAAAAAATAAAAACAGTTCTGCACCCGATAAAAGCTCTTGCTGTCTGCCCGCACCACCGTCTGACAGTTCTTAAATAACTGACATCAATGGGTGACCCTGCCCCCTTGTGATGTCTTCGATCAGGGCATGCTGGGTTAAAGACTCCTTGTATATTTAAGAACTGTCCGACGGCAGAGCTGGCAGATGGTAGGAGCCTTCATTGGGTGCAGAACTTTTTTTTGGGTCGGCGGCAGCAGTGGGAATCCTGATTGACATTGGATCTACTTCGAGGGACATAAATTTTTTGGTTTTTTTTGTTTTAATTTTTAATAAAGGACTTGTCAAAAACTGTCTCTGTGTTTTTATTTCTCTTTAACACTTTTTGGGTGAATGAGTAGGGGTACAATGTACCCCATACTAATTCACATGGGGGGGTGGGATCTGGGGGCTTCCCGATTCCGATAAGCCCCCTGCCCACAGACCCCCACAACCTCTGGACAGCGTTGTGGGAAAGAGGTCCTTGTCCCCATCAACAATCGGGGGGGCAAGGTGCTTTAGGGTGGGGGGGCAAGGTGCTTTAGGGTGGGGGGGCAAGGTGCTTTAGGGTGGGAGGGCAGAAACCCCTATGCCCAAAGCACTCCCACCCCTATGTTGAGGGCATGTGGCTTGGTGTGATTAAGGGGGGAAGGTTGGGCGTTCGCTCAGTCTGCATGCTTGGATAAGGATCCGGTATGACTTTTGGGGTCCCCTAGGGGCCTGGTATAGATTTGGGGGTCCCGATGCTGTTTTTTTAAAAAATGTATTGCTATTTTGAATAAACAATGCTAAAAATACAAAAAAAATTCTGACATTTTTGTTTTATATCATCGTCATTCCTTTTGTACATTCAGAAATCATAATAGCTGGTTGTTAAAGTTTAAGTTCACATTTACAGAAAATGTTTAAGTTGAACTTACACTGGTCACCCCCCCCCCCCCCCCCTGTCCTGCTGTACCTGAAGCTAGCGATCACGCGCTAGGAGACATCGGGTCAGCGCTTCACCGGTCCAGGGATTTGAAATCCCAGCGGCTTTCTCTCTTCTTCTCCAGCACTGACAGGACAAGATAGGTGGGCTCTGATTGGTCTACGCTGTCCATGTGACAGCGCCGACCAATTGGAATGCCTCCTATATGTACCTTTATGAGGTACATTTAGGAGATGAAGCTGCAGGCATTTCAAATCCCTGTACTGGTAAAGCGTCAAACCGATGTCTCCTAGCGAGTGATCGCCAGCTTTAGGTACAGCGGGACCATGGTGAGGGGGTCTAGTGTAAGTTCACCTTACAGATTTTCTGTAAAGGTGAGTTTACCCTTTAACCACTAGGCATCTATGCTATAGCTGAAAGATGGCTACAGCGAGGACTCCAATTGCCGGGAGGGAGTCCCTGGACACCCTCCTGTTTACTTCCCCAATGCACGCCATCTCTCATCGCTGGCTTTCCCTCCTCACACAGAGACAGCATGTGCGTAGGCAGAGCAAATGGCTGCAGCTTGTGAGTGAAAAAAAAAGGGGAAAATAAAGTGCCTACAGTACGTCTGCACTTTCTGCCCCCAGTGCCATCTGTCATCAGTGCCACGTATAAGTGCCCTCTGTCATCAATGCCACCTATTAGTGCCATCTGTCATCAGTGCCACACCAGTGTCATGTGTCATCAGTGCCACCTATTAGTACCATCTGCCATCAGTGTCATGTGTCAGCAGTGCCAAGTATCAGTGCCATCTGTCATCAGTGCCATATATTAGTGCCATCTGTCATCAGTGCCACATCAGTGTCATGTGTCATCAGTGCCACCTATTAGTGCCATCTGTCATCAGTGTCATGTGTCATCAGTGCCATGTATCAGTGGCATCTGTCATCACTGCCACCTGTCAGTGGCACGTGCCATCTGTTTTTAGTGCCACCTGTCAGTGTCACGTGCCATCTGTTATCAGTGTTGTGTGTCATCAGTGCCACGTATCAGTGCCATCTGTCATCAGTGTCACATGTTATCAGTGCCACATATTAGTGTCATCTGTCATCAGTGCCCCGTGTCATCAGTGCCACATATAAGTGCCATCTGCCAACAGTGTCACGTGTCATCAGTGCCATGTATCAGTGGCATCTGTCATCACTGCCACCTGGCAGTGTCACGTGCCATCTGTTATTAGTGCCACCTTTCAGTGTCACGTGCCATCTGTTATCAGTGTTGTGTATCATCAGTGCCACGTATTAGTGCCATCTGTCATCAGTGCCAGATCAGTGTTACGTGTCATCAGTGCCACGTATCAGTGTAATCTGTCATCAGTGCCTCATCAGTGTCACGGGTCATTGTCAACAAGTTATATGTGTCATTTATGCTCCTAGAACACGTGATGGTACTCCCTGCATGTTGGGCCTCTCAGGCTAGTCTGTGAAAAAGTCCCCCACATGTAATATCGTAATACTCAGGAGGAGTAGCAAAATGTGTTTTGGGGTGTCATTTGTGATATACACATGCCATGTGAGAGAAATAACCTATTACAATGACAATTTTGTGGGGAAAAAAAATATTCATTTTGCAAAGAATTGTGGGAAAAAACGACAACATCAAAAACCTCACCATTCCTCTTACTAAATACCTTGGAATGTCTACTTTAAAAAAAGGGGTCATTTGGGGGTATTTGTATGAGATAGGCCACAAGTACTTCAGGTGTGATCAATTTTTTATGATTTGCACCACAGTTTGTAGACTCTCTAACGTTCACAAAGACCAAATAATATCCACTAATGTGGGTTATTTTTACTAAAGATATGTAGCAGTTTAAATTGTGGCCAAAATTTATGAAGAAAAATTAATAATTTAAAAAAATTTATCACAGAAACTGAGAAAAATGCATTTTTGTTTTCAAAATTTTCGATCTTTTTTTATTTATAGCGCAAAAAATAAAAAACACAGAGATGATCAAATACCACCGAAAGAAAGCTCTATTTGTATGAAAAAAAGACAAAAAAATCATTTGGGTACAGTGTTACATGACTGAGTGATTGTCATTCAAAGTGTGAGAACACTGAAAGCTGAAAATTGGTCTGGTCACGAGGGGGGTTTAAGTGCCCCTGACTATGACTCATCTGCTGTCAGCAGAATGTAAACAAAACAAAAACGGTTTAAAAAAAAAAAAAATAGCATCCCCCCATTTCCGTACCAGGCCTAATTTTATTTGGCTTATTATTTTCTTACACATTCCAAATTTTCAGAACGATTCATATTCTGTGTAAAGAATAGCTGGATGTCCCACTAACAGATGAATGTAATGGCAAAGAAAAATGTATAAAAAAAACAAACTGTGTGAGTCTCCCCCCCCCCCCCCCCCCCCGATCCATACCAGGCCCTTCATGTCTAGTGTTGATTTGAAAGGGAACCCCACAGCAAAAAGACAAAACAAAAAAAAAACGCCATGGGGTCCCTCGCAAAGTCCATACCAGACCCTTATCTGAGCATGCAGCCCAGCAGGGGAAGAAAGGAGGGGTGCGAGCGAGAGCTCCCCCTCCTGAAGCTTACCAGGCCACATGCCCTCAACAAGGCACATTGTCCTAATGTTGATGGGGACAAGGGCCTCTTCCCCACAACCCTGGGCAGTGGTTGTGGGGTTGCAGTGGGGTAACTGATCAGAATCTGGTAGCATTGTACATGACAACATCAGAGTGCCTGCAGTTGATGGATTAAGGATAAGCATCTTTGACCAGACAGAGTAAAGGAGCCAGCAGGAGGAAAAGATATGGTACGTAAAAGTTATTTTGTTGTACGCTAGACAAAAATGACCACTTACATTTCCTTTTACTTTTGTGCTTTGGGGTACAAAAAAGTAATTTGAAATATAGAGACAGCATAAGTATTTATGTTTCTTACACATCTGGTGAGAGTGGGAAATGGTGGAAAAAGGAAAAATGAAACTGGATTGGAGTTTATCAACTTTTGTACACAGTAGTTGGTGTCTCGTTCTGACAGGAGCCCTATGAGGCTCTCCTCCATTAAAAAAGCTGAAGTCTGTATAGCTAACTGATTTAATTGGTGACAGAAATCCTTAAAGCGGGAGTCCACCGGGACTCCGCGTTTTTTTTTTTTTTTTTAAAAGCCAGCAGCTACAAATACTGCAGCTGCTGACTTTTAAAATAGTGACACTTACCTGTCCAGCGCACCCGCGATGTCGGCACCCGAAGCCGATCTCTAGGTCGTCTATCGGGTCCTGCCGCCGCCATCTTGGGTATGGGAATCAGGAAATGGAGCCTTTCGGCTTCATTTCCCGGTTCCCTACTGTGCATGCGCAAAACGCGCTGCGCAATAAGGACGCTCCCCGCTGCCTCTGGGATCTGTGTGTTTCCCAGCAGGCAGCGGGGCACTTGCGGGAAGGGGCGGGCACTTGCGGAAAGGGGCGTAAGTTACGCCCCTTTCCGCAGAGAGCTATCCCGGAAGTGGGTGCAGTTACCTGGATTATCCAGGTAACTGCACCCCCCTCCCCCCTGAAAGGTGCCGATTGTGGCACCGGAGGGGGGGAGGGTTCCGATGAGCGGAAGGTCCACTTTAGGGTGGACCTCCGCTTTAAAGTCACCAAGTGGATGTTGGCCTTGGTATGGAGGACTCTTAACATCCCTGTTGCAGAGGTCAAGGTCCTAGTTTCCCAGTTTATGACTTAAATAAAGCTTACAGTGCCACAACACCATATAATGAATAAAATGTTGTAAAACCTGGACTCCATGGATTAAGGCCTATATGCCTCACTCAATCCATATAGATTCTTGACTGATTTAAGAGCTCCCAATGCTATTAGTCATGATTTAATCTATATGTTGTAACCTAACAAAGCACACTCTGATCAGTGATATCCTTTAAATCAGTGGTTTCCAATTTGTGGCCCGCAGGCCAGATGTGACCCTTTGCTTGTATATATCCATCCCTTGGGGAACTATTTCATCCACTGATACTAACAATGGGGCATAATTCCCCTCACTGACACCAATGAAGGAGCATGATTCCTCCCAATGACACCAAAGATGGGGCACAATTGCTCCCAATGACACCAACAATGGGGCATGATTCCTCCCTATAACACCAATGATTGCACACAATTCCTCCCAATGACACTAACAATGAGGGCCAATGACACCGAAGATGGGACATAATTCCTCCCAATGACTCCAATGATAGGGCACAATTTCTCCCACTGACACCAACAATGGGGCCCAAATGACACCATTTATGGAACTCAATTCCTCCTAATGGCAATAATAAAGGGGCACAATTTCTCCCAATGACAAGAGCAATAAGGCCCAATGACACCCTCCCCAACATGTTTTCTATACAGGGAATTCGTATCTACTATCTATCTCCCCTGAAGTAGATACGAATTCCCTGTTTCGAATACGCATTGGGGAGGGGGCAGGACGGCACGAGGAGCAGTCTACCTGCCATAGGAGGAAACGCACATCACCCCCATACCTTTACGGTATCTAATCCTATTGGTTATTGCTGGCAATAGAGTGGTGCACTAGACGCACTTTATAAATGTGAGTACCCTGTATTAGGGTTTGTTTGCTTGTGTTCATTAAATTGTTTAAACCTACTACACTATCAAGCGTATTTCACTGAGGGGCCCTGTATGCAGTTTTTCCCTTTTGAGCCCAGAGGAGGTTTTAATAGACTTGGCTTAATCGCTAAGTCGCACGCTCTAAGGTGAGCGTTCACTACCTAGGGGATCACTGGAGGGAGGACACCTCGGCCCATTTGAACACCTACCAAGCTGTTTTGTGATTGCATGGATTACCCTGCACAATGATTGGAAACACAGCAGGACACTCTGTTTGCACATGAGCACTTTATTACTTGCTATATATATATATATATATATATATATATATATATATATATATATATATATATATATACATGCTGTCTATAAATGTTTTTCTTCTCTCATATATTTTATGGACTTCTACGAACTTTATGAATTTTACGAATCTATATGTTTTTTTTTTTCACATGAGCACTATATACTTACTGTGCATTTGAGTTTCCACTCCCTTATATTTTATTATTTATTCGCGCTTCATTGGCACTTCACTGGCACGTCACCATTGGTCAATATGTGTGTGTTTCTATGTTATGTATACATTTGGTATCCAATTATTGGGTGTGTAGTGCATATTACATAGCACAGCACTTTTCAATTCATTTATTTTAACATTTGTTCTGATTTTAGCTGCTGTTTCTTATGTTGATCCTATTACCTTTTACATATTTTTATATTTTTGATGAAATCATATTTATAGCACGGCGTAGTATTTACTCATGAGAGCTCTCAAAGTTATCAGTCATCTATTCTTCCTTTACGTTGCACCCTCACAAGGTATACTCTCATATCCTTTGGATCCATTGCCTTTTTCTACTCTATCTTCCCTAACACCATCTACCTTCCTTCCCCACTTTCCCCCATTTCATTCTCTATATTCTTGATGAAAGGTCCATCTATCTCTAAGAATAATGTTAACCTTTGACTTTATTTGTAAAACCCTCAGGTTTACAATATAGGGAAATTTAGTTGAGCTCCTCTGTAGGGAGAAGAGTCAGGTTTAATTGTTTAAAATTAAATGGATAGTGGCGCTGCTAAATAGTATGAAATGTAATGCATTAGTCCATCGGTAAGTCCTTGAAGTGCAATACTCAATATATATGCACTTTGCTAAGGAAACCCTTTAGCTTGACTCAATCCCCTTGACACAGCTGTGGTGCAATATGAATGAGTAGTGAAATGGTGAGGGATGACCGCACAATACACAATACAATATACCTATATTATTACTGTGATACCCGATGGCTCCACCTGCTGAGAGAAAAACAGTACTCCACACAATTGAGGTACTTAACCATAAATGTATTTTACTATAAATTGTGATAGGCAGGTGGTTACAATAAGTGTACTGTCACCCTAAAATGAAATGACAGAACAATGAATTCAAAACAACAATTATACAAAGTAAAACTACAAGGGAGCTCCCCCTACTTTAAGAGCTAGTTGCAAGATCTTGCTAATAGTACACAGTCTTTAATCTTCGTTTCTTCTGCTAGCTATGACAGTCTTTATAATTTGTAATCCAAAAGGTAAAGAGGTTAGGCTGAACTTAAAAGTGGTCCTGCTACTATCTCTTTAAACGCTCCAGTGAGAGTTCCCTCTGGTATAGTGCAATGCTTAAGATGTAACAAGGATTAGGCCTTGAGCCTACCTAAAGTCAGTTTCTATAAGCTTCTTCCGTGAGACTACAAATCCCAGCAAACACTGTATGTGATTCTATCTGAATGCAAGTGTGTAACAAGATGTGGGCTACAGCTCACTCACCAACTGGATCTGAAGTCCTGTTCAACAGCTCTGGTCCGGTGCACCGTAGCTTGCTGCAATGCCGGCTGGCTCTGTCACTCCGTTCCGCTGGGTGAGCCGGGTCCTGTGACACTCTGGGAATTGTCTCTGGATCTCTCCCGATCCAGTCACCACATCTTACACGTTGTCAGATGACTGGCAGTGTCTGTCACTGCAGCGCTCCGCAATGGCTTTAGGCCGCTCCTCCTGAAGGCCTCCACACGGGTCCTCACTGGCAGACAATGTGTCCGGAAGAGACCTAAAATGGCCGCGCGAGGCCCTTTTATCATCTGTCCAGCATGCAATTTTGTCCCAGGTGACCATGGTTAGGGCACCTGGCATTCTAGGTAGGCAAAGGTCAATAAATAGGAACATAAACATAATCACTTCCTATGATGCTTTTCAATGTTCAAGAAAGAAAGATCCAAGTCCATTTCTTGCTATTGGCTGCTAGATGGCGCCAAATACTAACTCATGATAATGTCCATAGACTTACATCATAATAATTTCAGCAAAGATCAATAGGCAGTAATGTCAGTGCTACATGGCAGAGATGAAGAGGGGGGGGACCTGTATACATTACTTTAACAGTCCAGAAAACCTTGGCAGCCTTTGAGGGGGAAGTGGATAGCATACTCCAGATATGCAAAGAGAAGAGAAACACAGGCACTTAGGTTAGATCTGTAAACATTTAATGAGATACAGGTTCATTATCCACTTACATGGAGGTTAGGGAAGTAAGGCACAAGTCCATCCACACTGGCGTCAATCCGCGCAGAGTGGCATTCAAAACAGCTGATTTTAGCCTGAAGGGGAGGAATAATAGCCAGCAGGATCTCTAGGACCTAGATTCTGAAACCAAGGCTTGGATCAGGCTGATGGTGAGGGCTGGAACGCGGCATCATGATGATGTCACTGGTGGGTGGCAACGGCCATTCGGAGCATGCGCACTGGCAGCTTGGACTGCCTTATATGTGCCTTTAAACACTACTATTGAGTGGAAAGAGTGTGAAGTACTTTCCAACATGAAATACCAAGAGCTAGCATAATATAGATATACACAGACTGTTAACCGCCTATGGTTCAACAGAAATGATATAACATCAAATAGCAGATTCAGTTCTTGGGGTAATTACATTTAAGAATATGCAAATAAAAAACATTAAAACATAAAATTAGTCTAGAAACACTATTGCATTGAATTTCTTTGGATTAAATTAATTGATTATTTTGATTATACTAGTATATAGAGATTCCAATTGGTCAAGGGGGGGGGGGGGGTTGTTTTTTTGGAAAGATGCATGGTATTGTTATTACCGTGTATATATACATATAAATTCTATATTAAAATAAGAGAATATATTTACACTCTGTATGTATATTGCATAGAGACCAGGGGTACCTAAATACTTATTGTGAAGCAATAATTTAAATTTTAGATTTTAGATTTATGTGATAATAGGATATATATTATATATAGTGACAATGACATATGGTGTGATAGATTAATGATAGGATAATATCATGTGGTGAAGTAGTTACACCTTGAGTGGGCTGTTGGAAAATAGAGGCGATGGGGGGGGTTTATGAAAAGAGGGGCGGGAAGAAATATGGGGGTAAAAAAGGGGGTGTTTAAACATTAACAATAACACTATGTTTACTTACTATTATAACAAACCTCCCACCACCCCAAGACAAAAAAAATATTTTATATGAGAGTCACCATGATAAGGAAGAGATACCTAAGGGGTAAAGAGAGGCAATTATTGTGGGGAACTGTTATAATATAGTAGACACCTCTAATTCCTTGTTAAGTCCCCCTGGTGAGAGAGTATTGAGAGAGATCTAATATGTTTTGGATAGATCCAGGGCACTACTGTTGCCTCCATGGTAGAAAAAGCAACTCCAACCATAGGGTCCCTGGGGTTTATACAGGATCCATCTGAAGTGTCTGTTACTATATTGGAAGTAGGCAACACTCCATGGGTAGTAGATGTTTCATGGGCTGAAGTGGCCTGACCTATGAGTTACTACGGTTGATGAGCAAATGTGTGTGACGTATTAACAGGTTGATTCTGATTATACATTTTTTGTAAATCTTTAAACAATTTACTCTGGGGAATATTGGTGTCAGGAGTTGTCATTTTGTCATGATGAACTTTTTTGTTATTGATGGAACTGGTTGTTTTTTGGTAATCTGATTGAGGGGTTGAACCTGAGGGTAGGTTTGTGATTAATGGGTGTGTAAGAGGACGGAGAAAGAAAATGGAATCAATTCTCAAAAAAAAATTGGCTGATATTACTTGAGGATACACATCTCAAAACTATCCTCCCCAAATTCCCCAAAGTCACATAGAGAAAAGCACCAAATATTAAAAACAAAATCGCACCCAGTAAGCTTAAATCTTGCTTTGCCAATTCGATACCCCAGATATGACTCATACCATTACAGGGTATGTTTCAATGTAAAAAAACACTATGCAAGACGTGTATTTTTGTAGAACATGGCAAGAAACAATTTACTACCAAGAGCAAAACCTACAACATAAGTGAATTTTATAACTGTTCATCTGATTATGTGGTATATTGCCTTAGCTGACCCTGTCACCAACTTTATGTAGGTCGTGCTATCTGCTCCCTCCAACAAAGATTTAGCGAGCACCAGAGAAAGATTGAGGAAGGCAAAAATAAACACAGCGTTCCTCGCCATTTCTCACAATATCACATAAAATCTACTGAAGGCCTAAAAGTGTGGATTGTGGAACAGAATTGCAGGAATTCATGGATGAACTTGGCCGCAATACTTGGAATTTACACTTAACCTATGTGGTAGATTCCCATGAGTTCTCCTTCCTGGACCTCTCTATGAAATTAGAGAGGGGTAACCTGGTAACAAAAACTTATAGGAAAAAGACAGTAGCCATCACTCTCAGCAGACAGCCATCACCCTAAACCACTTATTCGTGGGATCCTGGTGGGACAGTTCCTCAGGATATGGAGGAACTGCTCTGCCGAGAAAGACTATCAATATGAATCTGACTTGCTTTATGAATGCTTCAGAGAAAGAGGCTATTCTCATTGAGTATTTACAAGAGCCAGGAAAATTGCCGGGCAAAGAACTAGGGCCGACCTCCTATTGACCCGAGATAGGACAACCAATGCACCCGAGGGACCTATAAGACTAATAACACAATATGGTGCACAGTGGGACCAGGTTGGCAAGATCATACAAGACCATTGACACATCCTAATTCCTGACACACTCTAAGGGCATGGAGGATATTGTTGGCTCTAGGCCCCATATGGTGGCGAGAAGAGCAAGAAATTTAGATGACACACTGGTCCAATCTGTGTTAACCAGATGTTTTTGGGCATTGACACTCTACCCCCAATGGCAGTTGCAACATGCTGACGAACTTTACCAGCATTTACTCACATGCCGATTTAGTATTTACTTGCAGGTTAACCTCAGAGGAGAACAGGCTCCTTGTACCATGGCCATTGCAGCCATCATCCTGGAGTGGTGAGAGCCCTTGGGCAATTGACATTTTTTTTCTTTCTCCCCTCCTCTCTTCCCCCAGATACCTGTTGACCTTCAGTTACATCAATTGCATAAGCCCGTTATATGGACATGCAGCATGTATAGTCTGTTATTTTTGACCATGCAAACTAAGTATTTACATTGGCTTTAGTTACATCAGCACCATTCTTTCCCCTTTTTTAGCTGGTCTATGCATGTGTGCGTAAGTGTGGGGCCCTGAGATTGGTGTCATATTGTGACAACGTTGTCATTTTCTTTGTATCTGTTTTTACTGTTGAGTGTTTTGGTGGGGTTTACACTTGTAACTTTAATAAAGAACATTTTCAAATAGATATTCCGATACTCCCTTTTGCTCCTCTAGGACATATTTTTGTTCCATCACCATCAATTTTAATTTTGATATTTTTGAGCTTAGGAGGTATCCCATCAAATTGCCGAATCGGTAATCATTAATAACATATGTTGCCATTGGCTACCTATGAAAAGTGGATTCCAGGTTTGTTTTTATTTATTTCAACTAGAAGTATGGATTGTGGAACAGATGCCTAGGAACCTCTCGTAGGCTAAGCGATTCCATAGGCTCTTCGAATGCAAAACATATTGGATCTACTCTCTCAACACTCTCTCGCCAGGGGAATTAACGAGGAATTAGAGGTGTCTACTATATTATAACAGTTCCCCACAATAATTGCCTTTCTTTTCTCATTTTCCTTAGGTATCTCTTCCTTATCATAATGGTTCTCATATAAACCATTTTTCTGTCTTGGGGTGGTGGGAGGTTCGTCCTAATAGTAAGTAAACATAGTGTTATTGTTAATGTTCACCCTCTTTTTTTACCCCCACATTCCCCCCCCCTTTTCCCCAAAACCCCACCCCCTCTATTTCCCAACAGGCCACTCAAGGCTTAACTACTTCACCACATGATATTATCCCATCATTAATCTTATCACACCATATACCATCATCACTATATCAAATATAATCTATTATCGCATAAAACTAAAATCTAAAATATACATTATTGCTTTGCAGTAAGTATTTAGGTACCACTAGTCTCTATGTGATATACTTACAGAGTGTAAATATACTCTTATATTCTCCTATTTTAATTTATAATTAATATGCATATATACACAGAAAAAACAATCCCATGCATGTTTCCATAAAATCCCCCCCCCCCTTCCAATTGGAATCTATATATACTATTATTATCTAAATAACCAAAATTATTTGAATCCAAAGAAATCCAATGCTATAGTGTTTTTAGACTAATTTTATGTTTTAATGTTTTTTATTGTCTATTCTTATATGTAATTACCCCAAGAACTGAATCTGATGTTATATAATTTCTGTTGAACCATAGGCAGTTAACAGTCTGTGTATATCTATATTATGTTAGCGCTGGTATTTCATGTTGGAAAGTACTTAACACTCTTTCCACTAGATGGCAGTGTTTAAAGGCACATATAAGACTGCTATCAGCCAAGGTCCCATTAGCTTGAAGAAGGAGCATGCCCTAAGTCCAATCTGCCAGTGCACATGTTGCGACCCACGAGTGACGTCATCACGCCCGACGCCGTATTCCAGCCTTCACCATCAGCCTGATCCAAGCCTCGGTTTCACTGTCTTGACTAAAATCAGTTGTTTTGAATGCTGCTCTGCATGGGCTGACGCCACGCCAGTGTGGATGGACTTGTGCCTTACTTCCCTAGCCTCCATGTAAGTGGATAATGCATCTGTATCTCATTAAATGTTTATAGTTCTAACCTAGAGACACCTGTTTTCTCTTCTCTTAGGGTTAATTGTTTGTGTGCTCTTCAGAGCTCCAAGGGCTGAGTCTCTTTTACCTCCCCCTGGCTTCTTGGATTGCTGGAGGGTTCTAGAACTTATAGGGGAAAAGGAGTAGAGATTAGGCCTGAATATTTATGGAGTCTCCACCAATCCATGGGTGGGTTTGGTCCAGAAGGTAGGGACTGAGATAGGCCATAAATATTCTGGATCCTGGCAGAAGGGCGGAAGTGTCCAGGGTCTATTTGCCTGGAGGGGACCGCTGTGCTGGGTGCCTCTGCCCCTGGGAAGAAGACAGAGCAGGAGAACGAGAGAGAGAGAGAGAGAGAGAGAGAGAGAGAGATCAGAAGCAGCTGAAGACTCAAATCCCTTTCCGGTCTCAGCTAGGTTTAGCTGAAGCCATCCTGGAAACCAGTGTAGCACCATCTAGTGTGTTCTAGAAGTGTTTGTTAGTGTAGTAAAATTTAGCTTAGCTGGCCTAGATTTCTCCAACTGGTGTCTGAAATTAGGAGAATGGAGTATCTGACGGCCTCGGTGCATGATTTGGTTCCCCAATTTGATAAAGTGTGGGAACCCTGGGATCGGTCGGCATACGGGCCCCCCCCCCCACCTGTATATCCATCTGACTGCAGTTGCCGATCGTGGCACTTTATTGATTGGCTACCACCCCCACCTTTCCCTACCCAATCCTCTGGGTAACTTATCCCCCCCCCCCCCGGGGACTCACTATGATGACCATGTGAATGTTCGGATGTTTTGCCTTTTTCTGGCCACCGGCCTCTTGTTGAACGGAATTGTTTGTTTTGATTTACATAAACTGTTTGTTATTCATTGTACAAGACATGGTTATGCAGTTCACCCTTGTGTCTGCATATGTGGACATTTTTCTCTGTCTTTTGTAACTAATGTTTTTCGCTATGATCTATATTTATCTCTGCTTACTGAATTTTCCAATGCACAAGTGTATTGTTTTTGCTTTGAAAATTAATAAAAATTACAATTATAAATTTTTTTTTAGCTTAGCTGAGGGCCAGGTTTGGGTTGTGAATCTGGGTCAGGGTTCAGTGACACGGTGGCTGAATAAGTCCTCTGGTAGCTCTCTCTGACACTTCCCCCTGGCCTGGAAGTTGGTAGAAACTTCCAGAACTGGAGGGTGGGAGTAAGCAGGGGCCGCCATGCATATTTATGAGGACCACGGCCAATCTCCAGCAAAAAGGGCTGGCAGGGGGCAGCTCACCTCATAAATAGATATGAGTTATGCCAGTAGGTGCAGTCGGGTGGAAGATGGAGTGCTGAGGAAGCTGTTGGAGGCCCTTGCAGAGTGACCCCTAGTCTGCTGGAAGGATCCTCCATAACACGCGGAGGAGTCCCTTCATGGAGGCATGGGAGCAAGGA